>NC_054839.1:59722153-60922153 GCF_018345385.1 Vulpes lagopus | reverse complement strand
GCTATTGAGAAACCTGGAGATTAATCACTACAAGAACTGGAGGAATCAGGACAGTCATAAAGCTTCTTCAGGTAAAACATAATTCCCCCCCCTCCCAGGAGCATGGAGAAAAAATACTGTAGATGTTTATATAAATATCTGCGGCAGCCATTGGAAATCTGGAGAGGGGCAACCACACAGCGTCTGCTTTGAAGATGTTAAGGGCCGGGAGTGGATAAAAGAGGCGAGATGAACCGTTCTCGCAGCCACCCTTTTCCAGCTTCACCGGACTTCTGGTTCTGGAGACCCCTCACCTCTTCAGGACTCAACAGGATTCGGTCTCTGCTACACCCAATCTTGTCCCTTTTAAGTAGAACATAATTAGATGCAAATATAAATCACAACCATTGTCAGAATCCAAATGGGTTCTGATGAGAATTAATATTTTCCATTCACGGAAGTACTAATTCAGAACACACAATAAGGCAGAGATTCAGAATTGGGCAGAAACCACTCATTTCTCAAGCAGAAATAGCTACGTTGTAGTCATCTTATAGAGATTAGAATTTTGCAGTCGAGATATCAGAGCTTTGTGCTATAAATGATTTCTTATCCTCCTTCCCAAATCTCACCCTTCATAATGACAATTGAATAGATGAATATGTCACAGAATTAATTGAATGCTATTATCTTCATTTTAGAGTCTTAATTTCAGATCTCGTCTCATTAACACAATTATCCGGGAAAGCATTATGTCAAACAAACACACAACTGCGATGTACTGTATGTATTAATCAGAATTCTTGGTTTGCCAGCGAGAAACTCAACTCACACAGACCAAAATCAAAGGAAAATGAACGTATTGATTCGTGTAACTGCAAGATTGAAGTGCACTTTCGGTACATTTGGGCCTTAAGAGTTGATTTTTCAATCTTTTTCTCTGTCTTCTTCTGCTTCCTTTGAGTGTTGGCCTTATTCTCCCCACAGAAGACAGCTTTTTCCAATCAAGGAAAGTGTCTCAAAGCGGCTTGAATTTATAGACTTTAGCACTCGAGATCCCAGAAGAAGAGAAAGAAATTTTTCCCATGTCCATGGCAGAAAAATCCTCGGGAAGGCTGTGATTTTGCCCGGCACGTGAGTTCCGAGATCATCGCTATGGCCGTAGGGCTGGAGCCTCCCTTGGGTCACGTGCCCACACCTGGCACTAACGTGTGGTCAGCACTGTCCCCGCCGTGACAACCCTAAGGAGGATGCTTCCCCTGAAGGAAGGCGAGGTGGGGACGTTGGTGACGTGATTCCACTGGCTCCGATGGCAGAGCAGCTGAGACTCCCACGGCTGCTGCCCACGACGGGAGGAGACGTCCCCGGAAGGGGCTCAGGGAAGGTAAAGGACGAGACATCCACACAGCAGAAGAGTCTCAGTTGTTGACCCCAGGGAGACCCCGTCTGCTGGTGGGAGACCTCGGAACAGCTATCAGGGCGACAGTGACTGTAATAGAAAAATCAGATAGTCCGGCCACAGTGGTGTAAGCGGGAGGCCCAACTTGGACACGGCACCGGGCCGCCGTGGTCCCCTTTTCCCACGGAATGGTGCTCCCGGCAGGGTTCGGGCGCATCCTGCGGACGCAGGGTGGTCGGGCCGTCGGGGGAGGTGTGCACACAGGCCTCGCCGCCTAATGGCTCCTGTGGTTTCAGGGATCATCTGTGAACGGGACGTGCCTCACGTTTAATCGAGGGGCTGGAGGAGGGGACAACGGAGGCCTAGACGTGGAGACGTACCTGATACCGGAGCCGTGGGGGCAAGACGTCTTCAAGGGTCCCGGGAAGCGGACCTGACTCCGGATGGAGGCGGCTGGGCCTGGAGGGCAGATGGTCAGCCGGCTCGAGTCCTGCGGAGCCGGGGATGCGCCCGCAGGAGGCCTGCCGGGTGGGGCCTTTGTGACCGCTCCCCGCCAGGCCTGAACATCACACACAGGTTTTTAGCCAGGATCCCAGCTCCTCAAATTCGTTCCTATTAAATCGTATCAAGGGTAGAGTTTCGGTTGCATTCTAACGGGAGATGACGAAACCAGAAAGATGGTTTATTTTTTTCTCATGCCTCATCCTCATCATGGTAGGAAATGAAGGAAGAACTGACAATAACCTGTTGGCCCCTGGTCCCAGAATTACTAGGATCCAAAGACCTGCAGGGTTCAGTGGACCTACGGGTTTCATTTCACACCAACTTTGGACACGTATCCACCATCCATCCCCAAGGGGCCATCCCACCTGTAACTAAATCCCCGGGCCAAGGACCCTGTTGGTTCTTCAAGGAAATCATCACATTTTCTCAGACTTGGGTGGTCGGGAAATTCTTTGAGACGCAGTTTGTCTCCCTGCCTCTTCACCCACTGGTCTTAGGATCGTGTTGAACAACCATGTTCCCCCGTTCCACGGGCTACTAGGCCGATGTTTGAAGATAATGGTCACGTGTCTTTCACACTAGCCTTTCCAGAGCAAACAGCCTTCGTTGCTTCATTATCTCTTGTATCGTCTGGTTCTGAGAACCTCCGGTCTGTGTGTCCCTCTGGGCCGGGAATCCCTGTGGACATACAGAGCCTACAACCACCCAAACAGCGCGGAGAGCACCCACCACCTCTCTTGTTCTAGATTTTGTCTTTTTACTAACGTAGCCGAAGACCAAATTCGCTCTTGGAACTGTCCTAGCACACGTCAGCACGCCCTGAACTCCCGAGTCCTTCTCATGCAAAGTTTACAGCTCCTTTATTAGTGCTCGTGCAGTCGGTCTTGGACTCAAAGCTTTAGTGTAAAAATGCAACCTGGCATGTTTCTCAACGTGACATTTATCATATGGTCCCCACGCCTGTCTTCATAGCAGGATACGCAAGCAGGAAAGAATAGTGGCTAATACATAGACCTAAAAAAAAAAAAACTATATATTTTTTAAACAAATCTGATGAAAAAGAAGCTGCAAAACCAATGTTTGCTTAATAGGTTACAAGGTTAGAACTTTCTCAGTCACTCCAGAAACCCGTCCGATGCAGCCTATTCAGGTCTCAACACCTGTCTCCCTTGATCAGATATGACTACAAACACGGTCATGTAAAACGATCTATTGATCGAATATTTGTGTCATTTGAATATTTTCATTGTGCAGATACATCAGTAGTCATTATAGTTTAGTCTCACCCATTAAAAAAAATTGGGATGGGGATCCCTGGGTGGCTCAGCGGTTCAGCGCCTGCCTTCGGCCCAGGCCGTGATCCTGGAGACCCAGGATCAAGTCCCGCATCGGGCTCCCTGCATGGAGCCTGCTTCTCTCTCTCTCTCTCTCTCTCATGAATAAATAAATAAGATCTTTAAAAAATAAAAATAAAAAAATAAAAAAATCGGGATTAAGTCTCTCTTGTTCTCCAGTGTTCCCCCATCTTTTTATTTCTCTTAAAAGTCAAGTTTCATTTGACCGGCAGAATTACCTACAGTGCGGGATTTTTAATTCTATAATCATCATGCAAATTCAGCATGTTCCTCTGCCCCTTGTATTTCCTGCAAACTGGTGTTTAGATCTAAGGTCTTGATCAGACTTATGTTTAATCCCTATGGCAAGACTACAGGTGACGCTGTGTCGTTTTTCCTTTCCAGCCTCATAGAGATATAATCAGTGTATAACATGCGTAACTTCACGATGTACACGTTTCTCCCCGTCAATTAAAATTTCCTTTGAGTGTAATTGACACAGAATGTTATATTGGTTTCAGGTGCCCCACATGGTGATTCAGCTTCTCTGCGTGTCGTGCCCACCACAGGCGTAGTCTCCACCTACCCTAAGGTGTGCAACACGTTGACCGGATACACCTATTACTGCAGAAAAATCACCACCGTAGCTTCAGCTAACACGTCACGTCGCACAATTCCTGTCTCTTTTGGGTAGTGAGACCACTTAAGATCGACTTCGCTATCAACTATCAAGTATATTATGCAAATTGTTAATTATAATCACGATGCTCTGCGTTAAATCCCCAGAACTTTCTTCATTTTATAACCGGTACTCTGGGCGGTGCTGCGTCCTATCGTGAGGAGGCACGTCGTGTGGCCCTCGTGTGTGTGTGATGTCAGCGGCTAATGCTCAATGCGCAGATCCACTAGCTCCCTGAGACTCGGAGATAGTGGTATTGCTATCACTTCTTGCAAATTATTTATTATAGAACTCCGGAGACATTGAACTCATTTGCAATTTGATTGTTGAGCGATTTAATTCATATAGAAAGGCAGGGTGAATGTTTTTTCTTTCCTTTGGGTTACTGGCTTTGAAGGTGATGAATTGGTTTGCTGGGGCACCTGGGTGGCTCAGGGGTGGAGCGTCTGCCCTCGGCTCAGGGCAGGACCCAGGGGTCCTGGGATCGAGTCCTGCATCAGGCTCCCCGCAGGGAGCCTGCTTCTCCCTCTGCCTGTGTCTCTGCCTCTCTCTGTGTGTCTCTCATGAAAAAATAAGTAAAATCTTTGAAAAAAATTGGTTTCCTCTGATTTTTTGAAGGTAAACAATTCAATTTTTAAAATATCACTATGAACCTGTTGGATTAATGGACTTAATCACTGCGATGATCTCTTCAAAATTCAAATTGTTTCTCTTTGGCTGGCAAGAGCCTCTTCAGGTTGGTTTCTGAGTATTTTCGACACGGCCCTTGTGGTCTTTGGCAGCTTCCTTGCTATCTGGTATTCTAGGTTTATCTTGTTCCTACACTGCATAGAATCAGTCATTTTCCCCAATAAATTCTAGGCTCTTTTGTGGAGAGGGTATTTAAGGCCCTAACCTAGGTACTGTCGGATAAACAATGATGTGTGACGTAACTAGCTCGCAAGTCAAAATGAAGATGGGTCATCCCAAGAACTCCCTTATATGACAGTTTATGTCAATTCCCAAACTCTGCATAAAATTTGCTGGATAAAGAACGAATTAGAGATATTGATTATGAGATGAAGATCATTTCATGTCACCAAGAAGTAACCCATTTAAAAATGCAACTAAAGTGAAAGTCTTTTGATATACATCTTGGAAATGTTTGTCATAATTCATTCATTCATTCATTCATTCACTCATTCAGTGGGCATTTATTAGCCACCTACTGTGTACCAAGAGCTCAGAAGGGAGTACTAAACGTGAACATAGATCTATGAAGACTCCGGCATGTATAGAGTAATTGCAGGTATCACGGTGTTCGGAGAGAGTTTATAGGGCAAGAAGAGAAGGATACGAGCTTCAGGGAGCATCAACACTTTAGAGAATGAGCAGTTGGGAGGAGCAGGCAAAGGCGACTGAAGCTCTTGGCCAGAGCGGGGGAGCCTGGTGGAGAGAGCTTTTCTGGTGAGTGTCAAATTCTGTTAAGAGTTCAGGCAAGATGAGTCTTACGAAGTGTCCACTAGATTTAGCAACAAGGAGATTACTGGTGGCTTTGGTTGAACCATTCTTGAGTGAACTCTTGTGGGGAAACTCTGACATCTACATTTTAACACATTTCACAATCTCACAGACAGTAAGAAGCCACTGGTCTAGCCTTTTCACATGATTCCTCCTTTGGAGCCTGCCCAGTTATTTGATCTACTATTTCTTGGGCCACCGCTCGCTATCCCCAGCACTAGTGAGGGCCCCTGTCTAAGGCCAGCTCCAGTTTCCTGGGTGTCCCACCTGGCAGGGAGTAGAAACTAGATATAGGAAGGAGTTAAAGATATCTTAGGATCCAGCTGGGTTGACTGAGTAGATGATGGTGCCTTTTACCAAGATTCAATAATAAATTTATTATTTATTTATTTATTTATTTTTACAGATTTTATTTATTTATTCATGAGAGACACACAGAGAGAGGCAGAGACAGAGGCAGAGGGAGAAGCAGGCTCCCTATGGGGACCCTGATCCGGGACCCCAGGATCATAACCTGAGCCGGAGGCAGACGCTCCACCGCTGAGCCACCCAAGCGTCCTTCAATAACAGATTTAAATGAAAAAAAGAGGGACCTGACAAGAACAAAGAGAAGGGCTTGTGGTGCTCAGGGTTTAGAAACAGGTGAATGGAGAGTTCGTCTTTTCTACGTGTTTCCAGGGCAGAGGATGTCGTGATGAGCAAACGAATCTGTTCCGCGAAGGTAGGATCATCCCTGTGGTGAGAAGGAGGATGCGTCGATGACCCGATTTGCAGCCCTCACATAAGTTCACATGCTACCTACTTTTACTCTTATTCTGTATTTGTCAAGTAACATCCGGATGGTTTAACTTACTTTTTTATAATCAAAGCAATGATTATTCGTATTAAAGAACTTAAAAAACAGCAGAAAGTATAAGGAAAAGACAACAAAACCACATGTAACCATACAACCCAAATAAAAGGAACATATATTACTTTCAGTCTTTTGATAATACATTTATAATATTTGAATATGCGTGTATAATTATCCTTGAGAGAATATATTTTAGTGGCTACAAAATATTTTACTTTGAATATTTAGATAATTTCTATGTTCTGTTATTGTAAATGACACTGATAGAAACCTTTCTGTCAAATATTTGTCTGCTTTTGTGGTCATTAAGATAGATTCTTAAAAGCTTAACTACCTGGTCAAAGGACAGTAGCACTTTTTAACCCTTTATTACCCTCCAGAAATATTGTTAACAATTTAATTCTCAATCGCAGTCCTTGAAAATGCTGGTTCTCTGGCATCCTTGCTAGGAAAAGACATTACCCGGTTTTAAGATATTGGCAATTTGGGAAAAAAGACATTACACTATTATTTTAATTTGCATTTTTGGGGCTAACTAGATAGCTTGAAAATTACTTATGTGTTTGTCATTTTCATTGTGTTTACTACAAGTTCCGTGTTTATGCCATATGTCCATTTTTCTATACAGGTTTTTGTATCATCCATACTGACTTATTTCATGGCATTTGTATAGTAAAAATATTAATCCTTTGCCTGCTAGATGAACATCCAGTGTTTTTCTCGCCTGTTGTTTATTGTCTAATTTGTCATTCTTCTAAATCGGATTTTGAAATTTTTATACGGATGAGTCTATCGTGGTTTTCTTTGTATTGCAGGGTTTTAAGCTTAGAAAAACAATTTCCTCTTTACAAATAAGATACATAATCACCTATCATTTCTTCTCATTATGTTTTCATTTTAACATTTATCCTGATTCGTCTACGACTTATTTTAGCGTGTCTTGTAAAGGGATGACCACTACTTCCCTCCAGTCACCTATTTTTGCGGGTCACTGACTAAATCCACCCTTCCCACCCCGTGTGGCCGCGGAATAGAATGGAATGACGCGGATTGCGGTTCAGGAGAGCGAAACCGGATGGTCACAGGACCCCCTGGGGAGAGCGGGGGACAGCGCCCGCATACAGGTGGGCTGGCGTGAGTTATGTAGAGTCACCGAACCTTCTTGGTATCAGCGACTACAAAGGTGGAGATGGGGGGAAAGCAAAAGGGGCTTCTGGCAAATCTGAGAGCTAAACCCCCCAAAACTGCTAACACGCTTTCAAAGGAAAGTGCAGTCGACTTGCCTGAGAACAGAAAAGCTTGCACAGCATTTCATAGGCTTCAACCTCCGGGTGAGTGCTGTATGGAGTGGACCCCGGGAACCCTCAAAACTGACTAACCCCAGCTACCTTGCAGGACACATCGAGGGACGCGGGAGGCGCTGCTAAGAGTAAAATCCAAAGTGAGCGGGATGGGCACGAAAAGTGCAGAAGAAAGATCTTATTCTAGATTTGGTTCCCGCTGAAAACAAAGCCCGGAACAAAGGCCTGTGCGCAGATGGCTTGTTTGGGATGGGAGCCAGGAAGTAGGACAGTGGCCCTGAGGATGCGGACGAGAGAAATCCCATCTAAGGATGCCTTGTCTAGTTGCCCGCCTCATGGGAAACCGGAATTTATTTCTCTCAGAATTTACTGAGGAACTTCTTGTGATTTGCTATGTGGCCTGGGATATATGATCAATTTTCAAAAATGCTCCATGTGTTCTCTACGGCTACCTGGAGTGATCATTTGTTTCTCAAAATTCTTTTGCTAATTTGTTGTAGGCATCTTAAGCAACTGCTATGACAGGCTTATTTTTCATCAGATTTATTTTTTTCCGTGAAGCTTAACGGAGAATAGTGGAAACGCGTTCCAGGGTGTGTTGGTTTTGGCTGGTGGGAGCAGGGTGGGGATGGCTAGGGATGGGATGTCAGAATTACAGAGATGGCCAGATACCACATTCACTCTCTGACAGTGAAAGCAAGCAAGCAAGCGGTAATGATTCAAATGGGACAATTTTAAAAAAGATGGGAGATATACATGATATAGATAAATTCAGTGTATTGTGTGTTAAATTAAAAATTGATAACAAATGTTTCCAGCATTGGCTTTTTAACGTATTTAATGGATTTAAGAGTTTGGAGAGTAAAACAGATAGTGCCTACGAAATCTCAACTGCCTAATAAAGTATTGATTATTAAGTAGGTTTCCAGGGGTAGGTGTTAGTACTAAGAAAAATATGCCTTGGCCTCACTATTGCATATGACAGCCAGATACAGGTATATGATTGTGAATGTGTACATATGCTCATTATGTATATGTAAATTATATAACACGTATTATAAGTATATACGTGCATTATGTAATACGGGTTATTGTGTGTATGTATATATGGTCATCACGTTATTCTGGCTTACAGGTTCATCATGCCCAGACGTGGATATAATGAACTATTTATCACAGTCACAATCTCACAGTCACCCCAGGGCATTGATCCTCAAGCTCTGCATATGTGTTGGAAGGTTCCCCTCCTTTACCATTAGCATATAGAAGGCCAGGCCAGGGAGCCATCCTCTTGTTTGATTTGGTTTTATCTCTTTCTTATAGGAGTGCTCTGCCGTGGGCACCCCAACACTGAAAGTTCTCAGGACATTACAGATATCATTTAAAATTATATTGACAAAGAACAAACGGAGGGTTCCCAGAGGGGAGGTGAGAGGGGATGGGTGAAATAGGCCAAGAGCAGCGTTGGACCACTACACCTACACCCGAGACTAGCACCGTATGTATGTCAGCTGTAGTGGAGTTTAAAATAAAGTAAAACAAAATTGAAAAAATAGAATAAAATAAAATTGTATTGGTGAGTGGACAAATATAGCACAGTCATAAAACCCTGTTTCAAGACAAGGTGCATGCTTTCTGTACAGTAATTTAATTTTTAGTCCTTTCAGTGCCGTTTCTCCTTATTTCTACTCCTTTCAGCTGGACATAGGGTTGGCTTCTGTCACGAGTGGTCATGGAAATGCAAGTGAGCATAGTCCTTTTCCAATCGCTCATTTACAAAAGATGCATTTTATTTTATTTTAATTGATTATTATTTTTTTTTAGAGAGAGAGAGAGGTGGGGGGGACAAAGGGAGAGAGAGACTCTTCAACAGACTCCACATACAGCCGTGGCACCCGACTCGGGGCTCCATCTCTCACAACACTGAGATCGTGATCTGAGCAGAAATCAAGAGTCAGACACTTAACCAGCTGAGCCATCCAGGTGCCCCAGCAGATGCCTTTTATAATATCCCATATTTCAAGTGAAGCAAAGGCAGTTGATTGGGTGTGTTGTTATGGGTAACTCTTCCTCACCTCAATGTGCTTAGGTCTTGAGCATTCAAACTCAATCAACTGTTCCTTTAGTAAGAATGGCAGGGGAGCTGATGGAGGAGTCAACTGCCTTTGGGGAAGATGATGAACAGTTCGGTCACAAGGTCTCAGATACATGGGTTCGGCACCATCTTCGGTCGGAAGATGATTTCAGTTTTGTAGCAACCATCTGAACACTACTTGGGCTTAAAGGAAGATCATAGATGGACATTTAGAGAGGCTTTGAGAGACGCTGGCGTTGTGTGGCACAGACCTCACCGCCTGAATAACGATATAGTCTTGCCTGGTTCCCTTTAAAGCAGATGGCACTGAATTATACTGGGCTTCCGGCCCCATAAGCCTCCATAACCTCAGACTCAGAGCTGCCCTGGGCCACCCTCTCACCTGCGACGAGGAAATCTCCATCGCGGCTCATACATTTTTGGTTACTCTGAAGGTTGGGTGGGGGTAACCAAAACATTTTTCAGAAAGGCCACAACAGACCTTGACGGATTTTTAAAAATCAGGAAGTGAGAACCCTCCTTGCCCTCATACCCGGGACTCAGCCGCAGGGTGGGCCAGAAGAGAACACGGGCCCCAGCCGTGGAGTTGTCTCCCGAACTGAATCGGTGCATCATTCTGCTGAGAGAACAGGCGTTGGGAGCCCGCGTTTGGGAGGATGTCCAATAATAACAACAACAGCGACATCAAGGATTCCGCCAGCTCCCGCTTATAAAGCACATTCCAGGTGCTAAGCGCTTTACGGAAATCACCTCTAATCCTCTCAACAGGAAGTACTTAGTTTTCACTAATACTTTCTAGACACAGAAACAAACTCAGGTTAAACACGTTTTCCAAAGCCGTAGTAGTGACGTGAATGCTAAGCCACGTCTCTCCGGCACAGCAGCTCAGGTTCTTAACCACGTCTGTACTGCGTCAGGATAAAGAACACCAACCCCTGCTCACTGCACTAACACCGAGTACTACACACATGGGCCTTGCTGCTGGTTGGCAGGGCAGCATTAGCCCCATCCCCAATTTATAGATGGTGATACAAAGGCTCAGGAGGGATTAATAATTTGCCAAAAGTCACACAGCTGGTAATCTGGAGGAGTTGAATTCAACCCAATTCAGTTCACATCTGGAGGATTTGAATTCAGGTCTGCAGGCTCTACGACTCCTACTTGCCCCCCCAAGCCACACTGACTTCTGGGGCCAAGAACTTCCCTCGGGAGGACGAGAAGAAGTGCGCTCAGTGAGGGCAGAGTTGCCCTGATCTTCCAGATGGAGCTGGGATTAACTGTCAACTTCATTTATCTAGGAAAATGTATACAAAAAAAAAAAAAAAAAAAAAGAAAGGAAGAAAAAATGTAGCATATGTCCTTGGAAATAGAATGCCTCAGGCTTAACGTATCCCTTGTGATTGCGGAGTGTACCAGCCCAGACAGATGGCTGGCCTTGTAGAGCCGGAGGGAGCAGGGGATTGTGAAGGCCCAGCATCCTCCAAGGCGTGGGAAGTCAATTCTAGGGGCAAAATCTCACCGTTGGTGAAGGGAACGTTTGGAGGAGTGATGGGGAAGGCAACTTGCCTTCAGGAACAACAGGTAGCCGTGGGATTTGAGGATGCTGGTACGTGCCCTATGTTCCTGAGAGGAGTGTATTGAGTTTTAGCGAAACCGTAGGGTGGTCCTTGGGTTGGATCGATGGTCGGTTTGCTGCTTGACTCCGTGTGGATGCTCAGCGCATCACGGGCTGCACCAGAAGCCTGACCTCTGCCCCCAGGGGTGCACATTTCCGTCTGGGAGTGGCCTGTGGGATTCTGATTACACCACAGAGAAGTGGTCAGGATAAAGGGGGGGAGTAGACCCCTTAGGGTGGACGCAGCTTTGTGGAAGGAGGACACTTCGCTCAACGTCTTTCTCGGCAAGCCCTGGAAGAGCTCAGATGCTACAACGACCCTTTCATTATTTGCTGTTCAGGAAGAGCGAGCAGCAAGCGGGGACTGTCACTGAGCTTATCACCTGCAAGTTAATTAATAAGGCAAGTGAGTGCCGTTCTGTGGGAGGTCTAGAATTTTGAGGATGTCACAGGGTGGATAGAACCTGGTCAGGGTCCGGGATAAGAGCAGAGGAGGGATATGGGCTAATGAGCAACGGGTATAATTTAAAGATAGGATTGGCTGCTTTTCTGCCATCAAGTTGATAAATTCTTGATATCATTTGGATATTAACCCCTTATCAGATATATGGTTGCAAATATTTCCTCCCACTCAGTAGGGCGTCTTTTCACTTTGTTGATTGTTTTCTTTGCTGTGTAGAAGCTTTTGGGTTTGATGTAGTCCCATTCGTTTAACTTTGTGTTTGCTACCTGTCCTTTTTGGTGTCATATTCAAGAAATCATTGCCAAGACCGATGTTATCAAGCTTTCCCCCGCGTTTTTCAGAGTTTTACAGTTTCGGGTCTCACATTGAAGTCTTTAATCCATTCTGAGTTGACTGTTGTGTACGGTGTAAGATGCAGGTCCAATTTCATTGTGTTACGTGGGGATGTATAGCTCTCCCAACACCATTTCTTGAGGAGACTATTCCTCTCCATTGTGTATTTTTGGCACCGTTGTTGGAAATTAGTTGACCATACATGTGTGGGTTTATTTCTGGGCTCTCTATCCTGTTGTATAGTAATACAGTCAAGCAAAGAGGTGAAATATTTATATGCTAAAAACTACAAAACGCTGACGAAAGAAATTAAATGAGACAGAAACAGGTGGAAAACCCACCTTGTGTTCATGGACTGGAAGACTTAGAACCGTTAAACTGTCCATACTATCCAAAGCTATCCACGATTCAAAGCAATTCCTATCAAGGCTCCAAAGACATCTTGCAGGAATGGGAAAGCCAATTCTACAATGTATATGGAACCACATGAGACCACAAATGGCCAAATAATCATAAAGAAGAGCGAAGCTGAAGGCATCACACTCCTGATCCCAAAATATACTACGGAGTTGCCGTCGTCCGAAGAGCGCGGCGCTGTCGTAAATACAGATGTGTGGGTCCCAGGGAAAGGCCTCTTAGTTTAATGGAGCAACCGAGAAGCTCACACCACTTCCACTAACCCTGGGCATCAGGGCTCTGTTACATGACTGTAGCGTGTTGCCAGGAAGGCTGAGAAGTGTGACCTTGATTTTGGGAAACCATTTGTTCAGCTAAAATTGAGAGAGGAGAGAGAACGGTCACTAGGGGAAACTAGCTCTCTGGCATAAACGCCCATCGGGTAATGGGGAACTCTTCATCTGATTCAGGTAAAATCTGGACAAATCTTATCTTTGCCCCTCACTAATTGGACCTCCCACAGGTATGTTTTCTTGTCCATGAAAGAGAGTCAACAAACGGCGATTGGTATTTATGAGGTGAAGTGAGAGCATCTGGGACACAGCGGTGGTCAGCAGGGAAGGGGGAAGGGCCCCCTTCTCCCCTTCCTGGGAAGTGCCCGCCGCTGAAGACTGTCTTAGGACGGCTGTATCGTCCACTAGCTGAAGCCTGAGAACCCAGATTGGTTCCTGGGAATTTCGTCTTCTGGCTGGACGTACCTGCTGTGGGGCGGCAGCGGGAAAGCTTAGGATAAATGATTTTGACAGCTGCTCTCTGAGCATGCAGAGCTCCGGGGCTTAAGGATAAGGGCCGCGAGGCGGCAGGATGGGCGGCCCCTCCAGCCTGGTAATCAAGTTAGAAAAGTGTGTTTCTTCCGACCTACTGGGTGGAGTCGGGAACCTGGAGCGCTGGTCAGTCGAGGCCCCTCAGGCCTCTGCCTCTACAGCACAGATATCCGCCCCGAGGAGTAGAAATAAATAGGGGGGGACCCCTGGGTGGCTCAGCGGTTGTGCATCTGCCTTTGGCTCAGGGCATGATCCTGGGTCTGGGGATCGAGTCCCCACATCAGGGTCCCTGCGAGGAGCCTGCTTCTCCCTCTGCCTGTGTCTCTGCCTCCCTCTCTCTCTCTCTTTCATGAATAAATAAATAAATAATTTAAAAAAAGAAAGAAATAGGGGGAGCACTGAGCCTTTCCAAACTGTGAACATGGGCTGGAAGGCCGTTTGCCACCTCCCCGCTCTGCTGGCCTCACGAAGAGAATCGGGGTCCCCACGAGCAAGCCTGCGCCTCTACCCTGCGCGGCAAACAGACCCCCCCCCCCACTTTGCCCTGGTCCTCAGCGGCTAACTCCCCAGGCTCAGTTTCAAGGGGGGATTGGGGAAATCCTAGAGGCGTAGGTTTTATGACTGTCGCCTCCAGACACGTATAGGGACAGGGCTTTTCAGCTTTGGGAGGTGCTTTGTATACTTTCTGGTAGAAATCTACTCTTTCCTCTGACTTGCCCCAAGACAATGCCCAGGTCACCCTCCCCCCCCCCCCCCCCCCCCCCCCCCCCCCCCCGAGAAGTGTATGTGAAAGCGTGTGTGTGCGTGTGTGTGTGTGTGTGTGTGTGTGTGTGTTTTCAATGCTTCCCTCGTTCAAATGCAGCAAGCTCCTGGGTTGGCCTTATCATACAGATAATTTCAAGTCATGCTCAATTTTTTTTTTTTGCACAACGTTTTTAAATGTAAATTCCTTTGTTTGCTGAGTCAGAGTCCAAAAAACTGCTGGAAAGAACAACGTTTTACGTACATTCCAGCTCTACTGAACTTTCTAGCTTTCTGAACGTGGACGAACGATGTAGCTTCTCCATATCATAGTCTTGCATTTGAACCCTCCACCAGAACGTCAGTCCATGAGAGCAGACACACCTCTGGATTACTGACACATCTACAGCTCAATGGAAGTAATAATTCCTTCTCATGGGATTATTACGAGGATTAAAAAATAAATATATGCAAAGCACCTGGTCCTGAGGATGGCTCTCAGCTAGCGCTTGGTTAAGGGTGACGGTCATTATTATTTGGGAGTATAAGAAACATGGCTTAAATGCAGTTTTATATCTAGTTTTTCAGAAACTATGATGATTTATTGCCAGCAGGAAGATACTAGCAGAATCCGCCCTCACTTTCCGTCTGCGACCACTGGACCCGAACGCATTCCATCGGCGCTCACAGAAGTTGCTCTCCGCAAGGCAATGGCTTCCGTGATGCCAAACCAATGGCACGCTCCCAGTCCCCACTCCGCCTGACTCAGCAACGCCACTAGGCGCTCGGCCATTATTCCTAAGATGCTCTCTCCACTTGGTGTCACTTTCTTGAATTGCCTCCTACTTCCCTGGTTGCTCCTTCTTGGTGCCCTTTGCTTGTTCCTGTCCTTCTTCCCAACCCATTAAGTCGACTGTCACCGATGCCAGCCCTCGGGATCCAGTTCTCTCTGTCTGCACTCTTGCCCTGTGTCGGTCGAGGCCCTCACCGGAAAGCTCTAGGTCATTTCAGGAGATCTTAATGATGGGACCTTTTAGGAAGATGTGAACCCAGTTTAGGAACATCAACCATCAGCCATCACTATTCTGGAGTTAGAAACGGTGGGGAACCCGAGCGGCTCGGGGCAGGGGTGGTTAGAGGTCTCAGAAAGGGCAGCGGAATGGGTGTGCAGGCTGATGGGAGCTAGGGCCATGGAGACACCTGCAAGGACAGGTGGGGGGAGGGGCTGGCAGGAGGAAGGATTGTTCTAGATGAAACGAGACTAAGACCATAACAGACAATTGGATGCACGAGCATTAATGGGATCCTGGGTTTTTAAATGTCATCCCTAGAGAACTTTTGTTAAGATAATTAGGGAAACTTGACTATAGATTGATCAAGACTTGATATTACTGAAGCAAGATTCAATTTTAGGCGTGTGGCTTCTTCAAAAACAAACATTTTGTCTGGACACAGGCCAAACTTGGCTCTTGTGTAGTCTGAGTCCTTTATATATTTATATGTTTATATATATTTATGTATTTATATATTTATATAGTTATATATATTTATATTTATATATTTATATATTTATTTATATTCATATATATTTATATAGTTATATATAGTCATATTTATATATGTATATATTTATATATTTATATTTATATATTTATATATTTTATATTTATGTTTATTATATTTATATAGTTATATAGTTATATATCTATATTTATATCTATATTTATATATATTTATATATATTTATATATTTTTATATTTATATTATACATATTTTTATTTATATATATTTATATTTATATATTTATAATATAATGCAGCAAACCACCAGGACCAGGACTCTAACACTGGTGAGTCTCCAACCCCTGGCTGACCATCCAGGCTTCCTGTTCCTGGTCATTTCAATTCCATTTTTTAAGGGCCTCTGGCTGGTAAGCTCAAGGAGGCAGGGCTCTTTGCCTGTTGTATAATATACAATATAAATCATTGATCTATATATACCTATAAATAATTGATAGAGGAGAAGCACCTGGAACAGTGGCTTATAGTAAGTGCTAAGTAAATGCTGTTGGCTAAATGAGTCAGATACAAGAAGCCTGATAGAAGAAGAACTGACAGCGGCATATTATTTTTGATACCGAATAGCAGGATGGAGCACTTACTAATTCTACTTATTCATAAATTATCCCTTGGGTCTTCTCTCTGGACCATCATATGGACTGTGAGAAAGGAATGTTTTGGTTTTTGTTCCCAATCCTTGCAGGTTTTATTTATTTCTGTTACTATGCTGGCAGCATCTCCAATACAATGTTGACTGGAACTGCTGGCCACAGGCCTCCTTGCCCTGTTCCTTACTTCAGAGAGAATGCCTCCAGTTAAGGACAGCATTCATGGGATTTTAGTAGGTATTTTTAAAAAAATCAAGTTAAGGGGGATCCCTGGGTGGCTCAGCCGTTTAATGCCTGCCTTTAGCCCTAGGGTGTGATCCTGGGGTCCCGGGGTCAAGTCCCGCATCAGGCTCCTGGCATGGAGCCTGCTTCTCCCTCTGCCTGTGTCTCTGCCTCTCCCTCTCTCTCTCTGTGTCTATCTGAATTAATAAATAAATCTTTTAAAAAAAAATCAAGTTAAGGAATCTCCTACTTTTTATTTGCAAAGAATTATTATTGCTATTGTTATTATTATTAGTGAATGTTCTCGCTCATCTTACACCTGCCATTTTGAGGGATGTTCTTCTAAGACATTGTTTGCAAAAGAATAAAAATAAAAAATATAAATAAACAAATAAATAAATAAATAAATAAATAATAAATAAAAGACACTGTTTGCTTCCCAGGGCCTCATAGTCCGGTTCACGATCTCTCGTTAGTTTTCAACGAGGGAGGCTCATCTGCTGTGTTACGGTTTGTGTGCCCCGGAGCATGTCAATGCGGAGGAGCAAATCAAAGCTCCAAACGTTGGCGCTGTGTCAGCCGGTCTTAATGTCGCACTGTACCTCACGAGAGTTGCCAGGAGGGAGACACTCCGTGCTGAATAAAATGCATAAAAACGCCAACTATACCTTGCGGGCCCCAAGTCAGCTGGTTTGCGGAGCTTTCTGGTGAGTGAGACCCCGCGTCCTTGGGACCCTCTGTTCTGTTGCTCGAGCCGACGGGTTGCCCTGCTCATTACCGCAGCCTCGAGATCTCGGCCCCACAACCGCAGCGACAGCAGCAGAAACGCAGGGAGAGAGAGAAAGATTGATTTCTTTAGAAAGTCAATAAAAATTCAACTAGATTCTGAAAGGGCGGGGGGTTGTCAGCAAGCCAGCCTCTCCCTGTGGCTAGAGGAAGCTTAAAGCTGAGGACCTCAAAGAGGGGTTTGGACGCAGCTTCTTCATTTCTTGTCATTGTACGTCCCCCGCCCCTGCTCTTCCAGGACTTGTCCTGACGTCGCTTTCCTCATCACTGTCAGTGAGCACAGCCTGGTGCTGTCTGAAATCCGCGAGCAGCAACCTCCGGGGAAGAAACTATAAATCACACGTGCGTGAACCATCGCCCCAAGAGTCGGCCTGCCGTGGACTTGCGGGAGAGGCTGCGTTTTCATTTAAGGCTGAAAATGAGCTTTTAGGTGTAGGATGGGCAGTGGGGAGGGCGGATGTTCGCGACACGGTGGTTTCGGGGACTCAGAACTGGTGAAATTGTGTGTGTGGGGGGGGGGGGGAGGGGGGTGGCCGGTGGCCGCCTTGTGGCATCTGAGCTGTCCCCGAGAACAGCTGGAAATGAAAAGGGAATGATTGATCAAGAGTTGATATTACTGAAGCAAGGTTCAGGTTTAGGGGTACGGCTCCTGTAATGAAGGGAATGAAAGGGGAGCCGGCTCGTCGGCACGCGGACACGCGGGGCAGCCCCAGTCCCCTCCGCAGGGCGCCGGGGAGGAAAGCCACCGTCACAGGGGGAAAATGACTTGCCCGAATATTCTGTTTAACGAGCAGGTTTATTCATCCTCTGGGGGAGCCCCCTCATTTCGTCTCCATGGCACGGAGCCAGCCGGCTGCCACCTCAGTTTGGGAGCACGGCCATCATTCGGGTAAACAACCGTGGGGAGAAAGGCCCCAAAATCAGTGACTGTTGTTTCATCGAATTGATGGGTCGTTTCTAGTCGTTGAGACCCACCTGCAGGGTGTGCACAGCGGCAGGCGGGACCTCGGGTGCAGGTGCCCCGCCCCCGGGAGGGACGGAGGCCCAGACTGATGGACAGAGGCCGGTGATGCAGCCCAGACGGAGGGAAAGAGGTCAGTGACAGGCCACCCCCCAGGAAGGACACAGGCCGGTGACGTGGCCCACGGGGAGGGATGGAGGCCCAGATGGAGGAACAGAGGCCAGTGACCCAGCCTGCGGGGAGGGACAGAGGCTGGTGATGCCCCCCAACTCCGGAGGGACAGAGGCTGGTGATAGTGGCCTAGATGGAGGGACAGAGGCCAGTGATGCAGCCCAGACAGTGGGACAGAGGCGGTGACAGCCGCCCCCCCAACAGGAGGGACAGAGGCTGGTGACGTGGCCCAGACACAGGGACAGAGGCCAGTGACAGGCCCCCCCACCCCCGGAAGGACAGAGGCTGGTGATGTGGCCCACAGGGAGGGATGGAGGCCCAGACGGAGGGACAGAGGCCGGTGACACAGCCCATGGGGAGGGACAGAGGCTGGTGATGCCCCCCAACTCTGGAGGGACAGAGGCCAGTGATGCAGCCCAGACAGAGGGACAGAGGCCAGTGACATGGCCCACGGGGAGGGACAGAGGCCGGTGACGGCTGCCTCCCCAACAGGAGGGACAGAGGCCGGTGACGTGGCCCAGACACAAGGACAGAAGCCGGTGACGCGGCCCGCGGGGTAGCCTTGGCCCTTTGCCAGGAGGGCCACCCCCGGGTGAGTGCGGGCATTGTCCCCCCCAAGCGAACATTGGGGGCCTCTCCCGCCCCGGGGCGCCCCACAAACCTGCAGGCCGGTGCCGTCCCCCACGCCTGCAGGGCTTAGGGAAGTCGCGCCTAGTTGGGCCGCAGGGAGAGGCCGCGGATGTGACTCTGCTGCTGAGGCCCAAAGGCGAAGCCGGGTCGGGACGCGCCCACCCCCCGGGGGCACCTCCCCGAGCGCGGGCCCAGGAGCTGCCCGACGTGGCCACGTCCTGGCGCCGCTTGCCCTGGGCCCCGGGCACCTGCTGTGCCTCTTCCCGACCCCGGCTCCCCACCGGCGCAGTGGGGACGGTACCCGCCCGTTGAGAGATTGCAGGTGAGGCCCGTCGTCGCAGGACCAGGCCCGCGTAAGCGTGGAACACGTGGGTTTCTATCTTCCTTAGCCTCGTCCTTAGTAACCTCCGTGTTGGCGGTGGCGCGAGGCTGTCCCGCCGCTCCCGATGGCTAAAGCCGTGGCCCCGTGCTCGCCGCCCGCGCGTCCTCAGGGTCTTGGGGGGACACGTAGGCTGGTGCCAGTACCTAGCGGACCTGTGGATTCTGGCGACGAGGAGCGCCCGTCACCCCGGGCCGTCTGCGAAGCCTGCTGCACTCCGTCCACGTCCGAAGACTGCCCGTGGGCTGCTCACTCCCGGCCGGAGGAGGTCAAGGGCCACGGGCACGCGGGCGGGCGGCCGGCGTCCCCAGGGCTCCTCCCTGTGAAGTTCCAGGCAAAACCAACCCGAGGAAACGGAGGTGAGACCGTGGCTCCCGTGGGCGGGGGTGGCAGTGGCGGCGCAGAGGCGGGGGGAGCCCTCACCCCTCGACGGCATCGGGTCGCCCCTGGGTTGGTGACTCCCCCTGCAGCGGAGCCGCCTGCAGGCCACCACGCCGTGGAGACGGTCTACACCGCAGCGCCCGCTCAGGCGCACCGGGGCTCTCTAACCCCCCGGCACCCACTTTGAGCTGAGGATACGTCCCTCTGTTCCTTTTCCAGTCTTTGTGATCACCTCACGAGGGAAGGCGCCTCTTGTGCCATTTTACACCTGGATTTATAATTTATTTTTTTATTTTATTTAAAGATTTTATTTATTTATTCCTGAGAGGCACACAGAGAGAGGCAGAGACACAGGCAGGGGGAGAAGCAGGCTCCATGCAGGGAGCCCGATGGGGAACTCAATCCCAGGACCCCGGGGTCACACCCTGGGCTGAAGGCGGCGCTAACCCGCTGAGCCTCCCGGGTGCCCCAACTTCCTTTTTTTTTTTTTTTTTTACCTGAGCCTCATCCTAAGAAATACTTAAGAATCGAAGGTTCGACGTATTCCATGTCTATTTCAGGTCGTGCATATAGTGAATAAGCACCTGTGTAAGGGACAAACCCCGAGACCCCGCGCCTCTCTGGAAACTCCCAGCAGGCCGCAAGCCCCCCGAAGGCAGGGCCGACGACCCCTAATAGACCTAATAGGCCGTCCAATGCGCCCCTGGTTACCTTCCCCTCCGCCTGCACGACCGTCCCCGAGCCGCCCGCCAGCCCTGGCCCCGGCGGGGTCGCACGCAGGTGCGTTCAGGGAGCGCACACGCCAGCCCCGGGAATGGACTTGACGCAGCGGAACTCGCACTTACCAAGGTGAAAACGGTAAGTTTTATGTGATGTGTATTTTACCTCCATTATAACAAAGAGGGGGAGACAGGAGAAGAGCTTTCTGCTGCCCTTTTGGTCTCCCCTGGGCCTGCGTGCCTCTCCGTTTGCTGCGCCCACGACGCTGGGAGGCGAGCAGACTGGCGGGCCCGGGATCCAGCCTGCGGCTCAGGGTATAGGGGTCGGACGCAGCCCTCCCTGAGCGGGAGCCCGGGCGGCGTGGGGGCAGCAGGTGGGGGCGGTGCGGGGGAGGCTGAGGGGAGGCCGGGAGGGGACTGAGGGAGGCCGGATGAGTCCAACGCCGAGTCCACAGCACCTATGAGTCATCCCACGGGCTTCGCTTACAAGACGCCCATCGGAGACGAGGCCTTTAGGTATTTCGGGACCTAAAACACAAACATTGAACTGCAGCCCCTCCTGAGAATGGCCCGCACTGCATCCTGGTCCCCAGACCCTGGGTGATGCTGATGCTCAGGTCCCCAGACCCCGGGTGATGCTGATACTCCTGGTCCCCAGACCCCGGGTGATGCTGATGCTCCTGGTCCCCAGACCCCGGGTGATGCTGATGCTCCTGGTCCCCAGACCCTGGGTGATGCTGATGTTCCTGGTCCCCAGACTCTGGGTGATGCTGATACTCTGGTCCCCAGACTCTGGGTGATGCTTGTGCTCCTGGCCCCTAGACTCTAGGTGATGCTGATGCTCCTGGTCCATAGACTCCGATTGATGGTGATACTCCTGGGCCCTGGACTCTGGGTGATGTTCATGCTCTGGGTCCCTAAATCTACTTTTAGGCTCAAAGGTCCAGGCAGTTCTGTAGAATAAAATGTTCCCTAGGGTAACAGTCATCTGCCCAAGACAGGTGGCTGAAGGGCTCTGAACCGTCTTCATCACCTTTCTAGGCTCAGTTGTCATCTCCCGTCCTCCTGGAAGCCTTCCTCGAGTCGCCCGAGCAGAGGTGAGCACGTCCTGGTCAGTGGTGCCCAGGGCTTGGGCAGGGTTTTGGTGCATCGTGTGTTGCTGTAGCTACACGTACGCGCTTTCCTGTGTCCCCTGGACTCTGTGCCCCCGACAAGGGACACCTGGCATCCCGGAGCTGGCCCAAGCCCGGCGCCTAGAGCTGTCAGTTTTCTCTCGCTGCTGCAAAAAATGCCCACGAACTTAGCGGCTTAAAACAACACGAATTTATTCCTCGGAGTTGTGTAGGTTGGAAGCCTCGCCGGGGCCTGAGATCTGAACCCCTTTCCGGCTTCCAGAGGCGGCCCGCCGACCCGGCTCGGGGCCCTTTTGTCTCCAGGGCTGTGCCGGGCCCCTGATCGCATCCCTCTGACCTCCCCGCCCATCCCTACGTCCACTGTTAGGGACCCCTGTTATTACAGCCCGTCGATGGTCCATGATAACCCCCGACTCCTACTGAGGAGCAACCTTAAACCCGCTCATCTCCTGGTCCTGGGATCAGGACACGGATGCTTCCTGGGGGGCGGGGGCGGGGGCGTCACCATCCTGTGACCTCAGTGTCCTGGGAACAGCTCCCGACCGAGGGCTTCCTAAAAGCTGCGGATTTGCTCGCTCTGGACTCCCTGGGGTCCCTTTGGTGGCACATTTGGCGTTTGCCCTTCAGCCGGAATGCCGTGCGGCTGCCGACGTCCCCGAAGGCGCTGGGAGCCCCCGACTCCAGGCCCACTCGCGTTCACTCGGACAGCGCTGAGCTCCGGCTTCCCGTCGGGGCCGCGGGGTGGGGCGAGGGCCCGGCCGCGGGGCCTTGCATGGCCTTCGGGGGTCGCAGGGCGCGTGTCTGGGCCTCCAGGGGGTGCCCTGAGCAGCTCCCCGGAGCCCCGAGCACCCACAGACAGCCCGCGGGACGCTGCTCGCAGCACCTGCTGAGATGTGCCGCCTTCAGGCCGCAGGGCGCGGGCAACGGGACCCCGTGGCCTAAGGAGAGCACCCGGGACAGAAGGCTTTGGAATTAAAATTGGAAAAGTTTACTTGTGGTAGGACACAGGATTCACCATGTTAATCACCTTGAACACACAGTCCAGGCGTGTAAATCCGCTCACGGTGCTGCTCAAGCTGCCTCCAGAACCTCAGGGAGGCACTTTCCTTCAGGGCCACCAGGTCCTCCCAGGGGCCTCCCTCCACCTCACCCCCAGACCCCAGGTCCTCCCGGGGGCCTCCCTCCACCTCACCCCCAGACCCCAGGTCCTCCCGGGGGTCTCCCTCCACCTCACCCCCAGACCCCAGGTCCTCCCGGGGGCCTCCCTCCACCTCACCCCCAGACCCCAGGTCCTCCCGGGGGCCTCCCTCCACCTCACCCCCAGACCCCAGGTCCTCCCGGGGGCCTCCCTCCACCTCACCCCCAGACCCCAGGTCCTCCCGGGGGTCTCCCTCCCACATCACCCCCAGACCCCAGGTCCTCCCGGGGGCCTCCCTCCACCTCACCCCCAGACCCCAGGTCCTCCCTCCCACGTCACCCCCAGACGCCAGCCTTTCTCTGGGAGCGAGGGGCCGTGGTGGGCACCCGTGGAAAGTCTCTGTCAAGGGAAGGAAGAGAAGCTCTGTACGTTCAGGAGGATGTTCCCTGTCCCTTCTCCAGAGGGAAAGGAAGCCGGGAGTCAGGGGCAGTCAGCCCGCAGAGGCGCCTGGGCCGTTGGAAGGTTCTGGAAGCCCTGGGAGCCCTGGCATTGGCCACCTGGTGGCCTCAGCTGCAAGCAGGTGGGTCTGTCCGAGCCCCGGGAGGGGGTGGGGTGCCTGGGGACCGAGGCCTGGCACCTGAGGCCCGAGGGGACGTGTGCCCTCTGGGGGCGGGGTACACCATCCTGTGGGAGGGAAGGTCCTGCCGCGGGAGGGGCCGCCTGTGGATGACCCAGGAGCCGGGCTGCGGGGGACGGAGAACAGGCTCCTGTGGCCCTTTGTGACACAGACCACACCCCGAGCCACAAGGCAGCACCCCGTGGGGCCGCTGCCCATCTGGGGGCCCCTGGCCTGTCGCAGTGCCGTGCCCTCTGGTTGCCAGCTCCCCATGGGGACCTCGCCCTCCCTGCGGGGCCTCCGCTGCACCTGCTGCCCCCCCCGGCTCTCTGCCCCGCACCCTGTGGGCCCCCTGCCAGCTCATCACAACCACCATCGTCCAGTACTTTCCACGGCGATGTTGCCCCCCGGGGGGCTGTGTCTTTGCCTCCTGCTACTGAGCAGCTGCCTCCGTCACCGAGAGGCCAGAGGCGGGAGGCCGGGGCCCTGTGTCCACGAGAGGCCGAGGCCATGAGGTCCCCAGGAGGCCGGAGGCGGGAGGCTGGGGTCCTGCGTCTCCAAGAGGCCCGAGCTGGGGAGGCCGAGGCCCTGCGGTCCCGAGAGGCGGGGAGGAGGTCCTGAGCACCAAGAGCTCTGCTCAGACTCCGCTCTCTGCTCAATTCCCTTTGAGGCCCTCAGGAACAGACTGGAAGCTTGAGTCAAAGTGCCCCCCGCAGCATCCACGACCTCTGCCCCCCCCCCCCCCCCCCCGCCGCTCTCATTCCTCCAGGACGGGCAGAAAGCAGGGAAGGGGAGAGGGAGCTGGGCCAGGGCCAGGCGCTGCTGCTGACACGTGCCGGTGCTTCCGGACCCAGGGCGCCGCGTATCGGAGGCGGTGAAGGCCGAGAAACACCCCGTGACCCCAGGAAGGGGGCGGGGGGGGGGGGTTGCCGTCAGCTGGGCTTCCGGGCTGCAGCACCCGCGGCCCTGGGGGTCCCACACGCAGAGCTTGGGCACGGAGCCTGACGGTGTGCAGGAGCCACCGGACGGTCACGCGGGGCTTCTGGGTCCCCTTTTTGCACAACAGCTCCCGTGTGCGCACATTCCTGTCTGCAAATAGAGCACCTGAGAACCCAGGGAGCACGTGGGCGATGGGACAAACGGGTGGGAGCTAATGCTCTTTAAATTTGCAGCTCAATTTGAGAGGGTCTTAACTTCAAGGAAGGGATTTGAATCTCCTCTTCCGCATCCTTCTCTCATCAGCAGATTATTCAAATAGAGTCTGCCTGGAAGCAGCTCCTCTAGCTCCTCTTTGATGCTGTGACCCACAAAGGGAGGCTTTACGGGCCCAGGACTGAGGCCCACAGAATGAGAGTGAAGCGCTCACTGTGGGGGGGCCCTTGGCGGGATGCGCACTGGGTGTTATGCTGTATGTTGGCAAATCGAACTCCAATAAAAAAAAATGCAAAAAAAAAAAAAAAGAAGAAGAAGAAACGCGTGCTCTACGTCAGCGTGAAGATGAACGCATTATTTCTTTGGCGCTGGTCTTCCCGTGAAAGCACGAGTTGCAAATCATCCCTTGTTAAGAGAACAGTTAAGGGAGAAGCGCGGTTCGTGGTCTGTGCAGGTGCAGTGGTGACCTCGGCCGTGCGCAGCTTCTAAGAGTGAACACACACGTTGAGCCCTGCTCGTCCGTGCACCCGTAGGAGGCTCCGACACACTCACGACCTTGGGTAGGTTTCCCCGGGTTCCTGTTGGCCTTCGCCTTCCTCCCCGGAGGCTGAGGCCTGTTCCCGGCGCTCTCAGGCCTGCCGGCAGCGCCGCACCATTCACGCGCACCTGCTGCTCTCTGGTGGACGTCAGAAGACTCGCACGTTTGGCCAAAGCAGAAAAATTGCCGTTCCCCACCCAAAAGGCCCAGAAAATAGTAGCTGTTCATGTCTTGGTCAAATGCATTTATTATTTTTTAAAATTTATTTTAATTAATTAATTTATTTTTAAAGTTTCATTTATTTATTTATTATTTATTTACTTATGTTTTTAAGGATTTTATTTATTTATTCATAAGAGACAGAGAGAGAGAGAAAAAGAGGCAGAGACCCAGGCAGAGGCAGAAGCAGGCTCCACGCAGGGGGCCCGACATGGGACTCGATCCCGGGTCTCCAGGATCACACCCTGGGCTGAAGGAGGCCCTGAACTGCTGAGCCACCCGGGCTGCCCATTTTATTTTTTAATTTTTGTCAGTTGAATTCAACACTAAAAATATTTGGATACAAAAAAAAAAATATATTTGGATACACAGACGACTATACATACGTGCAAATTATTCAGAAAACGCTTTTGATAAAAGATAAAATGAAGCTATTTAATTTTTATGAAACCGATCAGAAGAGGTTTCTCTATTTAAAAAATCAGTTTCAGGGGATCCCTGGGTGGCGCAGCGGTTTGGCGCCTGCCTTCGGCCCAGGGTGTGATCCTGGAGACCCGGGATCGAGTCCCACGTCGGGCTCCCTGCGTGGAGCCTGCTTCTCCCTCTGCCTGGGTCTCTCTCTCTCTCTCTCTCTCTCTCTATCATAAAGAAATAAATATTTTTTTAAAAATCAATTTCATGAAATATATATTTTTTGTATATTTTTTTTAATCAGAGTTCAATTTGCCAACATAGAGCAAAAGTACGTGGTGAGGGACAGACAAAGAGGAAACCACGAAGGGGACAAGGAAGGGGCAGCAGCAGCAGGAAAACCCCGAGGGAGCCCAGGACAGTGATGCGCACAGAGCAGCCCGTCCTGAGTCCTCGCTGCTTGAGGCCCAAGGTGAGCCTGGGGGTGTAGACGTTGACCCACCGGCGGAGCTGGGGTCAGAGGTCGGCAACCCGGGGAGGCTTCTGCACCGGAATTCTGCTGCATTTTGAAGTTCGTCCACGTCCCCTCCTGGGGGGGCTCAATCCCGGCGGCAGCACAGGGGCAGGGGCGGGGGCTTGGGCACCGGGGTAGCCGGCCCTTCTCTACCCAGAGCCCGCTTTCTTGAGCGGCGCCGCCGTGCCCCGGAAACCGCAGCGCAGCCAGGCATCCGGAGTCGAGGCGCAGCAGCAGCTTCGCTCGATTCCAGGAGGGGGGAGTCGCAGGCTTCGCCGGAGGCCGAGCGGGGGCTGAGCTCGCAGCACGAAGGTAATGCGACCGTGGGTCCGGGGGCACGGGTCCCTGGAATCGAACCTTGGAAGATGGGCCGCCTGTGGCCGCGCTGCTCCTCCCCGGCTTGGCGCCTCTGTCCGGGAGAGGGGCTCTCAGTGAGCGGGGAGTCGGGGAGGCCGCCAGCAGGCCGGTCAGCGGGGCTGGGGCACCCCCAGGCCTGGGCTCAGGCCGGCAGCAAGGGCGGGGCCGTCTCACGCACGGGGCTTTCCTGCGGGGCCCGGGCACCGTGGTTCCTGGAAGTGTGACCAACGCACCTTCTCATGGGCCCTTGGGAAGAACAAAGGAGGGTGCTGTGTTGAAGCCTCTGCACGTCCTAGGAATCAGGGCTCACCTGAGCTGAGAAGAGCTGCGGCTGTGAGAGCAGCTGTGAGGTCGCGGAAACTGCTGCAAGGGCGCCTGAAACACCAGGGCGGGCGTCTCTCTAAGGCGTGGTGAGCAACTGCTGCGGTTCCAAGAGTCCCTGGGAAAGCTCCCTCCAACTGGTGCCGCCAACGAGCCTGGAAACGCCGAGAACCCTGTGTCGGGTCTGACCCCGACCTCCGGACCGTCGTGGCCTCGGCTCCCTCGCGCCTTCCGACGCTCAGGTGCCGTCCGTCTCCGTGAAAGACGCACACAGCCTCCGCGACGCAAGGCAGGAAGGGGTCCTGGGGAAGGAAGGCGGCCGGGGAGTGGGCGGAAGAGCTGTGACATGCGGATGCTGCTCCCGTGGGCCCGAGGCCCCGAGCCGCGAAGAGCGGGGCCCGCAGCCAACCTGCCGGCGACGCGGACCGTGCCGGGGAGGGCTTGCGGGCCGTGCATTACGGCGGCGAAGTCACCCGAGCGGTGACACACAGCATGTGAGCGAGCGCACCGGGTGGTGCCAGGCAGGCTGGGTCAGTGCCCGGCGCGCCAACCCACCCCGCGGCCTTCGACGTGGCTTGTTCTTCGACGTGTGACCCGGGAGGCAGACGGAGCAGCAGGTGGGACAGGCTCAGAGCAGCCCTCCCCGCCTCCCGCCGCACGCAGCCGCGCGGCCCCCCAGGACCCGACGGGCCGGTCAATCGATGCACTCGGCATGGCTGAGGGTGGAAGAAGAAAGGGTTCCTTGAAAAATCATTTTAAAATGAATGATCGGGGAACAAGAACCGAACTGGAAAAAAAAAAGAAAAAAAAAGAAAGAAAGAAAAAAGGAGAAGTGATCAGAATTAGAGGCCCGCGGGGCTCCCGAGAAGGTCCGTTCAGCTTGGAGACCGGTCGGGAGGTGCGATGACTGTTCCGGAAGCCGACGGGCCTCCAGCCGGTGCATCCGAAGACCTGTTCACTGCGGGACGGGTCGGAGCCCCGCGCTGCAGCCTTGTAACAAGGCGCTAACAGCCAGGGTGGTCGGCTCAGGGTTAGGCGCTCTCCTTCCCTAATCATACTCCAGCCACAGGTACGCGTGCGCGTGTGAGATGCTGATGCATATTCTTTGCATAAATATACGGTAAACACGTGAGATGAGGCAGACGCCTACAGCGTTAGGACACTTGGTTTTGGGCGATGTCACCCTTTGGCCAATCATCTCAGCCAATCATGTGCCTGGAAAGAGAACTGGTTGGGGGATACGGCGTAGCCCAAGTCACACATCAGTAATCGGAGAATGTCCCTAAAAGGGAAACTGCTCACGGCCCTCCCATGCGGTCCCCAGGCCCCGGGCCGGCCTCCCCAGCTCCCTGGTGGACCGTGACGGGCGACCACGCCGGTGGCCCCGGAGGCCGCGTCTTCCAGTTCTCATGTCCGCGGCTGATAAAGGGAACTCCGGGTTCTCCAGCGTCTTACGGACGAGCCCTCCTTGGGTCTCCACGCGGGATTTTCTCACCGTCCCATTTCTCACAGCAGCCTCTGCCCTCAGGCCTTGACCGGCTCAGGTGTCAGGTGCAGGTGTGTGGGCTGTGCCCTGCACCGGGGCGCCCCACCCGCGGGGCCAACGGGGGGCGGCCTGCCTGGCCTTCGCCTACGGGGGGCCTTTGTCTACAATCACAGGCCCACCCGCGCGGTCCCCAGGCCCCCGGCCGGCCTCCCTGGGCTCCGGCAAAGGGTCCTCAGGCTAACCCGATGCAGGGTCTTCGTCCTGCGCTCCGAGCCCGCCTCAACCGCCCGGTGCCCCCTCCCGCCGTGCCCAGCCCTCCGTGTATTCAGGGGCCGGGGCACCTTCGGTCTCGGGAGCCTGGAGGACGTGATGTTTGCTCCGGGGCACTGGTGTAAAGGGACCCCCAGCGCGTCCCGGCAGGAGGAAGGTGCGGCAAGGGCGTCGTCACCCGGTGCTCAGCGTCCGCGTGCGGAGGGCTCAGCAGAGGGGGGCCTTGCCCCATGGGCCACGGGGCCGGCGTCTGAGCCCCGGGAGCCCCAGGAGCCCCGGGAGCCCATCTGCAGGGGGAGGTCTCTTCCTCTCCATTCGTGGCACCACCAGAAAGTGAAAGGTTCCGACGCGCGGGGCAAGCGGACCAACGTGACACGGATACGGGATACGCTGTCAGACCTGGTAATCTGACCCCTCATCAAACATTCAGCGGGGCCATTTGATCCCTTCCTTCTCTCAGCTCCCCCGCCGCCCCCTGCCTCCGGGCTCCGTCCTCCGCTCCACCCACCTGGCCAAGGGGAGCAGCTGACTCGGGGTCCCTGTCACAGCGGGGGGCGGGGGGGGACTCAGCCACGGGGATGTGTAGACGTGGGTTGGGTGTCCACGTCATCTGCTCTGACCCGGGACGCCATGGGCCATGCGGCGTTATGGGGGGAGCAGGGGAGCCGGTGCCTGCAGGCCAAGCGAGGGTGCGGCACAGTAAGGCCCCCACACCCACCGCTGGGCAAGGGCAGGGGTCAGGTGCGTGCCTGGCCTCGGGCTGCAGGGGACGCGGTGCCGGGTCAGGCGCTGCTCAAAGCAGCAGGTGGCTCAGGACAGCTCCCCCAGGGGAGCCCCGTGACCAGGCGGAGGGCTGCACTCGGGGTGCCTGGCCCCGCCTCTGACACCACCAGCCCCAAGGGAGAGAGGCCCGGGGCCAAGCGTGTGCCGGGACCAGAGTGCAGCCACTGACGCCGGAAGCCGCAAAGTAGTGGCAGTAGTAATATTTCTATATTATTAATTGTATGGCTTTACATTGATTGATGCTTTGGCCCCACAGCAACTATGCTCCGCCCCTGGTGGCTCATTGAACCATGACAAGGGCTCCAGTCCTGGAAGGAGGCGCTGTGTCCTTGTGCAGATGGGAACGCCAGCGCTCAGTGTCATAGCTCTCGCAGGGGGCCGACCTGAGGCCCGAACCCAATTTGAAAGAGGCTGGTGCTGGCGCCCTTTCCTGCCACCGGCCCTGCCCCCTGGGCGACCGCCCCAGCAGCACCCACCAGGCTGTTGTGGGGCACACGGAAGCCCCCACAGCCTCCCTGGCACGTCCACGCGGCCCGGCATTGGCATTGCTGTGGAGCGAAGCCCCTGCACCCCCTGCACCCCTGCACCCTCTGCACCCCCTGCACCCTCTGCACCCTCTGCACCCCCTGCACCCTCTGCACCCTCTGCCGCCACCCTGGGATGCTGCCCTTGGAGTCTGAGAACCTCGGGAGCACAGCAAGGTGTGATACCCAAGGTCACCCTGCGCCCGGCGAAACCACTAACACTTTCTGTCTCTCAAGAAAACCAAACGAAACCAAACGGAAACGCGGCAGAAATAGGCCAGGCTGGTGCACACTCAGGGATGCCCCGTGGCTCCCGGGGCCTCCGGCTTCCCTCCAACACCCGCCCCAGCCTGAGCCAAAGCCGGTGCCCAGGGCGGTGGGGCTCGGGGCAGTGCGCTCCGAGGGGTGCGTGGACAGCGGAAGGCAAGGGGTCCACCGTGGGCCCGGGGAGGATCCGGGGGGCCCTGGCTCCTCAGCCCCCAGGGGCGCTCTGGGAAAGGCGGTTCGTGTCCGGCTGCCGCAGTCTAGGAAATCAACGTGTGAGCAGAAGAAGGCGCCTGCCCGGAGCAGAGGCCCCCCCTCAGCCAACAAGGCTTTTGGGCAGAAAGCTGTGGGCTGGATACCTGAACCCGCGGCCCCACAAAGCGCTGCTATCGGGTGACGGCGGAGGGCTCCCGTTACCGCGGGGCGTGGGCGGCTTATCGGGGATCTGGGCGCCTCCTGCCGAGGCGCTGGCCGCGACCTGCCCGCCTCCCGCGGGGCTGGACTTACCCGAGCCACACAGGGGCTTTGGCTCTCTGCTGTTCTTGCCGAGCGGGAGCTCATCCCGGGCCGGGGCGCAGGGCTGGGGCGCAGGAGCAGGACGCAGGACTGGGGCGTAGGAGCACGGCGCAGGGCCGGGGCGCAGGAGCAGGGCGCAGGGCGGGAGCACAGGAGCAGGACGCAGGACTGGGCATAGGAGCAGGGCGCAGGACTGGGGGCGTAGGAGCAGGGCGCAGGGCCGGGGCGCAGGGCCGGGGCGCAGGAGCAGGGCGCAGGGCTGGGGCGTAGGAGCAGGGCGCAGGGCCGGGGCGCAGGGCTGGGGCGCAGGAGCAGGGGCGCAGGGCTGGGGCGTAGGAGCACGGCGCAGGGCCGGGGCGCAGGGCTGGGGCGTAGGAGCACGCGCAGGGGGCCGGGGCGCAGGGCCGGGGGCGCAGGGGCCGGGGGCGCAGGAACAGGGCCCAGGAACACGGTGCAGGGCTGGGGCCGCAGGACCAGAGCGCTAGGCGGGCGCAGGAGCAGGGCGCAGGGCCGGGGCGCAGGGCCGGGGCGCAGGAGCAGGGCCCAGGAACACGGTGCAGGGCTGGGGCGCAGGACCAGAGCGCAGGAGCAGGGCTCAGGACCTGGGCGCAGGACCGGGGCATAGGACCGGGGCATAGGATTAGGGCGCAGGGCCAGGGCCGGGGCTAGGGCTCAGGACTGGGGCTCAGGACTGGGGCTCAGGACCGGGGCGCAGGAGCAGGGCGCAGGACTAGAGCCGAGGCCGGGGGGGGGGGGGGAGCGTGGAGGTCCACGGGGACACCGCGCCCCCGGGGGACCCGGTGCAGACGCGGAGCATGAGCAGGAAAGGACGCGGCTGAGCGGGGACAGCGCTGTGGGGCGAGCCCCCCCCCCCCCTCCCCGGCGGCCCGATGGGCGCGCGCGGCCTTGCTCGGTGACCCCGGGCCTGGCGCAGCCCCGCCCCGACCGCCCGCGGCGTCCCCATGAGCGATGCGCAGGTGGCCCGGCCGCCCGGGGTCCGCGGCGCCCCTGGGGGCGGGGGGCGGGGGCCCTGCGACCCGGCCACGGCGCCCCCCGCGGGATGGCGAGGACCGCGGCCCGGCCCGGAGCGGGCGCTCGCGAGGCTCCACGGCGTGTTCCACGCGGGCCCGCGGGGGCGGGCGGGGGCGCAGCAGACGCGGCAGGACGGCCCCGGGGACGCCGCCGAGAGCCGCGCGCACCGGGCGGGGGTGGCCTCGCGGCCCCAGGACTGTCTGCGCTACCTGCAGGAGCTGCTGGCCCTCCGCAGGCAGTACCTCCGCCGCCTGCAGCCGCCGCGGCCCGCCCCCGCCCCCGCCCCCCGGGAGGCCGAGGTGAGCGCTGCGCCGAGGGGCCGGGCGGGGCGGGGCCCGGGAGCCCGGGGGTCCCCAGGCAGAGCCTGCAGGGCGGCGTGGGAGGACCCCGGGAGGGCGGCATCGGGGAGGGGGACCCCCGGGAACGGCGACATGGGCCGGCGACCCCCCTCGCCTGCTGCCCCCTCCCATCCCCCCAGGACACCCGCTGCCCCTCCCATCCCCCCAGGACACCCACTGCCCCTCCCATCCCCCCAGGACACCCACTGCCCCCCCAGGACTCCCGCTGCCCCTCCCATCCCTCCAGGACACCCACTGCCCCCCCAGGACACCCACTGCCCCTCCCATCCCTCCAGGACACCGACTGCCCCCCCAGGACTCCCGCTGCCCCTCCCATCCCCCCAGGACACCCACTGCCCCCCCAGGACACCCGCTGCCCCTCCCATCCCTCCAGGACACCCGCTGCCCCCCCAGGACACCCACTGCCCCCCCAGGACACCCGCTGCCCCTCCCATCCCTCCAGGACACCCACTGCCCCCCCAGGACACCCACTGCCCCCCCAGGACACCCACTGCCCCCCCAGGACACCCGCTGCCCCTCCCATCCCCCCAGGACACCCACTGCCCCCCCAGGACACCCACTGCCCCTCCCATCCCTCCAGGACACCCACTGCCCCCCCAGGACACCCACTGCCCCTCCCATCCCCCAGGACACCCACTGCCCCCCAGGACACCCACTGCCCCTCCCATCCCCCCAGGACACCCACTGCCCCCCCAGGACAGCCGCTGCCCCTCCCATCCCCCCAGGACACCCGCTGCCCCCGCAGGACACCCACTGCCCCTCCCATCCCCCCAGGACACCCACTGCCCCCCCAGGACACCCACTGCCCCCCCAGGACACCCACTGCCCCCCCAGGACACGCACTGCCCCTCCCATCCCTCCAGGACACCGACTGCCCCCCCAGGACTCCCGCTGCCCCTCCCATCCCCCCAGGACACCGACTGCCCCCCCAGGACACCCGCTGCCCCTCCCATCCCCCCAGGACACCCACTGCCCCCCCAGGACACCCACTGCCCCTCCCATCCCTCCAGGACACCCACTGCCCCCCCAGGACACCCACTGCCCCCCCAGGACACCCACTGCCCCCCCAGGACACCCGCTGCCCCTCCCATCCCCCCAGGACACCCACTGCCCCCCCAGGACACCCACTGCCCCTCCCATCCCTCCAGGACACCCACTGCCCCCCCAGGACACCCACTGCCCCTCCCATCCCCCCAGGACACCCACTGCCCCCCCAGGACACCCACTGCCCCTCCCATCCCCCCAGGACACCCACTGCCCCCCCAGGACAGCCGCTGCCCCTCCCATCCCCCCAGGACACCCGCTGCCCCCGCAGGACACCCACTGCCCCTCCCATCCCCCCAGGACACCCACTGCCCCCCCAGGACACCCACTGCCCCCCCAGGACACCCACTGCCCCCCCAGGACACCCGCTGCCCCTCCCATCCCCCCAGGACACCCACTGCCCCCCCAGGACACCCACTGCCCCTCCCATCCCTCCAGGACACCCACTGCCCCCCCAGGACACCCACTGCCCCTCCCATCCCCCCAGGACACCCACTGCCCCCCCAGGACACCCACTGCTCCTCCCATCCCCCCAGGACACCCACTGCCCCCCCAGGACAGCCGCTGCCCCTCCCATTCCCCCAGGACACCCACTGCCCCCCCAGGACACCCGCTGCCCCTCCCATCCCCCCAGGACACCCACTGCCCCCCCAGGACACCCGCTGCCCCTCCCATCCCCCCAGGACACCCACTGCCCCCCCAGGACACCCGCTGCCCCTCCCATCCCCCCAGGACACCCACTGCCCCCCCAGGACACCCACTGCCCCTCCCATCCCTCCAGGACACCCACTGCCCCCCCAGGACACCCACTGCCCCCCCAGGACACCCACTGCCCCCCCAGGACACCCGCTGCCCCTCCCATCCCCCCAGGACACCCACTGCCCCCCCAGGACACCCACTGCCCCTCCCATCCCTCCAGGACACCCACTGCCCCCCCAGGACACCCACTGCCCCTCCCATCCCCCCAGGACACCCACTGCCCCCCCAGGACACCCACTGCCCCCCCAGGACACCCACTGCCCCCCCAGGACACCCACTGCTCCCCCAGGACACCCGCTGCCCCTCCCATCCCCCCAGGACACCGACTGCCCCCCCAGGACACCCGCTGCCCCTCCCATCCCCCCAGGACACCCACTGCCCCCCCAGGACACCCACTGCCCCTCCCATCCCTCCAGGACACCCACTGCCCCCCCAGGACACCCACTGCCCCCCCAGGACACCCACTGCCCCCCCAGGACACCCGCTGCCCCTCCCATCCCTCCAGGACACCCACTGCCCCCCAGGCACCCACTGCCCTCCCATCCCCCCAGGACACCCACTGCCCCCCCCAGGACACCCGCTGCCCCTCCATCCCTCCAGGACACCCACTGCCCCCCCAGGACACCCACTGCTCCTCCCATCCCCCAGGACACCCACTGCCCCCCAGGACACCCGCTGCCCCTCCCATCCCTCCAGGACACCCACTGCCCCCCCAGGACACCCACTGCTCCTCCCATCCCCCAGGACACCCACTGCCCCCCCAGGACAGCCCGCTGCCCCTCCCATCCCCCCAGGAACACCCACTGCCCCCCCAGGACACCCGCTGCCCCCCCATCCCCCCAGGACACCCACTGCCCCTCCCATCCCCCCAGGACACCCACTGCCCCCCAGGACACCCGCTGCCCCTCCCATCCCTCCAGGACACCCACTGCCCCCCCAGAACACCCACTGCCCCTCCCATCCCCCCAGGACACCCGCTGCCCCTCCCATCCCCCCAGGACACCCACTGCCCCCCCAGGACACCCACTGCCCCTCCCATCCCCCCAGGACACCCACTGCTCCCCCAGGACACCCGCTGCCCCTCCCATCCCCCCAGGACACCCACTGCCCCCCCAGAACACCCACTGCCCCTCCCATCCCCCCAGGACACCCACTGCCCCTCCCATCCCCCCAGGACACCCAGTGCCCCCCCAGGACACCCGCTGCCCCTCCCATTCCCCCAGGACACCCACTGCCACCCCAGGACACCCACTGGCCCCCCCACCCCCCAGGACACCCACTGCTCCCCCAGGACACCCACTGCCCCCCAGGACACCCGCCGTCCCCCCAGCAGCCCCAGCAGGTTACCTGCAGGGATGAGCGGGCAGGAGTAGGGGAGGGCGTCTGGGGGCAGCCAGGGGGGAGCCCTTCGATGCCGCGCGGCCATCAGGCGCCCAGGGGTGAGGTGCCCCTCGCGGGGCATCGAGAAACCCCAGGAGAAGCCGCTTGAAAAACTCTGCGTGTCCAGCTCCGGGGAGCCGGGCGAGGGGCCGGCCTGGCTGGGCGCTGGGTGTCCTGGGGTCACAGCGCAGCACCCGGGGAGCAGGGAGCTCAGGGGCCTGCGGGCGCCCTGCAGAGGTGACGGTCACAGCCTGGCTCCTGCTTAGCTCCTCGGTTCACATCAGGGTTCTTTGAGCAGGTGATTAACGGGCAAGGGAGGCGGGAGACACTTCTGCATCAGGAAGGGCAGGAGGAGGGGGCCGCTGTCCCCAGAGGCCCTCCAGGGCACTGGGTCACTCGGCCTTCATTCTTCAAGTTTTTATTTACTTAGTTATTTTTGAATGCTTGGGGTTTGAGGCTGTTTGAAGATCCCGGGTCATGTCCCTGATGACTGCGCAGTGACGTGTCTCCTAAGTCCGGGTTCGCAGATGTGCCGCGGGTGTGGGATGCCTCACTGGGCTGCTCTCATGTCTCCAGCCTCGTCTCCCCGGTGATGTCAACCCTCGGTATTGCAGCCCAGGTGGGGCGGTGTGAAGACACACCCTAACCCCACAAGGTGTCAGTGTCCCAGTCCCTGCTCTTGGGTCCCAGAGCCGATCCCGTGATGAGCGAGCTGCGGGCCTGTGGGCCAGCCACCCGCCTTCGGGGTCACCTCCCATGACAGAGGGGCTGCGGTGGGTCCTGGACTCTCTTCTCGCTTGAATATCCTGGGGCTCTTGGCTCTGGTTAGAGTCCCTCCAGGCAGTGCATTTTCTTGGAAAAAAACCAAAATGCAGTTCTGTCTTTATGAAGCCTCGCTCCCTTCCTCCCCGCGCTGTTCGGAGATACAGGGAAGGCTTCAGCACAGAACCAGCAGCTCGGGCCCTGGGAAAGGCCTGTCGGGCATCCGTGCAACGTGCAGGTTTCCTCCGGGGAGGCCTCCCACCGCGATGCAACCAGAAAACAGTTTTAAAATGGCTTTGAAGTCAGACCGAAATCTGAATTTCAGTTGTTTTTTTTTTTTAAGCTTTTATTTATTCATGAGAGACACAGAGAGAGAGAGACCAAGACACAGGCAGAGGGAGAAGCAGGCTCCATGCGAGGAGCCCGACGTGGGACTCGATCCCAGGACCCATCTGCTGGAGGCAGATGCTCCACCTCTGAGCCCCCCGGACGTCCCTGAATTTTAGTTCTGTGTCTACCAGCTGGGCACCTTTGCCAGGTCGAGTTGGCCTCTCTGGGCCTCCGTTTGCGTAGCAGACAAGTGGAAATAGGAGTAGGCGTGGGGAGGACAAGGGAGCCCCTCTCTGTGTGTCTCTCATGAATAAATAAATAAAATCTCAAGGAAACAAAGAACCAACGAATGAAGTGCATGCTGGGTGTGCCTGAGAAATAGCAGGTGCCGTCCCGTGGCTGGCAAGGTGGTGACCGGGGCAGGGGGCCGGAGAGCTCCTTTCTTCTGGAATGTCGTCACCTCCTGCTTGGTAGGAAACACCTGCTGATGCTCAGGTGTAGGGCGAATAGATTAGGGCGATTCCAGGTGTAGTCAGGCTGTTTGCAGGTGTCAGAGTGGCCCCCTGGTGTCCCCTAGTGGGACTTGGCTGGTGTCTCCAAGCAGGGGAGCCTGGGACACATACACACATACACGGAGAGCACGAGGCGAGGTCCGGAGCTGGGAGGGGGGGGCCTGGACACGTCGTCCCCCGGTGACACCTGTCCCCAGAGAGAGCACAGCCCTGACAGGGTCCTGGCCTCCAGCCCGAGACAGTAGGTCTCAGCCGCACTAAGCTGTCCGGTGCTGGCACGTCATGCGGCGGCCCCCACCCGTGAGCATGGCCCCCCGGACCACTCGGCAGTTCTCATCCCCACGTTCGCCTGAACGCACGTCCGTCCTAGCGTTGGTCTCACGTCAGCCCGTGTGTCCCCTCGGCTGGGTGCAGTGACCCGGTGAAGCTGGGACAGCACCTGTGTCCCTCTTGGACCCCCAGAGCACAGCAGTGCGTCCTCCTTGGTCGCGTGTGAACGGACGCTTTACGGGTCCAGGTCGGGTCTCGCGTGCACAGACCACGGAAGGGCCGGCCGGCCCCGGGGAGCCGAGCTTGGTGCGCCGGGCCCCATCGGGCCCGCAGGCCTCCTCTCCCGCCCCGCGGAGAGCAGCCCCGGCCGGCCCCACCCTGCGCCCCCCGTCTGCCTCTTTTCTGGAAAGATACGGCTTTAGACTGTTGTGCTTAAAAGGCTCAGTAAGAAATGCCCGCCCGAGCTTGCCCTGCTTTGCCCCGTGCAGCCGAACGGAGACCCCGCGGAACGCCCGTGCGCCTGGCCTGTGTGGTACTCTGAGGTCCTTTTTTTTTTTTCTCAAAATACTCTCTTCTATTTTTGTGGTTGTTTTTCCCGTTGGTGAAGACACGCTGAGCTTACTTCAGAAGCCACCGAGGGGGAACGGCGGAGAGTCCGCAGCCTGCAGTGGGGCGGTCGGCGGGGCCTGTTGGCAGGTTAGTGACGTCCAAGGCACCGTCCGCCAGGGCGTGGAGATAAGACCACCTGGCCCGGCACCATGTGGACGGTCCCGGGACTCCAGGATCGCGCCCTGGGCCAAAGGCAGGCGCTAAACCTCCGAGCCACCCGGGGATCCCCCCTTACTCTTATGGGCCCTGCCGTCCCGAGCAGCCTGGGTTCCCGACGTCTGCCCGGCCGAGCTGGCTGCGTCGGCGCCGCATCCCTGCACCCGGCCCACCCCCATCCCGGCTGAAGAAACGCCCCTGCTACAGTGGCTTCAAAAGAACCAGTGAAATTCTGGCGACTGCCTGCCAAAAGCGACCGATTTCGACTTAAGGTGGTTGTATTCCGGCAGTGGCTTGTTTCCAGGATCCATTTTCTACCAAGGCCCCCCAGTTCCAATCCTGCTTCGTCGAATAGGACCGCGTCGGCAGCAGATGGAAGGTTCTCTCTCCTTTAGGGCGGGAGGCCCCGAATCCGGTTCGTCTGAGAGGTTCCCAGCGGCCTCGCTGTCCTGCGCACGTGTGATTCGGAAGGGAGAGGAGACGCCCCCTGGATCTGCCTCTGCGCGGCCGAGTCACTCTCCAGGTCAGCGGGGCAGAGGCCGTAGTGAGCCGCGGGATTCCCCGAGCACAGTCACCGGGCGCCTCTGCCGCTCGGCCCCCGGCCGCTTGCACGGCCCAAGGGCAGCACTAATTCAGTATGAGCCGCGAAGGACATTCTCTTCTGCTTGGCGCAGCTCCACAAGATGACAAAGGTCTGATGGTGACTGATGACAAGGCGGTGTCCCCGCGGCCCCTCGGTCAGGCCGCAGGCCGGCGAGTCCCTGCCCCCCTCCGTCCTCCAGGCACCTGCTGTGCGCTCAGCCCAGAAATTAGATTTCCTCGTCCCCGTTCCTCCCCGCCGCGCCCCGCTCCCCGGCAGGCTTCCTGTCTGACCGGCAGGGAAAGCATTTCCCCAGGAAGCCGCTTCCCACGTCCACGGTCCGAGACCGTGGATTCCCCCCATCCTTGTCCGCCCCCGTCTCAGCACTTAGCACCCAGCACTGTCATCGTCGCTTCATTCGCTGGTTCCGCCGCGTGAGCTCGCTGAGGGGGGCACCGCGTCTTATTCTCCAGCTCCAGCCTCTTGCAGGGCTCCAGGCATGCAGCAGACATCCCCTAAACCAATAACCCCAGAAACTCCAACTGTGGCTTAAGAATCCTTAAGAAGAAAACGTACAAAGTTGGGTGGGAGAGCTAGAAGAGTAGCAAATCTGTTGTTTTTCATGGAGTGGAAAATGATCTTTTATTTTCAGTGGAGCGGAATATAGTTTGAGTATATTCCTATGGAATCGTGTCCTAATAATTAAAATATCCGGTGTGTAATGATGGGTCAGAGTTCATCCTCAAAAGGACATTTTGGGCAACCCTTAAAAAAAATGTCGGATGATAAAACTATATTTGTTCACTAGATGAAGTTTATAAAGCACACAGAAGTATAAGACATAAAATAAAAATCACTTAGAACCGGGATCCCTGGGTGGCGCAGCGGTTTAGCGCCTGCCTTTGGCCCAGGGTGTGATCCTGGAGACCCGGGATTGAATCCCACGTCGGGCTCCCAGTGCATGGAGCCTGCTTCTCCCTCTGCCTATGTCTCTGCCTCTCTCTCTCTCTCTCTCTGTGACTATCATAAATAAATAAAAAAGTTAACAAAAAATTTAAAAAAAATCACTTAGAACCCTACCAGGCAGAAATAAACACTATAAAATATTTAGGTATATTCTCTTTCAATCATTTATTTCCTGTATATTTGCATATATGGGTACTAGGTCCATCAGCTAAAACAAAGGATGCTTATTTAAATTTGACTTTAAGGGGAGGGACGCCTGGGAGGCTCCGGGGTTGAGCATCTGCCTTCAGCCCAGGGCGGGACCCCGGGGTCCTGGGATCGAGTCCCGCCTCGGGCTCCCTGCAAGGAGCCTGCTTCTCCCTCTGCCTGGGCCTCTGCCTCTCTCTGTGTGTCTCTCATGAATAAATAAAATCTAATAAATAAATAAATAAATAAATTTATTTGACTTTAAAATAAGTGATGGATTTTTTTTTAGTATCATTATGTCCATGCAATATTTGGCACATATTTATACTAAAACATTATTCATTATTTATGTGAAATTGAAATTTAACTGCCGTTCCATATTTTTATTTGCTAAATTTGACAACACTAATGTATGTGTATGTATGAATTTACTAAATCTGGTTTACACCAAATAACTTTTTTATGACCTCTTTTCAGTTAATGTATTTTGTGGATTCTTTCCCGCCTCATTAACTAGTTTTTGAAAAGTAAAGTTTTAATGGCAAAAAATGTAACAATCCACATTCTTTAAACAATTGGGAAGAATTACAAGTAAATACATCCTACTCTATGAGGCGTGTTTTAGTGATTCCTAAAAGTATGACTAATGGGGCTTGGTTTAAAGACCATTCATTTTTAAAGATTCTTCTACATTTTGCTTCCCAGAAACATTTGATAATTTACACTTCCGTCAACAGTGAGTTAGAAAGCACTTCTGGTTGCATTTTATTAGCACCTAGTATTGCATTAATTTAGGAAGTTCGCTGATGAAATAAATTGCATTATTTTATGTACTTTGATTATTACTCGAGCAAAGAATGACTGTTTTATCTTATCAAACCGATGTGTACTTCTTATTTAATTGATTGCCCATTCATGTCTTCTGTTTTTCTTTTAGCTCTATTAAAAATTTCTTATTACTATGGACTCCTACTAAGGATATGAGCACACTGTCGGCCACGTGTGCTAAAAATATTTTCTCCAAGTTATTATGTGTGTTTTCATTTTATTTGGCATTTTCTGGTCTATAAGCACTACTGACTTTTGTGTGGTCAAGGACATCCATTCTTGTCTTTGCTATTCCATTGCTCTCCTGCTTAGAAAGTCCTTCTACGTCTCAAGGTCAGCTGTGTGATTGCCATTCCTCCCCCCCTCTTTTTTGATAGTTCCATTTTTAAAAACCCAACTCTTTTTATCTAGCAGCAATGTATTTTGACATGAAGTGGGAAGTGAGAATCCAACTTGAATTTTCGCCAAACAGCAAAGTTGACAAATTCATCCCCTCTTCCGCTGGATTGTGATGTTCCCACCTATCGCACGTGTAGGTTTTATACTATGGCTCAAGGATATCAGTTTAATCAGGCTTCTAAGCGATAAATGTGAGTATATTTTTTCCACGTGGGGTTTCGTTAAAGTGGAACGACCACTTAGCTATTTATTTATTTATTCATTCATTAATTCATTCATTCATTCATGAGAGAAATGGAGAGAGAGAGAGAGAGAGAGAGAGCGAGGCAGAGACCCAGGCAGAGGGAGAAGCAGGCTCCATGCAGGGAGCCCAATGTGGGACTCGATCCCGGGTCTCCAGGATCACGCCCTGGGCTGAAGGCCGCACCAAACCGCTGCACCACCGGGGCTGCCCCCACTTGTCCATGAAGATGACATGGAAGGTGAAGAGCCACCAGGTGTTGGCAGAACAAATAGCGGCCTTAAGACTAAGCCTATCAACCTCTGAGTCTAATCCCTAAGACCAAAGACGGAAGACGTGTGGCTTCGCTGCCAAAATGACCGTCGTGTTTGGTTGTGCGAGGTAATGCCAAAGTCGAGTTATGCTACAGTCTGTGACAGACTTCTTCCTTCGTTTCATCTCTTTCGACTCAGTTTCTCGGCTCCCTTGTCTACTTCACCGATTTTTTTCTTCAGGTCAGGCAAGTGTGCCATTTAGCTTAGATTTTGTTGGCATTTTGTGTGTAGGTATATGCTTGTAAGTAGTTAGATTTCAGTGGTTATAACTTTTTCCAAATTGCTTGTTTCTCATAGATTCACCTCTTGTTTCATAAGCTGTTGTTCTTTCTTCACAACCCCCCACTCAGTTATGGGGACATTTAGGTTCTTAGGTGTTGTGATATAAGAGGGATAAGGCAAGTATTACTTTGGGCTTGGTCTTAAATACCCACTCCATGGATGGTGGAAGGTAGAGAAGACGTGTTAGAGCTTTTAGGGTTTGTCCGTGTTAGAGCTTTTAGGGTTTGTACTCAAAAGCTCGCTTGCTTATTTATTATTTATTATTTATTTATTTATTTATTTACTTATTTACTTATTTAATTTTTGATGATATTAATTTCCTTGTGGATAAATCTGAGCCGTTTTGCATTTAATTTCACCCAGCTGAATGATCCAAGGGAAAATGATCTCTCCAATCCAGACTAGCTCCAAAATTTCCTATAAGAGAGTATTATCGGTTCTGCATAAAAATAAGGAGTATAGAATTCTTAACCTTTGCCAGGTTAAATCCTAAAGGATACGTTAGCCGTGCAGGCTGGCTGGGAATATAAACGTTGGGCAATGGCATCTGTCTGGCGTATATTCATGCACTCAGTGGCAATGACCTCTCCGTGCCAGGCACTGAAATGGGTGCCCAGCGTCCGTAGGTGAAAAGGCAGGGGATGTGCCCTGATGCAGGCCACGGGCAAGCTGCCATCCTCACTGTCGCTGTGGGAACCACACTGCTATGTCGAGGCTCCTGGGCAGAGACACGGGTAGAATTTGAATCAGAATCACGGGAGTCGTGTGAATCCCACGACGTATCTCACATGGGCAGTGGCTGGCGGTGAGGGTGTCTCACAGGCCTAGCAAAAGAAACCCTCTCCACTTAATTAACAATGTTTTCAAGTAGTACGAAATGCATCCATTTCACCAAGATCTTGTATGTATATCCAGATGTCATCATTTTATTTCCCAACATTCCAGCCTGTAATTCATCTTTTTAATACCACCCTCCTTTGAAAATGCCCACATATGGCACAAACACATAGATCAGTGGAACAGAAGAGAGACTCCAGAAATAAACCCGTGGTTATAAGGCCAAGTGTATCTAAGACAAAAGGGGCAAGAATATACAACGGGGAAAAGACAGTCTCTTCCACAAATGGTGTTGGGAAAACTGGACACTTCCATGTAAAATAAAGAAATGGGACCACTTTCTAACATCATACACAACAATGAACTCAACATGGATTAAAGACCTAAATGTGAGACCTGAAACCATAAAACTCCTAGAAGAGAACACAGCCAGTGATTTCTCTGACATTGGCTGAAGCAACCATTTTTCTAGCTAGAGCTCTTCAGGCAGAGGAAATAAAAGTAAAACTATTGGGACTACATCAAAATAAAAAGCCTTCTTTACATAGGAAGGAAACCATCAACAAAATAAAAAGAACCTACTGAATGAGAGAAGGTATTTACAGATTTATATATCTGATAAAGGGCTAATATCCAAAATGTGTAAAGAGCTTAGACAATTCAATACCATAAAAAAAAAACCAATCCAATTAAAAAATGGGCAGAGGACCTCAACAGACATATTTCCAGAGAAGGCATCCAGATGGCCAACAGACACATGAAAAATGCTCAACGTCGCTCATCATTGGGGAGACGCAAATCAAAACGACAACGAGCTATTGTTTTATACCTATTAGAACTGCTAGAATAAAAAAAAGAGAGAGAGAGAAACAACAAACGTTGGCCATGATGTAGAGAAAAAAAGAAACTCTTGTGCACTGTTGGTGGAAATACAAATCAGTGCAGCCGCCGTGGAAAACAGTATGGAAGTTCTTCAAAAAATTAAAAACGGGGAAGTACTATTTGGCTCAATAATTCCACTACAGGGCATTTACCCAAAGAACATAGAACACTAATTTGGAAAGATACATGCATCCTGATGGCAATCGCTGCATTATCTACAATAGCCACTGGTGGAAGGAGCCCAAGTGTCCGTCAATGGATAAATAGATAAGGAGGATGTGATGTGTGCACGGGGGCACGCGCACACACACACACACACACAGGAATATTACACAGTCACAAAAAGGTTGTGTCTGAGACAACATGGGTAGACTTAGAAGGTGAAACTGGAATAAATCAGACTGAGAAAGACAGGATTCCACTCAGAAGTAGAATCAAAAACAAATGAATAAACAGAAAGCAGAACCAGACCTATAAATACAGAGAACAAACTGATGGTTTCCAAAAGGGAGGGGTGGGGAGTTGGGCAAAATGGGTGGAGGGCGGTGGGAGAGACAGGCTTCCGCTGATGGAGCACGTCGTGGGGGTACCAGGCCCGGCCTAAGGAATAGGGTCAGTGACGCGCAGTGGTGATGTGATGGCACAGAGGGCAGGTCCACTCGCGCGGTGAGCACGACACGACGTATAGACTTGTCAAATCGCTGCATTGTACGCCGGAAACTAATGAAACACGGTGTGGTCAACTACACTCCAGTAAATCAAAAACCAAATAAAAATGCTCGCGTAAAATAAAAATGACTCTACCCCTGGTCGGAACGGCCCGAGTTACTGCATATTGTCCCTTCTTTTCCTCCCTGAGTTCTCAAATTCCCTAAATGCCTTGGAGAGCTTCTCATGGGCTCTCACGTCGATTCTGGGCCTCTCGTCGAGGGTTCTCCATTGCAGGTCTCACGGAGGTCCACTATGCCCGTCCCCAGAGACCACCTGTTCGGGGTCGTGAGGACGGCGGTGGCGGATGAGATCATACAGGAGGACACAGAGCCTGGAGCCTGGTTAGGCATTCAGTAGACTTAAAAAAAAACAAAAACCTATATTTTATTATTCCTTATACTTTGCAAACACTCACACTAATGTTTCTTCAATTTATTCCATAACTTGCCCCCAAATGCGGTCACTCGAGGTACTGACCGCTCTTTCAGAGCATTCCCAGTCCATGTGGTCCTGTTCCCGCTGTGAGCACCCCACTGCCTACCGAAGGCGCTGCACGGTCCCCTACCTGGGTGTTTAGCAGCCGGGGAGGAGGCCAAGGAAAGGCTAAGTCTTTGCCCAAAGGCCAGTAACGGTTTCTGAGCAAGAAACGGGTCGATTTTACAATCCTTTTGTCTCTCCTTGCGGTGATTGGAAGTCCACTGACCGACGGCAGTTGTGGCCGTCGGTGGAGCGTCCGCCGTCCTTGCCCAGGGCACCCATTCCAAGTGCCCTCCTAAACTCTGCGAATTGGGCACTTCACGTCCATTTGCGTTCGGCAGCGCTTCGTCCTCTTTGGTGGTTGTGGCTTTGGTAGCCGTGCGGGGTGCCCAGAGGCTGGCTCAGCCCGCTCTCTCCTGCCCTTCACTTCTAGCGGAGAGCAACCCCGGGGAAATACTCCCAGTTCAGCGCGGACGTGGCCGAGGCCATGGCCTTCTTTGATTCCATCATTGCAGAGCTGGACACGGAGAAGCGGCCGTGGGCGGCTGAGGCAGACGCCCCGAATGAGGACGTGGACTGCGATGGTGAGTGCTCGCCACGGCGGTGGGAAGGGAGCGGTGTGGGTCTGGGGGCTGTGGAATCCCACCCTTGAGTGCAGGGGAGCTGGCATCTGCCCTCGGAGCCTGGCCCAGGCCTCAGTCTTGACCTGGGGCCCCTGGCCTTAGTTGGCCCTGTGGCCACCACCCGGCCACCCCAACCCTCGCGGCCCTACTGGGACAGCAGCCTCCCTGTGGCGCCCTGGCCAAAGCCGAGACAAGCCCGTAGTTAGGGGAAGCGGTGACGGGGGAGCCAGCGCTCTACGGGCGTAAGGACAGGTCTGAATCGTGCAAGACCACGTCCCGGGGAGCTGCCACCCAGCAGTGTGAGTATGACTCCGCACTGGCTCCCGTGGTGTCACGTTACATGTATTTTATCTCAGTCTTAAAAAAAAAAAAGAAAGAGAAAGAAAGAAAAAAAGAAAGAAAGAAGAAAGAAAGAAAGAAAGAAAGAAAGAAAGAAAGAAAGAAAGAAAGAAAAGAAAAAGGAGCAGAAGACCTGTGTTGAGAACTCTGGCTCCTGAGTCGACCTGAGCCAGCGGCACCCTGCCCTGGCCGTGGGCCCCTGCGCCCAGCTCCCCTGCAGGGGGCAGGGGCCAGCCCGGGTCCCCAGAGAGGCCAGGCGGGAGCCTTTCCTCGGCCCCCCCGGGGCACCGGCTCTCTCCTGGGACCCCGTCACCTGACTGCCCGTTTCTGCCGCCTGGGACCCGCCGTCCTCGGTGGCAGCGGCGGCGACTTTACCGGGGCCTGCGGGCTCCTGCTACCGACGGGCCGGCTTGTGGTGCCGGTACTGGGTGATCCTCGAGCGCTCCACCCCGGGCCCAGAAGATTAAATCTGCGTGGTCTGTAGTTGCTGTGGCCCCGCAGCCCGTAGCCGTGAATCCAGGTTCCCGTGGGCTTGTGGACTGTCGCAGAGTCCTCCCGCGGCCGGGCCCTCTGCACCCGGGGACCCCGCTCTCCCTCCTCCCCACTGCAGCCCTCAGGCCCTGAGGGCCGGCCCTCGCCCCGGGAGTCGGGCCTGGGAAGCCCAGGACGTTGGCAGGAGAACAGCAGAATCCACCGAGGAGGCGAGAGACGGGGTCTCTTTGCTCTTTGTCACCTGCTCTTGTCACTTCACAATTAGTGCATCACGGGCGTCTTTCCAGGCCGCTGAACGTAGATCTGTGCCCTTATTTATAAGGAACATGTAACCGTCCCGTGTACGTCTACACTGTAAGTCCGGGGTCAGACCCGCGCCCCGCTCGCCCTGACGCGGTGTCCCCCCTCCCCCCCGGGCGCCGGCTTCTCTCTTCCAGTGGCCACCAGCTCCCGGGAGCACGGCTTGCACTGCAACTGGATCCTGCGGGCCCCGCGCCGGCACTCGGAGGACATGACCGTGCACGCGGTGCACATGGCGGACGGCCAGCTGCGGAGGGCCGCCGAGTGCAGGACCATCGGCACCCAGAGGCGACTCGAGAGGCACCCCATCTACCTGCCCAAGGCCGTGGAAGGGGCATTCAACACCTTGAAATTTAAGCCCAAAGCCTGCAAAAAAGAGTAAGTGCTTGCACCGTTCATCCCTCCCCCGCAAGGCCGGCCCCGGGGCCAGCCCCCATGGGGACACCGCTTTGGTCTCTACGCGGCCCCACATTGGGGAGCGTCTGATTGAAACAGTGAATCAGCTGGAGGGGGCGGTGCTCAGGGGCTGAGCGGCTGCCTTCAGCCCAGGGCCGGACCCCAGGATCCCGGGTTCAAGTCCCGCCTCGAGCTCCCTGCAGGGAGCCTCCTTCTCTCTCTGCCTCTCTCTCTGTGCTGCTCAGGAATAACTAAATAAAATCTTAAAAAAAAAAAAAGAAATAGTAAATCAGAGCACCCACCCTCTGTGCAGCCAGCCAAGCCTCACTAGGGCCTCTGCCTCATTTGTCCTTTCCAGCCTGGGGAGCCCCAGACAGATCCTCTTCAACTTCTCAGGAGAAGACATGGAGTGGGACGCCGAGCTCTTTGCACTGGAGCCCCTGGCGTCTCCGGGGGAGGACTACCCCGAGCCCGAGAACCCCAGGGGGCAGTGGCTGCTGCGAGAGAAACTCTGGGAGCGAACAGTGCCCTGACTGGCTTGGGGCGGCCCAGCCCGACTCAGGCTGCGTCCCAGGGAAGGCGGCTGCAGGTGTTTGGGCAGCACCAGGTGTTTGGAGGCGGTAACCTTGCAGCCCATGAGCCTGTGGGCACGACCTGCTGGGGCGCAGCTAGTGCCAAATGCGCCGGGGGGCTCCCAGGGCACCCGCCTCGGGGGGACCTTGGGGGACCCCGGAGCCTGGCTTTCCCGGCGCAGCGGGTTAGCAGGTAGGCATGGCCGGGCTGCCGTCGCAGCGGCAGGAGTGGAAGGCCTGGCCTGCCCTGGGGCCTGTCACGGGCCTCTGCATCCGTCCAGGCGGCCACTAACTCGGTTAACAGGGCAGGAGGGGGCCCACCCGGACCTCTGGGCCGCAGCTGCCGTCCCACGGGGCTCACAAGCACCTGGGCTACAAGCAGAGGGGGCTTCCCTTCGCGCAGGACGCCGGGGACACGGCCACGGTGTTCACTGAGGGTTACACGGAGGGTGGGCCCAGGGCCCCGGCTGGGACCCCACCGTCCCCCCAGCTCACACCCAGCTCCGCTTCCTACACGAGGGTGCTCCCCCCGCCCCGCATGCCGGGGTTGCCCTGGACCGCAGCGATCTGTGATCTGGGGAAGCCGTCCAGCAGCACACACCTGCCGTGCGCTCTTGGCCCTTCCCGCGTGCTCCTGCGTTTCCCCTTCTCGGGTTTGCGAGGCGCTGGCTCGGAGGGACCTGCATCTTGCTCATTCGTACTTCTGGTGTCGCCTAAGGAACAGTGAAGTCATGGGGCCCGGGTGGGGGTGGTGCATGCTCCCGGCTGCAGGGTGCCCCTCGCCACACGCACACGCACACGCAGGCAGACAGGCCGGGCCGGGGACCGGGATCCCGGGTCCTGCGACGTCTCCGTGTCTCTGCCTCTGTCTCTGTGTCTCTCCTGAATAAGTAAATAAGACCTTAAATCAACAACAGCAACAACAGACCCCGCACCCGGGATGCCCTGGGCTGCGGTTGGCCTGAGAACGGAGCGGAGCTCTCCTCCTGCCCGGCTCACGTCAGGTTATTCTTACTGTTATTTATTTTTTTTAAACTATGGACTTTTTATTTCCGTGAACCTGACTATCGGAATCTAAGTGTTTACCAACTCCAACCAGGAGGGAAAAAAAAAAAATGCTGATAATTACGTGGCATTCTTCAAAATTCTGTGTCTGCACATTTCAGACGAAAATACACTAGAAACGTCCTGATGCTTGTCTTTACTATCATTATTATTATTTTGTCTGTGAGTGCCAATGTCGGTGTTTGGGAGGTTTCTTTCATTTTGTGGCTTATCCTAAACCCACGGCAGCCGGAAGCTCCACGGAAAAAGAAACGTTTGGGGGATCCGTTGTATTACCCGCGACAGAGCACGGCCAGCCAACACGGCCGCGAACCTTCCTTTTCCCCAAATGTGGCCTCGCGTGGAAGCCCCGGAACGGAGATTCTCCGCCGAGGGTCAGCTCAGGACACGGGCCTCCTCGCCTGCCTCTTCCCGGCCCCGACGTCACGTGGCGAAGACTCTGCGCGGGATCCACTCGCACAGACAAGAAGAAGATAAACAGGACACAGAGGATGTTTGGAGTCTACGTTTTTTCTTTTCTTTTCTTTTTTTTTAAGCATTTATTGCTCATGAGACCTGAAACTGTGCTTGTGTCTCTGGCTTCACGTTTTGTGTATTTTTACCTTTAATGAGACTATACGCAGACCAGCCCCCAAAGCTCCACGATTGAGAAACGGGAGGTTGGTGCGTCTTGGGGATGATCTTAGGGATTTGAAGCCGGTGATAAGCCCCGGGGTCCGGGCTTTGTCTGGGGAATCCTGAGGTGGTGTCTACCGAGGTCTTGAGAGCAATGAAATTTGAGACAATAAAGTTGAATTCAGCACAACGAGCTGTTGGAAGGCTCCTTTTCCCCGGGAGTGACCCTTCAGGCGGTGGCCCCGGAGGCCCCGGGGTAGTGGCTCCAGCTGCCCAGGATTGTCCTGGTTTTCGATTCAGGGACGTCTACCTGTCGCCACACAGGATGTCCAGATGTCCCTGCTTTCTGGCTCGGCCGCAGACGGCCGTGGGCCCGGGGAGGGCGGGTGGGGGTGTGCACGCGGCCAAGGCCAAGGCCCTGCTGCCAGGCCAGGCCCCACGGCCTCCGGGTACGGCGTCGGGACCGCCGTCGGGGGGCTGGAGGGCGGGCAGGTGGGCTCCGCTGGAGGGAGGGGCGCCCCGGCCTCCCCAGCTCCTGGCACCCGGCGCCTCGGCCCGTCCTGCCGCCTGTGTCCAGGGCTCCGTGCCCGTTGGGCGGCCCCGAGCGTGTGCTCGCCCCAGCCCCCCGTCTGCAGCGCCCCTCCTGCCCCACGAGCCGCCGGCGCCTCCAAGCGGGGCTGCACCTGCCCACTGCCCACATGGGCCCGACCGCGCGGGCGTCTCCCAGCGTCTTCGGGCCCCGCAAAGGTGCAGGGCTGTCGCGTCCGGCAGCCCCTCGACTCGGAGAGACGACCCGATGACTCGGATCGCCGGGTAGGGGAGCAAAGCTCTTCAGCCCCGTGGGACGCGGGAGGAGGGCAAGCCCACGCGCATGTCCCTGCCGGCCCGGGGGATGTTCCCGTCAACCCACCTAGCGAGTCCTTAGTAAGCAACTGCTGTATACCGAGCGAGTAATCCAAGGCACACTTTGAGCCCTTTGGTGGCTGGCGGCCCAACGAGGGGACACAGAACAAACGGGTGGGCCGGTGCTTCCTCGAGCACCTCGGGCTCGGCCACGGCAGGGAGCCCGCCTGGGTCGGGGCCGCGGGGAGCGGGCGGCGGAGGTGCTCCCCGAGACGGCTTCCCACGCTGCTAGGGGGGCGCCGGCGGCCAGAAGCTACTGAGAGGCCGTGGCGGGTCAGACGGACAGACGGCAGGGCGCTCGGTCAGACAGGTCAAGGGCCAAGTGTCCTCCCCCTCGACGGAGAGTGAGCGGAGCCTCAGAAGACGACGTCCTCCGGCTGCAGGGTGGGGGGGGGGATGCCCTGGAGTCCCAGCAGCCCGAGCTCCCCGGACCTTGGCAAGGGAGGCTCTCAGGCCCAGCGCTGCCCTCGGCCTCCCCGTGGGCCCGTGGCTCGCACGCGTCCTCGGGGTGGCCTCCGCTTCCCCCGCGCAGCCGCCATCACTCCTGGGCTGCCTGCACGTCCAGGGCCTCGTCAGCGCGTGGTCGGGGCAGGTCCCCTGGGGGGCAGGAGGGCTGCGGGGTGAGGGGCGGGGGTGGGCAGACACACTCCATAGGGAAACTGAGGTAGCCATCCCGGTTAGCCTCCCAGGCCCAGGGTGTGTCGAGGCCCGCCGGCCAGGCTCCTGGGGACGCTGCCTGCGCTTGTGTATCCACGCACTGGCCGTTCGACAGGTACTGAGCTCCAACTCTGTCCCAGTCTGTGTCTGGGGATGTCGCATGAACACGGGCTCTCACAGAGCTGTCAGTGGCGGGAAGCACGGGACAGAATCAAGGGGCCGCAGCAGTACACATGAGTCAGACTGTGGTCGAGGTCCATGAGGGAGGCCCAGGGCGGCCAGGGCCTGTAGGGGCATCAGAGCCGGCTGGGGCAGGGTGGCTGGGCCGGGGTGGCTGGGGAGGGGCAGCTGGGGCAGTGTGGCTGGGGCAGTGTGGCTGGGGCAGGGGCAGCTGGGCAGGGGCAGCTGGGGCGGGGCGGCTGGGGAGGGGCAGCTGGGGAGGGGTGGCTGGGGTGGCCCTCTGAGCTCCCACCTAGCTTCAGCGGCCACACTCCGAGGCTACCTCCGGGGAGAGGGCTTCTGGAGCGCCCACCCCGTCTCAGCCGTCACTGCCCCAGCTCTCCATGCGTCAGCGGGTGCCGCGCCTACCGCGATCTAACGCACGACTGTACACGCACATACACACTCGCCCACACTCGCTCAGCCACATTCACTTGTGCACGCTCACCCCGTTAGCTGCCGAGCCCCACAGGGCCCAAGGTTAGTCTGTTCTGCTCACGCCCTGCGCCCTGGGTCAGGAGCGGTGCCTACGCCAACAACCGCCTGTTGACCGAATGCCAGGCTGCCAGGTTGCAGAAAGGAGTGCAGGGCCCGTGAGCTGAGATGTCCGGGGGAATCTGAGGCATCATGCGGAGGGCTGGGGGCTGCAGAGAGATCCAGGCTGAGGATCTGCGCCGGAGAGACCGCGGCCCTGGAAGGACTTGAAAGACATCACTGATGTCCTCGGGAGGTACCACGGAGCAGCCGGGTGTGCTCAGACCTCTTCCAGGCCCTGAGAGAAGAACCGCGAGACCAGGTCCCTGACGTCGGAGCCCCTGCCTCGGTGGGGAGGGCTGTGCGGGCAGTAGCGACCATTGACCACCTGCACATATATTCAAATGTAACAACGTGTCAGGTTGTGATAAATGCCGTGAAGTAAAACAGAGAGTGGGAAGGGCGGGAGGTGGGGTGTTTGGTCCGAGAAAGCCCTGCAGAGGTGGTGATCCTTGGACAGAGCCCTGAGTGGAAACGGGGTTAGGTGAGCCCGGGGGAAGGACTGGTCGGGCCAAGGGTAGGGTGAAGGCCCCAGGCAGGAAGGCCCCAGGGGACCTCGAGGTCGCAGAAGGGAAGGTACTGGGGGGTCCGTGCAGGGGTCTGAGCAGGAGTCGCACAATCTGACTTAATTTTTAAAAGATGATTGTGGCTGCAGGGGGTGGTTTTGCCAAAGGGCTCAAAGGGCCCACCTGGGGCTCCAGCGGGGTCATTCGCTGTGGGCCAGACAAGAGGCACCACGGGCTGCCTGGCGGGAGGAGCGGGCTGCTGCCAGATGGTGGGGCTGGGGGAGACTCTGAAGCAGGACTTGCAGGTGTTTCGGCTCCAGGAATGAGGCACAGAGACGTGGGCGTCTAGCTCGGGCGCTGGTGACCACACGTGCCCTTTATTCAGCTGAGCAACAGAGGGCTGCTGAGCAGGGCCTTTGGGGGGAGGGATTTTGGGAGGGAAGTCAAAAGTCCTATTTTGTATGTGTTACCCTAGAGCTTTCTGTGGACTTCCTGGTGGGAACTGGGGCGTCTCCTTGTGGAGCTCGGGCGTGGCTGGATCTAGAAGTACAAGCCCAGTGGAGCTGCCACCACAGAGACAGAATCTGAAGTCGTGGAGAGATGCGGTCACTAGGACACCGCGTGGAGACCTGCAAGGGCAGGGAGGCAGAGAGGAGCAGGCCGGGGTGCCCCGGCATTGAGGGGCTCAGAAGAGGAGGAGCCCGTGTGGTGCGAGGAAGAGCGTCTAATGAGCTGAAGAAAACGCTCCAGGTTTGGGGGGGACAGAGCGCAGAGAGCGGAGGGGGGCCGTGTGGGGTCAGCAGCGCACACAACAGAGCCACGTAAGAAAGACAGTCTTGACTTTGATTCAAGATGGTATCGTCGACGTCCAGAGAGCTCAAGGAGCCCACTCCCCAAACCCAGGCCCCGATTCCTTCTGGCTGTTTCTAAGACTGAGTGCTCCTGAGGGGCGTGGTGGGTGACAGACCCGGGCTGTAAGGGTCCCGCAGGCCGTGTGGCCAGGCTGCCCGTTCCCGGGGTGGAGGGGGGCTGGGTGGGGGCAGGTGCTCACGTCCTCAGCCAAGGAGCAACCACCTGCTCTCACCTGCCGGGCCCCTGCGGACCCTGCAGCCCCCGGGGTGTGGATGTGCCCTGGGGACTTAGGCTCCCTGGGCCTCATTTTTCTCAAACATGAAAAGGGCCCCTCACCCTGTTCCTAACCTGCGGTGTCACGGTGGGGAATACCAGGGCCACCTGGTAAGGAGCCCGGCGGACAGTAGTTGTTACCTGTGGCCATAATAACGGATGCTGACTTGCCATCACTCACAAGAGCCAAGAATATCGCCAGGCACCTTGAAAACAGCTGTAAAACAGACGCCGGCAACGTCCCGCCGTGATAAGAGGTAGCACAGCCGCGGGGAGCAAGTCTTTGGAAGGAGACGGCACTGGAGCAGCGTAAGGTAAAGGATGTGCTCGTCTCGGGTGTTGCTTGGCCTCTGTGCGTAATCAGTAGAGGCCAACGTGTCCTCACTTTGCAGCCCTGGGCTGTCCCCTCCCCGCCACCGGAAATCAGAGCCCTGCATTGCGCCGAGGGGAACTGCCACCCGGGGAAGACGAATGACATTTTTGCGATTAACCTAGACCTTGGGAACCAGTCCCAGAGGGAGACCCACACCTGAGGCCAGTGTTCTGAGCTGTGCTCTTCCTCGGGGTCTGGACCCGCGGGGGGGGGGGGGGGGGGGGGCGCTTCCCTTCCGGCGGGGCAGTGAACGCAGAGGCCGTTGGCATGAGGTCATTTGGCCACACGGTGGCACTTCACGCCTGATAATTCTGTTGGTCCTCTTCCTCCCGGAGGCTCGAATTTCAAAAAGAGAGAAAGAAGCTCCCCTCTTAGAATGACACGGTATCACTGCCAGAAGGCACGAGGCTGCTGGGGAGGGTGGGAGTGAACTGGGTTCAACGAGGAGCAGCTTCAGCTCTTGCTGACGTTTTCCCTCAGCTCTAAGGGGAAGGCTCTGCTCTGACATAGAAAAGGCCCGAAGTCCCGCATTCAGAACCCAGTTTTCCAAGGTTTTTGTCACAACATTGCACCAACTCCAGGTCCCAAGTAAAATGTCCACCAGTGTAGTGTGGCAGATGAAGGAAAGTGGGCCTCCATGGACCTGAGTCTGACTTTCTTGGAAAGGAGATTTTTCCAAAGATATCAGGCTTCCGCTTCTTGTAGAAAAAAGAAAGAGATAATTGCCCACCATCTTAATCTTTTTCTTCGAGGCTAGAGAGGCCTGGGACTGAGTTTGAATACTAGCTCCTATACTAACTAATTTTAGAGCCTCGAGGAAGCTACTTAACTTCTCTGTACCTCAATATTGTCATCTTTAGAGGAAGTTAATGATAACAGGGCCTACTTTATAGGATTGTGGCAAGGATGAAATAACATTAGCTGGAACCAAATGAAATTGCTGGCATGCAAGTCTTTGGCTCAAAAGAACAGTTTCACGCAGTTCATTCTGCAGTGCTTCGGGCCAGGCGCACAGGGAAACTTGGTTTCAAGTTGGTGGAAGTGAGCTATTATTATCACACCGAGCAATAAGAGTACAACAAGCACTCACTGTGAACGTTTAGAAAATACACCAAGACAAATGTTAACAGAAACACAGCATACACGTACTTGTGGGACGCAGCAAAAGCAGTACTAAGAGGGAAGTTCATAGCAATAAACACCCACATCAGGTAGCAAGAAAGATCTCAGGTAAATGACATAATGCTATGCCATAAGGACTTAGAAAAAGAAGAACAAATTGAGCCTAAAAGTAGCAGAAAAAAGAGGAAATGATACAGGTTAGGGCAGAAATAAATGAAATAGAGGATGGGGAAAAAATAGAGAAGATTAACCAAACTATAAGTTGGTTTTTTTGAAAAGATAAACAAAATTGACAAAATCTTAGCTAGACCAACCAAGGGGAAAAAAGAAAGGGCTCAAATCAGCAAAATCATAAATGAAAATAGAGACATTACAACTGATACTATAGAAAGCCAAAGAATCAAAAGAGGCTACATGAACAACTATATGCCAACAAGCTGGACAATGCTAAAGAAATGGAAAAATTCTTAGAAACATACAATTTAGGGCAGCCTCAGTGGCACAGTGGTTTGGCGCCGCCTGCAGCCCAGGGCGTGATCCTGGAGACCCCGGATTGCGTCCCGCATCGGGCTCCCTGCATGGAGCCTGCTTCTCCCTCTGCCTGTGTCTCTGCCTCTCTCTTTCTCTCTCTCTCTCTCTGCATCTCTCATGAATAAATAAATAAAATCTTTAAAAAAATAAAATAAAATCAGGAACAAGACAGGGATGCCCACTCTCACCACTCTTATTCAACATAGTACTGGAAGTTGTAGCTAGAGCAATCAGGCAAGAACAAGAAATAACAGGTAAAAATAAGTAGATAAAGTAAGTGTTGGACAAGCATTAAAAAGAAGAAATAAAAGATATCAGAACTGGAAAGGAAGAAGTAAAATCATGTCTATTTGCAGATGATAGTTTATATGTAGAAAATTCTAAAGACTCAACCAAAAAAACCCACTAGATTTGATCAATGAATTCAGCAAAGTTGTAGGATACAAAACTAACGTGCAAAAATCAGTAGCATTTCTATACGCTAACAATGAATTCTCTGAAAAGGAAATAAATCAATTCCACTTACAATAGCACCAAAAAATAATAGAATATATAGCAGTACATTTAAGGACGTGAAAGATCTCTACTCTGGAGAGTATAAGACACACACACATAAAAAAGAAAAGTATAAGACATTGATGAAAGAAATCTCAGAAGACATAAATAAATGGAAAAGTTTCCTGCGTTCAGGGACTGGAAGAATTAATATTGCTGAACTGTCAATACTACCGAAAGCCATCTATAGATTCAATGAACTCCTTCTCAAGATTCCAATGGCATTTTTGTGCAGAAAAAAAAAAAAAAGACTCCTAAAATTTATATGGAGCCACCAAAGATGCCAAATAGCCAAAGAAATCCTGAGAAAGAAGAACAAAACAGGAGGCATCACATTTCCTGACCCCAAGCTTTAAGGCTATAATCATCAAAACAGCATGGCATTGGTCTAAAAACAGACAAACAGACCAACGAAACAGAATCAAGAGCCCAGAAATTAACCCAAACGTATGTAGTGAACTAGTATTTGACAAGAGAGCCAAGAGTATTTAATAGAGAAAACACAGTCTCTTCCATAAATGGTGCTGAGATAATTGGAGGTAAAGGAAGAAAACCAGACCCACATCTTTCACTACCTATAAAGTTTACTCAAATGGATTAAACACTTAAAGGTAAGACCTGAAAACATGAAATTCCTAGAAGAAAACATAGGGATAAAGCTCCTTGACGTGACTTTTTTTAGATATGACACGTAAAGCAAAAGCAAAAAAATAAAAAATGAACAATAGAACTAAAGAGCTTCTACATAGCAGGAGAAGCCATCAGCCAACGGAAAAGACAATTTATGGAATGGGGGAAAATATTCGCAAGTCATACATCTGATAAAGGGTTAAAATCCAAAATATATAGGGAATTCATACAACTCAATAGCGTAAATAATAACCGTCTTACACCCAAAAAACAGTCCATAAATAAATAATAACCCCCAAACCCAATTTGAAAATTGGTAAAGGATCTGAATGGACATTTTGCCAAAGAAAATATACAAGAGCCCAAGAGGTACACGAAGGGATGCAGAGCGTCGAGAAGTGGCAGGAAATGCAAATTTTTTTTTATTTTTTAAAATTTTTATTTATTTATGATAGTCACACACACAGAGAGAGAGAGGCAGGGACACAGGCAAAGGGAGAAGCAGGTTCCATGCACCGGGAGCCCGACGTGGGATTCGATCCCGGGTCTCCAGGATCGCGCCCTGGGCCAAAGGCAGGCGCCAAACCGCTGCGCCACCCAGGGATCCCAGGAAATGCAAATTGAAACCACAGTGAAGTTTCACCCCACTTCTGTTAGGACGGCGCCTACAGAAAAGACGAGAAGCGCCGCCTGCGGGCGTGGACGCGGAGAGCAGGGCCCTTGCGATCGTGGGGGAGGTCGTGAGTGGGAGCGGCTCCCGTGGAAGAGCAGCGAGGCTGGAGGAGCCTCAGAGAATTACGAGTAGAGCTTCCGAGCCGGCTGGCGGTTCTCCGTCTGGGAACATGACCGTCGGCCCTGGAAACCCGGACTGGAAACCGTAGCTGCCGCAGCGAGCTCACTCGGCATCCGACGCCCGGGCTGGAGACAACCTGTGTCCGCCGGTGGAGGGCAGGAAGTTGTGCACACGCACACTCATGCACACACACGCACACACATGCACACTCATGCACACACATGCACACACACAGGGGGTAGTATCGAGGCCATCAGGGCGAGGAAAGCCTACCCCCTGCAGGAGCCTGGAGGGCCCGGTGGGCATCCGCCTCGGGCGTTCCCTCAGTGAGGCGCGGCCCCAGGGGAAGTCGAGGCATGGGGAGAGCGGAGGGGGGCCTCTGGGTGCGCGCCCCGTGGGTTCCTCTCAGCTGCGTCCAGCCCCTCGTGCAGCCAGGTGACCACCAGCTGGCCTCGGTTTCCCCTGGTGCGCCGCCCAGGTAGACCTGCCATCCTGGGAACATGTTCCCTGACACGCCGCCGTAAGCTTCGGGGGGTGTCGGGGTGCCCCTGCGCTTCCAGGATGTGTAGGACCATGGGCGGCCTCTGTCCCGTCCCGTGCCGGGCGCCGAGCACCGGGCCCGTGACACCCCGGACACAGGGCAGGGACCCAGGACACGGTGGCGTCCTCCCGGGCCCTCCAGGGCCGCCCACGGTGCATGCGAGCAGGCGTTCACGGGCCCACGGCCGCCTGATGCACCGAACACGGCTTAAAAGTGAGGCCAGAAAAGGACGCGCCGCGTGACCCTCTGTGACCTCGTGAAGGCCAAGGGCCTGTGGAGACGGGACAACAGTCGTCGGGGCGGCGGCGCAGCCGGGGAGGCACACGCGAGCTTCCTGTGACCACGGGGAGGGTCGCTCTGCTTACCAGGGGGCAGGGGGGGTCGGCTCTGAGCCCCGTGGGCGTGGACACTTGTGCAAACTCACACACCCGCGTGCGGAGCCCCAGGGGTGGCCCCAAGGACAGTGGTCACGGTCATGGGCGGGGGGAGGGGGTGCCCCTGGTCCCTTGGTCCTGGAAGAGGGAAGGGAGTCTCCACATGTGGAAAGTTCTTCGCTCCGCTGCCCATGCGCCTGGGAAACACGCAATTGTCTGGTTTTCCAGACTGTGTCCAGGTCGGGGACGGCTGGTGTCCTGCGGTGGGGGGGGGGAGGGCAGGGGCCTGGAGGGTCCTAGGGTGCGGGTGGGGGGAGGGTCCTGTGGTGGGGGGGGAGGGCAGGGGCCTGGAGGGTCCTAGGGTGCGGGTGGGGGAGGGCAGGGGCCTGGAGGGTCCTGGGGTGCGGGTGGGGGGAGGGTCCTGGGGGTGCGGGTGGGGGAGGGCAGGGGCCTGGAAGGCCTGTGGGTCCGGTCACCCAGGGAGCCTCGCCCGTGGGGTGTGGGGACCTTCCGTGCCGTTAGCAGCTCGGCCGCGCGTGTTTGGGGCCGGTGGCAGGGCCGAGGGTGCCGGTGCCTCAGGAGGGCAGGTGGTGCCGGCTCTCAGTCAGGGGAGGCCCCACCCCAGGCCTGCAGGTGGCCCAGGCCGCGCGATCGGGGCGCCTCGGGGTCCCCGGCCCCCTGAGCCTCACTGCACTGACTTGTTTTGACAGTGGAGCCGCCCGGCCCTGGGAGTTGCTGTGGGCGACGTGGCTCGGACGTGCCTGGTGACCGGTTGTCACCCCCGAGCCCCCCGCGGAGGGCGCAGAGCCTGGAGAGCGGAGCCTGAAGGCGGGGCGGGTGAGGCCGAGGCCCCGGGGCGCCCTGGGAGCGCTGGGTCGGGTTCCAGGCCCTCCTGGGGCACCTCCGAGGACACTTAATTAGAAAAGAGCCCAAAGGATCTCTCTAGGGCAGCCTCAAAGCCGGGCAGCGCTGCAGCAGGTCCCCAGGGGCACCCGAGGGTGCGGCCCAGGCCCCAGGGCACCGCGGGGCGCCCCCGGGTCACAGCACAGGCCCAGCCCCCGGACTCTGCCGAGTGCTCCCCGGGGTCGGGGGCAGCGCTCAGGCGGCCACAGGGCTCCGTGAAGTCGGGGCTCAGGACTGGGTGCCACCTCCCGGGGCCGCTGGGAGGACTGGGTGCCACCTCCCGGGCAAAGCACGTCTCCAAAGGGCAGCAGGCCGGGGGCCAAGGCGGGCCCAGGGGTGGCATGAGGCCATGAGCCACCCCTGGGCTGGTGCCGGCGCCGTGTCCTGCTGCCCTCGGGACGAGCCCAGACCCAGGCTGGGCCACGAGCAATCATGCGAGGCGGAGGCAGTGGTGGGGTCCCCGCGGGCTGGGGCGACTCTACTGTTTACTCCCCGGGCCACTGGGGACTCGAAAGTCAGCTCCCGGCGGCAAGACCAGGCAGCTCCGGGTTCCCTGGGGACCCCCTGGTGCTACAAGGGCAGCCCTTGGGCGACGCTGGGGCGGCAGTGCTGACCGGGGGTGACTGCGTGACGGGAGCTTGGAGCCCTCCTGCCTCTGCAGCAACATGGTGAGGGCCCGGCCGCTCCGTCCTCCCCTCCGTCCCCTCCATCCTCCCCTGCCATCCCCTCTATCCCCTCCGTCCCCTCTGTCCTCCCCTCCCTCCCCTCTGCCCCCTCTGTCCTCCCCTGCCATCTTGTCCGTCCTCCCCTGCCATCCCCTCTATCCCCTCCGTCCCCTCTGTCCTCCCCTCCACTGTCCTCTCTGCCATCCCCTCCCGTCCCTTCCTTCATCCTCCCCTCCATCCCCCCATCCCCCATTCCCCCGTCTGTCCCCCTTCCAATCCCCTCTGTCCCCTCCGTCCTCCCCTCCTGTCCCCTCCACCCTCCCCTGCCGACCCCTCTGTCTTCCCCTCCCACTGTCCCCTCTGCTGTCCCCTCTGCCGTCCCTTCTGTCCCTTCCTTCATCCTCCCCTCCATCTCATCCCCCATTCCCCCCTCTGTCTCCCCTCCCATCCCCTCCGTCCTCTCTATCCTCCCCTCCGTCCCCTCCTGTCCTCCCCTCCATCCAGCTTCCGCAGGGACAGTGCCTCTTCCCAAATGCACATTATCTGAGGAAAGTGCCCCCTCCCCAGCGTGGGCTATGCTCGTGGTGGTTCCCACGGTGACCTTCAGTCCTTAGCTCCCTGCTACGCGGGTCTCACCACATCCTCCAGGCACAGCAGTCGAGGATGGACGGGCCTTGCTGAGGGTCCAGGTGGGGGGTGGGCGCCGAGGAACTAAGGATGGTGTCGCCCGGGGCAGCCCGGGGGCTCAGTGCTCAGAGCTGAGGTCAGTGCAGGGTCAGAAGCCCTGGGGCCAGGGACCTAGAGCGGACACCAGCGCATCCCCACCCCCCTGTGACCCCCCCCCCGTGCCCCCTGTGCCCCTCCCCTGCACATCCCCCAGCCCTCCACCCCTGTGCATCCTCCGGTACCCCCGTGCCCCCTGTGTCCCCCCCGTGCCCCCCTGCGCCTCCCGTGTCCCCCCCCCTGCCCCCTGTGCCCCCCCGCGGACCAGGGCTGTGCCTGGGGGAGAAGTCCCCGGAACCGCAGTGGGGGGGGGCGGCCAGCACGCCAGCCCGACCCTGTGGGGACCAGCCCGGGGCAGCCCTCGCTGCCCTGCGTGTCCGGGAAGCGCATCCACGGCCTCCCGCAGACCCTGAGCCCGCACAGCTCCCGGGCTCCTGACCCCGCACCCCGCACCCCAGGGGGCCAGCAGTGCGCTGAGCAGCACCTGCCCTCGGGCCACCTCTGGGCAGCTGCTCACAAGCCTCCAGGCTCCCACGTGTGTCCCTCCTTCCCAGGAGCAGCTGCTCTGCTGCCCCGCGGGCTCCCGTACAGATGAAGGGCAGCCACCTGTCGGCTGAGCAATGGGGGGCGGGGGGGACAGGTAAGCGGACAGACAGACGTGGGAGCGACGGGCTGGGAACCAGACCCGGGCGGGGAACAGGCCAGGGCGCAGGCTGTGCCCCCAGAAGGGGCGCTCAGGGCCCCCTCGCCTTGGCACCACGGGTGCCATGGGGAGGCAGGAAGGGCAGGGGCGAGCAGAGCCGGGACGCCCAGCCGCTGCAGGCTCCTTCCCCCTGGGTCCCCTCCCTGACTCCCCCACGCGCCACTCCTGCCTCGCGTCTCTGAGGAGGGCACCACCGTCCTCTCCCGGCCTCTTGCGGTGACCGAGGTGCCGTGGCCGGCCTGGTCCCCCCTGCCCCGCCGGGGCTGCAGCGCCTTGTTCTAACCCCTGGGCCCTGATGCCCGTTCGGGGACCTTGGTGAGGAGCCTCCTCCTCTAATTCTCGCCTGACCTCAAAGCTCGCTCCCGGGTTTTCTCCGGGGACCGGGCTCTTCTCTACGGCGGGAAAGAGCGGGACCAGCAAGTGGGTCAACCCACGGGGAACGGGGGAAAGTCTGATTCACTTCCCCCCGCGGCCGTCTTTGCGCTTGTTCCAAAAGGGGGGTCTGGGGTGGCTTCTGGGGGCCTCACGCCTCGTCCCCCCCCCCCCCCCAGTACGGCTTCATCAACACCTGCCTGCAGTCCCTGGTGACGGAGAAGTTTGGCGAAGAGACCTGGGAGAAACTGAAGTGAGTGTTGAAGGGCGGCGGGAGCTGGCGCTGGTAAGACGGGGCGCTCGGGGTCCGGCTGGGCCGGCTGTGGTGAGGGACTTCGCTCTAAGAGGCAGGGAAGCGCGAGGGCGCGGGGCTCCGTCCATGTGGACAAGCGTCCCCCCCTGGAGCTCACGGGTGAACTCTTGTCTGCTCCCATCACGGAAGAGGCGGCGACCGCCCTGCTCCCATGGCACATCCGTGGGGCTGCCCAAACCTCGCAGAACAGGGGGAGCCCCTCTGAGTTTACCCGGAATCCTTTTTTGGGATTTTTTTTGTTTTGTTTTTGAGAGGCGGAGAGTGCGCAGGTGCACGAGTGGGGGCCGGGCAGAGGGGCGGGGGAGAGACTCCCAAGCAGGCCCTGCACCCAGCACGGAGGCTCAGGAGCCTGAAATCATGAGCTTGACCCACGGAGCCACCCCGGCGCCCTCCGTGGGAATTCCTCGGCCACCCGCTCGGATTTTTCCTCCGCTTGCACCCAGCAAACGCGGATGCTATTACCTGCATCTGTGTGCTCAGCTGTCTGCTCCGTCGTGCTGTCCGTCCGCCTTCCCGGAGGCGCCCCAAGACGTCAGAAGGCTGCGCTGGTGGGTCCCTGAGATCCCTCGTCCTGGGAAGGGGGGAGAGTAAAGAAGATATGGAAGATTGGCGTCCTCGGCCGACCTGGGCACCGTCTTGCCTGCGGAATCCACCCGACGCTGGGGGGATGCTAACTCATCTGGCTGAGATGCAGCAAAATGGGTAACTGCCGAGGCCCCGCGAGTGAGCGCAGCCCTTCCGGAGGCCCCCGACAACAGGTCCCGGGAGCTGCGAAGATGATGAAACCCTCCAAAGCGGGGATTTCGCTCTAGAGAGTTTATTCTTGACACTCTGGTCCCTTAGAAACACGCACGTCAAAAAAAAAAAAGAGAAAAAAGCGAGAAAAAAACACGCACGTCTATCTAACCACGCACGGGGGTGCAGCGCGGCCTTATGTTTGCACATAATGAAAGAAAAAATGACCTTTAGCGTTCAGAAATAGAGCAGCATGCCGTGGAGTGAGGGGATGCACCGGTACACGGGCGCTTACCAAGAGCGTGAGGCAGCCTGCAAAAGCTTATGGCGAGTTCACTCAAAAGGACCCACAAACAAAACAACAGCAACGAAAAACGATACAGACTGACGTAGTTATGGGCCAAGCCGTGCAAATGAAGGGAAGAGAAAGACCAAACTTGTAATGACTCGCGATTGAACTATAAGGATCAAGTGCCGCGTGACCGGGTGACTTTTTCCCCCTAATATCGATTTCCCACATTTTCTATATTTTTTTCATGGCTTTTGGGATGTCAAAACAGCTTATAATGCTTAGTGCAAACGTGCCCTCGCTCCTTCCTATTCCCATTTTGCAGATAATTAGCCCCAAGAGAGCAGGGGACTAGGCCCTGGCCCCAGGCCCCGCTCCAGGCCTTGCTCACCCCTAATGGAAAGGCAGCCCCGGGCCATTTCCACAGCATCGCTACTGTAATTTTCTCTTTTTTTTTTTAATTTTTATTTATTTATGATAGTCATACACAGAGAGAGAGAGAGAGAGAGAGAGAGATTGAGGCAGAGACACAGGCAGAGGGAGAAGCAGGCTCCATGCACCGGGAGCCCGACGTGGGATTCGATCCCGGGTCTCCAGGATCGCGCCCTGGGCCAAAGGCAGGCGCCAAACCGCTGCGCCACCCAGGGATCCCGCTACCGTAATTTTCTTAAAGGCACCACAGCTTTGTGTGGGAACAAGTAGCTCTGGCCTCATGGAGGCAAAGAATACTCATTTCTAAGTATTTCGAGGAGGAATGCTGAATAATTATGATTATTATGGGCTAGTGGCTGCTTGAGGGATCCTCTGGCCCCGATCTCCTCATTTTACAGATGGGAAAACTGCAACCCAGAAAGGTTAGTGATTTGCTAAAAAGTGCAAGTAACAACAGGCCCAGGTGAGGTGTATCTTAAAGGCTTTTTTTTTTTTTTTTTTAAGATTTTATTTATTAATGAGAGACCCAGAGAGAGGCAGAGATCAGGCCGAGGGAGAAGCAGGCTCCCTGTGGGGAGCCCGAGGCGGGACTCGATCCCGGGACCCCGGGGTCCACCCGAGGGCAGGCGCTCCACCGCTGAGCCCCGGAGGCCCCAGATGTCAGCATCTTGGAATACGCTCCCTTTCGCCGCCTCAGCCGCCCTGCGGGAGGAGCATGTGAAGCTGAGACCGTCTCTGCAGACTGGCTCCGGTGGGAAAGGCTCAAGTCAGCCAGCGGGGCAGCGAGGAGCGGCGCATCTCAGGCACTGCGCTGGGGGGCCCTGCCCCAGGGACTCAGTAACGCCCGAGAACGTGGCGAGCAGGTTACGGTCTGCAGAAGACACGGGAGACTTCAATACCCGGGAGCCGCTTCCCCGGTGACCTGATCACCTACCGACAGCCTACGGATATACCTGGGACGCGGGATGAGGCGGCAGGCACAGCCAGGTGGGCGCCTGGGATCCGAGCTGGGCCCCAACCAGAGAGCAGCAGGTGCATCTGCCGGAAAGCAGGTGGTGGGGTGGGGTGGGCGGCCTCGGGAGGAGTGGGGAGCAGGGAAGGGGGAGGAGGGTGGAGGAGGGTGGGGGAGGACCGGGGAGGGGGAGGAGGCGGAGGAGGGGGGAGGAGGGGGAGGAGTGGCCAGCAGGCTCAGGAGGTGGCAGGGATGCTCAGGCAGGGCTGGAAACCGCGGAGGAGCAGGAGCGGGGCTGTGGGAGGTGGCGGGGGTGGCTGCAAGGCCCCGGGTGGCCTAGGTGCTGCCCAGGCGCTGAGGCCTTCTGCTCCCGGGATCCAGGGTGGGGGGTGCTGACCCCGTGACCCGGGCCCAGCGTCACTGAGGCCCAGGGCGGTGGCTGACGGCGCAGGGGTGAGGTGTGGGGCAGAAGGCTGCGGCCGAGCCGTCGGGGTGGCGGCCCACGTGTTCTCACCGAGCAGGGTCAGTGGCCAGGATAGGTGAGCGGCGGAGGCCCCGGGACCGCGCTGAGGTCTGGCTCCGCCTGGAGCAGGTGCATCCTCTGACCCAGTGACGCCGGGCCCAGGGCTGCAGCGGGGCCCCGGGTGGCAGGTACCCAGGGAGTGCTGCTGCCCCTCGACCTGCCGCCGTGACCTGGGGCCACACTGACCCCCGTGCACTGGGCAGCCCTGGCCGCGGCCTCACGGCCGTGCCCTCCAACCTCAGAAGGCCCTGTCCCTCCCAGAGGGTCTCCCCGCCCACGGAGGACACCTGGCTTCCTGGCGTCAGCTGCACTGGCTGCCTGGCCCGCCTCTGCTCCTTGTTGTTCCCAGGGTGGGTCCCGAGTGAGGACCCCCGAATACTAGCGTCGGCTCATTAGCCAGAATGGCCGGTGCACCTTGTTAATTAGTGCTTTACCCACAATGATGTGCCGCCTGAACCCGGGTCACACCTCCCAGCTGTGGCTTTCCAGGAGGCCCAGGAGGCCCAGGGGTTCCAGGGGGTCCAGGAGGCCCAAGGGGTCCAAGGGGGTCCAGGAGGCCCAGGGGGTCCAGGAGGCCCAGGAGGCCCAGGAGGCCCAGGGGGTCCAGGGGGTCCAGGAGGCCCAGGGGGTCCAAGGGGGTCCAGGAGGCCCAGGGGGTTCAGGGGGTCTAAGGGGGTCCAGGGGGGTCCAAGGGGGTCCAGGAGGCCCAGGGGTTCCAGGAGGCCTGGGAGGCCCAGGGGTTCCAGGGGGTCCAGGAGGCCCAGGGGGTCCAGGAGGCCCAGGGGGTCCAAGGGGGTCCAGGAGGCCCAGGGGGTCCAGGGGGCCCAGGGGGTCCAAGGGTGCACTGTCCTAGCATCTGCACGCTGCAGGCCGGGGCTGGAACCCTGGTGCCTTAGCACAGTTGCTGTTTCTTTGTGAGTCCAGGGGAAAAAATAGCTTTCCGTGTGTAAGTGGGTGAAAGTGGTTTCTTCCTTGGGGCCGCCCAGGTGGCTCAGTGGTTGAGCATCTGCCTTCCACCCAGGCCATGACCCCGGAGTCCTGGGATCGAGTTCCGCGTCAAGCTCCCTGCAGGGAGCCTGCTTCTCCCTCTGCCTGTGTCTCTGCCTCTCTCCGTGTCTCTCAGGAATAAGTAAATAAAATCTTAAAAAAAAAAAGGAAGTTGTTTCTTCCTTTTCGGCTCCTCGGTGAGCCCTCAAACTCCAAGATGACGGGACAGCGGAAGGAAGGGTGCAGAAGGCGCAAGAGAATCAGGGAAATATGTCCCGGAACGGAGAGCCCGGCGAGGCCACATCTGGAGTCTGTGTGGCGAGACTTTACATCTTTATATCGTGAAGCACCAGCCCTGAGCTTAATTGAGTCTCAAAGGATACGCTTGTGTATCCAGCACGAGACACCTATGTGACCACGTTGGAAGCGAGTCTGTAAACCACAAGCAGAGCCTCGCTCACCGGCTCAAGCAGCGATGGAAATTGCATCATTGTAGAACTCATTAAAAAAAAAAAACAAAAAAAAAAAAAACAAAAAAAACTAAACTGTAGTGCAGAAAATTCAGCTTATAAAATGCAAATTAAGGCAACATCATTTGCTGTGCAAAAGGATTTGCTTCGGGCTGCATTTAAATAACAAGTTCCCTGGTGCTTTTAAAACAGAATTTTAGCTGGAAAAGAAAAACCCATTAATTCCTACACAAATTTTAAGGAGGGATGATTAGGTAAAGTGAAGTATGTCTCCAGACTTTATGACATAAATCTTCTTTTATATGATATAATCAGCAACAGATGTTTCTCCTCCTTTGCCGGCGTTGTTTATTCCTCTCTCATAAAACCTGGATTTATAGCTTTCTAATTATGAACCGCTCTTTTATGACCTTCTGGCTAAAATCCTTATCAAGGCTTAACAATGAGAAGCAGCTAATAGGTTGGGGAGAGCGGAGCCTCTGGAGTCGGATCAGCCTTTGCACTTAGCTGTTTGAGGGGGGCAAGCCTACGTACTCAACAAGTATTTTTTTAGCTCCTAGTATGTGCCAAGCAGAACCGCTGGCCCCGGGAGCAGCGCTGAAGGGAGCAGACGCGGGCTCTGTGCCCTCGGGACGCGTGCTCCGGCCAGGGGCAGGGGACAGGCCCTAAGCAGGGTCGGGCTACGTGCCGTAGCTGATGGGGACCAGGGTGGGGGGTCACGGGGTCTCCGACGCGGTCAGGAAGGCCACGTCCACAAAGGTGATCCCTGAGCTAAAAGGCAGCAAGGAGCCACTTTGAGTCGGGAAGCACGGGTGTCCCAGGCAGAGGGGACAGCCAGCCCAGAGGTTCGGGGTGGGCGGGTGGGGCAGGGTGGGGAGTCCGTTTGGTCAATTCAAGACCCAAAAGAAAACCCAGTGTGAGTGGAAGATCACGACCAAGAATCTGGAAGGAGCTGGAAGGGGAGACAGGGTTAAGGATCAGAAGATACCAGTGGATGAAGAAGGAAGGGGGTGTAAAAAAAATGTAAAAATTAAAAAATTAAAAATTTTTTAAAAATTTAAAAAAAAAAGAAGGAAGGGGGTGGGGATTTTATTCCGATTGCAGCGGGGACCCGAGGTCCGTGAGGGTGACTTCTACACGGAGGTAATGATGGTCTCACCTCACCTACGTGTGAGGCTTGACCTGGGTGGAGAGCCTGGAACTTCCTGTAGGATCAACAATGAGTTCACTCTCCGAGCTGAAGCTCACGGGAGTTGGGACTCTGGGGGAGTTAGGGGGTCCGAGGGGGTTAGGTCAACTGCAGGGAGCAGGGAGCGACCACTCAGGAGGCCGCGGAAGGCTGGGGCGCCCCTGGCCGTCTCTGGGCCTCTTTTCACGTTCACTCCATTTCCCCGGCTCTCTCTGCAAAGTCTCTTAACTTCCGTTTCTCCCCAATTTTTCTATATGCGCTTTCAGCTTACGAGGTCACGATCACCCGATAGACTGACTCAGTGTCTTGGCGTCTCAATTCCAGACGCTTGAGCCGGAGGATCTGATGGGCTGACTGCGGTCGGGTGCCCACCCGACCAAATCGAATATTCAAAGGCTGACAGCATTAAAAAAACTACTTAGTATTATGACATTTTTATGCACATAAAAGGGAAAGTTATTTTTCTGATAAACACCACTGAAAGTAAGGCTTGAGAAATACTCTTTGTTTAGTGGGAATACATGGAAGGTAAATTTCACAGGAATAGAAAGAGATAGTGTAAGGCCCGAAACTTCCATGATTTGGAGAGCTTCCTTCAAAAACATAATAGAAAATTACAAAAAAACACTTTAGCTCCAAAAGCAAGTACTTATTTAGAATGAGGAAAAGAAAAACGAAAGGCTGACAGAAAACATCAACATCAGAGGCCCAAGAGGTAACATATATTTATTATGATTATCATTAATTATTGACCCACTTTTACATTTTTCCCTGGCATCTTTGGCCGCTTTTGGCTCGCCTGTTCGTATGGCCGGGGTTTAATGAGATCATTTTCTATCAAGAGAATGGAATGAATGTTCCTCTAACGTGGTTGGCTGAAAATTGCTTTTATTGTGTCTTATTTTTGTAGATGCCCGAGATAGGCTTCTTCTGTACACCTGTGACTTTCTAGGCAGTCTCTTACCAGGAAGGTGAGCTGCTTCCCTGGTGGCGAGTTCTGGGGGGATGCCAGCCCCTAATCCACCTCTATGGGCCTCGCCCCTCTGCCCCCACCTTTCTGCTGCTGTTTCAGGGCAGCTCCCTGCAACAAGGGGTCCCCAGTCAGGGAGCTCTCTGCAGCTCTCCTTCCGATGCCTATTTTGGGGGTCACATTAAGATCTTGATGCTTTTGAGTCTACCAGGGGGAGCTCTGGGGGCTGGGGGGCCTGCAGTCCCTCCCAGGGGCACCCGCGACCATCACTGGGGCATACAGGTGGCCCTTCACCGCCCTCCCGGGCTGGGGGGAGAGGCAGAGAGGCAGGGAGCCCGATGCAGGACTCGATCCCAGGACCCTGAGATCATGTCCTGAGCCGAAGGCCGACGCTCAACCGACGGAGCCACCCAGGCGCCCCTCACTCTGGGTTTCAATGAGAAGTTGTCAGTTTGGCCTTAGGAAGCCTTTTTCATCTTAAAAACGACCGCAGATCCAGAGAGCTTTCATCTGTGGACGTGTGCTGTACTGGAAATCAAACCTGAGACATTTTGATAGACGGTTATTTATTGACTGGCCTAAAATAGGAATTATAAATCTATGATGCGTGAGCCAATGTTTATGAAAAATAACTATTAGCCAAATGAAACAGCGCTGAGAGGAGAGACTTTGCTTTATCTATATATATACATGGTTGGTTTTGGGGCTTTTTTTTGCAAATCGCTTCAACGTCTGACTTCGGAGGAGGTAGCTGGACTCTCTTTCCTGCCCGCTACCGCTACCGGGTGATCTGTGGTTTTCACTGGAATCCCTGGGGGCGGTATGGAAGGAGGAGGCCCGTCCGGGCTCTTTTCAGGTGGTCGTGGCGGCTCGGCTCAAGCTCACGACAGCTCTGCCAGCGCCGCCGGGCGCGTCCTTTGGCCCGGCTTGTGCTTCGGGGCGTCTTGCCCCGCTCAGGCGCGCAGCCGGTGGCTCCCCAGGCCGCAGTGGCCACGGCCCCGCGCTCGTCGGGCCTCTAGGGCTCGGACGCCGCGAGCTCACGGGGCCGGATGCGAGTTTCCCAAAATTCCAGTGCTCGCTTGAGAGCTCGGCGCTGACCATTGGCAACAAGGCCCGGCGGTTGTTTTCCTTGAAGTGACGAGTCAACTTTGTTCTTTTCCTGCTGAGCCAAAGGCCTGCCTGCCGCATGTCCCTCCCGGACAACTGCTGTCCGGCTGCCGGTGGTTCCTTCGGGTGCAAGCGGAGGTCCGGGGCTAAAGGCCGACTCGACTCCCAGGGGCGGTTGGAAAGGTGCTCCCGGGGGGCCGCCCGCCCTCCTCCTCCCGCCCCGCCACTCCGTGTCCAAGACACCTGACACACCTGATGAGTCGCGTCGCCCCCATAGGGCAGCCTGAGGCTTGAAGTGGAACCGGCCTTGCTCTTCCTCGCGCGAGCGTGCGGCGGCGAGGAGTACGGGGCTCAGCGTGGCCCGGTGTCCCTGCCCCGATTCCCGCCGAGGCAACAACAGGTTTACCCACCGATGTCTTTGAACCATTAGAGCACATCTTAACCCGAAAGACGGCAAATGATGTCTTGATTTTATGACAAAAGTAGTGTTGGCCCTTAAAAGGTTCCCAGGGTCGCCCCGGCCCCCACCGCCCAGGGGTTCCACGGAGCACACCTTGAGCACTGCTGGTTTAGGTGCCGGAGTCATTCTCAGGGGACCACAAGGGCCTTCGGCCGGGAGCCGGGCGAGTGGGGAAGCGGAGGGCCCCACGTTACATGCTGCGCGCAAATGTCGACCCAACCCAGCCCCATCAGTGCAAACGTGAGCGAACAGGGCGCAGCGAGATTTGTTTCAAGCCGTCCAGCTTGACCGTGGTAGGGCCGGGGCTCATCCCCAGGTCCGCCGACTCACGACTCACGTGCGGTGGATACGCAGCCTCTATCACGTTAGGTCTCGGGGCGCCCGGGGGGCTCCGTGGGCTCAGGGCGTGACCCCGGGGCCCGGGATTGAGTCCTGCGTCGGGCTCCCTGCAGGGGCCCTGCGTGTCCCTCGGCCTGGTCTCTGCCTCCCTGTCTGGCCTCATGAATGAATAAATCTTCAATCTTTAGGTTAGGTCCCTCCCCTCCCTAAGCCAGGCTGACGCTGTGGGTGCAACGGCAGGGCCCGAGGACAGGAAACCGAGCCACACCCGCTGCCCTCGGGGCCTACGGTCCAGGCGGCCTGGGGCGGGAGCTCACGGGGGCAGCCGGCGCTCAGCCGGGCACGCGGTGGAGGCCCAAGCTCGCCGGAGGGCTGCCGGCTCCTCACCGCGCGGTTCACCTTCCAGAGCTTCTGCGGACGTGCAGGACGCCTTCATGACCTACACCGTCTACGACGACGTCCTCACCACCAGGCTCGTCCAGGAGGCCTGCAGACTTCTGGGTAAGCATGAGGGGCGCCTGTCCCGGCGGCTTAGCGCCGCTGCCACCAGGCCCGGCCAGGCCCGGTCCCCGTCCCCCCAGGGCTTCTGTCCTCACGTCCCTGCGGACGCCGCGTTGCAGCACCGAGCCACGGCTCTGGGAGGTGCGCGCAGGCCCCGAGAGCCGCGGTCCCAACGGTTTCGTCAGCTGATCCGGGTAGAACCTTGTGCTCCTTCTGTTCAAAGACCCCTCCTGTCACACACGGTGTCACTAACGCTGGGCCCACGGCCAGTGGCCCCGCGACTCAGGCCTGAGTGACGGCGACGCGGCAGGCGCGTGCTGGCGACCCTCACAGCGTGGGCCCTGTTGTCAGCGGCCCCCTCGCCCACAGAGGGCACAGCGCTCAGTGGGTGGCGACAGGGACACAACCTGCAGGACCGTGGAGCACTGTCCGCTGGGCCTCGGCCAGGAGCGGGTGGGCAACCGCCTTGGGCCGCCCTGCGCCCTCCTCCCCGGCGATGCGGTCCGGGCTGCGGGCTCTGCAAACAGCGAGGATGCATGGGGCGCACCGGCTCCGACGGCCTCCTCCCAGCTCAGTGCCCCAGGCAGCCACCCACCCTCGGCAGGTCCTCCTCGCCCCCTACTCCGTCCCTCCATCCCTCCATCCCTCCCTCCCCCATTCCCCTCCCAACCCCTCCTTCCCTCCCTCCCTCCCTCCCCCATCCTCCCTCCCCCTTCCCCTCCCTCTGCCCCTCCATCCCCCTTCCCCTGCCCCTCCCTTCCTCCTCCCTCCCCCTCCCTCCCCCCTCTCTCCTCCCTCCCCCCTCTCTCCTCCCTTCCCCTCCCAACCCCCCTCTGTCCCCACTCCTTCCCCTCATCCCCCTCCTTCCTTTTCCCCCACCCCCTTCCCTCCCTCCCTCCCTCCCCCTTCCCCTCTGTCCCCCCCTCCCCCCTGCTCCATCTCTCCCTTCCTCCCTTCCCCCTTGCCCTCCTGCCTCCCTTCCCCCTTACCCTCCCTACCTCTCCATCCCTCCCCCTCCCTCCTTCCCTCTCTCCCTCCTTACCCTCCCCTCTGTCCCTCCCTCCCCCCTACTCCATCCCTTCCCCTCCTGCCTTCCTCTCTCCCCATCCCCTCCCTCTTCCCCCTCCCTCCGCTTCCCTCCCTCCTCCCCCTCTGTCCCTCCCTCTCCCACTCCATCCCTCCATCCGTCCTCCCCATTCCCCTCCCAACCCCCCTCCATCCCCCCTCCTTCCCTCTCCCCCCTCCCCCTCTTCCCTCCCCCCTCCTCTCTAGGTCTCTATGTTAATGAGGTCACACCTGGAGCTTCCCAGTGGAGTGCACTTGGGGGATCCTCCCAGCCACTACACCGTCCTGTCCCCTTCCTTCCCAGGGCACAGAGTGCTCAGTGAGCTGGGGACAGGACAGGATGGAGAGGAAGGAGCCCCTAGGTCCCGGCTCCCGGGTGCTTGTGCAGGAAGTGCAGAGTCCAGGCCGCAGGGGCTGTGCTTCCCGGCTGTGTTTCAGGGGGTCCCTGGGGGCCCAGCGAGTGGACCTTCGGTGGCCAGGGCCTCCCCCAGGGCAGCGGGCGAGCAGCCCTGAGGGCACACGGGGCCGGGCATGAGCACCGACCCGCAGCGACAGGCGACCTCTCCGAGAGCCCGTGTGCGCGGGGCTGGAAGCGGCCGAGGCACTGGGTTTACTTCTCTTTCCTCGAAATATCGGACAAGTTCTCTGGTTAAAAAAAAGAAACTGTGCCAGCCTTGGCCGCAGGCACACGGTAGCCCCTGGTCTTCGGGCGGCAATGTGACAGCTGTGTCTGCCCACGTGCCTGGGCGGCTCCTGAGGCAGAGCCCGTTCGGGGTTCCCATCGGGGAGGAGCCCCGGTGTCCACCGAGCTGGGGGGGAGCCCCTGCGGCTCGGGGCGCTGAGCTCCGGGTCACTCACCAGCCTCGCGTCCCAGCAGAACCGGGGCGTCCCGGGCTCCCGGGCCCTTGGAGCTCGGCCTCGGGGCAGCACAGTCCTGGGCGCTCTGGGCCAGCAGGGGAGGCGGGCGGCCCGCGGCGTCTGGGGCGCTGTCTCGGCTGAGCACCCCCACCGCCCTCGAAGACGCTCCACAGAGAGTTTCTAGGGAAGGAGGGCGAGGGCGGATGCCGGGGAGCCCCGTGCGGCCTGGGAGACGCCGATGGAGTCGGGATTTCAGGAGGAGCCTGGTCCGGGGCGGACGGGGTGGCCCGCGAGCCTGGGGACCCGCTGTCCAGCCCCAGCGGCCGGCGTGCAGCTCCCGGCCTCCTGGATGAGCGCACCTGCCGGGCTCCCCGCGTGCCTTATCTTCTCAAACATCGCTTTTCAGTGTTCTAGAACATGTGAGGATGGTACCGTGCGTGTTTCTGGGACCACGTGGTCAGACCCCCCCAGAACCCCCCCGCCCCTGGCCGCGCACCATGGGGCAGGCCCTGACCCCGGGGAAGGGCCCAGGCAGGGGCCCGCGTCTCCGGCGGCCACCCTTCCCCAGCCGAGTAGGGGCAGGGGGTGACTCCAGACTTGGCCCCAGAAGCTGGAGGTTGACAGAGCCTTCAAAGGGCAGCAGCGCTCCAACGGGGTGCTGGGGCGACGTTCTCCCTCCGTCTTCTCACAATCTCCCTTCCGGGGTCCCAGCGGCAGGGGCCGTGCTGAGGCCGTGCTGGTGGCACCACACCGGCTCCCCGGGGCCCCGAGCCCCCGCCGAGGGCGTCCTGTCCGCCCTCCAGAAGGAGCGCCAGGGGTTGGGCTCTGCTGTGTCGTGTATTAGTGTGACCCCGGGCAGTGCGGCTCAGCAAACGCACACTGGATCCGGGGGGGCGGGGGCGTTTCTCTGTGTGTGTGTCTGGCCACAGTCCCTTCCGGTAGGGCTGCGCTTTGCTGGTGGCCTCACACGGCTGTGGCACCGGTCCCGGCTCTGAGCGGCCCGTGCGTGGATCCGGCTCCCCGCCCGTCTGTGTGAGTAGAGTCGTGTTGGAACCCAGCCGTGGCCGTTCCCTTACGCGATGTCTCGGGCTGCTCCTGTGCCCTCCCGCAGGGGCGTCGCGCGTGGCCTGGAAACCTGGGTGCACCCGCTACTTCTCCTCTATGAAACCAGCTCATCAACTACTGGTACTCTGGAAAATACATCTTCTTTGAGACTTTTCTTTAAAAATCCGTTTTTTACTTGAGAACCGTTAGGGACCAAGTCATATGCGGCCCCCACCCGACCCCCAGGACGAAGGCCTGGCCCCCACCCGGTGGTATTTGGAGATGGGGCCTTTGGGAGACGGCTGGTTCGCACGAGGTCACAAAGGTGGAGCCTGGGAAGGGATGAGGGCCCCCTGGGAAGGGGTCTCAGCTCTCTGCCGTGCCCAGCCCCACGGCGTGTGAGGACGCGGGGGAAGCCGGGAAGAGAGCTCTGCGGGAGCCCGACCACTGGCACCGCAGTCTCGCGCCCTGGCTTCCAGGTTCCGAATAAGTAAATTCCTGTTGCGAGGCCACCAGGTCACAGAGGTGGTCACAGCAGCCCGAGGGGGGCACCAAGCCAACCACACACTCAGAAGCCGCAGCGATTTTATAGACTTTGGTAGATTTTATAGTGTGGGGGGCTTTCCACCCAGAGTGGAGGCCGTCGCTGTGGTTTCTCTCTAACTTCGTGCTGTGATCCCAGGAGGCTCCCCTGGCGGGCGGCTGCGGGCACAGCGGGTGACGAGCGCATCCAATAAAGGTCGGGGGGCAAGATCGGGCGAACACACGCATGCGGCCTGGGATCAGGGCGGCGCTGGGAAACGGGGCGCATGGTGTCTCGCTCTCCGTGCACACACACACGGACACACGCACACGCATGAACACACACGAGCATGTGCATGCACATAAATACACACGTACATAAATGCACACACGAACACATGCATGCACATGAACACATGCACATGAATACACACGGACACATAAATACACACATGGACATAAGCACACACATGAATACACACATGAATACACACATGCACACGAACATGCATGAATACACACAGGCACATATGCACATTAATACATGCACATAAACACACATGAATGCACACACATGGACACACGAACACACACATGAATACACACACGTGAGTACATACGCACACAAACACACATGCATGTGAACACATGCAAGTGCATGAACACACATGAACATCAACACACTCATATACACATGCACATAAACACTCACACGCACATGAATACACACACGAACACACACGAACACACACATGCAGATAAACACATACACACATGCACACACTACATGAATACACACGAATACACATATTCATATAAACACACACACAAATACACACTCGTGTAAACACACGCACATGAACATGCACAAACACATGCACATCAACACACATGCATGAACACACACGCACATCAACACATGCACACGCACATGAACACACACACGCACACACACACTCCACAGGTCCGAGGGAGCCCGGCCCCGCCGCAGGCTGGTCCGTAGGAAGGACGTCAACCGTTCAACAAGCCCCCTGGCCCGTTGAGACAGGCTCTGCCCTCACACAAAGGAAACCGCGCGCCCAGTCACCGCGGGTCAAGGCTGAGCCTCCGCTGACTCCCGAGGGCCGCCCCCCACCTTAGGCGACAGTTGGGACGTCCCCAGGCCGCTCTGCCGCTGCTGCTTAGGTCTGTGCTCTCCATCGGCAGGATTCGGGCTGGGACCAGACGGCCAGTGAGCCCGCGCGAGGGTCATTCTGGGTGTGGACAAGCGCCTGCTTAGGGCCTACGTCGTTAGGGTCGTTCGTGATCGACGTGACGAACCGCGCAGCCAGCCGCAGCAGCCACCTGGCCCAGCTTGCTCGTGTGCTCGGCGGGTGGCGGCGGTGAGCCCTCGCCCCGTGCCAGGACGCCCTCGGCACCTACCCCCCCTGCGGTGACCCTCAGCCACACAGACGTTACAAGTCCCCGAATCGGGCCGTGACCCCCGCAGCGGCCGAGCAGCCCGGGGAGGCGACCTGAGGCCGCGGCCTTGAACTGTGGTGCGGACTCGCGGCCCCACCCGTGCCAGGGGCCGCCGACTGCTGGGCACCAGGTCTCCGGGGGACTCCGGGGTCACGCGGACTTGCTGAAGCCCCGGCGGACTTGCACGGCGACCCGGGGCAAACTCCCGGTGGGGACACAGCTCGGGCGGCGCCCTCGGCCGGTCCCCCGGCCCCACGTGTGCTGGGAGGCAGGCGGTGGCTGCGAGCTGCCCCGTGACCCTCCTGCCGCCTGGGCCCTGGGCCTCCCAGTGCAGAGTCCAGCGGCTACCCCTGCGCCCGCAGCCCCTCCAGCCCCCCGTTTAAGGTCTGGTTCCTCCCTGCCACCTAGGATACTCCCACGCGCAGCTGGGAACTACTTTTCTTTCTTAAAGATTTTGCTTATTTGCGAGAGAGTGAGAGAGAGCGAGAGCGAGGGAGCACGCAAGCATGAGTGGGGAAGGGCAGAGGCAGAGGGAGAAGCAGCCTCTCCGCGAGCAGGGAGCCCTCGTGGGGCCTCGATCCGGGGATGTGCCCTGAGCTGGAGGCAGAGGCCTCACTGACCGAGCCCCCAGGCGCCCCTCCTGCGTCTCTCAAGCTTCTACCTCCTGCTCAGATTTCTCCTACCTACTGCTCAGGCCTGGCTCAGGTGACATATTTGAGGAGGAGAATATTCTAGATGAATGGCTCTTTCCAGATATCTGAAGCTTACTCCTTTGGATGCATAAGCCTTGGGGGAAAAAAATGACCCATTTTTGATGGAAAACTTTCTAACTTTCTCAGGTGTGTCACTATGAGAAGTCCCTCTTGTTTCCTGTGCTCAGGTATCAGGCAGCGGGCGGCGGGCGGTGGGTGGGGGTCTTGGGACGTGCGCCCGGTGCCCCGAAGGCCCAGCGTGGCTGCGTGGCTCCTGTCGGCCCTCACTCAGGGCTCAGCAGGCACCTGCCCCCCACCCCCACCCCCACGCCCACGCCAGACAGACACACTCCTCGGCTCCTTGCGGTCCCCTGAGCGTCACCCGGGAAGAGGTAAGCCTTCCCTGCCGGTGCCAGAGGGCCAGGCTCGTCGAGTCAGGAGAGCTGAGTTGGGCTCCGTTCCAGTTGGAGAAGCAACTTAGACGGCTCCGTACGCCTTCTGGGAAGCCAAGCGTCTGGAAAACGGACACTTCCTGACAGGTAACCTCCCGCCAGCACAGCAGCCTTCCGTTCAGACCAGCCACCGTCTTATCAGAACGTCTCTCACGGAAACACGAGTGGAAAGGGGTGTGTGCTCGCGCCCTCGTGCCCTCACCCAGCCTCCCTGATGACCAATAGTTCACCAGTCTTGCTCCGTCCCTCTGGTCCCTCCACCCTTTCTCTGGTTTTGTTTTTGCTGGAATGTCTTAAAGCAAATCTCAGGTTTCCCATAATTTTAGCCATAAATATTTCAGTATGAGTCCCCAACAAGATAAAGACATTTTAAAACATAATCATAACGCCCTGATCATGCCTAACGAAATCCATGGTATTACAGAGGCCGGAATCCAGCTGCATCGCGGCTGGCCACGGGTCAATGTGGCCTTTGTGGTTGTTTTATACTAGATTTGCTGAGGTCTTTTCGGGACAATCAGCAAAAACTCCTACTCTGACACGATTTCAAACTCACAGGAGCTTGCGAGAGTAGGGCAAAGAATTCCCATATACTTTTCCTCCCCGTTCCCCGAATGTCAACATCTTACTCGATTGGCTCCGTCCTCGCCCCTGAACCGCCGGGTGCTGCAGGTAGGACGGCTCCTTAGCGCTCCGAGGGCTCTTCCGCGACGACAGCGGGGCTGTTACGTAATCGACGGACGTTACTGGGATCTTTCCCATTGTCCCCGTGACATCCTCTAGGACAACAGAAAACCGTGCATCTTGCATGTCGCAGGTCTCCCATCCTCTGACTTCGGGGACGGTTCCGCCGTCTGTCTTTGTGTCTGAGAAGGCTGGTGCCCCGGCAAGGTCTGCTCAGCTACTTTGGAGAAAGCCCCGTCACTCGGGATGTCTCGTATTTCCTCTTGACCCCATTCAGGTTGTGCTCCCTTGGCAGCAAGACCAGACAAGTGGGGTTTAGTCCTTCCCAGCTCGTCGCAGCGGCGGGCGGAGGACGGGCCTTTGTCCCCTGGTCCCCCGATCGACGTGAAGCCCGGTGGAGGGGGAGCTCCAGGTCCCTCTACTCCGTGGTTCCTGTCTCTCCCTGAGAAGACGCTTTAGGACCATACAAGTATCTCGCTGCGTCCCAAACTCCTCCCTGCCCGGTTCTAGGACTCCGCGGTGACTTTTGCCCCGAAGCCATAATTAGGGTCGTGGCCAGAGAGTACACTGCTCCTCTTAGGTTTATGACTTGGATTTCTACGCTAAGGAGGGATTTCCCCTTTCCCACTTATTTATGTCAATGTGAACTCTTGATTCTTCCTTTTTTAAATAGGTGGTGACCCTCTGCTTCCATTATGTCTTCTGATGCTCGAATTCTCCAAGATGTAGCCAGTGGGGGGGTCCCCTTGGGCCGGCCGCTGCGTCCTTTAGATGCATCATTACGCTTTGATTCCTTCTTTACTTTCTGGCACGACTGGATGTTATAGGCTCGTCTTATCCTTTCCCTGCCCCTGCCCTGCCATCTGCCATTTCTCCAAGGAGCCTACGTGCACACGCACACGCGCACACATCCGTCCGTCCGTCCATCCAACACCTCGATGGGCCTTGTGGTCTCACGATGGCAGGTCTCTACTCGCCCCCCCAGACTTCGATCTGTTCTTTCCATCACCCCAACCTCCTTCTCACACAGCAGGAACCTGTTCCCCACTATTCACCATAGATCTACTCATCTGCTTAATCCTCAGATGGTCAGAATGTGACCTCAGACCTGCTTACCAGCCCCGGGGGGGAGGAGGCCTACTGACCACCGTCAAATATTTGTTTGAAGTTTTCCTTCGCTTGTTTCTGGGTTTAGTCTGAAGACAGAGCAGCGTAAAGACTATGCTCAGATGTCGCTGGGTTATTTTTTCCCCCGGGGAATTAGATTATTCGGAACCGTTCTGTTCAAATAGTTTTCTTAATCTGCTTCTGTCTGTATCCCATCTCAGGGCTTTCCCTGTCCTTGTTGACTGTATTTATTTTATTTTCAGTGTATGAGTCATTAACGCGATTCCCCAAACCAGACCTGTCCAAAAAGTTATGCTCCGAGCAGTGTCAGTCCTCCTCCCTTCACAATATTTCTGACCTTTCTACCTCGTTCCCACTAATGCCCTGTAGGTGAGCAATCTCAAGCGTCCCTGGTTTATCCTTCTGGTGTTTAATTTTGCACAAATAAGCAGATAAATGCATATTTCCTTATTCCCCCTGATTTGTTGCACAAAAGATAAAATGCAAAGCTATTACAGATTCCCCCTTTGCGCTACCCAAAGGGATGGTGAGGCACCTGTGCTCTTTCCGTTTTCACACTTTCTTGCCATTTCCTATATATTCCCACCTCCCCGTGACCCAGAGAACTCAGGGAATCCTAAATTCACTGAGCTGAAGCTGTAACAACACAACACAGGCACTGGTGTTTAAAAGTGACCTTTGTCCTCTGCTGGACGAGCATTTTCAACCCAGAATCCGAGGAGCAGCCCCAAACCCAGCACGGTTGGAGGACGCCGCACCCAAGCCGAGATCCGGGTTCAAGCAGCAGGTACTCTCTGAGCCAGCCGTCCTTCCTACTAATGGAGCCGGGGCCCAGGAACCAAACACTGAGGGTCTGGAACAAGCATCTTCATGAATTTTTGTGGGTTTTCAGATTTAAGAGGAAGGCCCCGCAGACAGTCTCTCGGCATAAACGGCCACGGTCACGCTGCCACACCTTGCTTGGCTCGCAGGCAGCCCAGCCCTCTGGTGCGAGTCCCGGGAGGAGGGGGCCTCCGGGATCTGGGCTTCCCTGGCCAGTAACAGGACGCACCTGCTCAGAACTCCCGTCCGTGGGACGCACGGCACAGCTGTTTTTTCTCAGCCTGAATGAGCTGGATTTAGCAGGAAAGGGGGGGGGGGATAGGGGGAGGAAAGAGGAAGCGAAGATTGCACACCTGTCCGCGGAGGGTTCAGGAGCTCTCCTCCCGGGGACTCACGAGCAAGGGAGAGGACTTGAGTGGAACTTATGTCAGGTCCGTGGGGCCTGGCGGGTGGCTCTTGATGGCTCCTACAGACAAGCCTGCCTGCCTCGGGTTTGGGATGGCCCCGTAGGCAGGGACCCCAACAGAAGCAAGCAGCACAGGCCATTTCCACCCCGCCCTGCCGTCCCCAGCTTCGTCTTCCTTCAAAAGACCTGGCTAACGGTGTCTTTGGGACGTGTGTACGACTCACCCCTGATAAGGCCTGACCAACCGCTCAGGCTGCCGGACGGCGTCTGCCCGAGGGGCTGGGCGCGGACACTGAGCCACGGGCATCCGCCGCTCAGGCGCGTGGGGAGCAGGCAGGCTGGGAGCGCCCTGACCTCCCCGACCTCTCAGGTGGCTCAGCGGACCCGCAAGGCCCCTCGCCGTGCGCCCCGGACCCGGCCAGCGCATCGCAGGGCCCCTCACGGCCCCGGCCAAGGGTGGGGACGGGGAATTCCGCAGGTCCTGGCGAGCCTGCGCCTTCCAGACCTGGTCTCGGCCCCCAAGACCTGGGACCGTCAGTGCCGTACGGTAGCGAAGGGAATGTCCGCCAGCGGCCAGCGGGCCACCCCTGGAGGAGGGTCCTGCCTCCTGAGCCAGTGGCCGCCCTCGGCAGCCCTCGCCCCGGCTGGGCCAGGCGGCCTCTTCGCTGCGGCGGCGCCCGCGGGACGTGGCACGGAGATGCCCGAACCTAGTCAGAGCCTGTGCCCCTGGCTTGGGTCAACCGACGACGACTCTCTGCCTCGGTGAGCGCGTGTCCCCTGCAGACCAGGAGGACCAGGAGGTGTGACCGAAGACGCCGCTCACGCGGTTCTGGCAGGTCGGAGCAAGAGAACTGATGACCTCGACTGGGGGACGCTGAGGGTTACCGGGTCCTTCAGGAGCGGGAGAGACGCCGCCTCCGTAGAGCGGACAGTCGCCTCCCGGCCGTTGCAACGGCGCAGCCCCCCGCTAAGGCCACGCCTCTCCCCCCGGGTATTCAGCAAGCGCCTACTTGGTGTCTCGCACAGGAAATGTGTGCAATGAGGTCACTGCCCCCCCAGAATTATCACCCAGTTGGGAAGACAGTAAAAGGCAGCCCTCAGGAAGAGTACGCGGGGCGGCGTGGGGTACCCAGAGGGGCCTCTGCGGAGGGTGCGAGGCGAAAGGTGCGCCCGCAGGGAAACCGGGGTGTAGCGAGGACGAGGCAGGAAGGGGGCGTCCCTGCCAGCTCTGGCCTCCTCTCCCGTCCATCAGGACAAGCGTGTCGGTGTTGTTGCTGCCGTACTAGTTCTTTCTCCGACGTAGCTTATGTCACTTTGCGGCCGCCTCCCTCCGGGCGTCTAAGGCGGTAGGGGTAGGGACACCCGGCCTCCCGTCCCCTCGGGGCCCTCCAGGGACTCACGCGGTGGCGACCGCAGGAGACTGGGGTGGGGTTCGGGGACACTCGCGTCCAGTGAGCACCTTCCAGGTGCCCGGCTGCCCTGGGTCCTCCCGGTGGCCCGAGGACACAGGTGCCAGCGTTGCCATTTTGGGTCGAGGAAGCACAAGCTGTGGGAGCCGCCCCGTCGCGCATCACACGGGAGGGACTTGAACCCTTTGGAAATCGAAGACGGCCACCCGGGAGCCAACACCCGGCAGGGGCCTTTATTGGGGGTTTGCTTTGGGTTCGGCAGGGGTCTCCACGGAAGCCATCCTGAAACTCTTCGGGGAGCACTTCTTCAAGTTCTGCAAGATGTCCGGCTACGATCGGATGCTGCGGACCCTGGGGGGAGACCTCCCCGAGTTCATCGAGAACCTGGACGCCCTCCACAGCTACCTCGCGCTCTCCTACCAGGTAAGGCCTCCGGACTCGGCTCTCGGCGGCTCTCGGGGCGGCCAGTGCCCCCAGCGCCCGTGGCGGGGCGGCCACCCCCGGCTCCCCAGGAGGGAGCGGGCGCAGGGGCTCAGAATCCCGGGTCCGGAGCTCTCTGAGGGAAGGACCGGGTGACGGATGCGCGTTGGCCGCTTCCAGAACCCGCTGGCGACCGTCGGGGGCGGGGGGGGCAAGCTGAAGAGGTCGCTTTGTGGCGCAGGGGACAGGGAGGCGCGCTGTGGCTCTGGCATGAAAGCCGGGTGGCGGGCCCCTCCCGGTGGGAGCAAAGGCCGAGCGGCAAGCAGGTCAGGGGTGCGAACCCCCTCAGGTGTCCTGGCCTGGGTGGAGCTGAGAAACAGCTCCCGCAGCCACACTCACTCCTGCATCACGCGAAGCACCTGGCAGGGCCAAGAGCCAGAGTCAGAAGCCATTAGCCCCGGCGACCCCCGGGGGGGTGGAGGAATTCCCCTACGGGCGTGTATCCTCCTGGAGTTCATGCCCACATCGCTGGCGATCCAAACACCTGGGCTGCCTTTCCTTTTTTTGGAAAAGAAAATGCTTTATTAAACAGGCAAAATGGCATTTACCCATTTTTTGATAATAGTTTATTTTATGTAAGATTATTTATATTTATTTTTAGGACCCTGTATAGTTTACCAAGCTCTTTCTCCACTATTCTTAATTTTTTTTAAGATTTTATTTATTTATTCATGGGAGACACAGAGAGAGAGGCAGAGACACAGGCAGAGGGAGAAGCAGGCTCCGTGCGGGGAGCCCAGTGCGGGACTCGATCCCGGGACCCCTGGGTCACGGCCTGAGCCCAAGGTAGACGCTAACCCGCTGAGCCGAGGTTGCCTTTCTTCACTGTTTTATATTTAATGCTCGTAGCCTCCCTTGAGGGGTTGTTGCCATGAGCATAAAATGGGGATGCATGTGCGAAAGTGCCTCCTCAACCACGAGGCACCGTGGCACACGCTTGCTGGGAAAACGGTTACTTTCTGTTTCTCACATAAAGAGTAAGGAACTCGGAAACCTCAACAGACTTCAAGTAGGAGGAGTACGTGGGTCTGTCCTACTGTTACCCTGTGAACTGCTCGAGGACAGAGGCCTAGAAAGAGCCCTGGCTGTGGGGTTAGATGGGCCGACCACGCTGTCTGAGCAGCTCACTAGCTGTGCGATGCCCTCTCTGGACCCCGAGGTTTTCACTTATTCCTTTACTAAGCATGTTTTGAGTGTCTACTCTGTGCCAAGCCCTTTTATTTTTAGGCATTGGGCAAACAGAGATGCAAAGGGATACAGGGGAGGAAAAAAAAATCCTATCTCCCATTATTGTGTGAATTAAAAGAGATCACATGTGCAAGGCCCCAGAACCATGAGCAGCCTAGAAAAGGTGTTTCATAAATAATAGTAATTTCCTTCTTTTCCCTTTCCTCTCTGTTCAATATGGCCAGTTTAAAAATTACAATAATTCATACGGCAACTCCCTTTAAAATTTCTTAGCTAAAGCACCACAATTAGGATACAAAGGAATACACTTGGCTCCTTCAATCATCTCCCATGAGGTTTTTTAAATATAACCTCTTTCATCTGAAAATTTGGCCAATACTTCAAGTCACGGTTGTGAAGAATGTTAATGTTCTCCCGTTCATTCATTAAACCAAAAAATATTATGGAATATCCTTTATGCTCCAGACACTGTACTCACCGTATAACTGCCACTCTAAGGAAAAAGGGTGAATGGTGTGGAGGGTCTGACGTTCCCGCCCACGGTCTGTACAGCTCTCCTCTGGGGTAGTCACGCGTCATTCCTTCATGTGCCAAAACTAATGGTAATGAGCAGAACTTCCCAGGAGAGCCTGGGTGGTCAGACGGTTAAGTGTCCAACTCTTGGCTTCAGCTCAGGTCATGATCTCCAGGTCGTGAGACTAAGCCCTGCATCAGGCTCTGCACTCAGCGGGGAGCCTGCTTGAGAGTCTCTCTCCCTCTGCCTCGCCCTCCCCCTCAAAAATAAATAAAATCTTAAGAAAAAGAATAGAACTTCTTAGGGTGTGCACGATGAGAGGAATAAAATATGTACCTGTTACGGTATTCACGCTGTAATAAAATACACGCGGTGACACCTGATAGCCACACAGGGCAAAACATCATAGGTTCTCTCTCTAGGCGAAACTAAAATAAGATAATGCTGACTTTTCTTTATGATTCTAGTAATGTATCAATGCCTTAAGGTATATGTTTCTGATTATAGCTGTGCCTTTAATCTTGTTTTTTTCTTTTTAGCTAATTTTCATTGGGTGCTAATTATGAGGCAGGTGTTGGACTAAGTAACATACAAACGTTGAATTATCCTCCTTACGCCCCTAAGATTAGGTACTCTTATTTTTTTTTCTCATGATATAGATGAGAAATCAGGTCCAGGAAGGTCAAATAATTGCCCCGAGTTGCCAGGTTGTGGTGGCTGAGCCAGGGGACACAACCACACCTGTGCCTCTTTCCCAAAGACCATGCTCTGGTCTGCTTCCCATTAATTCCCCTTTGCCCTGATTCTCCACTTTCATAAAACCCTATTTTAATCAAAAAATAAAAGTAAATCTTACTATGTAGAGAGCTGGATAGACTGACCAGACGAATTAAAAGCACAAACCTTGAGAAATGTCTCTGGGAGGTGGCTTAGGCTGGGGGTGACGAGTGAGGGTGGAGGTCCTAGCAAGAGCGGGGGACTTTTCATTTTAGCCCTCTGGGTTCTGTTATTTTTTTTTTTTACCATGTAGGGTTTGGACATAATTTTTTTTAATAACTTTTCATTTCCTGTTTTATTATATGCTTTTTACATGTGCTGCCTCAAATCCCCTTAAGATTTAACCAAGATGTGGGATCCCCAGGTGGCGCAGCGGTTTGGTGCCTGCCTTTGGCCCAGGGCGCGATCCTGGAGACCTGGGATCAAATCCCACATCGGGCTCCCGGTGCATGGAGCCTGCTTCTCTCTCTGCCTCTCTGTGACTATCATTAAAGAAAAAAAAATATATTTAGAAAAAAAAAAAAAAGATTTAACCAAGATGTAAACATGCATATATACAAACATATGCTTTCCCTGTGTATATGCTTTGGAAAGATAAAATAAATATTTTTTTAAAAAAGAAACTTATTTAAACTAGAAATCCTCCCACCATAGACGAAAGCAAAGATCTTGATAGGAACCCACCTTCTTAACCTCTTCCATCACCCAGACCACAAGCTGTAGGCCCGGGTGCTGGGGGTCCTACTAACCAAGTGGTGGGGAGAGGTTACTTGCCCCGGGGACTCCCCCAGGCAAAGTCTTCATCCTTATTTTCTGACGCACATCTACCATGGGGTGGTGCATACTTGAACGCCGGCATTTGTTCCCAGAGAAAGACGATCTCTTCTGATGTATCTTGATTTTCCTAATGTGCAACTTTACGCCGCGGACGACATGTACTTCCAGAATGCGAGATGAAGTCTCCTCCAAATTGCTCTGAGCTCCTGATCCTTCTGAGGGTGAAGATGCCCCTGGTCCCTTGATCACAGGCCGGGCACAGCAGCTGGCCCCACCTTGGAGTGTGGGTAGAAGCAGCCTGCGTGGCTGGAAGGCTCACCGGGGTCCAAATATTATTCCACCCTTACTCTAGTCTTGACTCCACTGAGCCTGTTTCTTCCTCTTTAAAAGGGAAGAACACTTACCATATAGAGTAGGTTAAGGAATTAGGGATAGTATCAAATTCTGGACATATAGGGGCCAAAATTATGGTGGATTTCATGTGATTGGAGAGAGGCTGGAGCTGTAGTTGTGTGTGCTGTAATGGAGACGTACTGTGCTTTCAGAAAGCCTCGAAAGCGTACACACCACTGTGTTCACTGGAGAAACATGTCCTGTCTTTTGATTAGGAGATGAACGCACCATCATTCCGTGTGGAGAGAGGAGCAGACGGGGGAATGCTGCTCCATTACTACTCGGATAGGAGTGGTCTGTGCCACATCGTACCGGGTAGGAGAACAGCTTAACCAGTACCACGGTTACGAGGTCTCTGCGGTAAGGGTGGTCTCTCCATAAATCCCGCAGGATGGCCAATAGGCAGCTCAGCTCTTCTATCATCTGGTTCTATTGCCATCGTAACCGTTACTCGCAAAGTCTTTGGGCCATTCAAATAAGTTCCCAAACTTCCAGAAGAAGGAATACTTTCCATTTTTTTATTTTCGCGTTTTAAACTATGCGAGCAATTACATACTTGGGATATTTATTATTTCATACCAGGCTTTCTTTGTGTATTCAGCTTCGTGGAGAAAGCATCCTGCCATGTGTTCATATGGTCTTTGAAACCCATTTCGACGGCTGAGTGACATTCCGCGTTGTAATTAGCTAGTCCCGTTGTTGGACCTTTAGCTGATACCACCCTTTGCTGCTGTGAGCAGTGCTGTGGTGAACATCCTTACGCACGCTTTTCCCATGCTTATGTCATAACCCTGGGGTCATGTCCAGTGCACTTCTTTTTAAAACATGGTCCTTCATGCTTTTACAACTGGATTCTGTTTACATTATTTCTAGAGTTCGTTTCATGAGTTAAATACCTTCATGAAATAAAGAAGATGTTCACGTGTAATTTTTCGGCCGGCCCCATCTTGCTGCCTTTGGCAGAGACACATCAGGATTAATTTGATAATAGATGCTGAACTAGAAATTAGAGTGGCAGGGACATATATGGTATCCAGACGTGTATAGCTTAAACCTCTACCTGGAAGGTATTTTATTTTTAATTTTATTCATCTATCCTGTGCTCCCTATCTTGACACAGGGCCTGGGCTTCGTAATATCTGGAATATTCACCTGAAGTCGTATAACTTGATTATTTTATGACTTTTGCTGACAAAACCGCCTCTTGCCATCCCTCACCATGAGGTGTCCCTCTGCTGTAGGTATCATCGAGGCTGTGGCCAAAGACTTCTTTGACATTGAGGTGACCATGGATATCGTCCACATGAATAGGGAAGAGGAGAGGACAGGCAAGAAGGAGCATGTTGTGTTCCTTGTTGTGCAGAAGTCTCACAGACACATGAGAACGGCAAAACCAAACAGGTTACAAGACAGCCAGGACTTCCGGAGAGACCAAGAGGTACTGGGTTTGCTATGTCTTCAGAGAGCACAGATGCTCCCAGGGGAGCTCCAAGTCTCAGAACCACCCATGCAAGGAACAGAACCAAAAGGACCCTCAGATAGTGGATTTAAGGCAGAGTTTCTCCATCTCAACACTATTGATATTTTGGGCCAGATGTTTGTCATTATGGGCGTCTTGTGCATATTTAGCAGCATTCCTAGTCTACCCAGCAGGCGCAAGTAGCACCCTGCTCCCCAACTCCTTAGTTGTGGCGATCAGAAATGTCTCCAGGGATCACCAGGGGTCTCCAGGGAAGGGGGAGGGACAAAATCATCTCTGATTGAGAAAACTTGGATAAACATCAGGAAGTTTTCTAGGGATGAACGTTAGCTGGGAACCATTTCCACCTCTGAAAACATGAATACGAAGGCCAAAAATTTGGATTTGGTGGCTTATTTTGCAACCCTTCTAAAATAAATTGACCTTTCAAGTCCTAAGTGCCCACTTCTACAGCTGGGGCCAGTTAGGAGTCTGGAGTCAGTTCACGGTCCTGTGATCGGCTGCCTCAATGGCAACTTGCGGAGTGAGCGTCATTTAGGCACTATGTGTATTAGGTACACAGCTCTCTGGGTCCACACACCTTACAAAGAGATCCAGATAATTCTGATCCCTGGAGCACACGGTGTTTACATCTTAGAGCATTCAAAGCCCACCTCAGAGTCTGTTTGCTACAGAATCTTCAACCCCAGGAAGGGAAGATGTTCACGTGGAATTTTTCTGCCAGCCCCATCTTGAGATATGTAAAAATCCTTGCTGCCTTTGGCAGAGAGACATCAGGATTAATGCAATAAAAATCTTGGGGATAACGAAGTCTTGCTAAAATTGACCTTGCAAGGCCTTGCCGTTCCTCTGGTCCCAGTTACAGCAAATTGGGCTTGTGCATGTCTGGGTACAGGGCCAGTCACATGACCAGACCCCGTGCTTGTCTCTGCCGTCTGCAGGCTCTGGAGGCAGCTTTCCTTAGGATGAAAGAGAAGTATGTGAGTGTCTCTGTCTGTCCTGTGAAGAAATCCCCCTGGGAGGTTGTGAGGAGCATAGTCATGTTTGGAAAAGGTGAGTGTGCCCTTCTCCCGACCTCGGCTCTCAGAGCGGAGTAAGTGCTTGGTGTGCGCAGACGGGCAAAGGCCTCCAGGATTGTGATGTCCCCAGTTTCTGCAGAGCTCCGATCGGGCAGGCGTGGTTCTTAACTGTAGAACATCAGGCCCTAAGTTGCCTTCCTGTGGCCCTTTTATTTGTGCCGTGCCCCTTGCAGAGCTGGGGCAGAGACACAGGCTCCCCGCTCGCTTGTCAGGGAAGGCCACTGGAGACAGGATGGGAACTGGTCCCAGCTGGCTGCTGTGCTGACAGGAAGGAGGACGAGGACTGGCCTATTCTCAAGCACCAGGCCTTCTGGACTGGGAGGCACGTCTGGCCTGGAAGTCTGCAGTTAATAACCACGGTGTCCAGTAGCGCAAAGGACACTGGACCAGGAGCCAGGAAAGCAGATTTCTGGCCCTGTCTCCGAGGGGCCGTATGGCCCAGAACCAGGACCTCCTCTCCCACGTGACAAATGAAGGCGTTAGGCTCTCAAGGTGCCCTTGTTGACGCCAAGCCTGTCCCGTGATGAGCACCCCTGGTGCAGCCAGAATGAGGGCCCACGCTCCCATCAGCCCCTGGGCGTGGTCAGGACCGCATCTGGGAGGAGGTGTGCAGAGCTCAAAGGCTGCATTTTGAGTCCCTCAAGCGGTGGCAAGCGAGTCAAACACACGATTGACGCCCTTTGTCTGCGAGATTTTCATATCAAAAAGGCTCCATTTCGAATCTCTATCCCCTGCCAAATGGGGCCGTGGTTAAATTTTCATGTGCCACCCAAACTGTCAGTCTAGAGAGCCCCGTGGCAAACGTCCCTGACGCTGGGCCGGGCACACACGCTCTGCTCGGCTGGCCCATTGTCTGGCTGTCACCGCCTCAATGCAGGCTCTATTTTCCTGGCGAGACATACTCAATTGGCCCAGAAGCTTCGGCGGCGGGCAGACACTTGGCAGGGGCGGGGGCTGCTCAGCCCGGCTGCAAGTGTTCTGTGCATTTGGAAGAGTGGCCGCGGCCACCTGGAGCCTGCGGCCCGGCCCTGGGCCGCCCCCTCGGGCCGCTGTGTGCCGGCCGCAGCCACCGTGACAGGCCTCTCCTCTCCCACGTCCAGGGCAGCCCGCCAACACCGTTGTGCCCGTTTATCCCGAGCGGCTCTGGATTGAACCGAAGACATTCTGCAAGGCTTTTCCTTTCCACATTGTGTTTGACGAATCAGTAAGAGGCCCTTCCCCCCTGTACTCGGCTTAGGGACAAGCTGGGGAGGGACTATGTTGTACGGTTTTTCCCGGCTGGTGGTGACCTTCAAGTCCCTGTGGGGCCCCCAGGGCTTGGGAGGCGAGGATGTAGCCCGGCGGGACCGCTGACTTCTTTCTCAGTGTGGCATCCTCCAGAAACCAGAATGCGTGATCTTCTCCGTACATGCGGGTGGGGAGCAGGGCCAGGGGGTCTGGACTCGTGAGCCCAGGGGCAGGTTTGAAGCGACACCGAAGTTTGCAACACTGAGATGAGAGAACAGTGATGACAGTGAAATCTTAGATGTGACTCCTTGCCGTCCTCGTGGCCGCTGTGGATGTCCCAGTCTCGCCAGGCTTCTCTTCCTGCATCGTGAAGGCAGGGGAGAGGTCTGTGCCGACTCCTGCCGCGGTTTTGTGGGACGTGTGAGGATGAGCATTAATGGAAAGTGTTTGGTTATCATTTCCTTGGATGTCATATATGTCACTGGAATCGATTAGGAGCTCATTTTTTAAAAAGATTTATTTATTCATGAGAGAGAGAGAGAGAGAGAGGCAGAGACACAGGAGGAGGGAGAAGCAGGCTCCATGCCGGGAGCCTGATGCCGGACTTGATTGCGCCCTGGGCCAAAGGCAGGCACCAAACTGCTGAGCCACCCAGGGATCCCCTGAGCTCATTTTTTAAAGGATTTCATTTATTTGGGAGAGAAAGAATGAGGGAGAGCGCACGAGCAGGGGAAGTGGTGGGCAGAGGGAGAGGGAGAGGCAGGGTCCCCGCAGAGCAGGGAGCCCGATGTGGGACTCAATCCCGGGACCCCAGGGTCATGACCTGAGCCAAGGGCAGACGCTCAACCGCTGAGCCACCCAGGTGCTCAATTATGAATTCATTTAAAGGGCAATTAGGCAAAATGAATTTGGTCAAAAATATTTAAAAAGATGGCTTCAGAAAAAAATGGCTTCAGGTAATTGCAATGTTGTGTGATGCTTATTTGAAAGCCGAGACGGTTTGATTCATCGCCTGCTGGTCTGCTGACCCCTGTGGACACAGATTCTATGAAATTTCCTCATTGGAGGGGCACGTCTGCTCGCAGAGAACTGATGTAGCTGAGGCAAACGCTCCTGTAAGAAGTGACTGGGGAGTGATGAAGCCGCGTCCGGGCACTTCCCCAGGGCCATGAGGATGCTAGTATGACGACTATTAATGTCTTGAATTCTGGTGCATCTTAAACTCCTTTTTCTTTTTACATTTTGGGCATAGGATAACAGAAAGTCTCCTGATAGTCAGTGTATAATGCGGGGTCGATGTCTGTAGCCTGACAGCCAGCCCACGGTTGGTGACGTGAAGTGCTCTGGGTCGGCTTCTGCAGGCAGTGGACAGCTTGTGTCCAGGATTCTCGTCTGGCCTCTTCCCTCTGTGTGTTCCCTGGACACAGCAGTGGAGGGCTCCTCACCTCCATCCGAGCCTGGGCGTCAGGTCTAAGCTACAGAATTTGCTAGTTTCTTTATTAGCGCATCCTAAAGAGAGGAAACAGGGCAGAGTCCGAGAGAGAGAGACAGGAAGGGACAGAGAAATCCCACAGAGTTAGGGAAGAACTGTCAGCCCAACTGAGAGTTTTGGTGCTTCCTGTTGGTGGGAGCTCTGCTTCTGAGCACCCCATACGATCCTTTCCTGAGAGTCCAGCTGCAGATCCACTTTATAAAATAGTATTTATTCCCTCTTCGAGGTCTACTCCATTAGCGGCCCTTTCCTTTCCCCCCGTGAGTCACAAAGGACGTGGGATGAGGATACTGTCAAGGGCCCGTGTGTGGTGTAGGTGCTTTCTGTTCCGCGGGCTCACATCTGTCCTCTGTGGATAGCTGAGGGTCAAGCAAGCTGGAGTGAACATTCAGAAGTATGTCCCCGGACTCCAAACCGAGAAGGTTCCATTAGACGAGTATTTCTCCATCGTTCACCCTCAAGTGGCCTTCAACATTTTCAGCATCTGCAAATTCATCAATAGTCAATTCGTCCTGAAGGCACGAAGAGAAAAGATGCCTGAGGCATGGAAAAGTCAGCCTGCCCTCAAACTCCGAGGTAAGGAGCTCACCCTCCCTCCCCCACGGCTCTCTGGCCTTGGGGACACTGCTCAGAAAGGGACCCAACAGAGTTGTCCAGTTTTCTCAAAAAAAGGTGGATGGAACATGGCAGGCTGCCACCGGAGACTTGGCGAGAGGCTTTAGGGGTGGTGGTGGCGCTGGGGGGCTGGGGGTCACGGAGGAACAGGTTCAGGACATAACCACGGCGGAAGTTGGGGGTTGGATGTAGGGGCTGCAGAAGACAGAGAATGCTGAGGACAATGATTGGGGAACTGGGTGCTGAAGGTGTGGTTATAGCTGAGGAAGGACGAGACGGGAGGTCCTTGGGGGCAGCGGCTGGGCCAGTGAGTCACTGCTGTCTCCTCAGTGCCTAGGAAAGTGTGCCGGGCCCAAAGCAGGGACCGGGTACACATGCGAGGAAATAAGCTCCTGCAGACAGCCACATGCAAATATTGATGAGTAATTTAAAAAAAAAAAATCACTGCTGAGGAGAAGGTAAATTGTCACAATCTTTTTTGAGGACATTTTAGCAATATGCATCAAAAACATTAAAAATGAGCATATTCTTTTGTCTCAATAACTCCATTCCTAAGATGCATTTAAAATTTTGAGTTTTGGGAAACATGAATATTCGATCTGGGATGGGAATTTTCTTTTAAAGATTTCATTTATTTATTCATGAGAGACACAGAGAGAGGCAGAGACACAGGCAGAGGGAGAAGCAGGCTCCCTGCAGGGAGCCCGATGGGGGACTCGATCCCAGGACCCCGGGGTCACGCCCTGAGCCCAAGGCAGACGCTCAACCCCTGAGCCACCCCGGGCGGCCCTCTAAGATTATATCTTTAACAAAGTGGCCACAACTGTGCACAATGACCTTAAGCTTGGTCGCTGCCACGTTGCTTATAGGCTGATAGAAAGGGACATAATATCATCAATGCTAGCGAGTTGCTTATAAAATATGGTATAATCAATGTACCCAGCAAAAACTATGATGCACATCTATAATTTTGCTATCAAAAGATAGATCTGTTATAAATTTTAAATGAAAAATACAGATTACAAAAAGAAGACAGCAGAAATGTTAGTAATTACCTGAGCGGTGTGATCATAGGTGATTGTTCTTTTCATCTTTCTTCATTTTCTGCAACGCATGCACACTGCTTTTATAATAAAATAAACATATTTTTGGGATCCCTGGGTGGCGCAGCGGTTTGGCGCCTGCCTTTGGCCCAGGGCGCGATCCTGGAGACCCGGGATCGAATCCCACGTCGGGCTCCCGGTGCATGGAGCCTGCTTCTCCCTCTGTCTGTGTCTCTGCCTCTCTCTCTCTCTGTGACTATCATAAATAAATAAAAATTAAAAAAAAAATAAAATATAATAAAATAAACATATTTTTAAGGAAATAGGCACCTTGAGTCCAGGAGGTAGCGTTTCTCTGGAAATTCAGATTCACTGTCAGCATGATGTGGGACGCCGTGGTGTATTCCCAAGACAACACCCAGACAGGACCTGGGGAACACCAGCATGGAAGCCATGAGCAAAAAAACCCTAAAAGAAACATTGAAGGAAGTCGGGGGGATCTCAGAGAGAAGGCAGGGTCAGGGAAGTCCCTGGAAGTGAGGTCTGCGGGGGGGGGGTCTGCATAAGACCCTGCAACAGCGGGAGGGCTCAGGAAGGGGGAGACAGGCCGCGCCGCAGGGGGTGGTTTGGAAGCCTGGGACGGGCGCCTCCCACGAGGAAGGTGCCCGGGACGGAGCTGAGCGAGGCGGGACCCAGAGACCAGCCTTCACCAAAAGTGGCCGAAAGGGAGGGAGGAGAACGTGCGGTGGGGTGGCGGGGTGGCAGGCCGTGTCACCCGCCGGTGACGCGCGGTACCGTGGCGTTTCTCCCCGTGACGGAAAGGCCAGATGATCTGGATGGAGTCCGTGCGGTGCATGGCCTACGTGTGCTCCCCGAAGCTCCGCAGCCTGCAAGAGCTGGAGCAGCGCAGGATGCACCTGTCTGACATCGCGCCGCACGACACCACCAGGGATCTCATCCTCCTGAACCAGCAGCGCCTGGCTGAGATCGAGCTGTCCAACCAGCTGGAGAGGAAGAAGGAGGAGCTGCGGGTCCTGTCCAGGCACCTGGCCGTTGAAAAGAAGAAAACCGAGACCCTGCTGTACGCCATGCTGCCGGAACACGTGGCCAACCAGCTGAAGGACGGCAAGAAAGTCGCTGCAGGTAGAGCATCCCCTTCCCGTCACGGGCCCCCTGAGCAAGGGGCCGCGTCCTCGGTGGGCACAGGCTCAGACGGCAGGCGGATCGAGGTTTGAATGCCGGCCCCGTCCCGCGGTGGCGACGTGGCCTGGGGCCGGCTCCTTGAGCTGCGTGTCCTTGGTTGTCTTCTCCCAACAATAATGATAATAAACGGAATACACGAGCGAAATGCAGAGCAGAGCAAACTGCCTGCCAACGACGCCCAGCTATGCTACGTCCCCTAACACCCGAAAGCTGCGACCTGTCACAGAGCTCCTCCTCCTAACTGGAAACAACACGGCCACTCAGGACCCCAGTCCCGGGGCTCCTCTCGGGGCCACCCTGGGCAAGCCGATTACGGGGAAGAAGGCTGTGTGTGATCTGAGCTCACTATCCATCTGCCGCGGGTGTGTGTTCACCTCCAGACGTAGGCAGGGAAGCTGCTCGATGCCAGGGGGCTGGCAGGCCTCAAGGACCCAGAGGGGCTCACGGTCTTGTGGGTCTGACAGATGCAGGACATATGCACGGGGGTTGGGGAGGCCAAAGGAAGGGACGCTCACGTCCCTTGAGGGGCGATGGCTGTGCCGGGACCTGTACGAGACGTTTTTATCCACGCCATTTCATTTAATTTTCTGCACATTTCCACGAGGGAGGGGTTCTTACCCAACACAGCTACGTAAATTTACAATCACTCGTAAAACAATCTGAAAAATCAATTAGAAGTCCCAACTAACTCCAAAATCCATAGGTGTTCCATCTCAAAGGTGTGGAGACACAGGGAAGAGAAAATAAAAGGTTGTCGGAGAGAAAGACAGGAGGGCAGGGGCTGTGAGGCTTTGTATAAGGTGCAGGGCACTGGAGTCAAGCCTCGAGACCTCATCTTAGCAAAAAAAGAAGGGAAAGGAATTTCAGGAGAACCGGATCACAGGAGTGAAGGTGAGGCAACGCGAACATAAGCCCTGCAAGGTGCTACCCCTGGAACGTGCCCGGAGAGGCTGGGCACCTAGGGTGGGCTCAGGTGAGGACTCCCTGAGGTTTCTGTTGCTTATAAGGAAGGTTTCCCGGTAAGTGTGTGATGAATGTGAACCTGCCTGCAGTGCAGTGAGTGCACGAGAGGGAGGCAGACAAGGCCGTGAGCGATGCGTGGCGTGCGGTGAGCATGGCAAGGGCCTGGACTGAGACCCCACCAGGAGCAATCGGCAGGACCCTCATTACCGAGAGGACGGAGCAGGGGAGAGAGGGGAGTCCGTGCTGAGTGCGGAGTTTCTAGCGCAGAAACACGTGGTCCTTTATTCTACGGCCGAGCCGGAGAGAAGGGCAGGTTGGGGGGAGGACGGGAGGTCAGTTCTAGAGCCTCTGAGTGAAATGCCCGTGGGACACCCCGTCGTGCAGAACCACAGGCAGCAGGGACTGCGGGCAGAGCTCAGTGGCGACGTCTCGGGTGCACCAGGGGTCTAGGAAGTAGCGCAGCGGGCATGGCGGCTAATCACAGGGCCCACGGATGACAAGTAAGGTCGAGGGGCTGGGAGGTGGCAGGGGAAGGGGGCTCGGCACGGAAGCCCAGGGGACACCTGTTACTTCAGGAGGAGGAAAGCCAGTGCAATACGTAAGACAAGACCAGAAGGGTAGGGAGGGTAGGAAGAGAGAAGGGAAGGCCGGACGCCGAAGGGAAGAGAAGGGCACGCGAACGAGAGGCTCTTAGAGGCACCGTGACACGGAGGGCACCGTGCTGCGTTCGAGTCGTCGCACCCTCGCTCCTCCAACAGCCACTCCCTGGGCGCCTGCTGTGAGCCAGGCCCTGCCCCGGGTGCTGGGGATGCAGCAGCGGCCCAGTCCGCCTCTCCTACCCCGGAGCCTACGGTCCAGTGGGGAAGACAGCCTGTAAGGAACACACCCCACGCCACATATGCACATACGGCTTGTGGGTTGGGGCCGTAACAAGGCTAAAAGGGTAGGGTCTGGGGACTGCTGCACCGACAGGGGTGCCGGGGTTCTCACTGAGGTGCTCACGCTGGAGATGTGAGATGGAGCCTCTTCAATATTTGAGAAAAGAGGGGTTGGGGGAGGACACAGCAGGCGGAAAGGCCCTACGCAGGAGGCACTGGGAACCCCACGGAGGCCGGGGTGGGTGGGGTGGAGTAAGCCAGAGCCATGGAGATGGGAGGTCGGGGTCGTGCTGGGACAGAGGGGGCCCCTTCCCGGCCACAGTGAGGACCTTCTGCTCCAGGCTCGGCGTGATGGAGCCATGCACTTGGGGCAGACGAGTGGACACACCGACCCAGACAGGCCACCTGGCCACTCGGTGGAAAGTAGCGGGCCTGGACGCCCAGTGCCTGAGGAGGACGTGCCGCACCCGGTCCCCCAGGACACCGGACGCTGGAGTCCGCAGGATGATCATTCCATATCCTGGGCCAACACGACACCCGGTTTCTGTTGCAGGAGAATTTAAGACTTGCACGATTCTTTTCAGCGACGTGGTGACGTTCACCAACATCTGTGCGGCCTGCCAGCCCATCCAAATCGTGACGATGCTGAATTCAATGTACTCCAAGTTCGACAGGCTAACCAGCGTCCACGAGGTCTACAAGGTGGGTGTCCGCGGCCTGCGGGGTGGGCGCCCGGGCGGGCAGGAGCTCAGCTCTGCACCCCCTCCGCCCCCTCTGTGCTCAGGGCTTGGTGCAGAGCAGCAGGGCGAGCCCGTAAGGCTAGAAGGCAGTTGGAGCTAGTTTAGGAATCCTAGTTAGTTTGTAGAGACCCTTTTGTAATTCGCGCTGCGGAAACGCCTCCGAGGGGCACACTCTTCTCTGAGCATAATTCTATCCCTGGAACTCAGCAGAAGGCTAACGGAGTAACGTCCGCCCAGCACAGGGCGTCGTGCGCTAAGCCAGGGGCTCCGTCCTCTCGGGGACCCGTTCCTGCCGGCAGACAGAGGCCCGCGGGCGCTCTCCGGGGGTCTGCGGGCTCAGTTTTCTCCCCACCGCCTGCCTGACGCTCTTCATGCTCCTGGCAAGTCACCCGCAGCTTCCATATGGTCCTTTCGTCAACACACAGATAAGACGGAAATACTTAGGGACAGTTTAATGCCTTAAGGCAACCCTCTGAGGGCCCCGCCCCCCTCACAGGTGGAGACCATCGGAGATGCTTACATGGTGGTGGGGGGCGTCCCGGTGCCCGTTGGAAGCCACGCCCAGAGAGTGGCCAACTTTGCCTTGGGGATGAGAATCGCTGCCGCAGAAGTGATGAATCCGGTTACCGGAGAACCCATCCAGGTAGGGAGAAGCCGGCTCCTCGGCTCACACACAGAGGAGTAGCTTCTGCTTCTGTTCAGGTGCTCCCGGGCACGTCACAGTACTCCAAACGGGTGCTTTCCCCCACCTCTGTCTTCTCCCGCACGTGTTCTACGTAATTGAGCTATTAGGACATCATCCCCACCGTTCGCAACCTTCGGAGGGCCTGGGATCTCCGTGACGCTCACTGCAAGCTGGTCTCCAGAGACACAGGCTCCTCTGCCTGTGTCTCTCCGCCTCTCTCTCTCTCTCTCTGTGACTATCATAAAAAAAAAAAAAAAAGAGAATAGGCTTCCTCCCACCACGGGGCCCTTCGGGAGACGTCTGCTCGCCTCCCACACAGGAACCTACTCTCCCAAGCACGGAGATCTGTTTGCTCTGAGAGATGGAGAGGACAAGCCGGCGTCCTCTTCTGTGTGCTCAGCAGATCCTCCCCGTCCTGACATTTCTGTGGTTTAAGTTTTAAAGTTTAAGCCACACTACTCGGCCGTTGTAAGCACACAGACCCATCTGTTGACTAAAACCCCCAGTAAAAAAAAAAATCAGGATGGGAGGGAAGGAGGGAAGGAGATGAGAGCGTCAGAGAAGAGATAACATGTTTTGGTTAAAAAGTCAGATAAGAAAAAAAAATTGAAAATGTACCGTTGTGTAAAGAGAGCGTGTGTATCTGGGTGCGAGTGAGCGGCCTCGCTACGGCGACGACAGTCACGCTACCCCAAGAATGGAATCAAACCGTGAATTCCTGGGAACTCTCACGGTGGGTTTACCGGGACGAAAACGGGAAGAGGTTATCAAGTTTAAGAGTAGGGCCGTGGTTAGGAGCATCAGTCACTGCGCCCCAGAAACAGCAAACCGTGCGGCTTACTTAAGAGAGCGGGGACGAGGATGCGAGACAGACACTTCTCTCTTAGGACACTCACACCACCGTCTCAGCAGTTTCTTTTTTTTTTTTTTTAATTTTTATTTATTTATGATAGTCACAGAGAGAGAGAGGCAGAGACATAGGCAGAGGGAGAAGCAGGCTCCATGCACCGGGAGCCCGATGTGGGATTCGATCCCGGGTCTCCAGGATCACACCCTGGGCCAAAGGCAGGCACCAAACCGCTGCGCCACCCAGGGATCCCCGTCTCAGCAGTTTCTAAATCGGTGCTCCGAGTTCTTCCATCATCTCACTCAGCCGGCGGTGTACACGGAGGTCCCACAACCGCCAGGCAGCCTGGCTCCCCTTCCCGTGGGAACAGGCAAATTAGTCTTTGGCGAAGGAAATAAGGAAGTGGATCCCCCTGCAGAGAGGGACAAACTTCATGGGAAAAGGGCACAAGAGAATTTCGGGAGGCAACGACCGTAGGGGTGTGGCTACAGGGGTACGTGCTCTTGTCCGAGCTCACGGAGCTGAAGGCTTCAGATCTTTTCCTTTTATGTAAATTATGCCTCAAACTTCAAAATAAAAGCGGTGGCATTTGAGGGTCCCTTTTCAGCGAGGTTCTCTCTGCGCAGATCAGAGTGGGGATCCACACGGGACCGGTCCTGGCGGGTGTGGTGGGGGACAAGATGCCGCGGTACTGCTTGTTTGGGGACACGGTGAACACAGCTTCCAGGATGGAAAGTCACGGGCTTCCCAACAAAGTGCACCTCAGCCCCACGGCCTACAGGTAACCGTCCGTGTCTTCGTGCCTTCCTCTGCCTCCCCCTCTTCCAGGGTGTGCGGTGCCCAACAGAGGTGGGGGGCACGAAGGGACCCCTGGTGCTTCTCCCAGGCCTCCCTGGCTCACAGGGCATGACGCCGGGCGATAGACATTCCCGAGCCCCTATACTCTGGGACAGCTTTGCTCCGAGGAGCGGGAGGTGACGCAGGGCCTGGCAAAGTGCGGTCACAGGCCTCACCCAGCCTTCTGGCGCTTTCTGGAATTAGTTTTCCTGGAGCAGAGCCCTGCTTTGGTGCTTCCTCATTACCCTGGTTCCCGCCCGGGCACCGCAGGGCCTGAGCAGCGGCGGTGGAGGCTGCAGGGCCCCGCGCTGAGGACATGCACTATCCGGCCTGGCACCAGAGGAGGGAGCCGAGCCTTGGTCTAGTAGGAAAACGTTTTCTACTAAAAACGTTTCTAGCAGAAACGCTCAAGTAATTACTTTGAGAGCACGAGGAGCACGACGACAAAGATGAGCATAAAATACGGTTTCGGGAACTTCAGACGCCAACCGAATTCCAAGTTCCCTGACTTGTTCCCCCTGAGCTCCTGCTGCTCCCTGACGACCTGGGGCCCACGGGGGTTTCAGGGAGGAGAAGAGCCCAGAGAAGCCCGGGGCTCGGGCTCTGGGTCCTGCTCGGGCCTGCCCTTGCGCCCTGGGTACGGTGAGTGGGTCCTGGAGCCTGGGTGAGGGCGCACGGCCCGGCCGAGAGACCCGTCGTGGGGAGCGACTCCACACGGAGCTCAGGGTAGGATTTAGCCCAAGCCGGGGGTTCGGGGGTGACAGCGGAGTGAAAACGGAGCAGCCCCCGCGCAGAGGGGGGTCGGGCGGGGACCTGACAGCTCGCGAGCCTGAAGCGCCCGGGCCCCTGCAGGGAGCTGGAGAACCGCGGCTTCGACATGGCCGAGAGGGGCGAGATCGAGGTGAAGGGCAAGGGCCGCATGACCACCTACTTCCTGCTGCGCAACCTGCGCGCCTCGGACGACGAGATCCTGGGCCGCCCCCGGGGCCTGCGCGGCGGCAGCGGTGAGCACGGGCGGCGCTGCTGCCCCCGACGGCCCGGGACGGCCTGGGACGCGGCGTGCGACGCCGGGGCTGACGGGCGGGCGGACGGGCTGGGGGACGGGGGCGGGCGGACGGGGGGCGGACGGGAGGGGGGACGGGGGGCGGACGGACGGGCGGACGGACGGGCGGACGGGTGGGGGGCCCGGGCAGGGCGGGCGGACGGGCGGGGGGACGGGGGGGCGGACGGGGGGGCGGACGGGGGGCGGGCGGACGGGCGGGCGGGGGCGGACGGGCGGGCGGACGGGTCACCTCTCCGACCCCGCAGGCTCGTCCGCAGACGCCGGCGCTCGGGGAAGGCCGGACGGCAGGGCCGTGGCCGTCATGCGCTACGAGGACAGCGAGTCGCCGCCGCCCGCGGGCCTCCAGGCACACGGTGAGGAGCCGGACGCTCGGCCCCGCGCCCTCATGCTCCGGGTCGCGGGCTCCTGGCGGGGGGCGGGCACGGGGGCACGGGCGGGGGCGCTCGGCGCTGGAGGCTGCTCCCGCGCCGGCCCGGGCAGGGGGAGGCTCAGGGAAGCCCCGGACGCCGCGCCCTCAGGGTGCCTCGGGGGAGCCGCCCGCAGCTGCCCACCCCGCTGGGACCTGGGGCGGGGCCTGTCCTCCCCCGCGGGCCCTGACGGGGGAGGTCGGGGGCTCCTCCGCGGCCTCCTCTTTCCCGCGGGGCCAGCGCTCGGCCCCGAGGGCTCCTGGAACACGCGTGGAGGCCGGAGGGGCAGGGCGCAGCCCCCGGGGCGTGACGGCCCAGCCCGCAGCCCGCAGCCCCTCCCCGGCTCCCCGGACCCCAGGTGCCGGCCGCGGGGAACAGGCCTTGGGGCGGTCGCCGTGGGGGTCTGCGGGGTCCGCCCGCGCCGGGGGCCGGGGCCTTCCCTCCAGCTCAACCCCGAGCCTGAGTCCGAGGTGGAGCCGCGGCGGCCGGGGCACAGGCTGCAGCACCGCCCGCTCCGCCCAGGGCCGTGGGCACGTGGCTGCTGCGGCCCATGAAGGGCCCCGCGGACCCGCCGTCACCGCCCAGGGCCGCTGCGCCGCGGCCCACGTCCTGCCTACGGTCCTGGGGTTAGCGGGCGGCGTCTCGCGGTGCGGCCCGCGACGCTCCCGTCACGTGGGGGCAGGACGCTCCGGTCACGTGCACGGGGGGACGCGGGATGCGCCTGTCACGTGCAGGGGCGCTCCCGTCCCGTGTGTGGGGTCGGACGCTCCCGTCCCGTGTGTGGGGGGGACGCTCCCGTCCCGTGTGTGTGGGTCGGACGCTCCCGTCCCGTGTGTGTGGGTCGGACGCTCCCGTCACGTGTGTGTGGCGGTGGGACGCTCCCGTCATGTGTGTGGGGTCGGACGCTCCCGTCACGTGTGTGGGGGGGACGCTCCCGTCCCGTGTGTGGGGTCGGACGCTCCCGTCATGTGTGTGGGGGGGACGCTCCCGTCATGTGTGTGGGGTTGGACGCTCCCATCACGTGTGTGTGGGGGACGCTCCCGTCATGTGTGTGGGGGGGACGCTCCCGTCCCGTGTGTGGGGGGGACGCTCCCGTCCCGTGTGTGTGGGTCGGACGCTCCCGTCCCGTGTGTGTGGGTCGGACGCTCCCGTCCCGTGTGTGTGGGGGGACGCTCCCATCACGTGTGGGGGGGGGGAGGACGCTCGCGTCCCGTGTGTGTCGTCGGACGGTCTCGTCACGTGTGTGTGGCGGTGGGACGCTCCCGTCATGTGTGTGGGGTCGGACGCTCCCGTCACGTGTGTGAGGGGGACGCTCCCGTCCCGTGTGTGGGGTCGGACGCTCCCGTCATGTGTGTGGGGGGGACGCTCCCGTCATGTGTGTGGGGTTGGACGCTCCCATCACGTGTGTGTGGGGGACGCTCCCGTCATGTGTGTGGGGGGGACGCTCCCGTCATGTGTGTGGGGGGGACGCTCCCGTCATGTGTGTGTGGGGTCGGACGCTCCCGTCCCGTGTGTGGGGGGGACGCTCCCGTCCCGTGTGTGGGGGGGACGCTCCCGTCCCGTGTGTGGGGTCGGACGCTCCCGTCCCGTGTGTGTGGGGGGACGCTCCCGTCCCGTATGGGGGGGATGCCCGGGTCACGTGCGGGCCGTGGCGGCCCTGGGTTCGTCCGACGGCGCGTCCGCGAAGCTGCTGCGGCTCCGGGGAGACGGGGGAGGCCGGGCCCCAGGTCAGGCCCCGGCGGCGCTCGCTGAAGGCGCAGCGCGTGGCCTCCCACGGCCTGTGCGCGGAGCGGCGCCGGGCGCAGGGGCTCGTCCAGGGCGGTCGCGGGGCGGGGGCGGGCGCGGAGCCGAGGGGCGAGGGCATCCGAGAGCGTCCCAGGGCCGCCCCGCGGGAAGGCCGACGCGAGCCGGGCGGGCAGGAGTCCGGGCCTGCCGGGTGGCGGGGCGGGCCTTGGGCGGCCGCGTGGTGGGCCCGGAGGGGTGCAGGGTGGCGGCCGAGCGTCCCCTGGAGCGGGAGGGTCCCCTGCGCTGACCTCTGGGGCACGCGGGGCTTCCGGGAGCTGGAGATCCGGTCCTTGCAGGCCACGGCCTCTTTGCCCATTGACAGAAATAGGAGGCGGGGAGAGGGTGATGCCAGAAGGGCAACCACCCAGGGAGCCTGGAGCCCCGCTGGGTCGTGTTTAAAGCCAGCGTAGACGTCTCCCGCTGGCGGGATTTTGCCCAAAAAGCTCAGTCGTAGAGTTCAAGGCTCCGCGCTCTGTTCCCGCTGCGCACAGGCAGGTGTGGCCCGCCCGGGCCTCCCCGAGAGCAGGGGGTCGCTGCACGGTGAACCTCGCCTCGGCCGTGCCAAGTGCTTCCGCAGGGGTGGAGACCACAGCAAAGGGCGGGCCGGCGCGGGGTGGGTGTGGGAGGGACCCCACGGCAGGCCCCGAGGGAAGCACTCGCCCAGCGAAGCCTTGAGGACGACTAGGAGGACGCGGCGGCCCTGCCCGGTCGTGGGAAACCCGTTGGGAAGCCGAGACAGCGTCGGGACGTGAGCTGCAGGCCAGGAACCTTGCTCGTGTGGAATCCCTTCTCGCAACCCCACGTCGTGCCTTCGTGACTCCTCCAGTCCCGCCTGTCGTGACCGCCAGTGACCCAGAGTCCGGCGCGATTCCCAAGGCAGCAGCATTTCCCCAAACGCCTCTTTGCTCTCACTGCTGCGCTGCAGCGTCCCCCGGTTTTACCCTTGACCACACTCTGCCAGCAACAGTTCTCCAAACGGGAAGACGTCTTTACAGCCGCTTAATTCACGCTTAACGGATTCTGAAGTGGGTTTCTGCGCTGCTCTTGATTCTTCCCTGGACCGTTTGCTCATTTATGTTACAGGAGGAATATTGAATTATTATCATTTTTTTGAAACCATAAAGTGCAGGTAAGTCTAAAGAAGAAAGCAAAAGCCCCCGTAATTCCATCAGAGAGACCACTACCAAGTTTTGGGTGCTTATCTGCCAAACTTAGGTACGTGAGGGTCCGTGTGCATGTGTACACATGTGTGTTTCTCCTTACAAAATTGGGATTCTCACGCATACACTGTTTTATAACCTGGTCAGTTTATTTCCTTGGAATGTTTAAATGCATTTCAAAACAGGAGAGGAAAGTGTTTAAAAAGACACAACATGCCTGACCTGGTAACTTGTATCCCCCATGACTTGTGTTGTGTGTCGTGCACCAGAAGTCACCTTTTACAAATTGCAATTTTTTAAAAGATTTTATTTATTTATTCATGAGAGAGAGGCAGAGATAGAGGGAGAAGCAGGCTCCATGCAGGGAGCCCGATGTGGGACTCCATCCGGGATCCCGGGGTCATGACCTGAGCCGAAGGCAGATGCTCAACTGCTGAGCCACCCAGGCGTCCCAGAAACTGCAATTATTTTGCGCTTTTGCAGACCTGTGATATGTCTGTGATGTCCCTGATGCTCTGGGAGCCCTACAGTTGCCTCTGAGTCTCCCAAGACTAGCCAAGTTGAACTTCAGTTTTGGTGTGTGATGCCCTCAGGTGTCCAGATGTCACTAATACCTGGAAGACGTGCAGTGGAATCCTCAGTCAGAAAACCTGACCAACCAAGATGCTGCATTTTCCAACTCGGCACAGTAATGAGCAGTCACTGCTGCAAAATGATGGTACTAACGGGCAGCCCTTGGGGGCTGGGAGCAATGGCCTTCTAGGAGCAGAAGAAGAGTGCACATTCATCTCAAGCAAACAAGGAAATTATTCCGCCCTCTGGAGCGTGGAGTCGGATCGGAGTAAGATGTCAAGCACACACGTGCAGGAATTCCAGGAGAGTCTCCGGTCCAGGCCGATCAAGTCCTGCTTGGATCATCGGGCAGCACTGGCTCAAACTGACGGGGCCCGTGTTTGGCCCGTTAGCTCCAGTCGTAGCTGTCTCGGTTCTCCCAACGTGGTGCTCGCTGGCCAGTATTTTCTCCTTGTCCATCAGGGACTTTTTCCTCAAGGACAGAAAAGGGAAGGAGGAAGAAGAGTTTAATAAAAGTGCAAGAAGAATGTGGGTAGAAATGGAGGAGAAAGAGGACCACAGTTAAGAAGACATAAGCCAGAAAAGTAAAAAAAAAAAAAAAGATCCTAGTTAGAAGAGAGAAAAACCTGCTGTGGGAGCAAGAGACACGAAGCAGGGGTGGGAGGGTGGGCGAGGAAAGTAAATGGAAAACTTTTTGAGGAGAGAAATTGGAAGAAAAACACGAGAAGGTGCTGAATAATGGGGAGCCTAAAGGGTCTGAGAGATACTCTTTCCCGGTGTTGAGTTTGCTGAGGTTTTCTCTTACCGGGTCTCAGAACACCCCTGTGGGCTGAGGGGGAGGTAGATGTATCGTGTAGCAAGCCTCTTACATCTGGAGAAACTGAGGCACCGTGGGACGTCGGATGAGGAGAGGTCAGTTGCCCCTTTAGTGCTGATGGTGCTGATGGGCCTCCGGGGTGGGGCGGGGGAGTCCTGTCTTCTCCACAGAGATCACTGCGTTTCTCTGTGTAGTCAGCCCCTCTCCCCTCCGTGGCCGTGATCTCACAACAAAACCGATCTCGGACTTTTCAGTCCTTCCTTATCACTGATCTTGCAGATTTTTCTGTTTTGGAAAAGTCCAGTTCCTGTAAGAATGGTTCCAGTGCTTATATTTCAAGGAGAAGCTGCACCGCGGTAGCCTCTGTGACCCAGAGCGAAGGGTTAGGGGGAATTTGGAGGGACGAAACCTGTGGAGCTAGCGAGACACACAGCCCACACCAGCCGAGACACACAGCCCACACCAGCCGGCTCCGAGTAATTGTTTCTGAGAAGCATAAGGGAGCGCTGCGCAGGATTCCGTATTTTGCAAGGCAGGGTGGGAGGGGGGAGGACGTACCCTCGAGCTGGGATGACCGTGTAGCTCACATCTGCACCTCTGTCGCTCCCTACAAAATGGGGATACCCTACAAAATGCCGCATTTCAGGGTCTTCCGAGCCTGATTCCTTGCCAGAGTAGCCCCAGCTTACACGTGAACTGGCTCCGTGTGAGTCGTCACCCGGAGCTACCAGTGGCCCCACCAAATCCTCCCTTGTGTGCTCCAGGGTCTCTTCCCAAATCCTCACCTCATCCTGGGCCAGAGACGAGGAGAGCCTGGGGCAGGCCCCGCAGCCCCAGGTTTTGCACACGTGTATCCCCACTTACCCCTACCCACCAGCACATTAGCAGATGGTCTCAGGATCCGAGAACAGGGTCAGTCACTGATCCCGGTTCGGGAAGGAGGCTGAAGCGCGAACAGAAGGCTGAAGGTAGAAGCCGCCCTGCGTTTCCTGACTTCTAGAAGCCTGGACCCGCAACCCTAGTATGTGAACCTCTCTGAGCTCCGATGTGTCAGGAACAATGATTAGTGTAAAGACAAAGGAAAAGGAACCGGGATGATACAGGAGTTGAGAACCTTAGATGCGAACCTTTCCTAGTGGAACCGCAGGGAGCGCGGGATGAGGTGGAGACGGGGCCTTCCGTCAGCCTTCTGGTTTCCGTGGGCTCCGGGTCCTGGGTGGCTGCATCCCCCCCCACCCCCCGCCTGGTCTCTGGGCTCCCGTCCACACTTAGACTAAGAACCGGCATCTCGAGTGTTACCGTTGCATTAATCCCTTTATATAAACCATTTCATTGACTCGTTACAACAAGCTGGGGAGGCAGGTGTAGTCATCGTCCCCTCACTTGCCAGATGAGGACAGACGAGGCCCCGAGGGGCCGATGGTGAGCTGTGGCCGTCCTGGGTGTGACCCTGGGCCTGCGTGGCACCAATGTGCCGACCCATAGACCGTCCCAGGGCCAGCACAGTCAGGAGACTCATGCTGTGCTGTGGGTCACGTCCAGGTAGAGACCTGACCTGGCAGGTGACCCAAAGGGTGACACCAGGGGAGGACAGGAAATACAAGAGTGACGAGGCTGAGGTCTGGGTGGGCAGTTCAGCCTCAGCGAGGAACAGGCTCCTGCCGGGAGGTGGGACAGGAGGCCCAGAGCGCCTGTGCTGAGCCCTCGGGCCTGGGGCCGGGCTCGGGTGACGAGGCCTGAGTGCAGAGGCCGCGGTGAAGCTTGGCTCACCTGCCCGCCTCCTTGTCTCCTTCCAGCTGCTGGTGAGCGCAGCCCTGACGGCAGCTCGGTGGCGGTGGCAGTGGCGGGCGGGGACTCTGCGGAGGCAGGCGACCAGCGCACGGTGACACCTGATGGGCCCGGGGCCAGGCCGTCGGGTTTCTGTGCGGTGCTGTGACACGGGGGCACCAGCCCTGGGCTTCGCTGTCCCCGAACTCGGTGTTCTGGGCACAAGGTCCTGTCTCAGCTGCAGACTTCCTAGGCTGGGTCTCTTCCCCGTTGTCCCTTTGAGAATAAAGTCTAGAAACAAACACAATCCTGACAAGTCTGGAGAATGTGCTTTTACTTCTCGGTTCAACGCCAGCCCCCCTCCCCGCCTCGAGGCCGAGATCGGTTTGTTCCCACGGGTGATCAGTGAGCCGTGATCACAACAAACAAAGGCCTCGGTTTCCCCCCCCGACAGGGGTAAAGGGCGCTCAAGCTCTCATGCTGCGGTTCCCGGGTGGGCGAGGCTCCAGGGCCCACTTGCACCCCGCACCCCCCATGCTGTGGGTCACGTTAGGGGTCAGCTGGGTGGGGGGAGGTGGGGGAGCGCCCCACACCCCACGGTTATGAATCACCACGTAACCAGGGGCTGTGCAAGGAAATCATTGTCGCTCCCAGCCCCGGATCCTGTGGCTCCGGGTCCAGCCACGAGGCCAGGTGACACCGCGGGGGCCGGGTGGGGCGCGGGGGCTCCTGACCGAGGCCTGCTTGCTCTTGGGGTGTCTGCAAGGCTGTGTCCCGGCACCCCACGACCCCCGGGCACAGCCGGCACAGCCTCCTGCGGGCTACACGGACTACACGTGCTTCCCCCGGCGACGCCCGCAGGGTGGGCGGGCACCTCAAGGCCCGCCCCGCATCCCAGGGACCGACCCAGGCCCGTCCCTCACCCCCAGGGACCCATCCAGGTCCCCCGCATCCCGGGGACTGACCCAGGTCCGCCCCTCACCCCCAGGGACCTGTCCAGGCCTGCCCCTCACCCCCAGGGACCCATCCAGGTCCCCCGAATCCCGGGGACTGACCCAGGCCTGCCCCTCACCCCCAGGGACCTGTCCAGGCCTGCCCCGCACCCCCAGGGGGCACATCCCCGGACCCCCGGCACCCCAGGACACGTCCCGCTCCGGGTGACAGTGTGGGGCGCCGCAGGGTAGCCTGGAGCGGGGGTGAGCTTGGGGAAGCCACTGGACATCTCTCGCCTCCGTGGCCCCCCTGTAAATCGGGCTAATTCAGGGCCCGCCTCCGGGGAATGTCGTGAGATACACGAAGCATCTACGAGCATCACCCACGCGGTGCAAACCCTTTTCAAATGCCAGGAATCTCTTCTTTTTCTTAATGCTCCTATTAAGGGGTTTTCCTGCCCACGTGGGCCCCGGGGCCGCCATCCAGCTTCCAGTTCTGGCGGCTTGCCCTCTGGTGTCCTCCACAGTCCTCTAGCTCGGGGAAGGAGCGCAGCCCGGGGCCCCCAGCACGCGTGGGGGGTAGGACTGTGGGGTCAGTGGAGCAAACCGGTGTGGCCGGGCGGCCTGCTGTCGTCTCTGGAAGGAGGACAGTGGGACCTGGCGCCTGGGCACCGGCTGGCAGCTTGCTTCGCTCCCTGCCTGACAGGATGCGGCCCTGGGGCCCCGTGGTGCCCCGACTGCCCGAACTTGTGAAGCAGGTGCCCAGCCCCAGGTGGAAGTGCAGGGGAGTTTGTCCCGGGTTTGTTATGACTGAAATAATGATTTCCGGCTGCAAATGAATGTGTGCCCTGCATCTGGAGCCTTCCATCCACTCTGGGGACGCGCTGCCGGAGACCCCCTTCCGGGGCCTGGGGACACGGAGCCAGGCTGCCGACGTGCCGGGTGGGCCCTGGCGCCCGTGACAGCATCCTTCCGGGGACACACGTCCGTGCTGCAGCCTCCGAGCCCCGGTGCCAGGGATGCCCGCACCCCCTACAGCCCCGCCGGGGCCGCACGGCCATCGCCGGACACCTGCCTGTCCCTCCAGGAACGCACTTTGGGTTGTGAACTGCTCGCGCTTTCCCCAGCGGGGGAGGCACCGCGAGTCCAGGCCCAGCGCCCTCCAGGCCTGAGGACCTGGGAGCACCTGCGAGGGCGGGGATGTCCCACACCCACAACCTTTAGGTTCATTCCCCCGGGAACCCCAGGAGGCCGGGCCCCTCAGCCCCTGTACCCCAGACCCCAGCCCCAGCACAGCCAGCTCGCGTGCAAGCAGATGAGGGCCCGGCTCTGGCACCACACTGGCCGCCAAGGACTGTGACAGAGTCACCGGGGCCACGCTCCTCAGCAAGAGCTGGGAAACAGCCGCACCGTCCTTACCCCCGCGGGGCCCGGCTTGGTCGTGTGGCTTCCCCGCCAGCCCTGCCCGCCCTCCGCGGCCCCCAGCACATACAGCAAGAGTCAGGGACGCGGACACGGGTGGAGGGCCTGACCGTGGCCAGGGTGCCCCCCCCCCTTCCCCTTCCTCGTCCAGCGGCTTCCTCCAGGGCCATCCGAGCCCGTGCTGGGGCCTCACCCCCCCTCTAGGTACCGCTGCTGATTCTTTTCTACCACCCAGACTCGCCGCCCCCTCTTTCTCACCCTTTTTTCCCAACTTCCCTTCAGCTGGCGTGCGTGTGAGAGAAAGAAGGCAAGTCACGTGCCTGGCTGGGGAATGAGATCATTGCTGTCCCCTCGTAGCGGGCTCGGCCTGCTGCTCGGGGTCACTGGAAGAAAGCGGGAGAGCTCGATTGCCACAGAGAGCCATCTGGCTCCACCAGACTCACGCTGATGCTAATCTGTTGGTTTCTTGTTCTTTCTTCTTTTTTTTTTTTTTTTAATTTTTTTGTTTAAATTTTTTGTTCCCGAGGAATCCTTCATCTGCAGCTGTAAACCCAGAGCTGGTGCGTCTGAAGGCAAGTGTGCATTCGGTGCACATATTTAGCGCAGCATTATGCACCCCGGCCCCTTGGAGGTGTCGGGCCATCATTGTTGTCACTGGTGGGTCTGTGTAGTCGTCCTGTCAGGGCCGCACTTTCAAATGGAAATCAAGCAATTATGCGCCACACGGAGAAGTCCGACAGATGCAGTAGTTTTACACGACTGGCCGTGCCACGGAGACAAAGGCGACCGCGCTCCCGGGGGACAGTTACATAGAATAGGTTTCAAGGGTGCAGAGAAATCTGGGAATAATTAACTGTGTGATGAGAGTTCATAGGTCTGGGGCGCCGGCGAGCGGCTGGGCTCATCCTCGCGGAGGCAGCACGAGGAAGGCGGGCTCTGCTCCGTGCACCTGCGTTCACCTGCCGCACGCACAGCTCCGGTCGTCGCATGCTCTGCGCCCCTCTCCCCCGGCGCTCCGGCTGGAGCTGGTCGCTCCTGACGCCTCCGTGGTGGAACAGCTTCCAGCCCACCCTCCCTGTTAGATGCATCGGTGCTCGTGCCGGACGGCGGGGGGGACATGCTGCCGCGGCTACGGCTGGTCGCCCACGGTTATGTGCCAAGCCCCAGCCGAGGGCTCTCGTCCTGGGGCGCGAGGTGGGTACTGGTGTCGTCTGATGTTAGGGATGGGGAAAGGGACGCAGAGCTAAGTGCAAGAACTGGGCTTCAGCTGTAGGGCCCCCACCTGCACCCCCAACTCTGGCCGTGGCTCTGGCCGCCAGGCCACAGCCTCACTAATGTTCCAGCAGAGAGTAGGGGGAAAGGTGGGTCCTCGCTCCTGTGCCCCCGACACAGCTACTAATGTCAGACACGTGGTTGCAGTGAACTGAATAGGAGAGACCTGAATAAAAGTTAGACCTTAATTTTTCCCGGGATGTCTGGGTGGCTCAGTGGGCGTGACCCCGGGGTCCCGGGATCGAGTCCCGCATCGGGCTCCCTGCATGGAGCCTGCTTCTCCCTCTGCCTGTGTCTCTGCCTCTCTCTCTCTGTGTCTCATGAATAAATAAATAAAATCTTAATAAAAAAAAACACTCAATTTTTCCCATGAGATATCCAGCAGTTTACGCAAATGGTTAAATCAGAGCCTGAAACACACAGTCATTCATCCCTCCGTGTGTCTGAAGTTGTGCTAAAATTCACTAATATCAGCAAGAAGTGAAGCCTCCCTCGGATCGTGGTGGTTGCTTTCTTCTGTCGGGGAAGAAACACCGGAGAGCGGGCTCTGCACGTGAGCAGTCCCTGAATTTCTGCACTACGCGGCTGCCTTGGACGAACGTGAAAGCTGATGACAGGTGCAATGGAGAGACAAGGCAAGAGGCATGTTACTTTTCTGAAAACGTGTTGTGAACTAGGCGTGTCCCGGAATACATAAAGCCGCTCTCCACAGGACCTGCTACCACTTGCCCCCCTCGCCACCTGCCACCGTGGAAGTCCGCGAGGCCCCCTGCAGGGAGAAGACATTAATGGAACAAAACCAGAGGTTTCAGGACGCAGAACGTTCACTAATTTGCCGATGACTAATAAACATGAGAGTGACACACGCTGCACCCTCTGACTGTGGCTTGTTTGACCTTCTCCGAGGGTGGAAACACGGAGGAGGTTCGACTGACGGCTGTGGTCCCATTTTAGGAAAGAAAGTTCTGCATCTGGAAACATTAGCTTTACTTTTTCCACGTCTGTTGGATACAGGGGTTTGAAGATATTAGAATAATGAGCTTGCACTGCAGAAATGAAAAATAATCATTATTCTCTTACGTAAAGACCTCCGTGAAAAGGGGTTGAAAACACTAGTGAGGGCAGCCTGGGTGGCTCAGCGGTTAGCGCTGCCTTTGTCCCAGGGCCTGATCCTGGAGACCCGGGATCGAGTCCCACGTCAGGCTCCCTGCATGGAGCCTGCTTCTCCCTCTGCCTGTGTCTCTGCCTCTCTCTGTGTCTCTCATGAATAAATAAATGGAATCTTTAAAAACAAAAAAGAAAAGAAAACACTAGTGACAAGCATAAGAGACTGAAGTCGCAAATCACTTAAGAACGGGTTACTTTAGGAGCGCGGCCAAGCAGCAGGAGCCGCATCCCCCGGGGCCCAGCAACGCCCTGTGTCACAGGGACCAAGCGCTAAGGACCACAGGGAGGAAAGAAAATGGGAAGACCAATTAAAAATCAGGAATTAAAAATACTGAAAATCAAAAAAAGAGCTAACTAGCCTCGAAATATAGGTCATAGCTCATGTCATTCAACCGGTTGGTATCCACGATCCGCTATTAGCATGTGTCGTTCCCAAAGAACTGGGCTCAACGTCTTCATTATAAGTTCTTTACATATCAAAAAGTATTCTTTTTTAACCAAACAGAAAAAAATAAATCAGGTCACAGAGAAATCTCTCAAAATGTTCAGATGCAACCATTTGCCAGCCATTTGGAAGTTTTTTTTTTTTTTTTTTAAAAAAACCACCTCTGATTGAAGAGGAGGTTTGTTTTGCTTTTTTTCTTCTCTTTGGCACATTTATTTGAAAATATCACGATCATCTTGTGATTGCGACTTTTTGTTTTTGATTTCTGCGACTTTTTCAACGTCGAATCTGAAATTCAAAATCCACTTTGATTTTGCCGCAACTCTTCCAAAAACTGTGTGTGTGTGTGCGCGTGCGTGTGCACACGTGCACCTGCCTGTTGGAATATGAACCTGGCTCTCGGGTGACATATATGTCGTGACTCTGTATGTGACCACGTGTGCACATCACCATGATACTCAGCATTTTGAGAAAAGTAGAGCCGACGCTGTCCGAGGAGGGTACAGTGGGGACGCGACCGTGAGCGCAGGAAAGCCCCGTCAACCCCTCTGGTAAAATCGCATCCCACTTCTTTACACCTCATCGTGGACAATGTGCACGTTGAAAACCTGCCGTTTCTGAGAAGAAGAAATAAAACGAGACAGCGAGGGGACCATATAAAAAAGCCAAATGTCGGGACCCCTGGGTGGCGCAGCGGTTTGGCCCCTGCCTTTGGCCCAGGGCGCGATCCTGGAGACCCGGGATCGAATCCCACGTCGGGCTCCCGGTGCATGGAGCCTGCTTCTCCCTCTGCCTGTGTCTCTGCCTCTCTCTCTCTCTGTGACTATCATAAATAAATAAAAAATTTAAAAAAAAAGCCAAATGTGCGATTTTTCCGATTACACCCTTCACACCCTGGAGAGGATCTTTCCGAGGGAGCCCTGCTTACCAGTGGTCCTCAGAGGGACTGAGCTGAGGGGCCGGTTGAAAGCCACTGACTTAGGTCACCAGCGATCATCTTTGGGAGCTAGAACTGCGGGTGACTTTAGTTTTCTTCACCACGAGTTCCCGGGTTTTCCGGGAAGGACTGACGGCGTGATGCTGAAACGAGCGGGCACTGGGGCCAAGCCACCGGATTTGGAACCTGGCTCGTGGCTCCCGGGCTGATGCCGCTCATTGTCCCCGTTGGTGCTCCGCGTGCCAGCTCTGTGGACGGAAACCCTCAGAGCGCTCGCGTCAAGACGTCGTTAGGGTGACTAGTGAGATAACGCGGAGCACATGTGACCGTGCAGGAAATGTCAACTATTTAAGGGCGCCCTGGGGGCTCAGCGGTGAGCGTCCGCCTTCGGCCCAGGACAGTGACCCCGGGTCCCGGGATCGAGTCCCGCGTGGGGCTCCCTGCATGGAGCCTGCTTCTCCCTCGGCCTGTGTCTCTGCCTCTTTCTGTGTCTATCACAAATAATCATGAATAAATAAATCTTTAAAAGAATGTTAACTATTTAATAAAAACCCTTCCATGGTCCAAGTCTATACAGTTTCTTAGAGAAACAGAAGAAGTGGAGACCCCCAGGCGCCCTGATGAAGGAAGCATAACGTCCACCTGCGGCCGGCCGGGCCCTGGGACACCTGCACACTGCTCCACTCCCTCCCCGTCCACAAGTCCCTGTTTTCCATTCCCACACCCATTTGCACGCTGATGCTGGCTCATTTGTTCATGACGCCCGGAAGCAGCCACAGGGTGGATTTCAAGCTCCGGGGGCTCCGAGTGTCCAGCAGCTGGCTCCGGCGACCAGCGCCCCGCGGGCTGCCCTTCTCTTCTGACGGGTTCACCACGTTGAACGTCGCGTTCGAAACGGCGCTTCGGGTTTGAGGGTGAAGAACAGGCGCCTCTTCCACATGCCCAGGCCGGCACAGATGCGGCGGTTCGTGGGCACCACTGCTCGTGGGGGCCATTGGCTATAACCAAACGGCGGACCAAATGGGCTATTTTTCTGGGTAGATTTGTATCGCTGTGAGGGTGAAATGAAGATTTCTTGGAGACCAATGCGATTGTCAAAATAGAGCCCATGACCTGGGTCCCCCAATAGCGCCAGGTCCCCAAGGAAACGAGCAAGGTTGAGCATCTCTACATTTAAGAATTCCAAGTGGTTTTTTTTCCAGTTCATTTAAAAAGTCAAAATAACATAAAAGCCATATATTAAGATGTCTTTCTTCTACCGCTGAACCTAACCACCCACTGTTCTCATCAGAGATAAGCATTTCTAACTGATTTCTTATTTTCTTTATGAAAATAGAAGCAAACAAACCTGGGTGTTTTTATTCCCCACACCTGCCTACTTGGTGCAAGCGGAGCTACTGACGTTGTTCTAAGGTTTTTCACTTAACAATAGAACCTGACATTTTTCACGTCTGTGTACAGGGAACATCCTCTTTTTTTTTTTTTTTTACAACTGCATGTTTTCAATATGTGGCACATAAAAGCCCCATCTTCTGTTCGTCTTCCCGTTGAGGGGTCGATTCTCCTTCCCTGGCCTTGAACACGCGCAGACTTAACGATTCGTTCGATAACAGCGTCGTTAAGGGAATACAGCGCAAGTGATGCTGTGCACGCAGCTTAGGTGCAGGAGGCTTGCTGCCTCCACCTTCCGCATTTGGGACCGTCCCCCGGGGTGGGGGAGGAGGCTTGGGGCGCATCTGGCTGCCCTGAGGCCACCACGCTGTGTGGACGCCGAGCTAGGCTTCCCGGGAGACGGCGCAGAGGTGTGGGCCGGGCCCAGCTGGCTCACCAGGCTGCGGGGCCCAGACGGGACACCTGACCGCAACCCCACCCAACGCCCAGCTGAGTCCACTCAGCCCACGGAACACGGAGAGATGATAACACATTTTTGTCCTAATCACTGTATTTGAGGTCGTTTGCTACATAGCCACTGACAACCTGAACACATCGTGCAGATGCACGTCATCCAGTTAATTAGCCCCTTGGAGACCAACGTTCGGGTGTTTCCAATCTTGTGTCAATCAGCGATGACACGAATGATCTCACCTATACATTGTTTCGCACAGGTGCAGGTTTATAAATCCCCAGAACTGGAATCAGTGCGTCAAAGGACTGATGCATTTGCAATTTGGTGCATTTCCAGTCATTTAAAGTGCAAATTCCTTGCCCATTTTTCCAGTGGCTTGTCCTTTTATAGCTCAGTTTGTAGAAAATTGGTACTTTGTGATATGAGGTACAGATAGTTTTTCCCAGTTATCTTGTCTTTCAACTTTGTTCATATTGATTTTTGCCAGGAAGAATTTTATTTTTGTCTCCTTTATTTCTTCCATTTCTTTTATCTTTAATCATTTAATCTTTGATCTATTTAGAATTCATCCCCATGCATGGACCCAACTTAATTTTTTTCTAAATTGCTACTTGCCCTAAAACTACATATTAAATAGGCCTGTATTTTTGCTACTGATTTGTTACTTCTACCATATATGAAGTCTTAGTACACTTTTAGGTCTATTTGCAGTATTTTTATTTTGATTCTTTGTCTATTCATGGAATATCACACTCTTAATTTTTGTAACATAAAACTATAATGTGTGAGTGGCTAGTGTACGCCTTGTTAGTCTTGTTTCAAAGACTTCTTCTGAATATTCTAATTTATTTTCTCATATGAGCTTTAGAGTCAACTTGTTGAGTTGTAAAATAATCTGGCAGTAATACTAATTGGAATTACAGGGAGATTTAATTTAGGGAGACTTGCCGTCTTTAGGATAGTCGTTCCTTTTATCCGAGCACATGGTATGCCTGCATTTGTTTAAAGCTGCTTTTGTGTCTTTAAGGATCAAAGTCTTTATTTCATAAAGATCTGAAACATTATTCTTGGTTATTTTAGCTTTTTTGTTGTTGTTATTCTGAGTGTAAAAAGGTCTTTCGTTATATCTCCTAAGCAGTTTTTTAAATGTATGAAAGCTTTTGAAAATTCTATATTGATTTTGTATGAAGCCACCTTACTAAATCCTTATTTTCATAGTCTTTTTTTCAGATGATCGATCTTCTTGGGTCATCCACGCACACAAATAAGTCATTTGCAGATAATGATTTTTCTTTTCACTTCTTACGTGCCAAATTTCTCTTTCACCGCGTTTAACATTTTCAGCTTATTCTTGACTTTAGTCGGAATACTGTTGGTATTTCTCCTTTAAATATAATGTTGACTTTTTAAAAAAGATTTTATTTATTTGAGAGAGAAAACGAGTGAGAGAGAGAGAGAGAGAGAGAGAGAGAGAGAGAGAACATGAGTCGGGGGTTGAGGACGGAAAGCAGAGGCAGAGGGAGAAGCAGACCCCCTATAAGTAGGGAGCCCATGTAGGACTCGATCCCAGGACCTCAGGATCATGACCTGAGCCAAAGGCAGGTGCTTAACCCACTGAACCCCCCAGGTGCCCCTTACACATAACGCTGACCCTCAACTTGGTTTGTGTTAGCAAGTACACATCTATTCCTTGTCACTGAATTTTTTTAGGTCAGTAATGGAGGCTGAATTTTATTACACATCTTCAAAGCATCTACAGGGAAAAACACACGGTTTTCTCTTTGATCATTTATATGGTGAATTCATAGAAGTAGACATCCTAAAATTGAACCACCATCTTTGCCTGGAATAAATCCCGCTTTGTTATTATACTGTTCTTTTAATGAGTCACTGGAGTCTGGTAGGATTTTGCTTTGTATTTTTGCATCAGTGTCTTTAAATGACTTTGGTTTTTATTTTTTATTTTATTTTTTTTTAAGATTTTATTTATTTATGAGAGAGAGAGAGAGAGAGGCAGAGACACAGGCAGAGGGAGAAGCCCCGGGGTCACGCCCTGAGCTCGAGGCAGACGCACAACCCTGAGCCCCAGGTAGCCCTCGTATGTTCATTTCTGACTTTACTTTTACCTTCCACAACTTCCAGGAAGACAAGGGGAGAGACAGACCTCCCAGCTTTCCACTTACCCCGGGAAAGTACATGGACATTCATATTTCAAATTCAGTGTAAATGCTCTCAAGGATTGAAGCAGCTCGTTGTGAAGACCCTTTAAAGAAAAAACAATTCGGGATTCACTTTCCAGAGCGTGTAGGTATTTTGAAGCCTCAAGACGGGTTTAAAGTATTCAGGATTTTTTCTTAGCTTATCACTGGGGCAGAGCATCTGTCCAGACCTCATTGCTCCAGGGAAGAGAAAGGAATTCTAAAGCCTTAAGACAGTGGACAACCCAGGGTCTGACGCCAACATATTAATCACTGGTGGTGCCACTGAGGCTTGAGGATACTTGCAAGAGGGTGAAGACTTGCTCTCGGAGCCCGTGATCTCCGCACAATTCTCGTGGCTGTGCAGGCCCGTCCTGCCAGAAGTGCGTGGGCTGTGGTACCATTTCCAGTCCCCAGGCCCTTCTGCTCCCCTGCCTTCCTTCCCACTTCCATGGCAATTGTTTAAAAACCAGACGTTTTAATAAACATCATATCCGTATAATCATGAATGCAACCGAGACGGCGGCATCCACTCTGCTATTAATCCTCCAACGACCAAATCCTGGCCGTGTCACGGTGCCTGTTCGGCGAGTGCTCTGGACACTATAATCAACACAGGATTCATTTGCTAAAACGTGAATAAAATAACTGTAGGCAGATCAGCCATTTTAAAAACAGACAAAATACATATATTCGAAGACCCAAAGCTTCGAATTCACCGAGCTCATCTTTTAAAACAAGACAAAACAAACCAAAAACCCATTGGTACTTTTGTTCACACTTAAAAAACACCACCGCATTTCAACCAGTTTTCATAATCCACTAATGAGATCAACGCAAATGACCCGCATATTGGTTAAAAGGGAAAAAAAGCAAAACATTCATTTCCTAAAAATATATTTGCTTAGAAATTCTTTTTACCTTATGAACTCCCTGTCAGCAGAGCCACCTGGGAGCCAGTTTCCTGCAGCCATAAACCCCACCACCCTTTTAAGGAGTCTTCATTCTGTGGAAAGGTAAACACTTGGTTGAAAAGCATCACTGGGAAGACAGGTGAACAGTAAGAGGATTCGTGCCATTCGGTGGTGACGGCCTCTGGGCCCCTTGACAACAGGAGCTGACTCCAGGGGCTCTGAAACCGGGCTCCCCCTCGCTCCCGGGGGCGGGTCTCTCCTGGGCACCCGGGGGCGGGGTCTCTCTCCTGGACACCCGGGGGCGGGGTCTCTCTCCGGGGCACCAGGGGGCGGGGGTCTCCTGGGGCCCTGCCGGGACCTGCCGCCCCGCCCCCGCCCAGCGCTCTCACTGTCCTGCGGGGCCCTTGGTGCCTCCTTGGAGCTGCACCTGTCGGTCCCCGTGGCCCCCCGTGCCCCCCCCGTCGGTCCCTGTCGGCCCAGAACAGAGTGACCCTAACCCAAAGGGACCCTCCGGACCCCGAGGCCTGGGAGGTGTCCCCCCGCGTCCGCGGAGCTCGGAGCCTGGCCCGGGCCGCGCCTGCGCAGATCCCGCGGGTCCCAGCCCGGCCCACCTGCCGCTCCACCCCGCGGTCCCGAGCTCGGTGCTGGCGGCTGGTCTCTTGGGGCGGGAACCGGCGCTTGCATCCGCTTCCAGGGAAGCTCCTCCGCGTGGCTCTCGGCCCCCGCCCCCCGAGCCCCGAAGTTCAGGGAGCCCCGCGCCCTGCTGCTCACCTGATGCCCCGCCGCGGGCTGCAGGCCTCCCAGGGGGGCTCAAGGCGGCACCTGGGTGCCCTGGGCTCCCCCGACAGCGACATGGGCGCCCGCCCCAGAAGATGAACAGGAGGCAGCCTCGGCCTCCAGGCAGGAGGAGCGCGCAGCCTAGGGCGCGGCGCCCCGGGGCGGTGTAGACTGGGGGGCCTGGGGGCAGCTCCGGCGGAGGCCCCGCCCCGCACTGCGGCCCATCGCAGCCCCCGGACGGCGCCCGGGTTTAGGGCTGTGAGGCCTCCGACCGCTCGGGCTTCGCTTTCCCTCGTGGGGCGCCGGCCCACGGCTGCGCTAAGAAGGCCTCGAAAAAGAAGAATAAAGAGGCCTCAGTGGAAGCCTGGCCCCTGCGGGGTGCGCCCTCCCCGCCCCGGGGTGGGGCCCACGGCTGCTCCCCAGGCCCCCTCGCGGCAGGTGGGCGGAGGAAGAAATCCCCGCTGGCTGTTACAGCTCCTGGGTCACCTTTTATTCTGCTTTTTTGGGAAGAATGCATGTTCTTTACTGAGGTCTCGGGGACGTAATTAAGACATTATAGCGTTTCCAGGCGCCCCGGGGGGCTCCGAGGTGGAGCACCTGCCTCCGGCCCAGGGCGTGACCCTGGAGACCCGGGATCGAGTCCCGCGTCGGGCTCCCTGCATGGAGCCTGCCTCTCCCTCTGCCTGTGTCTCTGCCTCTCTCTCTCTCTGTCTAATGAATAAATAAATAAATAAGATCTTTTAAAAAATTCTTAGTTCTTTTGAGAATCGAACTGAAGTTGTTTTCACTTCCATTTGAAAAATAGGCACTAAACCACTTAGTACGCGTCAAGGGCTGCAGCTCGTGGGGCACACGGGAGCTGGGAGGCGTCCTCAAGGCCCCTCCGGGGTTGGAGCGCCTCCTTGCACCAGGGCTCCCCAGAGCTGCACAGGCGCAGTGCTGGCCGCTGGGGCATCACAACCGACCCCACAGGCCCGAGGCACAGGCAAGGCGGGGCGACCTCCCTCGGCTCCCCTTCTGGCCTTCCTGCAAGCGGGGGTCACACGCTGCAGGGAAGCTCTGCACCTTCCCGACTGCTTCCCAGGTTCCTGCCGGTGGCTGTCGCTGCAGCCAAGGGAATGCGACATTTCAAGGCTTTGCACCTCGTTTTCCAACTTGGCCTCCAGAAGTCGTCTTTTCGTATATTCCTCCCCGCGGGGTTGCTTCCCACAGCCTCTCCGGCTGGAAGCAGGACTGTTCTCTCAAAGTCCTGGACGATCTGGCAAGGAAGGAGTATCTCGTTTTACCAGTGCCTTGATGGATGGTTTAGGGCGGCCGCCAGGCAGGTGGGACAGGGCCTGAGGCCCGCGCGCTGGGGCCGGATGGCCACTGATCTGTGTGCAGTTTTCCTGAGAAGCACTTGTCAGACAGGATGACATGATACCCGACACTATACACAGCAATCTAACAACAGGGTATAGACTGTAGGGAAAGTGAGTGTGGGCTGCCAGCTGCGGGGTGGTGGAGACCAGACAACTCCCACAGGAGCCGGTTCAGGGCCTGGGAAACCCGTACCCAGAGCCGCTTGTGCAAAGGTGCAGGTAGGCGTCCTTTTGGCCTCCTGTTGTCTTTTCAACTGTTTTTGGAGAGTAGATCATGAATCACGTGTACAGATTTAATAAGTAATAGATTTTTATAATTTCAGGTGTCCTGAATTTAAAGTGTTAGTAGTTCTTCAAAATTGAGGCCAATGGAGTATGAGGTTGGGGCACAGGTAAGAGAGTGGGGCTTCTAGTGACAACTGAGGTGTCACCAGTGTTCAGGGACTTTGGTCACCAAGAAGTGGGTTATATTTGAGGCAGTAAGTGAGCGTGTGTGTGTGTGTGTGTGTGTGTGTGAAGGTGGTAGGGAGAGAGAGAGGAGAGGAGGGAAGGAGGGAGGGGATCAAGGACACAGTTGGCAAGTGCCGATGGAAGATGCACAACTGCTCGGCAAGCCGTTCTGGAGCTGGGGCAGCCTCGTACCCGTGGGAGCAGGGCGCCCACACACGGGTCTCCCCGGAGCATCTTCCTGGGGGAGAAGAGCAAGGGACAGCCCTCCTGTTAGCTGGCTCTCCAGCCCGGAAATGAGGTCCTAAGAGGCCAACCAATTTGCACACTTGGCAGTAAAACTCCAGTGTCGTTGGTAGTTGCTTTGGATCAAAATGCACCCTGGCCTCCGAGGACAGTGCTTGGGATGATGCAAGGAGGGGACAGAAAAGGGCAGGTTCTAACTCCACAACTGTGTGCACTAGGTGTCAGGCTCTGGGTTCTTACCCTGATGGCCCGGGTTCCAAACGGGTGCTTCCCGCCACACGGAGGCTCCCTCCTGGCGCCTGGCGCACCCCCGAGTTCCACAGCGGACTCCAGCGCTGGGTCCCTGAAGAGGACCACGGGAATATTAAGCTACAGGGCTCCGGCACACTGAAGACCTTCACGGTCCATGGAAACTTCTGCGCGTGTGAAAGGAGACGTGTAAGAAGTTACAGAGTACTTTCCAGAACCACGTTCCACCTACCTGCTGGAATGAGAGAGTCAGAAACAAAGTTGTTTCCGCAAGAAGAGGTGTGGGGTCCTGTCGGAATGCAGGAGGACCCCTGAGTGGCTTCGACCCCGTTCCTCTTGTGTGTCAAGTGGGCCGGCCAGCTCTGATCCCGGGGCATTTCTGCACAAACCCCTCCGCTGCCCCCTACACATACTCACCGTGCACCAGAATCCCCACTAAATGACTTTCCGGCATCTACTTCCCACTTTCTCCCGTGTCTTATGTCTTCACTTTAAAAAAAATAATAATACACATACTACATTTTTTATATTCTTTTTTAAAAAAATGTATTTATTCATGAGACACACACAGAGAGAGAGAGAGAGAGAGAGAGAGAGAGAGAGAGAGAGGCAGAGACACAGGCAGAGGGAGAAGCAGGCTCCATGCCGGGAGCCCGACGTGGGACTCGATCCCGGGTCTCCAGGATCACACCCCGAGCTGAAGGCAGCGCTAAACCACTGAGCCACTCGGGCTGCCCATACTAGATTTAAAAAAAAAAAAAAAAAGTGAATCAATGTTTGTAAGTCCAGCAGATTGTTAAATGCACACGGTCGGGTATTGTTTTGAATTAGAAGCTGCCAAATTGGTGAGGAGGAAAGTGAAGTCGGGGTTTTTCTTTTTCTTTCTTTCTTTCTTTTTTTTTTTTTTTTTAAGTAAGGGTAGGAACTTGGGTCGTCAAAGCTTCCGGTGTGGAAGCAAGTGTGTATGGTCAGCACACACCTTCCTAAAACACACTTACCCCGCCCCAGGAAAGCAGGGCAGGCCACGTGGTGAGGCTTCCGGAAGGCCTCAGCCGTTCGAAACGACAAACACCCACCATGTGCTTCGACGTGGAGGGGCCTGGAGGGGATGACGCTGAGTGAAGTAAGTCAGTCGGAGAAGGACACACATTATATGGTCTCGTTCATTTGGGGAATATAAAAAATAGTGAAAGGGAATAAAGGGGAAAGGAAAGAAAATGAGTGGGAAAGATCAGAAAGGGAGACAGACCATGAGAGACTCCTCACTCTGGGAAACGAACTAGGGGTGAGGGAAGGGAGGTGGATGGGGGTCAGGGTGACTGGGTGACGGGCACGGAGGGGGGCACTTGGTGGGATGAGCACTGGGTGTTATGCTATATGTCGGCAAATTAAACTCCAGTAAAAAAATTAATATGCATAAAAAGAAAGAAAGGCCCCAGCCTCACCGTGAGCCCCCCCCTCCCCCCCCCACTGTGTTGAAGTCGGAAGCACCGTGCGGTAAACTGGGAGACAGGCTGGTGCCTCGGGCTGTGGGCCCTCCGCGGGGGGCCCTGCCCCTAAGGCGCCAGTGGTATGAACCCAAGAAATGCATCGTTAGTGGTTAGTTCTTTAAAATACAGCTTGTGGCATTTACAGGATTTCTAGAAGGTGCAGAAAAAAAGTCTTAGCCACCCTTGAGAGTGGCTGAAGTTAGAGGAGAAGCAGCCAGGCTTTGCTGTCACTTGGCCCGTTTCTGTCTTTGTGCTGCCACCTAGAGAGGAAAGGAAAACACATGTTGTACTCTGGGGAGCAGGGGCAGCCCGGAACCCCCAAGGCTGTCTGCACCTTCCAGAACGACAGAGCAGGGTGGGCTGGTTGAGCCCTGAGCAACAGCAGCTGCGACACTTTGGCTTCCGAGGGAAGAGCTCGGGTAAGGGACGGGGTTCCTCCCTCCTTGAGCTCATTCTGGGGCTGATCTTAGTCTTCTGGAGGAGTGGGGGTTGGGAGGGGGCATTTTTCTTTGTGCTGTTCAAATGCAGTGAAACACAAAACCCTAAGGTCACCCCAATTTATAGAATGAATGCCGTCATTTCGGAAAAAAACCAAAAATATCAGAAACACATGAGAACAAATACATAATACAAAACACATAATCTTAGGGATTATGCATCCTAAGATGCATATTTCTTAAACTATCTTTCTACTCTTTTTCTTTTAAAAGGGAGATCCTGGGGATCCCCGGGGGGCCGGCGGTTTAGCATCTGCCCTCAGCATAGGGCGTGACTCCCCCGGGTCCTGGGATCGAGTCCCGCATCGGGCTCCCTGCCTGGAGCCTGCTTCTCCCTCTGCCTGTGTCTCTGCCTCTCTCTATGTCTCTCATGAATAAATAAAAAAAAAATAAAAAATTAAAAAAGTAGGAGGCCTTATGTGGACTCCAGCGTATTAAAATACAGGGAAGTAGGGACTTGCCGGTGGAAGTGGTTGGTCCCTAACAGCCTTCTGGGGAGCGCCTGTGACATTTAATGACGACTCGCTGACTGCGTACGAGCTCAAACACTACGTAACCTGCAGCTGTTATGTTCCCAAAAAGAGGTTTTTAAGCGGATGGAAGTCAGATTTCTGCGCCATACTCAGAAATGAGGTTAGACATCCGTGACCACCTGCCTCCACAGGACTCTCACCCCCTGCCCTCGTCTGCCCCTAGAGCAGAAACTTCTGGAAGGCAGGTATCTGTGGGCCACGCTGGCAGCTGTATTTCTGGCGTCTGGAACACCTGGCACGTGGCAGGCGCTCAGTATATGTCCTTAAAGGAGTAAATGAATCTGAGCTTGTCCCTTGGCTTTTTCCTTTTGCGAGCACGGACAACATTAGTTTCATACGTTTCTGATTAAAACACACGCGTGCGGGAACCACCCTTTTAGCATCTCTGAGGTCGCTTCCTCTCTCAATCACATCTGGCGTCTTTCCTCCCTCTTCTATAGTCTTCATGGACGGGACAGCCTCAAAACGCCATTTGCTAATGGAAGTTCGTAGAGGCCAACGGGCGACAGGCGGGTCACAGACCCACGTGCAAACGCACCAGCGAGTGGAGGCCCGGCCGCGGCCCACCCGAGGATGACAGGGCCTGAGGACCCCTGCTGGGTACAGCAAGAGGCTGAAGCTCCTGAATCTGATGTTTCCTTCCTTAAAATAAGGCTCACAATGCACGCAGGCTCCCCAGGGAAGGACGGTGACAGCCGCACCCAGGGGGCGAGGCCCGGGCGGAGGCCACCAGGGCAGGGTGGGCCCGGCGCCCTCAGGCTGTGCCACCTGCTGGACCGTGGAACAGGGACACCCCTTTCCCGCCCGCTCCGAGGGTTCGGGAAGACGCGGGCCGGTCAACGTCAGGGAGGGTCTCTGCTCGCCTGATGGCCCACGGCGGCAGGTGCCCGTGACGCCCCCCAGGGCGCGGCCAGCCATGGGCACCGCTGAGGACACGAGCAAGGCCGCGGCGCCCCCTCCCTGCCCGGGGCCCTGCACGCAGGGCTGTCCCGAGGCATCAGGTGACGTCGGGGCAGGCGGTCCCCAGCCTTCAGGCCCGGCTGCGGGACCCTGGTGCGGGCGCTGGCGCGACGTGGGCCTCTGGGGCTGTGAAGTGGGGAGTGACACCCGGCAGCCGTACCGTCCCTGACGGTCACGCACGTACATCCCCGTGAAAATTGCTCAGGGCCTGCGGAGCATGTGGGCAGCCGCCGCCAGGCCTTCCCACTGGCGTCTCCTTGTCCCTGCAAGGGCAGCGGCAACAGGACACCCACACGGCAAGGACACGGCGGGCGCCAGCTCTCCTTCGGGCGACGGATGGGGTGAGCCACCCAAGGAGCTGGAGGGGTGCCGGAGACAAAACCCTGGCTGGTCCCCTGCCCCGGAGCGTGTCCTCCCACGGGGGCTGAGGCTCCACCGGCAGCAGGGCCCGGGGCGCTCGGGGTCCTGGTCTCGCCTCACGGGGAACACGCGACTGTGGGCCAGTGAGCCTGGTGACCCGGTCCCGGGCCCACACAGCTCAGGCCGGACTGGACCACGGCCAGGGCAGCAGGGTCCGGCTCCGTGAAAATAATTGGTCATTTTAGGCCGATTACTTTTACTCTTCGGGAGTAAACTCTTTAGTTCCGTTTGAAACATGGGGAGTCCTTTTCCACTTCGTCACATTTTTAAAGATTAAGATGCCTGTTACTGGTCTTGTCACAAGTTTGCATGTAAGAGAAGCAACAGGTGCATTTGGTAAGTAAACGGATACTTTCTGGTCCTCACTTCCAAATTGGCCTCGCGCCTGCTACGTCTCCCCGTCGGAGGACGACGATCCTGGGAATGGGCTGTGGCGCCTGGAAACACGCCCGAGCTCGCAAAATTCGATTCACTCGATTCGATGTGGGATTCACTCGAAACCCACATTAAACCCGACGGAGGCGCGTCTCCTTGGGAGTGCACAACCGAGAAGTACAAACCTTGAAAGATGACGGAGCCTGAGAGCCAGAACATAGGGGGGATTTCAGAGGAAGATAAACCAGACATAAAAAAGAAAAGAATGTTGGTAATCCGAGATACGTTTCAGAAATATGTATGTCTTGACAAAAACGTTGGAGGCTCTTGTGTGTGTACATGAGTGGTTTTGTAGTTTGCAGAGATATTTTGAAGCTCACCCCAAGTCAGCACATTAATCAAAAAGATAAATAATGTAAGTAAGAGAAGCAAAGGGCCACGGGATTTGGAGCCAGCCCTTGGGGTTGGCTGTCACTATCCCGGCTCCTATGGCCACTACCCGGCCTTACGTCTATAGCTGTTGTGGGGATTCAAGCAAAACGCTCAGGACAGCGCTACTACACAGATGCTGTACAGAGTGTGTTGTTATTAGAATCACCGGTTACTAGTATTACCAAATAATCATGTGAGAAATGGGATATTAGTACAGTTTCAAAAACTGAAAGGCATTTTTACAGAATAACTGACCACTAGTCTCAAAAGTGTGAGATCAGGAAAGGACAAGAACCACATGATCCTCTCAACAGATGCAGAAAAAGCATTTGACAAAACACAGCATCCTTCCTTGATTAAACCTTTGCACAGTGTAGGCACAGAAGGAAAGACCCCAGCGAATATCCATCTCAATGGGGAAGCACTGGGAGCCTTTCCCCTAAGATCAGGAACACGACAGGGATGTCCACACTCACCACTGCTATTCAACATAGTCCTAGAAGTCCTGGCCTCAGCAATCAGGCCACAAAAAGAAATAAAAGGCATTCACATTGGCAAAGAAGAAATCAACCTCTTCCTCTTTGCCGATGACATGATACTGTACATAGAAAACCCAAAAGACTCCACCCCAAGATTGCTAGAACTCATACAGCAATTCGGCAGTGTGGCAGGATACAAAATCAATGCCCGGAAATCAGTGGCATTTCTGTACACTAACATTGAGACTGAAGAAAGAGAAATTAAGGAGTCAATCCCATTTATAATTATGCCAAAAAACATAAGATACCTAGGAATAAACTTAACCAAAGAGGTAAAGGATCTATATTCTGAAAAGTATACAATACTCATGAAAGAAATTGAGGAAGACACAAAAAGATGGAAAAACGTTCCATGCTCATGGACGGGAAGAACAAATATTGTGAAAATGTCTATGCTTCCCAGAGCGATCTATACAGTTAACACAATCCCTATCAAAATACCATCAATATTTTTCACAGAGGTGAAACAAATAATCCTAAAATTTGTATGGAACCAGAAAAGGCCCAGTATAGCCAGGGAAAGATAAAAAAGAAGGCTAGAGCCGGGGCATCACAAGGCCAGATTTCCGGTTGTACTACAAAGCTGTGGTCATCAAGACAGTGTGGTACTGGCACAAAACAGACACAAAAATCAATGCAACAGAATAGAGAATCCAGAAGTGGACCCTCAACTCTATCGTCAACTAATATTTGACAAAGCAGGAAAGACTATCCACTGGAAAAGGACAGTCTCTTCAATAAATGGTGCTGGGAACATTGGACAGCCACATGCAGAAGAACGAAACTAGACCGTTCTCTTACACCAGACACAAAGATAAACTCAGAATGGATGAAAGATCTAAATGTGAGACAAGATTCCATCAAAATCCTAGAGGAGAACACAGGCTACAACCTCTGTGACCTCGGCCCCAGCAACCTCTTACTAGACATGTCTCCCATGGCAAAGGGAACAAAGGCAAACACCAACTATTGAGACTTCATCAAGATAAAAAACTTTTGTGCAGCAAAGGAAAAGACAACAAACCCAAAAGACAACCTACAGAATGGGAGAAGACATTTGCAAATGTTTTTATCAGATAAAGGGCTAGGATCCAAAATCTGTAAAGAACTTATCAAACTCAACTGCAAAGAACAAGTAATCCAGGCAAGAAATGAGCAGAAGACGTGAACAGACATTTCTCCAAAGAAGACACACAAATGACCAACAGACACATGAAACAATGCTCCACATCACTTGCCATCAGGGAAATACAAATCAAAACCACAATGAGATCCCACCTCACCCAGTGACAATGGGGAACATTAACAAGACGGGACACAACAAATGTTGGAGAGGATGTGGAGAAAGGGGAACCCTCCTGCACTGTTGGTGGGAATGTGACCTGGTGCAGCCACTCTGGAAAACTGTGTGGAGGTTCCTCAAAGAGTTAAAAATAGACCTGCCCTACGACCCAGCAATTGCACTGCTGGGGATTTACCCCAAAGATGCAGATGCAATGAAACGCCGGGACACCTGCACCCCGATGTTTCTAGCAGCAATGTCCACAACAGCCACACTGTGGAAGGGGCCTCGGTGTCCATCGAAAGATGATGGATAAAGAAGCTGTGGTCTATGTATACAATGGAATATTCCTCAGCCATTAGAAACGACAAATACCCACCATTTGCTTCGACGTGGATGGAACTGGAGGGTATTATGCTGAGTGAAGTGAGTCAATCGGAGAAAAACAATTACCACATGATCTCACTCATATGTGGAATTTAAGGAACAAGCAGAGGATCACAGGGAAAGGGAGGGTAAAATGGAACAAGATGTAACCAGAGAGGGAGACAAACCATGAGAGACTCTTAATCATGGGAAACAAACTGAGGGTCGCTGGAGGGGAGGAAGTGGGGGGACGGGGTCACTGGGTGACGGGCATTGGGGGGGGCACATGATCTGATGAGCACGGGGTGTTATGTAAGACTGATGAATCACTGACCTCTACCTCCGAAACTACTAATACACTCTCTGTTAATGACTTTAAATTAAAAAAAAAAAATGATTACCATTTTGAAAAGGTACAAAATTTAACTGAATAAAAGTTCTGTCCTATTATTTCAAATGCTTTATAAATAACATCAAATAAATACTGCATCTATACAGAAGCAGAAATAAAATATATATATATATTTTTAGCTGGATTAACCAAGAAAACAAAAAGATACACATGACCAATCAGGTATGAAAAAAAAAAAAAAGAAAATCACTACATATCCACAGATATAAAGATAATAGATACATGAGACAAAACTTAAGCCAATAAATTTGACAACACAGATAAAACAGACACATTTCTGGGATCCCTGGGTGGCGCAGCGGTTTAGCGCCTGCCTTTGGCCCAGGGCGCGATCCTGGAGACCCGGGATCGAATCCCACGTCGGGCTCCCGGTGCATGGAGCCTGCTTCTCCCTCTGCCTATGTCTCTGCCTCTCTCTCTCTCTTTCTGTGTGACTATAATAAATAAATTAAAAAAAAAAAAAACCAGACACATTTCTTAAAAGACATAAATTACTAAAACTGGCACACACACATACAAAAGAAAATTAGAATAGCTCTATATGTATTATAGAAATTGAATTTGTAATTAAAAACTTTCCTAGAAAGAAAATTCCAGGCCCAAATGGCTTCCTTTGTTGAATTCTGTGCAACGTAAAAGGAAGAAACAATTACTCATCTCCTATAAACTCTTTCAGAAAATAGGTGACGAGAGGATATTTCTCAATTCATTTTCTGAGGTCAGTTTTGCTCCTGATACCAAAACTAGATGGAATTATTACAAGGAAAACCACAGACCAACATCCTTCATGAACAGAGATACAAAAATCCTTAGCAAAATAGGAGGAATTAATTAAAACAGAATACTGTGTAGGGAAAGAACAATGCACTATAAACAAAGTGTGGAATGTTATTTTAGCTTCCAAAAACCAATCATTATACTTCACATACTAAAACATAAACCTTTATTGAAGGAAAAGTACGGGATCATCTCAATAAATGAGGAAAAAAGTAGGTGGTAAAGGTCAATACCCATTCCTGACCAAAACTCTCGGTGACTTGGGAATAGGAGAGAAACCTGCAAATCCACACGCACGGTGGTAGAAGCGAGGAGCACATCCTGTGCATAGACAGTGGTTTCTGAATGAAAAGGAATCCTGGCTTTTTAGGAAAAAGGTAGATTCACAGCAAGGGCAGAAAGGATACCAGAGCCTGGAATACCCTGTCACATAAGAAGAAAGGAAGTATTAAAAAGTGACTGAAACACACCATAAAGATACAGAAGCCAGCCAGTAGGGGCTCCCACTGGCCCTTCTGGGTCATTGTGAGCAACAAAATAATTTCATAGAACTCACGGGACAAAACACAAAATCTCCAAGTCCATACTTACGTGAGTTCATAAATGAATAAGTAAGTATAGGAAGGGAAAGCTATTCCTCCAAAAAAAAAAAAAAATTCCAGCTAAATATAAAAAAAAGTAAGTACAGAAGAAATGAAGGAGTTAGAAAAATCACCCGTCGATTCTAAACTTTGTCAAGGGTGAATGTTTGTTGAGACTGTACTTAAAAGCCCCAGAGCATTTACCCACAAATTATCCATTAATTACAAAGGAAAAAAGCCGTAACTCTACGGTGGACAGACCAGTATCAAAGGTTACCACCACCTTAGTCAAGGTGAGCGTCACTCCTGGTGCGTCACCCTGTGGCTCCTGAGACGCTGCCCTGAGAAAGACGCGCCGTTACCTCTGTGGGTTCCCATAGGGTATCGCCGAAACCTAATCAAGAGCAACCACTAGCAAACTTAGAGTGAGGAACGTTTAGCAGGTAATTGGCCTGTACTCTTCAGTAATGTCAAGGTCGAGTAAGATAAAGACCAGGTGAGAAATTTTTCCAGATTAAAGACTGTGACGATGTAAAAGACGTCTCCGTGCTAGATGGTTTTACCTAAAGTCTCCTTCAATATGGCCCAATAACAGAATATTCCTATGCAAAATTATTCCTTCCGGAACACGGGTCAAGATGGAAAGGCAGCATAATTCTGACACTTAACCTAATTACAATATTGCTTTTGAATATATAGAGGCAAAAATTCTAAGGAAGAGCCCAGAAAAGCTAATTACAACTAGACTTGACATGGCTAGACCGGAAGCAGACACTGGGATCCCTCATCTAACGTCAAGGAGGGTTTATCACCGGAACTGAAGTACAGTTCAACGAAAGCTCTCTCGTCACCTCAAGAGGTGCCAGAAACATATTTGATAACAGCCGACACCAGTTACTAAATAAAACTTTAAAGAAACCAAGTATGAAATGAAATATCAAAAATAAATATTCCTTATCATACTAACAGCTAGTGTCAGAATGGTGACGTACATGAATCAAATCACAAATCAGTCCGAGACACTGTTCCAGGTATTCTCACCCAGGATATGAAAGGTACAAAAGAGGTGTAACTATCAGAATTGTACACAATTTTTCAAAGATTACATACCTTATACACCAAAAACCCAATATGAATATAATAAAGTTTAAATTTATAATAAACAAGTTTAGTAAATTGGTTATTTAAAAGGTAACTATATAGAAAAAAAAGATAACTATATAGAAATGTAAAACTTTACCACAAAGTGGCCAGTTAGAAGATCTAACTAAAAAAATAGATTTTATTAATAGCAACAAAAATATCTAAACATATGGCTAAAAAGAAGTATCTAGAACCTATATGAAGATGGAAGAACCAAATGTTAGTGAAAATATGGTTGGGATTCTAGCAAATATAGAGAAATACAATATTCTTGAGAAACAACAAGGAATTTTATAAACATGTCTGTCTTTCCCCTAAATAATTTATGTGTCTAACAAAAATCTCAATAAAAATCCCATTGGAACTTACTCTTAGAACTCGAGAAAATAATTGTACAGCTCTCACGGAAAAATCAACAGGTGAGAAGACAATCAAATTAGAGCTTTATCTCACAGCATATTTAAACACAAATTCTGCAGATGATTTGTCATTAAATATAAACCAAAAAATTAATTATTAAAAATTTAGAAGAAAAGTAAGTGACTGGTTAACTTTCCTGCAAAGGGAAGTATCTTTCTAAGTACAACATCAATGTAAAGGAGAAGTTTATACACATATGCACATAAAAACATATATAAATATACCAGTTATATTTATATATTCATATACATATATATACACATACATAAAACCCCCAAACAACTGCATGACCAAAAAAAACATACACAAAAATTAAAGACCACTTTTGGACCAAGAAAAAATTTACAATGAACATGGTGGACAAAAATTAATGTCCTTAAGTTTCAGAGTATCTCTAGAGTCTAAGAAAAATACTGATACTTTCACAATTTAACAGATAATTCTCTGTAAGATGATGAATGGTTTAGTAAATGTGAAAAAAACGTTCAATACTATTACTAATCAGGGAATAAAATGCTTTTTTCCCACTTATTTGCAAAGATAACATTCAAAGCTAACGAGGTGGCCCTAAATAAGAACTGAAACCACCATGGGTTACAGGGCACGATCCTGCGCCCTTTCTGTGAATGATCTTCCCAGAAGTATGTATTCGGAAAATTCAGTTATAAACTGGCAAGCCCACATCTAAAAATCTATTCTAAGGGAGCAATTAAAGATGTGAACAAACATTTACTTATAACCTGATGCTTCAAACGGTGAACATTTATAAGTAATGTAAATGTCCAAAATAGGGTCATGGTCATTAAATAATCAAATATCCAAATAATTTAAAATGACCAGCATTAAAAAAAGCGTATTTATGAAGAATACTTTAGTAGCCTGGGAAGATGCTCCCAAAATGAAGTGTCAAGAAAGAAGATGATAAAATTAGTATTACGATTCCTTAAAAAATTATTATTATAAGAACATGTGCCATATATGATCTCTGGGTAGTGTCAAGTTGGGAGATTACCACTTTAATTTTACGCCTTTCCCTATTTTCTACAACGAACATGTATTATTGAAACAGAAAATATTAAACAGAAGATTTACTGAAAACAAATGGCTTTTAGGAGGTAGTAGTTTCCCCGACAGCTGCGGATTGCTGTTAGTGCGCTGAAAACCCTACTGCTATAGGGACCGTGTGGCAAAGCGGCATAAAGTAACAGGCACACGCTCAAATATTGTCACATGTCAGTTTATTGAGCAAAAACCAGGATGCCAGCTAGAGGATAACTCTATTCACTTGATTACTTTTCATGATGTCAAACAAGACTCTGAAGGCCACAGAGTTACACAATGACTTTCCCACATTTTGTTCAGAAAGACAAAAATCAAATCCCAGGAAATGTCTGACTCTGAAAATTGCCTTCATTTTTTTTTTTTTTTTCTCCAAAAGGCAGTAATTAAGGGTCAGGAGGTACACTGGTGCGGGGGAAGGACAAAAAAGGAACATGTAAAAGGCAAATAGTTTTGCTAGATTTCATTGTCAAAGTTTCAGATCTTTTCAATTTTTTTTTTTATTTTTCGTAGCAAAAAAGGAATCAATACTTTTCATTCCGGTCTTGTCAACTTTAGCCAAAGCCTTCTGAGCTGCAGTCATTTTGCTATTTTTCTGTTAAGGAAAATAAGAGAAAAATTGTTACAAATGTAACATTTATGAATCGTACATGCAAATCAGACAAGACCATGCACGTCTCAAGGTTCATGTATTTGCTGCTAACGTGCTTCACAAGGGAGCGATGATGATGATGATGATTTTTTTCTTTTAAGTTCTGATTTCCATTCCGAGTTTAGACCCAAGACCTAAAGTCTGAAGCAACAGGCAGGAGACAAACCTCTGCCCTCTGAGGGTGGAACGTTACGACCCGTGGTTGACTTTGGGGGGACGGCTCCGGAGGGAGGGCCTATTAGGCCAGTAGCGCCAACAAAGGGACTGGGAGCGACTGGGGGGGTCACAGCGTGTTGCGGCGTGATGACGGGTGCACAACGGGCGCCCAGGGCAGCCACGGGGGCCTAGGACAGCTGCTGTATCCCAGACAACCCATACCTGGGAGCATGGGGACCAGCCGGGCGACCGCCCCGGTCCTCGTCCGACAAAGGGAGACTTTTCATAAGGCTGCCTGGAGGACCCTGCCTTTTAGAGGCCGCTGCCCTGCCGTCACTGCCTGGCTCCGTCCTGGGACCCGCGCTGCCAGACGCTAAAGAGCAGCAGGGCCGCACGGGCTGGGACTCGGCAAAGCCGAAGCCAAGCCCTCTGTCCCCCGAGCGCCGTGGGGCGAAGCCTCTGCCGGAGACCCTGCCGGGGGCACGGGGCACGGGCCCTGGCATCTTGCTTCTCACATTCGGCCCCGTTTCGGGGGCTTGTTTTCTGCCTGGATGGGACAAAGTGACAGTCTCCTCGAGACGAGTTACCCCCCGAATTCCGCTGACATCCTGGCCCAACCCCTCAGTTCCTGGGACTGTGCCCGGGTAGACGGGACAAAAAGCAGCCGTCACAAGGGTGGGGGCAAAAACAGTTCCACGGAGGAACTCAGGAACGGCCCCTCTACGGAAGCCGTCCAGAATGCTCCCTATCTTGCCAAGTCTCAACTTGGATTGCCCCCTGACGTGGCCTGCCCAGATACGTCACGCAGAGCCCCAAGGGTCAAACCGATGAACGTTAAATGCCAAGGAGCGGGTAACTGCTGTTAAAATTTAGGAGGAGGGGATCCCTGGGTGGCTCAGCCGTCTGGCACCTGCCTTCGGCCCGGACATGATCCTGGAGACCCGGGATCGAGTCCCACGTCGGGGTCCCTGCACGGAGCCTGCTTCTCCCTCTGCCTGTGTCTCTACCTCTTTGTGTCTCTCATGAATAAATGAATAAAATCTTTAAAAAATAATAAAAAAAATAAAATTCAGGAGGAAGTTAATTTATCTTAGGGCAGGCAAGGTCTTTCTAAGCATAAAAATAATGAGAAAGTCACAAGGAAAAACATTTCCTACATTTAATCCTCAGAATAACTTACAACTGTTTTTAAAAAAAAAAAAAAGAATAAAAAGGCTAAAAGCCAATTAGGGAATTATTTGTACCCTGTATGTCATGAAGTGTTGTTAAATTCCTAATCTAGAATAAGCTCTTAAAAATCAACAAGAAAAACCCTAGTATCCCAATACGAAAAGCAGGCACTGGACATGGACTGACAATTTGCAGAAATGCAAATGGGCCACAAGCATTTGGAAAAAACAAACAACTAACTTTTCTCGTCAGAGAAATACAGCCTAATTAGAGAGTCAAAAATTTCAAGAATAAAGATAATATTCAGTGTTGTCAACAAAGCAAGATGAATGCTCAACAGCAATGATGGTTGGGAATACAAATTTCTACATTTTTGGAAAGCAGTTTATATACATATACACATACATATGTGCATAGATACACAGTTTATATAACATGTAGACACACACACATATACACAAACATGTATTTACACACATATATAAACATGAGCTCCTTCCACATGATTTACATGTTTTATAGTCATATATATGATTATATGACAAAATCATATGATTATATATAATAAATACATAAAACCACAATCCTATATATGTGCACACACATATTTACATATTGTCTCAAATCACAATCCTACATATGTACACACACAAATATATTTATATATTATCTCAAAAATCATGGAAAGAGCTCATGTTTTCTTTTCTTTTTCCTTTTTTTTTTCTTTTTCCACAGAGCTCATGTTTTCTAAGCTCTTACCCTTTCTTAGTTCTAAATTGTGTCTAATGAGATAACCAGAGATACAGACTATAACGTTTATCACTTCATTAGCACAAGAAATTAAAAAAAGCAGGATAACCCATGTGTCCAAAACCAAGGGAGCTAGTAAATAGATCATATTCCTTACGGCGAAATAAAATAAATGACTGAATATCGTGAGACCATTAAGGTTGTCACAGAAAGCCTCATGACACGTAAATGTTTTCACGATACAGTGCTAAGTGAGAGAAAGGGGGCCCTGAACTGTAAATATTAAAATGCCAATTTTAAAAGCTATGCATGCATTTAGAATGTATGGATCAGATAAAACTTTGCATGAAAGGTCATGAAAGTATTTGCTGGGGTGACTGCTGGATGGTGACTAAGGACCATCGTCATCGTCACAAGCTCTGGGAAGCTTCCCGGCAGCACAGCTCCCTCGCTCTGCGCCCCTCCGAGGACAGAGTCCGGCACGCTCTTGCTACGTGTACCGCCCCGCCTTGACCCGGGAAAAAGCCTTCCTGGCTTGACACATTTGCTGCCGTTCACAATTGTGACTTAATCACTGAGTCACAGAAATGCAAGTTACTAATCCTTGCGTTAAATCACAAAATTAGGGCAGCCCAGGTGGCTCAGCGGTTTAGCGCCGCCTTTGGCCCAGGGCATGATCCTGGAGACCCGGAATCGAGTCCCACGTCGGGCTCCCTGCATGGAGCCTGCTTCTCCCTCTGCCTGAGTCTTTGCCTGTCTCTGTCTCTGTGTGTCTCATGAATAAATAAATTAAAAAATCTTTTAAAAAAATTAAAAAAAATAAATCACAAAATTATAATTTAAAATTTAAAAAAAAAATCACAAAATTATACAATCACAGTCAAGCACATTCCCGGATGTCCTCACGCAGATCGCCTAACTGGATCCAGGAACGGGCCACGACGGCGGGACACACATACCTTTTCAGTCTTCAAATCCTTCCTGTTAAACTTAGTGTAATCTTCTTTTGCTTCTACGGGCTCATCAGATAACTTTACTTTCTGCAATGTTAGAGCAGGGAAGTGATGTCAAATGTCACCTCAACACATCAATTCGGTTTTTTTTTTTTTTAAAGACTATACGGGTCATTTTGGTCAAGGCCAAAGGGAAGAGCAGACCCTGCAAGGGGCCCACTTTGCATTTCGCCAATTGTGTGGGAGAGCGAGCCGCGGATCCCCCCAGAGCGGCAGCCGTGAGGCGGGCCCATCCGACGGGCTCCATGGCCCGGCACACGGGCAGCCGAGCGGTGCTGCTCATGGATTCTGTTCGTAGCAGCGTGACGGGGCACCTGGGTGACTGCCGGCTTCGAGGACAGTCTAGGAGGGCGAAGGCGGGCACAGAAGTCAAAGACAAGAAATTCTTTGAAGGGGGCCAGGTGTCCAGCTGGAGCCACCACTTGGTGTAATGCCCGTTTAGGAATAAGGCATGAAAAAAAAAAAAAGCAATAAGGCACGAAATTATCTCTTATCACCATTTTCGTATAGCCTCACTCTTACCTCCTTTCAACTCAACTATCTCATTTTGTCCACACGAGGACAACTCCGCAAGGTGAGCAGCCAGCAGGACGAGGACGCACAGAGACTGAACGCACGACCGGAGGCCCCTTCGCAGAGGCCGGGGTAAGGCCTCCACTGCTGTGCAGGGCTCTTTCCATGAGGCCCAGTGCAACTAGTGCCCAGTGCTCCGCCTTTCCTTCCTGTTTCCACCTTCCTCCTGAGCACTTTGCACCCATGAATGCGAGAACCTTGTCAGGAGCTAGGTCTGTGGCCTTAATGTTCACATAACCGAAGGGACTGGGACTTATTTACTACGTGAGAGGCACGTAGCAGGGCAGGTTAGTCTTGATGCTCAACACGGAGAATTGACGGCACAGTGGCCACAGCCTGGGTTTCTGCAGATCCTCAGGCTCTCTGTGGAGACACGGGGTGGACAAGACCCACTGTGGGTCTCCCCCAGGAAAGGCGGATTTGTTCCCAGCTTCCCTCCTCCTAACCCAGCATTTGCTAAAGCACAGAACTGCGGCGTGGGCGTTAAAAGACGCCACGGCACGTGTGTGGGGCCGAGGGGATGCAACGGCAGGCCGTGAAGTTCTTCACCGTAAAGCACAGAGGGGCATCCTGGAAATCCGTCACGTCACGCGGCGGGGCGGGCCTTCTCTTGGTCACGGGGCAACCTCCACGCAAACGCATCTTCAAGGGAGAAAGCCTAGCTCATCACCAACGGACTACCTGCCCGCACAGTGTGCACCCAAGCCACGTTCGGAAGTAATACAGATTTCTACTTGAATTAAGGTCAGTAAAGGGCACTTAGGTGTGTGATGCTTATTTTTATGCAAAGGGGAAGGAGAGTGGACCTCACAGGGAGTAGAGATGAAGGCTACGATGGCCTCGCACTGCAAAAGGCAGGGACCCCGGGTGGCTCAGGGGTGGAGCGCTGCCCTCGGCCCAGGGCGTGACCCCGGGGTCCTGGGATCGAGTCCCGCATCTGCTCCCCACACAGAGCCTGCTTCTCCCTCTGCCTGTGTCTCTGCCTCTCTCTGTGTCTCTCATGAATAAGTAAATTAAAAAACCTTAAAATAAAAAGCCTGCAGAAGGCTTGAAGTCCTAAGATGGTCTGCTCTCCTCTATGGTAAAACGTTCTACTACAGATGTGCTGTCCACTTGGGCACGCTCGCTTCTCGCTGATAAGTCCGATGGAAAACGTTCAAGATGAGAGTTAAGACGAAAAGCGCTTCTTAATGAGCATACACCGTTTAATAAGATGACTGACTTGTCCAAGGGTTTTGGCGGCTCCGGATCAAGCAAGACACCGGTTATCAGCTCATCAAAAAGACGACTATGCTGGAGGGGCCTCGGCACTGACCTTTCTCCAGTTATTCACAGCACGCGCTGAATATGTTCAAAGGAATCCTCATTTCTACACTTATTTTGTTATTTAAATGACCAGATCAGGGTCCTTGCTTGGGTGGCTCAGTCGGTTAAGTGTCTGACTCCTGGTCTCAGCTCTGGTCTCAACCTCAGGGTCATGGGTTCAAGGCCCGTGTTTGGGCTCCACGCTGGGCATGGAGACTGCTTTAAAAAAAAAAAAAAAGCCCAAATTGCTACAGATTTGGGGGAAAGTTTCAGAAGAAACAGGAAAAAAAGGCTCAGAAAGACAGCAACAAAGGCTATGACTCAGTGGGTAACGGGTACAGTTCTGGAGAAGGAGCGAACGAACGGCCCAGTACCACAGGAGTTAGTGTCCGGAGGTTCTTATCCTTAACGATGGTCTGCAAGGAGGAGCTCAAGTGTCCCCAACCCGCTGACTGCATCCGCCCCGCTGGCCGCCAGCCGTCCACTCAAACGACAGAAAGGGGCGAGGGCGGGATGCTGGGCTTCGGCCCACGCAAACGTGTGATAGTAAGGAAATAGTGCAAAACACATTAAGGTCCACAGGCCCACGAATCGTGGGTGGCGGCCTCCCCGCTAGCACAGCGGAGCGGGGGCTGGGGACAGAGGCCGTGGGCTCCGTGGGGCTCAGATGGCCACTCTCTGGCCTTTACAGACCAAGGCTGCCGACCCCTGATCTAAATCATCCCCAAGGACATCACAAGCACTTTAAGGTCTGGAAATCAAAATAAGAAAACAGAAAACCGGGTTAAAAGTGAAGGAAGGAAATGCACCACCGAGGATGGCACCAAGGGCCGAAGGCTTCCAGAACGGGCGCAGGTCCCCTCTCGAAGGGCCTCGAAGTTACTACGGAAGGCAGACATCTGGGAGAAAGATGCGTCGCTTCTGGAGGGAGAGGAGCGAGACAGACACGCTCTGCCTCGTGTCACAGGGCAATCGGGTCTCTGCCCCGAGAGCGGCTGTCGGGGCTGAACTGCCACGGGAAGGACGCGGCCCTGACCCCGCACGACCTCGGGTCTTGCAGCAGCTGACCCCGCGCCGCGCTACTCCCCTCCAGAGAGGATGGCCCTCCTTTGACGAGCTGCCGACGACCGTTGATGCGCTTGAAACTTTCCGTCCTCAAAAGTCGAAGTAATGAGTGCTCCAAACGGGACAGGATACCAAAAAAAAAAAAACAAAAAAAAAAACAAAAAACCCCAAAACAATGAAACCCAAGCACGTTGGCCACGTGGAAGGCAGGGAAAGGCGCGGTCCCTAACACCCACGGCGTGTCCCCCTTCCATTCTCAAGGAGCCGGTACCCCGCTGGTGGGGAGGGACCTCAGCAACACGCTGCCGGCGCACGTCTCTATTTCCCTGCCTCCGAGAAGCGCTCCTCGAGGGTCTGGGGGATGGAGGGACCCCGCAGTGACCCCACAGTTTGCCATCGGGGTGGTGTATGGCCGACTCCTCTGCTCTCCCCCTCCAGGAGACAGACACAAGCCGCAGCCCACAGAGCAGAGGAGCCGTGGGCGGGAGCCTGAGAACGTCTGGAAGAGGAAGGGTTTTTTTGCCATACACAAGTTGCCTTGATCATTCCAAGTAGGGGTGTGTTTTGGGGGGGAAAAAGCTTGGCTCCCCTCGCTCAAAGGATTCTTTGTGTTGCAAAAATCATGCTTTTAGTGCCGCCTTCAGCCCAGGGCATGATCCTGGAGACCCGGGATCGAGTACCATATAGGGCTCCCCGCATGGAGCCTGCTTCTCCTCTGCCTGTGCCTCTGCCTCTCTCTCTTTCTGTGCCTCTCGTGAATAAATAAAATCTTAAAAAAAAAAATCATGCTGCGTTCACCTCTGGGCCAGTAACAATTAGATCTGGCAAAATGAGTTTTTGTTATACGTCGAGTATTCCTGACGATTAACAGAGCTAATTACAGCACCTGGCTGGATTTTAATTCTATATCCGTAAGGTTTTTACGTAGGTTATCTGGCTACAACCGACTCTTAACTTGGTTTTCGCAGCACTGTTCTTATCATTCAGGTAAAATCTACAAAAATAAAAGAGTATCGATGGAGAGCTCATTATAATCTTTAATCCACCCAGCGTCACTCCGCCCAAGGAGGACTCAGTAGGCTTTACAATGTACTAGAGCACACTCTACCTCTGCGGTAAAAATGTAATATTTATCCAAGTCCCCCAAAGATATCTTAGTCACAGCTCCTTACCTTCGATGGAGGGCTTGGCAATGGAACTGAAGGTTCTGGAAGCCTGAGGAGTCAAAAATAAGAATCAGAGTCATGGTTTTTCATAGACAAGCAAACAGAGAGACTGGGTCACCTTAGGACTTAGTAATGCGACTTTCTTGGACTAGCTTCACCCCCCGGTGTCCTAGTGTAAACCATCTCGGTGGAAAGAATGACGTTTCTCTAAATGAAAAAAAAAAATATTCATTTTTCTCATATTGGAATTGTCTGAACTAAAAAAATAAAATTAGGACTCACTTGTTACAGTGGAACTGCTCTTCTTTAGTCTCCATAAATTTAGCATAAATGTAGTATTTCTCCCTTCATAAGTGATGAATCCACCATACATATATTTTTATTTAAATACAATGTATTTGACATACAATGGAATCCAGCGTATATTGAATAAAAGTCAGAATTATTTTAACTGCCTAACAAAGAGTCAGAAAAACTTGACCTTTCTTCAGTTAAAGAGAAGTTTAACTGACATGTCTTTCTCTCCAAAAGCTAATCACTTCTGAGCAAAGAAAGGAATTTAAGAAATAACAGGAGTACAAAGACCTAGGTCTCTTATGAGACAAACAGGCACTGAGAAACCCAGGGAAATATTAAACAGAAAGATAGCGTTATCAATCTAAAGCAGGCTTTCAGAAACACTTTATTATGGAGACCAGTTTCCACTCATTGTTTTTTAAAGTAGGACCTATGCAGTTTGCTAAAAACAGCAACTATATATCTATTAAGAAGTCGCTTTATCTTCACGTATCAGAGGGGAAAGCTATTATAAGAATCAGGAAAAGCTATTATCACACCCATAAAATCTTAACAATAGTTGCTAAAACCTAGAAAAGAAACACATTCCTTTCAGCCTAACGTAAAGTCTTTATATTATATTAAATATCTTTATGAAGGACAAGCCACAAATCAAGTCGTTCTTAAACCCCTTTTCAGCCTCAGACACAGATTGTGTTTCATCATTTGAGTTCCAAGTGCTGGGCACAATGGAGGTACTTGGCCAACGTCTAATGACCGTGAAAATGCTACAAAACCTTTAAATGTAATTTTCAAAAATATTCTAGGGGCGCCTGGATGGCTCAGTCAGTTAAGCCTCTGCCTTCGGCTCAGGTCATGATCTCAGGGTCCTGGGCTTGAGCCTCAGGTCGGGCTCCCTGCTGAGCAAAGCTGGGGTGGGGGGGGTCTGCTTCTCCTTCTCCCTCTGCCCCCCACCCCCCGCTCTCTCTCAAATTACAAAAACAAATCTTAAAAAAATATATATATATATTCTACATGCCATCTATTGTTTTCTTCTAAACTTTATTTCGCTTAAAATGATCACGTGGAACCAAATTAGTAAAGTCTAACTGGGAATAAAATTTTATACCGTTTACCCTCTACAATCATAGCAACTCGCGATTCCAGTCCTAATGCTCACTAGTTTCCTCAATCAATATGCATCACATCAATTTGTTCCAATAAATCAGTGTCTATTAAAAGTCGCCTTCAAACCACAAAGCCTAGGATCTAACTCAAGAATAATTTCTTATCTGAAACAGTGATGTGATAAGCTTTAAAGGAACCTGCTGGGGAACTGAGAAGCACCGAGGCACTTCCTAATTATAACTAAAGACGAATGATACTTACTTTAAATATTTTGCTAAGTCATCACTTAGTTCTTTAGGGATGTAATCAGATATCAGGCCATGGGCATAGCAAACATAATCCTCTGGAAGAAACAGAATGGAGAGTGCAAGACAAAAAATTAGTAACAATTATGGTAGTTTTACAGTCAAATTGACCAGAGTTAAAATTCTGGCTCTATCAGGCCTTAGAGACTCACTTAAGCTCTTAGCCTCCGTTTCCTCATCTGTAAAATGGGGATGCTAACATCCATCTGTTAGAGTAGTGAGCAATTTCATGGGTGAAATATGACAGAGGATGATATCAAAGTTAGGAGATGACATAACACAGCAGATGCTCACCAAATGATGGTTAGCAAGGATTCGGGGTCGTTTTCTTAGCTGAGGCCTTTGAATACAAATAAAGCTCAAAATCAGCTGTGACAATTTGACATGTTCGTGCCTTCTAAAGACTAATCTTTTCTAGGTCTGTTGCAATACAGAATAAATCTAATTAACGAGTAGTAATGAGTATGTTCATTTAAGAGACATACTATATGACACGTCTCTGTCAAGTACGTGCTTTATAAGAATCCTGAGCATTACATATACCCTCAAACTAGTAAAACTGCCTTCTGGGCCGCCCGGGTGGTTCAGCATCTGCCTTTGGCCCAGGGCGCGATCCTGGAGACCCGAGATCGAGTCCCGCATCAGGCTCCCTGCATGGAGCCTGCCTCTCCCTCTGCCTGGGTCTCTGCCTCTCTCTGTGTCTCTCGTGAATAAATGAATAAAATCTTAAAAAAAAAAATAAAAAAAAAAAAACTACCTCCAAAAATGTATAAAACTAAGCTCGGTAGGATGTATCATTGTCAATTAATTCTTAGCACCTGGACACTCAGTTCTAAAATGAAGCCGTGGCATCAGTGAGCTGCAGCTACATGAGACCAAACCTGTTTACAGCCCTGTTTTTAAATTCAGTATTTCACGTATACTAGAGGATAATCAAAGTTAATATGTGGATAATCATTTGGAGATAATCAAAAACACTGTCTCAGGTTTGCTGCTGGGATACTTATTTGCTCCTTTTGTTTCGTTTTTTTTTCTTTCTCTTCTGCCTTCAAACTAAGATAATAATTTGCCTGAGCATTAAAGGGACTGCTGTCCGGACCACATGATCTCGGAGAGTCTTCAGTGAGAGACTCTCTCCACCAACATAGAACTGAAAGTTATCACTAGACCCTTTAAGAATTAAAATGTGCTCCTGGTTCTAGGTTGGTAATTATCCACGAATGGATGAAGGGACCTAAGAAAGCCAGCATGTTATTTGTTTGCCTCTTCTGGCTGCAAACTTCATTAAAGATCTAAAAAGAAAGGAAATAGTGTAAATACTGCAGGCTTACTTTCTGGCTAGACCCTAAAGCCATGGCAATAGAGCCGTGCCCAGTCCCTGAATTGGCTTATACCGACTCAGAAATTGGTATAAACGCTGGATTCAGAGCAGAATATGTGGCCTACGAGTTAGGATGGGTTAGTTGGCTAAGTCATTTACATCTCTGAGACCACAAATCCTTACTTTTAAAATGAGATCTGTCTAAATAATCTCTAATATCCCTTCTCCTTCTTAAAAAAAAAAAAAAATCATGGTCCATCCACCCATCCGACTTAACCCCCTCTCTTTTGTTAGAGCTGATCAAAAACCACGATAGCTGGTAAACTGAGGCTGGCCAGAGCTTTCCCCCATTTCCAGAATGGCAGGAGTCCTCTACCATCTACACGTGCAAAGTGTTTTAAGGTATATTTCGGCCAAAGATCGCCTGAATTATACCTTCAATCACAAGCAGACTCTTGGTTCTAGTTTTTTTTTTTTTTTTTAAGATTTTATTTATTTATAAGAGACACAGAAAGAGAGAGAGGCAGAGACACAGGCAGAGGGAGAAGCAGGCTTCATGCAGGGAGCCCGATGTGGGACTCGATCCCGGGTCTCCAGGATCATGCCCTGGGCTGAAGGTGGCACTAAACCACTGAGCCACTGGACCTGCCTTCTTGGTCCTAGTTTTAATTGTTTTAATGACAAAACTCAGAGGCTTTGGAGTTTGTATGCCCACAACAGGGGAACACTGGATTGGAGCTCAAAGTCAGAATAACTTCTGTCCCACCATTTGAGAAGGTTAATCGCATAATGTAGCTGTGTTTACTCAACTACACAACTATGCTCATATAAAAATAAGAGGACGGGACGCTGGGAAAAGCAAAAGAACAGACCTTAATAACCTAAAAGAAAAAAATTGCCGGAGGAATTGATTTTCACCTAAAATCAAAATATTAAGACCAATAGTAGGATCCGCCGCAGAGAGGTAGCACATTGGAAACCCAGGGCCACACAAGTAGTGGCACAAACACGGTAAGTGTGGGCCTCGGAGCCAGCAGCTCCATCGGAAGCTCCGGTTTATCATTTACCAGCCGTGGGACCTGGGGCGCAGCCGCCAGACTCTCAGTGTAGATGGGACCTGCGGGAGGGTCAGCGGGGCTGCTGTGTGTCCAGCGGCAATGCAAGCAGGGGGCTTGCACACAGCGCTCTCTTGATAACGACAGCCCGAGTCGTTTGGCCGGTCACTGCTACTAGTGCAAAGCAAATATTTGCCAAAGGCAGGATTTAAGCATCAATTAGTGAGAGCGATGATCTACGGTAGAAGTATTACTGGGTTCTGAACCCCGAGATCTGCGAGAGCACACGGGCAAGAACGCAAAGCCTCTGAGACATCACGATTTTAAATCCGCAGCACAGGCATTTATACGTCAGCAGCTTCCTCCGGGCAAAAAGGACTTCTGACGAAATGATCTGCTTACCTTCCTTGTCACTGGAAAACGGGTCACCAGAGAAAAATGCAGTTGCCTGTACCCGGGCGCTGACGTTCACGTTGTTGGTTTTTAGGGCTGATACGGTCTGCTGAACCTGTGAAGTAACCATAAAGGGAACGTTAGGGTATTTCCAACTAACGTTAGAAATCCAGAACCTTCCAGATCGTCCTCCCACCATTTAGGATCAGGAAGAAGTACCCGAGGACCTAGAAGTGTCTTCACCAGGTATCAGACGATGAGAGATGGCTCAGTTTATATGCAATAATTTTTCTAAACAGAATAAATAATAAATTTTCCCCTGCCTAAGGATTTAAGAAAAGAGACATATTCAATAAATATAAACGTCCCTTTGCTATTCGTGTCATTATTATTTGCTAAGGACAAAACTAAATGCCAAGGTCCTGCTCAGCACTCACCCTGATTCTTCACCTACTACTAATGCAAATGCAGGGTGACCCATGGGGGCATCTTTGCTCTGCTTTGTATAGTAGTGGCCTCACTGCAAGGTCCATTTCCATTTTTCCAGGTTCCCCATGTGCCCGGTAACACGATGGAACAAGCAGGTTTTTACATACAAGATAGAAGAGGAGCTTGGGAATCGGTACTATACCGGTATGCACGGAACCGGAAAAACTGTCATCCATAGACCTGGTCTGGGGAGATTCCTAATCAGTGCGAAGTGCACGATATTCTTACGCCACTGGCTGTCAAAGTGGTTGGTTTGTTTCTACTGTACCCACAGTAAGAAATAACACAGCAATCCAAATACTTCAACACATCTATAGTTACATGCTTCATAAAACCATAATTAATACTTGTCCTTACTCTGTGCTATATTTTAATACATCACACTACACCCCATCCCACCCCACCCCACTCCACCCCATCCCACCCCACCCCATCCTACCCACCCCAATCCCATCCCATCCCATCCCAGTCCCATTCCATCTCATCCCAATCCCATTCCATTCAATTCTAAGAGAAATACTGATCAAGACCCACTAAATCAATCTGAAAAACGCTGCTCAGACCTTATAATAGTTCTAGGATTTTAGGATCACTAAGATCCCTCCAGCAACCAGACGCTGACAGTGAGACACACTGTCTCTAAGTGTGAATCCCGTCTGCCCCAGCCCTTTGCTGTGCTGCATGTGAGCAACGTCAACCTCTGAGACAACAGCAGGACTTGCAGCAGCAAAAATGCATCATGCCTGGTATCACCTGGCATGGAAGACTCAAATCTCCATCACCATGGAGAACTTCTTGCACCCAGTGGTGAGGATCCTGGGAAATGGGGAAGATGACGCTAACTCCAGACATACATGAATGACGGAGGATGAAAAGTCAAACATTTCTTTTCCTATCTGGGTATCTTTATACAGTTTTTCTCCTTTAACTGCATACACAAGATGGTCTTTGGATTCGGACTTAGCACCTTCTCTAAATATTATTTAAAGGGAGCATCAAACTTTTCCTGCTGGAAAAAGTAGGTACTCCAGTACTCCAGGTACTAGAGATGTACTATACCTTTTTTCCAAGCCACTTTATTGTCTTCTCCTTGCTGTACTTATAATACTTCTTTTTGTCTACTTCTGGATTGAAGAAAAAAAAACATAAGTGTATTAAACAAAAAAATAAATTCCTAAGGTTATATCTTATACTATATATATACTATATATATCTAGATATATGCTATATATATATATTATACATCTATCTACATATATATACTATCTATCTATATATATCTTAAAAATGTTTCATAACGGTTTATATTCTTGAAAAACTCAATTTATAAGCCTGGGAGTCTAAAAAAAAAAAACAATCCCAAAACAGAACTTGGGTGACTCAGGTTTCATCCAACCATTAAATGAATGGGAATCTAAGCAAATCATCCAATTACACTAACGGTTCTCATCTCAAGGAGAAATTTTTTTTCTTCCCTTTTTGTTGCATCTATATGAGATGACAGATGTTAACTAAACGCACTGTGGTGAGCATTTCGTAACAGCTGTGAGTCAAGCCATCGTGCCGGACACCTTAAGCCCATACAGCGATGTGTGTCGATCGTTTAATGAAACTGGGAAAAGGCATAAAACAAAATCTGTAGAGAATGAATCCGTCATTTTTAAAACAGCAAATTAACACGGCAAGCAACCTTCATTTTTTGAAATAATTCTGAGCTTACCCTAGTGTTTTCCATTACAGACATCTTTTCTAAAATGAAAAGTGGAAATCCCAAGAAAGGAAACTGAAACTAAGTGCAGATGCATATGAAGTGCACTGCAGACGTTCAGGGGGAAAAAAAATCTTGTTAACTACTTGGGACTGTCCTGGCGGGATGAGCGAGAGCGAAGAAGCGATAAACCCATCTTCGAAGGCGCTAGCAGCGTGACCACAGCTGTATTTCAGGGAATCCAGATTTACGACAGGCTTGACTCGGCCCTTAAGGGGATAAAGGCTCCAGGTCTTCTAGGGTCCACTTGCTCCCTTCGCAACCCCCTGGCTTTGCACAGGGTGACGTGGGCCCAAACGTCCTCGGCGACCCTTCGCCCAGGGAGTTTCTGGCTCTCTGGGCCACCGGCAGAGCCGGGCCCCTGGCTGTGGGGGGTGACCTGGGGCCCCCGAGAGCCCCGGGCCAGCGCAGACTCCCCCACCTGACTGCTCGCCATCGCCGTGGGAATGGTTTTCCGTGGGCCGGCCTGTCGCCTGCACCACGCCACGGTTCCCACGGGCGAGGGGCTGGCCGTGGCTCCGAGCCTTGCTCCCCACTTCAGCCTGTGCTTGTGTGCACCGTGGGCACCAGGAGGCGTGACGGAGGGCCCGGAGCGGCGGAGGGGAGACGCTGCCAACGGTGCCAGAAGCCCTGGGGCCCCGGGGAGCGCCACCTGCTGCGCTCGAGCCAGCGGCCCGGCCGACCCGCGGCCTTGCTCCTGCCCACGGGCCCACACGAGGCGGTGCGGGGCGTGCAGGGGGCCCTCGCTGCAGGACGTGCGGCCGGGCGGGGAGCTCTGGGGCGCGTTCACCGCCTGAGCCCGGCCCCGGGCAGCTCGGCGCAGCCCGTCCTCAGAGATGCGCCTTGATGCCGCTGCGGCCTCCTGCGGCCTCCAGTCTCCACGTTCCTGAACGTCTGCAACCTGCCAGCTTCCTCGCCCTCCCGCCCCGAGCCCCGGAGCCCCCGCAGGCCCTTCCTTAATCCTCTTGAAAATGCGCTGCCGGACTTGGTGGAGACGCGGGCCTGCACCGACCCTGGGCCCGGCGCCCGGCCCCGGCCGAGCAAGGCCACCCGCGGGGCCGGGCGCACGTGCCCACGCCTCACCCGCCACCAGCACTTGATTACTTTAGAAGGAAGCTTAGGGACACCTGCCAGTGCCCACAGCACCACGCCGCGGTCCACGCGCAAGCCTGGCGGAGCCCCTCACGTACACTCCTCGCGGACTTCAGAATGAATCTTGGGTGGGAACCGCGGCCTGGCCCACCCCACCTCAAAGGACTGGGCTAGAGGGACGCGGAGCGCGTCGTCCCAGGTCACGGAGCCAGCGGGCAGGGCAACCAGAGCCTACGCAGCGGACTTGACGCTCTGGGATCTGATGGTCGTTTTATTGAGATGAACTGGGTCCTGACCCTTGGCAGTGCTTCTGACCCTGCTCTTCGTGGGGGCACAACTTCTCCATGATTCTACAAACACTCGTCCTCCTGGTTCTTCTAGGTCTCTGGTGGCTTTGCTTCTGATTCGTTTCTGGCTCGGTTGCTGCTGCTCCACGGCCAACCGTACTTTTCTCAGGGGTGAGTTCATTTTTTCTTTTTTTCAAGAAGGCCAACCAAACCCAAGCAGGAAGCCTAGAGACACTGCTCACCTTCCTCCCAAACCGTCCTCCTGGTCAGCCAGGCCTGAACTTCAAGGCCATCACTCACTCCTGCCTCCCTGCCCACATTCTATCACTGGATTCCAGTATTACCTTTGCGGGGTCCACGGAGGAGGAAAAAACAAGACCAAATACATAAACAAAAAAAAATACCACGTCTGATATGAGGAGGCTTGACTTCTCATGGGTCTGTAACTACTTCATTTTTTTTTTTTAAATTACCTTTATTTAGGAATAGCGTTTATGTGGTTAATATACCCACTTTATATAATTTGAGGGTTTTGAACAAATACATATATACGGTCGTGTAACTGTCACCCCAAAACGTTCTCGGGCCCTTCTGTAGTCTATTGTTTCACACCTCTCCAGACTTCAGGTGACCACTGATCTGCCATCAAAATTGATTACTTTTTGCTTTATTCTAGAACTTCATGGAAATGTAATCATACAGCAAGTACTTTTTTGTGACCATCTTCTTTTGCTCCACATAATTTCTGTGAGACACATCCATTTCACTGCCACTATTAATAGTTCTTTTGTCTTACGGGGTAGTATCCCATGTATGGACAGCCTACATTTTGTTTACACACTCACCTACCAAAGGGCATTTAGGTTGTTTCTAGTCTGGGGCTATTTTGAAAAAGTTGCTATGAAAACAAAAATGCTGCTCTGAACGTTCTTGCACAAGTCTTTCCATAGAGATGTGTTTTTGTAAGTCTTGGGTAAACCCCAGGAGTAGAATGACTGAGTCATAAGAAACTTGTCAAGTTGTTTACTATTTTATGCTTCCACCACCCAGGTAGGCAAGTTCCAGTTGTTCCTCAACTTATTGTTTTTTTTTTTAATTTCAAGCCACTCTAGTGAATACTAATGATATTTCCTTGTGGTTTTAATTTACATTTCCCTGGTGACTAACGATATTGAACATGTTTTCTGGTGCCTATGGGCTATTTATAAATCTTCTTTTGCTAATTGTCTGTTCACACTTTCTGGCTTTTTTTTTTTTTAACTGGGCTATATGAATTTCATCTCATTATTGTGTTAAGACAACTCTTTATATATTTGAGATACATATTTTTATCAGATATACCATGTAAAACATTTTCTTCCAACTACAGTTTATCTTTTTTTTTAGTGGGGTCTTAAAAAAAAACAGAAGATATTAATTTTGGTAAAATGTAATTCATGGGTACATTTATAATATCTTTTTTTATAATTAATAGGTTTTGTGTCCTAAGAAATCCCTGCCTATCCTCAGGGTCACAAAAGTTTTCTCTCTTCTTTTAGAAGTTCAGTAGTTTCCATTTCTGCATGTAAATTAGTGATCTATTTTGAGTTAATTTTTCTGTTAACACTGTTTTTCATATGAATATCCAAATTCTTCAGACCATTTGTTGAAAAGACTCTCTCTTCTCCCACTGAAGGATCTTTGTACCACTGAAAAAAATTCAATTGACCATATAAGTGTGGGTCCACTGCTGGGTTCTCTATTCTGTTCCATTATCTATATGTTTATCCTTACACCAATGCCACACTTCCTTGATTGTTATAGCTCTAGAGTAAGTCTTGAAATCAGATTGTGTGAGTTCTCCAACTTTATTCTTTTTCAAAATTGTCCCAGTTATTGCAGGTCTTTGCAAAGTCACATAAATTCTAGAATCAGCTCATCAATTTCTGGCTCTCTCCCCCAAGAAAGCCTGATAGGCATTACATTAAATCTATAGATCAGTTAGAAGAGAATGGACCTCTTAACAATATTGAATCTTCAAATTCATGAACATGGTATACCTCTCTATTTAATTCATTAATTTCTCAGCAATGTTTTGTAACATCCAGTATACTGGTCTTGCACATACTGTGTTATATTTATTTCTAGAACTTCATGATCTTTGATGATATTCTGTGTAATATGTTTTTATTCCATTGTCCAATTGTTCACTGCTAGTATACAAAAATACAATTCATTTTTTGTACATTGATTTTGTATCCTGTTTATTAGTTATAGTAATTTTTTTTGGTAGATTCATTTGGGCTTTTTTTGGTAGATTCATTTGGGCTTTCTACATACATGTATATACTTTTTATGTATAAAGATGGTTTCACTATTTAATTTCCAATCTATATACCATTTTCTTTTTCTTATTTTGTGAAACTCTTAGGACTCCCACTCCAATGGTGAATAGAGTGGTCAGAGCAGACATGCTTACCTTCCACCCAACCATAGGGGAAAACCGTGTTCAGTCTTTTACAGTGAAGTATGATATTAGCTTAGGTCTGTCATAGACGCCATTTACCAGACTGAGGAAGTGCCTTTCTATTCTAATTTGCTAAGAATTTATTTTATGACTGAATTTTGTCACATGATTTTCCTGCATCTCTTGAAATGATCTACAAGTTTTCTTTTGTCACGTGCAAGCAGGTGAATTATGCAGATCGATTTTCTAATGTTCAACCAACCTTGCATTCCTGAGATAAACCCCACTTGGTTATGTTATCCTTTTTATATATTTGATTTGCTGACATTTTATTAGGAATTTTTCAGTCTATGATCATAAGGGATATTGGCCTGGTTTTCTTTTTAAAATAATTTTGACTTTGATATTGAGGTAATTTTGGCTTCATAAAATTAGTTGGGAAGTATTCCCCCCTCATCTAATTTCTGAAAGGACTTGAGTAAGTATCATTATTTGAGTATTATTTCTTTCCTAAAGTAACGTAGAATTAAGCAGTGATGCTAGTTGGGCCTGGAGGGATTTTTTTTTGATAAGTTTTTAATTACACATTTATTTCTAACTGAACATTCCTTGGACAAGATGATCACTAAGAAATATCCAATTCGGATATCTCAGAAGGCTACAAAAGGCTACGAGTGCGTAAATTATGGCCTAATTTTGAAATTTACAAATTTTGATAAGCAAAGGAGTTCAAAATATTCGTGAAGGCCATAGATTACCCACAATTATGAAAAATATCATAACACGTTTGTTCGTGTGTTAGACTTAACGTTTGCAAGAGCTGGTGAGTTAGATAATATGTACATATGTTGGGAGGTTTCTTTCCCTAATGTGTCTGGTGCCTATAAAACGGGTCTCAAACATCTGGAAAGACTGGGTTTACAAAATAAAGATAGAATAAAAGTGAGTCCACAATTAAATAACATGTTCAGCAATTGGGTAATCGGCTCACAGTCTTGCATTTCCCTGATGTATTATTGAACGAACTGCCTAGAGCACATTTTCACATCTACTTTCTCAATGTTTTCCATAACAGAAACTCATATGGTCTCTTTTTTTTCCCCCCTGCCCCCTGGAGATAGAAACTTGGCAACTGTACTTGGGGTATTTTAATCAGGTAAGTTTTCCTGGCTCTTCCTGTTAATCACATCGGACAGCCTAGTGCAGCTCTGGCGTGCAATGTGAAACAGTGTTCCACTCGAGATGAAGTTCATAACCCTTTATTAGGCCTTTCCCCTGTCATCCCTCCGCTGAATGTGAGCTCCTTTGGCAAGAAACAAAGTAAGCCCCAGAGCTAGCAAACAGAGACACATCACTTCCTTCACTAATAAAGCAGGCAGAGCCGAGTAAGGTCACCGCCACCATCACTGGGGATACAAACAACCGTGGCTGGTTTATGCAGCAGGGATGAGGTGGGTGGGGGCGGTTCTCATAAACCCAGCAGGCTTAACCAGATCTTTAATGCCACAGACTTCTGAGACAGCATCTGGAGTCTAATATCAAAACAGCTGGCTGGGGAATTTGAGTGTTTGGGGTTTTGCTCCGTCTGCACAGAGCCTATGGAGAGAACGGATGTTAATAGCATCAGCTCTCTTCCTTATGTTTGCTCCCTCCTGTGGACATCACCTGACCACCCCTAGCAGTCCTCCTTGTTTCTTGTTTGGAAAATCCTAGCAATAAAATACGGAATGGAAGCAAACACTAGCGTATAAATGGACAGTAATTCAAATAAGCAGCCGATACCCAAGGCAATCACTGTTCTCTTTTCCTGAGAACAGGAAAGCTCACTGCCGGGATGAGAAGTCTGTCTTCTCCTTAAGGTGTTGCAGTCCCCTGTCTTCTTTTCTGTCTCCCTCTCTTTGCCTCTGGAAGGGAAATTATGAAGATGGGGTATATCCCAAGACTGTTTTGTTTTGAAATGAGTTTCTATTTTTATATGAGACACCACCTAAGGATTCTACCTAACACCTAAGTGTTCTGGAAGTGTTACACGGTTGCAAGAAGGAAGGGAAAGAGCTGCTGTCAGACAGGGGTTGCAGTTCTGGTGCCACCACTTCTATTGCCAGGATGCTAGTCCAGTAACTTCATCTCTTTGAGCCTCTGTCCCCTCATTTGCAAAAATGCAGGTTGTAAAAGTGAAAGGGATACTGTAAAGATACAATAACTTATGTAAATACAGAGGATACATAATTTCTCATTAGATGGTAGATGTTTTTGTTATTATCCAATTATCCCCATTCTACTTCACTTAATATATTTATTTAGCAATGGACCATCAAACGGGTGCATATGGGTGTGCCCAGTACTTAAGCATCAACAAAGAATTAAAAATTTTCTAATTCAAAAAAATAAAATAAAATAAATAAAAATAAATAAAAATTTTCTAATTCAGAAGCCTTACTAGTACTCACATTCACTGAGCATTTACTATACATCTAGTACTCTCTGGGCACTGATTTACTTGTATTACATCATTTAATTCCAGAAACATCTCTTTATGGTAGCTAGCAGATAGACTATTAACTGCAATACTTAAATAATGCTCACATCCTGGTCATTCAATAATCTCAACACTATGAAGCTAAGAGAACAAAAAGCTTTATTTTATGATGTAGAACAACTTTGCAAAGTACTAAATATAACATATGGGGGATACTCTCAACCCTTCCAACTCTTCATCTTACAGACCAAGAATGCTGAAAACTGAATGATTTCAACACTATATAACAAATACACTTTTAATTTTCCTTATAAGCCAGTAGATCCTGAGATCAGATTACCAAACTATTCTCTTTTTTAAAAGATTTTATTTATTTATTTATTCCTGAGAGACACAGAGAGAGAGGCAGAGACACAGGCAGAGGGAGGAGCAGGCTCCCTGCAGGGAGCCCGACCCGGGACTCAATCCCAGGTCTCCAGGATCACGCCCGGGGCCAAAGGCAGACGCTCCACTGCTGAGCCACCCAGGCATCCCTACCAGAGTATTCTTAAAGAAATTCTTTCCCCAAAAAGATATGAAACAAATACAATAAAATATTAACATTTCTTGATTACCGGGTTGAGTACAAATGATACTTTTATCTGTTTTTTATCTGAATGTTTTATATCTTGAATTTTCTCAAGTTAAAATGATTGTTTTACTTGCCCATAGATACTTTCACTTTCTGAGCAGATATTTTATCAGCCTATATGTTTTCCAGGTTTCTTAACATGCCAGGCCTCAAATTTTTCTTTTTTAATGACAGTAAGGCAAAACATAAAGTGATAATTCAGATTTGATTTCCTATAGTAAAAGATGTATGCAGTTCTCTCTAGAAGTCTTGACAGTTTCTTCACAATCAAAACATTCTTTAAATCTTAATGGAAGGTTTAAAAACAAAACCAAACATTTTAAAAACAAGGAAAGAAAAGGAATAGTAGAATCTCTTATAGCTCCCAAATATGCTTCAGCCTCTAAAAGGCCTGTTCATCAAAATACACATAAACAATCTCCCAGTACTTGCTTCACCCCTTAACCCAGAAGACAAATACGTGAAATACTGTCTTTATGTCGGTTCTGCGTGCAAGGACAGCATGCTGAGAGAGACAGCCTTGCCCATGAAGGTCCAAAGGGAAATGCATAGTATTTCGAAGTGTATTTAGAGCTGGTCAAACAGGTAAGTGCAGAACTTCCAACATTTAGGCAGTATTAAGAAGTCAGAGGTCGGGACAGCCGTTCAGATAATGATTCAATCAACGGTCAGGGGTCCGTGCGCAGGAGGGAAGGATGAGAGAGAGGGAAGCTCTTGCTCTGGAGCACAGGCTGCAAGCCAACACAGGCCGGTGCATTCACCTCGCTTCTGGATCTGGGCTTCTGGGTTTGGGGTTAACGTAACTGTCCTCGACACAGCTCGTAGGAGCACTGGGGATAACGAATCAGTTGCGTTTTCAATGTACGTGAGCTTGGCAAAATTCAAATGACTTGCAATTATCCTCCGTTACTGAAGCTCTCAGAAACGGCTGCGAGCTACTTCCCTCGAGACTGTTACGTCTCCCAGCTCAGGACCCGGCAAGGACTTTAACAGGACTCTTCAGACAAAACCTTGCTGCTATACACCATATGCAGAACGGAATGCTAGGCCCCGCCGAGCGTGAATTTAGTTGGATCGAAGATGTGAAATGCTATCAGTGAGGTCTCCCCTTTCGTGCTGAGCTCACACTTCTTGGAACCACCACTTTCTTGGGCTCAAAACCGTCACGACTGCCAAACCGGCCACCTTTTGTGAATCAGCAGCTTGCTGTCTTGTTTCCCGCACCACATTTCCACATTAACCCTGAGCCTGCCTGAGTGACCCTTTTGAGGCATGGATGCCACGTGTGCCCAGCGTTTCTAACTTTCCGGGACGTGCTCACATACGCAGCCTCTCTTCTTTCTCTCAGAATCCAAAGGAACAGTGACTCGGGCTCATCTCCTGGGTTCCCCCAGCCTGCTCCTCCCACCTGTGCCCCCAAGAGGCCCCGTGCAGCCAGGGCCCCACGCGGCAGTCATCCTGGACTCCTCCTCCTCCTCCTGGACTGCTGCCCAGCAGCCGGGGAGGCTGGTTCCCCGGACAGGTGCCACCTGCCGCTAGCTCTAGGTGCTAAGCTCAGGCTACCGTCATTCCTACCGGAGCCCCGCAGCAGCCTCTGGGGACCTGGCCTTAGACTCTCCCATGTGCTTTCCACATTATGGCTCACACTCTGCTGACGCTCCACTACCAGTAGGCAGAGTCCGACACACATAAGCCCCTTCTTCATCTGAGCACGTGCCTGTGTTCCCACCCCTTTCCTTCCTTACCACCTTAGAGGCACCGCTGGCATCCTATACCCTGGCTCACCTGAACTCCTTAGAGCTGCTGATCATGACAAACTCTCTCATGAACCCATGCCTCTGTGATGCCTCTGACCTACCCTTCAGCGCTGCACTGGGAGCAACACGATACCCAAATGCTTGCACTCTCCAGGCGCAAGGTTATACACCTGTCCTGTGTGCACCCAGAACACCCCGAGTTCACTTCTGTTACTCTCTGCTGCCATTGCCCTGCTTGCAATTTGTCCCCAGTAGACTCAGAGCTTAGTGAGACAAAGGATCATGTCTTATTTATAACCAGCCTGGAGTCTAACTCCAGTGCCCTACATAGGCTGCTTAGTTGGCACTCGATAAGCACTTCTGTATTCAATGAAGGCGTAGGCCTTACGTAATCTTACAAGTGAGAAATCCGAGGCCGAAAGCAGGTAAGGAACTGAACTAAAGTCACAGACTAGTTCAAAGAAGAACGGAGACCAAAGCCCAAGCCTCGTGACTCCTGGCCCTGTGGGAGACAGGCCACCGTATTCCACAGGATACAATTTCAAAGCCTGAACGATCCAGTGCAACAGAGAACCAGTTCTGACAAGTGGAAGCAAGTCTGAACGACAGCTTCCCCGACGGGTGATTAGAACAAGCCTTACGTTCACGGGGACAGGTGCCCAGCCTTTCCAGCAGCCACAAGCCTGATTTCAAAGGCCACCTAGGATACCTTTCTCCTCTGTCACGTGTCGAAGTAACTTCTCGAGATCAGGAAGTCTCAGCAACAAGATGCAATTTGGAAACGTGTCATCCAGCACAACTTGATCTAGGGGCTGGAACTTTCCCTGAAAAAAAAAAAAAAAAAAGACTTTATTCAGTCAAGAATGCAAGCACTCCAGTAGTCAGCAAACTCAGAAACTCACACCTTATAAGAAAAGAGAAAAAGGCACATCATCTCGTAGCTGGACCTTTAAATAAAGTTCAAAGCCACCTGTTTCACCTAAAGAACCCCTACACTGGGCAGCCCCGGTAGCTCAGCGGTTTGGTGCCGCCAACAGCCCAACAGTCCTGGAGCCCCAGGATCGAGTCCCACGTCGGGCTCCCTGCATGGAGCCTGCTTCTCCTTCTGCCTGGGTCTCTGCCTCTCACTCTCTCTCTCTCCTCTCTGTGTATTCTCATGAATAAATAGATAAAATCTTTAAAAAAAAAAAAAAAAGAACCCCTATACTGGGAGAGGCTCCAAAACTGACCTCAGCTCCCTCCTGGAGCTCTTGAAAGCCCTGGGGATCCAACCAGCATTACCACCCGTATCTAAAGTACAGTCACGGGATGAAGCGGGGATGGCGTGGGTGGATCTGGAAGAGCACTAGAAGCCATGGAAGCTTGCACAGATGGTGGAGACTGCGTTGGGCTGGTCCCAGCCATTCAGTGGGAAGAAGAACCAGCTGAGGTCACACAGCAGGGGCCCTGACCACGACTCAGGAGTAAGCCCAGATCGCACCCAAGCAAACAGCTTCCCCTCATCCTTAGCCCAGGGCTGAAGAAAGAAGAAAATTAACCAAAATGAATCCACTCTTGCCAGAGCCGTCTGACGGCGCTTCCAAATGTCGACCATAAGGAAAGACAAGACAGCCAGGCGGGTAGGTGCAAGGAGGCTGCTGTTAAGTCCGGCTCATCTGCAGAGGTGGGTGTGCGAGGCCTGGGAGCCCAGGGGCCAGGGCGCACACACAGGAATTCAGAACATTCTTCTTCCCAATCAAGTTGTTTTTACTGAACTGTCAGGAGCGTGGAGAGGTGAAGTCTGTCTAAATGATTAGTGCCCTGACTTGGAGATACTGGACCTTATAGAAAACGTATGGCCCTGCCCATGTCCCACTGCTAGCTCACTCTGCTGTTCTGTTTTGGCGACAACCCCATCGGAAGACAAAGAAACCATCTGGTCAGTTTTCTCACTGCAAATATAGCTTTCTTTGGTTTTAAGGGTGAAAACTCGTTCATTCAGTAGCAGGTGTGAAGGCTCCTCGTATGTTCTCTTAAGTCAACAAGTGGCAAGAAATGCCTTAATTGAAATGCTTTTTTCCATCAGATAGTAAGAATAACCCGCAGACTTCCCAAGTCTTGCTGTCTCTAGATATCTACCTTAATCTACATTCTTCCATGGTCAACAAATATTTTCAATATTTAGCAGTTTAAAACAATATTCTGATTTATATATAATGGACTGCCACACAGTAATGATATAATAATTTCATAATTAGGGATCCCTGGGTGGCTCAGCGGTTTAGCACCTGCCTTTGGCCCAGGGCACGATCTTGGAGTCCCGGGATCGAATCCCACATCAGGCTCCCTGCATGGAGCCTGCTTCTCCCTCTGCCTGTGTCTGCCTCTCTCTCTCTCTCTCTCTCTCTGTCTATCATGAATAAATAAATAAATAAATCTTAAAAAAAAGCCAACTATGTGTTAAAAAAATAATAATTTCATAATTAATATTTCATTCTCCCTTTCTTTACCATATAGGCCCCAAAAGGAAACACAATAGCAACCTGCTTCAAAATAAAGTCAATAACAGTTGGCATAGCTAGAAAGAAGAATCTCTCTGGTGTTAAACCTTATGATTAGAAAAGAGCAGGTCAACGTTTCAAAAGCGCATCCCAATATCCTTTAACTCAATAGGATAAGATTGTATCTAAAATGCAGGGAAGGAAGGAAATACCTAAATGTCTCATGAGTTATCTCATAGGGCATTTCAGGTATTTGAGAAGAAAAAGTAGGATGGTTTACAATGAAAGCCAACACCACTTTGAGCAGGATTTCTGCTTCGCTGTCCCTGTCGACCTGAACCAGCCACGGCACCCTCGGGCCTCCCAGGGGGCCTGGCTGAGGGCTACTTTGCCACAGTCGTGGTCCTAACGGGACACGGGCAAACACCCCCACGACATGGAGGGAGAGGCTTTCTCTCTGTTCATGCATCCCAGAAAACAAATGGGAGCCAACTCAAGTACTGAACTGAATACAACCGGGTCCTTCCTTCTGGGGGTGACCAGAACCACTCCTGCTCCCTAGAGATGAAGACTTCCTAGCTTCATTGCTTATATACCTTAAACTGCCTTGCTTCACGGTAGCTTCCATATGATGAGCACCATGGATGAAGCAAGGAATAAAACCTCCCGGGTCCACATGCCAGGACGGAGGATGTAGGGAAGGAGGAGAATGCAAGAAGCTAAGCTGCATCAGGAGAGAAAGTGTGACTTAAAGTTTCAAGTCCGTTTTATTGCTTTCAGTTTTTAGAGCAAATTAAATCGACAGACCTACTGTATGGAAGTTCTGGAAATTTGGTCTAAGGACTAAGTAAGATGAGCCCAAAAACATTTACATAATAAGCAAACATCGGGGTATAAAAACCCAGATTCTTCCAAGCAGTTTGAATAGCACTTCTTCCTTAAAATTGTTAATTCACAGGTTTTCCAACTGTGGTTGGTAAATCCCTGGGAGTCTCTAATACCTTTTCAAGGTCATTTTCACAATAATGCTAAGATGCTATGTGGATTTTCACTGTGTTGACATTTGCCCTGCAGAGGTGGGCAGAGGTGCAGCCTCCTGAGCACCAGCCATGGCCATGGCACCAACCTGTGCTCCTGTGTTCAACCAGGAGCTCCTGTGCTCTCCACTGCCATGCAGGGCAGTTAAAAAAAGAGAGAAAAAACCAGTTTTACTGAAGGATATCCTTGATTAAGGAGTAAAAGCAATTACTTTTTGGTTAAACCTTGACCCTGAGTGCAAATCTTTTAAACATTCCGTGTGTTAAAAGTGATGTTAAAGCCCTTCTGCTACCCAGGCACCGTGATGACCTCAAGAAAATGTCCTTGCATCACTAAGCCAGGAGCAGAAATGGCCCCTTTTTCCCCTTTTTGTAGGATACCATTTTCAACTGGAAAAACCATCGTGGACTATGGCTGTTCAGACTTGGGTGTTTGGCTGGACATCAAAAAAGTGAACCCGTCACCTCAAGGAAAAGACTGGCAGTACTTGTAGCCTATGATACAATTTTAATTTCCAAGTGAAAATCAGAATCGTAGAAGAGTGGCCTCTGTGGCCGTGACAGCTTCCCGATGACTCGGTGGTGACAGCAACAACGGAGAGAGACACAATGAGGTGTGTCCAGACGTGGAAGGTCTGCAGAATCCAGCGGAACAGTATTCTCCCAGTGACTATCCCAATGCGTGATATTACAAAGTCGTATGTGGGTAAAAAAATCCATTCTCGGTGCAAGACAGACCAACAGACTCACATGAACAGAACATGGGGACTTCACCGACGGGGTTTCAGATTCCGCATCGCCACTGACGTTTCAGAAACCGCCCCCTCGATGTTTGGAGTGCTTTCAAACAAGAGTATCCAGTTACCTGAAAGAGCCTATTGCACCATCCTTCCCTTTTCCGACTACGCATCTCTGCGGGGCTGCACACTCTTCATATACTTCCACCGAAACACGTGCAAACAGACGGATGCAGAGCCAGATACGAGAACCTAGACGTCTTCTGTTGAGCCCGACATCAACGAGATTTGCAAAAAATGGAAAACAGGGCCACACCCTCCACTGGATCTTTATGTTATCACGTAATGGGCTTATTATTTTTATTTCAAAATAAACTAATAAATTATTTTTAGATTTCTCAGTTTTCATTTCTAATGTAGTCAACGAATCAGAATCTATACATTCTACACATGTATCAGAATCTATACATGATACATCCAATGTATCAATGTATCAGAATGTATATTCGAATGTATCAGTATCCTGATAGATAAAATCAGGAGCAAAGAGCTTTTTGGGACCCTCAGAAACTGTCAGGAGTGTAAAGGTATCCTGAGATATGCCCCAGGACCTCTGGCTGAAACTATCGCTCCGTGAAGTCTGTCCTTACACTGCACAGGTAACTTCATCCTGTGGATCCTAACTGGGATCCCTCAAGTCTCGGGTGCAGCAGCCCCATTAATGAGCTTTTCCTAGGCACACCACAGTTTACCTAAAGTCTCTCACAAAGAAGAAAATAAAAGAAAATAAGTCTTCTTTCCTCCCCGAAGGCCTGAGGGAGGTCCGTTCCTTAACATCTGTACTGTATTTCAAAACTAATGAGTACTTCACGATAACATTTTCATCGTTAGGCTTTTTGCCACACGAGCCGGGCACGTGGCAGAGAGGGCTCGGCCGTTCTCAGAAGTCACAGGAAAACTAGATCAGGGCTGGCTCTCAGGCGTGGAGGTGCCCCAAGCCATCCCAGCCCACCTGGTACCCATCCATGTTCTATACCAACGACGCCAACCTGAGTTAAATTACACAACGTCTGAATTGTGGGGACTCTACATCTGGGTCACGGGGAGCAAAGAGAGAAGCTCAGCCGAAGAGCACCCTAGTCCGTCGTCCCCTCACCGTTAACACCCCCAACAGGGAGACCCACCTCCTTATCAGCCTTTCTGAGGTAGTGGAGAAGCAGAAATAGAGGATCCATGGGTGTGGCGAAGTGGAGCAGACCGCCTACAGATTAAAAAGAGAACAAAGGAAATTAAATGTCTTGGAAAGACAACTTAGTTATTTCATCTTAATCCCAACGTGGAAACCATTCCTTGAAAAATATACGTGGAATTCCAAATTCAGAAGTTCTTCTTACATAGGCACAGGATTTTTTTTTTAATAATAAATTTATTTTTTATTGGTGTTCAATTTGCCAACATACAGAATAACACCCAGTGCTCATCCCGTCAAGTGCCCACCTCAGTGCCCACCACCCAGTCACCCCCACCCCCTGCCCTCCTCCCCTTCCACCACCCCTAGTTCGTTTCCCAGAGTTAGGAGTCTTTATGTTCTGTCTCCCTTTCTGATATTTCCTACCCATTTCCTCTCCCTTCCCTTTTATTCCCTTTCACTAATATTTATATTCCCCAAGTGAATGAGACCATATAATGTTTGTCCTTCTCCGATTGACTCATTTCACTCAGCATAATACCCTCCAGGTCCATCCACGTCAAAGCACATGGTGGGTATTCGTCATTTCTAATGGCTGAGGAATATTCCACTGTATACATAGACCACAGCTTCTTTATCCATTCACAAATTACCAAAACTGGATCAGGCACAGGACTTTCTATAGGACTCTTTCGAAAGGCAGAATGTGCTAAGTGTTGTCACCACCTGTCACCTAACACTGTTAATACAGTCTCATTAACTATGTTCCCTGCGCTGTATTTTTCATTTCTGTGACTTATTTATTTTACAACTGGAAGTCTGTACCTTTTAATCTTCTTTAATTCAGCCAGCCGTCCCCCCAACTCACCTTCCCTCTGGCAACCACCAGTTTGCTCTCTGTATTTTAGAGTCTTTTTTGGGGCGACTGGGTGGCTCAGGCAGTGTCTGCCTTTGGCTCAGGTCATGATCCCAGGGTCATGGCATTGAGCCCTGTGTCAGGCTCCCTGCTCAGTGGGGTGTCTGCTTGCTCCCATCCTCTACTCATGCTCTCTTTCTCTCAAATAAAGAAAGAATATCTTTAAAAAAAAAAAAAAAAAAGGTGGGGGCAGCCTGGGTGGCTCAGCAGTTTAGCGCTGCCTTTGGCCCAGGATGTGATCCTGGAGACCCAGGATCAAGTCCCGCATCAGGTTCCCTGCATGGAGCCTGCCTCTCCCTCTGCCTGTGTCTCTGCCTCTCTGTGTCTCTCTCATGAATAAATAAATAAAATCTTAAAAAAAAAGTGTTTTTTTGTCTCTTTTGTTGTTTATTTGGTTGGTTTCCTAAATTCCATTTATCAGTGAAATCATACAGCATTTTTCTTGGACTGACTGACTTCATTTAGCATTATACCCACTAGGTCCACCCATGTTGTCACAAATGGCCAGATCCCATTATTTTTTATGGCCGAATAATATTCCATTGTAAATATACATACATATGTATTGTTCTAGTTGAAGTTCATATATGAATTGTTTTAGTTGATATATATATATATGTCTCCTCTGACAAAGGAAACAAAAGCAAAAATGAACTATTGGAACCACCCCCCCCCCCCAAAAAAAAAGAGAGATCTGGACATTGAAGGAAACCACCAACCAGATGAGAAGGCAACTACTGAATGGAAAAAGATACCTGCAAATGATACAGCCAATAGAGGGTTAATTTCCAAAATACATAAAGAACTTATACAACTCAACACCAGAAAAACAAATAATTTGATTAAAAAATGGGCAGAAGACCTGAATAGATATTTTTCCAGAGAAGACTTCCAGATGGCCAACGGATACATGAAAAGATGCTCAACATCCCTCATCATCAGGAAAATGCAAATCAAAATCACCATGAGATATCGCCTTACACCTTACACGAGTGGTTAGAATAAAAAATACAAGAAATAACAAGTATTGACAAGGACACAGAGAAAAAGGAACCCTTGTGCGCTACTGGCAAGAACGCGAATTGGTTCAGTCACTGTGGAAAACAGTATGGAGGGAGATTCCTCAGAAAAGTAAAAATAGAAGTGCCACGTGATCCAGGAATTTCACTACTGAGTATTTGCTCAAAGAAACAGAAAACACGAATTCAAAAAGATACATGCACCCTGATGTTTATTGCAGCATTATCTACAGTAGCCAAGGGATGGAAATAGCCTAAGCGTCCACCGAAGGATGAATGAAGAGACAAGATATGGAATATTTAGAAATCTTTTTTTTTTTTTTTTTTTTAGAAATCATTTTTAACAGAGGTCCTCCCACCATCCCAAATAAGGGGCAAGAGTCAGGGGAAACACTGACCGAACGTGAACCAGGGAAACATTAGGAGACCTGTATGTATAAGTTTACCTATAAAGCTTCAGTAAAAGGTAATTTCCTATGTTTTTGAGGATGAAGCCATGGGCAAGCAATAGTCTTCCCTCCATACATAGCTCTTTTTATGGTCTGTGGGTTAAGAGCTCGAAACTGCCAGTGATTTAAAGCTCAGAAAGTGGTTCCCCAACCTGAGGCCCTGCCCTATCCAAACCTCACCCTATCCTCCTACTCCCTGAGAAAAAGGCATGAGGAAGAGAGCCTAATAATAAGACTGAGCGTAAGAAACAGGACACTCTGTAGCAAGATTCATGGTATTATCCAGGAAAAAAAGGCAAATCAAACAAACTAGGCTATCCATTCCCCACTTTTCTTCCCTCGTCACAGCCCATCCAAGCATCCCAGACTCTCTTCCATAAGCCAGAAGATATAGTTCATCAAATGGAATAATAAACAATTCCTTTATCTTTATACTTATTTTGGTTTCAGGGAACATACGTACTTACTTTTATTCCCTAACAGAGCAACCCACCTCTACAGCCAAGAACTTCTAACCCCTAAATTATATATGCAATTCCATTTCACAGTAAGTGAAAGGAAATTTAAGATAGTAATGCACATTATATTAGTTGATTGTTCTTTTTAAAGTAGAAGAGAAGCTTATGAAAACAACCTCTTAGAAGCTCTAAGCTCCTTTTATATGAAGCATCCACGATAGAAATTAGGAACCGGTTTCTAGGTCTGAAAACAATATCCTGGTGGCTATTCTTAAAAACAGTTCTCTCTTCAAGGCTGAGTTTAAAAAGAAGACGATAAAAAAAATAAATAAAAAAAAATAAAAAGAAGATGATGATGAAAAAAGCAGGCACTTTGCTATGAACCTAAAACCACTTGAATAAATAAGGTCCAGTAAAAAAGAAAGGGGGGGGGGGTTAGGTACCAGCTCTGACAGTCCAGGAGAGGAGATCAGTATTTCCCAGTATCATCTGGGTGTTACTGTGTCTCTCTAGCTAAACCCAATTGCAAGTGCATCACGTTAGGAGTTGGAACTCTCATATTTTGCCAGATCAATGAGCACAGCGGCAACAATAAAAGGGAATGCAGACTTTCCACCTGCCGGATACATACACAGACGGCCACTGCATTTTGGCGACCGAAAGCCATTGCACATATTCTCAGGCACGTAGGTATAGGAAATTTGTCACCAGCAATAAACTCTTGCTCTGGAATGTCTCAGAAGAAAGTGGCCTTTCCACCTTGGCACTAGGTGAAGACATACACGGCCAACAGAAAACAGAGGGCTTACAAAGAGATACAAAAATACTCTCCAAAAACCATGAGAAAAGAGGCAGAGGGAACGCGAAATGCCTCAACTATCCCCGACTCCCCCCACCTCCCGACTCCTAGAACCATCAGGACACGTCGTATCCGTTTTCCTTCTGAGTCAATGCTGCCCCCAAATCAGAGGACCAGTAAAAGAAACAGAACGTTGGTGCTGGGTATGTCGGGGATATGTGGGTGAGGGCAGTAATAATTTATATGACAAAGCATTAAAAAATCTGTTATATTCTATTTTATTTTAAAAGCAGCAGCAGTATCCATTTGCACAGGAATAAAATGCTACTACTAAAATGCGAAGATCCTCAGAAGTGCCTAACAGAACAGAGTTCCCAGCCCATACAATGCAAACCCGCACGTTAGAACGATCATCTAATTTCTTTTCTTTCTTTTTTTTTTTTTAAGATTTTATTTATTCATGAGAGACAGAGAGAGAGAGAGAGAGGCAGAGACACAGGCAGAGGAAGAAGCAGGCTCCATGTGGGGAGTCCAAGGCGGGACTCGATCCCGGGACCCCAGGATCACGCCCTGGGCCGAAGGCAGGCACCAAACCACTGAGCCACCCAGGGATTCCCCGATCATCTAATTTCTAAGAACCCATCAGTGTTTTAAGACACAAAGCAGAGTTATTAGTTTAAATTGTCCTACTATGTAAGATATGCTGGATATTGATCTTAACTTGCTCCAGTGATCTTCCCCTTGCCCTGGATTACACCCTGCTGACGCCCAGGCAGCCACGGCATGGGCCCGACTGCGAACTGGGCCGCCAGGCCTGTGCCTCCACCCGTGAAGGGTGGGAAAGCCTTCCCACACCAAGTAGGTGTTTGGTGAATGGAAATATATACACGAGTCACTCACCTGATTGGACTGATTGGTCTATAAACCAAGAGTGGTGTTTCTCCTTGAAAACTTTTATTTCAAACAGCTGCTGGAGACACAGATCGAACAAGTAAATGGTTCCTTCCCCTGTTAAGACAAATCTGGTTTTTATTTTTAAGTTTTCACACGCACGGAGCATCAAGAGGCTGTGGAGGCTGTCCCTCAGTTCTGAGGAGTGTCCCTACTATGAACATAAACACATTCTACACAGACTGGCTCCAAGGAAAGCGTGTGGCTACCGTAGACAGACGCTTATTCTCCAGCTCTGTGATCCTCACTCAACTCAAACCAATAAATAAAAAAGCGCAAGTCATTCATCTCAACTGCTACAAAGCGTCTCACTGACTCCTGCGTTAGGTCACGAAGGGAAACCCGTTCTTAAACTGCCCAAACCTACTGGTTCAGCCAGATGCACCGAGCTGGCGGGTGGCTCCTCCCGTGGGGACCCCAAGGGCCAGCTCTGGGCAAGGAAGGACCTCGAGTCTGAATCTATGTGCACCACATGCTGGGCGTGTGCCCTTGGGTAAGGTATGGAAACCTTTCTGTGCCTCTGTTTCCACCTCTGTAAAGTGGGAGCAATATGGAACCGACCTCACAGGTTTTTGCAAGGATTAGAAAGGCAGAGCACGTGCAGAGTTCTCAAAACAGTACTGGTACGTAGTAAATGCTCAGCGAACGTTAGCCTTTATTTTTCCACAGTCACGTAGTAAATGCAAACATTTGTTCCTCTGTTGTTTATTTTTTAATTTTTTTAAAAAGATTTATTTATTCATTCAGAGAGAGTGACAGAGAGGCAGAGACACAGGCAGAGGGAGAAGCAGGCTCCATGCAGGGAGCCTGACACGGGACTAGATCCCGGGTCTCCAGGATCACACCCCGGGCTGCAGGCGGCGCTAAACCGCTGCGCCACCAGGGCTGCCCTGTTCCTCTGTTGTTTAAAGGCATTTACATAAAATAAATTTTACAAGGAGTTTGACTTTTTTGTGCACCTTTACTTTCGTTGCATGCTTCACAACCCTTTACTGCTACCAAAGACTTCGCTTGAAAAAAATTGCTTGCCTCAACTTAGTCTGATGTGTAATGAGGAGTTCCGGGTAATATAGCTGACCGATTCCATTTGCAATTCAAATTCAACTCCACGTTGAGGAAGAGGACACGGGAAGAAGCCAGAAGTGTGTGTCTTTCTTGTGGCTTCCAATTGTGTCTTTCCATCAACACCAATAAGGCACCACCCATTGGCTTTCCTTTGCTCTTACTATTCAGGACTGACCCACCAGCACAACGCTCTAATTGGCTACATATCAGATGTCGACCCAAAACCTTAAAAAATCAATTACAACCTTCTAACATACATCTTGTAGAATAATGAAAAAATAATCCCACATGGAGGTGCATCAATACTACTATGTATTTATGGAATATTTTAATGTTTTTGCCTAAAAATCAAACATAAAATGCACTTAATAGAGTCAAAATGAAATTAGTTGCCATAGAATATGTATCTCTGTACACAACGCTTTTTATATTAAAAAAAATCACTTGGGCAGCCCAGGTGGCTCAGCGGTTTAGCACCTGCCTTTGGCCCAGGGTGTGATCCTGGAGTCCTGGGATCGAGTCCCACGTCGGGCTCCCTGCATGGAGCCTGCTTCTCCCTCTGCCTGTGTCTCTGCCTCTCTCTCTGTGTCTCTCATGAATAATAATAAAATGAATTAAATAATAATTTATTTTATAATAATTCATTTATTAATGAATGGATGTGTAATAATTCATTTTATAAATAATATGAATAAATAAATAAAATTTATTTTAAAAAAATCACTTCTAGACTGGGAACAAATACACTGCCTTCTGGTCAGAACAAAATAATGGAAGTACCACTAACAATGAAAACACTCAAAATCCTGGCAGGTCAAGAGAAAACTTTGTTTTTTGTTGTTGTTTTACTCTGATTATTTTACTTCACCACATAACATGAATGTAAGTGGAGGCTAATGTTGGATAGCTGCTTTAAGAAGAGTTGCTTTAAGAAAGCTGAAGATTAGTCTGTTTTCAGAGAGAAACTAAACACACCATTTCTTATCTTGCATGCATTTCTGATGAGCGAACAGTTTTACTGATTCAGGAGAAATAAAAAATAAAAAATAAATAAAAAATGTTCAGATCAAGCTTGCTTTTGTCACCCAGCAACGCCGTCTTGCCTTTAAAAGCTAGTAAGGAAGGACAGACGTACGAAGGTAAATAAGTATACAGACTTTTTGGCAGCAATGTTTAAAAAAAACCTTAAAGTTACTGCTATGGGAGAAGGGGAGAGGAAAGCTTACCTGAACATGGATTCACCAATTTTACAAACATAAGCCCACTTTTCATCTTCTTTGAAGCATCTTTTAAATACTCTGAAAAGAAATGATGAGTTTGTAAAAGTTAAGACATTTGCTTTGTCGCTCACCTTATTTACTCTGTTTTTCTTTTCCCTTCTGTTTACGTGGTTTTTCTTTGTAAAGTCTCGAGCTCCCATATGGTTGTACCCTCTGTGTCCTACGTAGGCCTTCTCAAGCCTATATGCATCACCTCTATTTTCTCCAAATAATGTGTCTTTAATCTATCTGGAATACGCCTGGGTAGAAGACATGGAGAGGAGATCGAACTCTTTTTTTTTTCTTTTTTCCAGTGAACTGCCCGGTTGTACCAATGTGGTCTTCTAAAAACCCATGACTGGAACAGATCCTTTAGGCTACGTGTTTATTTATTTATTTTAAATTTATTTTATTTTATTTTATTTTATTATTATTATTTAATTTAAATTATTTATTTATGATAGTCACAGAGAGAGAGAGAGAGAGAGAGAGAGAGAGAGAGGCAGAGACACAGGCAGAGGGAGAAGCAGGCTCCATGCACCGGGAGCCCGACGTGGGATTCGATCCCGGGTCTCCAGGATCACGCCCTGGGCCAAAGGCAGGCGCTAAACCGCTGCGCCACCCAGGGATCCCTAGGCTACGTGTTTAAACTACACTTTTAAGTCTGCGTATGGGAACTCTATGTCGGTCCACTAGTCCGTGTCTTTATTAGCATTACTATTTCAAAATTTTGATTATTACAGCTTTAAGATACATTTCAATATCCATCGAAATAAGCTCTCTCATTATGTGTCCTCTACAATATTTTACTGTCAAAGTTTTAATCGTGTAGATCAAACCACGATGGCCATTTTATTCATAACCTCCTCCACGCATTTTGAATGCACCCAGACTCCTAGAGACTCTCTCTCCAGATGGAACAAAGGGGCTCCGATCATCGAGCAGAGCAACAACCACCCAAAAACACAAATCGGAGAGCTTTGGGGTAAGGAGCGGCTCTTTATGGTTTTTATTTTCTCTGGCCCCACTCCCTTCCCCTACTTCAGATCTTCACACGCTTAAACGTAGCAAGTGTGATTAGAAATCGGTTTCTTCATAAATGGTTAAAATACAGCTTTCTTCTTAAAATAAGAGTAACATTAACTATATAAAGGAAAAAAACCTGATTTTGAGATTTCCACTTGGAACTAAATGGAGTAACGGGACTGTATCTATCCTCCCACCTGAAACCACCACCACCAACAAAATATACAAAACTGTTAAGTTCCAGACACTGAGTGGTGATCCCCGAGAGATGGGCAACGATCGAGGGGCCCCCCCCGAATGCCCCCGCCTACTGCCTGGGGGCGTCTGCAGCCCGGAGTGCAGAAGTGAAGGCCCCAGATGATGCCGGGCGGCCTCCTTGGGTAGATGACGGGGCGCTGAAGGTTCTAGAGGCGTCAGGGCCATGGTTCAGAGGGCAGCGTGCGGGCAAGGAGGGAGCTACAAAGAAACAAAACCCCAGAGACGTGCACAAGGGAGAGCTGCAGTCCTGGGGCGCAGACCCCGACGCACCTGCGAGGACAGAGGCCGCCCCGCGGTCGCCGGGCCAGGGGTCCCTGGTGGCGCAGGGCTCTCAGCGCCGGGCGGGTGGGCGCCCCCACACCTTCACGCACCCAGAGGGTCGCGCCTCGGCAGCAGGAAACCAAGGGCCCGAGCTAAGTTCTGCTGTGGCACCAACGAAGGGCTTTAAAATGCAAGACCGAAAAGCACCAAAGCGTTTCCGAGCCCCTTCCCCGCGCCCAGAGGGAAGCTCCAGATCACGTACAGGCGCACGGACGTATTCGTCAACCCGAAAGGTAAAATTCACGCTGTCTGGCACCGAGTCGCATATTCCTGGGCGCTCAAAGCCACAGAAAATGGCCCACGAGGAGGAGAATAAAGGAGCCAATGACCGAGGGCGGGGCCCTGAGCTTAGACACGGATGTTAGAAGGATCGGGCAAGGGCCGTCCTCATGCCCTGAGGATTAAGGCGAGACACAGAAGGTTTTTTTAAAAGACCCAAGTTGAAATGAAAACCTCACTAGACGGGGCTGATGCGGGAGGGAAGGTCAACATGAAGACGTGGCAGCAGGAGCTGCGTGGAAGGAACACGGAGGACAAAGGGTGGCGAGTCCGTGGCCGTCGGGGAGCTGGGGGGGCCTCACGTCCTGCTCCCCCACGGGCGCCGGCGGGGACGCGGGCAAGGGCAAGACGTCTGAAGGAATTACGGCCGCGTATGTTCAGCTCTGATGGAACCGGACGCCCGCAGGTCGAGAAGCTCACGGAAACCCAAAGCACAGGAAAGACGCGTAAACTATACGCGATCGAAGGCTCAGAGCCAGTGACAGAGGCGCAGACGGTGGGAGCGGGTTAAAGGAGACGCGCTGGGCGGCGGCAACTGGTCCTGGAGACTGAGCAGCCGGAGGCCGCGCCGGCGCCTCGGACGTCCTGGCCCACACGGGAAGAGGCCAGAGCAACGGCCTCGGGAGACGAGGGCGACAGCAGACTGTCGGGGCACGCCAGGGCTGAGGGCAGGGGCCACGGACAGGGACAGGCCGCCCTCCGGGACCGTGAAGGAAGCCCGGCACGAACCCACAGGCGGCGCGGAGGGCGTGGGAAGGAGGCCGCGGGGCCCCAGAGTCACGGGACTCGCGCGGGGTGATCCTGCCCTCGGCCCAGGCCGTGGCCCCGGGTCGCGGGATCGGGTCCCCCTGCTTCTCCCTCGGCCTGGGTCTCTGCCTCTCTCTCTGACGGTCTCAGGAATAAACAAATAACGTCTTAAAAAAAAAAAAAATCACGGACAACACGAGGAGTGCGGGGCTTGCCAGGCGGACGTCCGTGAAACGCGAGGCGGGGAGGCGCGCGGGCCAGGGCAGGGCGGGAGGCCGCGGCCGCGGACCAGGCCTCGATCAGGCCTCGGGGAGATTCCCCTGCCCCCGGGGGCGGGACGTGGAACCCCGGGGGGTCACCAGAAGTAACAAGAGGCGCCGTCACTGCTAAGGTAACAGGGGAGGTGAAACAGAACCATAAAGACTCAATTCACCCAAAAAGGCAGAAAGGGAGTAGGAGACGGACGTTCTGGGGGACACACGGGACAGACGGCAGCCAGACGGCAGGACCCAACCCCATCAACAATCACACGCGACGTCAAAATCTGTGCCCCCCAATCCGAAGGCAGCAATTTTCGGATTCACTGAGGAAGGGGAGCGCCGCAGCTGCCTGTAGGGCCACCCGAGAGACGCAGGCAGGCCGAGGGGGGATGGCAGGTGGGTGCCCCCCATCCTGCGGCCACCGGGGGAGCGAGCCCAGCTGGCCCTTAACAACAGACACACAGACGACCCCAGCGGCCAGCCCCGTCAGGTGGCCGCAAACGGGCTCTCGCCCAGGCTGCACCCCCACCGGCGCCCCCCGGCCCGGCCGCACCTCGGCCCACACGGCGCCTGGCCTTGTCCGGTGAGGGCTTCGTAGTGGAATTACTGGGTCTCACGGTGACCCTAGGGGCTCTAGGGTTTTTTTGAGGAACCTCCATACTGTTTTCCATATGATTTCACTTATATTAGGATTTTAAAAAAATTTATTTACTCCTGAGAGACACAGAGAGAGGCAGAGACCAGGCCGAGGGAGCAGCAGGCTCCCTGCGGGGAGCCCGAGGTAGGACTCGATCCCAGACCCCGGGGTCACGGCCTGGGCCCAAGGCAGACGCTCCACCGCGGAGCCATTCAGGTGCCCTCATATTTGGAATTTAAGAAACAAATTAGTAAAGAAAAAAGAAGCAAACCAACCAAACAAAAGCCGACTCTGAACCGCAGAGGGCAGGTGAGGGGTCAGGAGTCCACGTGTAACGTGTGCGCTGTGGAACCACCGTGTTGCACACCTGACACAACACATCTGGGTTAGTTATACCGGAATTTAAAAAAAAAATAAGGAAAAAAAAAGAAAATGTCAAGGTCGTGTCATTTCGTAAGGATAAGAGGATCGAGAGGAACTAGTCGCCGACGCTTTCGCCCGGGCCGCGCCCTACCCTGCCCGCCCGCGCTGTCGCCTTGCGGCTCTGAGGATGGTCTGCACGGAGCCACGCAGGTCTGATCGTAGGAATCTCTTCAGACCTTCCTTCGGGCGGCGAACAAGCCCGAGGGACGCCCAGCGCCGCCAAGAACTTTCCCGAAGGCCGCCGGGTGGCCCCGGCCCGGCCCGGCCGGCTCCCGTCTCCCCTCCAGCCGCCCGCCCGTCGCCCGACTTCAGTTTGGTGAACCGTTACGGATTTTTTAAATTTCTTTTCTTTTTTTTTTCTCGATGGAGGGTTCTGCTTCTGGTGACTCTTGCCAGGTCTCCTTCCACTTTCCCACTCCTCCAGCGCTCAAAAGAATGAAGATTTACAGACACCAAAGGTCCAGAGAATCTCACTTCCGACGCCTAACAGCACGAGGGACGCGGTGTTCCGTGTTCCTCAGGGAGGGCGCGAGGCCAGAGGCTCAGCTACAGCCCCGACGGCGACTAGCAACGCTGGAACTAATTCCTAAGTGCGAGCAAACACGGACGTTGATGCGTTTGGCGGCAAAGGCCAAGGCTCTGTGGGATGCACTGCGGGACGCGTCGGCGCTGAAGAAGTCCGCGTCCGGGGGGGGAGCAGCTTCTCTCCGGCGCCGACTAAATACGCCGCCGTCGGACTGAGTCCTCCGACACAGCATCCCGCTGGGGCTACCCTCCTTAATGACAGAGTTGTCCTACCTCTTTAATGATAGGATGGATTCGATCGATCTTTTTATTTTTTAAAATATTCCATTTATTTATTTGAGACAAGAGAGAGAAAGCACAGGAAGGAGCGGGGGGGGGGTGAGGAGGAGCAGAGCCCCACCCACTGAGCAGGGAGCCCGATGCGGGGCTGGACCCCAGGACCCCGGGATCATGACCCGAGGCAAAGGCAAATGCTGAACTGAGCCCCCCAGGCGCCCCCACAGAATGGATTTAAAATCCACGTCTCCTGCCTACTTCACTCATTCATCTATTAGCTACTGAGGAGCAAAGGAGACCCAGCCTGCTCCCACGAGGAGCTGATGGACGCTCCACGGAAGAGACGGACACCGCGTCCCCCAATCATGCAGATGTAGGCTCCAGGCGCAACCGCTGCTAGGGAGAGGACATGCACGGAATCGGAGGCCTTCAGATGAGGACACCACGAGGTACGCAGGTCCACAAGGCCTTCCTGCGCCTAGCGCTGCCCGATGTCTTTGCTTTGATGCCTAAGAAGTCAAAGGAGTTATGCATTCACTGCACCAGAGACATCTTCAGCAGGCTCCTGGGCCACATCCGAGCCACAGCGGGGTTTTGTTTGATGTGCACATTTGAAAAAAATTGATTTTAGGTGCCAATAGTTGTAAGTAGGGTGATTTTACATACAGCGCAGGCTTCACGTATGTTCTTTCCTAAATATGAAAAAAACATTATATGGTCTCATTCATTTGGGGAATATAAATAATAGTGAAAGGGAATAGAGGGGAAGGGAGAAGAAATGGGTAGGAAATATCAGAAAGGGAGACAGAACATGAAGACTCCTAACTCTGGGAAACGAACTAGGGGTGGTGGAAGGGGAGGAGGGCGGGGGGTGGGGGTGACTGGGTGACAGGCACTGAGGGGGGCGCTTGACGGGATGAGCACTGGGTGTTATTCTGTATGTTGGCAAATTGAACACCAATAAAAAATAAATTATTAAAAAAAAAAACAGCCGTGTTAAAAAAAAAAAATTACCAGGCAGATTTTGCCTCGCAAGATCAAAAAGCCTGGCGACAACCAACTCTGTCAAACTCCAACGACCAGTCTCTACTTCCCCTTATTCCTCTGTAGCACCTTGACCACTTCATGGTCAGACCATGGTCACCACTTCATGGTGAGCAGATGCCACAGGGGTCCCTCCCTAAACCACATTCTCGTCTGCTAGAGTCCAGGTACCCACAGCACCACGTATCAGGTGCTGCATAAATAACCATTTAGTAACAAACACCACTCTCTTATGGAGTCTTTTTATCACCAAACTTTATTACCAGTTTTCTATTCCCAGCTCAGTCAAATTCCGAGGCACTAAGAATACAGCAGTGAATAAAACAAAACCCCTGCTCTCAGAGCAAGACTGCATCCATTACACCCCGCGATCCCCACCCCACCCCAACTACACCAGCCTACTTCATCGATTCCCAGGCTCCATTCTCCCCTCTCCTCCTCCCCTCATCCAGTCCCACAGGACAGGGACTAGGGTTCATATCCACCAGACCTTGGAGGCCCTGGGTCCAGAACAAAAAATGCATTCCACAAATGTGAGCCACTTCTACAATTTAAAATTTGCTAGGAGACATATTAAAAATGGGTAAAATAACTGCGGGTAACATATTTTATTTCACCCAATATATCTAAAGTATTTTCATTTCAACATGTAAAGAAAATTTCCTATGAAATATGTCAGCATGACGTTACCTGTGGGTTTTTTATAGATGCCCTCTATTAGATTGAGGAAGTTCCCTATTCCTAACTTTTGGACCGTTTTTTTAACCATGAAATAGCGCCATATTTTCTCAAATGCTGTTTCTGTGGCTGAGATGGTTATGTGGTTTGGGGCTTTTATTTTATTAAAATGGTACATTGATTGATTTTGGTATGTTCAAACAATGCCGCATTCCTAGGATAAATCCCACTTGGTCATGGTGTACGATGCTTTATACATACTTCTGGATTTGGTTTGCTACTTGTTGAGAACTTTTGCATCTATGTTTATGAGGGACATTGATCTGTGCTTTTCTTACGCCTTTGGTGTTGGTATGAAAGTAACACTGGCCTCAGAGAACGAGCTGGGAAATGTTTTTTCCATTTTTTGAGAAAAGTTTAAAAAGGATTAACATTAATATGTTCAATGTTTAGTGGAATTTACCATGAAGCTATGTAGGATTGGGCTTTTTTTTTTTCCTGTGGGAAGCTTCTAATTTACTAATTTCTTTACTTGCCCTAGGTCCATTCAGATGGTCTGTTTGAAGAAATAGAGTTGGTTTTGGTAATTTATGCCGTTCTAGGGCTTTGTCCACCTCATCAAACTTAACTATTTCCTTGGCCTACAGTGGTTGATAGGGTTCCCCACGATCCTTCTTCATTTCTGTAAGATCAGTAGTGATGTCCCCTCTTTCATTTCTGATTTTAGCAATTTGAATCTTCTTTTATTCTTAGTCATTCTAGCTAAAGATTCAGTAATGTTATTGATCTTTTCAAAAGGACCAATATTGGTTTCATTGATTTTTTCCTTCTGCTGTTTTTCTCTTCTCTACTTTGTTCATTTCTGTTCTAACCTTCATTCCCTCCCCTTCCATTTGCTTTGGGTTTGGTTTGTTCTCCTTGTTCTAGTTTCTTGAACTGGAAGTTTAGGCTATTTGAGAACCTTTCTCCTTTTTAGGCATATACAACTACATATTTCGCTCTGAACACTGATTTACCTGCACTGCTTATGTTTTTGATATATTGTGTAACATTTTCATTCATTTCATTCATTTGATCCATCTGTTAAGTCATTTATATCCACATATTTGTGAATTCCCCATATTTCCTTCTGTTACTGCTTTCTATTTTCATGTCAGTGGTTTTGGAGAGCATATTTTGATTGAGTAATTTCAATCTTTTTAAAGGTAATGAGGTTTGTTTTACGGGCTGTGATATGGTTGGTCTCTTCTAGAGAATGTTTAATGTTCACTTAAGGTGAATGTGTAGTACACAATTGTCGAGTGGAGTGTTCTACAGATGTTTGTCTCTTAAGTCTAGTCATTTTATAGTACTGGTCCAGTCTTCTGTTTCCTTGATGATTTTCCCCTTACATGGTTTAGCCATATCGGAAATGGGTTATTTAAATCTCCCACTATTATTATTCAATTGTGTTACATCTACCTTCAATTCTGTCAGGTTTTGGCTCATGTATTTTGGGGCTCTGTTATTAGGTGTAAACATTTAATAATCATCACATCTCCCTAATAGACCATGTGCCATACACACACACACACACACACACACACAAATTACATCTTTATATAAGCCCATCAACTGTTTGTGGTTTTCTTTGCCTTATGAAGTTGTATTTTTTAAAGATTTATTATTATTTTTTTTATTTGGAGGCAGGGAGAGCGCATGAGTGGGAAGGGCAGAGAGGGAGAGAGAATCTCAAGCAGACTCCACACTGAGCACAGAGCCAAGACGGGGTTCAGTCTCACAGCCATGAGATCACAAACTGAGCTTCAACTAAAAGTTGGGCGCTCAACTGAATGTTCCACACAGAGGCCCCTAAAGTTGTGTTTTAAATTAGAAAGAAAGGAGCTACAAACACACACACATTTGTACCGCCTTTTATAGTAAGCTATGTGTTTATCTTTACCAGTGCTCTGTATTCTTTGCGTGGATTCAAGTTACCATCTAGTTTCTTTTCCTTTCAATTTCAAGGACTCCCTTCATGATGTTTGAGGGTCACGTCTGCTAGTGATGAATCCCCTCAGTTCTTCTGTATCTGAGAATGCCTTAGTTTCTCCCTCAGTTTGGAAGGACAGTTTTGCCAAATACAGAAATCTTGGTTCAGTAGCTTTTCCTTTCAGTATCTTGAATGTATCATCCAACTAATTTCTGGCCTCTATGATTTCTAATGAGAAGTCAGCAGTTTGCCTTATCGAGGATCCCTATACTTGATAAGTCATTTTCTCTTCCTGCTTTCAACATTCTCTCTTTAACTTTGCCATTTGACAGACTGACTATGAGGTGTGTAGGTGTGGAGCTCTTTCAGTTTATTCTACTTGGAGTTTACTGAAATTCTTGAATATGTAATGTTTTCCATCAAATTTGGGAGGTGTCTGGGCATTCTTCAAATATTCTCTTTGCTTCTGCCTCTTCTGGGCCTCCCACTATACGTATGTTGGTATGTTGGTGGTGCACTACATGTCTAGGAGACTCTGCTCAGTTTTCTTTCTGTTCCTCAGGCCAGCTCATCCTAATTGACCTATCTTCAAGTTTGCTATTTCTCTTCTCTCCCAGCTCAAATCTGCTACTGAGCCTGCTAGTGAATTTTTTATTTCAGTTATTGTGCCTTTCAACTCCAGAATTTATACATTCCTTTATAATTTCTCTTTACTGATACACTCTACTTTGTGATACTTCATTGTCACACTTCCCTTTAATTTTTTAGACAAAGTTTGCCTTAGTTCTTTGAATATATTTATAATAGCTGATTAAACACTTGGCAGAGTAAGTCCAACAATTGGTCCTCCTCAGGGACAGTTTTTATTGACTTTTTTTCTCTTGTATATAAACCTACCTTCCTTTCTCTTTAGGTGTCCCACCCCACCCCCTTTTCTTAATTAGACATTTTAGATAATAAAATAGTTAATGTGACAATTCCGGAAATCAGACTCCCCTCCCCAACTTCCCAAGATTTATTGTTGTTGCTGCTTTTTGTCATCATTTCAGTTGCTGTTTGCTTAGTGACCTTCCGGGACTAATCCTATAAAGTCTGTATTCCCTGCAACCACTGATGTCTCAGTTAGTTTAGTGATCAGTGAACGATTAGTCTGAGATTTCCGTAAATGTTTTGAACAAACGAGCCTTCTCCCAACCTTCGCTGAGGAGTTCTGCATGTGTTTGGGGACATGCCTACAACACTCAAGCAATCTGAACTTCTGCCTTAGCTTTTTTTTGTTGTTTTTGTTTTTTTCTGCCTTAGCTTTTATTAACTGCTTGCCTAGGACCTCAAAATCAGTCAGAGGTGGGAGGTTGGGGCCTTCTAGGTCTTTCCTGGGCATGCACACAGTCCTGAGTAAATGCTCAGCCTTTTAATTTCCTAGGAATATGTCAGAGCTTTTCAAAGTCCCTTAAGGATACCTTATCCCTTTTAAGTTTTTGGCCATGTTCTTATTTGCCCAACTGCTAAAGCCCCCTCAGCAACTGATATGTTAAACAATTGCCAGTGATTATTTTTGACAAAGGCCCTGGGGCCAGGGCATTTTCTGCAGAGCAAGTTCTGAGCTCCAATCAAGCTTTTCCAGGGACCTGCAAGACAGGTCAAACAGGGACAATACTCTGGGAATGAAACTTTTTGAGAAGCTCCAAGCAAGGCCCGTCCCATCCAGTGGTTGCAATGCTCCTGGTTTTTTTTTTTTTTTTTTTTTTTTTTTTTTACAAGTACCATGTTTGCAAGACTGCTGGTTTTCAAGGTTACTGTAGATAGACCTGAGGAGAGGGATATGTGAGCGGTTCAAGTTACAATGCCACAAACCCTGCTTAATGAGATTCAGCAGTTTTTCTTGAATAAACACTTCTCAGATTGTTGGAAGACTTGGCTAATTTCAAGAGTTTTGAAAAAGTTGATTTTGGCCATCTTTGCCAATGTTTTCATTGCTTTTATGGAAGGGTGGATTTACCCTCACCGGATTTTGAAGGCTTAGCATGAGTAAAGAACTCATATTGCTATAAGACTTTTGATAAATTCTTTAGTCTATACCTGGCTGTAGACACACAAAATTACTTGTGACTATAAATTAAAGGCTTTATGAAAGCTAAAGGGGTTCTTTTTAAATTCTCCTTTAAATCTGGAAAATCCTGGGTCATCCCATGGCCTAGTTCCTCACCCACAGGCTTGGAAGCTCTATCTTTTTTCTAAATTTTACCTGCATCTAGCGTAGCTGAAGGATAGCTAAATTAATTAAGGAAGAAAAAAAAATCTGCTTTTAGAATAATGGGAAAGAATCAGAAAAATAAGAGAGTGAGAGTGTGGAGAAGAGGTCTCCTCCATTAACCCACTTTTAACTCAGGCCTATTTCTTTAGTAATGTCAGCATAGAAAGAGCATAAGATCTGGAGACCGAAAGGTCCATAATCCACTCCCAGCTCCTCTTCTTACTCAGCAGTATGTACTTGGGCATGATGCTCAGACTCCGTGTGCCTCAGTCGTTTCATTTATAAAATGGGCATAATAATAATAATTATTATTTTATAGGTTTTTCTTAAGCTTACATATATGGGAAAGTAACTAGAACATGTAATAAGCACTCAATTAAAAATCAGTTTCCTTTCTCTCAATGACATGGAAACATTAAGAATACGTAGGGTAATAAGATCAAAATATAAAAGTCAAAAATTCTAAGCACAGAATTACTTAAGGGCCTAACAATTAGCTTTCCAAGAAGAGATTAAATTAGGACCAAGATATCCTTTTTTAAGAATCCAAAACACAATGCATTTTATCTAAAAAAAAAAAATTAAGACCTATATAGTAAAGTACCCAGTTTTTGGCATATGTGATACACTCAATAAATGTTAATGGATGTGTTGGTCGATTTTAGAAAAAGCTCAGTAAGAAATGGTAAAACAGGGCAGCCTGGGTGGCTCAGCGGTTTAGCACTGCCTTTGGCCCAGGGTGTGACCTTGAAGACCTGGGATCGAGTCCCGCATCCTGCTCCCTGCATGGAGCCTGCTTCTCCCTCTGCCTGTGTCTCTGCCTCTCTCTCTCTCTGTGTCTCTCATGAATAAATAAAATCTTTAAAAAAAAAAAAAAGAAAGGGGTAAAACAAGTTTTTTGTTTTGTTTTGTTTTTGTTTTTGTTTTTGTTTTTTTTTAAGCAGGCTCCATGCACCGGGAGCCCGACGTGGGATTCGATCCCGGGTCTCCAGGATCGCGCCCTGGGCCAAAGGCAAGCGCCAAACCGCTGCGCCACCCAGGGATCCCTAAAACAAGTTTTGATACTTAACAAGCTGAACTTCATTTATCTAGAAAATTGACTTCTTCTAAAACTATGCTGAGTAAAATAAGACTTCAAATTACATTTTTTAAACAGCAAGCTTTACACTTTCCTTCTTTTTTTCTCTTTTTTGGACTGTTTTTTTCTTCCATAAGAGATGACGTAAGTCCTGCTGGCCAAAAGGCTATTTTCACCAAAATTAAAAAATTCAGACAAAAGCAGGTACTCAGTCTTTTCAGCCCACTTTGAACTCAATAATGTCTTAAACTTTCCAAATGTCTCCAGTCCTGCCCCTCTAGCTTCCTCTAACCAATTCCATGGCAGTTTTCTCAAGGTCTTTGTGTTTTCTATAAAGATCCAATTTTATGTCCCACTGGTCACCATTAATTCACCATTAATTCTAGCAGCAAATCTTCCACCTGTTTGCCATCCTGATCTAACTATCTCAACAGGAAGGAGAATCTGGTTGCTACTTTCCTGACACTTGAACTTTAAAGAAAACATACCAGCGATTAAGAGACAGCTATGCCCAATGAATATAAAACAGCAAATAACAGCTCAGGGGTGCTGGGCATTTACTCCTCGGATTCCCATTTTCGTGGGTCGGAAACTTCCCCAAAGTTAAGGAAACTGCTCGAGGTCACAGAGCTATTTAGCCGCACGCAGAACCAAGCACGAACTCAGGCAACCAACCGCTGAAACTGTGACACTTCAGAGAAACTCTTAATCTCAAATCCCATCCGTCTCCACTCAGAAAACATGAGCCGCGGCTCTGAAGCAGGTCACCCTGGGACGACTGTCCTCTTACGACACTGGCGTCTCGAACTCCGGTCCCCTCCTGCTGTGTCCTGCCCAGCCGCGAGGGCCAGAGAGTCCCCGAGCAGCTGCCCCCAGCAGACCCCAGTGCGGCCTGGGCCCCACACGGCCGGGGGTGCCGCAGACGGAAAAGCAGGGGCTGGGGGCGGCCGGGGGAGCGAGAAAGAGAAAAGCACTGGATTAAAAAATACAGAAATAAAAGACGAGAGAAGTCTGCCGTGGGACACAAGAAACATCGCGTGATAAACCGATAAAGTCAAGTTTGACCAAAGGTGGGAAAAGGAAGCGCAGCGGCCTCCGCAGAGCTGCGAGCAGCCCAGGCTTCCCGGGCAAGGTGCGTACACAGCAGGGGTCAACGCAGCCTTCACGCCCCCGTGCCATCGAGAAGATACTCGGGACGTCTTGCAGAAGCCAAGCGGGACACTAATTCTCATCTTCAGACTATGCAGTGCGGCTTGCACAGTTGATACAGTTATTTATCACCCGCGGTCCAAGCCTGGCAGCTCTTTCCCATCCCTCCCTTGGTTAAGACCAGTGTCTTCATATCATTCAAAGTTCAAAGACTCGAGGCAGCAGAGAGAGCCACCTTTTGCCAAGTGTCTTATGACTTGGAAGCAATGGACGTTTGTCCGTGGACCTGTCGGATCCTTGGCACACAGCAGGCAAGCTCTGAGGGACACACACCCACCGTCACTCGGAAAGGAAAGAACAGACATCAAAGCACCATTCACATTCACCATATCAAAGCTATTCAGTTTTCTTAAGAAGATGTAATAGGGAAAAAGAAAAAAGATGAGAGTATCATTCTCATGCTCGTGCAATAGAGTGACTTAAATAAGTTCCAGTCCATTCTCCGTAGTCGTCGCCACGAAGACCTACTCAAGTCTCCTGGTTCCGGTCTGTCTGATCGCCGGGGACGGCTCCTTGGAAACACTTGGGTAGGACACAAGAACAGCGCACGCGAGACGAATCAGCAGGATTTTCAAGTTACTTGCCACTTCCAGGAATGCTAATTTCAGCAAGAACTAACGTCTTCCCTCCCCAAGATGTCACCACTGCCATCAAAGGGACCTGGGTCATTTTCCCAGCTTTGAAGCTCTCAGTTTCCTTAAACACGACAGGAGGCAAACCAAGAAAGCTAGAGAGGCATGCGCCAGAGAAATAATTTTCAAGTCATGAGTTCCTCTAAGAATATCTTTCGAAGCTTTGAAGAAAGAATAAAAAATAAGAACTGGCCTCCGCCACGGACCACAGAAGATAAAATCTCCATTTTCTGAGGGCTGTCCCTGCCAACAGCCAAGTTTCTAGGACTGGCCTGTGTGCTGAAGAAGAAACGGATGAAAAATTTCAGGGGTGCAGCCAATTCGGAGCCACAAAGTTGGGCAACCTATCAAGACGGAGCTCAGCTCCTGAATCTCTGGGAAGCAGGAAAACTCTGAGAGGTGGAAAGGACGGATGACTGAGATGTCTAATAATGACCAGGGCCGGCTGCAGGACAGGCGGCGTGCCTGGTTCCCAGTCCTCAAGCTGACAACAGAGGGAGCCCAGGCCCCTTCTGATCCTTCCACCTCTCCCACCCTGGTAAGAGACCCCCACTCCGTAGCAGGGTGGCCTCTGGCACAAAGCAGGGTCCTAGAGGACGGGGAGAGCCCGTCGTCTCTGCCATTTGATTCCTGTTGAGTGCCGGACAGATGAGCTGACTTCTCTGAGCCTTGCAGAGCGGTGATGGTCAAGCCTGCCTTGACCACTTCCCAAGGCCGCGGAGAGTCAACTACAGCAACACACACCGGCGTGTAGTGCAACGGTCCAAGAGCTGGAAGGTACAGGCTCTAGAGGGTGGGCTTCCTAAAACTTACATAAACCTTGGGTAAATGAAGGAAGATAGAAGTTACCGCCCAAATATACTTCTTCATACGATAAACCTGTGTCCCACCTATATGTCACCTGGTCAGAGGCCACCGGTAACTGAGAAAGTGCGCGTGCTCGGCTGAGACGGGCCTGGTGCCGTGTGGCCCAAGCTCAGGCCCACTGGTGAGTGGGGCAGGGGCTAGCTCTTGTGCTGCCTCGCCTCGCCGTCCTCTGAACAGTGCTCCCTACCCTCAGGTGCCCCTCAGGCCTCCCCGTCTCCCACCTGGGGCTCGCCCCTCAAGGCTACAGCTAACAGGGGATGAGGCTGGGGGTGCAGGTGATCACAGTGTGGCCGGCCGGAAGGTTGGCTTGGAACAAGAAATAAAGAGAAAAGAGGCAGCTTCTCCCAGCAGGCTCTGAGATCCGAGGCGTGGCTGCGGTGTGCCGCCTGTTTTCCACCAGGTGGAGGGTGCTGGTTTGAGAAGAGGAAGTTACCTCTTAGGGAGGCAGGTCCCTGGACCTCTCGGTGCCAGGACACCCTAGCTCCGATGTTCTTAGACTCTTCACCCTGTCCCTGCCCCCAACTCGCACTGGCCCTTCCTAGGACCGTGTGACCCGGCTGGGGAACTCCTAGAGAAGCGCGGGCCAGCTTTGTGACACAATTAGGATGGACGGACTCCACGTGAAACAGTGACGTGCATACCAAGGCAGGCCGACTCACGGCGCACCCACACTGTCATCCTGTGGTGGCAAGCACACCGAGGGACGTTTGCAGGAGCCCATGGCTGTCCTGAGAGATTCGACCTCAAATGCCTTACGAAGAATCCCAGCTTGCCCCTGTGTCCACTGTGGCTCTGTGGATTTACGCTCGCCTCTGTGGCCCCCATCTGCATTTTCAGTCTGTACCTGCTCTTAAAGATAATCCATCCAAAATATGCAGTCTAGGCTGTAGAGCAGTACTTGTTTGGTGTATTTGTTACCGTAGAAATAAACTCCTAAGTAGGGAGAGTAAACAGTAAAATACAGATCAAAGTAGAAAAATGAGAAAAAAATGTAAGAACACTGAGTTTATACTAGGATATATACAGAGTAGAAAGAGGTATTTCCAAAATTGTTGTTTCTCAGCAGCAAATTATTTTCTTCTCCATATTTTTCTGCATTACTAAAGTTTCTATATTGGGGATGTATTACTATTTAACTTCTAAAAAGTTACTAAAAAAAATACTGGGAGGAAAATGTCGACATGAAGATTTAACTGGTCAAAAGTGAGCAACCAAATGGCTTAGGGTCTCGCAGGATATCATCAGCTCTGGCTAGAGACCTGGGCCAGTTTGGATCCGAGTCGAGTCAGCAGCAGGGAACACAACAGGCATCAGAATGCGCAGAGCTGACCCTTTCGGCAGGCAGCCAGGTCCACTTTAGCAACAGTCATGCCTGGAATGGAAGGTCACCCTTTAAAGATATCTAAAAAGCACATATAAAGGACCTCTGAACAAAAAGGCTGGAAATCCTAAGGGGCGTGCTCTGCTTTCAGAGACACTCGGCAAGGGCGGGCTCCGGAGCTGGAGCCAAGACGCCCGGCACCGGGAGGCTGATGGTGGTGCCGCAGGGAGCACACGCCGCCGGCTTGGACTGCGGGCTCCACGGAGCTTTAGAGGAAACCGATAGTGAACTGGGTGGCTCAGCAGGTTAGGCGTCTGACTCTTGATTTTGGCTCAGGTCATGATCTCAGGGGCAGGAGCTCCAGCCCTATGTTGGGCTCCAGGCTGGGCGTGGAGGCTACTAAATAAATAACTAAATAACTAAATAAATAACTAAATAAACAAATAACTAAATAATGAAATAAATATCTAAAAAATAAGTAACAAAGTAAATAAAAATTTTAAAAATATATAGAAGATATGTACACGAATAACTAAATAACTAAATAAGAAATAACGAAATAAAAATTTTAAAAATACAAAGAAGATATGTACACGAATATACATATATATGAATACACATATATATTGAACAGAATAACCATGATGAAATGTGCAAGTAAGTCGATTAGGTTTATACCACCAGCTTGCACACTATTAGGGGAGAGGCTTAGATGGAAGATGTCTTGGGGGAGCTGTGGTCTGGGTTTAAAGGATAAATAGGCATTTGCCAGGCAGAGGACGTGGAGGAGAGTAGGTGGGGTCCAGGCAGATCCGAGGTCACAGCCATTCAAAGAAAGAGATTGTGTGTATCCCCAATATCCCTGAGCCTTACAGTAACGGAGAGTCTAAGTACATAGTGAAATAAGAGCAGAAACAGAAAGATGAGGAAAATTTAAGAATAGCTTTCAGTGAATGTTTACTGGATGCTGACTCTGTCCCAAGTCTGGGGCTAAGGGCTTGGGGTGCAAGGAAGAGCTTAAGAGAGGAGGCTGGGACCGTTTTCCCCACCTTAAATATGAGGAAATTGGGGTTTATCAAGAGGCTGCAATGTGTCCAAGGACGTGGACACACACACATCCAGATGGTACAAACCTAGTTTTAGGTTTTATTGCAACACTTCAGGAAATATCGGTAAGTTGTTTCTTAACATCGTGGTGAAAGTTTATTTCCCTATATGGGGACGATCTGTGCAGCCCCTTTTCCGTTATTCAAATAAAAAATTATGTTTTCTGTCGGTAAATACCCAGAAATACAATTACTAGACCATACAGTATAGCTCTACTTTTAATTTTTTGAGGAACCCCCATCTGTTTTCCACAGCGGCCGCGCCACTTTGCGTTCCCACCAACAGGGTGCCCGAGGGTTCCTTCTTCTCCACGTCCTCACCGACACTTACTATTTCTGCTTCTTGAGTCTAGCCCTTCTGATAGGTGGGAGCTGGGATCTCGTGGTGGTTTTGATTTGCATTTTCCTGATGATGAGGGATGCTGAGCATCTGTTCACGTGTCTGTTGGCCATCTGGAAACTGTCTTTGGAAAAACGTCTATTCAGGTCCTGTGCCCATTTTTTAATCAAATTATTTGGGTTTTTTGATGTTGAGTTATATAAGTTCCTTATATAGTTTGGAAATTAGCCTCTTATTGGATATATTATTTGCAAATATATTCCATTCAGTAGGTTGCCTTTTTGTTTGGTCGATCATTTCCTTCACTGTGTAGAAGCTTTTAATTTTGGGGTAGTCAATTTTTTTTTTTAAAAAAAAGCTTTTTATTTTGTGGTGCTTTTGACTCCCTTGCCTTGGGAGACACAGCTAGAAAAATGCTGCCGTGGCCATCCCTATGGTTACTGCAGCGTTACTTAAATACCCAAGATGTGGACTCCAAGTGTCCATCAACAGATGAATGGATAAAGAGGATGACATATATGTGTGTGTATATAAATATAAAATAAACAATAGAATATTAGTCATAAAAAGGATGAGATTTTGCTATTTGCAACCACACGGATGGACCTAGAAGCGTTTTATACAAAGTGAAGTAAGTTAGACAGAGAAAGACAAATACCATGATTTCACTTAGGAATGGAAAAACAAAATAAAACAAAACAAGTAAACAGAAAGCAGAATCAGGCCTATAAATACAGAGAACAAAGGGATGGTGGCCACAGGGGAGGAGACGGGGGACGGGGGACAGGAAAACCGGTGAGGGGAGTGGGAGATCCGCCCCCCAGTCATGGGACGGAGGCGGCAGGAGGATACGAGGCACCGCAGCGCGCGAACACAGCACCGAGCGGATGGACGGGAGCGACGTTCGTGGCCAGCACGACACACGGTGTCCGGCCGGTGAATCACTACGTCGCACACCCCAAACTACTGTAACATCGTGTGTCAACTAGGCTCCCAAGGAAAAAAGAAAATCATAAACATTTCTGACTTTCCTTTTATGAAAATGTTTTTCTGCCCTGGGAAGATAAATACGTGAGCCTCGTAAGGTCTCATCAATGTCCTACATCTTTCGGGCCGATTCCTAGGCCGGTGACGCCAACCGACAGGTGACCGAGTCCACACTCGGGACCGTGCGCGGCCGGCCCGGGGAGCAGGTCTGGCGGCGGTCTCGCCAAGGTCACCGGGGTCGCCACCAAAAACAATTTTGTGGACAGAACCAGCCTCAGGATCCGCGTGGAAAGTACCGAACGTGCCTCCAGGCTGCTGACGGCCCGCAGGAGACTACTCAGTAGGGGACAAATACTCGGGGACTGTCCACCCGCAGCACCCGAATCGCGCCCCAGCGGATGCGCAGGGCCCCCCGGGAGCAGGCCCCCTCACGGGCGAGCCGTCAGCCCACGAGCTCTCTTAGGAACACAACCACGCGCCGGGCAAACGGTGCTGCCCAAGAACGGAAAACCCACTTCTAACCCTGCACCTTTAGGAAGAGGAGGGAAAAAGTTTTACGGTTGTTTGCTTGTTTGTGCAGGGCCGCTGAAAAGCCATGTAGGTCTGTAGCTATTTTCCTTTACCACATACTTTAAACTGTTGTTCCCCCCCCCCCCCCCCAAATAAGAGGTGTTTCTTGTAGGCTTACTAAAAAGCTACAGGACTCTAATCAGAAATAACAGCAACATAAATCCTCTCTACCATTAACTGTAAAAATTAGTCTTGCCTTCTAAATTTCACTTTTTTTAAAAAAAGATTTTATTTATTCATTCGACACAGAGACAGAGGCAGAGGGAGGAGAAGCAGGCTCCCTGCAAGGAGCCCGACGCAGGACTCGATCCCAGGACCCCGGGGTCACACCCTGAGCCAAAGGCAGACGCTCAACTGCTGAGCCACCCAGGGTGTCCCTGACTTCTTTTTCAATCATTTAATTAGAACGTAGCCCTAAAGGCTGCAGTTACACGATGCTTTCCAATCTACTGTTGTATTCTATTTGGAAAGACAAATCTGATGTTATTCTTTGTGATTATCATGCTGACTCTCATAAAAGGCTCATTAATATATTCAGAATGACTAAGGCAAGCAAGCCACCTGTGATTCTTAGTTTTCCCAAAAAGCAACCCATCCTCTATCCCCACGCAAGCTAGCATTATTCCTGCCGTGGGGAAATAAATAACCAATGCAACTCTTCCTAAAACACTTCTGGACGGGCGTTTTCTTGAGATAAAGGGGAGTAGCTTCGTTGCAAAACTTGTCTGCAGCTGAAGATGTGACGTGGTCTACTTTGATCTGGAGGCTCCTGCAGAGCCTGCTTCTCCCTCTGTCTACGCCTCTGTGTGTCTCTCATGAGTGAATAAATAAAAAACCTTTAAAGAATAAAAAATAAATAAAACTGAGTACAAAGTGCCTCTACCAAATACTTATGAAAAATCTAATATAACCTTTGTTCTCTTCATTAAGGGCCCAACTCCACCGTAGCTATGGTGCTCACTCCAACCAGGACACAGTCTCTTTCTCTCAAATTTACTACCTACTGGGGCTGATTTCTCATCTGCTAGAAACGCACCAGCACCAGCACCAGCACCACCAGCACCAGCACCACCAGCACCAGCACCACCACCACCAGCACCAGCACCACCAGCACCAGCACCACCAGCAGCAGCACCACCACCACCACCAGCACCAGCACCACCAGCAGCAGCACCACCAGCACCAGCACCACCACCACCACCACCACCACCACCACCAGCACCACCACCACCACCAGCACCAGCACCAGCACCACCAGCAGCAGCATGTACCTGTGAAGACAGGCCTCACAGCCTGTGCGTATGTGCGCCCCCGACGACATTAACTCTGCCCACACAAGGAGAGCTAAACCCGGGGCTGCCCATTCCTACCTCCCAACCCTCTCGCAAGGGCTGTCTCAGTGCCGTGCTTCCTCGCAGTGTCCGCAGACCGGCAGCAGCGGCATCACCTGGGAACCTGTTTGAAATGCACGTTCTCAGGCCCCATCCCAGAGCCACCGAATCAAGAGCTGTGGGGCTGGGGCGCAGTTCCCCAGGTGACCGATGCCCTCAAGCTTGAGCAGCACTGCTGCACTGCAGGAACTCCCAAGCCACCACCCCGGCTGTGCACTCAGAGCCTGCAGGTGGCACTCAAGGCCGGCCGGAAGGACAGGAGCAGCCCTCGCTGGCAGCACAGTTCCCCAACAGCTGGCTCAGCCTCCCCTAAGGAGTTCAAAGGTCACAGGACATCTCAGCTGTGAACAGGAACCGCACTGAAACTCTCACCGCCCAGAAGTACACACACTGAACCTATCATTCATTTTCGGGGACACAATCGATATTTAATCATTTTAAAGTTTTTTTGTGTTGTTTAATACGATGAGGATACAAACACATTTGAAGAATGAAAATGTCGATGAAACAGAACAAAATAAGAAACTCGAATTATCCTCAGCCGTCGCGTGTATCTGAATAATAGAAATACCCTCTATGGGGAACGAATCATTAGAGTCCCTACCCTGAAAATCTCACTGAATTGATGTGACAAGAGCGAGGATTTTTCTAACGTCGGGCACGACCTCTGCTAGAGCCTAGCAACGACACGAAGCATAACGGAAGGCACGATCTGTGATAGATTCTACCGAAACCCGGAATTGTGCCTCCCGGGTTTTAGTACACACACGTCTAGCGAGGATGTGGGCCGCTCTGCTGGTGGGGCGCAAGTCGGCAGGAGCCCTCGGGGGAACCAGTTGGCTGCTGCGGGAGCTGAACACAGAGCTCTAGGGGTACCTGGAACCACAGAGGTCCGTCCGCCTGAGCACAGGCCGCAGCGGCTTGAGCGCTCCACCCAGACGGGGCTTCCTCAAAGAATGTTCTTACAAGTGTCACAGCAGTCACAAACTGGAAACGACCCAAACGCCCACTGGCAGTAGAGGAAATGGTCACGGGCAGTCATTCAATAAAATACATACAGCAACGCACACACAAACCAGCCGGTAAACCAAGCCGCGGCTCTACACAACTGGGATGAACGTGCAGATACCAGGGAAGCCAAAGAGGCCACACTGAAGGGGCGCCCGTCCCCCCCAAACAGGGAAAGCAAATCCCCAGGGACAGTGGTCAGGGGTCAGCGCAGTTACCAAGGCTCCCCAGTGACAGGTGCACCTGCAGGATCAGGGCTGGGGTGTAGACAGCTCGCACGTCCTAGGCTGCATTCACTGAACTGCACACTTAAGCGTGTACTTGACTGTACATCCCACCTCTTTATAAAGAGAGGAAAAAACACGCAAATATCATCGTTGACGGGAATGTCATAATGTTCAGTTTGCATCGGGAGAGTCCAGGCTGCTGGGTCACCGAGCTCCGCTTGTGCTGGGCTAACCCTAAAGTCAGATACAGTGAAAACTAAAACCAAGTTTCCCTGAATTCGCGCCTTATGCCAGCGCGTGGGGGGGCACCCCAGAGGCCGCACTCCTCTCCCCGGGCTCTGGCCATCATCGGAGCCTGCAGCATCCCCGGCCGGCACACCCCGGGGCGCGGGCATCCCGGGGGGACAAGGCCTGGCTCACCCGCCTCACCGGGCTCCCCGAACCACCCCTCACCAGGGTCCCCCGGGCCGCCCCAGGCCCCGCCGGTTAGCGCAGTGTCCCAGCCCCTTGGGGCCTGTGGATTCTGGATACTGGATTCGCCCCGTGGGGACCAGGGGTCGCGGGGGGCGGGGGGGGGCGGGAAAGCGCACCCAGAGCAGCAGCCCCGGCCGCCCCCTGCAGTCCCCTCCCTGCCCCCCCCCCCGCGCCCTCCCCACGCCCCCAGGCGCTCGGTCCCTTTCTGCGCTTCGGGTGGGAGCGATGCTGCGGCGCGGAGGGGGCGCATCCGCATCCGCATCCGCATCCGCAACCGCAGCTCAGGTGCGAGCCCGCCGCGCGCAGGTCCCCGGCACCCCGTCCCCGTCCCCGTCCCCGTCCCCGTCCCCCCGCGCGGTACCTGGAGCAGGAGCACGTGACCCCGCCCCCATCCCCCCTGTGGTCCCCCTGTCCCCCCTCCCCCCGCCGTCCCCATCCCCGGGCGCCGTACCTGGAGCAGGAGCACGTCCCCCGGTGCCCCCCGGTCCCATCCCCCACTGTCCCCCCGGCCCGTACCTGGAGCAGGAGCACGTGCCCCGCCCCCATCCCCCTGTGGTCCCCCTGTCCCCCCTCCCCCCGCCGTCCCCATCCCCCGCCCCGTACCTGGAGCAGGAGCACGTCCCCCGGTGCCCCCCGGTCCCATCCCCCACTGTCCCCCCGCCCCCATCCCCCCCGCCCCGTACCTGGGAGCAGCAGCACGTGCCCCCCGAGCCCCCCGGTCCCATCCCCCCGCCCCCCGCCCCCGCCCCCCCCGGTCCCATCCCCCACTGTCCCCCCGCCCCCATCCCCCCCGCCCCGTACCTGGGAGCAGCAGCACGTGCCCCCCCCGAAGCCCCCCGGTCCCATCCCCCCGCCCCCCCCGCCCCCCGCCCCGTACCTGGGAGCAGGAGCACGTCCCCCGGTGCCCCCCGGTCCCATCCCCCACTGTCCCCCGCCCCCATCCCCCCCGCCCCGTACCTGGGAGCAGCAGCACGTGCCTCCGGGCTCCGGCCGGGCCCCCCCGGTCCATGCCGCCCGCCCCCCTGCAGGGCGCGCCCCGAAGCCGCAGGCCGGGCGCGGCGGGAACGGCGGGCGGACGCGTGCTCCGGGCGGCGCAGGCCCGGGAGGCGCCCTCGGGAGCCCGCTGCCCCCGCCCAGCCCCGCCCAGACCCGCCCAGTCCGCCAGCCGCGCCCGCGGGGCTCGAATTTAGCGCCGGGCCCAGGGGCGACCCCACCGGAGACGCGGCCTCTCCCCCCGCGCGGCCGGGCTGGGTACTCGGAAGGGGGAGGGGTGGGCGGGGAGGGGGAGGGGGAGGGGAGGTGCAGGGGGAGGGGGAGGGGAGTGCACCGGGGGAAGGCGGGACGGACGCACGGGCGCGGGGGAGGGGCGGACGGTGCGCCGGGGCGGGGCGGAGGGTGTACGGGGGCGGAGGAGCGCGGAGGGTGCGCGGGGCGGGGGCGGAGAATGCAGGGGGAGGGGCGCGAAGGGTGGGGAGGCTCCGCGGGGGCGGGGCGGGCGTGCGCGGGAGGAGGGGGCGGAGGGGCGGAGGGTGCGCGGGGGGGGGAGGGGTGCGCGGGGGGCGGGGGTGCACCGGGTGCGGGGGGGCGAGGGGTGCGCGGGGGCGGGGCGGGGGTGCACGGGGGGGAGGGGTGCGCGGGGGCGGGGCGGGGGCGGGGCCGGGTGCACCGGGTGCGGGGGGGAGGGGTGCGCGGGGGCGGGGCGGGGTGCGCGGGGGGCGGGGTGCGCAGGGTGCGCGGGGGCGGGGCCGGGTGCACCGGGTGCGGGGGGGCGAGGGGTGCGCAGGGTGCGCGGGGGCGGCCCCCGGAGTCCCGGGCGCAGCGGGCAGGGCGACCCCGCGCGGTCCGGCCCGGGGCGGTGCTGCTGGAGCCTCCGCGGGCCCGGCCCAGTCCTTGCCCCCCCCCCCCCCCCCCCCCCCCTTGGCCGAGTGAGCGCGGGAGCGGCCCCCCGGGGCCCAGCCCCCCCCCGCCAGCCGCGCAGGTCAGGGACTCCGGGTGTGGGACCGGCCCCGCCACTTCGGAAGTGTCCTTGTAAGGAGTCAACAAGGGAGACCTTTGCAGAGCGATGTTTTAGGACCCCGAGGCCAGGACGTTTGGGGATTCAAACTTGGGAAAATAAAATTTTGATTGGAAAAATCAAATACCTGGTGTGTGGCTTTTAAAAAGAAGATAGTAAATACTTATCTCATAATTTGAAGAAAAGCGGGCGCCCCTCCGACCCCACCCAGATCCCCATCCCCACCCGGGGCGGGAGGCAGCCCCTGTTGACCGTTTCTTGTCTCTGCCTCCCAGGAGTTTTCCAGGCCTGTACAAGTCCGTGTCTTATTTTTTTGCACACATGGAAGAAAAATGCTACGTGACTTTTCATGCACTTCACTTTTCTTGAAGACAGTGAAATCTGGCAGCGCTGGATCTCAGGCTTCTGAAAGGGATTTTTAATTTCCATCCTATGTCCCCTGGGCGGTGGCAAATGCAGTTGCCGGGACCCCAGAGCGCACCTTTCTGGCTGAGGAGGGTCGTCCAGATGCCAGCGCTGGAACAGGCCTCGGATTATCTCTCTGGTCCCTTCCCTTCCCCAAGATCATATTATGGGAAAAGTTATGGGGTGTAGGCCAAATCCCCAGGCGCACCCTAATCATTACTAACAGCTACAGGAGAAACGTTTCCCACAGTCCCCGCTCCGACATACAGAGTCGTTCTCATTCTTCTCTGATCCTTTCCAGCCTTTGGCTCCATGAATATGTATTTGTTACGCGGTGGCTTTCACAGGGTAAGGACAATTTTGTCTGCTTCTCTCCCTCAATTTTGTCTGCTTCTGTCCCTGCACATGGTATAAACACGTTTTCCACGGCCTCCAGAATGTTGTTAATGAAGACACAGTCTCACACTGCTAAGGTACCCAGGTTACTGAACCCTTCCCTAGTGTGCGATATTGAGGTTCTTTCCAACTGTTTTTATAAATAATGCTACGATGCAACCCGTGCGTGGACTTTGCCACAGTTGAAAGCAACGAGCTAGATGGACACGTAGCAACTTGGATGCTTCATGTCAGGGGGGAAAGATGCAAGACTAGAGGCAAGACGAGATTTATAACGCAGTACCAAGGAGATGAATTTAAAAACACACAGAAAACAACACTATCTTTTTCTTTTTTTTAAGATTTTATATATTTATTCATGAGAGACACACAGAGAGAGGCAGAGACACAGGCAGAGGGAGAAGCAGGCTCCATGCAGGGAGCCCGACGTGGGACTCGATCCCGGGACTCCAGATCACTGCCTGAGCCCAAGGCAGACGCTCAACCACGGAGCCCCCCGGGGGCCCCAACAGTGTATCTTGTATGAGGACACATGCACCTCTAAAAGACCACGAATCAAACTCATAAGGAATGGGCATCTTCAAAATGCAGGGGGTGGGATGACGGACAGGTAAGGGATGAAGGGGCAAGAAAAATCAAGAGAGGGCCCAGGGCACACGCGGCCAACTGTCACTGTGTCTTAGGAACAACAGTATAATTTACTCTCTGACATTTAGGCCCAGAGACAGAAACTTTTTTTTTTTAATGTGTTGAAACAAACATTTGTAAACAATTTCCTTTATCCACTTAAAAAATTTACCCTCTTGGAAGGGGTGCCAGTGGTGATAAAGGAAACTGCCTCCAGAGTCCTGTGGTCCTCGGGGTAAATAATGCCCAAGGTACTAAGCTTTGAACACAGGGACTTTGAGATGCGGCCTCACTTGCCCCCTCCAGCCACATTCCCCGCTGCTCCCTCCCTGTCCACGGTCTGGCCACCCGGAACTGCCCTTGTCACATCTATAGCTCTTGACACTGTGCTCCCAGTGCCAGACACCACCGCGCCCACTAGCCTCATTCCTTCACCTGCTCCCTCACCTTCCACCAGCGCTTGGCCAGCTTTACTCTTCCACCAGGTCTTACTTAGCGGATTCCCTCTCCAGGGCTTCTCCTGCTGGTGCCCGCCCCCCATCCCCAACATCCCCCCAAGAATGAGTGAGATGCCTCCAGTGTTCCCAGTAATGTCACTGGGCGGTGGAGCCCAGTCCGTCCCCGTCAGCTCCTTGAAGGACGGAGCCCAGTCCGTCCCCGTCAGCTCCTTGAAGGACGGCATCTAACAATCCTCCACTTTATCCTCAGAAAAGGACAACGGCTTTCTCTCGGTACTGTGACCTCGCCCCCTAACTCAGATGACCCTTCCACCCTCCAGCAGCCTTGAGGGGAAGTGGTAGTGGGATCCCCACATTTTACAGAGGAGGAATGGAAAGCTGGGAGGGATCAGCTAAGGGCCCCAAATCCCCAGCCGGCCAACCCACAGGCAGCGCCCCGCCTGCCCGCCCTCCCTCCCTGGCGTCCAGCCTGGGACAAAGCTTATGGGCACGCGGTGAGCTGAGCTGCATCTTTTGAATAAACCTGTATGTGGAGAGATGGCAGTGATGGCAACTGTGTGGCCTGCGGTGTTCCTAAGTTTTATAAATGAGAACAAATTGATTACACCCAGTATACCATAAAATATCCCACAAATTAATTTGTATGTAGTCACACTAACATGCAGGCACAATCTCCAAATAATAAGAAAGAAACAGCAAGTAGAGAATCACAGAAGCTCCTCTAAATGCCAGAAGCAAGAGATGTTCACTTTCTATTTAAAAAAGAAATAAAGGAACTGGGAGGAAAAAAAAAAGTTCAGAGTCAAAGGACTTTCACGAGGCTTGGGGGTGACCAGAGCAGAGGAAGTTTCAACTAAGGGTAAATAAAAAATTTCTCTCTTTCTCGGAGATTATTAAAAACTTCCGACAATGCTTCTTTCAAGACAAAATTTGCATTTATCATCACTTTTACTGTAAGAAACGATCGTTGTCTTGTTTTTGTCTTGTTGCCAAATGTTCATCTAGTGACACCAGGGAAGGCCACGTCAAGCACAAGCTGGGGAGGAGCGAAGGATCAGCTCTCTAGAGAGCCCATTGTTTTTTATATTTTTTCTTTTTCCCCTTTATTCCCTTTCACTATTTTTTATATTCACCAAATGAATGATAGTGAAAGGGAATAAAGGGGAAAGGAGTGACAACGAGTGGGAAATATCAGTGAGGGAGACAGGACATGAGAGACTCCTGACTCTGGGGAAGGAACAAGGGGTGGAAGGGGAGGTGGGTGGGGGTCGGGGTGACTGGGTGATGGGCACTGAGGGGGCACTTGGTGGGATGAGCACTGGGTGTTACCCTATATGTTGGCAAATCAAACTCCAATAAAAAAAAACAAAACAAACAAAACAAAACAAAAGCTGATTGTTTAGAAAGGGGACCAGGGAGCACTGGTGAACCGTCCTTTCTGGGGAGGATATTTCCTTTCTGTTCACTCTCTTAACCACCCCAAGCTAAAAGTGCATTGCGCCTGCTGCAGAGGGGCAGCGAGGCCCACGTAAGGTAGTGAGACCCGCCAGTTCTAGAGGAGTGACTGGAGCTATTGGGAGAGGAAGAAGAGCAAGCCCTGGCGTGGAGAAGCTGGCCCTGGGGCCCACAGTGGGGCCACGGGGCTCTCCCAGGAGGCAGAGGCAGGACCCAGGGGCCAGCCTTGCCCAAGGCCGCCCTGAGGCCAGAATGGAATGAGACAAAGCTGGGCACCTGGGGGGCTCCGGCCTTCCCCTCAGGGTGTAACCCGAGGGTCCCAGGGTCCAGTCCCCGCATCGGACTCCCTGCATGGAGCCTGCTTCTCCCTCTGCCTGGGTCTCTGCCTCTCTCTCTCTGGGTCTTGCAGGAATAAATAAATAAAATTATTGAATTAAAAAAAAAAAAAAAAGAGGAAAGAAATGAGACAAAGTCAGGCTACTTTGTGATTTTTGCAAAGCACAAAAATGGGTCACTGCGGCGTCCACAAAACGCCACACGCCTCCCCTCTTCCCCAACATGAGTGACTGCTGCTGCTTTTCTCCCCTGCCTCTGTCCTCATTCCACTTCCCCTTCCTGTGCATGAGACTCGCCACTCGCCGGGTCGCCCACTCATAGAATTGCCTCACTTTCTGTCTCTAGACAGAACAAATGAATGTTGTCAGTGCACAAATATCCCTGATTCTCTAGGAACTTAAATTAATAAAAAGACTGTCTTTTAAAAGTGCTTATAATTTTTTAAAATTTTTTAACATAAATATTAAACGCCCCCCCCCCCAAAAAAAAACAACCTATCAGAACCTCTAGACAGAACAAACGAATCTCGTATTTCTTGCGAAGATCACGCCGGAGGTAAAGGATGTGCAACCAAGGAAGTACTCCTTGTTCTGCAGTTAGGAAAAAAACCAGAGATTCAAAAAAAAAAAAAAAATTAACATTGGTTGAAAAGGTGAAAGAACGGCCCTAAACGTTAGAGACTGCAGTATTTATCCCACAGCATTGGCAATGTGACTAAATGGGCTAAGATGTGACAAGCCTATCGTGAAACAGATTGTCAGCTTTCTGGTGGATGGGAGCCACGCAGGCAGGTCTCCGTTTATTTAAAACGTAGCTTAAAATAAAAACACTATTAAGGTATGGGACAGTGCTTCTGGCTTCAGGAATGAGCACTGACGCAGAAGAGGGCTTTCCAGCGGAATCTACGTTCAAATTGCTCAAGTAACGCTACAGGTGGGGATGAAGGAGGTCTCAGCAAGTGATGCTGCTCAGCTTCCGCGGAAGGGCAGCCGTGGGCTACCTGCGGCAGCACAGATGAGGACGAGGATGGACAAGAAGTGGCCACATTCTGAGTTATCCCTTTTGTGGAGCTTTTCGTTATCTGTTGTTTTGGGGTTTTGTGCTACCGACACGATGTCCATCTATTTGCGGCCCGGCCCCCTTGTGAATGGCATCCCTGGTGCCACCATGTACAGCCCCAAAGTGTTAATTCTAATGTTTCTTCCGGAAATTATTCATTTCATGATCTTCTTGCTTCTTAAAAATGGAAACTACTTCATATATGATCCTCATGACACAAACTAGATCAAGGTACCTTTTTTTTTTTTTGAGAGAAGCACAGGAAGGCATCGCTGATTTCCTTAGGTGCCAGGAGTAGTCTGCTTCTATGTGGGAAGTTTGGGGTGAGAAAGAGATGAAATGTCCAGCTGCCTGGGTGCCAGAGCCGACTCCACCGCGGGCCTTTACCCCCCAACCTGGGGGCTCCAGACACAAAATTTCAGAGCCCGTCACATTGATCTTGTTACTTTTCTCCCTACGTTTTATGTTGTAAACCAAGTGACCCTGTAATTTATGTTCTGACCTCCTTTACGATTTCATTTTCCACGTTGGATAAATAAGCTCAGCAGAGACACATGTTTTGATGATTTTACCTAGATTAGCTCCATTAAACCTATAAATTGTAACCAGAGGCCCATTTCTTAACTTGCGCTGCACTCTTCTGGGAGGGGCTCCTAGAAGTTAGTTGGAGGCTCTCGGTCTCGCGGCTTGTAGAGCCAGGGGAGGACTGGGCCTTATAAGGAGAAAATGTAAGTTAGAACGCCTGCTTTCTAAAAAGAGTTAGAAGTTTCTGACAAAAGGCAGAAAATAACCTACAAATGCGATGCCAATCTCCTGGTGATTGTGAATCTGGTGCTTGGTCTCTCTCCGTCTTGACGTGGGCCCAATCTAAATTAATTCCACGGTATTTATTGACACCTAGTCTGTGCCAGACACGGTTCTGATGGTTTGGGCGAGCTCAGTAAATAAAACAGACAAGCCTACCTGCCTTCCCGGAGTTTGCATCTAGTGGAGGGAGACAGATGCGCATAACAGACCCATCCCACGGCACAGCTGAGGGAAGATCCAGCAGGGACAGAGGGTTGTGCCAGGGGGGCTGCAGCTGCAAATAAGGAAGTCAGAGCGGGCCTCATTAGGAAGGCGACAATTGAGCAAAGACTTGACTTGCCGGAAGAGAGGGAAGCAGGGACGTACATCTCCAAGGGAAGGTGGCTGCAGGCAGAGGGAGTGGCCGATGCAAAGGCTCATGCCGAGGGCTCATGGCACATCCAGGGACAGCAAAAGACGCTGCGTGGGGTAAGTGGAGTGAGCAGGGGGAGAGGTAGTAAGGGAGGTGGTTGGAGAAGTGAGGACCCTGCACACCACCCAACGGGAAGGGATGAGGTCCCTCGGAGGGCTGAGCAGCCAGTGCTAAGAGAACGTAAAAAGGCTTGGATCAACATGTGGTCAAGAGAAAATGGTAGAACAGCCCAGAGTAGCTGCTGCTAAAAATCTGAAAGAAGCCCAGTGTTGCTCCGGACGTTTTCCCTGTGACCCACAGCAAGAGACGCCTTTCACAGCGTGACCCGCATTCCTACAAGACACACAGCTCAACCAGTGCCCATGCCCAACATCCTCTGCAGCTGAAAGAGCTCTGCGACCAGTCATGTGACCGTCTGGGCTCCACCCCAACACGGGGACGCTGTAATCACCACCACTCAGAGCCACTTAGAACGTGCTTTGGCTAAACATCACCTCGGGCCTAGGGACTGTGCCCAGGGAACCACCGTCAGCTCATTAATCACGACCCAATGTGTATGTAAGATCGTCTGCTCTCCCGACAGCTGTCGTTATGCAAAAGTGCTGTGTGGGCTGGATCCCTGCTAGGAAATGTGAAACGTGAAATCTGGGCACATCACTTCTGACAGGCAGCCAGTATTTATGGTGGTTGGCCAAAGAGATTTTACTTCAAATAAACAAGTGTCTAATGGTTCCCAAAAAGCATAGATGTGACCCTAATTAGTAAATTTGCTAATAGATTGTTGTTCATTATCTCCAGACCAACCTTAATATATATATATATATTTTAGATAATACAAAATGTAGAACTGCATCTAGAAATGTTTTGACAGTTTCTCAAAATTGAGAGCAGCCTGTTTGCATGAACATATAAGCCCTGATACTATTCTGACTTGTTAAATTGCTCTTTTAAAACTCAAAATTAGTCTCAATGAGATTATAGTTTTAAATGTTTTTTTTTTTCCCCTGCAAAAAGTTCTTACATTTGCCATTGGGTAGATTCAAGTTTATTTGTCTGTGACTTATTCATTTTATAACTGGAAGTCTGTAACTCCTAATCCCCATCACCTAGTTCACACGTCCTCTCATCCGCTTCCTCTCTGGCAACCACCAGTTTCTTCAGTGTATGTTAAGAGTCTGTTTTTTGCTTGTTCATTTGTTTTATTTATCAGATTCTACATATAAGTGAAATCATATGATATTTATCTTTGACCTATTTCAGGAAGCATAATTCCATCTAGGTCCATTCATGTTGTCAGAAATGGCAGGATTTTATTCTTTTTTATATATTACTACACACACACACACACACACACACACACACAGCCTCTTCTCTATCCACTCACCTATCAACGGACACTTAGGCTCCTACCGTATCTTGGCGATTGTAAATGCTGCTGCTGCTGCAGTAAACCTAGGGGTGGATATATCTTTTCGATAGGTGTTTTTGTTTCCTTTGGGTAAATATCCAGCAGGGGAATTACTAGATCATATGATATTTTTATTTTTGATTTTTGAGGAACCTCCATATTATCTTCCATAGTAGTTACACCAATTTACACTCCCACCAACAGTGCACAAGGGTTCCTTTCCTCCACATCCTTGCCAACACTTGTTATTTCTTGTCTTTTTGGTACTGGCTATCCTGACTGATGTGAGGTGATCCCTCATTATTGTTCTGATTTGCATTTTCCTAATGATTAGTGATGTTGAGCATCTTTTCATGGGTCCATGGCCATCTGAATGTCTTCTTTGGAAAAATGTTTATTGAGGTTCTCTGTTCAGTTTTAATTGGATTATTATTTTTTAGGGGGGTAAGATGTTGAGTTGTATAGGTGTTTTTTTTACATACTTTGGGCACTAACCCCTTATTGGATATGTCATTTGCAAAATATCTACTCTCATTCTGTATGGTTGCCTTTTTGTTTTGTTGGTTTCCTTTGCTATGCAAAAAAAAAAAAAAAAAAAAAAAAAAAAAAAGCCTTTTATTTTGCTGTAGTCCCAACAGTTTATTTTTGCTTTTATTTCTCTTGCCCAAGGATATGTACACATAAATATGTTGCTGAGGCCAATGTCCAAGAGATTACTGCCTATGTTTTCTTTTAGAAGTTTTATGGTTTCATATCTCACATTTAGGTCTTTAGGTTCAAGTTTTACAGTACACTGGAACCGTCCCCTCTGAACCACTTACTACAGAGCAGTGTCCAACTTTTTCAACAGTGTTATCCAAAGAATCATTCTGCAATGATGGAAATATTCTATATCTGTGCTTTCTATTAAGATAGCCACTAACTGCTCGTGACTTTTGAGCATTTGAGATGTGGATCATATGACCAAGAAGATGAAATTTTAATTTTGTTTATTTCTAATTAATCTAAATCTAAATAGCCATGTGGGGTTAATGGTTGCCATATCGGATAGAACCATTTTACAAAAAAAAGTTGAGCAAGTCACTTCCGTACTCAAACCCCACCAACAGTTTCCAATGACCTTTCTTTTTTTTTTTTTTAATTTTTATTTATTTATGATAGTCACAGAGAGAGAGAGAGGCAGAGACATAGGCAGAGAGAGAAGCAGGCTCCATGCACCAGGAGCCCGATGTGGGATTCGATCCTGGGTCTCCAGGATCACACCCTGAGCCAAAGGCAGGGGCTAAACCGCTGCACCACCCAGGGATCCCTCCAATGACCTTTCAAATAAACTTTAAAGTCCTCAGTTTGATATTCAAAGACAAGCTGATCCCTACCCCATTACTTGCTCCCTGTAACCCCAGTTTCCTTGGTCTCCTTTATGCTCCTGCGACATACTATGTTCCTTCCACCCTCCAGGAGCTGATTCAGGTTGCTCTCTCTGCCAGGAAAGTTCTCTCCATCCTCACCCAGTACTCCTCTCACATTCTCCCATTTCTCTGGCCAAAGCCTATTCATTTCTTAAGTCTCTTTCTCTTATTGATGCCACTTACCTGTTCATTTAGCAAATATTTGTTGAATTCCAACTATGGGCCAGGCATCATGCTAATGAGTGAGAGTAAAGGCAATAGAACAAGATAAAACGGGCCCTCTGTCCTCGTGGAACTTATAGTCTAGTTAGGATGACAGAATTTTTAAAGTAAATAATCAAAACAATAGTAAGTTGTGATAAGTTTCTTAACTCTGGGCTCTGAACCAAACCAGAGAATAATGGCAGGTGGGGAGAGGCTTCTCGGAGGATATGGCATTTTCAATGAAACCCTAAAGGGAAAGGAGCCACATTATGTGAGAATAGGTAGAAGGGCCCTGGAGAGCACTTATTACAATGGTAGTTAAAGCTTCACCCTGTGATTGCATATTTATTTAATGTCTGTAGACTCCATGAGGGCAGGGGCTCTATCTTGTCTTATTTTCTCATTGCAAGAGGCTGGCATATAATTGATGCTCAGTAAATGCTTGCTAATAAGTAAACTAGTAATAAGTAAAATTAGACAAATAAGTAAATTTTTTTGAAGTCTAAAACACAGAAAAATTGTTTAGAATAATTATAAAAGGAAAAAGCATTAGTGATTATTAATTATGATTCACATTGGCTTATTAAGATAACTTTATCTAAAGGCTTTGAACCTTTAAAGTGCAAAGTAAAAAATAATCTCTCAAGAATCAAGGATTGGTTGATATTCCTCGAATTCTCAGAATATCTTAATGAAGCAACTTTTCCCTGATTCTCATCTTCATACTCAAGTTTCTACTAGTTATTCAATTAATTATTAAATTAATTCTAAGTGAGGCCATTCTTTCCATTTGTGCTTCAGATTCCCTTCCGGGTATTCAGATCCGAAACATATCAGCTCAAGATCACACAGTTAATTCATACTTCAAGTTCCCAACCACACTAGTCCAAACAAATAACACTGTAGGTATGAAACTATAATCGAAAAGGCACAGCTCATGTTATAAAGCCAGATAGTCCTCCCTATGGACTACCTGTAGAGAGGAAGCTCAGAACAATAAGTTGGGGCTAGCTCTGTAGGCCTACAGGCTCTGAGCCCAGAGGCAGGCAGAGGCAGCTGAGAGTTCCACCGTGTTGAGTACCAGGATTAAAGGTGCCCTATGTGAGACAGGGTCGGTGTGGCTTCATTATGTCAAATCAGGAAGTGAATTGAGGATGGAAAGAGGGATAATGGGATGAAGGTAGACACAGACATTACCCTGCAGCTAGGACATTTGCAAGGCCCCCTGTGACCAGGTGACTGGATCTTGGAGCTCTCCAACATGATCAAGGGTGGGAGCCCGGAGCTACTAGATTGAAGCTTGGTTCTGAGTTGGGAGCTGGGTGGAGACAATCACAAAACTGCTACTTAAAAGGGAATAGACTTGGAGGTAGAGATGAGCAAGACCAACAAAAAGCAACCCTTCAAGATGAGCCTGCAATCTAGAATTCCAAAGCACAAGAAGAAGAGGACAGTTGCACAAAGCATGGCACATGGCTCCTACAAGAGGAACATGGATTCTCTGAAGATGATATGAAAATAACAGAGCAATCTGAAGCTGATATTGAAATAAATGTTTCAGAGCCCCAAAGAGATAAAGGAACACCTTCGCAAGAAAAAACATGGAATCCTAAACAAAAGCTGGTGGAAATAGGGTGCGAAGAGCGTATATTTAAAAAACAAAACAAAACAACCCAGTTAGAGTCCTCAAAATAAAAAATACAGTCATTGAAATAAGTGCATTAAGCAGAATAAAATCTAGACCGGACACAGTCAAGCCAAGAAGTGGTGGATTTGAAGGCAACAATGAGGAAATGACCAGGAAAGCACATACAAGTTGGTGGAAATAAAAAAGGGCAGCTGGTAAACATGGTGGCTGGATTGAGAGCTTCCTGCAAGAGTTCTAAAAAAGATTGCAGGGAACAGGAGAGAAACAAGATTTGGAGCAATTATGGCTGAGTATATTCAAGAATCATTGTGATATAATGAGTCCTGATAGGGAAGAGCACACAGAATGTGTCCCCATCTCCTGACCCTTCCAGTGCGGCTACTGGAACTCATCGTGGTCACCCCCTGAATCCTTTATATCACAATCTCTTCTCTGAACATTCCCTTCTCCTTCTTGCTCTAAAGCAGACTTGGCTTATCCAAGGCAAGGGCTTTCCTGGAAGCTCTCTAGAGTTTTCTCTTTATTTATTTTTTAAAGATTTTATTTACTTATGCACGAGAGACATGGGGGGTGGGGGGCGCTGCAGAGACACAGGCAGAGGGAGAAGCAGGCTCCATGCAGGGAGCCTGACGTGGGACTCGATCCTGGGACTCCAGCATCACACCCTGGGCTGAAGGCTGCGCTAAACCGCTGAGCCACCAGGGCTGCCTGAGTTTTCTCTTTAATACCACTTGGCTTTCAGGTGGGATAAGTATCCTCAGTCCTTATTGCTAGGAAGAAACTTTTGTGAACATAAAATGAAATGCAAAAATCAAAAACTCTGAAAAAAAGATTGACAAATTTGACCACGTTAAATGTTTTTTTAAAAAACCTGTAAAATATGACACTTAAAGTTAAAAGACAATCCACAGACCAGGAAAAGATATTTGTCCTGTTTGTAACTGACAAAGGATTAGAAAAAGAGAAAAACAGAATGTATATATTTAAAGCCTACATGTCAGTAAGAATGACAAAATAGACAAATGGGTAAATGCCACAAAAAAATAATTAACAGAGAAGGGAACCCAAACGACCAATAAACAAGAAAATATGCTTCCTCTCACAAACAATCAGAGAAAAGACAAGACACCAAATTTTCACCTACTGGAAAAAATTTAAAACCCTAACAGTGTCAAGTGGTGAAAAACTCAAAAACCTCTAGTGGAAAGGTGACTTTCTAGAGGCAATTTGGAGAGCAGATTTTATAATCTGGTAAAATTCAAGATGTGCCTTTCTATAATATAGCAATTCCACGTGTGAGCATTATTATAATCTTAGAGAAGCTCTCAAATATGTACAGGTTCTGATCCATACATACATGCTCGATATATAGTTTGTAATAGAGGAAATTGGACGCATTTTAAATGTCCATCAGTAGAAGAATGAGTAGGTAAATTATATTACTGTTGTAAAAAGGAAAACCATGTTGCCAACTTGGTGAAACCCTAAAAACATATTCTTACATGCAAGTACATTTCCGAGGGATACGTCCGCTGTGATATAAAGAATATGAACACCCCACACGGTGCCTATCGTATCCCATAGCACATACATGGATATGATATATGTGTATATGATACACGTAGATGGCACATACAACTAAAAACTGGACAGAAAGAACATGCACTTGGCTTCAGTCCTTACCCTTCTGGAGAGAGAACAGTCAGTAGTCTAAAGGGGGCATTAATTATATCCATTATACATTAATTTTTAAAATAAAATATTTAAAGCAAATGGGACATAATTCCCTTGTACTTGGAATGTTTGTGAATTTAAAGGACTTGCCTTATAATAGTCGATAGTACAGACGGCTGTCTACTCTAAAACCAAGATCAGATGTAAAACACAGCAGCACGTCCTTTTTTTCGGGGGGGGGGTGGGGACAGCAGCACATCCTTAATTTGTCTAGAAGACAGACTGGCAAATAACATTTTTAAAAATCAGTTATATGGTGTGGACGTGATTTTCAGCAAGGAAAGCCCTGGCCCCTGTTTCCACTTAGGGTTGGGAGAAAGGGAATGGACTTGAGTTGCAGCCAGAGTCGGATTAGACGTTAGAAATAAGTGTGTATCTCTGCACGACATTCAGGATCTCCTGGGGATTTGGAGAACAAGAGCTTGGCCGAAGCGGCGGACACCCCGGCCTACTTGGAGCTCGAAAGGATTATCAGCGTCACGGATGTCCTCGGAAACCCGAGATTTGGGCTCTGCAGATAAGGGGAACTTAATGGATCTCAGAATCTCCTGCGAGGCAGGAAGGACACCGAGGAAGAGAACGAGAGCTTGGTCCTCCGTCCTCACAGGAACCTCTGCTGATGAGAAGCTGCCTCCCCACCAGGGCAGCGGCGCCGGCTGGGGGACCCGGTGACGCAGGTCAGGGGGCAGCTTCAGGTGTCCCCAGGCGGCTTCTATCCACCCACCTGCCAGCGTCTGCAGACGAGCCTGTGGACGGGGCTGCAGCATGGATACAGAAGAGAAAGACGTCGCTGCTTATTCTTAAGGACGGCACGCAGTGGGATTAGAGGAGGCCCACCACCCGTCTGAAATAGAAAAACGTAACCCAGGTCAAGGGTGAGCACCACTGAGGGCGAGGAAAGGCCAGGAGCTGGGCCCAGTGTCACTGGGAGGGATTTCTGAGGAGCCCGTGCGGGTGGATGGGCTTGAGGGGTCCCAGAGGAGCCGGGGGCCGGTCAGAGGTCAGGCCCACATGGGCTGGGACCCAGGGAGGAGTAGCCCGGGGTCTCAGGGAAGGCCTCCGGAAGGCCCTGGTGCAGATGGTTTGGGGAACGTGTGGTTCTCCATGGTTGATGAGCCGCATGTGGTCATGGAATGCTTTGGAAATTGGCCAGAGGATTCTAGAATTAAGGATGGGGGGGGGGCATGCATGTTCTGGAGTCGGTGGCAATATCCTGAGAACCGTGTTCCCAGGATTAATTTGGGAGCAATTTTTCCCACTTAAGTATTTTATTGGGTTAGGTATGACGTCAAAGGTGTGCATGTTGCCCTGCTTCTCGTTCATCCCACAGCTGAGGACTTTGTTGGGGTGCAGCCCGACTCTTCATTGCTTAGAACGCACATCCTGAAGCAAAAAGCGGCCCTCTCAGGCGCCCGGCGGTCCAGCCAGCTTCACCCCGCGGCTCAACGCCCTTTCCTGTGGGCAGGTCTTCCTTCTGAGCGTGGGTCTCCAGGGAACGACAGTGACAGTCCGGTGGTGGCAGAGCTGTGGCACCGCAGCAGGTCCGTGTGGGCCCCGGCAGCCCCGGGCAGAGGGCTCCGTGCTGCTCTGTGTCCCCTCAGTGCCTCCAGAGCCAAGTCTGCTCAGGTCACTTTCCCAGGCCTGGCTTGAGCTAAAACCGAGAAGAATTAAGTTTGATAAATTAAAAAAAAAAAAAAATCCAGCTCAGACTTTATCAAAACACATTTCTGTGTGTGTCTGGGCTGCAGTGCAAGCCCAGGCGGGTGCAAGGGCATCCGGGGCACACTGGGCAGCTGCCAGAGGCCCAGTCTGGTCGCATGAGGAAGAAATGTCGGGAAAAGAACTCAGGCTGAGAGTGGAGCTCACACATGGTTCAAGGAGCTGTGGGCCTGGAAGGGTGGGGAGTATGAAGTGCCTGCTTCCTACTTGGAGCCTCTAATGGGCCCAGCGCCTGGACAGGCCAGGAATCCTAGGACACTCTGGGGAGACTGGGGTCAGGCTGCTCAGGAGACCCCTGAAATCGGCTGAGTATTTTCAACCACAAGGAATCAAAATCCTGGAGGCGAGCGGGCGTAACCGTGGGAAGACTTATTTATACAACTGGATGCCAAGGGTCCAGAAGCATTGGCTTCCCCCTCAGAGGGATCCTTGGGTGCTCCCCGTCTGGCTGCCTGTGCCCATGGGAGCTCCGTGGTGCCCGGTCCACCTGAGGCCTCAAATACAAGGATACAAGGCCTTCTTATTTTGTCTTTGTTGCCTTAATCATGTTAGATTAGGTGCCTGGCCCCATCACGGTGGCTGGGCGACCACCACTGACTCGGCCTTGAACCAAGGAGGCTGTATTGCTGGTGATGTGGGTGGTGCTCAGAGCAGGAGATGCGTGCAGGATGGGTTGTTTCTGAGCAGCTCTCTGGTTTGCTGAGGTACAAATGAATATTCTGCAAGCAATGAACACCCCTTAAGACTCTTTTTTTTCTTTTTAAATTCAATTTGCCAACATATAGTAGAACCCCCAGTGCTCATCCTGTCACGTGCCCTCCCCGGTGCCCGTTACCCAGTTGCCCCATCGCCCCACCCTCTCCCCTTCTGCAGCCCTTTGTGTTTCCCAGAGTTAAGGGGCTCTCATGGTTTGTCTCCCTTCCTTTAGACTCTTACCTAGCGTTTGGAAAGTGTCTGGAGAGGCAGGGAGAAGAGAAAGTCTCCTAGAGATTGGAAACACTTCCCTGGAGGGCAGCAGGGCACAGGGGTTGCTGCCAAGGAGGGGGTGGGTGATAGTTTTCCAAGAGCTGAAAGGACCGGTTCCCTAAACCCATAGGCCATTCAAAACGCGGCTTTGGTAATTCTGACGGTTCACGTTCTTCACCGTGAGGGTCTCACTCACTGCTACTGATTTGGGCCGAGCTCACGCGCTGCATGCACCTGGGAGGAAGCTGCCGGAGAGACGTTACCCAAGGTGTGTGAGGAATGGAGACTTTAGTGCATAGGTGGTGAACATGCTGGCTGGGATTTGGGATAAACGAAAATTCAAGAAATGCATTTGGACAGGCCCCTGGGGGTTTGGCTAAAGCAGAGAAGGGAAGACATTTAAAAAAAGAAAAAAGGTTTTTCCTTGATTAATGGTATAATTTTCCTTTAAATCACGAATCCAGCCTATTTCTTGGTAGGTGGGGTTGATGAACTGCAGAAATTCTAGTTCAGCTTTACCTTGCCTCAAGGCATCATTTTACTGTTACTGTCGATCGATACATGCCTCTTTTCTTTAGCAATGAAACCGCCTGAGCTTATTAGAAAAGCTATGTTTCCTACCTCATTTAATGCATCTACTTTGCATGTAAGGAGGGAGCTTGGTTGTGGCCTAACTGAATTTCTATGCACACCAATGTGGTTTCCTGATAAAGAAAATGAAATTTTGTCTCCATGTCATTATGAGTCTAACATTCATGCTAACTCTTTTTTTTTTTTAACTGTGTATGTGACTCACACTGAAAAATCCTATTTCTACTCCAAAGGAAAAAAAAAAAAGTTAAATTTATGTTACATGCCTGTAAGGCATTTTAAAGTTAATCGGGCCCTTTGGGTCTAATTTAATTTGTGTAAGATTGCTGTTGATGATTAGAATAGCTATTTAAGATTTTTGTTAACAGTCTGTTATGTGGACTTAATGGAAACACTCCAAAAGCAGTCTGTTCACTTTCCCCTGTCAAATTCAGGTTACAGAGCCTTCACAGATGTTGTAAGTAGACATCGATATGAAAAGGGAATAGAACATAAATTAAAATCATAAGTGTACTCAAACTGCCAACGTTGAGCTTTGGTTAAAAACATCTGTCACATAAAAGCACACATTCAGAGCTATTGCGTCTTGTAACAATTGTCTTTATTTTTCATATCTTTGGCATTTTCATCATTTTATGTTACTGCTCCCTTTGGGATTTTTCTCACGAATGATTGCTTTTTTAACACCACTGATTTCTCTTTGCAAACGGCATTTGTAAGGTTTTGGGACCAACACTAAGAAGTGAAAAATCCCAAGTATAACTAGAATTGTAATGGTCTCAGAGAATCGGAAAACTGACTAATGCAGAGCACGCGGAGCAAGTGAATGTATTTAACGCGTACGGGCCCGTGTTAACTCCAGCTAGCCCTTTGATTCCGTCTACGAGGCTAGGTTTCCTCATTTACAGTTTTACAGTTACCATCCTGACAGACGTAAAATGACCATGAGAAACATTTGGGTCCAGTCCTTCCTTTTCCATAATCAAGGAGATTTCAGGATGCTCCAGACTCAGTCTCCTGTTATTTGTTATAATCAGACAGGTTTTTGTTTTTGTTTTTGTTTTTCAGTTTTAAGACTTTTGTTCTCTCATGACTTTGTTCCAAAGCTTTTGATTTTTGTATTCCTTCATTCTGTTTTACTTTTCTGCTGCTCAGGCTTTGCATTTCAAATCCACAGACCTTTAGTTCATCTTCCCCCTTCTTGCTTTTCCCTTCCATCTCCTCAAAGTCCTTTCCCCTCTTTGACTCATGTTTCTCTAAGAGAGAGATTTCTCAGAGGAAGTGAGTGTCCTGTGAGCTGCAGCTGAGTGTTCACACAGCAGAGAAGAGCAAGGAGACAATGAATGCCATCCCTGTGCCACGTTGCATTGCACTGGGATCAGTGGTGGTGAAGGGGGGACTGTATGTGACAGCATGGATGCTTGAGATTGTAGCAAATATTTTGAAAATAATCAAGTCAATCCCTTAGTGGGAAGTGGTTGGACCAAAATGATAGCCTTTATTTATTCTTGATTTACGCTTAATGGTGATAGGTTATGATACTATAATTTATACATTATAATCAATCAGGTGATGGAAGACTTAAACTTATGTGAAAAGCATTATCTTGATAGGCATTTTGCTAGGGGTTTGCCATTAAAGCACTCTTTCCCTAAAATGTCTTTTAAAAAGTATTAATTTGGGGCACCTGGATCACTCAGTTGTTTAAGGGTTTGCCTTCAGCTCAGGTGATGATCCCAGGATAGCTCCCTGCTCAGCAAGGGGTCTTGCTTCTCCCTCTCCCTCTGCCCTTCTCATGCCCTCATGCTCTCGCTCTCTCTCTCTCAAATAAATAAATAAAATCTTTGAAAAAAAAGTATTAATTCATTGAAGGGGAACATAAGATTTGGGTTAGCCGTATTCCTTAATTTGGGGAAAAAAAGTTAGGTCCAACTTTGTGTTTTACCCTCAAATATATTTTTAAAGATTTTTTTTTAAAAAAACCTAACCTTTTGCTTCTACACCTCTGACAGTAATGATAAAAATGCCTTATCCCCCCATTCCTACGTGTCTATTAGAGTTGTAATGCTCTTGAAAGCTGGGGAAACAGGATGAAAACAGGGTATCACTGGAATGAAAGTAGAAAGATCCAGCAGCCTTTCCACGTGTGCTTGAACTATGGAGATCTAAGCTGAATGCCGGCCATTCTTTAAAGGCTCAGGCCACTGTCCTGCGTGGAGCTGTCCCAGCTGTGACTCCATCTCAGGAGCTGTGTTTTCTTCTCCATCACAGGCCTTCCTTATACCTGCCTTAGTGCACGGTGTGCTGGTAGATGTTAACAGGTGGCTGTGGTGGAGGGTGGGGGCACAGTTTATAGCAATTCCTGTGGTATAGATACTCCCAGCACTGCCACTTCTAAGCTGTCACCTTGACAGCACTAAACTGAGAAGTGATATGCATCATGGGCTCTTGGAAGCAGGCTCATGCCACCTCAGAGATTATTAAATTACAGTTAAAAACAAGACAACAGACCCAAAATGGAGCCCCTTATGCTAAGCCCCACATCACCAAACTGAGAATTACAGTTCTGGCTTTCCCAGAATCGAAATCTTGAACCAGTCAATTAAATAAACAAAGGGTTGCAGAAGGGGAGGTGGGGAGGATGGGGTCACTGGGTGATTGAGCACTGAGGCGGGCATGTGATGAAATGAGCTATATGATATACTATATGCTGGCAAACTGAATTTAAATTAAATTTAAAAACAATAATGATAAAAAAAAAAAAGAAACAGCTTGCTCAGTGCTAGTTAGGTAGACTGCCTGATAGAGCCCTGTACTCCCTTAAAGGAAAATAATCTTGCAATAACCAACATCCTTTTTGCCTGGTATCACTTCCTTTATCCTGCTCCCTTCTGGCTATAAAAGTCTTTCGTTTTGTATGGCTTCTCAGTTCTTTCCTATCTGCCACATTGAATACTACCCAATTCAAATCAATTTTTACTCAAACTCTTAAAAATTTTAACATGCCTCAGTTTATTTTTTAACACTACTCAACAAACATTGACCTGCTGAGCATCTACTGCTTTTGTTATGTATCGTGGGAAGAGACGGTGTATAAAATAATGTCGCTGACAATGGAGAAGGAGCCCCAAAGCAATTGCCAGAGGAGGACAGTATGCAGTAGTGACCCACCAACTCCAATGAAGGGACTCAGAAAAGCTCAAAAGAAGGGCATGTTCACGGGGGAAAGCGTGCCTCAAAGATGCTGAGGATTTCACTATGTGGAGGAGAAGGCAAAGGAAGGCCGGAAGGCTGAAATAGTCACGGTATATTCTTAGAGAAGATAGAACAGATTTCGAGTCACCCACACTGCCCCAATGACCACAAATGAACAACTTCTTGTACGATTACAGAATATTTGTTTCCCATTTACCAAGCATTTTCACACACAGTACTTCTTTGGATCCTCACTAAAGCCTTGGGAGACAGGTAGAATGGAATAGGTATTATTATTATTATTATTATTATTATCATTATTGTTTTCATTTACTATAAATAAGGAAACTTAGAGTAAGGGTAGTTGAGAGCCTTCTTGTGCTCCCATAGGCCCAGGTCTAGAATGATTTATCTCACACCTTGTCGTCTGCCAGTTTGAAAGTCCTGTTCTGAGGTCCCTTGCTAAGAAGTACATCCATTCAGCGGTCCCCCAACTGCAGAACCTCTCATGCATGAGCATGATCTGCTTTTCTTTATAAAGAAACTGACACATTGCCTCAATGGCTTTATATAGAAGAGCAGAATCTTCTAATCATGTCATTATCTATAACATGTTTTTAAGATACTGTGAAATCATTTTGAAAATAGACCAGTTATTTGAAATAAATAAATGAACAAGTAAATTTTTTTAAAGAAATGCTTTTACTTTATTTTTTATTCACGCTCTGCCTAATTGCACAATAATTCCACAATCCTTGAGACACCTCACAATGAAGTGCTCTACATCAGGACGGGTTCTTTTGGTTGTAAGTGACAGAAATCCAGTGAGAAACTAGTAGAAGCCATGAGAAACCTGTATTGATTGACTCAGTTAACCTAACTGGGAGATGAGCAAAGTCGTTTGTAGTTTTTAACATGTATTTGTAGCATAAACAACATGCACTTTTTTGGTGTGTTTTAAAACTACAGAAATACTGTAACTATTTTAAGTATTCAGTTTATTTTTTGTAGTAGACACTGTGATGTGGCCACCCAGATCTTCAGGACAAAGCACTTTCTCCCCATTTGGGAGTGTTGGTCATGGTGATTCCCTGTCTGAGACTTTGCATCTGCCAGAGAGAAATCCCTTGCCCAAACTCATACCCTTTGAGTAAGTAAATTGTGGCAAGTTAATCTCAAACCAGTGACTTCTATGAGCTTTTCTTCTCCCACATTCCCGCCAACATTCTGCGTTGTCAGGTCAAAATACTTTCTTTGTAAAGCCAGTGGGTGTCATGGGCCATTTCAATGTTGTTTTAGTTTTAACTTCTCTGAGTGCTGGTGAGATTATCCATCTTTTCACCTGTTTTTTGGTTATTCACCTTTCATCTTTTGTAAACTGCCTATTCACATTTTCCGCCCATTTTTTTTCTATGGGGTTATCACTTTTAAAAAATTGATTTGTTGTAATTCTTCACATACTAATAATTGCTATGTGTTATGCAAATATCCTAGTGCATGTCTTGCTTTTCTACTTTTGCTTGTTTGTTTTGTTTTTTAATCTTGTTTTTGTTTTTGATTTATTTGCTGTTTTACTTCTACATGTTATTGTGTGGAGGATTTTTTTACGTTTAAGATATTTGAGTGTATTATATTTTTTATGGTTCATGTTCTTGAATTTTATGTAACAATTAGTTCTCTATTCCAATGCCATAAAGATATTTTCTATCTTTTCTATCTTTTTTTATTTATTTCTATATCTATTTATTTCTATATCTATTTTTTATTTATTTATATATTATATATATATTATCTAAATAAAATATATCTAAAAAGATATTTTCTATTTTCTTCCAAACTTTTATAATATTGCTTTTCTTACATTTAGGTTTTCCATCTGTCTGAATAGCAAATTCTTCAAGATTCCTAACTTATAATGTTGTTTCAAAAGTCTACATATAAGTTTCTTAAGTTTCTAGACTTCTATGTCTTTGGTGTTCTGATGTTTCACTGTGATATGTCTAGCTATGGTCTTATTTTCATCCAAGAGTGAGGGCAAAATAGACTTTCAGAGAAACAAAGCCTGATACACTTACTAGATCCTTGCTAAAAGAACTACTAAGATATACCTCAGGAAGAAGAAAATTAAAACCAGATGAGAGAATTAGGATGCAAGAAGCAGTGCATCTTAGCTTTATTTGACAAAGATGAAACTGAAACAAAACCAGCACTGGCTTTCAAACAATAATCATAATGCATGTTGGCTCTTCTAAGCATTATTTAACAGCCAATCTCTTCTTCACAGTATCATTAAAGGTAAGAAAGGGAAATGCAGAGAAAATAACAGGAAGACTAAATAGGAGATGGAAGATTCTGAGAAATCTGTGCTGGTTGAGATCATATTTGGTGCTTTCCTCTTTTTTCCATTATGTGAGTTAACAAAAAAAATCAATAATAATAACAAAGTTATGCTTTTCCTAAAAGTATATATAATTTGCAGGTATTTCCAATTTGGAATAGTATAAGCATCTTTAAAATGTTATTTTAAGCTTTAAAAAGTAAGTAAATACCAAAAGGTAGAAGCAACACAAGTATTCATCAATGAATAAACAGAGTAACAAAATAGGGGTTCCCTGGGGGGGCTCAGCGGTTGAGCCTCTGCCTTCAGATAAGGTCTTGGGATCAGGTCCTGGGATTGAGTCCCACGTCGGGCTCCCTACAGAGAGCCTGCCTCTCCCTCTGCCAGGGTAACAAAATATGTTTACATGTAGAATGAAATACTATTCAAATTTTGAAGGAGATTTTGACATATGCTGCAACGTGGATGAAGCTTGAGTTTTCCCGATGCTACGTGAGATAAACCCGTCATCAAAAGACAAGTATGGTGTGACTCCATCTATCTGAGGTACCTGGAGTAATCAAATGTGGCAATAAAAAGTGAGCGGTTGTTGTCAGGGATGCGGGGTGAAGACGATGGGGAGTTACTGTGTGAGGAAGACAGAGTTTCAGGTTTGCAAAAGATGAGAAAAGTTCTGGAAGTGGATAGTGATGATGGTGGCACAATCAAATGTTACTTAATGCCGTTGGACTGTATGTTTAAAAATATATAAGATGGTAAATTTTATGTCATGCGTATTTTAAGACAATTTTAAAAATAATTTAAAGAAATCAGTAAAATTATATTTGGATCTGTTTTATAATATGTTTAGGGATGAAATTACTTCTGAGAGGGAAGTCACTCGCTCTGTCAAGGTTCTAAGCTACCAAGTTCAGTCTGGTGGGGCCATACCCTATCCACTGTACCCACCTCCCATAGTGCCCCGTCTAACTGGTCCCTACTCCCTAGGGTCATTTTTTCTAATAACTCTAGAACCCGTTTCCCCTCTCTATCAGTACTCCAAGCCTTGGGTCAGGCCCTCTCATTTCTTACTTTTATTAACGCAATAAAATCCTAAGCAATATTCCCTGAAGTATTTTCCATACTCCAAGCTAACTGGTCTTCCCAAGAGCTGGAATCTGCTTTAAAAAGAGTGGGGGGCATGGCGGTTACTAATGTGAAATGATGCAGAACAGTCAAGGAGAAAGTGAAGCGTGAGAAACACTTGATGGATTGCTGTCCTTCAGGACAGAATAGTTTAAGTTGTGGAGACAAGCTAGATGGCAAAGAGTTGAGAAGAAGTGAAGACAGTAAAATAAAATTACCTGTCTAAAATTATCTACTTCAAAAAATAATAAATAAATAAATAAATAAATACATGAAATTATCTACTTTATTTGTCTGCCTAGCAAATAGTCTTTAAAGACCAGGTACATGACATCTTTTTTCACGACGTCTTCCTTAATATTTTAGGAAATAAAAATATTAATAACATTTTATTAAATCATTAAATTATTATTTTTATTATTATTTTAAAAGTTATTATTATATTATTAATATGCACTTAATATTGTAAGTGTACATTAAATCAACATATTATTAATATACTTAATACTTTAGGAAATAAAAATATTAATAATATTTTATCAAATCATTAAGTTGTTATTTTATTATTTTAGATTATTATTATATTATTAATATACAGTTAATATTTTAAGCATATATTAAATTAATATTATATTATTATCAATATACACTTAATATTTTAGGAAATAAAATATTAATATCTTACTGAATCATAAAATTATTATTTTTATTATTATCTTTAAGAATTTATTATATTATTATTAATATACACTTAATATTTTAAGTGTATATTAAATTAATATTGTATTATTATTAATATACACTTAATATTTTATGAAATAAAAATATTAATAATATTTTATTAAATTATTATTAAATTATTAAATAAAATATTCCTTAATATTCATGAAAAGGACCCCTGGGGGGCTCAGGGGTTGAGCGTCTTCAGCCCAGGGCTGACCCCGGAGTCCCCGGATCGAGTGCCACGTCCGGCTCCTTGCACGGAGCCTGCTTCTCCCTCTGCCTGGGTCTCTGCTTCTCTCTCTGGGTCTCTCATGAATAAATGAATAAAAATCTTTAAAAATATTTTCGGGAAAAGTGGAGAGCTTTCGTTTCCTCATATCAGAGGACCTCGCTCACCTACTGTGGAATTACTAACGCCCCCTAATTATCAGTCTTCCATCATCACTGCTGTCGCTGCACCGGCCCTTGGGAGCAGGTGTTCCCTGTTGCGTTGAGCCCCCGGGTCGGGCACGTGTGAGCACGAGTGCCGGGTGCGTGGAGGGGTGTGTGGGCCACGCCTGCCCCTGGAGGGACCGTCCCCTCCCCCTCCCCACGCAGGGACAGTGCCCTCGGCCCGCACCACGCGCTCTCCCAAGCCCCACATTGGGCTCTGTGGCCCTCTGCACGGTGGGGCTGCGTCCCATACCCCGTTTCTGCCTGGACCCAGCCAGGATCCACGTGTCTTGTGTGATCTGGAGAGTCTGACAATCCGAGTTAGAGTCTAACTCACCCTTGTGCTCAGGGGTGGCCCGCAGGCCGACTCCAGCCACGGCCTGGTTTTGTAAATAAAATTTTATTAGAACAGGGCCACAATCATTCCTTTAGGCATTGTCCAGGCGGTGTCGTCGCAGGACAGCAGAGCTGAGCGGTCGTGGCAGGGACTGTGGGGGCCCAGAGCCCCGAATGTTCAGGTCTGTGAGGTTACGGGAAGTTGGCTGGCCCTGCTTTGGTTGACAAGCCAGAGCGTGTGAGTGGCCATGACCTCAGGTCGCGGGCCGAGTCGGGTGAACATGACCTCAGGTCGCAGGCCCTGTTGGGTGAACATGGTCTCAGGTCGCAGGCCCTGTTGGGTGAACATGGTCTCAGGTCGTGGGCCCTGTTGGGTGAACATGGTCTCAGGTCGCGGGCCTAATATGATCTTTTGGTCTAAGATCCTAGTAGTCGACTCAAGCCAGGAAATGCATTCTCCCACTTTTCACAGTCTCAGAAGTTGAAGCAAAAGAAAGGAATGCAAGAGCACAATTCAGGATGTTACTATTTCTAGGCTAGTTCCCGGCTCACTGCTCTTCTCTGCCATCCACGTGATGCTCTTAAAATCGTAGATGAAGGTTCATTTTAACTTGAGGTTCATAACTTCTGTTAAATTACACTGGATTGCTTATTAAGTGAGCACTATTATCCACATTAAATCTGTCACCAGTGAAAAAATTACACACAGAGAAGAGTGTAATCCCCGCATTAGCCTGCGACCCCAGGGCATGCCTGACTGTGCACAGAGGCCCTGGATACTTGGCTTTCCATGTGGATCTCTGACTTTGCTGAAAGATGTCTAGAAACTGATGGAGTCAGGCGGCTCCCTGCTGGCTGCACATCTGTACAGAACTCAGAAGCATTGTTTATTCCAGCAGAGATCTGGGATAAATTATCCTTAATAATTTGGCTCCTGAAATGGCTGTTTCAAATGTTAGAGCATGGTGGATTTGCACACTGTGGGAGTTCTCCCATCTAAATCATGAGCCTTTTATTTTTCTAGAGGTTCACTATAATGTCAGCTCCGTGAGACTCCAGGCCCTGAAATAGTTACCAGCACGTAGTAGGCACACAGCAAGCATTTATATCCTGCGAGGCCATTGCAAAGATGGGAGATTCTAGAGGGCACTCTTGAAGACCATGGAAAGTTTAAGCTCTCTCATATTTAGGATGAGTTTTGACCTTTGAGGTTTTAAAGCATGTTTAGCCTCATTTAAAAGGAGTGTGTGTGTGTGTGTGTGTGTGCGCGCGCGTGTTCCAGGTAACCTTCTGACAGGTACCCAACCTAGACCTTGAAGACGATGCGGATGAGAAGATAAGACTTCATTTCTGTATAATTTCTGTCACTCTTACCCTAGAAAGAAGAACAGCCAGAAATGCTACAAAATCGTAGCTGGATTTGTTGCTGTTTTTGTTCACTTGCTTTATGCTCATAAGAGAATTAATGAGGTAATAACTACATTTTAGAAAGAATCAAGTACTTTCTGGAAGAGCTGTCCCACCGCTGCTTTCTTCTCTAGACGGTTTGAACGGATCATAGGAAAGGAAGGAAGAGACCAACCTACCTTTAAACACGCTTTCAAGGATTGTACGTGGACGGGCAAAGTGGATTGGAATCACGAGGTGCGCAGCAGCGGTGTGCGGCCGCTCAGCCTGCACTGCACGCGTGGGGCGACTGCCCTGGAGTTGGTGCCAGCGCAGGGGGCAAGATATCCCCCGGGGTACCGATGTGAGGAAGTGGCTCGCTGAGGGTAGAAGCCGAGCGGGAGCGGGGAGAGAGATGTTCTTGGGTACAGGAGTTTCATCGACTGCAGGACATTGGCTTGCAAAGGTTGGGTGAAGGCAGCAAAGCTGAGAGGAATTTCCTCAGAGCTTGGGCTCTCACCCAGTGCCGGGCATCGGCCTGTAGAAACTGAAGCAAAGCAGGAGCACGGACGGGAATGCCCCTTATCCAAGGCGCGGCAGACCTTTCCTCAGTACATCTTGGTTGTGAACTGAAAGCTGAGGGAAGGCATCAGAGTGGAAAGAGATATCCCAAACTTCTATGGGGAAGCAGAGCTGGGGCACAGAAAAAGCCACAGCAACCCCAAACGCTGGTGGCTGGGCTATCTAGCATTGGTGCCCTACAGTTTGGAAAACTGGGACCCGGGCTGTGAAGCTTGAGGAAGTTTCTAGAGTCTTGCAGGCTCTAGGATTCCAAGATACACTGAAAGGAAAGTCTCGATTCCACTCTTAAAACTCACGAAACCATCCGGCTCCTGGTGCATGGAGCCTGCTTCTCCCTCTGCCTGTGTCTCTGCCTCTCTCTCTCTCTCTCTGTGTGACTATCATAAATAAATAAAAATTTAAAAAAAAAAAATTAAAACTCACGAAACCAGTCATAAACTGAATCTAATTACTTGCAACAAAGCTTGGAACCTGCCCAACTGCAGATGGGGTTGACTGGCCCCTCAGCCACGGATGACTGATAGAATAGGGTCCACGCTGTATGACAGGGATAAATACTATTTACTCCCATCCCTATGGCTCCTTTTAACCACATGGCCATATACAACAACAGGAGCACGAGCTACTAATAGTAGTAGGACAATGTGACCCACAGTCAAGAAAAAATAATGTTTATTAGAAGTAGAGTCACAGATGGCTCAGATTTTAACAACAGAGGAAACTGGCTACGGAGTATCTGGGAACTATGTTATCTTTGCACTTTTTTGTAATCTCAAACTATTCTTTTAAGAGAGTTTGTTTTAAAACACCTGCGGGGCAAAACCAAATCATCTAAGACACATGCAATTAACAATAATGAAGCAGCAGAAAAAGAAATCAAGGAATGAATTCCACCACCAAGAACCATAAGATACCTAGGAATAAGCCTAACCAAGGAGGTAAAAAAGCTGTACTCCAAAAACTATAAAATACTTAGCAAAGAAATTGAAGATGAAACAAAGAAATGGAAAAACAATCCGTGCTCATGGACTGGAAGAACATGTATTGTTCAAGTGTCTACAGTACCCAAAGCAATGCACTTCCTATCAAAATACCACCAGCATTTTCCACAGAACTAGAACAAAAAATCCAAAAATTTTTATGGAATCACAAAAGACCCCAAAGAGCCAAAGCAATCTTGAAAAAGAAAAACAAAGCCAGAGACATCACAGTTCTGGACTTCAAGGTATATTACACAGCTGTAGTGATCAAGACCGTATGCTCCTGGCACAAAAACAGATGCATTGATTCATGGAACAGAAAACCCAAAAATGGACCCACAATCCTAGAGTCAACTAATATTTGACAAAACAGGAAAGGAAATCTAATGGAAAAGAGTCTCTTCAACAAACAGTGTTGGGAAAACTGAACAGTAACATGCAAAAAATGAAACTACACCACTTTATTACATTACACACACAAAAATAAATTTAAAATGGATTAAAGACCTAAATGTGAGACATGAAACTATTAAAATCCTAGAGGAGAACACAGGGCAGTAACCTCTTTGACATTGGCCGTAGCAACTTCTTACTAGACATGTCGCCTGAGACAAGGGAAACAAAAAGCAAAAATGAATCATTGGGACTTTATGCAGATAAAAAGCTTCTCCACAGCAAAGGAAACAATCAACAAAACTAAAAGGCAACCTACCAAATGGGAGAAGATATTTGCAAATGACCTATCAGATAAAGGGCTAGTATCCAAGATCTATAAAGAATTTATCAAAGTCAATACCCCAAAGCCAAATAATCCAATTAAGAAATGGACAGAATACATGAACAGACATTTTTCCAAAGAAGGCATCCAGATGGCCAAAAATCACCATGAAAAGATGCTCAACACCACTCATCATCAGGGAACACAAATCAAAACTACAACGAGCTATCACCACACACTTGTCAGAATGGCTAAAATTAACAAGTCAGGAAACAACAGATGTTGGTGAGGATGCAGAGAAAGAGGAACCCTCCCACACTGTGGGTGGGAACACAGACTGGTGCAGCCGCTCTGGAAAACAGTGTGGAGGTTCCTCAAAAAGTTAAAAATAGAGCTGCCCTATGATCCAGTGATCATGCTATTGAGGTTTACCCCAAAAAATGAAAAAAAAAAATCCACCACTAATTCAACCCTTTGAATGCAGCCCGATGTTGATAGCAGCATTACTTACAATAGCCAAATTATGGAAGCAGCCCAAGTGTCCAATAATAGATGAATTTATAAAGAGGATGCGATCTATCTCTATATCACAGAATAGAATTCAGCCATAAGTAGAATGAAATTTTGTCATTTGCTACAAATGGATTGAACTAGAAAGTAGAATACTAAGTGAAATACGACAGCCAGAGAAAGACAGATACCATGTGACTTCACTCATGTAGAATTTAAGAAACAGAACAAAGAACATAGGGGGAAGAGAAGAGAAAGGCAAACTAGGAAACAGACTCCTAAGTACAGATGACAGATGGAGGACTGCTGGAGGGGGTGGGTGGGGAATGGGCTAAATGGGTGCAGGAGAGTTAAAGAGGCATTGTTGGGATGGGCACTGTATGTCATATGCAAGTGATGAATCACAGAATTCTACACCTGAAACTAATATTACACTGCATGTTAGCTAACTGGGATTTAAATAAAAATGTGAAACTAAAAAAAACCATATAATTATGTATAGGCAGAAGAATTTTTTTTCAGAAGAATTTTTTTAATGGCCAGGAATTATCAAAATTGTTAAAAAATGCCAAGCTACACTTTTAATAAATTCAGTGAATACTAAGTAGGATGGATAAAAAACCAAAAACAAAAACAAAGAAAAACCCACATCCAGGCACATCATAGTCACACTGTTGAAAACCAAAAGTAATCTAAACTCAACTGAATACACATTCTTCTCAAGTGCACATGGAACTTTCTCCAGAATAGACCACATACTGGGTCACAAATCGGGTCTGAACTGACACCAAAAGATCGGGATAGTCCCCTGTATATTCTCAGACCATAATGCCTTGAAATTAGAACTTAATCACAACAAGAAGTTTGGAAGGACCACAAACACGTGGAGGTTAAGGACCATCCTGCTAAAAGATGAAAGGGTCAACCAGGAAATTAAGGAAGTACTAAAAAGATTCATGTAAACTAATGAGAATGAAGATACAACCGTTCAAAATCTTTGGGATGCAGCACATGCAGTCCTGAGGGGGAAATACGTCGCAATACAAGCATCCATTCAAAAACTGGAAAGATCTCAAATACAAAAGCTCACCTTACACATAAAGGAGCTAGAGAAAAAAACAGCAAATGGACCCCACGCCCAGCAGAAGAAGAGAGTTAATTAAGATTCGAGCAGAACTCAATGAAATCAAGACCAGAAGAACTGTGGAACAGATCAACAGAACCAGGAGTTGGTTCTCTGAAAGAATTAATGAGATAGATAAACCATTAGCCAGCCTTATTGAAACGAAGAGAGAGAAGACTCGAATTAATAAAATCATGAATGAGAAAGGAGAGATCACTACCAACACCAAGGAAATACAAACGATTCTAAAAACATATTATGAACAGCTGTACGCCAATAAATTAGGCAATCTAGAAGAAATGGACGCATTCCTGGAAAGCCACAAACTACCAAAACTGGAGCAGGAGGAAATAGAAAACCTGAACAGGCCAATAACCACGGAGGAAATTGAAGCAGTCATCAAAAACCTCCCAAGACACAAGAGTCCAGGGCCAGATGGCTTCCCAGGGGAATTCTATCAAACGTTTAAAGAAGAAATCATACCTATTCTACTAAAGCTGTTTGGAAAGATAGAAAGAGATGGATACTTCCAAATTCGTTCTATGAGGCCAGCATCACCTTAATTCCGAAACCAGACAAAGACCCCACCAAAAAGGAGAATTACAGACCAATATCCTGATGAACATGGATGCAAAAATTCTCAACAAGATACTAGCCAATAGGATCCAACAGCACATTAAGAAAATTATTCACCATGACCAAGTAGGATTTATCCCCAGGACACAAGGCTGGTTCAACACTCATAAAACAATCAACGAGATTCATCATATCAGCAAGAGAAAAACCAAGAGCCATATGATCCTCTCATTAGATGCAGAGAAAGCATTTGACAAAATACAGCATCCATTCCTGATCAAAACTCTTCAGAGCGTAGGGATAGAGGGAACTTTCCTCGACATCTTAAAAGCCATCTACGAAAAGGCCAAGCAACTATCATTCTCAATGGGGAAGCACTGGGAGCCTTTCCCCTAAGATCAGGAACAAGACAGGGATGTCCACTCTCACCACTGCTATTCAACATAGTACTGGAAGTCCTCGCCTCAGCAATCAGACAACAAAAAGACATTAAAGGCATTCAAATTGGCAAAGAAGAAGTCAAACTCTCCCTCTTCACCGATGACATGATACTCTACTTAGAAAACCCAAAAGCCTCCACCCCAAGATTGCTAGAACTCATACAGCAATTTGTTAGCGTGGCAGGATACAAAATCAATGCCCAGAAATCAATGGCGTTTCTATCCACTAACAATGAGACTGAAGAAAGAGAAATTAAGGAGTCAATCCCATTTACAATTGCACCCAAAAGCATAAGATACCTAGGAATAAACCTAACCAAAGAGGTAAAGGATCTATACCCTAAAACTATAGAACACTTCTGAAAGAAGTTGAGGAAGACACAAAGAGATGGAAAAATATTCCATGCTCATGGATTGGCAGAATTAATATTGTGAAAATGTCAATGTTACCCAGGGCAATTTATACGTTTAATGCAATCCCTATCAAAATACCATGGACTTTCTTCAGAGAGTTAGAACAAATTGTTTTAAGATTTGTGTGGAATCAGAAAAGACCCCAAATAGCCAGGGGAATTTTAAAAAAGAAAACTGTAGCTGTGGGCATCACAATGCCAGATTTCAGGTTGTACAACAAAGCTGTGGTCATCAAGACAGTGTGGTACTGGCACAAAACAGACACATAGATCAATGGAACAGAATAGAGAACCCAGAAGTGGACCCTGAACTTTATGGTTCTTTATCTATTCGAAAAAGGAGGAAAGACTATCCACTGGAAGAAAGACAGTCTCTTCAATAAATGGTGCTGGGAAAACTAGACATCCACACGCAGAAGAATGAACCTAGACCACTCTCTTGCACCATACACAAAGATAAACTAAAAATGGATGAAAGATCTAAATGTGAGACAAGATTCCATCAAAATCCTCGAGGAGAACACAGGCCACACCCTTTTTGAACTTGGCCACAGTAACTTCTTGCAAGATACATCCACGAAGGCAAAAGAAACAAAAGCAAAAATGAACTATTGGGACTTCATCAAGATAAGAAGCTTTTGCACAGCAAAGGATACAGTCAACAAAACTAAAAGACAACCCACAGAATGGGAGAAGATATTAGCAAATGACGTATCAGATAAAGGGCTAGTTTCCAAGATCTATAAAGAACTTACTAAACTCAACACCAAAGAAACAAACAATCAAATCATGAAATGGGCAAAAGACATGAAGAGAAATCTCACAGAGGAAGACATGGACATGGCCAACACGCACATGGGAAAATGCTCCGCATCACTTGACGTCAGGGAAATACAAATCAAAGCCACGATGAGATCCCACCTCACACCAGTGAGAATGGGGAAAACTAAGAAGGCAGGAAACCACACATGTTGGAGAGGATGCGGAGAAAGGGGAACCCTCTGACACTGTTGGTGGGAATGTGACCTGGTGCAGCCACTGGAAAATTGTATGGAGGTTCCTCAAAGAGTTAAAAATAGACCTGCCCTACTACCCAGCAATTGCACTGCTGGGGATTTACCCCAAAGATTCAGATGCAGTGAAACGCTGGGACACCTGCACCCCGATGTTTCTAGCAGCAATGGCCACAATAGCCAAACTGTGGAAGGAGCCTCGGTGTCCATCGAAAGATGTTGGATAAAGAAGCTGTGGTTTATGTATACGATGGAATATTCCTCAGCCATTAGAAACGACAAATACCCACCATTTGCTTCGACGTGATGGAACTGGAGGGTATTATGCTGAGTGAAGTAAGTCAATCAGAGAAGGACAAACAGTGTATGTCTCATTCATTTGGGGAATATAAACAACAGTGAAAGGGAATATAAGGGAAGGGAGAGGAAATGTGTGGGAAATATCAGAAAGGGGGACAGAACATAAAGACTCCTAACTCTGGGAAACGAACTGGGGGTGGTGGAAGGGGAGGAGGGCGGGGGGTGGGGGTGAATGGGTGACGGGCACTGAGAGGGGCACTTGACGGGATGAGCACTGGGTGTTATTCTGTATGTTGGTAAATTGAACACCAATAAAAAATAAATTTATTAAAAAAAATAGAACCAAAAGTAAACAAAATCCTAAAAATATCCCAAGAAAAAATACATGTTACATTCAGAATATCAATAAGAATGATGGATGCCTTTCTTTGAAAGAAAAATGGAGACCATAGATAGAACAGTATTTTTAAGAAGTAGAAAGAAAAGAAAAAAAAATCAACATAAAATTTGCCATATAGTTCAGCAGTGTCTGGTAGTTTTAACAATGTGTGTGTGTGTGTGTGTGTGTGTGTGTGTGTGTGTGGTCACTTGATACATACATATAAATTTATCTATATATTATCTATATATAATATATTTATCATATCTTAGATCTCATATATAAAATTTATCTTATATCTATATATTTATCTACGGAGACATATATATCATGTGTAATAGCAGCATTTGATAGTTTTAACAAAGTTTAAGATAGAGAGATACTGAGACAATGTTCATAGATGAAGGATTAAGAGGTCTATTTTCTCCAAATTGATCTATAGATTCATCACAATCCCAATTGAAATCTCAAAGGGCTCTTTTGTAGAAAATCACAAGCTAATTCTAAAGTGCATACAGGAAAAAAACAATAAGGTGCATGTAGGAATGCAAAGAGGCTAAAATAGCAAATTAACTTTGAAAAAGGATAAATTTGGAGAATTATTTCAAAGCTGAGTGTGAGGCTGCATTAATCAAGACATTTCTGGCATAAAGATAGACAAAGTGATAGTGACCCAGATCAGAAAGTCCAGGAACAGACTTTCACATAGATGGACAACTGATTCTCAACAGAGGTACAAAGACAATTCAACAGAGAAAGGACAGTTTTTTTTCAGCAATAATGCTGGAACAATTGGGTATCCATGCTAAAAAAAAAAAAAAAAAAAAAAAAGCTTTGATCCATGTTTCACATTAAATACAAAAGTCAATTCAAAATAACTCAGATCTTTAAATGTAAAACGTAAAACTATAAATTTCCTAGAGAAAACATAGGAGAAAACCTTGGCCACTTTAGGTTAGCAAAAATGTTTTAGCTATAATACCCATAGCATAATCCACAAAAGAGAAAAAAAAGATAAATTGCACTATATCAAAATTAAGAACTCCTGTTCCTGGAGGGACATTGCTAAGGGAGGGAAATGGGAAGCCACAAGCTGGGAGAAAAATATTGCTAAAGCACCGATCTGATAAAGTATTCTTTTTAAAAAAAATTGAGAGACAACACACGTGCACAAGCGGGGAGAGGGGCAGAGGGAGAGGGAGAAGCAGAGCTCATGCGGGGATTCTTGTATTCGGAATATTTACAGAGCTTTTAAAACTCAGTAATAAGGAAAGAATGCAGTTAAGAATTGGGCAAAAAACCTGAACAGGCACTTTACCAAAGAACATATAAATACTGCAAATAAGCGCATGAAAAGAAACCATCATCAGGAAATACAAATGAAAGCCGAGACGAGCTCAGACCCGTTAGAGGGGCGCACGTTACACAGCCGGGCTGTAGCTGGGCTGGAGAGGACGTGGATGAAACGCGACTGCCACAGGCCTCTCTAGTCGGAATGTGACACGGCCCAGTCATCTTGGGAAACTTCTTGACAGTTTCTTAAAAAAGGGAAACAGAAACACTTGCCCCCTGACCCACGCTTTCCCCTCTGTGACGGTTACTCCATGCGTCAACCTGCCTGGGCCCGTGGGCACTCTGACACCTGGCTGAGCGTCGTTCTTGTTTTGCATGAGGTTAAGGTTTGCATCAATAACTGAGAAAGTCGCTGGCCCTCCCGGGGCGGGCCTGGGCCTTACCCCTTGGACTGAGGCCTGCACCCCTTGTACTGAGGGCCTCACCCCTTGGACTGAGGGCCTGCCCCCTTGGACTAAGGGTCTGCACCCCTTGGACTGAGGGCCTGCCCCCTTGGACTGAGGGTCTGCACCCCTTGGACTGAGGGCCTCTACTCTTGTACTGAGGGCCTGCCCCCTGGACTGAGGGCCTCACCCCTTGGACTGAGGGCCTGCCCCCTTGGACTGAGGGCCTCACCCCCTGGACTGAGGGCCTGCCCCCTTGTACTGAGGGCCTGCCCCCTTGTACTGAGGCCTGCACCCCTTGGACTGAGGGCCTGCCCCCTGGACTGAGGGCCTCACCCCCTGGACTGAGGGCCTGCCCCCTTGGACTGAGGGCCTCACCCCCTGGACTGAGGGCCTGCCCCCTTGGACTGAGGGCCTCACCCCCTGGACTGAGGGCCTGCCCCCTTGGACTGAGGGCCTCACCCCTTGGACTGAGGGCCTGCATGGAGCAGACTGACAGTGGACAGCCGCGCTCTCTCTCACAGTCTTCAGGCTGGAACACCAGTCCCCTCCTGCCCCCAGGCTCGCACTCAGGCTGGAGCTTAGACTTGGGGCTCTCCCGATTCTCAGGCCGTTGGACCTGGAGCCACACCGTCAGTTCTCCTGAGTCCCCCCCTTTCCAACTGCACATTTACTTAGGACTTCTCTGTCTCCGTGATCATGGGAGAAAATTCTTGAAAGTAAATCTCTCCCTGTCTCTCTCTCTCACATACATATGCACACACCTACCCACAGATGTATCATGTGTGCATATACGTATGTAGGTACGTGTGTGTGCATGTGTACATGCTCTATAGATGTATGCGGTTACCTGCAGATCTATGGGTCTCTTGATCTTTCTAGCTACCTAGCTCTTCGTTTCCTTTTCCTCTGGAGAATGCAGACAAATACGTACTCCTAGGTGTGTGCCCCCACCCAAAAAATCAGAACATATGTCTACATAAATATTATACACAAATGATAAGAGCAGAGCTTTTCATATTAGTCCAAAACTAGAACAACCCCAGTATTAAAGTAGGCGAATCCAAGCACAGAATGCAGTGTATCTGCGTGATTAGACACCACTCAGCAACAGAAACAGATCTAATTTTATTTACAACCACATGGATGAGTCTCGAAACCATAATGATGAGTAAAATAAACGAAATTCAACAGACCGTATACTGTATAATTTCGTTTCTATACAGTTCTAGAAAAAGAAAAATTAATCTATGGTAACAAGAATTGATTAGTGGACGGACCATCGGGTCACAAAGGGACATGAACAAACCTTTGGGGGTGAAAGCGATGTTTTCTGTTTTGATTGCAGTGCCAGTTAAGTAGGGATGCGCATGTGTCAAACTCATTAAGCTTTACGATTAAAATAGATGCAGTTTATTTTACTTAACTTATACCTCAACAAAGACATGTTTAAAATATGCAGATGCACAGAACATGGTTCGGAGAGTCACCTCTGTACGGGGATGTCAGCAGGAGGTTTAACTTTTTACTTCACATAGTTCCAGATTTTTAAAATGTACTATAAAATATATATAGCTTCATAACAAAGATTGGTCAAGTACAGAGACTTGTAAGAAAAATTATGGATCACCCATAATCTCATCACTCAGAAAAAGCCTTCTTAACATTTTGGTTTAATTTAAAATAGTATCATGTGTGTATATTTCTTGGGAGTATGATTGCACAGATGCACATAAAATTGAGATCATTCCGTATGTAATTTTTGCATCCTGCCTTTTAATTGAATATTATATCATAAGCATTTCCAAATGTCTTTAGCTGTTGTTTGAAAACATGATTTTTATGGAAATGTTGTGTTCCACTCTACATGGAAACACCATGATTTATTTAACCAATTCCTCATTCTTGGATATGTGGATTATTCCCCCCCCCCTTTTTTTTACTATAAATAACGTCCCCAATAAATACAGTTAATCTTTCCATGCATCTCTATTGAATATCTCAAAATAGATTCTTGGGAGTTGGAATTTTTGTATCTAAAGCAATATAGACACTTTTACTTTATACGGTTCTCATGTGATTTTGTTGCAGGAAAGCACGCGAGAGAGGGCCGCCTGCGTTTGCACGTCTACACCGGCACAGGCCACATCGCTGTCCCAAGAACTGGACCATTCCACGTTTCCACCAGCCACCTACCGCACGTCCCAGCCAAACCCAGGTGATGTCACTTTTAAAAATGTGATCATCTGAGAGGCAAAACCACGGTATCTAATTTATCATTTATTTTTTCTTTTGTTATTAGAATACCTCAACTTCTGTCATATGTTTATTAGTCATTTGTATTTCTCCTCTTGTGAACTGCTTTAAATTTTGAGGCAAGGGACACCTGGGGGGCTCCGGGGTTGAGCGTCTGCCTTTGGCTCAGGCCATGATCCCAGGGTCCTGGGATCGAGTCCCCGCAGGGAACCTGCTTCTCCCTCGGCCTGGGTCTCTGCCTCTCTCTGTATCTCTCAGGAATAAATAAATAAAATCTTCAAAATAAATAAATAGATAAATAAATCTTGAGACAAAATGTTCTGTAAGGGCAAAATGGAATTTTTAGCTAAACTTTATATCTCTGTAACAATCCCTCTACTCTCTGTCAAACTTCAAGTCTCTACAATCTCCACAATATAATCTTTGAAAACCTCTCGGGGGTATCGGCAAGGCTGGGAGTCCTAAGTCAGTAAGCCACGGCAGACGACTGCTGGAAAAAACACAGGTGACAAAGGAACATAAGACTTGTCATCTCCACTTTAATCTCAAAGCTTTCAAACCCATAAGGTTTGGTCCGGACTCAGAATTCTGAATCAAATCATTTCTCAAACACACAATTTCTCTTTTCCTATAAAATAAGCTCCATCCTGTTTCATACTGTAGTTGTCGGGAAATGCAAACGTTCCAGGCGAAGTGGTCTATCCATCATACGTCATTTTCCACTCCCGCGGTAACAAAGACCTGTCTGACCCCATGGAGCTTGTCCTTAAGGAAGGGACCAGGTCTGGTGCAAAGCACATCTGTTAGGAAAACGGGACTAAATAATGTCCAGACAAAATGGGCTTCCAGGGTGGAGGCTCAGCCCAGGGAGGGACACAGAGTAGATGCTCAATTAACTACACCGAGAGAGTAAATGTGGATTAAATAAACACCATCCCTGCCTCCTTAGGGTTCTTTTGTCATTTTTTAAATGAGATAAAATTGACATATTCATAGAACTTAAGTACTTAGTCTAATAATCCTGGTGGTGGTGCTAACTTGAGTATAGTTAACAGACAACGTCACATTAGCTTCAGGTGCACAGCTGAGTGATTGCACATCAACAGTGATTTGAGTTTACACATTACGCTATTAGTCTAACAATTGTTAATAATTACGTACTCCTGTGTCACCATCACCCAAAAGAAAATATTTCCATCACCCAGAAATTTTTCCCTGGCCTTTTCCTGTTCATTACTCATCTCCCAAAGCCAGAGACAACGATTCTCTGATTTTTATCACCATGGTTAGTTTTTACTGCTGATGGACTTCACAAAAATTGAATCCACAGTATTCACTCTCTTGTGCTGAAATTATTTTGCTCAATACATCATTTTAAAGATTCATCCATGTTTTCATATCACTTTTTTTTTTTTTGCTACTGAGTATACATTGTGTTCATGGTGTGGATATGCTGCAATCTGCTTTTCCTTTCTCCCACTGGTGGATATTAGGTTATTTTTGCAATTTAGAGCTATTATGAGTAAGAGTGCTTTGAACACTGTTGTACAAGTCTTTGTGGGCGTAGCTTTCAATTTTCTTAGATAAATTCCTATAAGCAGGATTGCTGGGTTATGGGGAGAACGTATATTTAACTTTATGAGAAGTTGTCAAACATGCTCCAAATTGGTTGAACCATTTTATACTCTCAGCAGTAATGCTCCACATTCTTTTATTCCCCCCTTTTGTTTCTTTTAATTTAAATTCAATTAGCCAACATATAGGACATCTGTAGTCTCAGATGTGGGTGGAGTTCACTAACTCATCAGTTGCAGGTAATACCCTGTGCTCATCCCATCACGTGCCCTCCTCAGTGCCCGTCACCCAGTTACCCCATCCCCCTGCCTGCCTCCCCTCCAGCGACCCTCAGTGTGTTCCCTATAATGTTCCACATTCTTGCCAACACTTATTGTAAGTGTTTTGTTTGTTTGGTTTGGGTTTTGTTTTCTGTTTTTGCTTTAATTATTCTCATGGGCAATCATTGTGTTTCTTTGTTTTTGATGGAGACACGAAGTTTAATGAGTTTCGATGATTTTATAAACCATGCAATCACCAACGTAAAACAACATATGGAACATTTCTATTGCTCCAGAAACTTGCCTTGCGCCTCTTTGAGTTAGTTCTCTCCTTTTACAGGAAACTATTTTCTGGCTTTTATTATCGTAGATTAGTTTTGCTGTTCTAGTAATTAAAATAAAAGAAGTAATCCAGTGTGTTAGTTACCTACTTCTGCATAAAACTTTGCCACCAATTTAGCACTTAGAACAGCAGGTATTTATCATCTCACAGTTTCTACAGGTAAGAAATCTGTCACTGCACGGCTCGATTCTCTGCTTAGGATCTGACAAGGCCAAAATCAACGTGTCGGCTGAGGGGAGTCCTCACCTGGGGCTCAAGGGCCTTTTCCAAGCGCTGGTTGTGAATCCATTTCCTTGTAACACTTTCCACCGGACTCCTCCACCTTCAGACCAGTCTGACTTCCTCGCAAGCTTTGCTTTTAGGGTTCATGTGATTAATGGGGCTTCCCAGGATTATCCCGAATAATCTCCCTATTTTAAAGTCAACTGATGAGTGACCTCAATTGCACCTGCTGAGTCCCTTTGCCAAGGAATGTAACAGATTCACAAGCATAACAACATCACCAAGGTGGTGGAACCCAAATTTTCTCACCTACGGTAAGCATTCTTTTATTGTTCATTTCCTGCAATCACATTAATATTTGTAAGATTCAGGCATATTTTGCAATTATCAATAGCTTTAAACTTTTTTTTTCTTGAGAAGTATTCCATTCCATGAATATACCATAGTTTTTATCTACTCTCCTAGTTGATTGACATGCGTGTTTTTTCAGTTTTTGACTATTGTGAATAAGAATGCTGTGAATATTCTTTACAAGTCCTTTAGTTAACATGTGTTTGCATTTCTCTTGGTAAGTACCTAGGAATGTAACTGCTGAGTCATAGGGGACATGTATGTTTGATTTTATAAGAAGCTGCCAAATAGTTCTCAAAGTTGCTTGTACAATTTTTTACACTTCCACCAGCAGTGTATGAGAGTCTCAACTGCTCCATATGCTCCGTACATTTGTTATTGCCAGTCTTTCATTTTTTTAAGCCATTCTAGTGAGTGTGAAATTGTAGCACGTTGTGGTTTTAATTTGCCTTTTTCCAGATGACTAACGATGTTCAGCTACTTTTCTTGTGCTTGTCGGCTATTAACGTCTTCTTTTGTGAAATGTCTGGTCAAATTTTGTGCCTGTATTAAAAATAGGACTTTCTCCATTGTTAATATGTGTATATCAGGACACAAATCCTTCGTCAGATATTAATAGCAAATATTTTCTCCAGTCTGTGACATGCCAATTCATTTTCTCAATAATAGCTCTTGGATGGCAGAAAATTTAATTTTCATGAAGTCCAATTTATCAATATTTTTGCTATTATTGTTAGTGTTTTTGGAGCCTCTCTAAGAATATCTATTTTTTTCTAGAAACTGTATAATTGCATATTGTTTACACTTAAGGCTGATCTAAAATAAGTTTCTTCTATAGAGTGATATGGGGGGTTGAAGTTTATTTAAAAAATATTGATATTAGGGGTGTTTTTTAGCACTTTCCTTTATTAAAAAGAGTTTCCTAGGACAACCTCAGGAGGTTGAGTGTCCAACTCTTGGTTTCAGCTCAGATCATGATCTCAGGGTCGTGGGATTGAGTCCTGCTTCTGGCTTCATGCTTAGCCAGGAGTCTACTTGGGATTCTCTCTCTCTCCCACTCCCTCTTCCCCTTTTCCTCCTTGCACATGCATGCAAGCTGTCTTGCTTTATCTAAAATTGATCAATAAATCTTATTTAAAAAAAGACTCTCCTTTCCCCGTTGATATATTTTTGTCAAAAAAATCATATGAAATATATGTATAATAGAAGTTCTCAGTTTTATTTTTCTTTTTCAAAATTCTCACTATTCTAAACCCTTTGCAACTATTCCAGCACCATTTGTTGTCTTTCCCCACTTAATTACTTTAGCAATTTTGTCAAAAGTCAGTTGATCATATGTGTGAGTCTATTTCTAGCTCTTCTGTTTCATTGATTTATTTGCCTAGCTTATTCCAACATCACAGTTATGACTACTGTGACTTAAAAAAAGTCATGAAATCAACTTTAGTCCTCTTCAAAGTTAGTTGTTCTGGTATTTTAGGCCTTTGCATTTCCATATAAATTTCAGAGTCAGTTTGTCATTTTATACAAAAAAGGCTGCTGAAATTTTGAATGAGATTGGGATGAATTTGTATAGCCATTTAGGATGAATAGATATCTTAATACTTAATGCTTCCAATCATCAAACATGGTATATCTCTCCATTTGTTTGGATCTTCTTTAATATCCTTGAGCAATGTTTTATCATTTTCAGCATAAAAATAATGCCTATATTTTGTTAATGATCTCTATTACTTTTTGTTGTACTACAAATGACACTTCTTTTCAGGTTTCAATTTCTAATTGTTGCTAATGTATGGAAATACAATCAATTTTTGAATATTGACCTCTTTCCTGTAAACATGCTATATTCATGTTCTGATCTTTTTATAGGTTCCTATTGATTTTTCTAACATAGATGATCATGTTGAAACAAAAAGAAAGATTGTTTTACTTTTTCCTTTCCAATCTGATGCATAATTTGCTTTTCTTCCCTTATTACACTGGCTAGAATCTCTTAGAATAATATAGAAGTGGTAATAGTGAATATCATTTCCTTATCTCAGATTTTAGTGAGAAAACATTCAGTCTTTTGCTATTACTGTGGTGTAGGTGTAATTTTTTCAAGGATGCAGTTTTTTTAGATTGAAGAAATGCCTTTCCACTCGTAGTTTTGCTGCAAGTTTTATCAAGAATGGATGCTGGTTCTGCCAAATGCATTTTCTGTATCTGTTGACACAATCCTATAGTAAACATACACACCAGTGTATTTTTAGACTGGTAACATGGTGTGTTTCACTGAATGATTTTATTTTTATTTGACATAGAGAAAGAGAGAGTGAGCACAAGCAGGTGGAGTGGCAGAGGGAGAAACAGATTCCTTGCTGAGCAGGGAGCCCAATGCAGGGGCTCGATCCCAGCATCCTGGGATCGTGACCTTATATGAAGGCGGACACTTAACTAACCAAGCCACCCAGGGTCCCCTCACTGAATGATTTTTAAATATTAAATCAATCTTGCTTTCCTGAATAAGTATCAGTTGGCTATGGTGTGTTATCATTTTTATTTATTGTTGAATTCAATTGCTAAAATTTTTATTACAATTTTGGGGTTTATGAAAGACATGGTCTGTAGTTTTCCTGTAGTATCTTTGATAGGTTTTGGTATCAGGATAATACTTGCCTCATAGAATGTATTAGAAAGTATTCTGTACTCCTTGATTTTTCTGGAAGAATTTGTGTAGAATTGATACTATATCTTCCTTAATTGCTTGGTGGAATATACCACCTGAACGAGGAGTTTTGTTTATGGATAAGTTTCTAGTTACAGATCAATTATCTATAGTAAACAGATATTAATTTTTTGAATACTTTAATGAGGTTATCTGTTTCATCTCATACACTTTGGTAGTTTCTGTCTTTCAAGGAATTTATCCATTTTATCTAAGTTGTTAGCATAGAGTTGTTTATAATAATGTCTTAAGGGGATACAACACTGGAAATTGAACAGATTTCATGAAGATCTTATAAGCTGTTTTACTGTGTTCATACTTTATCTTTAGGGACAAAAGTAGCAGAAACCATGAGAAGAGAGCTTTCCAAGAACAAAAAGGTAAAGAGACCAAAAAGCAGCCCCTGAATGGACAACAGGAGGCTGACAGGACCTTGGGAAGGGCCCATTTCTGGAATGGAGTAAAGCTGGCAGGCAGATCCCTGCAGCATGGGAATGGAGTTAGAAGTGAGGAAGCACAAGGAGAACCGGCAAGTCTCTCAAGAGGTGAAGGAAGGAAGGAAGGAAGCTGGACTGAGGGAAGATGGAATTTTTAAGCTGTGAAAAACAATAAGCGTATTTGATGGAAAGAAGCCATGATACAGAGTGCAGTTAGACAACAAAATAAAAAACAATTCAGAGATTGCTTTATGTGCTGTTTTATGTATTTTTTTCTTATTTAATTCATACAATACTAATATTCCCAATTTGCAGATGAGGAAATTGTATCAGAGCATAAATACATTATTCATTTTACACAGCTAGTAATAGATGTTTTGGTCATAAATCCACATCTGTCTGACTTCAGACCTTGTTTATGTTTTTTTAAAAATTGTTTTTATAGTATGGAGTTTCCTCAAAAATTTAAAAATAGAAACACCAAGGTATCCAAATTGGTAAGGAAGAAGTAAAACTTTCACAATTTGCAGATGACATGATACTATATATAGAAAACCCTAAAAACTCCACCAAAAAGTACTAGAATTTTTAATTCAGTAAAGTCACAGGATATAAAATCAAAGTGCAGAAATTGTCTGCATACACTAATAATGAAGCAGTAGAGGGAGAAATTAGGAAAACAATCCCATTTACAACTGCACCAAAAATAATAAGATGCCTAAGAATAAATCTAACCAAGGAGGAGAAAGACCGGTACTTTGAAAGTTATAAAACACTGATGAAAGAAATTGAAGACGATACAAACAAATGGAAATACGTTCCATGTTCATTGATTGGAAGAACAAATATTGTTAAAATGTCCATACTACCAAGGCAATCTATGTATTTAATGCAATCCCTATCAAAATACCAACAGCATTTTTCAACATAACTAGAAAAAAACAATCCTAAATTTTTTTTAAAGATTTTATTTATTTACTCATGAGAGACACACACACACACACACACACAGAGGCAAGAGACACAGGCAGAGGGAGAAGCAGGTTCCATGCAGGGAGCCCGACGTGGGACTCGATCCCAGGACTCCAGGATCACACCCTGAGCCAAAGGGAGACACTTAACTGCTGAGCCACCCAGGCATCCCACAATCCTAAAATTTATATGGAACCACAAAAGATCCTAAATAGTCAAAGCAATTTTGAAAAAGAAAAGCAAAGCCAGAGGCATCACAAATCCAGATTTCAAGCTATATTACAAAGTTGTAGTAATCAAAATAGTATAGTACTCGCACAAAAGTAGACCCATGGATCAATAGGACAGAATAGAAAACCCAAACAAACCCACAAGTGTATGGTGAATTAACCTTTGACAAAGGAGGCAAGAATTTGCAATGGGAAAAAGACAGTCTCTTCAACAAATGGTGTTGGGAAAACTGGGCAGCCACATGCAGAAGAATGAAACTGAACCACTTTTTTACATCATACGCAAAGAAGAAACTCAAAATGGCGTAAGGACCTAAACGTGACACCTGAAACCATAAAAATTCCAGAAGAGAGCACAGCAATAATTTCTCTGACATTGGCTGTAGTAGTATTTTTCTAGATAGGTCTCCTGGGGTAAGGGGGATAAAAGCAAAAATAAACTATTGGAGGTACCTGAAAATAAAAAGTTTCTGCACAGCAAAGGAAATAATCAACAAAGTAAAAGGCAACCTATAGAATGGGAGAAGATATTTGCAATGACCTATCTGATAAAGATTTAGTATCCAAAATATATAAAGAACTTATACAACTCAACACCAGAAAAAGCCCCCAAATAATTCAATTTAAAAATAAGCAGAAGAGACGAACAGACATTTCTCCAAAGAAAACCTACAGATGGCCAACAGATGCATGAGAAGATGCTCAACATCACTTATCATCAGGGAAATGAAAGTCAAAACTACAATGAGCTACCACCTCACACCTGTCAGAAGGGCTAAAATCAAAAACACAAAAAAGAACAAGTGTTGGTGAGGATGTGGAGAAAAAGGAACCCTCGTGCACTGTTGGTGGGAACGCAAACTGGTGCATCCACCGTGGAAAAGAGTATGAAGATTCCTCAAAAAATAAATAAATAAATAAATAAAAGTAGAATTACCCTATGATCCAGTAATCATGCTATTGGGATTTACCCCCCAAAACAACCCCACACTAATTCAAAGGGATGCATGCAGCCCTATGGTCATAGCAGCATTATTTACGAAAGCCAAATTATAGAAGCAGCCAGTGCCCAGCAGTGGGTGAGCGGGTAAGGAAGCCGTGGTCCATCTGCGTGTCACGGAGTGTGGTGCAGCCAAAACCAGGGTGAAATGTCACCTTCTGCAATGCCGTGGCTGGAGCTAGAGGGTGGTATGCTGAGGGAGGTAAGTCAGAGACAAACCCATATGATGGCTCTCATAGTCATTCCCATGGGAAGGACTCTTGACCTCAGGCTAATGAATCCAAGTGCCATGCTGGGTGTGGAGCTTACACCAAAAAAAAGGAACCAGAGTTCCCAGCCCGGCCGCTGACCACTGCGCAACCCGCAGCCTTTCTGTGACCACGGGGACAAAGCTTGCAAGCTGAGGCCGATAGAGCAGAAAGCTGAGATTTTCATTCTTGGGTAAACCACCCCCAGCCCCAGTTCCCTTGCCTGAATTGCTGTGACACGTGATCAAGAAATCCTCCTGTAGTGAAGCCTCGGCTACTTGGGTTTCCTCCCGCAGCGGGACAGCAAGAGGCCACACATGCACTTGTGGACTTGTTGGTTGTCCAGCAACAGGCATTTGGTGTGTGTTACTTATTTTCTACGTCCCCAAATCTACCGGTTGACAGCGACGCTCAGTCAGTGTTAATACTTGTCAGGGGAGGGTCCTGCCCTCTCTGCCACTTGCCCCTTTGCAGGGGATCGACTCCAGTTCTACCCACCGTTTGTACCAGCTTTCCCGTGACGGGGATACACACTCTCTCCGTGTGCCATGGTTGCACTTACCCATCCCCCAGGATCGGCTTTGCAGCTGATTGCATTTCCCTGGCATGGACACTGCACCCACCTGCCACTGTCCCTGCGGGTAACAGCACCCCTGCGAGGCGGGCTTCGTCTACTCCTCCCAACGGCCTAGGAGACAGGCCTCAGCCTGCTTGGCCCCCACGTGCATCTTAGCCGTGTTTCCACCCATCTGAGGGCTCAGGGGGCACGAGGCGTACCCCAGCGTCGCCTCCACCTGCCTTTCCCTGAGAACTACGGAGGCGGCCTATCTTCTCAGGTGCTTATTAGACCATTGATTTTGTCTCTATCTCTTGCCTCTATTTGATCAAAATCTGTATCATTAAAAAAATTGTATGGCTGCATATTTATCCTTTGCTCGTTTTTCATGCCACAACTGTATTTTCTCAGACTGCACAAGTTTTTAAATGTTATCTGTGGTCTTTCATTAAATGAAAGTTTTACAATTTTAGGTAATAAAATCTATTCAGTTTTTCCTTTGTGGTGTATACATACTGTGTCTTGTATATATTTCGGTGGCCTCAGCACTCGGGGCAGGGAACTTGAGATCCACCTGGGGCTCACCTGGGGCTCACCTGGAGCTCACCTGGGGCTCACCTGGGGCCCATCTGACTGCAGAACGGAGCTACGGGGAAGCCTTTCCAAAACCTTTTCCTGGAAGTCCTTCCTCTCTCACATAAATCAGTGTCCTGCTCCTGCGGAAGGCCCCTTCCACATGTGCATCCCTGGTTCTGACGCTAATGAATTATTTGTCCATTTTAGCACCATTATCATACTTCTAAAATTAGTATAGCCTGTAGCACAGTTTGATACACAGTAGGGGTCGTCCCTCCTAATTGTTCTTATTTCAACATTTCCTTAGCTCTTTTGATGCTTTCTCGTCTAGATGACCTTGAGAACAGGCTTGCTTAGTTTCATAAAACTCTATTGAGTTTTTTTTGGGATTGCATTGAGTAATTTAATTTAGAGAAAATTTAAAGCTTTGTAAGTTTGGACTGTTCAGTCAGAAAGGGAGTATTTTTCTTCATTTACTTAGATCTTCTTTCACAGTTTTTTAAAAAAGATTTCTTTATTTTTAGAGAGAGAGTGGGGGGAGGGACAGAGGGAGAGGGACGATCCTCAAGCAGACTCCCCTCTGAGCAGAGAGCCCAATGCAGGGCTTGATCCCAGGACCTTACATCATGACCTGAGTCAAAATCAAGAGTCGGACATTTAACCACCAACTAAACAACCCAGATGCCCCTTCTTTTACAGTTTTTAATAATTTTGTTTGCCATATAGTTTTTATCCTAAGTCTTGCAAATGTTCCTGTTTACTGTATTTCCAGCTATTTTGTAAGTTTGTAGTTGCTATATGAATCAGGCCACCCCCCCCTGACATTTCTAATCAGTTATCATGGTGTACAGGAAGGCTAAGCAGTTTTAGTATGTTGACTATGTAGACCCGAAGTCAGCTCTCATTTGTTCTCACAGCGTTTAAGTTGATTCGTGGGATTCCCCGGGAGACATTTCCATCATCCATAACAGCCCCGTCTGTGAGCTTCCAGGCTACATCGCTTTGCTGCGAATGGTTAAATTTAGGAATTGAAATAGGAGCATGGAAATTTAAGAGAGCTAACAAAAGTTTTATTTTGAAGCACAGTGCACATTGTGATAAATAAAATACAATAAGATAGATTTTTTTTTTTTTGCTGGCCATATGCATTTTAAGTAAGCTTTATGCCCAACATGGACCTTGAACCCATGACCCTGAGATCAAGGGTCAACATGCTCTACCAATCTAGCCAGCTGGGTGCCCCATTATATGCATTTTATATTTTATGCTGACTTTTAAAACTAAGCCTTTGGAAAATAGAATTGCATATTAAAATTAACACTTACCTAAAAAATAAAAATAAAAAAATAAAATAAAAAAATAAACACTAAAAAATAAAAATAAAATAAAATAAAATAAAAAGATGAAATTAACACTTACCTAGAAAGCATTAGATTTTATTCTTGGCTGAAATGAACAGGATGTTAAGAATCCCTTCCCTGCTTTAACAAATCATCTACCATTATCTACAAATGATCCGTCAAAGACTATAATTTAAGCCGAGTAAGTTTAGATATTTGAACAGAAACGTTAAAGATCCTATTGAATGTGGTTTCAATTTTTCAAATGGGATGTACAGACCAAATAAAATTTACATATGATGTTTTCTGAACAAAGGCTTGAAACTTGATTGCTTCTATGGACCATTAGCGTTTTGTGGTCAGATTCACATCTAAAAGACCCCACTTGCTAATGAACTGTGAATAGTCCAAAAAACCCCAGATAATGAGAATTAAAATATAGACATTCTTTATGCCAAAATATGCAATGTCATATTTTTATGTAAACATAAGTTTTATAACAGTTTCTATCTTTTTCCTCCTAGGAGGGGGAGATATGGATCCCTTCAGTCATGTTCAACAAATCCTTATTTTTAAAATGTCTTTTCCCTTACTTCAACTCTTTTGCCTCTTCTCAATAATATTTTGAAACAAAAGGATCGACATGACCAAACAAATCAAACAAGCAGATCTGTCGGCCCCTCTTGTTTTCCTAACGCAGAGAGCCAGTGTGGGAAGGCGCTAATCCAGTTCCCAAAACTGCTTGAGCTCCCCGTCCCCCCCTTGCCACACTCAGGGTTTAAGAGCTGGAAACTGGACCAAAACTCCCAGCAGAGAGCCAGTGTGGGAAGGCGCTAATCCAGTTCCCAAAACTGCTTGAGCTCCCCGTCCCCCCCTTGCCACACTCAGGGTTTAAGAGCTGGAAACTGGACCAAAACTCCCAGTAAGAAGTTTTGACTTCACGGAAACATAAGCATAGCGATCTTGCTACACAGAAGAACCATGTGCCTCCCACATCCCTCCTCCCTGCCCCCTTTTCTCACTTTTCTTAGGAGAGGGAGCTCTGGAAAAACAGAAGGGAGAGAGGAGGAAATGAGAGGATGGATAAAACCGCAAGGTCTGTTCCACCATAAAGGCCGACAGAAGAGAAGTCGGTGAATAACAGCTGAAATTTTTTAGGGGGAAAAAAGTGCATAGGGGAATGAGGATAAATATCAGGACAGGATCAGGGAGGTTTTTTTTTTTTTTTTTTTTTTTTTGCATTTTTAAGTCTTAAATATATTAGCCCAAGTCAAGTATTTCTTTCAATCATAATAAGAGAGTACCTACTAGAACTTGAAAATACGAGGGTGGTCACGGGACGTGATGAAGGGAGTCACCTTTTTTCCCCCACTAAGATTAAAGAACCTGCAAATAGTTCAGGGAATCAAGCAGCTTTTAAATTCTTCCCTCCAAGGGAATGGATATTCTTCGGGGGTTACAGTTTATAATCAGAAATTGAGGGGAAACCCCAGCAAGCTTGTCGTGTTGAAGTTACGCGTGGGCAGCACGCAAATCCATGGCCACGCCGTCACTAATCAACATAAAATCACCCATCAAAGCTACAGGAATTAGGAAAAATCATATCTGCTCTTTTAAAATCTGCTTTTGATTTTTTTTCTTCTGCCAACATCCAGAATTCCTCCTGAAAACGAACTTACTAGTAAGACAGAACCAAGGAAAATGATTTATACGTCCGGAAAGGATTGCATTTTGTGTTAAGGAGGGGACTTGCACATCGGATTCTGTTGGTGCAGGCAGGTGAGCTCCAACATTTTAAATTTCTCGTTTCCCTCCCTTTACTATGCTTGCCTATTTTTCTACACTTGGTTTTTACAAAACTTCACTTAGCTTCACCAGTTTAATAGGGCCCGGGCAGGCGGTGCATATATGATGTCCTGAAAACACATTGCCCGTGTAAACAATTGTTTTTGGCAATTCAGAGGTTTCGTGGTGGGGTTGCTTTTTTTTTTTTTTCTGAAAAATAAATGTTTAGGCCAAAGCTGGAATCTCATGTGCATTTTTATGACCTGGCTTATTCAAACATCACAATTGTACGTTTAAAAAGGGAATTTGATCTTTTTCTGCTCTTTCTTCTTTGGGCTTCCATCTTTTCTAGCGCCATAGTCTTCTTTTTTACAGTCCAGTCTCAGACCTCGGTAATGTCTCTTCAGCATCTGTTTCTCCTCAACCATAATTTTCATTCAAAAATAATAACTCTCTGGTCTCTTTGGACATGTTTTGTTCGCTCCCGCCTGTGAACTTTGCCAGGGTGTACTGAAGGTGAGCAGCTCCATTTCTGGAATTCTCTTGGATCCCTTTTGGAAGAGAGTGCCAGTGTACAGAAGGGGGGCTCAGAGGCATCTGGGCGCTGCGGAGCCCCCCGAGGATGGCTGCACGTGGCTGGCCTGCTCCCACGCCCTCGGGCTCTCAGGGCGCCAGGCTTCCTCAGTTCCACCAACGCCTTCCTTGTCTTGCAACACTCGCGGCCAGTGTGTAGCATGATGTACAGAGATGTTGAATCGCTCCGTGGTCCACCTGATGTGATCTTGTGCATCAACCACACTCAAATGAAAGAAATAGTAAGAAGGGGGAGAATAAGAATCTGGCGGGAGAGAACCTTGGGATTAGCAGAAGGGCCAGGACACTGGTTTCTCCAAGCGCGGGCATCCTCGCTCCAGGAGTCCTCCACCCTCTGCAGCCCTTGGCATCCCAGTTCCCCAGGGTCATATGTCCACTGCTCACTGAGTAAGGCTCCTGTCAGTCGTCGGGAACGCCCAGAGTGGCTCAAAGAGCTTTGGCCACAATAGAGGAGAGAGTGGAAAGTCCATGTGAACGACAGGAGTGGCGCTGCCCGGGGCAGGAGGCAGGACCTGGAGGTCTTTGGCTTGAGGGCCACGCAGCCATCCACGCTGCACCTGCGCTACCCTACACGCCAAGCACTTTGCTTTGGTGTGACTTTCTATTGCCAGAGGCCGAAAACTATAAACCCCAAGTGACTCAAGCAAAAAGATTCCAGGGGTCTGTGTAGCTGACAAGCTCAGTGTGGGGCTGTCTCCCGGGGCTGTGGAGTCTAGGACCCCCCGTGGTGTTGATGGTGTTGTAAGGCCACTGCTTTTCTCTAGATCTTTTGTTTCTTCTCTCTTTAGTGTTGGCTCATTCTAAGGCCGTCTCTCCCTCAGACTCATAAGGTGGCTGCAGAAGCTCCGGAACTCTCATCTTAGTCTCACATCCAGAGGGGTCACTGCAGTCAGCCGCTTAAAAGTACAAGCCGCGAGCGGCATGAAGCCGGATTTCCAGGGTATCTGGAAAAGGAGCCCGCCTTGGGATCTGACCTGCCTAGAGGTTAACCAGCCCTGGAGCCATCCTGCCTTCAGACTCGTGATCCGAGACCTTCTTCTTATAGGTTTACATAATCAGTTGATTATTGCTTATATTAAGTTTTCTTGTTGGAAAGGAATTCGCCTTTTCTGCTATTTCATCTTTTGGCCTACACTCTCTTCTTGTTCTGTTATTTTATTGTATATAATACATTCAGCTGAAAGCATCCTAAATATTGTTGCACTGGTTCCAGGTGGGTCATGTGCCCACCCCTGACCATTCAAGATGGGAAGGTGGCGTGTGACTGGCCCCAGCCTTCTGTGGCGGGACAGCGTCCTCCTACCTGACTCTATGGACAGGGATGGAGACGGAGGAGGAATCTCTACTGGCAAATGAGGGCATGTTTCCATAAAAGAGTGAAACGGGTGCGGCGAAGCAGAGATCTCCGGTGTCCCGGGCTCCATCCTCTCACGTGTGCCTTCTGTTACAGCGTGGCCGAGCCGGGACAGTGCGCGTGGAGGGAGCCCGCATTCAGCCCTCGGCCCGGTAGCCCAGCACCAACGGCTTTGGCCGGGGTTAGACCCAAGGCCCATCTGCTAGGCCGCTGACCCGCCTCAATAGCCTACGAATACTTTTCCTCACTTGGAGCCTCGTCTCTCAGCTTTGGGACATCAGCCCCTTCAAGGTCATGATGAAGAAAGACATGGCCCGGCCTAAGACAGACCCCCCCCCCCGCCCCGAAGTGCTGGGCAGTGCAGGGCGCTCTAAAGGTCCCGAGGAGACCCAGACAGCGATTTCAGCAGCACGTACCATCCCGTGGGCCCCACGGGTCTCAGGGCCCTTGTCTCCCACTCCGCGAGGCTCAGCGGCTCCCGGGGGGCTCAGAGTCAGCCTGGTACGCGCAACAGCGGGGCCTCGGGTCAGGCTGCGCCTGTTGATTCCAATTCTGCTGTTGGCTGCAATTCCATCTGTCAGGAAGGCTTTGCACTCAGCCATTTGACAGTGGAAGAGTCAGCCCACGAAACTGGATTTCCTGCCTACCTGGAAAGAGGAGCCCCCGGAGAGCCACGTGCTCTGAGAGTTAGGGCTTAGTTTTCGCTGTTCCTGGTTAGTGTCTGCTCAACCTGATGCATTTCAATAGTCGAGGATTAAAACACCCACACCCAGAGAATCTTCTATTTTTCATCATGAACTTCAGTAACTTCGTCAAGAGAAGCTAATCAACATTAACCTATTTACTTCCCTCCAAAGTCACTTCCTCTCCGTCAATGCACAGACATGCATTTTTGCTTGGTTATAATTAGTGTGAACATACTCGTTTTTGTTTAAGAAAGGTTTTCTTTACCTTGGCATTCAGATTTGTTTTCACAGGCGAAGAAAGCACTGAGAACTAGAAGGAACCTTCACTGGAGAGTTGGGAGGATTATACAGGGTCATGTTATCCTAGAGTTGAAGAAACCTTAAAGGACCCGGAATTCCCCCCGCCCCCCATCTCTGATGACCGCCCTTTAGACTAATGGACTCACTGGAGCAGCTTTCCCACGCAAAGGCCTCTCGGCTTCTCACTGCACAACACCGAGGCCGGACTCTCCCTTCCACAGGAACAGTGAAATCCCAGCCTCCCGGGCTAGTGGGTCCGGTGGGTCCGGTGGGTCCTGTGGGCCCGGTGGGTCCAGTGCCTGCCCTGGGCCTGCACCCTTGTTATGGCTTCACGTGTTGTCAGGTGTTGGGAATAGTTTCCCAGGCAGGGAGAAAGCGGAGACCCTGCTCTGTGATGCTGGTCCACACCATTCTTCTCATATGTGTGCTTCTTTACCCCCTTAAAATGCAATCACACACCAGTAGTTTCCAATCTATCAAAGTGCAGATTTCCCAGTCTTTTCTCCTAAATCCAGGAAGAGGGAAGTTAGGTTTAATGAAAAGCAGCCACTATCTGTGCAGCAGGCCCTGGGGTCATGGCTTGCAGCCGGATTTAGCTGCAAACCCTTTGCCCCCCACCCAGGCCCTTGGGGATCCTCACCCGCAGGGCCAAGGCCGCTCCCCAGCCCCCTGGGGGAGCCCACCGGCCCTGTGCCCCAGGCAGGGACCTGCACACTTGGGGACACAAGCCCCCTTCTGTTTGGAGGACAGGAGCCCCTGAAAATTCTCCCAGGGTGGGAGCAGGGAGGGTCCTCCCCGCCTGCCCTTGTCCGGCCCTTGGCCCTCTTGCTCAGGGTGGGTGTCTCCCAGCCCCGAGCACCCAAGGCGGCCGGTCGCTGACAGGCATCCGACGCCCCGCACCTGCCGCCCTGACCCCGGGGAGGGACGCAGCGCTCCGCCTTCGGTGACTTCCAGGCGCACGGGGAGCAGCGCCCCAGGCCGTCCAGGCTCTGCACCCGGCCCCGGACCTGAGGAATGGGGTCCTCGCCCCAGGGCCTGGGCGCGGCCGCCCCACACGTGACAGGGGGAGGCCGGGAGCCGCGGGGTTGGGAGTGGTACCCTGGCGCTGCACTTGCTGGCCGAGTGCACCCAGCTCGCGCGGAGGCCACGGCCAGCCCGACGCCCTTGGTGGCCTCCGCAGCCCCCAGCTGGTGGCCCTGCAGACGCTGCAGCTATTGCGGCTGGAGTGGGGCTGGGGGGGGACCCTGTGACCCCCCATGGCCCCCCGAGACCTACTAGACCCCGGGCTCCCGTTCAATCCAGATCTCGTGTCCGGCCCCGGCAGGTCGTGCAGGCCCCAGGCAGGCCGGGCCGGGTGGGAGCGCGAAGAGGGGACGGAGGGGGGTCCGCAGGGCGCGGGGTGTGGGCAAGCTCCCCCCGGAAGGGATGAGAGGCGCAGAGGAGGCGCGGAGCTGCTGCAGGTCCCCGGGGCGGTGCCCTGACCCCCGCCCCGACGGCGATGCGAGCTAATGGCGGGCGGACTCCACCTGGGAGCTGGTGAGCGTGGAGCAGCCAGGCCCTCAGCAGGTGTGGCCTTCCTGTTGGCCTGGAGGGGAGTGCGGCCTGGGGGAGGGGGCAGGACCCCCCCCCCCAGGGCGGCCGGGGGCGGGGGGGGGGGGTGGTGGTGGTGGCTGAGCCCTCTCCCCACGGTTCTGCCACTGCGAGACCCAGGGGGCTGCTGACACCCCTGGGGCTGGCCGGACTTCGGAGCCCACCTGGGCCCACCTGCCTGCGGATGGGGCCGCGGATGGGCCTCCTGCAAACCTTCCGGAACCTCCTTTCTCAGCTCCCCCTGCCCTTCCCCTCCCAAGGCTCCTTGCTCCGGCAGCTCCTGGGCTGAGGAGCAGCGCCTGCACCCCAGTTCCCCTGTGACCCCTACCCCGGAGCCTTAAGTGCATGGATTAAGTCCCCTCTGCCTCCTGTAGGACAAAATCACCTAGCTTTATGTAAAGTTCTTTAACTTCTTTCACACTTAAGAACCCCAGTGATTTTTGCCTGAATCCCACTCGCCACAGAACGCAGAGGCCTTACAGGGTCCACTTAAACCCTCAGGAGCGGGGCTGTGCACAGAGTGGGCCCGGGAGTACTGGAGCTGAGCTGCGGAGCCTCCTCTAGGGTCAGTGTAGACCCGAGCACAGCCGCTGCCCCTCAGGCCCGAGGGGACCCCGGAAACCTGAGGTCATTCACTGACCTCACTGGTTTGAGGTCACAGATCTTTGAGACCCTCGGGCTCCCCCGATCCATGCCTTCCCCGGGGAGGCTAGCAGAAGGAAGTTAGAGCAGTTCTCAAGAGCTGCTGTTCTGCACTACAAGCAGAGACTTGGGGGGAAACGGCTGTATTTCGGGTTGTACTATACACTGTAAAAGACCATTGGAACGCAGGTGTAATAAAGCACAAGATACACCCAAGTAGGTGCTTTACCCTACACATAGTTTGTGAACCTCCTGCTGTTGCCATTTTGGGCTGGTTAATTGTGGGGCTGTCCCAACATTACAGGAGGCTGAGCACCACCCCTGGCCTCTGCCCAGCACTACCACCCTAGCGCCCAGTACAACCCAGTCTTCCCCAGAGTGTGTTGGGGGAGGGGAAATAAGATCACCTCCCAGTGGGAAGCACGGCCCACAAACATCGGAAAGTTCAAAAAAATGAAGCTGCATTTCACCATTGCTCACCAGTTAGAATGCACCTTTTCTGAGGGGTACCAAAAAGATGAAAAATCTTGCCAACTAAACCACGATGCACCATCTTTTGTAAGATCTCGTCAGAGGTTTCTGAAAAGTGAAAAAAGGTGCATCTTAGGATGCTGAAATGGGAAGTTGTGTGTGATGGGAGGGGCATGTGTGAGGTGCAGGTAGGTGGGAAGGGAGAGACTGATCAGTTCTTGGAGGAAGTAATCTTTTATTTTTATTTTTAAAAGATTTTATTTATTTATTTATGAGAGACACAGAGAGGCGGAGACACAGGCAGAGGGAGAAGCAGACTCCATGCAAGAAGCCTGATGTGAGACTCGATCCCAGATCTCCAGGATCACACCTTGGGTTGAGGGCAGCGCTGAACTGCTGACCCACCTAGGGATCCCCAGAAGTAATCTTTAAAAAAAAAAAAAAAAGAATGTTTGTCCCACAGGCATGAAAGGGGAAAAAAACACATTTCAGGGGAGCTGTGTGATCCAAGGCCCCAAAGCAATGAAAATACCTTGCCCTTTGGGGGAACTAAAATTAGTTCAGTGTGACAGAAGGTATAAAAGGATGCTGGAGAGGTATGAGTTCGGGTGGCAAAAGGCCTGCGTGTCATGCAGGGGACCTTGAACTGCCTTGCACGGAAAAGTAATGGTTGGAATGACTGAGTCACAGCAGGTGAAGCTGCAGTTTGGGGTCAAGTTGGAGACCCTGCCCAGCTGTCCCGGGACCCTGCCCCTCTCAGATGCATGAGAGCTCTCTGCTCTGGCCTACACATCATGCCTCTGTCGCTTCAAATGGTGATCCTTTTAGTGCTTTCTACTTGATTTTTTTTGTCCTCAACATCTTTCACCTTCTCAAGGTTTTTTTTTTTTTTTTTTAAAGATTTTATTTATTTATTCATGGGAGACACAGAGAAAGAACCAGAGACACAGGCAGAGGGAGACCAGTCTCCCCGTGAGGAGCCCAATGTGGGACTCCATCCCAGGACCTCGGGGTCACACCCTGAGCCAAAAGCAGATGCTCTACCACTGAGCCACCGGGTGCCCTTTAAGCTTTCTTTATCCAAACGTCAGCCCATTCACTCCTCTTCTGAGAAAATTCAGACCATTGGGCACAAATATTTTCCTCTACCCACCCCTCCAAAAAAAATCCCACTTCCACTCTTCTTCCTCTTTGTCTCTAATAAAGAGATGCTATCGGGACCCGCACCCCCAACCCAAAGTAGTCTTTCTACTGAATCTGCTGTTCACCTGCAGGGGAGCTATGAGATCTGAGGGCTCTTGAGAAGAGCCAGTGCTCTCAGAAGGGAGAGAAACAGGGCGAGGTTTCTCTGGATGACTTGCCTCCTGGCCAGCATCTTGGAATTTGGCTTGGTTTTCTGTTTGGGGAAAAGGTAGCAGCATGGCTACTCGTTGTAGGGTAGTAATTACAAAGGACTTAGACTTAAGGACACAGTAGCCTGTCATCCCAGGGGGCTGGTTATGCAGACTTGGCTTCATTATTACTAGTGTTAACTCAAATGATTTAGAAGAGTTTTCTTGCTATATGTTTTTTTGTTATATAAATTTTAGGCATACAGCTTTATAATTTGCCAGCTGTATACACTGCAGAGTGATCACCTCCCTAAGACTACCCTTCATCAGCATACGGTTGACCACCTTCCCCCATTTCACCCACCCCTCAACCCCCTTCCCCTCTGTGAACCACTAGTGTGTTCTCTGTATCTATGGCTTTGTCTTTGTTTTATTTTGTTTGTTCATTTGTTTACTTTTTTTTTTAGATCTCACATATGACTGGAGTCATATAGTATTTGTCTTTATCTAGCTTAAATGTCACACAGCATAATACCCTTAAGGTCCATCCATGCTGTTGCAAATGGCAAGATTTCATTCTTTTTTTATGGCTGAGTAATATTCCACTGTATTTATAGACCATCTCTTTACCCTTCTATCTGTCACTGGACATTTAGGGTGCCTCGTAGCTCGACTGTTGTAAATAACTAACACTGCGATAGGCACAGGAGTGCACATATCTTTTCAAATTAGTGTCTTCATAATTTTTGGATAAATACCCAGAAGTGGAATAGCTGGGTCATGTGGTAGCTCTGTTCTTAATTTTTTGAGGAATCTCCATACTGTTTCCCTGGTGGCTGCACTGATTTCCATGCCCACTAATAGTGCACGAGGGCTCCCTCCCCGCCCCCTTACCAACACTTGTTATTTCTTGTCTTTTTGATAGTAGCCATTGTAGCAGGGTTAGGAGATACCTCCCTGTGGTTTTGATTTGCATTTCTCTAATAAAGAGTGATGTTGGGCATCTTTTCATGTGCCTGTTGGCCATCTGGATGTCTTCTTTGAAGAAATGTTTATTCACATGCTCTGCACATTCTTTAACCAGACGTTTATTTATTTTTTGTTGAGTTGTAGGAGATATATATATTTGAATACTAACCCCTTCTAACCCCTTGTCAGATATTTGGTCTACAAACATCTTCTCCCCCATTCAGTAGGTTGCTCGTTCGTTCTGGTGAAGGTTTCCTTTGCTGTGCAGAATCTCATTAATTTGATGTAGTCACATTTGTTTATTTTTGCTTTTGTTTTCATTGCCTTTGGAGTCAGATCCACAAAGATGTTCCTAAGACTGATTGATGTCAAAGAGCTTGCTGCCCATGGGTTGCTTTATCCCCGCCCCCCGCCCCCCAAGGAATGTTACAGTTTCAGGTCTAACATTCAAGTCTTTTGTCCATTTTGAGTCCATTTTCGTGTCTGGTGTAAGATAGTGACCCAGTCTCATTCTTCTGCCTGTGACTGATCAGTGTTCTCATTACCATTTATTGAAGAGACTGTCCTTCCTCCATTGTAGGTTCTTGGCTCCTCTGTTGTTGATGAATTGTCCGTATGTGTGTGGGCTTATTTCTGGGCTCTTAATTCTGTTCCAGGGATCTGTGTGTCTGTTTTTGTACCAATATGATCCTGTTTTGATTACTGTAGCTTTGTAGTATATCTTGAAATCAGGAGCCCGATAACCTCCAGCTTGGCTCTTTTTCAATATTGCTTTGGCTATTTGGGGCCTTTTGTAGTGCCACACAGATTTCGGAATGATTTATTCTAGTTCTGCGAAACACCCCATTGGGGTTTTGATAGGTATTGCACTGAACCTGTTGACTGCTTTGTGTAGTATGGACGTTTTAACAATATTAAAAAAATATTAATTCTTTCAATCCAAAAATATGAAATACCTTTCAATGTATGTGTGTCTTCTCCAATTACTTTCATGTTTTCTATATTTTTAAATTAAGAACATGTGGATTGATGTCACACACAGAATGATTTCAGGAGGATTTGTGTTAATGGAAATAACACTTGTGTATCACTTGGAAGCACGTGGAAACATCCCGAACAGCAGTTCTCTTTGTTCCCTTCCACAGTGTTACTTGCCACCGAGAGGAGGGACTTGCTTGAGCTAAAGCCAATGGCCCAGATGAAAGGCATTAGGGACCCAAAGGAGAGACAGCACAGCACAGCTCAGTGATCTGGTCTGTGGAACCCTTCAGCCTACTATGCAGCTTTCTGCTGGAGGCCCTCGGGCCAATTATTTAGCCTTCCTGTGCCTCAGTCTCCTTGTCTATAAAGTGAGGATAGAAGCGTCTAACCTTACAAGGTTATTAGGATAAGGCTTACGGAGTCTTAGCTAGTGGCTGCCCATACAAAGTCCCAATACCTTTGAGCTTCTGTTATTATTACTGTAACTAGCAGGTTAGCACATCATGTTCTCGTGGACTATTAATTACTGTTGTGAGTTCCGTTCCTGATACTGATGGATCTGAGCCGTGACTTGATTTACTTCTCGAGACTGCAGACAAAAGCAGAGTTAGGATGACCCAAGGAGACTTCCGAGAAGCCTCTACCATCCAGAGGCTGGCTTTTAGCCCATGCCTGATGGCTGACTTAGAGATGTTGCTACTGAATGGCTTGCTGATCAAACCACCGAGGCTTAAGGAAGTGACGTGATCAGGTGTGAAGGAGGAGAAGCTCTCAGCACAGTACTAATGGATATTTTAATGGTATTTTACTCTTTTCTTAAAGAAACTGACACTTAATATTCTTATTGAATGTTTAGAGATTACCAAACACATGCAAAAATACACGAAGTGAGTTTCTTTAGAGTGGATAGAAAATGCATCACAGTACGGAGTCTTATTCCATTTGTTGGAGAGGCTAGAGTTAACCAGCCAGACAAACGTTTATTATAGGAGGAAACGGAGACTCAGGAATTTAGGATTTTGCTAAAGGTCTCACAGTTGGGAAGTCATGGCCCATGATTCCAACATGGTTTTATCTGACTTTTTCTACCAAACCACAGTGGCTAGATTGGAGGTGTTATGAACATCATGCAAAAATAAAGTCTGTGGGCCTGGATGGTTGGTTGACCCGGTGGGGTTGGACGGGCTGTGCCCTGCACACTCCGCTCGGGCTGCCACAGTCGCCTCACAGACTGGGTATCTTAGCCAGCTTGGGCTGCCGTAACAAAATGCCGTGGACTGGGTGGCTTAAACCATAGACATTTATTTTCTCACTGTTCTGAATGCTGGAAAGCTGAAGATCAAAAATTTGGATTCTGGTAAGGTCTTCCAGGCTTGTAGACCACCACCTTCCTGCTCTGTCTTGAATGGCTTTTCCTCTATGCGTGCAGAACGAGAGAGATCCTGGAGGTCTTTCCCTCTTCTTACAAGAACGCCAATCCTATTGGATTAGGGCCCCACCCTTGTGACCTCATATAACCTTAATTATCTCCCTAAAAGTCCTACTTCCAGTACAGTCACACTGGAGGTTATGTTTCAATGCATGGATTTGTGTGTGTGTGTGTGTAGAAACACAATTAGTCCAATCTTTATACTGAGTGATTTGTGTGTCTCTTTCTATGACGGCCACTTACATACTGTCCAAAAGCGCCAGGAGAATGTAGGAAATCATCATCAAACTAGCTCCAGCTATCGAGAATGCTTTAGGCCCTCCCCACTCCAAGGGAGCGTAGAGACGTGCAGAGGACCCGAAGGAAGACAGTCTAGGATTTTAAGAACGGCTGAAAGTGACCAACTCACATAGACACCGTGAGCCAAGCCAGTTATGAAGTCACTCTGACCGAGTCTTCCCGTCTTCCTTTGAGAGTCAAAAATATGGATGGTTTGCAAGACTTCTGCTCTGGTGCAAGCTTCATGGGAACTAAGGCTGACGCCAACTGTCAGAGGCAGGAGGACTCTCCCGCACCCCAGACTACACTTGCCTGTGAGTTCACCACTTCAATTAGCTGAGTCTGGTACCAGTTATGCCGTCACGTTCAGTAGTCCTGGCTGGTTTTCTCATTCTACGTACCGAGCACTGCGGTGATAAAGTCTCTGGCTTTGGCTTCACAGTCACCGCTAATGCTCTTTGCAAACAGCGTGTGTGGATATTGGGTCACTCAGGGAAAGACATTGAGGACGAGCGCTTTTTTCCCCCCACGTACAGGAGTGTGAGGGCAGTTTCTGCAAATTTGGGAATTGTGTCTTTAAAAATCACTTCTTATGGAAGAAGTAAATGCCTAGGGTTATATGATTAGTAGCAGAGCCAGGGAATCGCTCTTCATTTGGGATAAAATTGTGCTTTTCTGTGACCAAAAGGCCCAATGACTAATTTACAAGTAGCTTAATTATGGCTCCGTCACTGCTCGTAATGTGAATGATAGGAGAATCAGGACATGTAAGCTTTCCAGGATGAAGCTTTTGGGAGAGATATTGCAGGAAGGCCCGAAAGCAAAACTACTTAGTTCAACGTCTTGGTAGAAACGCTGCCATGCTTTTTTTTTTTTTTTTTTTTTTTTACGATTTGGGGGTTCGCCTTGGGAGCGTACCTGAGTCAAGTGCTTGTATCCATCACAAAGTGCTTTTAACTGGACTTTTCTAATGAAAATGGTACCATACCCAAAGCAAATGCCTAAGGAACCTTAGTTACTTGTGAGCGTTCACCACCGGGTCCACCACAAGTAAAAATGTTTAATTTCCTGTGGACGATAGACTTTTTATGGTGACTGGCAGATACTTTGGTTCTTCATTGAGTGTTTTATGAACACACACTTGCGTATCTATTTGAGATTGACCTTGGGTTCAGGCAAGTGGTGGCTCCTCTGGGCCCCGTGAATTTTTAGTTCAAAGCCAGATGTTGATGAAGCAGGGGTGCAGTTTGTAGTCTGCTGTTTCTGATAGCGTGCTTTTCACAACATCCCTCTAAATAGAGGAATGGCATTCCCATTTTATGGACACGTCCAGGGTGGAGGATTGTGACGGGTCTGGGGAAGGGATCTGGGCTCCCTCGTAGGGCCCCGCACCAGGCACCTTTGGGGAGAGTGGTCTGCTGTAGTTCATTAAAGTGAGAAGGCCCCATCACAGAAAGCTGGGAAAAGCTCTTTCTTCAGTGCTCTCTGCAGGGGGCCTCAGGCATCGGGTATTCAGGGGGGAGCGAGAAAGGAAAATGTGAGAAGAAACGAGTCTGTGGAGGCCATTGTGAGGGGATAGAGCTCAAGGTGTGACTGTTTGGAAAAGAATGAAGTTATTTTAAAGTCAGAGGTTAAGGGGATATGAACTGATTTATAGTTTATGTAGATCGAGGGGTGATTTTGAAGGTGATGAGGGAGGAAAACGACCAAAAATCTTCCTTGTGGATTGTTTGAGAGTTATCTGCACTGTAGAGCCTATGAAGTCGTGTTGCATCTTCGACTTTATTATCCATCGCTGTTGGGTTCAGAAAATAAGCTTTGAAATTGACCGTCGGTGCCAGATTCTCCTTTGCCTTCAAGACCTCAGTTTTGATGGGAGGGTTTATTTTCAGTACAAAGCTAAAAAAAAAAAAAAAGTCAGCTTTTCTTCCCTTTTTGGACTTTGCAGGTGTATTTGCCGTTGCTCAAGGATTCCAGATGTGTGCCTTCCTAATACACACGATGCCGAAAAGTGCAAGCGCGGCAGTTTTTCTGAGAGACTTCCCTTATCCTGGGAAGAGAACAGAGCAGAGGAGGGAGAGCTCCAGCCAGGAGGTCTCTGACTCGCTAGGGGTTGGCTTTCCATGGGGTACAGAAGGTTCCATGCTTTGGCTACCTTCCAAGACAGCCAAACCCTCTCAATTATGTTGCAGGGAAGAGGGGCCAACAGACCAATTTGCAGTTTGGATGTGACCAACGCCAATTGGAGCTTCGTGACAAGAAAAACAGTGTGAATATGGCCAAAAAAGAAACATTCATTGTAGACATTTTTGTTCCATCTCAAATCGAGTTTGGTGCCTCCCTTGCTTGCCTTTGCGGTATCCCTGCTCTTCCCACCGAGGCAGCCGAGGCTCCGTCATCCCAGTTCTCCAGTGTGTCTCCTGCCCTGGGTCTCTCGGAGTCATCGTACCCAGCCCAGGCCTAATTTGGGGAAGATCTTCGAAGAACATTTGAGTTTGGGAAGAGAGGGTAATTCCAGCTCTGCCCCTCATTCACTGTGTGCCCCGGGTGTGGCTGGGTTATCTGTCGAGGCCACATGTCTACATCTGGCATTCACAGACCCTTGTGGGGCCAGACCAGGAGCCTTGCATTGGATCCTGCACCCAGCAGGTTAGGCCAGACCAGCGTCTTTCAAATGCTGGTTTGCCGTGACATGCCCACGCTGGGAAGCGCCCGCGGACTTTACTGGGGGCACTCGAGGCTCCCACGCTAGTTTGCATCCTGCTTCCCAGCACCCAGCTCTGTTCTTTGCAGACTGGCCTTGTCCCAGGCCCAGCCCCTCCTTGACTCAGGCCTCTGCTTGTGTTAGTCCTTGCCATCGCGAGGGCCATCTCTTCCCGGAGAGGCAAATCCCGCATTCCCGAGCCCCAGCGGTCTCGTAACATCTGTACAGCCTTCCCTGATGCCTCATCCTAACCTCCATTCCCTTTTGCAAAGGCTGGCAGCACTTTGATGGTCTTGACCACTTTTTTTTTTTTTAATTATATTGTGGTTAAGAAAAAGTGCATGACATAAACCTGACCTCTTTTAGCGTATAGTTCAACAGTATTGCGAGCCCTCACATTATTGTGCGACTGACCTCCGTGATATTTTCATCTCATAAATCTGAAACTCTGTACGCGTGGAGTTGCTGGAGCATATGATAATTCCAATTTTAAGCTTTTTGAGCAGCGTTTTCCAGAGTAGCTGCGAGATCCTACGTTCCTACCAGCAGCGCACAAGGGTCCCAGGTTCTCCACATCCTTGCCAACACTTGTTATTTTCGGGGTTCTTTTTTTTTTATTTACTGATAGCAGTCATCCTAATGGATATGAGGTGAGCTCGACCATTCTTTTTGATCCTTAATCCTATTCTGTGTGACATCTCTCGTGAACAGCTTAAATAGTTCCATCTCCCCAATTAGATACCCAGCTTCTGTAGAGCATATTTTTCTTTTCTCTTCTGTCCTTCGTTTCCCTTGTCTCCTTCTTGCTGACCTCCCATCTAGCAGAGTACTTTATGCATGACCTTAGATTGATGGAGGGCCTTATAAATTCAGAGTTTGCATGACCATGAGCTTATTTGACCTTCCCAGTCTCTCTCTCCATGTGGTAGCTGTTTGTTTCCATTTTACACATTAGAAAATGGAATATTCCACAGGTAAAAGGTCTTGTCCACAAATGGCCTGCCAAAGGGGCAGAACCAGGTCCCTGATGGGAAGCCCAGTGCTCAGGAAGGAATAACCCCAGCCTCCAAGGGGTCTTCGTAGGTGCTCGGAAGGCTGCCCATCCTGACTAACATCTGGAAAGTGCCTTTTGCCATATAGGGTAACGTGCTCACAGGTTTTGGGGATTAAGACATGGGCATCTTTGGGAGGCCATTATTCTATCTACTCCAGGGCAGATTTTGGCTAAGAATTAAGACAAAGTGTTCTGGAAACTAGAGCCATGGGTGGTGTCCTAGGCACATGGGTTTCTCCAGTGTGGCAAATAGTGTGTCACCAGGTATGCTCTAGAAAGAGCCTTGTGTGAACCCTCTACAGAGTCTAAATGTCTGTTCCTCTGTAGAATTGTGTTTTTACCATAGCCCTCATTCCATTCCACTGGACAGTTGGCCAGAGGCTCTATGGTGGCTCCATCCTCCTACTAGGTCATAAGCTTTATAGAGACTAGGTACCCATGTCTTACTGGTTTTTACCCAGTGTGGTCCATCACGTGGTAGAGACTTCACACATTTGAAGTGACTGTTTCATCCACTGAGTCCAACAGGCTGAGGCCATTATCCCAGTAGATTAGGTGAGTCACTGCACAGTGCAAACGCTGGCTGTCAATTTGTAGCCGTCAGACTGCTGCAATCAATACATTTCATAACGAGTCTGAAATCATACAAGTCTTTGGAAGTTCCAAAACCCGTCTTTAGATCACTCACTCATAGTGCTGTAACGCTGGCTGTGTGCTCGAAACCCCACATAGGATATTACATCATTTCTGGAAGCATCTGGGGCCTGCTAAATAAAAGCTGCGGGGGCGATGTGCTCTGTCATTGAACGGAAGGCACCGTATGTGAAATCATCGCGAATATCGATCATGTGATTTTCTCCTGAAAGCCCATGGGCCGTTCAACATGCCGCTGCCTCAACACTGAATTTTGGGCCTCGGCCCGTGCAACAGCATCGGCCGGGGTGTGGTTGGAGGCCATGACCGCTGGATCCACAGTTGGCCTTCAGGCCCTTCAGAAGGAAGGGAAGCAACCACCTGTTTTATTTCTCCATCCCCAGGCTTAAGAGTCCCATGGAAAGCCTCTGCCTATTAATTTGTTTTCTTTGACTGTTAATATATTTGAGAAAGGATTAAAAAGAAATACCATACTAAAAGAGTAAAATAAAGAGACTTTGCAAAGCTTGCCAGAGATTTGAAGTTTACCCAGGGCCTCAGGGACCAGTACAGCCCAGCAGTGGAATTTTATTATATGTATACTTTCCCCAAACGATGCCTTCTTTGATTCTTTACAGTAAACGTGAAATTGACTTCAGATTTTAGGCCCACAAACATATTTTTAAAGGCATTTTAATCTTATTTGGGTGATGAATGCCTTTGCAGACTGGCTAATAGGCACACGTCAGCACACATTTCAGTGGTTCCCTCAATTCTGAATTTCCCTTAGCATGTTGTCTTTGATCCTTCCACTTTGTACTTAGAGTTGGATTACTTCTATAAAGCAAGCAGACAATTTCCCTTGATGTGGATCTAGGGGAAGTAGTCCAGAGGCATTTTTTTTTTTCCTTCTACTTTCCCGTTCCCAAGCAATCTGCTCCAGGAATATAGGTTACTCCATAAACCATGGGACAGACCATCTAAGTAGCCCCTTGATACCGTCCGAGCAGAAATGAGCAACACATGAGGGCGGGGACCGAGAGTGCCATGAAGGGAAGGAAAACCAGGAGGCTGGTGGCCTGGGAGTGCTTGGGGAGAGAACTGTGGCGCGTTGTGCTGCTCTTTCTACCCCAGCGCCTCACGCGTGGGGCCTGCGGCCTTTGTTGGACCAACTGAATAGACCAGTGTTTGTTTTGTTTCCCAGAAGATGTTCTCGAATAAACACTTTGCCAGAAGCCCAGGTCCTCTGACCCAAGTGCCAGAGTTTTTTGTTAGGGACAAGAATAGCTTCCCTTTCTGTACAGAATTAGGAAGAACACTCTGGTCCTAAGCTCTAGTTCAGCTTTTAGCGCTTTCATTTTCTTTTGGATTATCTGTTTTTTTTTTTTCCCCTAAAGTTATTGAGTTGATTTCTTAGCTCACGCTTTTTCAGTGATTATTTTCCTTACGTAGCATTAAGTGTGTGAATTTCTCAATTCAGCTGCAGCCCACAAATGTGTAATATAGCAGTGCCGTCATTGTTCATTATAAAGTATTGTTAAATTTCAATTATTTTTTCATTGATCCATGAATTATTTAGAGGTAGGTCTTTAAGTCATCCATGTATTGGGAAGGTTATGTTACCGACTTCTAATTTACTTGTTTTGGGATTTGTGTGATATAGATTTCTAGGTACTCATTAAGAATTTGCTTTTGGCATATCATAATATAGTCAGCTTTCATAAATATTCCATATATCTTTGGGAATAACTTGTATTTGCTTATCTTTATTGGACCAAGCCTGTGATTCCTGTTTCAGTCTTTCTCTCCAGGCTGATCATTTTGTTATTTGATTTATTAGATTCTGAGGAAGCTGGGTAAAAAAATCAGTTTTTATGTTTGTAGATTGAATGTAAATTAAGATTATCATGGGCAGCCCGGGTGGCTCAGCAGGTTAGCGCTGCCTTCGGCCCGGGGCCTGATCCTGGAGAACCAGGCTTCCTAGTTTAAAGCAGATGAATCTGCTCTGAGACATTGGCTCATTTTTTCTCCAAAGGTGAAACTAGTTTTTAAAAAAAGAGCCGGGGGCAGCCCGGGTGGCTCAGTGGTTCAGCATCTACCTTTGTCCCAGGGTGTGATCCTGGAGACCCGGGATCGAGTCCCACATCGGGCTCCCTGCATGGAGTCTGTATCTCTCATGAAAAAGTAAATAAAATCTCTAAAAGAAAAGAAAAAGATTATCATATTGGGCACACACAAGTACAAAATTTTTATATCTTCTTGGGGAATAAAAATAGTTCCTTTAATAGTTGTAATTTATTTTATCCCTCATAATGATTTTTCTGGCTTTGTTTTGGCTTCTCTTTGTTTGCTTTGTATATTATGTTAGCATTCATTTATTTTAAGTCTTTAGGTGTTTTTTAGTTTTGAGTGTGTTTCTTGTAAGGAATTTATCAATAGATTTTTTTTAAAAAATCCAACCTGGTAACCATTATATTTCAAAAGGTGTTTTATTTGATACCTTCTATTCACCTGGATTTATGTTTGTATATTTCTTCATTTTTACCTTCTGAAGAATGGATCAATTAAGTTTTAATATTCCTGTTCTGTCTGCTGATTTTGAAGTTTTACATTTTATTTCCGTATTTGAATGATAACTCTTACATGTCTCACGGGCATACGTAAGCAGTCTGAAATTTATCAGTTTTGCCACCTTTCTGAATCTGCGCAACATCTTAGGATGCCCCGCTCCTTCCTCTGTGTTTACTCTTCAGCATTCTGGAACCAATCTACTTTCGTAAGCCCCAAGTTAATTGTGATAATTTTAGTTTCGAGCAATAAGTTCTTTAGATTTACATCATACTTTTAAGTTTCTTGGTTCATTGCTGCTTCCTGATTCTCATTCTTTCCTTTAAATTGAATTTCTCCTTTTTGAATTATATCTCTAGGAAGATATGACCGTGAGGGTAGCAAACCCTGTTGTTCATTTAAATGAAGCCCTATTTATTTTTCCCTGATGTTTAAATAATAGTTTAGTTGGATTTAAAAAAATTCTGTTGACAATTATTTGAAAGATTATCCCTTTCTTTTCTGTCTTCGACCGTTGCAGCTTAGTCGTTGGCTGTCTGTCCTGTCATCTCTTGAAAGCCATTGTTCCCACACCCACCCAGCTGCTTTTAAGAGTAGTTTTGCCTTGATAAATTTAGATTTGAATCTCATTTAACTTATTCTGTTCTGGGCTCATTTTACTTCCTGACTCTATGTTCATGAACCTGTACTCATGTTTTTGATCAATTTTGAATAATTCTTATCCATTATTCTCTTTGAATATCGTCTCCCTTCCCTTCCCCCAGCCTCTTTCTTCTGCTTCTTTCATCCATATTGTTTAACTTTTCATTCCTATTTCCTATGCCTGGCTTTTTTTTTTTTTTATCTTGCATTCTGAGTAGTTTTCTCATATTCATCATCCAGTTTACTGTTCCTCATTTTGAATGCATTTATTCGGTGTTTAATTTAAATCACAATAGTTATCACTTTTAGAAATGGTAAGCCTGTTCTTACTTAAAATGTTTTTGATTACTTCTTTTATATTTTTAATCATTTTGAACATATTTTATAGTTTCTAGCTGAAATACTTGGAGTTTAATCCTACCAAGTATTGGTATCTGCTGTATCATGGTGGATTGTATTTTAAATTTCATATTCTGAGTTTGTCTTTGACAGAGGGTTATCGGAATACTGCTGTGGGGCAGAGGGGGTTGTGGACATGTCCCCATGGAATAGGCTTTTGTTTGCTTTTACCATGTATCCATGGATATTTCAGCCCAGTTCCAATTTTTAAAGTTAACTTCTTAGCATGAATGTTCCCAGAACATGTATATGGCCTAGAGGGCAGCTCCCAACTTAAGCTGTTGGGTAGTACAGGTCCACAGTTCCACATGCTTGGGGCAACTTTATCCTCTACCCCAAACCCAGCTCTAGAGTATATTTTTTTTATGAATATTGGTGGGCAGCTAAAATAATCTACTTTTTCTTCATCTTTGGCCCTTAGGGATTTCCATTGCTTTCTTGCAATATCAGAAAGGATGTTTGTTCTATTTTATTTATTTATTTATTCATGAGAAACACAGAGAAAGAGGCAGAAACACAGACAGAGGGAGAAGCAGGCTCCCTGCAGGGAGCCCGATGTGGGACATGATCCCAGGACCTGGGGTCACACCCTGAGCTGAAGGCCTGAGCTGAGGCTCAACCGCTGAGGCACCCAGGCACCCATGTTCTATTTTATTTAAAACTCAGTTTCCCCTTTGGGGAAACTAAGTGTGCCATGTTACCAGAACCAGAAGTCTATGGAAAGTCATTTACAGTATTTAAAATAAGTTATATATTCAACATTGTCTCTGATATGGAATAATTTTGCTTGTTTCTTGAAATAATCTTAATGTGCCATTTCTATACAATGGATTTTAGAATGTGAAACGTTTGGGGATTAAATATCTATTTAATTATTTCATTCTTTTAAACCGCCTGGGAACTCTTCTTTCTAAATTTGCTTTGGAAAGTTCTTGAAACTATGTTCGTTAAATACCAAATCCTGTGTTGGAATTTCGAAGACAGTGAGTATGGAATAATAGGAACAGAGGCTATTTGTGTATTCTTCAAAGCTCTGTTAGGAACCAATAACAGAAACTCAACTCCAAATGGCTTAAGTAAAAAGGCATATTTATCGACTCAGATACCCAAAAAATCCTGGGGTTTATTGTTCAGGAATTGCTGGATCAGTATGCTCAGCGAATGTAATTAGAATCAAGCTCTTTTAATCCCTTGGTTCTGCTATTTTTTTCCCCCGTGCTGGCTTGTTCTCATTGGATTCCCCTTTATGGTGGCAGGATGCTTTCCCAAAGCCCCAGTTACAGAGAGCTTCTCTTTTCCAGTCTAACACATTCTAGACCTGTGGCTTATTGGCCTGTATTAGATCATCTGTTCATTCAAACCAGTCCAAGGTGATTGAGGGCTGGTAGTCTCTGATTGGCCCCGTCCCTGAGAGGTCGAGTGGGTGGGGTCAGCTTTGGTCAAATCACAGAGGCTGAAAATGGAGGAGAGTAGTTCTCTGAGAGAAAAATTGAGGTCCTGTGATGAGAAGAGATGGGAATGGAAGCTGGATACACAAAACACGGCAAATGTCCCCGTAACCTATCTAATTGCTGCTGTTTGCTGTGTATTTCAGGATAGTGTTGAGTTTAGGAACATCTGCAGTCGCTTGGCTCTACAAATTCAAGGACAATGGTTTGACAGAGACCTGCATGCTGCCCCTCAGTGTTTGAAGACAATAGTCAAGAAGCTGATTCAGTCACTTGCTAATCTCCCTTCAGACGCCCACGTGGTGGCCTGTGCTTCTTTGAGACAGAGCTTACAGGATCTCCCAGACGTATGAATGTTTAAGACACCAGCATCAAAACCACAGCCAGTACGGCTAAGAGAACTGGGTATCTTACGTTCCTTATTGAATCAGCAGACAATGGATGCTTTTATTCCCAGTAAGGAGAGACTCGATGACCTACGTAGCAGTCCGACTAGTGGCATCTGTACCCTTCAGAATTATAGCACGTTGGTGAAAACATTTTAAAGCAGTAGTTCACATTTTTAAGTATGTTGACCTATTTGCTTGCTTTTTGATTGGAATATATTCTACTTTGTGGAACTGATTGGATTATATGTGTATATATATTTACTAATTCATATGAAGTATTAGTTTTGATCAAATGATACATTAATCTATACTTATATTAATGTAGGCCTATGAGGCTTAATAGGGTTATTTAATATGGTTATTTATATATGGTTATATGATTAAAGCTTCATGGTTCTTGAAATTATCTCGAATAAATAGGATATTTGATAATTGATATGTTCTACTTACTGAGCACTTCATTTTATGTTATGAAAGTGATCTTTAGATGTCGAAGGACCACATGTGTCAGTAATTATGAGTTCCAGTCCTGGCATTAATAACTTACTGTTGGACGGGAAAAGAGTTGCTTCTAAGCCTTGTGCTTTCATATACTGATTTGTAAATTTATAATGATAATGAGCTATGAAGTACCAAGGATATATGATATGTAAATACAAAGTACAGTATTATTAAAGTCTCATGTGGAAACATGTAGCTCTTCTTACTGTTTCTAAATATTCCAATTGAAGTAGAAGATTCTTGTGAAAAACAGGAGAGAGTGGATATACTGGCAGGTTTCCCTAAATATTTAGAGCTGGGAAAAGAGAGGCTAACTTTTTTTTTTTTTTTTTGCAACAATGATCTGAACATACTTAGGAAAAACTAAATTTCCTGTTGTTTCATGACGATGATATTGAGAACCAAACGAAATTGAAATGCTAACTTTCCCTTAAAATTTTAATAGAAGTGGCATCAGATTTAGGAAAAAAAGAGTATATTTTTGCAGCTTATTTTCTGAAGGACTTAAAAACTAGATCTGTATGGTGGAAGTAGATCTGCTTTTAAAAAATAAAGTGTTAGTAGTAATCAAAGCCTTTTTAATCCCACATATTCTGATCCTACTTGGTTATAAAGCTTTATTCCAGGATATAATGATGAAAGGTATATATAGTGTTTCTCTCTTTAGATGTAATGGATCATTCCATAGAAGAGAATTACATTTTTGAGACTGAATTCTAAAGGAAAGATGAAAGGTGTTTGTGTGCGTGTGTAAGAGTGAGACAGGCCAGAAAAGGGCATTTATTACTTGGAAACAGTATTTGGTACTTGGTTGTTTCATTCCTAGGAAATGGTGTGTTCTGGGACTATCAATATATTTTACAGTGAAGTCTTTCTTTCCCCAGGGAAGTTACCCCAGGGATGTTCTCTAAAGACCTATCATTATTTATGGGCTCCCTTCCCCACTGTAATCAATAGCCCTCTCAATCAATATTAACATTAAAGCTTTTTTAAAACTCTCATCCCCGAGAAATACTGAACATTTTTCCTTCTATCTATACTTGTGTGTTTTCCTCCGTCATTTTGCAATGTGTTTCCCATCTACCAAGTAAAACCGCATTTCATCCTTCAGGCCCTGAATTACTGACCAGCTCCTCCTTGAACTCTCCTGGATCATCCTAGTAGGACATGGGTTCTTCTTCCTCCAAACTCATATAAAACATATTTTGTGCTACTGCACTGCTGTTATCACGCACCATGTTATAGCAAAGCTCTTGGTGTCCCTGTAACCAGCCTCAGCTTGCTGAGGGCAGGGATGGTTTTAAACATATCAGTATATTGCACAGCAACTACAATTCTAAACCTTCTTTGACCCTACCAGAACTTCCGTTGTCTCTACCACCTTTTCACACTGCCCCTGTCTCTTACTTCTGTGGCTTATGATTCTCTGTTTAATTTGTATCATCATTTGGTCGTACGTGCCCCCGGTTCCCTTCTTTTCTTTTCCTTTGGTTGCTGCAGACAGAACTCCATTCTTGGTCCAGACCACCTCTCTGCCTATTGCGCATCTCCACATGAGTTCCGAAGGTAGCCTAAGAACAACACATAGCCATGCAAATCCCACTTCAATTCATGGCTCCCCATCTCAAGGGACCTTCACGTTACCCGTTAGCGCTACTTCATTTCCCAGACCTGCAATATCCAGTGATAGCCATTGGCTGCACAAAGCCACTGAGCACTTGAATATGGCTAGTCTGAACTGAGATGGGGTTGAAAAGGTAAAATGCACACTGACTTTTAGAAACTTAACACCAGAAAAAAGAATGTAAAAGATCTCAATGTTTTTACACTGATACATGCTGAAATGATGATACTTTGAATATATTTGGTGAAATAAAATATATATTGTTACAATTAATTTTACTAGTTTTATTTTACCCTTTTAAGGTGGCTACTAGAAAGTCTGAAATTCCACACATGGCTTGTATTGTATTTCTATGGATAACGACATCCTAGAAAATTCAATGCTTTGCTCGACAATTTACTGTCTCAGGAAGGTTGTTCCACACATTCTCACACTTGTCCCTTCTCCATTCTCCTCATTCGCAGGGGATGGCCTTGTTTACCATTGTATAGGGAAAATAAAAGCCTCAAGAACATGTTCATCTTCACCATATACCCTGAGATCAACTATATACCCTGAGTTCCCCCTTTGTTATAAGAAAGACATGTCCTACTGCTCCCCAAAGCTCACTGACCACGGAGGGACTGGACCATGTTTCCTCTCAATTATTTGAGCTCTTCCCTCTTGCACTCATTCCTTTGCTTGCAGTATCAATTTTGCTTCTGAATAGGAGCACTTCTATCGACAGGCTATTATCTTATAATATCTCCCCCAATGTTTAAAAAAACAATTCCCCCAGCTACTACTTTATTTCTCTCTTCCCCGTAAGAGCAAAATTCATTGCAATCGTCCCACTTAGTAGTCTACAGTTCTTTTGTTCCAATTTCCTTCTGAATACACCCCATCAAAAATGTTTTTGTTACGACTCCCATAAATGTTTTCTTGGTTTAAATGAAGGCCTTTGGAGAGTAGAAAACTATAAGATACTTCTTGCATACAAAGCACAGGACTGTGAGGATCAAGGTTTTCACATCTAAAAATTCCCTCCAACAGCCAAGCCAGCACCATTGCCCATTGTCCTTCATGCTCCAGTGACTTCCCACTGATAAATTCAATGGTAAATTCTCAATCCTCATCTTACTTGATCTATCAACAGCTTTTGGCACAGTTGACTACTCCCTCTTGAGTCATTTTCTTATTTTGATTTTCAGATCAGCAGGCTTTCATGGTTTTACTTCACTAAGTCACTCACAGAATTGTTTCTTATTTTCTCCACATCGCCCATCTCCATATTGACTTCTTAATTTTAGAGTTCTTCAGTCTTGGTCTTGGCCCTTTTTCTATATTATACTTAGTCCACAGTCATGTGATTTTAAATACCAGTGATTCACCAATGATACCAAGACATCTGTCTTTTACTCTAAACTCCAGATTCCTGTAGTCAAATCACCACAGAGTATCTCTGCTTGAATGTTTGAAAGGCTTTTTCAATTCCAGAACAGAATTCTTGATCCTCAAATCTGCTTCTCCTCCATCTTCAAACTCTTATTGGGTGGTGGCTTAGATCCCTCCAGCCACATAGGCAAAATGAACATTGAAATAATCCCTGACTCTTCTTCTTTTTTTAAGATTTTATTTATTTATTCTCTAGAGACACACAGGCAGAGGCAGAAGCAGGCTCCCTACGGGGAGCCCAATGTGGGACTTTTTCCCAGGACCTCAGGATCACGACCTGAGTCGAAGGCAGACACTCAATCACTGAGCCACCCAGGTGTCTTCATCCTTGACTCTTCTATTACTCTCACATATAGCCACTCAATCAGCAAATCCTAATGGCTCAACCTTCAAAATATATCCCCAATCATATTACTTCTCACCACTTCCATAGCCACTACCCTAGTCCTATTCCCGCCTGGAGTATTGCAGTACCTTCCTAAATGGTCACACCACTTTACTGCCCTCTCCTTAGTCTCTATCAGCCACAGTAACACAAATCGACTGATTACTCCTCTACTCTCAATCCACCAACGGCTTCCTGTTTTATTCGGAATAAAATTCAAATTCTGCCTCTGACCCATCTCCTACCACACTTCTACTCTAAGAACATCAATCTCTCTGCTGTTCTCACCTCTTCAAACATAACTAGTTTTGTGTTTGATCTTTGTGTTACTCTTTCCTTTGCCTGAAAGACTCCTCTCCCATCTGCTTCAAGTAGGTCCCCTCTCCAGCGCCCCTCATTAAAGAGGCCCTCTTTCACCCTTATCAAATGTAGCATCCCCTGTCACTGTCTTACCCCTTTTCCTTGCTCTGTTGTCTTTATAAGGACATCTTGTAATGGCAAATTTATGTGTTTATTGACTATTGTAGTGGATTGAATGGTGGCCCCCAAAGGGTATGTCCATGTCCTGATCAATAGAATATGTGAATATTACTGTATATCCCCAAAAGGTGAATATGATCTTAGATAGTAACAAAGGTGATTACATTACAGATAATGAGATTAAATTTTTTTTCTGAGGTTATCTGAGTGGACCCTAAATGCCATGAGAAATGGCATTTTACTGAGTGATTTGATCCCTCCAGTGTTCTCGAAGTCTTATATCTTTCAGTAACTATCCAAACTCAACGCAAACAGTTAAAAGGACAATTTTAAGGCTTAAATTATTCAGAAAATTTTAGTTAAGTGTTGGGTTAAAAATAGTCATGTAGCTATTATTCAATAAATGCTCATTGTAACAATGATGGGGCCAGTCTAAGTCACCCTGAAGAGTAGTCCTTTGCTCCTCACTTTTCCTTGCAGCCCTTTTCCTCTTCTCTTTTACCTCAAGTGCTACATAAGTGTCTGTTTAAAAAGGCACATTTTAAACTTTGTGATTGTGGGTTATCTTCTTCCATAGCTATATCATCATCATCATCATCATCATCATCATCATCATCAATAACAACAACAAAATCTTAATAAAAATTCCCACATTTTTGTGGCTCCAGCAATGTTTGGAGAGATTTGGGCATCTTGGAGTTAGGCTATAGTTGTTTGTTGTTTAAGACCATCTAGTGCCTTGAGCAGTATGTGATTCTTGGGTAAGGACAGGTTCTGGATGTCTCTTCAAAATGTTGAGAAAAAGTTGAGTCAGCTGATATTTTCTCTGTTGGATTTCCTTGGATAATTCTAGACTCATGTTTCAGTGCTCCATAACAGTGGATTTCTGGATGGTGGAAACACATTTGTTTATGGAGTAAAAATAGGGCCATACTGGGAACTTCCTAAGCAGGGGTGGACAAACAATGACAAGATGGTACCTACACACCTTTTATTCCCTTAGATGGTCTCCTCACTGCCTTCTCTACTTCTCTGGAAGTTCCACGAGCTTCCTGATCAATCTCCTCCTACATCTTTTGACTGCATGTCTCAGGCTGACATAGAAACTATCTTTAGGTTCCTTTGGCTGTGTTTCATTTTCTTTTGCCTCTTCAGAATCAGTTCTTTTCCCCCGTAGAAGTGCTCTCTCACTCTTCTAACTGGTACGGTTTCTTCCCAAAGTAGATTAATTTTCTTGGTTTAAATGAAGGCCTTTGGAGAGTAGAAAACTGTAAGATACTTCTTGCATACAAGGCACAGGACTGTGAGGATCAAGGTTTTCACATCTAAAAATTCCCTCCAACAGCCAGCACCATTTTCCATTGTCCTTCATGCTCCAGTGCCAGATACGTATGTAATAAATCTATCTGAGAGAAGTATAAATTCCTTGGACCCATGAGTTTCAAGACACATTTAATTCAGCAGAACTTCAAATAAGAAGTGTTCCATATAATCTGAGTAACCGCATCAAGGATCCCAGTATTCCGTTCTACAGCCAAAAAATTTACCACAGTCCTGGTTGCACTTAAATACACATAAGAACCGAAGGTCTGGGCTGTTAGAGCCCTGGCATGTGTTCCCAGAGAGCTTACCTTTGTCTGATGTGACTTGTTTACTGCTATGCTCAATACAAGTGATATTTAAAGCTGAGCCATAGTTTATAAGTTTCTCTTCTTCTAGACAAGCTCATATCTGAGCTTTGTCATAAGTCAAGAGACACTTTCAAGGTTGGCAGAGATTTTTCCATCACAGAAGTAACACTAATTGTTCCCTTTGCCTGGGTGAAGACTTTGATAATCATTATGGCTTCATTTTCCTTTTTCCTTAAAGAAGCATTAGGAAGCGTCTGTGGAGCATAGTGTCTGGTACAGAAGTAAATTCACAGTGATCCTAGAAACAAGTCACAGAAAACCATGTTGACTTAAGTTTGATTCAAAGAGAAGAAAAGAAGTTCTACAGAATCTCCTTCTGTTCCCTGCATGTGTCACTGTAGCTCTGAATGTAGCGTAAGAGTACAGGATATACTTGGAACGATCTGATGTGTGCATTTGTGTGTGTGTGTGTGTGTGTGTGTGTGTGACTGGGCTAGTGGGAAGGCAAGGAAGTACACTTGAGGCGAGTTCATCAAATGAATTTGGTTCATTGCTGATTTGCATAAATGAAAAATACAGTGATTCTCATACATGAAGTGGTTCATGTCACCCTGATAGTTTGGGTGGTGCTGATGTGGTGTGGTGTCAGAGAATTCCTTGGTGCTGTGGGGAACCCCTCCCCGCCAAACATACACACATATTGGAATTGGTGCTCAGAATTGTGTAATTTCTCTTACACTTTTGCTTAATTAAATTTAAATGGTTGCTATGTTCCCTATATTATTCTGTATTATGAAGTTCTGCATTCTTTACAGCCACTTTAACAATACTTTCTGTTCTCAAAACCACATTTTTGAGTTTTTTTTTTTTTTTATAAAAAGGTACTTTTGCTATTTAGTAGTATCAGGAGCTATAAAGTCAATGGGGCTGGAATTACTGTTATGAAGTTGCATTGTTTTGCTCCTGTTCTCAAGGCCTGCTTCAACATTAAGTCACATTCATAAACTCACATGAAAACATTCATAAACTCACATGCAGCCTAAGTGGGCCTGTGGGCAGTTTATTTTAAATTTATTCAACTTGAGTCTAATTCTATGCAAAACATCATCTGTTCTAGTTGCAAACTGTAGCTGTTCCACTGTTCCAAAATGTTTTGATGACTGAACCTGCTCAGTGAGTTGATCTGGTTAGTATGGGAATCACTAAAAAATAATTGACAACAAATCCAATCATGGTCAGTAAGAGTGTTTATGTATGTGTGTATGTGTAGTTTTCTAAATCAATATGCCCATAATTTTTCTCATTTTCCTTTACTCATTTCAGTAGGCTAAAAAGAACTTTAAGTGGAGACATTTCTCTATTAGCAATGGGAAACCAATAAAAAAAGAAATTCTAGAGTGATGTCCAGTTCTAAGCAACCGTCACATATCTAACACGTTCCCAAATGAATTTTTTGAGCATTAATTATTACATCACATTTCCCCAAGGTCCCTTAGCTACAGGTTTTTAAACTGTTTATTACAAATAAAGTGGGCTCCTGGGAAAATGAGAGGCCCCTAGCAAATCAGTATCACTAGTGAAGAAAAGAATTTGCCAAATAGCTCAGGTGTTTTTATATGTATCCAGGTAACTCTTTGTCTATGCATCTATTTATTTGTTAATCTTTTACTTTGAAATAATTATAGACCTATAGGTTATATTCATAGTTTACCCAGAGACTATAGATTCATAGGAAGCTGCAAAATAAAGCACCTGGGTTTTTGTGAACTCTTCACCCAACTTTCCCCTGTGGTGCCATCTTACATGACTGTGGTACAACAGCAAAACTAGGAAACTGCCATTGGTACGATAGTGCTAAAAGGATTACAGCACGTACTCAGTTTATACATATACTCGTGTGTGTGTGTGTGTGTGTGTGTGTGTGTGTAGTTCTATGCAATTTGATTCCGTTATAAATTTCTGTCACCATCATCACAATCAAGATACAGAGCTGTTCCATCACTCTCTTGGGCTACCCTTTTATAGTTGAATCCACCCTCTCCACCTACCATATCTCTGTCCTCTGACAATCACTTATCTATTCTCCAACTCTATAATTTTGCCTCTCAAGAATCTTATAAAAATGGAATCATACAGTATATCACCTTTTGAGACTGGCTTTTTATACTAAACATAATGTCCCTGAGACCCATCCAAACTGTTCCATGTGCCAATAGTTTGTTCCTTTAAATTACTAAACAGCATTCCATTTCTATTTATTTTTAATATTGATTTTTGCCACAGTACATTCCAAAAATGGGATTTAAAGGGCTCGCTAAGATAGATGCAGTACAACAAAATAAAACTATGTAAGGAGAAAATCAGAATCAGGAATAAAAAAAATTAATATGTTCATGGATTGGAAGAATTATTATCATTAAAATGTCCATATTGGCCAAAGCAATCTACAGATTCAATGTAGTCTCTAGAACAAATAATCCTAAAATCTGCATGAAGCCATTAAAAAACCCAAACGGCCAAAGCAATCTTGAGAAAGAAACACAAAGCTGAAGGTATCAAAATCCCAGAATGTGATATAGAGATACAGAGATATAGAAATCAAAACAGTATGGTATTAGCACAGAAGTAGATAGATCAACAGAACACAATTGATACCTGGAAAATAAACCCATGTCTATAAGGCCAATTAATCTATGATAAAGGAGGCAAGAATATACAACGTGAAAAGACAGTCTTCTCAGTAAGTATCCAAAATATATATAAAGAACATATACAACTAAAAAAAAAAAAAAAAAACCTGATTAAAAAGTGGGAAGAGAGCCTGAATAGAGATACTTCCAGAGAAGACATCCAGATGGCCAACAGACACATGACAAGATGTTCAACACCACTCATCATCAGAGAAATGCAAATTGAAACCACAATGAGATATCTCTTACAGCTATCAGAATGGCCAGTGTCCAAAAGATAAGAAATAACAAGTGTTGGCGAGAATGTGGAGAAAAGGGAACCCTCATGCACTGTTGGTGGGAGTGTAAATCATTGCAAGCACTGTGGAAAACAGCATGGAGATTCCTCAAAGAATTAAAAATAGAAATACTATACGATCTAATAATTCCTCTACTGGGTATTTACTCAAAGAAAATGAAAACATGAATTCAAAAAGGTATACGTACCCCTGTGTTTACTGCAGCGTTGTTTATAAGAGCCAAGATATAGAAGAAACCCAAGTGTCTATTCATGGATGAATGGATAAAGAAAACGTGGTGTCTATGTATATACACAATGGGATATTACTTGGCCATAAAAAAGAAGAAATCTCGCCATTTGTGACACCGTGGATGGCCCTAGAGGGTATTATGCCAAGTGAGATAAGTTGATCAGAGAGAGACAAATACCAGATGCTTTCACTTAAATGTAAAATATAAAAAACAAAACAAATGAACCTACGTACAAGCAGACTCTCAAATACGAAGAGCAAAGTGGTGGCTGCCAGATGGAGGGGGGTGGGGGGATGGGTGAAATAGATAAAGGGCATTAAGAGGTACAACCTTCTAGTTATAAGCTATGAGAATGGAAAGAACAGCGTAGGAAATAGAGTCAATAATATCGTAATAATTTTGAGCAGTGGCAGACGGTGACCATACTCACGCTAGCATCACGGTGAACTTTGAATCATGCACAGAATTGTTAAGTCCATACGCCGTACACCCGAAACTGTATGTCAATTATATTTCAGTAATAAACTTACAATTTTACAGGAAAATTAGTACGAAGGCAGGACCGCATAAGGTAAGCTCGCAAAGTGCATGTAAACGGCTGCCAGACCAGGTGGCTTCCAGCTTCCCGCCGCCACTGCGCAGAAGCAGCCGGTTATGCAGCTCATGGTCTAAAGATGCAGGCAAGCAAGTTCCCCAGGGTCGGCTTGGCCTCTCCCACTCCTCCAGCTGGAAGGAAGATTCTTTCCCAGGGAGTCCGTCAGGCGACTGTGGCCAGCAGACACTGAATTTAGAAATAAGTTAAGATTCCATCACAGGATGCGTGTTAATAGCACAAGGAATTTTCTCGCACGATTCAAGAATCTGATCTCCCAGCTTTGTCACTCCGCGACCTCAGGGCAGTGAGACTGCAGCTATTCTGTTCTGTGTTCAGAAAAAGCCATCCGTGTGATTGGATGGGAACTGAAAAGCCCTTATGCTCTCCTCTGAAATCCAGGGTCCTTTCCCTTCCCTGGAGGTGCAGGGGAGAGTCCCAAATCATGGTCTGGGTGCCCAGGGTGGATGGTTTCATGGGACCCAGAGAGGGTGTCCGCCACATTCACACACTGAGAGAGTTCACATAACCAGGGCTTCCAGCTTCTTTTGAGACACCGAGGTGGAAACACTGCCCGTGCCTTCTGCCCTCCCCACCCACCCCCTCCCGGTCGTGTCCTGCCGTTCAGGGTTGCTCCCTCGTGTCCTGCCGTTCAGGGTTGCTCCCTCCTTCCAAGAGGACACGGGCTTTACATTTTCCCACGGTCAACCCTCGGCCTGCTTCTTTCATTTAATTTATGAGGCTGGCTCCAGAGCTTGCAACTTCTGGTCTAGACAGTATTGAGTGTTCACCTTATGTTTCTGGGACCGTGTTACGGGCACTGTAGGCCGTGGGCCCTTCCTTGGGCTGGCAGACTGGCCTTACCACGTCACCCGAGGGGTCTAGAGACCACAAGCCCGGGATTCTCATGAGACAGTCGACAGAGGTCAGTGACTGGGCGACTTTACATCAATGTTTATAGTAGAGTCTAGTTTGAAGCTGACTCAATCTTTTCCTTTATTAACAAAAAATATCTCCCATTATTCACTTGTTATTCACCACGTGCCAGAAACTATGTGCATGGTTTTTAAAAAAATTGTATTTATTTGAGAAGAGATAGGGAGAGACAGAGAGAGCAATAGTGGGGAGGAGGCGTGGGTGGGGTGGGGGGAGGGAGATGCAGACTCTCCCCTGAGCAGGGAGACTGACATGGGGCTCGATCCCAGGACCCTGGGATCATGACCTGAGCCGAGGGCAGACACTTAACCGACTGAGCCACCCAGGTGCCCCGAAACTATGTGTATGTTATAAGCACCTCGTTTAGTTATCACTTAAAAGCCTGCAAAAATAGTATTACTATTCTCATTTTAAAGATGGGGAAACTGAGGCTCAGAGAGGTGTAGGAACTTGCCCAAAGTCCTGCTGAAAGCAGTGTTGACAGCAAGATAGAAACCTTTTCCTGCCTAGTTCCAATGCTTATGGTCTTCCGACCATGTCATATTGTTTTGCTCATAATGACCCATGGCTAACTTTTCTCCCTCCTCACAAGAGGGCGTGGGAGAGATGACATGGCTTCTTCTGCCTCCCTGAGGTAAAGATAGAAGCCAGGAATCAGAGTAAGAAGTAGACAGTGCCAGGTGTCAGAAAACATGAGTTCTAGCTCTGACTCTAGGGCTGACTTGTAGAGTGACTGCTGATATGTTCCCGTAGCTTTTGGCTTTTCAGTCTTGTCTGCACAGGGGATGATAGTCACTCCATTTCATTTTACTTTTTAAAGATTTTATTTATTTATTAATGAGAGACACACACACACACAGAGAGAGAGGCTCAGAGACACGGGCAGAGGGAGAGGCAGGCTCCATGCAGGGAGTCCCACGTGGGACTCGATCCGGGGTCTCCAGGATCACGCCTTGGGCTGAAGGCGGCGCTAAACCGCTGAGCCACCCGGGCCGCCCTAATCACTCCATTTTAGATCCCACTGACACCCAAGCATGGATTAGCTGGGATGAGTAGGACCAAAGGCCTTTGAAAAGCCAGCTGTGATTTATTTATATATGTGAGGTACGATTATTCATTATTATTAGTTTGTTGTAATTACAACAACCTAATTTGTGGGAATATACAACATATCAATAAATATTCGTTTACTAAATATTAATGAATAAACTACACATAATTTATATGAATAAATTAAAACCCAATTCAGTCGCCATATTCATTCTCTCAAAAATATTAGCGGATGATTGGATGGTTGGATGGATGGATCCAATGGATGGAGGGATGGATGGAGAGTCTGGATTGCTCAGTGTTCCATCAACGTCCGGCCTAGCTTTTTCTTTTTCTTTTCTTTCTTTTTTTTTTAGGCCTAGCTTTTTCTAGGCTGAGTCTAAATTGGGTTGTAGAGGAGACCGAAGGACTCTTGGAGTCAAAAGTGTTTGAAAACACTTTCTTGTTTTCCAAATTAATTCTTAAATGAAAGAGCTTTGTAAAATCCATATAATGCTCCTATCTGGAAATTCTGCTAAGTTGGTAAATTCTGGGTGACAAAAACGACTGCCATCACAATCCTCATCAAAATCGTTAGAGTGAAAGTGTTTTCTTTTCTTGGGCTGGTAGAATGAATTTCCACATGTGGACCACTCTCCCAAAGCCCATATGACACATATCATGAACTAAATATTTCCAAGTGTGGCTCTGTCATTTTAAGTGATTTCCCACATTTTCACTTCACAAGAGACCTCTTAAAATATTATAGTGGTGACAATGACCTTGCTCAAATAGATGCAGAGCCAGCCTTGTACATTTCTAATGCTTTTTTCTGGAGTTTAAATTCGATGGTAAAATACTGCCTGTTTGATCTTACCAGGTGTGGCTGGTAATACTTTGCTAATTTAAAAGCTTTCCATGTTGAGGCTCTATTCAATTTAAAAATACATATTGCTTAAAATGCCATTTTTGTGTTTTTGTTATTCTAGCCATGAAATATAAAAGCTCAGGCTCTTTAAGTCGGTATTTCAAAGATCAAAATATGGCATTTGCAATTTCACTATAAAATAGGTAAGAATGCCTTTATAGACAGAAATACCTCGGAGAAAATGTATTTCAACCTAATCAGAGGGAAATTTGGTGTAATTTATATATAAGTATATCATGGAAAATAAATGGAACTTACATAAAATAATGTGTATTATCTCATAAGATGGCTGAGCCATAAAACGTAGCACTTGTTTATTTTACCAAAATTCCATAATCATCACTTTAATATTTAAACTAAAAAAAAAAAAGATTACTATTATTTACCTTAAACTGTTTATATATTGGATATAAAAAATTTCCAAAGAAATTACAGAGACATTTTAGTCGTTTAAAGAAAGAATATTTAAACTCTTACTTATCCTTCTTCCCGAGGTTAACAACATTTTTGGTAAAACCCAGATGCATAAATTTAAGTGTGTACTTTACCTGACCCAGCTATCACATCATCATACTGAAGAGTTCTGATATCTGTAGACGACTCAGGGTTTTCCCTGAGAATAATTTACATCATTTTTATCTTTTCAGGGAATTTGCATATTAAACTTTGAACAGAAGTTTTCATTTTAGATATATTATTTTTCCGTTCATTCTATAGCTTCTATTACATTCCTATCCAGCTTTTCCTCATTACTCTAAATATCTAGATTTATCAACAAAGTAGATTTATGCACATAAAACTACATATAACTGTTCAGATGTGTCAACAAGTTGCACTCTGAACCCCAACTGCGGCTGATTGAGAGGCATCTTTTACTCAGTAGACTGAAATTTATGCCTTTCTACTGATGTGACTTATGGTTTTGGTCTGTGCTAGGCCTCAGGACCTTCATAACTGTCTTTCTTATGATTATTCAGGAGTAAGCTGTTGCTCTTGCATGGCCTTTCTTGCCCTTTACCCTACATCTCTACGTACGGACTAAAATTCATTTTTGAAACATTAACCACACACACGCGTGCACCCCCCCCCCCCAAATGGATTCGGCAAACGGAGCATAGCATCAGCTGCCATGGGGGCTGGAAGGATGTCAGACCCCATCCACCCCACAATTTCAACGAGACTTTCTCAGAATGATAAATGGGCTAAGCCCACAGGGGTGCCTCAGATCTGGTTTCCAGAGCCCGTCCCCGTGCCATTCTCCACATTATCGGGTTGGCTTCACGGTTATTTCTTTACATTGCTTTTCAAATAGCATTTCTAGTGAAAACAGGATTCTGCTACTGAAAAAAAAAAGGACAGAATAAATACTGTAAATTAATAAAACCCAAACCACTGACAAACACTGACTTTCTTTGTCTTACAGATTTTTTAACCCAAGCCTAGGGAATTTAGGTGACTTTTCCGAGAGGACGGAGACGGATCCAGCTCTTGTGAGCCCCGATCCAGCCTTCCCTCTGGTAGACCCTATAACCCAAGCCCGTCAGGCTGTCAAGGTGGCTAGTCTCTCCTCACTCAGCGCAGCTTCCCGGCCCCAAGCTGGTGGTGGAAAAGCTGGCCACGGGCGGAAGGGAGCATCAATGTTAACCCCGTCGGATGGGTCCATTTTCTCCCTGGGCCTGACCACAGGGGTCTTTGCTGAGAAATTTTGGTAGATGAGCAGATTTCCCTCTCAGAAACGCCAACCATTACAATCCTTTCTGGGACAGAAGTTTCCGAACAATTATTAGCATTTCTGTTAAACAGGAGTCCTGTGTAAAGGCCAGAACTCGTGGGGCTCGCCCAGCAGAGCCACGCGTCCACGGAGGCCTGCGGACTCAACGCGCGAAGCCTGATGTAGGGTCCACTTCCCCTCGGTGTTCCTCCTCCGTGCACATCTCTGGTTACTTCTTCTAGCTGCTGTCTCTGGGTCCTTAACATTCAGTTTCTGCCTTCACTCCTCCCATCTGCCTCTCCTCTTTCTGTTCAGATGCCTCCGATAAAGGACCAAAAGCAGGGACTTAGTCTACTACGATCGTGGCAACAAGGTTCTGCGGCCTTGACAAAGAAGAACAGAGCACCCCCTGGCAGGTGCTTCCAGCTGCCACACATCTGCGCACACACATGCACATACTCACACTCACACACCTTCCTGTATGAAACCACCAGGAAGCCCATGTCTATCACGGGTACCACAAGTTATCCTAAGAATGTTCAGATCCATTTTCAAAGTCATACTACTTTAAAAATTCATTTTCTCAGGTCCCGTCATTAAAAAGAAAACATCTTTATTTAAGTTCTTTGGACTTCCACTGGGCTTTAAAGATGTAAAATTTGGGGGATGTTTAATATACATTTTGCCTCACCTCTACATAAACTAAAAAATTCATCACAGTTGAATCCCCCGAGCTCCCTTCAAACACGTATAAGTTGCTGAGATACGGGGGAATGATGGATGACCACGAAAGGGCCAGGTGTGGGCAGCACGAAGCAAACACCTTCCCTTCCTATAGCACTTGGCACTAGAAGGAGTTCCCTGGGGCCTTTCCCTCACGTAGTGATGTCCAGATGCCAGTCATGGCCTGGGGCCAGTTGTTGACACGGTCTTCAACTTCCAGTAGTGAAACGAGAAGGATCAGGAAAATAGATTGAGTGGTCTCATATAGTTAAATGTATTCGGTGAGAGGCTCCGTCTTTCATTTTGAGATTTTTATGCTTGCTTTCCTTGCCTTTCTCTTTCGGTATTAAAATGTTCATTTCTTAATAAAAAGTGAGGGTTATAGATGATAGAAATATTCTGTTTTGTTTAAATGACCTTTCTTTATGAAATTAAAAGATGGAAACTCGGTATTGGTTTTAAAACCAATTTTAAATCCCCATGAAATTTAGTCTGGAAAATATTGCTCTTAGTCTGGGTCAAATCCCCAGACCAGGAGTGAATGCCTACAACCACTGCAATTCTTAAGAGAATTTTTTTTTAAAGGAGAACTTCTATTTCAGAAAGTATAGAGAAGGAGGATCGAGAAGGACCCATTACCCTACTCTACTCCCTTTTCCCAACATCCATAGAATTTAGGTCTTCTTGAAATGTGAAATAGAAAATGGGTAGGATTAGGAAAAAAAAATGCTGCTCCAAAACATTATGAGAAAGTTGTCTCCATTGTTGATGTGTTTCTTGTGTTGGCTGGCTCGAAGGATCACAAAGTGTGACACTGTCACAAACAGTCCCCAACGTGTTTATTTTCTCCTGACAAATACTATAAATTTTCTTCCTGTAGTGACAAACATTGTTTATGCAGCTGTGCTTTCTTAAGTGAAAACTGACTTTCTACCCAATGTATCTTTGTTTTAAAGACACTTAAAGAGAGCTCTCTCCTGGCATTTGGGGAGGACTTTTCAAGTAAGACCACCTAATTAGGAACAATCACTGTGCATTAGATCCACCAGAAAGAAAGAAAAAAAAAAAAAACTTGGCCTCGTTAAGTGTTTCCATCTTGGGTTACAGACCTCATCTAAAGCGGCTTCTCCCTCGGCCCGCGTAGTCTTTGCTGTGGGGACTGAAGGTAAGAGCCAGTGCTGGCTGCCGGCTGAGATCTAGAACAAACCCACAGGAAATCTCGGGCCCTCTCCTCTGAGACCGGCTGAGATTATTTTACTTCATTTAACTAACCAGATGATAGGTTGACTGATGGGGTCATTATGTCCAGTGCAAGTAATTTTAGAATGAAAATTATGCAACAGGATAGACCGCAGCTCAACTTTTATCACCCCAAATGCATGCTGTGTTCCTAATGTGATTGCCTTTGGGCCAAAACTGAAAGAAATGTTCAGTCTCAAGGTGCCTATATTTTCTGAAATAGATTGAGTGAAACCTCTGTCTCTCTCTCTCTCTTTTATTCAACATGCAAGTGAATTTCTTAGGTTTTACTTTTAAAATATTGGATACAAGATAAAACCGGAAGTGATTAATATTTCCTACAGGGCCAGCGGTTGGTGAGGAAAAGTCACCAAGTTTTATCTGTCCGTCAAGTCGTTACTATCATTTTCATGCTTGGGTCAGTCAGTCGAGTAAGGGGGGAAGCTTCCTGACATGCAGAATTGCCTGGGAAACTGGAAATTGATCTTTTTTTTTTTTTTTTTTAAATGTCCTCACGGAAAGGACATTTTACTTAAGTGCTTCCTAATTGCAAATGCACCTCCAGATACCGTAGTAGTTTCTCTTTGTGGCTTTTGTATTTCCCTTGTTGTTCCTATTGACTTTTCTTTTCTTTCTTTATTTTTTGTTTTGAAATGAAGAAAGAATTTGAATTTTATGATTTGATAGAAAAGCTCAGTTTGCAAAGAATATCAGCAATTTCTCATTTGAATACCTCATGCTATTCCCAGTTAGTTGCTAGAGCTTAACCTTTGACTCCTAAACCAACTTGTAAATCAGTCCTCCTCTTCACTCCTATCCATCCCAAATTGCCTCCTTTTCCTGGAGTTTTTATCTTTTGGCATCCCTACCTACTCACTAGCAAGACCTTGTAGCCGGGGGCTTGCCTTTCCACTTCTTCACTCTGCACACGGATAGTGGGTGCCTACTATGTGCCAGACACTGCTCTTGGTACCGGAGATACAGTTGTGTACAAGCAGAGGTGCATCCCTGTTCTAATACCAATCACATTCAGGTTACATTTCCTCTGGAAATATTCTCACCTTTCATGGACACCCCCCCAACCTCATATAAATGTATATATTTAAATATAAAATGATTCTATCATAAAAATACTAAATTAAGCAGGAAAAAAATCTACATAAATCTAGCACAAAAACATTTAGTACACTAGGATCTCTCTGCATTGACCAAAAACCAACCAACCAAAGGAGCAAAAAACAAAACAAAACAAGTCAAAAAACCAATTTCTTGGAATATCATCCGAGAACTTCTAATTTTAATATACAGAGTGAAGTGAGCGTTTTCTCATCCGTGTCTCAGAAAAACCACCCAAAAAGCATAAAGGAAAGCAAGAAAAAACAGTAACGCAAACTTATCCTTTATAAATCTAGGAAACAAGAGACTCCCCAAAACAAAAAAGAGTTGCAAAATCAGTGAAGGTCAAGCAGAAACATAGCAAGCTCCACAGTGAGGGTGTCCGTGGAAGCCGAGCACAGAAAACGCTGTAAGAGTTTGTAAGGGACACACACTGAAATGTAAACCCAGCTTTTTACAACAGGGGCCAGCAAACTTTCTCTTAAACAGCCAAATAGTAAATATTTTAGGCTCTCTAGACATATGGTCTCTGTCTCAACTACTCAACTCTGCCACTGTGGAGCTCAGGCAGCCATGGACAGTATGTGAACGCACGGGCATGGCCAAGTCTCAACGAAACTTTATAAAAATGGGCAGCTGGCTTGTGGGCTGCTGTTTGCTGATCCTTGTTTTATAGTAATAAAAGTACACCAGCTAGAGTGAGAGCTCCTTTGGTCTGGATCTCAAGGAGGTGAGGTGTCTAGAAAAAAGGAGAAGAGATGGAGCTGCATGAAAAGTTGGTACAAAAAAGCCATCGTTGCTGAAAGCCGTCTACTGGTGCGCTAGCGTGGAGGAAAGTGGCTTTGCTTTATAAATGCTCCAAATCTGCTGGTATCAATTGGCTGGACAAAGTGAAAGTCTAAAATAACCCACTTTTTCATAAGAAAAACTCTTGCTGGTTGGAACATGGCCCACACCTCTCTCTCACACAGAAGACTTTTGAAAATAGCTGATTCAGAAAAACTTGCTTTCTTCCAATGTGGTTAATCAAAAGGAATCAACTCAGGATCTATAAAAAGATACTAAGAGAAGGGGGGGGGGGAGCAGGAAGAAAAAAGGAAAACTAAACGAGGCTCAAGAAATACTTACTAATGAGAGAGATGAAAATTGTGACCAAATATACTCCTGATTATTTAAAACCAAGTGAGCAATCACCTATGTGCAATTTCACGGGAAACAACAACAAAGCAGCAGAAGTGGACTATACATGCAGCGCCAGAATTAAGGGAAGATACGAGAAATATCTCAGGATGCAGGTCGAGTGCAGCTTGGAAGCTGCACAAAGGTTGGTCACTGATGAAAGCACAGCTAGGGATGGGGAAGACAGGACCAGAAAAAAAGGAGAATAAAGAATCAACACATAAGAAGTTAAAGGGGTGATGTGATGGATATGGAATATGGTTTCAAAATAAATTAAACCTATACATAATCGATGTCCCTAAAGAAGAAAACCAAAATAATAGACACCATTCTAAGGAGTAATACACAAAAATAATCAATACAAAACATTATTAAACAAGACCCAGTAGCACATTAGAAAAGTAACACACTATGACCAAGTCTGATTTATTCCAGGGAGGCAAGGATAGTTCAATATTAGAAAACCTATTAATTTGTTTTCACCATACTGAGATTAAAAGTTATCTTCTAAGATACCTAGAGGCATTTGATACAAAACCCAACATCTTTCTTCTTTTTTAAAAAAAACTTGATGTGATGAGCACTGGGTGTTATTCTGTATGTTGGTAAATTGAACACCAATAAAAATTAATTTATTAAAAAAAAACTATCAGTAGAATGGCAGTTGATACTTCCTTAACATAATTAAATACATTTAAAAAATAAATAAATAAATACATTTATCTCAAGCCAAAGCCTGGTATCATGTTAAGTGAGAAACCTCAGAACTATTCATATTAAACTCGGGAACAGGACAAGGATGTTTCCTATCACAACTACTAGTAAACACTAACCTGGAGATTCTGGCCAATTCAATTACATAAAAGAAAGAAAGAAAATGTATACAATTTAGAAAAGAAAGAGACAAATCATACTTGTTTGTAGATTATGATATTTAGTATTGAATTACAATAGAAAGCAACCCCCCTGAAAACTATTAACAAAAAATAGTGGAATGTAGTTAGGCCCCTGATTACAAAATTAATAGATAAAATCATTATCCTTCATATGTTAAAATAAAATAAGTATTAATAGAATAAAAACTTTCCTTATAATAGCAATATGACTAGAAAATATTTAGAAATAAGTTTATAGGATGTGGAAGATCTATATGAAGAAACTTTCACTGTGCTATTCATGAACACAAAAAAGCTCTAGCCTGAATGTGAAGACATACAAAATTCTTGGCAAGGGAAAGTCAATATCGTGCAGCTTTCATCTCTCTCCAAATTAATGTAAACATTTAATACAGTTACTATAACAATGGAATTTGAAATCTACATATGACTCTAAAGTTCATATAGGAAAATAAACAAGCAAGAATAACCAGGAAAATTCAGAAAAAAGAAAAAGAGAAGACATGCAGTACTAGTCCTACCAGATGCTACCATATAAAGGATATGGTAAGTGCGGCATTTCACTTATTCTGATTCAGTTATCCTGCTGCATTGTCTTCTGTACAAAAGTAATATTGGATTATGACTTCACACCTTGCATCAGAATAATTTTCTCATGAATCAAAGATTTCTGTGTAAATAATAAAAATATTATTTAAATTATTATTGATTAACATTATTAAAAATGCTAGGACACTCCATGAGAAAGTTTTTACAAAAGTACCACAGCGGAGGAGATCTTTCAAAGTGTATCACAAAACTCAGAAGCCATACCAGACTGATAAATCTGACAACTTTGAAAGTAGAACTCGGCAAAACTTTGCAACTCCTAATTAGTGCTTTCCAATCGAGATACAACACAGAATACCTTTGTGAGTCTAAGTTTTCTAGTAGTTATGTCAAAAAAGTAAAAAGAAATGGGTGAAAGTAATTTTCATAATTTATTACATTTAACTTGATTTTTCCAAAGTATTTTCATTCAATAGTCTATAATAAAATATTATAAATGAGATAATTTCTAATCTTTTTATTTTTATACTGATATATCTGATGTGTATTTTATAACCTATTGTACTTCGTAGTCAATGAGCCACATCAGGTGCTCAAGAGTCACATGTAGCTGTCGGCTATCATATTTGTCAGCATCGTAGTGAGTTAATTTCCTCCACATGGAAAATCTTTTTTTTTCTTTTTTTTCACATAGAAAATCTTAACATAGAAAGAGATCTCAGGGCGTCTGGGGGGCTCAGGGGTTGAGCCTCTGCCTTGGGTCCTGGGATCAAGTCTGGCATTGGACTCCCTGCACGGAGCCTGCTTCCCCCTCTGCCTGTGTCTCTGCCTCCCTCTGTGTGTCTCTCATGAATAAATACATAAAACCTTAAAAAAAAAAAAAAAGAATTCTCATGAATCTGTAAGAAAAAGTCTAACAACTTAATTTTTAAAAGGACGGAACACTATTAATTCACTAAAAATGAGAGAATTTCAAGTTAAAATACTGTTAGAAAATAATAGTCCAACGGCCCCTGGATGGCTCAGTAAAGCGTGTGACTTACTTGATCTCAGGGTTGTAAGATCGAGCCTCATGTTGGGTGTAGAGATCACTTAAAAAAAATAAATAGAATAATATTCCATTTCGTCTCAGATTGGCAAAGATCAGTAAATTTTGTAACATGCTGGGTCCATGAAGAAGAGGAGAATCAGCCATGTTGCACGTTGTTACAGGTTGACGGTAAGAGGGTAAGTCGGTGCAATCTCAGTGGAGGGAGGTTTGACCATAGGTATCGAGGTGACCAGTGCATGTACCTTTGGCCTATCGACTCCAATTCCAGGATCTTTTCCTACAGATGGACTTGCAAATGTGAAAAGATGTTTATGTACCAATGATTTATTGAGATATTGTTTATAAATGTAGCGCACAGGTTAAACACATCATGGAATATTATAAATGAAACACTGTGCTGTCAAAACTAAGGAGGAAGGGTTTCCTGGAATCACATGGGAGCCGTTCCAGCTGTGCGCTTACGTGGTCGGGAGTCCCGCGTCGGGCTCCCCGCGTGGAGCCTGCTTCTCCCTCTGCCTGTGTCTCTGCCCCTCTCTCTCTGCCTCTCTCTCTCTGTGTATTCTCATGAATAAATAAATAAAATATTTTTTAAGCGCTTTAAAAAAAAAGGTGAGTTACCTTTTTTTAAAAAAAGAAAAAAAATATTTTATTTATTTGTTCATGAGAGACCCAGAGAGAGAGGCAGAGCCGCAGGCAGAGGGAGAAGCAGGCTCCCTGCAGGGAGCCCGATGCAGGACTCGATCCCAGGACCTTGGAGTCGTTCCCTGAGCTGAAGGCAGGTGCCCAACCGCCCCAAGAGTTACCTTTTATTGTATATTCTTTTATGGCTTTTAATTTTGTACCACTAATATGTATTTCCTATTGAACCTTTATATAAAATATTTAAATCTATTAAAAGGAATTGAAGCAATCAGAATATTCACTGAAGCCAGCCCACTCAATTTTGTGTGTCTACTGCAAGTGGATGTTTTCAAATTTTTGGTTAACACTCACCTCAACATAGCAGTTTTAAGGCGACATCCTGTCCCCAAACGCAGGCCCTAACCCGAGTGACACAGTTTAGTCTCTGACAGTTACATTTTTTGGCTCTGGTTTTCTCAACAGTCCCGAACACCTGCTGTCCTGTTTACGCAGACCCTTCTGTTCAGCGGGACCAAATGGCAGGTGCTTCCGAGTCAGAGTCTCCTCCGCCACTTGGTCCCCTGCCCTTACTGGGAGCTTCTGAGTGGGGAGCTGCCCCAGCCGGGCTTCCCAGTCGCCAGCAAGCACCCACATTTCTGAAGGAACGTTCTGGACTTGAAGGGTTTACAGTAAATATTTCCTGATGTATTTCCAGGAAAGGCGATGAGCTTGCACTGTTTTCAGGGTGCAGAGGCCCCCTTCCCGCGAGGAGGTCACCGCCCGCCCTCGGTGGCACTGGTCCAAGCCCAGCTTCCTTCCACCTCCCGCAGACACCCACGCACCTGCGACACCGCACCCGGCGCGACTTGGCTTCGCAGGTGAGGTCATCACACCAATGGAAAATGGGGTTACGGTGGCCAATCTGAGTTTAAGGCATTTGTAAGGAAAAAAAATACATCCATTGGCAATTGAGGCCTGCATGTCCCACATCCCTGTGAACCCCACCTCGAGCCCCCAAACCTGGTGTGGGCAAAGCGGTGGCACGTCCTGTCTGGGTTTGGGCAGCCTCCCAAGGTCTGCAGCCCCAGAGCCCGGCGCTGGCCAGGGGGGCCCTGAATCCGCACACATCCCCCTGGGCCGGCGGGGCCTGCCATCCTGCCCGGCTTCGTCCCCGGGAAGGGCCCCTGTCTCAGGCCCAGGGCTGGCGGCGGCTCCGTGTCCCCGGTCTGGGCTAGAGGGGCTCAGGCTTCCACGGGCGGCCAGTGGAGGTCAGTGTTGAGTCACCGATCCCGCGCCCCTGGCCGCAGGCCCTCCCAGGTTCCTGCCGGAGGGGAGGCGGGGAAGGGCAGCCCTGGGGCAGGACCCAGTGCCTGTGACCCAGGGTGGCTGTGACCCAGTGGGTGTGACCCTGGGTGCACTGTGACCCAGGGCGGGTGTGACCCTGTGTGCACTGTGACCCAGTGCAGGTGTGACCTAGTGCAGGTGTGACCCCCTTGCACAATGTGACCCAGTGCAGGTGTGACTCTGTGTGCACTGTGACCCAGTGCAGGTGTGACCCCAGTGTGAGTGTGACCCTGTGTGCACTGTGACCCAGTGCAGGTGTGACCCAGTGCAGGTGTGACCCCGTGTGCACTGTGATCCAGTGTGGGTGTGACCCTGTGTGCACTGTGACCCAGTGCAGGTGTGACCCAGGGTGGGTGTGACCCAGTGGGTGTGACCCCAGGTGCACTGTGACCCAGTAGGTGTGACCCAGTGCAGGTGTGACCCTGTGCACACTGTGGCCCAGTGGGTGTGACCCCATGCACACTGTGACCCAGTGGGTGCGTGACCCCATATGCACTGTGACCCTGTGTGCATTGTGACCCAGGGCAGGTGTGACCCCAGTGTGGGTGTGACCCCGTGTGTACTGTGACCCAGTGCAAGTGTGACCCCAGTGTGGGTGTGACCCAGTGGGTGTGTGACTGGGGGGGTGTGAGCAGTCCCAGAGCCCCGGGAGCCTCTGCCCAGGCCCAGTACCTGAGGCTTCTGGGAGCGCCCCCAGCACTGCGGCGTGGTCTCCAGGCCCGGGGTGACCGGGCGGGGGCTCCCAGGGCGCTGGACGGGGTGGGAGCTATTAGTCCCCCCGGAGGACTTTGCAGGACGCCCGTTAGGCCGCAGGCCATGCGATTCCCCCTCAAAGCTCTGGTGGGCGAGGGGTAGGGTTTTTTTTTTTTTAAGATGTTATTTACTTACTCCTGAGAGACCCAGAGAGGGAGGCCGAGACCCAGGCGAGGGAGCAGCAGGCTCCTGCAGGGCCAGAGGCAGGCGCTGCACCCCTGGGCTCCCGGCCCCCCCATTTCTTTCAGAATAGCTGGGACAGCGGGGCTTTTGCACGGCCGCGTTGGGCAGTGTCTTTCCACACTCAGGTGTTTATGGTTCTTGGAGGGTCCGTCGACCTTCTGCACCCGCCAGCAGGGCCTCGGGGCCGGGAGCCGCTCTTCTCCCCGCGCCCCAGCTCACAGTGCATCCACGTGTCGCCGCCCTGAGGTCGCCGCGGTGGGCCCCCCCCCCCCCTCCCCGACCTTCCCTGGCTGGTAACTGTCCCGCCTCATCGGGCCTCGCTCGGGGACTTCGACCTCCCCTGCCCCAGCCCAGAGTGTGGCACATGGCTGGGCTTCTGCACACACGAGACTGCTTCTGCACACACGGCTGGGCTTGTGCACACACGAGAGTGCTTCTGCACACATGGCTGGGCTTAGGCACACACAAGAGTGTGCACACATGTCTGGGCTTGTGCACACACGGCGAGGCTTCTGCACACAAGAATGCTTATGCACACACAGCTGGGTTTGTGCACACATGAGAGTGCTTGTGCACACACGACTGGGCTTGTGCACACACGGCTGGGCTTCAAACAGTGAAGTGACAGGACTTCCGCCGCCCTCAGGGCGCCCTGACAGCCGACCAGGGAGTGGGCGACTGCAGGGGAGCGCAGGCAGGAGGAGGCGGCCTTGCCAACTGCCTCTAAACAGAGCACCTTCCGCTGCCACGCAGGTCCCACCTGCCAGGATGCCACTGCCAGCGCCTGCCGTGCCGCAGTCGCGCTGGGAGGTGGCACATTTTGGTGCAATTGTTCCACAAAATCCGTTTTGGAGGAGACTCGGGCCTCCAGCTTCTGCACTCGCCCCTATCTGTGCAGTGTAGACCCGGACTGCAGCTAGCTGCGTGCTGCAGAAACGCGGTTGTTCAAGACTCTAACGTTCAGAGCCTAAACTGTAAAGTCAGAACATTTTAGTCTTGTGGAGACGCGGAATTCTCTGCAGTTACCAAGAGCCCAGACGATGGCTGGCCTGGCCAACCCGCCGGGTTAAGACCCGACACGGACTGAAGCGGAATGGAGAACAGTGTCGGCAAATAACGCAAAACACAGTAAAACCAAATACAAGACTACGGCCTGGGATGAGGCAAAGTGTCTGGCACAGGCATCTGGGGTGCAGGTTGTGTCCCTGCGCTGTGGAAGCGGGGTGTTCAGAGTCCAGATGGCCGTCATGGCCATGCTGTTAGGAGGCTGCGTGTGTGTACCTGGCACAAGTTTGCAGTGAATTTTATAGTTACATCTTGACTTGTTTGCTGTCCTACCCCCAATCAAGGAAAGCTGTTTGTGGATTACTGACTTAGGGAAAGGAAGTGTGAGCCGGAAGCAGAGAAAGAGGAGCCTCTTTTGACTTTTGAGTCTCCAAAACCAAAGGCCAGAAAAAAGCCAGGAAAATGAAAAGCAAGAGCAAAGTTTCTGGGAGAAAGATAAAGCTTTCCCAGCCTGGGTGGAGGAGAAGAGGTGGGGGAGAAGCAAGGAGTACTTGGGGGGTGGGGGATGGCATCTTTTCTAAAAGTGAGGTGAGACCCAAGAGCTAACAGGGACCCCGGATCCCAGGATGCAGGACGACTACAGGGAACCAACGGCCGCATGGCACCAGTGATGGTTCTGCAGAGTGCCGGGCCCTCCTGCACCCAGAGGGAGCCCTAGAATTGTCCCGCTCCCGAGTTCTGCCATGACCTGGGGATACAGAGGCACCGGATGGCCCCTGAGAGTTTTCATGCCGTGGTGCATATTGGGAGTAGCCAAATATTTCTCAGGAAATCAAGAAAGGCCCAGACCCAGTGCGAAGGGATCCCGGGCTGGAGGAGACTTTGCACCAGGACAGATGGATGGTGATCACGTCGGTGGAAACCAGCACCGGGTGTGCTGGTGGAGACCCAGATGCTCCACGCGAGCCCTAACGTTGCACTGGACCCCCTGGCACCACCCGCCCTTGTGCCCTGACCTTATATGAAATAATGATTTGCTGAGATTTCAGTGCATGTCTCACCGGCTGAAAGGGGACTTAATGTATAAATTAAAGAGAGGAGTAAAAAATATTAAAAGTTTTAGTTTTTGCCCAGCTGAGTTTGTGGTGAGGTTTGTGGAGTTTTGTTTTGTACAATTGCATAATTCTTCCTCGACTCACCCCATAGACTGAACTTCTTAGTCATCCGGAAGGCTGATGAGGGGCTTCAGACATTCACTAAGTGAATTAGAGAATCTTCCTAACGATGGGGGCAGCGATTCATCCTGACAATTCTTCTGCATTCGCTCAGATTCTGGCAGATTTGGGGACACGGGATCAGGGCTCAGTATTTGTCTAGTGAATGAATAGCTAATTTAAAACAAAGAGATAAAATATGTGGCACAAAAAGACAACATATTTGGCGTCCTCGGCACTTTTCAAAGGCGAGCGAGTCGGAAGCTCTGTCGTTTTGCTTAGTTACAGACCTACAGTCTCTTCCTGTCTTTTCCGGCCCTGAGGGTAAACAGTTGTTATTGAACTCAAGACCCAACAAGACAAGAAACTGACCCTTTATCTTGTTCCATCTCCCATTCCTACTTCAAAATCTTTCTGATTCTTTTACTGAAATACAAAAGCTTGCAAGGAAAACACGCCTGCTTAAGAATTGCTCTGCGACTAAAGCCTCGGGAGCCTGATACAAGGCTCCTGTGTCTGGAACCCTTATTATATTAGCATCTTTCAGAGAAGGATTAGATTTCTCTCAAGATTGACTTTGGCTGAGTTTCCTCCCAAGTCCTACTCCCCCAGCGACCCAGCTTCCTGTCCTGGACTCCAGCTTGGGATTCTCACTGCAAAGCCCCAGTTTCCGGGAGGATGAATCCTAGCCCTCTGTTTAATGCCAACGACTTCCCTTGGTTCAAATCCGGGTTCTAGGCCTACTGTCTGGGCCCAGCTTGTCCCAGAGCAACCAGCTCCATCTAACGTGCTCTATGCTTAGGCCTTACGTCTTCTCAAAGCTGAGCATGCGTCAGGTCTATACCCAAGCCTCCAGTGGATCCCACTTCATGGCAGAACTTTCCTTCTGCATGTCCGTAGCACGTTGCGGTCAGTGGGAGCCGGCGTGGGCTAACTGCATTAGCAACACATCCCACATCCGTAGTGGCTGAACACAGAAAATTTCACTTCTTGCTCACAACACTGTTGGATGCAGGTCAGAAGGAGGGTTGGGGCTCTGCTCCATGTGGTCTCCTGATGACCCACTCCCCCTTCATCCCGCGGCTCTTCTCTGCTGTAGACCTTCACAGACCTCACCACTCGACCAGCGGATGGTGGGAGAACAAGGACCGGACGCTGGAGGCTGTCAGCGGCACTCCTCCTTCTACTCAGGTCCACTGACAAGAACTTGGTTACGTAACCACTCTCACACGGAAGAGGTGTTAATCTGGTTGTACGCTGAGAAAGGAGAGGAAAGCCCACGTTGGTGGGTACACGTGGACGCAGTCACAATTGTACAACTTTCACTGCAAAAGGCACAAAGCTCCAAAACCTTTTAGGCCAAAAGTATTTATTAATGAATAACACAAATTGTACCCTACCTGGATGGCTCGGTGATCTAACCTAACTCTTACTTGTAGCCCCCCCACCCCCTTTTTTAAACTGCAAGAGTAGAGGCGTGAGTGAGCACAGATCAATGACAGGAATCCTATCTTCAATTTCCAGTTTATGTATTTGATCTCAATTCCGTAACTTGCTTTAAAATAATTTAAATATGAGTTAACATTTCAGATCGCTGATAACAGTGTGTCAGCGCCATTTGCTGTTCATTAATGAATTTAACAGAAACCCAAATATGTGCAACCTTCTTAGAGAATTGAGTGGTTCAAAGTGGAGAATTTCAGTATTTTAACTATAATTTGAATTAAGAAATACTGGATAAAATCAGGATAAACATTATGCTCCTTTTTGATGTAGCCTCATCACACATTTCCGGTCTCCCTTCACCGTCAAGCTGCATTTGTTGACTAGGAGATCAGGCGTGTTGCTGGGCACCAGTGGAGGGCCCAGGGTGGTATGTGCATGACTTGGAGGTCAATTTGCTTCTTTTATCTCACTGTAGTCCCTACCTTCATAGTCAAGATTCTTGGGAGAATCCTGGGCTGGAGCCCAAAAAGTTCTTGTTCAAAAAATACACAACCCGTTGACCAGAAGCTGGTTTTCCGACGGAAGCCCCCTTCTCTAGGAGAGCGTGTGTCGGTAGGCGATATGAGCTCTACCTCTGACTTCCAGTTAACAATGGTAATTCACAAGGAAGCCAATCACACCACAGGTTGGGACCACTTTGTATTTTTTTGAAGCTAGATCCATGGGTGATAAAATACTTAATTCTTAATTTGATGGAGATCCTATGTCAGCCAAGCTTTCATCAAATAATTTTATTGTATTTGATAACCATATACTTAATTCCCAACTGAGCCGGTCGGCTGGTAGATGTAGGCTTTTCATCTCAGAGGGCTCTGTGTGTGAGAGTCATTTGTGGGGGGTAAATCTGAGTTTGAAGTCTATCTGTGACTTCTATCGTGTTGTGCAGCAAAGTCACCAATTTGAATCTCAATGAGATGAGACTACGACATAGGATCCACACCAAAGGTCGTTATGGGTTTGGATGAGGACAGTGAGGGACAGCTGCTCTTTCTTTTTGAGCACAAATCCACTACTCTCATCAATTCCTCCTGCAACTCCAGGTACAATTCCAGCTGGTAGCAAGGCAATGCCGTGATCCTTATATAAAAAGAATTAAACATCTTTACCACGTGTCAATGGCAGGTGGGTGGCCTGATATGGTGGATAAAACACAGGAATAGGGTCAAAAACCCAGGGTTCTGCACCCAACGTGGGTTCCATTCAATTGTATGCATTTGGGGGAAGTCAACCCTTTAGCTCCTCATTTGTAAAATGAAGACCATAATCCCTGCTCCAGTCACCTCCCAGTCACCTCCCAGGGCTCGTATAAGACTCAGTGCTTGTAGCTCTGTCATTATCACCCGCCGCCTCATGTTAAACCGGGTCCTTTGATGCAGCTTTACAAAACACCCAAACTCTTTAAAAAAAAAAAAAAAGATTTTATTTATTTATTCATGAGAGACACACAGAGAGAGAGGCAGAGACACAGGCAGGGGGAGAAGCAGGCTCCATGTAGGAGCCCAACGTGGGACTCGATCCCAGGACCCTGAGGTCACACCCTGAGCCCAAGGCTCTGCCGCTGAGCCCCCCCAGGCATCCCCCAAACACCCAAACTATTATGATGAGGGCCGGGGCCATGTGATATGTTCATTCAACAAATACCCCTTGGCCTCTGCTGTGCTGAGCACCACTGAGGAGCTGGGACACTGGTGAACATGCGAGGTGGGTGGAAGTACAGGAACAAAGAGCAGCTAAACAAATGAGTAAGCTCGATGATTTCAAATAGTGATACGCTCAAGGACTGAGCAGTGTGAAGGGTGATTAGGGAGAGAGGGCCCGGCCTACACTGGTGGGTTCAGGAAGACCTTTCCCAGGAGGTGACAGTGAAGCTGAGGTACAAAGGACATAGTTGGGTTTTGGACCTTTATACACACAGAAGGACAGAAAGTGATTGTGCAAGCACCAGTCACAAACTTAGTTACCTTCTCTTCTTGGACGCAGACGGAGAAGCAGAGTGGGAAAGTGAAGGGAAAAATGGACCGAGGAAGAGGGCAGGAGGGCCGGTGGCAGGGAGGCTGTGGGCCAAGCTCTGAGACTGGGTCCCCGTGTCTTCCTGTGAGACGCAGGCGTTTGGAATTGTAGAAGGAGGCTCGGCTCGGCGTCACATTCTGCTGGTTGGGAGAAGGACCCTCCAGGGTTGGTGTGTGCACCCCAGCTCCGCCCAGACGGGCCCTCCACCTGTCAGTGGCCGCTGAGCAAGGGGCCTTGTTTCAGGAGGGGTCCCCCCACCCTGGGCTGTCTGTGCAGCCCAGGTGATGCCTTGCCCAAGACTGTCTCCTCCACCGTATGTGCCCCCCCAGACAGGGCACATCCAAGACCTGGGAGGTGGACCCATGTTCACAGGCTCCTATGTCTGAGTTGAATTTGCAGAGCACCAGCTGCAAGGCGGCCAGTGGAGACCGCCGTCCGTCCCCGGGGTGTCTCCCCCACAATTGCCCTGTGTCCGGGGCAGCTGCGGCGGCTGCGGACGCTACGGGCAGCAGCCAAGGGAAGGAGCTCCGGGGATTTGTTAACTTCAGGTTCCGTGAGGCTCAGCGATCTGCGCTCGGCCGCGTCCCCGCGTACTTATTGAGCCCATACATGTCCTGTGTAGAAATATCCTGCAGGATGAACTCTAAACAGAAGTGATGGGCGGATACTTGGATTATTTGATAATTCAGTTAACGAAGAGGAGTAAATTGTTGGTGCGATTTCTCAGGCACATTGTAAAGGTTTTCATTTCTTGCCTATTCGACGTAAAATATGGACACTGATGAAGAAAACAGGAAACGTAGGCACCACCATGACAGGATGTAGGTTCCCGGGTTAATGAATGTTATAGTCAAAGGATATTTAGGATTAGCCACTGCCCAAGAAGCCTCGAAATGACCTTAAATCCTGCGGCTCACACAGGAAAGAAACTGAATGGATGTTTCCCCACATTTGGCAATTCTAAACACAAAACAAAACAAAAATGTAAGACACTGCCAATAAGTTGAAGTTTTCAGCTAGAAAGGAAAGGTTACAACTGAATCATCTTCCTTCCTCTGCACAGAAAATGCTATTACAATGTCGTTGTCATTGGAAAAAGGGATCCAACAGCAGCCGAGAAAATGCAGGAGGTGTCAGGCTGTTAACGAATAAATATCTGTTTCTAGGTTTTGTGACATTTCCGGTGTGGTCAGATGTTTACACTTGACATTTGTAATTTTGTTTCTCATGCTCAATAAATACTTATTTGCAAACAAATTGCTATTCATGATATTGTATTTCTTCTTAATGAGAGCCCCCCACCGCCATCGTGTAAATTGTAGGCTCCACAGAGCTTGAATCCACCCCTGCAGCTGGGCCCCTGGGGCGTTCAGGGGAGATTCGGGGGTGCCTGGGGGGCCGAGCAAGGACACACACTCCCTAGCACTCACACGTGCACCCTGCTCCAGCCTGTCCCAGCCACCCCTAGGTGGCCCTGGGGTGGCTTCTTCCAGGAGGTACAGGCTCACTTCCCATGTGCCCTGGACCCCACGAGGTCACCTCCTGTGGGGAGTTGGGGTGGGCTGGGAGCCCAGGGCAGGTGCTGGCTATGTGATGGAAGAGAGCGTAGGTGCTCCTGGGTGTGCGCAGCCTGCCGGTCCCCACCGACGGCTCAGGGGGGAGCCTGGCCAAGCCCGAGATGTGTCTGTGCGGCCGACATTGTCTTGAATCCCAATGGGACTCATATGTTGACTTAATAAAAATAGTGACTCACGGGGGTGTCTGATGGTTCCGCCGGTTGATCGGCTGCTTCTTGGTCTTGTCTTTAAGTCATGATCTCAGGGTCCTGAGATGGAACACGTCGGGCTCCGCGCTGAGGGTGGAGCCTGCTTAGGATTCTCCCGCTCCCTCCGTCCCTTCCCCCTTCCCCACGACTCCTGGGTGTGTGCTCTCCGGCATTCTTTCTGAATGAATGAATGACTGTGGGTGGGTGAGGGAACCAGAGGTTGGGGACACTGCTCGTGAAAGTTATTGCTGAGGCCCTAGAGCCACGGCACCCGCCCGGTTCTCCTTCTGTGTCCTTGCTCCCCGCCTGTCCCCTGCTCTCCTCCCACTCGCAGGCCAGGGTCCAGAGCCACTAACTCAGCGGGGTGGCCCGCCTCCACCATCTCTCATGCTTGTCCTCATGCACAGCACCTGAAGGGAGCACCTTTTTTCTGCTAAGCACAGAGGGCCAGGCCTGGCCACTCCTCCCAGGATGCAGCATGACCTAGAGAGTGCATCCGTCGCAGATCTCTGGGGGGGCCTCTTGGGCTGCGAAGGCCTCGTCTGTAACCTGGGGGGGGTGGTGACAGTGTCCTCCTGGTTGGCTGAACAACGGGGGGCAGAGTCCACTCCCTCCCCTAGCCGGCAAGCCTGCACCCCGACGCCGACCACCCCGGCCCCACCACAGCTGGCTGCCCCAATTTTCCACACTCCCTGCCATTCCCAATTTTCCCCAAATGTGTTTCCTTCCCACCAGTGTCTGCGAGGCTCAAACTCTGTCAGAGCTGAGTCCGAATGACAATGACAGCAGACTTCATGGCCAATACCTCGCTGGAGGCGAGAACAAGCAGCAGGGGGCTCCGTAAAGGAGGAGGTGATTGGGTTCGCAGCCCATCCCTGTGGGCTGCTGAGGGACCCTCACGTCCACACTGTGCGTAGAAGCAACAAAAGAGGATCTGAGAGGAGAAAAGCCAACTTCCCTCCCCACAGCTCCAAATGGCACCCCCCTTCGGATCTTGACTTTTTTTTCTTCCAGCAAAAGGAAGAGATGGTAATGGTAGTGGACACACAAGAGTCGTGGAAGAGCATTCCGGGAAACAGACGGAGGGGAGCGCTTGCTCTTCCACGTCGCGTGTGTCAGCGCCCCTCGGCAGCGGGGTGACAGTGACAAATGTCACGAAGGACTCCGTACACGCGCGTGTCCTGAGACACCAGACTGGGCCGCGAGTCACCCTCCAGGCTTTCGGTTTCCTGGGCTGCGAGAGCTCCTAGAACCACACGGCGCCCCAGGCCTTTCCGGGGCTCACACCCGAGGTCTCCTGGTAAGAACCGTCACGTCGTCTCCGTATTTGGCTGATGCTCCTTCCGTTTTCTTATTTTCAAGAACCTTCTAGTCAAGTCACCAGGCGCTGATTGGGCACTAACGGGGCCCAAAACTCAGAAGAAGTGTTTTCCTGTAGGAGACGCTCGCGCTCTGGAAAACGTGAGGGAAGCGTGTATTTTAAAGGACTGAACCTCGCTGTTGCGTGTAGGGCTTTCCGCTCTCCAGGATCTCAGGCTGCAGCTCCGCGTCATTTGTCCAGCAGGTCAGGCTCCGTCCCGTCCTGGGTGGGGCGCCGCACTGATTGGTACTTCCCGGGATGGGGACAGGGACAGATGGGGACACGGATGGGGACGGGGATGGGGACGGATGGGGACAGGGACAGATGGGGACACGGATGGGGACGGGGACGGATGGGGACAGGGACAGATGGGGATGGATGGGGATGGGGACAGGGACGGGGACAGGGACGGACAGAGACTGGGACAGATGGGGAAGGGGACAGATGGGAACGGGGACGGGGACAGATAGGGATAGGAGGTAAGGACGGGGACTGGGACAGACGGTGATGGGGACAGGGATGGATGGGGATGGGGATGGGGACGGATGGGGATGGGGATGGGGATGGGGATGGATGGGGATGGTGACGGACAGGGACGGACGGGACTAGGAGAGACGGGGACAGGGACAGGGATGGGGACAGATGGGTACTGACGGGGACTGGGACAGACAGGGACGGGGAAAGGGACGGTTATGGGGATGGACGAGGAGGTGATGGACAGGGACGGATGGGGACACACGGGGACAGACGTGGATGGATGGGGACAGGGACTGATGGGTTGGGGATGGAGACAGATGGGAATGGGGACTGATGGGGATGGGGATGGTCGGGGACGGGGGTAGATGGGGCGGACGGGGTCGGGGACGGACGGGGCCGGCCGCAGCTGAGGCTCAGGGAGGGCAGCGGGAGGCCGCCAGCAGGGGCAGCTCCAGATCTGGAGCGGCTCCGACAGCTCCTGGCCCCGCACTGTGCCCCCAACACGCGATGAGCCCCAGCCCCCGCCTCCCAGAGATGAGGCGTCCAAGTGCCCTCGGTGGCCCCTGCCCGGCCAGCTCCGGGCACCAACCGTGCCGAGAAGCCCCCTCCCCACCCCTCCCGACGCCAGGCTCGTGTGGTGACAGGGCCCCGTCTGCTGCCAGTGGCCGGCGCTCCAGGCGTGTGGCCCCCAGGGGAGACCATTTACCCGCTGACGGCCACCGGGGTCACGGGGCCCTCTGCTGCGGCCCCTGGGTAGTGCCCCGCTCCCACAGCGGCCAGCACCCCCCCCTCCAGCTGACCTGGGATCCGAGCAGGTCCTCAGTGTCACGAGAGGTGCAGAACCCCACTCTGCATCACCCAGAGGGGGTACCCCTGCCCCCCTCCGCCCCCTCTCTCCCCTCCCCTCCCCAGTGCATTCTGTTTCCACGTCTGGAAAACCAGTCCCAGGGCCCTTGATGCTCTCCTCTCAGGAGGTGAGTCTTCCTTTACCCTGTTTGCACTGCTGGGCCCCTGGAAAGTGCAGCAGCAGTGGCCGAGCCCCTGGGTTGGGGTGGGGGGCAGCTCTGGGGCTGCAGGGGTTGGACTTTTAATTTTCTTTTTAAAAATTTTATTTATTTATTCCTGAATGACCCAGAAAGAGAGGCAGAGACCCAGGCGTAGGGAGAAGCAGGCTCCTTGCAGGGAGCCTGACGCAGGACTGGATCTCAGGATCTCATGGCTTGGGCCACAGGCAGGCGCCCCACCGCAGAGCCCCGGGGCCCCTGGGTTTCCTCTTCGAGGTCTGGGCCTCCCTTCTCACCGCGTCGCTATTACTAGGTTCCAGCACCCTCGCGAGCACAGCCCCTGGGGGGGCCCAAGGGCGAAACAGACGCCACGGACACTCATCTGTGCTGGTGCTGCCCGGGGAGCCAGGCGCCCCGAAGGGGGAGGGAGGAGGGGCGCTAAGCCTGCCCCCACACCCCCCAAGGTGCGGGAACTGAGCGCCAGCCCTGGGGAGGTGAGCCCCTACCGTGGGCCGCGGGCGCCCCTGAGCCGCGGCGGAGGCACAGTCGGGGCTGGGATGGGTGCTGGGGAGGTGAGCCCCTACCGTGGGCCGCGGGCGCCCCTGGGCCGCGGGTGGAGGCAGAGTCGGGGCTGGGGGTGGGTGCTGGGGAGGTGAGCCCCTACCGTGGGCCGCGGGCGCCCCTGGGCCGCGGGTGGAGGCAGAGTCGGGGCTGGGGGTGGGTGCTGGGGAGGTGAGCCCCTACCGTGGGCCGCGGGTGGAGGCAGAGTCGGGGCTGGGATGGGTGCTGGGGGGGTGAGCCCCTACAGTGGGCCGCGGGCGCCCCTGGGCCGCGGGTGGAGGCAGAGTCGGGGCTGGGAGTGGGTGCTCGGCGGCAGAGGACGGCCCTACTCCCGGGCCCAGCCAGGGGTCCCTGCGGGAGCTTTCCTGCGAGTCCCCGCGGGGTGACGGCACAGGAGGAGAGGAGGGCGGGCCTGCAGCCGCAGGTGGGTGCGCGGGGCCGCCGGGGGTTGGGCCGGGGCGGGGTGGCGGGATGCGCGCCGTGGGCAGAGCTTGGGGTCTTGTGAGGGGCGTGGAGGGCAGGTGGGAGGGGCAGCGGGCCAGGGGCTTGGGGGACCGCACCGCCCTCGGGCCAGGGCCTCGGAGCGTGGGCCAGCCGCCCTTGCACACTCCTCCGGGGATCTGCTGGCAGAGGCCTTGCCCTTTGATTCTCTCGGTTGGGCCCCTCCCTGCTCACCCTCCACACCCCCTGGTGCTCTGTTTCAGTCCCACCTCTAAAATGCTAACTTTAATATCGGTAATTAGGATGGATAATGGCATCCCTTGCTCCTCTGATTCAGCAGTGGGGAGTCTCTCGGGCAAAGGGAAGGCGCTGTAGCCACTGATAACCTTCGGAGCTTTGCGCTAAGCGCTGTCCAGGGCCTTATTCAGAGGACCTAACTTAAGGGGGCAAACTCATAGTTAGAATAACTTAGAATAACTTTAACAGCTGCGTAAATGCCAGGCACTGTTTCAAGGACTGATCGTATATTAACTCATTTAATCCCCTCGAACTTCTGATCCTAATAACCCAATAAAGGAGGTGCTGTCAGAAAAATTATCCAAACGTTAGAATGAAGGCAAAAAGGTGGACAACACATCCTTTCAGTGTTAGAGTGAAAAGGCTACCCACGGATTTTTTTTTCCAGGAATGTCCTTAGTTTGCCCCATTGCTTCATCTCGATTAAAGTTCCCAGACTTAGGGAGGTCGTTTGTTCATTTGAAGATTTCAATCCAGGAGATTTCCAAGGCATCCATCATGAGTGAAACACATAACCCCATGATTTATGATATGTTGGGCATTACTCAGGTCATATCTAATCCAACGACCTTATCCTAATATCTCTGCATTAAATTCTAAGTATCCTCGCTTCTTAGCTGCTCATTGAACCGATCGTAACGGCTTATTATTATTTCATTATTAATGAATGTAAAAATAATGATTTTATATTTTGTGAAGACTGCTTTTTGAAAATCGTCATCACCATTTTACAGATGATTAAACTGAGGCACAGAAAAGTTATGAAATGTGCCCAAGGTTGATGAGATATAAGTACTAGAGTTGAGATTTAAGCTCAGGTAATCTAGTTCCAGAAACATCTCCTTATTCACTCCCCATGTATTTAGTGAACACTTTTCTCCGTTCTTGACTTTTTTCAGATTTCCCCTCCTACTGAATCCAAGGGTTCTTTATTTCATTTAGCAAATATTTATGGAGCTGCTTCTATGTGGCAGGTTCTGAATTGATCCACTTCATAGTATATTGTATTCATATACTTGTTTTCAAGCACAAGCTTAAAAACAAGCTCTGACACAAGCCAGGCAAGGAGTCTTCTGGGCATTCATGTGATTTGCATTGTCCTCTGTTGGCATTTTGTGATTGTCCCTGCAGATGGGGAGTATCCTTGCCATTGGTAGAGGGAGGAGCCAGAAGAAGTAAAAACCAGGCTCCCTGGTGATGGGATGAGGGCCTAAGAAAATGTCAAGAACTAGGTGTCTTCCAGAACTCTGGGCCCACGGAATTCATACCCATAAAGCTGGACGTGCAAAATGATGTTATATCAAGATTCCTGCATCCATGCTCTCCTTCAAAACCACCTAGTAGCCGGCTTCCGTTGCCTCACCGGACTCTCGTAGTAATGGGGGGCCTCAGGCTACAATCTTTCCAAGCAATTATAATTGGTAGTTTCCGTCTATTTCAGCTGTCAGTATGTTCTGTTGAGGTTTCAACTGTGCTTTAACCTTTAGGCTATGGAAGCATGGGGTAAAGGGACGTGGGATAGCTGTGGCCATGCCTAAACTGCCAGCAGACCGTCCCCCGAAAACTTCCAGCAAGTGTTGGTGATACATGTTCTGCTCTTGGAGAAAATAGGTTCTTCCCACTTGGACGTTGAGATGCTTATCTCCATTTCAAGGTTGACAACTTAAACTCTCAAAGTCAGAAAATTCACCTGTAGCTCAGAGAGGAAAAAAGTGATGCTTCGGGAGTTTCCCCGCTCAGCCTGACAGCGACAAAATGCCTAATTTGCTATTTAGCTTTGCAGCCTCCTGGTCAAGTTGCTGGAAGTGATCCTTTCTACGGCTGGAGGTGGAGGAGGAGGAGGAGCTGTAATGACTCTTCAGCACTCTGATCTCTGGATTCCAATTTCCAGTGTCCAGTGGCTTATGTTGAGGGGAGCACTTACTGCCATATTTGGCTTCTAACACAGCAAAACTCTAGGAGACCTCCACCAACAAATGATCAATAAAATTTAAGGAAACAATAACATTACAATAGCTGCTATTATTATTAACCATCACCTCTTCTGACTTGAGCTAAATTCCTCAAGATGCTCACTAACAGAAATGCTAGTGAGTGAGTGTCTCGTTCCTGGTTCCTGGTGCCTCCCTCTGTGTGTCTCACTTGTTCCAACCTAAGGCACCCAGGGAATTTGAGTTTCCTCCAAGTCGTCCACTATCACATCTGGATGAGCGACTCCCCACCTTGAGTCAGTGGGAGGAGTGTTAGCCCAGGCTACCTGGGAGATTACCCCCTGGCAAACTCTGGCTACAGTGAACCAAATGGTGTGCTGGTGACATCAAAGGGTCATGCTCTACTATTGTGTAGGATGTTAACTGAGGGATCGTTCCTTCTCCTCCTGTAACTGGTCCAAGTAGAAGCACATCATGTTAAATGTGGAGAAGAACAAGGAATCCCAGACTGTCCTCCACTAAGGAAGTGCCGCCGATCTGCACATCTGAAGACTGCCAGCTTCAGGTCGGGGACTGACAGCTCTAGGGGGACGATGGCTTACCCAGAGCTACAGGGCAGGTAGGAATATGAATCCCTTTCTTTTATAAAGCACTTAATTGTTTACACAGGTAACAGGGGAGGAATTATATGGCAGGGATCCAGGGAGGGATGCTGAACAGTGAGATTGGTGCCCTGCTGCATATCAGAGAAAAGAAGGTCAGATGACTCAAGTGGTTTATCTGAGGTCCCCTCTAGGGAGAAGGGGGCAGATCAAGGATGAATGTGCAGGCTCTCAAATGCTTTGGTGATCTAATCTAGCTGTGAGCGCCCCCAGGACTGGCCGCCATTTGTGCCCATGTGAAAATACCCCTGCACACTTCTCTGGATTGTGACATGCTCTGTGGAAGGAAATGCCCATTGCCTACTTGGGGCACAAGTGTCTTTCTTGAAGAAAATGTGCTTGAAAATTCCCATTGCTCCTCCTCCTTTGAGATGGAAAGAAGCTAAGGGAGACTAGCAAAGGTGTGAGGTAAGCACCTCAAGAGAATCAATAACCAGGCTAAATTAAGGCACATATGCAAATGGAATTCCAGTGTGTCTGATTTCCATGTGAGATGCCCAGCTGCATTTTTCCATCACCCCTGAAAGGCCTCCAAGGAGCTGTGAAAAGCACCTGGTCTATAGGGAACAATATTCTAAAGGAAGCAGCTAGGAAAAATCCTTCCTTAATGCGTCTTGAAATGAACTCATGATTGGACCAGAAATATATCTTCATTCAACATGAGCACATCGATAAACCAGAAAGCAGAGGTGCTTCCAAAGCACTTCAAGTGGGTGTTTGATTAATATCTCAGAGCCACGGCAGCTCAAGAGCATGCTTGGAAATTCTCTGGGTCCAATTTGGACAGAAATCCATGTGCTGGGCAACATGAGAGTGGCTCTCTGAACTGCGGTTGAAGCTATGGCTTCGCAAGGAGACTTGACAGCAGGGGGTGGCAACTTCTGGAAAGCAAGGAGTGGTAGGTGTGCGATGCAATCCTTATTCTGGCAGGGGCAGTTACGGCAGAGGCCCAGGGGCCTCCAATGCCTGCACACAGGCTCCCTTGGGCAAAGTCTGGGCCAGCATCAGAGGGGCCTATGGCACAGAACAGGGAGGTGGCCAGTGGGGATGGGCCTGGGTCTGTGGGCACCTAAAAGGTGCCCGTCCCTGTTATAAAGTCAGTTACTTGCCTCAGCCCACTCGTGCATCTCCATCATCTTGTCCTGAATTTGGTGACCACCTATTTCCTTTCCATTCTCCCTTCCTGCTACCTGTTCGGGGCAGACACTATCAGCTGTCGACCCATCAGTGATCACCTCCATTTTCTTTTGCCTTTAGGACCACAGGAGTTCACCCTCCTCTGAGAGCCCCCCTTTCCGAGAGGCTGCGGAGAGAAGCTCTATTGGCCCAACGGAATCGTAGTGACCTCAGTCCATTACTGATGAATGAAAGTGTAGAATGAATACAGCTTGGAGGAAGACAGTTCGGGAACACTTGGGCCAGGGGATGGAGTGTGTGTAGAGGGTAGATGACGTGGTCTACACAGGTAGGTTAGAATCAAGGTGCGCGATGTTTTCAATGGCAGGCAAGAAGCTTAGATTTTGTTCAGTGTCATTGTTTGGATTCAGATAGTTTATCTGGGAGGCGTTAATAAGGGGCATAGAGGAAGGAGGGCGGTGAGACCAGGAAGGGAGAGAAGCCAATGAAATGTTTGTTAGTGACCGATTTAGTGCTGTGCCAGCTGGAGCTCGGTTCTGCTGGAGAGTTGACCTATTGAGCGGTGGAGAGAATAAGACATTTAGGCAGTGACCCCACAAATCATGTTGGCTAAGGGTTGCCCCAGGGGTGTCAACTTTTCCCAAATCTTGGTTTATACCTTTAGAGGCACAAACACCCTTGATGCTGAAGAAAACTTCCGGGAAAATAAGAGATGAAGCCTTTAAGGTAGAGAATTGTTCTGGGAAATATACCCCATGGGTCCAGGAGACCTCGGGGGTGAGGGGGTGTGGGCCTAGGAAGTCAACAGTATCCCCTACATTGGGTCATTAGCGGAATCCACAGAAAAATTTTAAATTGGTAAAAGACGTAATTAGAGGTTTCTTTGGAAAGGTTTTTTTTTTTTTTTTTCCATGGAGACAGTGTATATGGTAGGTGGGATTTCACATTTTATTCAAAAGACATTTCAAAAATGTGCAAAATGCCAAGAGTATGTTAAAGAATTACATCTTTTGCCCTCAAGAAGCTCCCTGTCGGGAAGCCGGGGTGGCTCAGCTGGTTAAGCATCTGCCTTTGGCTCAGGTCATAATCTCAGGGTCCTGGGATGAAGCCGGGTGATGAGGGCTCCCTACTCAGGGGGGAGTCTGCTTCTCCCTCTCACTCTGCCCATCCCTCAGCTCCTTCTCTCTCTCTCTCTCTCAAATAAATAAGTAAAATCTTAAAAAAAAAAACTCATTGTCTGGGAACTGGGGCTATTGCTGTCAGAAGACAAGGAAGCTAGGCTACGGGTCAAGTGAGATCATGAGGACGTAAATGGGGCAGGTTCAGAGGAGACAATGGCCATAGCAGACACGACAGGTAAACTGAAGAGGTCTCAGGAGTTAACTGGATGAAAGTGTTGAGAGAAGAAGGATTCACAGACGCCCCAAGTTTTGGTAACGACTCTTGGAGAGCACTGTGTTGCCGGGAGCAGGACGTGGATATGAAGGAACAGAGCGGTGCTGGAAGGTGGCACGGCGGCGGGAATAGGACTGCCACGGACAACGTCATTTCAGGGCTGACTTCCATTAGCCGTTTGTCACCCAGCATGTTTCAAGAGTATCAGGGGCCAGGCCAGTCACTATGGGGAAGTCAAGTTACAGGGACGAATGAAAAATGCCTTCAAGGGGCTGACAGACTGGGCCCTTTGGGAAGGAGGCCAACTAGACCCCATGGGTATGTGAGCAGCTCGTGGGAAGACTCCCTGAAGGAGGGGAAGACATTGGAAGAAGGCGTCAGATGACAGTTGAGTGAAGGGTGTTTTTGGTTTTGGGACAGATATCAGGCTTTCACCCTAGAAGGAAGCTGTATGGACGTAAATACAAGCACTGTTTGGATGTATATGGAGGAGGACTGGCCGAAGGCTAAAGGGTACGGAGAGGTCTGACGGGGTCTTAAGTGGAAGTACATAATGGGCATCTGGCGTCCAATTTAGAAGATTTCTGACCCCGATGTAAGACCTTCACAACAAACCCATCCATCTCTTATGCTCAAAGCATCTGCGCCTAAAACAGTTGTCACGATTTCCTAGTCATCTGAGCTGAGACTTCAAGAACAGGTCGGCGTTTTTGAGGCAAAACAGGCCTGGCCCGGATCAAGGTTGCTGTTGTTTACCATGCTTAGGCTTCTGATTGATCCTCTAGATGATGAGAAGCTACAAAAAGAACCATAGGCAGGGAAGAGTCCCGATGCGATGTGTGTTTTAGGAAGATCAGTGAGGCCATTGAGGGGGAACGGGGTCCCAGGGAGGGAGGCAGGAAGGTCATTTGCAGATGCTGTAGAGTAACAGTTTTCAAAGTGTCTGGGGATCCCGGGAGTCTCCACGACCTTCCTGGAGGTCTTTGAGGACAGAACTGGACTCCTAGTAACATTAAGATGGTGTTTTCCTCCTCGCTCTTATTTTGTCACTCCTGCACCTCGGAGTTCCCAGAAACAAAATGATATGTCGTGAGATAATTTCTCAGGGGCAGGCAAAATGTGCTTTTTAATTCTTGTGTTTTAAAACATTTCTTTTGGGGGCCGCCTGGGTGGCTCAGCAGTTGAGTGTCTGCCTTTTGCTCAGGGTGTGATCCCAGGTCCTGGGATGGAGTCCCGCATGGGGCTCCCCGCAGGGCGCCTGCTTCTCCCTCTGTCTGTGTCTCTGCCTCTCTCTGTGTCTCTCATTAATAAATAAATAAAATCTTTAAAACAAAGAAAAACAAAACAAAACATTTCTTTTGGGCCACCAAGGTGGCTCTGTTGGTTAAGCATCTGCCTTCAGTTCAGGTCATTATCTTGGGGGTCCTGGGATCGAGCCCCGTTGGGCTCCCTGCTCATTGGGGAGCCAGCTTCTCCTTCTCCCTCTGCTGCTTTCCCTGCTTGTTCTCTTTCTCTCTCTCAAATAAATGAATAAGATCTTTTTAAAATTTTTTTTAAATCAAAAAAAATTTTTAAAGATCTTTTTAAAAAAATTCTTCTAATTAATTTCTAAGATGGTATATATATTATATGATAAATATTTATTGGTATAGCCCACATAAACAAAAGATCTGTGGGATTCTCAACAATTATTAAGAGTATATAGAAGTCCTGGGAGCAAAAAGTATGAGAATCATTGCTTTGTAGATATTTATTGACTTGATTGGGAAAATACAGCCAAAGAACGTGCATTAGGAATGTAGATAAATGTCCCAATTATTTGGAGAAGGAAACTAATGCAGAAATCAGAGCATGATTAATTGAGTGACAAACTCAAGGTGGAAAAATGGATGGCCTGGGAAATCATTGGAAGAAATCCAGCTTTGGGTGCTGTATTAGCCAGGGCTCTCTAGAGGAACAGAGCCGACCACGTGAGAGAGAGAGAGAGAGAGGGTGTTCTCCTTTCCTCAGCCTTTTTACTCTGTTCAAGCTTTCAACGGTTAGGATAAGGCCCACCCACACTGGGGAGGACGATCTGGTTTACTCGGTGCACTGATTCAAATGTTAGCCTCGGGGGATCCCTGGGTGGCGCAGCGGTTTGGCGCCTGCCTTTGGCCCAGGGCGCGATCCTGGAGACCCGGGATTGAATCCCACGTTGGGCTCCCGGTGCATGGAGCCTGCTTCTCCCTCTGCCTGTGTCTCTGCCTCTCTCTCTCTCTCTCTCTGTGTGTGACTATCATTAAATAAATAAAAAATTAAAAAAAATATTTCAAATGTTAACCTCATCCAAAAACACCCTCACAGACACACCCAGAATAATGTCTGACCAAGTGTCCACGGAGCCGAGTGGCCCAGTCAGGTGCTGACTCCGGGTGGGGAACTAGAGAACCAACAGCAAGAACACGGGAGGGCTAGAGCGGAGAGGAAGCCAAGGCACCGCGTCCACGCAGCCACTGACCCGCTCACTATTTTCTGCCTGGCCGCAGATTTTCATTGCTCTGTCTTCATGCTCACAGATTCCATTTTCATGAGGTCACCCCTCTCAGCCTCCCGCCTTGTGTCTTATCTCTTTCCTGCAAAGAGTCCTTTTGGGCGAGGATCAAGGCTAATTCTACTTTTTGGACTGAGCTTACTTTATCTCAGCAACCCCGAAGCATCAGGATGGTATTCTCCCCCGACCCCAAACCCACATAGAGCCTATCACCTCATCCTTACAGACGCAAAGAACACATACATTTCTGCAGAAATGTAGTAAATGCTAAAGCTTGTTTTATGAGGGAATCCTTAGCTGCAATCAGATCCCTATATGATAATGTATCGCAAATGACCAGTAAGTGCTCTTGTCAGTAATCTGAGCGCTAATGCTGGCTTTCAACAAGTGAGTCATTGGTAGAAAAGAGAACGGCCCTTCACATCTGGGAGTGCCATTTAAATAAAAAAGTCCTTTATGGAATACATTTGGTGGACTCAACTCACTCATCCTCACAGAGCAATAATCCACGGTGTGCAGAAACCGCTACCTGGGAACGACAAAGCCCACGTCCTCCTTTATCCCCAGGAAACACAACTGGGTCGTATTGTCCTGGGTGACCCAGAGCTGCTCGGAGTCCCCACCACGGCTGAACGCCCAAGTCCACCCTCTCGAAGACCCTACCCGCCTAGTCCTGCTCGCTGTCTGTCAAAATCCACCAAGGCCTCAGGCCTTCGCAGGGCAGTGGTTGCCGCCACCAACAGACAAACTCATAGTAGATGTACTATTGGCATAACTGTGTTCCACGGAACATGCTAGCTCTGGAAGGTTAGATAAAAGTGTTTTATGGCAACTTACCCTAAAAACAAAACCTTCTTTGGAGAGTCAGAATAATACTAGCATTTTAAAAGCTCTGAGAAGACTTCCGCAGAGATGGCTATTTAGCGTAAACTGATTTGATCCGGTGGCAGATACCGTGGTTGGCTCACTCACCTCCCGCCCCACTGCCCCTTACGGTGTGCGCGCCTCCGTCTCCTAAGAATTATATCTCCCAGGACCCCCCTGGAGATCAGATGCAGGCACATAACCTAGGTGTGACCAGTGAGATGCGTGCCCGTGGGACACCTGCTAGAAGAAGTCAGCACAGTAGAAGAAAATTGCATCTCTTGACGAGCGCAGAGCTGCAAATGTCTGGTTTTCCTGAGAGGGTCGTGCTACAGCGCCTGGGGGCCGCCTCAAGTGGGCCGTCGGCAGGCGGCAGCAACAGCAGTGGTGTTTGTGCTGGAAAACTGCCACGGTGTGGCTGGGCATTGTCCTCTGTCCACTGTTGGCCGCGGCTGCATGGTTTCTGGCCGAGTAACTACCAGTCTGGTGCCCAGGGCATAGTAATAACAATAGGAATCATAATAATTATTCTGCTACTTAAGCTAGCTAGAGTGAATCCGGGTTGCAAGTAAACCCTGCCTGTTCCAACCACAGAAACTACCGAATACTTAAGAATATCCTGTAAGACTAGTGGTTCAAGGAATACACGTTTGGAAATGCGATTTTTGGAAGAGAACTTGGGGAGATTCCTACGTGAATCCAAGGGAATTTCACCCCAAGGCTGGGAACTTCAGGTACTGGGCCAGGCGCCGTCTGCCATGGGCTAGGGTCGCTGTGTGGGCTCTGTTACTTGGCGTCTCTGGGCCAGAAGCTCTTGAGGGAACTTCCGACACGAGATCTACGGTTTCACGGAAACACTGCCTGGACTCAGCATCTGTTCTCTATCTCACATCCTGCTGGGTCCTCGTGAGGAAACACAAATAAGTGAATGGCTGGATTTCCCACTGGGACTAACAAAACACTGAAGATTTATGTATGAAATCATTAGGGAATGTAACATGGAGCGCAACATTTTGAGGTTTAATGCATCCAACTTATTAAACACATAAATTATCAAGCGATTCTCCCATTATTTAGGGTTTCCTTCTCTAAATTGGTCACTCACAAGCCAAACTGGGTCCATAGAAATGTTTTACTTTGCCCACGCAGGGTTTTATTTAAGTGAATTCATTGATAATATTTACAAAACTGGGAGATTTTCTTACCTTAAAAGTTAAAAACGCTGGCAACGAAGGGCAGAGGTAATTGTGCTATTTTCTGATACGAACACTGGTTTTTGTCTGTTTAGTTGTCTGATCTCTAGAATTATCCCTTACAAGGAACATTGGCAATCTGGTTAGTTTTTCTGATTTTGTAAGTCCCCTAAATGCAATTGTGGCCTAGAAAGAAATTCAGTGGATTGACGGAAGATCACCCACTGGGTTTCCCGTACATGTGGGATGGAAGGAAGAAAGAGGCGGGAGCTCGTGGATGATGAAGTCAGCGGTGGACCCTGAGAGATTGGGCTTGTCCCTTGGTCTTTCTGGGAACAATGTCCCCATCTAGCAAAAAAACAGGTGTTCTGATTGCCAGGGTGGTGGTCTATATGCTACAATATTGCCTGATACATGAAAGGTGAAAGGTTAGAAGAGTAAAGGCAGGTCCGTGGGATGATGGAGGTTGCAAAGACTAAAAAGCTCCCTCCTTGCTCAAAACTCTGTGACACCTCATTGCTTCTTGGGGACATCTTCAGACTTCCAGTTCTGTTAGGTAACAAGAAGAGGGGACTTTCAAGAATGGATTATGGGTTTGACGAAAAAAAAAAAAAAGGCTTCTTAAAAGAAGAAATTATTCACTTGGTTGCCACACATACAAATCTGATAGAGTGTTTTTAGTCCTGTGGTTGCAAACTTTAATAATTTTAGAAGCCAGGAATGCAAGACACGGCACTTGTTTGTGTGTCAGGTACTGTGGTGACTGTGGCAATATCCCAAGAGCAGTTATCCTATCTCAGAGGGGAGGTCACTACTTAGCTTCAGCTTTGCCACCACCAGCTAAGAATGTTGCCCAATATGGTTCAAGACTCCAAATTTCCAAGAGAAGATGGAAACCTGGCATTTTTTTTTTGTGAAATGTCCAGATAAGAAACAAACAAAATAAAATTTGTAAGCCGCTAATTTGCAGCCTTTGTTTAAAATCCTCTCTCGACTCGGCTACTTATGAACAAACATAAAAATAACAGAAGCTTCCCCTTAACAAAACATCTAGTAAATGTAGATAAAATGTGGAAGAAAATCACGTTTAAACGTGTAGTTAAGCTCTTTAAAGAGTAAATCAATAAGGTAGCGAACACTTGAGCTGACAGTGAGCCTCCCCTCGATCTGGGAGTAGGTTCCAGTCCTAGAAACAAAGAGTCTTGATTTTTAAAAAATGTTACTGTGGTAAAATATAAATAACATGAAATTTACCATCTTTATCACGTGAGTGTGTGATTCAGTAGTGCTAAGTACCTGCGACCGTCACCACCGCCCATCTCTAGACCTTCTTCATCATCCCAAACTGAACCTTTGTCCCATTAAACAATGACTCCTCCTCCTCCTCCCCTTGCCCAGACCTGGGCAACCACCATTCTACTTTCCATCTCCAGGTACTTCACATACGTGGAATCATGTAGTATTTTTCCTGTCGTGACTGATTGGCTGTTTTCGCTCAGCATAAAATCTTCAAGGTTCATCCACGTTGGAGCATGTGCCAGAGTTTCATTTCCTTTGAAAGGCTAGATCACGTTTTCTTTATGCATTTACCCATCAGTGGACATCTGGACGGTTTCTTCCTTTTGGGCCTTGTGAATGCCGCTGCTATAAATGAATATAGGTGTACAAATATCGCTTCAACTCCCTGGTTTCAATTATTATGGGTATATACCCAGAGAGGGAATTGCTGGACTAACTGGTAATTCTATTTTTAATTTGTTGAGGAATGACCATACTGCTTTCTACAGTAGCTGCATTATTTTACATGCATGAGGTTCCCAGTTTCCACACAGGCATGTCAACACTTGCTATTTTCTCTTTTGGTTGTGACAGTCACCTTCATGGATGTGAAATGAAGAGGCTTGGGTTTTAATGATCACTTAGGAACAGGAATTGAGACCTTGTACCCATAAGAGGCTCAAAACCTTCTAGAGAACCAGCATTCTTAAACGGCCAACCCCTTCTTACGAAGGAAAGCTATAAATTAATCTACCTCTCCGCATAAAAGGCTGTGTCAAGGAAAATCGTCTATTTCTCTTTGGTTGGAAAAAGGTTTGCTAACGTATAAGAGCCCTGAAGCTTAGGAATGAGTTTAAAAGTGTACCTAGGCCAGCAATAGCTCTGGGATATCTGGCAATTCAGTGGAAAACCTCTTTGCATGGATATACCCTTTACCAAGGATTGTTTCCACAGATGAAACTCAGCTGAACATAAATTCAAAAGCCAAATTTGAGCCAAAAACTCAAGTACATAATGATGCAATCCACCATGAATAGAAGTCAAAGGATCAAATGAGTAACTTGATTTGATCCCCCATGATATGCAGATAATACAACTCCCAGATAGAGGTTATAAAACAAGTATGGTTGAAATGACGAGGAACTTAAAAAGGAATTAAAAACATAAGAAAGAACAAGGCCCTTGGGAAAAAAAAAAAAGGGCTGATGTAAAAAAGATAGAATTTCTATAAATGAAAAACACAGTCATCGAAATTAAAAACTCAATTGACAGATTAAATAGTCACTGAAACAAAGCCAGAGAGAAATTTAATGCATGGAAAGATATATGTGATGAAATTACCCAGACCATAACCCAGAGAGAAAACAGATGAAAAGTATGAAAGAGAGAGTAACGGCAGAGTGGAGCATTCAGACACCCTCCTGCCTGTCACAGTTAGACGCTCTGGGGAAAAAAGCAAACAGACAACAGGGAGAAGAACAAAAGCTGGCAGGGACTGATGAGGATTTGATCCTTACAGAGCGAGACACACATCTATATGGTTCTCGTCTCTACGGCACTCCCGCGCCCCTTCGAGTGTGGCAGCCCGAGAGGGAGCAGAGAGAGGCCGGCTCAGGGGACCACGGGATCGGAAGATGGAGTTTGGGGCCCCTGGAGAGGCCTGCAATTGAGGGCGAGGGTGGGCTTCCAGAAAGGAGGACGTCACGTAGGACAGACCGAAAAATCCATGTAGAAATTCCGCTCAGATCATTGGGCAACCCCTGGACTACCCATGCCTGGGAGGAAACTCAGGTGTCCCGGGAGACGCAGCAGTGGGGAGGCCGAGAGCCGAGTAGAGATTTCGGAGTCTCCTGCTAACAGATACCGCTTGGAATTCAAGTTACACAGATGTGAAAAATGTCTCTAGCTTTTAAAACTAAAACCCAGAAGCCAGGCCTTAGGTCTTAAGACTGAAGATTCACCCCAGGCTAGTGGCAAAACTGACACAGAACCGCTTTGCCAAAGCCTAAAGCCTTCGCAAATCAAGGTCACTGCCAGTAGCTTCACTGGCTTCTAAAACGAAGTCAATACTTTTCAAAGGAAAATGAATCCAGAGTCTCTATAAAGTGTCATTTATCTCACCTACTAAAAAATAAGAATTTACTGGTCGTGCAAAGATACGGGGAAATGTGCCACATAGTCCAGAGAAAAGTTGGTCGTAAAAAGAGACCCACAGGGCCACTAACTGGTGAAATTAACAGACAGGAATTTTAACGTAATTATAGTAGATATGTTAACGAATTTCAAAAAAAAAAAAAAAAAAAGCATGGTTATAATGAGTGAAGAGATGGGAAGTTGTCACCAGTGATATGTAAATTGAAAAAGGGAATCAGATTTAAGTCCTAAAGTGGAAAAACACAATATCTGGAAAAAAAAAATCATTTCCTAGGATTGACAGTATCTTAAACACAACAAAAGAAAGGAGTAGTGACCATGAAGAACAGTCACTAGAGGCCATAAGCTGAAGGACAGAGACAAAGAGACTTTTTTTTAAATGAGTTGATCTTCATTGAGCTGAGGGTCTGTCTCAGGAAATCTAAAACAGGGCTCCTGGATGGCTCCATTGGTTGGGCATCTGCCTTCAGCTCAGGTCATGATCTCCGGGTCATGGGATCGAGTCCTGCATCGGGCTCCCTGCTCCGCGGGGAGTCTGCTTCTCCCTTGGCCCCTCTTCCCAGTTCGTGCTCTCTCTCTCAAATAAATGAACAAAATCCTAAAAAAGAAAAGAAAAGAAAAGAAATCTAATGCATATGTAAGAAGGAGAGGAGAGAGAGAGACCGCACAGAAAAAAAAAAAATTGCAACCCAACTGGCTGAAAATTTTAAAAATTTGATTCAAAAGAGCAACCCAGATATCCACGAAGCCCAGCAAACCCCAAACAGGTAAGTGCAAATAAAACCGTGCCTAATCACGTCACGGCCAAACTGCTGGAAACCAAAGAGCAAACCTTAAAAGCATCCAAATAAAGAAGACACATTATATAAGAGAGAATAAATATACTTATGATGCCTAACTTCCTGTAAGAAAAAAATGGGGCTAGGAGAAATAGAACTCTATCTTTTTAAAGCGATGAAAGAAAAACAGTGCCAACGTGACATTCTATACATAGCAAAAATATTTTTCTTAAATGCAAGTGAAATAAAGACATTTTTAGATAAACAAAAGCTGAAAGAATTTGTTGCCAGCAGACCTCACACTGTACGAAATTCTCAAACATGTTCTTCCGGCTAAAGAAAAATAATACCAGATGGAAATTCAGAGCTGCAGGAAGAAATGAAGAACATTACAAATGATAAATATTTGAGTAAATATGAGGGATATAGAGGATCTTGTCACAACGCTTGTCCTTTAAAAACACACCAGCAGGAAAATGGGAGCGGGTCACGGAAGGGCAGAGGCAGCTGCACTGCGGGGCCTCCTGTTGTGACCTGAGTGTCCCCCTCTGGAGGGCCGGCTCGGGCTTGGCCGGGGCTGGGGTGGAAGGGGGGAAAGCACGGGGGCGTGCTCTCAGGAACTGCCTTTCCTGCTCTTCAAGTGGCCCACGGGTGTCCGCGGGGCTCTGCGTGCATCTTGGCTCCTGCTTCCAGCTTGGCGGGTGCGGGACGTGCAGGACAAATGGGAAACTGGCCCTGCCTCAGTGGCGCTCTGGGTTCTGGTCTTTCCCAGCCACCTGCTTCTCCGCGGAGTCCCCGGGGAGCTGGTGCAGGGTTTAGAGCCGCGGTAGCGAGAGAGCCGGGTTGGGGGACTGGGGACCCGCTGCCCAGGGTCATCAGGCCCACGCCACTGCTGGGCGCCCTGCACAGGACACAGGACTGAGCCCACTCGGGCCCCTGGAGAAGCGTCCTGGACTCGGCCGGCAGGTGCACAGGTCCAGCCAGCGCGGTCCCCGGCTTCTAAGCAGCCTGGGGGCTTCGGCCTCCCTCAGCGTCTGCCTGCCCTTGGGGTGCGGTCGCTGGGGAGCACCGAGGCTGCCCATCAGCTGCCCTGTCGGATCCCCAGGAGCAAAACCCACGAGTTGCCTTTTGAGCGAGTTAAACCCGAGGTACCCGCGGGGCAACTAAGGCGAAAATCTGTCTGAAGCCCTGAAGTGAGGTCCGGGCGACAACAACTGTCCCAATCTTGGGCTGCAGATGCCAGCGGCTGGCTGGGGAGAGCCTCCGGGGGGAGCTCAAGAACCAAGCCCCGGACCAGCGATGGCCACCAGGTGGCGGGAAGGGGGGGCCACCGCACAGGGTCCCACCCCGGGCCGCAAACCCAGTGGAGTCCTGACCCGCCCTGTCCCCGTCAGTGCAAAGCCGCAGAGCCCAGGGTGCTGCCAGTGTTCCCACCTGTGTCAGCATCACCTGGGGTAGGGGTGGGGGCGGGGGTGTTAAACACGCTGGTTTCAGGCCATAGGCCACACTCATTCAATTAGAAGCACACGTGGTGGGGCCTGCCCGCCTGAGTTTTTAATTAGCTTCCCAGGGATTTCTCATGAACAGTTAGAGAACCCGGGCCTGGGGCCTAAAGGATGTGGGAACCTCTGGGTCTGTCCTTGGCATAAGGACCAGGCGCTGAACAAGGGGAAAGGAGGAGAAAAGGGGGGAGAGGGGAAAGAGAGAGATTGCCAAAGTTTGTAGGTGATGTGGGAGGAGGAGGAGGGGGAGGAAAGAGGACGAGGGGGAGGAGGGAGGGGGAGGAAGGAGGGGAGGGAGGAGGGAGGAGGGGGAGGGCAGAAGGAAGAGGAGGGAGGAGGGAGGGAGAGGGAGGAAGGGGGAGGAGGGAAGAGGGGGAGGGAGAGGAGGGAGGAGGAGGAGGGAAAGAAGGGGAGGGAGGGGGAGGAGGAGGAGGGAGGAGGGTGGAGGGAAGAGGAGGGAGGAAGGAGGGGAGGGGAGGGGGGGAGGAAGGAGGGGAGGGGAGGGGAGGGAGGGAGGGGGTGGGAGGAGGGAGATCTTTCCCGGTCACCATCCAAGGCCCAGGTGGCCCCATGAAGCAGCGCGTGGAGCCCACCCCCCGCCCTGCGAGGCCCCAGGAGTCCCAGCGCTGCAGGGGGGCGGGGGGCGGGCCTGTCCCCTCGTAGTGGGCCGCGGCCGACGCCGCCGGATACTCTGACTCAGCCGGCCTGGGTCAGGTGGCCCAGGTGCCCCGAAGCCCCTTGTCCTGGTTCCTTCCGTGCTGGACGCCAGGTGTGGGGGTGCAGGTGCGCCCGTGTAAGGAGCACACCAAGCTCCTCTGAAACCCATGGGAAGGTGCTGGCACGGAGCCACCGGAGGGGCCGTCCCGCCACGGCCCGGGGAGGGCGCACAGCACCTGTCTCAGCCTTGGGGTCGCCCCGCCAGGTGCCTCTCCAGGTGCCCGCCAGGGGCCCCGCTCCGTGCTCCTCCAGGTGCCTGCCAGAGGCTCGCCAGGTGCCCCACCAGGTGCCTGTCAGGGGCCCACCAGATGCCCCTCCAGGTGCCCCTCCAGGTGCCCGCCAGGTGCCCGCCAGGTGCCCCACAGCCGCTCCGAGGGGCTGCGTGCCTGGCCCGGGTGGCTCCTGGCATCCGCGATCCTTCGGCCGAGAGCTGCGGGAGCCGAGCTGGGAGCCGCCCCGGTCGCGGGCGCTCTTAGGTGCCAGGCGCTCCCCGGTGGGTCCTCGGCTGTGCGACCCGGGGCACCCAGGGCCCCACCCAGGGATACGCAGGCAGCTCTGCGGCCGCAGCGGCAGGTGTCCCGAGTCCCCGGCACCCGTGACCACAGCCCCGCGTGCCGACCCTGCCCCACCTGCGGGCGCCACGCACCTGCCGGACCACGCGCTGCACCTGCAGCCCCACTGCTCCCCCGGTGCTGCCCCCCGCTGCCCCCGCTGCCCCCGCTGCCCCCCACTGCCCCTGGTGCCCCTGCAGCCCACCCGCTGCCCCCGCTGCCCCCGCTGCCCCCCGCTGCCCCCTGCTGTCCCCCACTGCCCTCGCTGCCCTTTGCTGTCCCCGCCCTGACCCTGCCACCTGGGGCCACCTGGAGATGGTGCGGGTGACGGGGCAAGGGGAGGCCGAGAGTCCAGGCCGGCCTCCTTCCCTCGCTGGATGCAGCTCTCAGGAAGGCCGAGCTTGGGCGGGAGCCACGTTTATCACTTTGCACGAAGAAGACACCTCAGGCCGACGCGGTTGAGCCCCTCCTGTCCCTGCTCCAGCTCCTAGTTCACTTTTAATTCTTAAACAAGCTCGAAAACACCGGGAGAGGAAGGGGGAATGATCCTCACATCGCAGATAAAGGACCGAGAGCTCAGAGGGGTTAGGTCGCCAGCGGGAGACCGCAGAGCTCAGGGTGGTTGAGCTGGGATTCGAACCCAGCCCGCCGAGGCCAAAGCCCGTCTGCTCTCCAGCACCTTCTCCTCCGGTGCTCTCATCTCACAGCAGGCCCTTGGGCGCATCTGTGGGTGGCTCCTCTGCAAGAATGGTCCGAAGTGAGGGACCCAGCAATGTCTCCCCCCCTTCTCCTGTCCCGCTGCCTCCCCAGTAGCCCTGCTTCTCCCCCACTAGCCAGGCCTCTGCTCGGTCCGGGAGTTCGGTCCGGGAGTTCGGGGCGCTCACCAGGTGCTTTCCCCGCACTCCTGGAACCTGGCCTCTGGGGGCAGGATGGAATGGGCTGTCTGCGGGGAGCGAGTCGGCGTCCCAGCTGATGTGGAAGGAAGACGGGCAGCGGGCCGGGTCGCTGGGGGCCCCGGGAAGCTCGGGAGGCAGGTGGAAGGGAAAATGGGGCAGGCAGGACAATATGGGCAGACGAGGCTGGACTCTGTTGGCTGGGATTACAGAATTTTCCAGTAGTTCCACTTCCCATTTTACCATTTAGGGCACTTGCGCAATCCCCTAACCCTGACTCTGAACGTTCTTGCTTCACCCAAAGAATTGCTTTTCTTTTGATATCCATCTTCTGAACGCACTTCTCCTTTCTTCTCCTTTCTTCTCCCCTGTGCACACGCACGGTTTCCGGGCAGGCCCCCACCCGCCTCCACGGACAAGCGCGCAGCTTTCTGACTCGCTTCCCCGTCTTGGGCCAGACGCCCCTACCCAGTGGTTAACGCTCGGCTGATGTGCTTTAAATGAAAATGTAGTCATGTTATGTCTCTACCTCACATGGTTAGTGCCCCCCAGCCACCCTTGGGACTCAGTGCAGACTCCCTATTACGACGCTCGACGTCCTTCACGACCTGCCCCCCGCCCGTCCCCGCAGGACCGGTCCACGGCCACCCGAACTGCAGCCTGCTCTCAGCACCTGTGCATCCCTCCACGTCGCTGCCCTGCCTCCTGCCTGCAGTGGCTCGCTCTCTCCCTCTACCCAGGTAACTGCCAGGAAGATGCTCCCTCGCTTCTCCTCACCTGGCACTGTCTCCTTTCCCGCTGGCCCGGGAAGACCCGGGTTCCCTTGCCCGCGCTCCCATCACAGGTGTACCTGTCGGCCCGCACACCTGTCTCCCCTCCCCAGTCCCAGACAAGGCCTTTCCCTTCGCATCTTTGATCTGTTGCTCTCCCCAATCCAACATCCTCTCTTGGATGTGGATCTTACCTGGGGCAGCGGGACTTTTGGTAACGATGGGGAGGTAACTGATACTTCTTTTTTTTTTTTTTTTTACAATAAGGGGTTAAGCTCAACAGCGTGAAAATATGTTTTTGTTGTTTGTTTTGTGGGTGGTGGGGGAGGGGTTTCACTCTTAAACCACCTCCATAGGATCTTCCTTCTTTATCCACCACCTTGAAGATGAATCCACCTTCTTTCTCCTCCATTTTACATTTTAATACTTATAACTGCTTGTGAAAAGCATGCAGATTTCCATGAGCTTCAGAAGGTTCAAATTCAAATTAGGTGAAAAAGATACTGTCTTAAGAGTTGAAGAAATGCTAAGTCCAAATAAGTGATATAGCAGCCAGGGGAGGTTATGACCCAGGTTCTGTCCTGTTCCGTGAGCACTGCAGGGACGTGTGCCATGTAGGTTTTGAGGGTGACAAGCCTGTTTTTAAATGATAATGCTTCAGTTACAAGCATGAATTCACACAGTTAGCTCCCTGGCTAGAATTTCCAGTCGGGATACAGTCTCAGAAAGTAAACCCTTCAAATTCCTAATACTAGATGGTCAGAAACCCTGGGACGACACACACAGAACGCAGAGATATTTTAAAGAATCAAATTTTGTCATTTATATTTTCACGTTTAGAAATCTCTGCCTATTTTGTATTTACTTCTGGGTAGAAGCTGTCAATTTAGGCATATCTTTCCCCTCTTTCTTTCTTTGTAGAGGTGACCTTGTAAGCATGTGGCCTGGCTGGTACCAGACGGAGGAGGACTGTGTGAATGACACCAGTCCCACTTGAAGGAGAAATAAACCTATACTGTGTTGCGAGAGACCATGAAAGAGAATCGTGCGCCGTGACTCTCACGTATCTCGTCTCTCACAGCTCTGGACCTACCCCTTTCTTGCACATAATCTTAGCCCCTAACTGTTCCTCTCTATCCTTTCTGATAAAATTCAAGTTGCCCAAACCGTGGCTGCTGATTCGTGAAACTGGTTGAACTTCAACAGATCTCCTATTGCTAAAGTCCTATAAAACATCCCGCCCTCCTCCGAATGAGAAATCCCATTTGGAAACTTATGTCTGGAATTTTTGAATCAAGACATGTGCTAATGACGTCTGGTTGACAGTTTTTCATAGTTTCAAGTCATCAAGATTGCAAGTCTCGTTTGTTATCACATCATAGCCTAGCCTATACTGACAAAATTCTTTACTAAATTTACAAATAAGGAAGTACTTAAATGCATAGGAAAGTTTGTCATTAAACAATTCAAGTACTTAAAGTATGTACATTCATAAATTAATTAAAAATATTCACAGGTAAAAAAAAATATTCACAGGTGTTTGATTTAATTTGGCTTATAAAATGAGACCAAATATTATTCAAGGGATCCTTAACTGTGATTGCTAAAATTTGGTAGACTTATAAATAAAATAATGATTTATAAGACACACCCAAAAGCTTCAGGATGAATTGCAGTTTTTTAAATATGACCCTTAAAAATCTAATAGTGTCTTTTATAAACATGCAAACCCTGGAAGGTCTTTTCTGCGTGTAAAACCTACACTCAAAGCTATTTAAATGCGTTCATATTTAGCAGTTTGCTGTGGAAGGAGGTTTAGTTGACACTAATGATGCACATTGGAGTCACTACCCTAAGGACAGAGAGATCTCACAGAGAAGGAGTCCAAAGGACAGAGAGCAGAGTAGGGGGGACCCGGGGAGCCCAGTGGTTGAACGTCTGCCTTCAGTTCAGGCCATGACCCTGGGGTCCTGGGATTGAGTCCCACATCGGGCTCTCCGCAGGGAGCTTACTTCTCCCTCTGCCTGTGTCTCTGCCTCTCTCTCTGTGTCTCTCATGAATAAATAAATATCTAAAAAAAAAAAGATGGAAAATAAAGAGAATAAATAAATATCTAAATGAAAATGAATAAATAAAATAAAAATAAATAAAAAATGAATAAATAAATATCTAAAAAAGACAGAAAATAAAGAGAATAAATAAATATCTAAATGAAAATGAATAAATAAACAAATAAAATATAAATAAATAAATAAAATGAATAAATATCTATAAAAAGACAGAAAATAAAGAGAATAAATATCTAAATGAAAATGAATAAATAAATAAATGAAAAATAAATAGAAAATAAAATGAATAAATAAATATCTAAAAAAAGACAGAAAATAAAGAGAATAAATAAATATCTAAATGAAAATGAATAAACAAATAAAATATAAATAAATAAATACAATGAATAAATATCTATAAAAAGACAGAAAATAAAGAAAATAAATATCTAAATGAAAATGAATAAATAAATAAAATGAAAATAAATAAATAAATAAAATGAATATCTACAAAAAGACAGAAAATAAAGAGAATAGATAATATCTATTATATTAGATAATATATATATATATTTAGATAATATCTAAATGAAAATGAATAAATAAATAAATAAAATGAATAAATAAATATCTAAAAAAAAGACAGAAAATAAAGAGACATTAGAGGGCAGAGAGAATCTGCAGGAGAGAGTCCAAGAGAAAAGCTCTTGGTGTGGAGGAGGCAGCCAGGGAAACCTGAACAGAGGTCGGGGCAAGACCGATAAGTCAGAGAACCCTCCTGAGTGCCCAGCGAGCACACTGCGATTCGCTATATTGAAATAAAGAGCGATATCTTGAGTTTCAGTGTGAGGGAAGGAGGCAGGTCAGCTTCTCCCCGTTGCCACCTGCTAATGCTGATGTTTCTTCATCATGAACGAAATGGGCCCAAAGGAGCGACATCTGCTCTCGTTACAGCCTGTCCCGCCCTGACCCCTTCATGGTGAAGGCTAAGCAATAATAAGCCCTTCCATGTGCGCGGCACTTTACAATGAACAAAGTGCTTTATAAGAATCCCCAAAGCCCAACCATTTAACCTACACTGTAGACCCCTGAGATCCTCATTTCCGTCATGCATTTTATTTCATCCCAAGTTTTCACACATAATCTCAGATGCTTCTCAGGCTTTAAGACACTTGAGAGACCAGTGAGTTCAAACCATTGTCAGCTAACGAAGGGGCTGAGACCTGTAACCATTAAAGGATTTTTCTAAAGCCATACAGCCAGTTGGGATAAAGTTGGTCAGGTTTTCTAAATTTGGTTGATTTGTTGTTTTTTACTTCTGAACGTTGCTAACCCCAGTTAAAAGCCTGGGTTTTATTTTATTTTATTTTATTTTTATTTATTATTTATTATAGTCACAGAGAGAGAGAGAGAGAGAGAGAGAGAGAGAGGCAGAGACACAGGCAGAGGGAGAAGCAGGCTCCATGCACCGGGAGCCCGACGTGGGATTCGATCCGGGGTCTCCGGGATCGCGCCCTGGGCCAAAGGCAGGCGCCAAACCGCTGTGCCACCCAGGGATCCCAAGCCTGGGTTTTAAACAGAAGGTATGTAAATAGGGGAAAATGAGACAGGAAGAAAGAGGGGATGGGGATTAAACCGACCTGTGTCTAAAAGCATGTATTTGCAGGTTGGTTGAGCAACTCTGATATAATAAATTCCCAAAGGAACTCGGATTTGCTTGTGGCATCTAATTACTGCATAAGTTTCCGGGCCCTCGTAGGAGACATTCTCCATCATGGATTACAGATTATAATATCAGAAATAAGAGCTGTGGTAGGAAGCCTCTAAGACGACCTCCAATTATCCCTGCCTCCTTGTGCAATCTTGTCCCCGTGAGTACGGGTTGGACTTAGTACTCGCTTCCAACGAATAGAAAACAACAGAAGTAATGGAGTGTTACTTCTAAGATTTAAGTTATTAAAAAAAAAAGAATGGGTTCTGTCTTGAGTATTCTGTCTCTGCCTCTTTGTCTCACCACTCACTCTGCATTGCTTCCGCTAGCTGCTATGTTTTTTGTTAGCCCTGTGGAGGAGTTCATGTGGCAGGGAGCTGAGGGAGGCCGTCAGCGGCAGCCAGTAGCAAACAGGGACCCTTAGTCCAATTGCCCATGAGGAATTGAGACCTGACAACAACCAGGTGAATAGGCTTGGAACTGGGCCCTGCCCACTGGGGTCTACAAGTGAGAGCTTGACTGCAGCCTCATAAAAGCCCGTGAGCCAAAGGCTCTCAGACGATGGCATGGAGATTCTTGAGTAATAGAAACTGTGACACAATCATTGTTGTTTTGAACTGCTGAATTTCGGGCAATTTGTTTTCATCAAGAGGTAACTACCACAAAGGTGAAATAAAGACAAAAGAAATCTTAATTATTTTTTCCCTTTGTTCAGTGTATACCAAAGTCTTGCAAACACACTTTGGATTGTTTTTAAGCTTCCTTCAATGCTGTTAATAATAAGCTTGCAAATCACAAAATTGAAAAGCTTATCCATTCATCCCCTCACATGTGTTACCTCAAATCGTGGTTAAAATTACATCCTGGTTGGACAACATAGAAGAAGTGAATGAATTCCTAGAAATATAATTATCTAAAACTGAGGAAGAAATAGAAAATTTGACAATGAGATTGAATCAGTTATCAAAACCCCCCCAACAGAGGGCCAGATGGCTTCATACGTGAATGCTACCAAACATTTATTTATTTTTTTAAAGATTTTTAATTTATTTATTCATGAAAGACACAGAGGAGAGAGAGAGGCAGAGACACAGGCAGAGGGAGAAGAAGGGAGCCCAATGCAGGACTCGATCCCGGGACTCCAGGATCACACCCTGGGCCAAAGGCAGGTGCCAAACCACTGAGCCACCCAGGGATTCCCAACTACCAAACAGTTAAAGAAGAGTTAATATCTATTCTTCTCAAATGGTTATACAAAATAGAAGAGAAATAAAAGCTTCCAAATTCATTCTATGAGACCAGCATCGCTCTGATACTAAAAGTTGATAAAGACAAGAAAGAGAGAGGGAGAGAGAAAGAGAGAGAGAGAGAGAGAGAGAAAGGAAACTGCAGGCCAATATCTCTGATGAACGTAGATACAAAAATCCTCAACAAAACATTAACAAACTGTATCTAGCAATACATTGAAGAAAACATTCACTATGATCAAGAAGAACTTATTCCAGGGATGCAAGGGTGGTTCAATATTCACAAATTAATCAACACGGCACATCACATTAACAAGAGAAAGAATATAAACCATATGATTGTCTCAATAGAAGCAGAAAAGCAGTTAACAAAGTATGACATCCATTCATGATAAAGATTCTCAACAAAGTAGGTTTAGAACAAACATACCTCAACATGATAAAGGCCACGTGCGACCGACCCACAGCTACCATCATACTCAGCATTTCCTCTAAGATCAGGAATAAGACTAGGATGTCCACTCAGCATTATTTTTATTTTTATAAATTTATTTTTTATTGGTGTTCAATTTGCCAACATAGAGAATAACACCCAGTGCTCATCCCGTCAGGTGCCCCCCTCAGTGCCCGTCACCCAGTCACCCCCACCCCACGCCCTCCTCCCCTTCCACCACCCCTAGTTCATTTCCCAGAGTTAGGAGTCTTCATGTTCTGTCTCCCTTTCTGATATTTCCCACTCAGCACTTTTATGCAGCATAGTACTGGCCGTCCTGGCCATAGCAATTAGGCAGCAAAAGGAAATAAAAGGCATCCAAATTGGTAAGGAAAAGTAAAACTGTTACTATTTGCAGAAGGCATGATACTATATATAGATTACCCCCAAAGACTCCACCAAAAAACTACGAGACTGATAAACAAATTCAGTAAATTCGTAGGATACAAATATACAGAAATCTGTTGCATTTCTATACAATAATAATGAAGTAGCAGAAAGAGAAATTAAGAAAACAACCCCATTTGCAATTGCACCAAAAAGAATAAAATACCTAGGAATAAACTTATCCAGGGAGGTGGAAGACCTGTACCCTGAGAACTAAAAAATACTGATGGAACAAGTTGAAGAAGACACAAATAATGGAAAGACATTCAGTGCTCATGGATTGGGAGAACCAGTATTGTGAAAATGTCCATACTGCCCAAAGCAATCTACACATTTAATGCCATCCCTATCGACATAGCAACAACATTTTTCACAGAACTAGGAAAGATGCTAAAATTTGTATGGGACCACAAAAGATCCTAAACAGACAAAGCAATTGAGAAAGAACAAAGTTGGACGTATCACAATCCCAGATTTCAAGATATACTGCAAAGCTGTACTAATGAAAACACTATGGTAATGGCACAAAAACAAACATATAGATCAATGGGGCAGGATAGAAAGGTCAGAAACAAACCCCCGCTCATATGGTCAATTGGTCTATGACAAAGGAGCAAGAATATGCAATAGGGAAAAACAGTCACTTCAATAAATGGCGTTGGGGAAACTGGGCAGCTCCCTGTAAAGGAATCAAACCAGACTGCTTCCTCACACCACACACACACACACACACACACACACAAAATTTCAAAGTACATTTATTTATTTATTTTTAAAAGATTTATTTATTTATTCATTCAGAGAGAGTGAGGAGAGAGGCAGAGACACAGGCAGAGGGAGAAGCAGGCTCCCTACAGGAAGCCCGATATGGGACTCGATCCTGGGTCTCCAGGATCACACTCCGGGCTACAGGCGGTGCTAAACCGCTGTGCCACCGGGGCTGCCCCAAAGTGAATTTAAAACACAAATGTGAGGCCTAAAGCCATAAATCTCCTAGAAGAAAACACGGACAGGAATTTTTTGAACATCAGCCATAGGAACATTTTTCTAGATCTGTCTCCTCAGGCAAGGGGAACAAAAGCAAAATTAAACTGTCGGGACTTCATTAAAATGAAAAGCTTTTGCACAGTGAGGGAAGCCATCAACAAAACAACAACAACAAAAAAAAGCAACTTCCTGAATAGGAGAAGATGCTTGCAAATGATATATCTGATAAAGGGTTAATATCCAAAATATATTTTAAAAACTTTGACAAGTCGTCACCAAAGAAACAATCTTATTTAAAAATGGACAGAGGAGCCGAACAGATGTTTTTCCAGAGAAGACCTACAAGGGATCAACAGACACATGGAAAGATGCTCAACATCACTCATCACCAGGGAAATGCAAATCCAAACCACCACGAGCTAGCACCTGACACCTGTCAGAAGGGCTAACATCAAAAACACAAGAAAGAACGAGTGTTGGCGAAGGATGTAGAAAAAAAAAGAAACCCTCGTGCACTGTTGGTGGGAACGTAAATTGGTGCGGTCACTGCAGAAAACAGTACGGAGCTTCCTCAAAAGATTAAAAATAGAATTACCCCAGGATCCAGTAATTCCCATACTAGCTATTTACCCAAAGAAAACGAAATCACTAATTTGAAAAGACGCGTGCACCCCTGTATTTACTGCAGCGTCATTTACAGCAGCCAAGATACGGGCACGACTCAAGTGTCTTTCCACCGAGGAGCGGCTGGAGAAGATGCTGGACATACACACAGGATGGAATATTACTCAGCCATGAAAAAAGAACGAGCTTTTGCCGTTTACAAAAACATGCATGGATCTGGAGGATGTAACGCTGAGTGAAATAAGCCCGCCAGAGGCAAATACTTCATGATTTCGTTCATATGTGGAATTTAGGAAACAAAACAAATGAGCAAACAATGAAAAAAAGACAAACAAACAAAAGACTCCTAAATACGGAGAACAAACTAAAGGTCGCCAAAAAGGAGGCGGATGGGGGGTGGGTGGACAGATAAAGGGAGTGAAGAGAGCGGTTACCTTAGTGCACGCTTAGCGACGCGCAGACCTGCGGAGTCATTATATGGCCCCCCCGAAGCTCTCTCTTCTCTTTTCCTCCAGGTGCCCCTTCCCAGCAACTGGTCAGTTCTGGAAGGCGCTCAAGGCCTCCTGCGCTTTTGCTGACGTTCCAACTTCTGGTTTCCAGAGCTGAAGATACGCCTGCAAAAGGCATAACAATTCCTAGTGTATAATCGCATCTAGAGAGAGAAATAGGGCCATGCTCTCCCCCCCACCTGCCCAGCCTGAAAGACCAGAGGTTTAGAGGGAAATGGAAGGTGCTTGCGGAGGCAAGAAGGCACGATCGCTCGGGTTTGGAAAGTAAAATTCTGTGCAAGCAGGTGGGGAGACTCCAAAGTGCCGGAGCCGGAGGATAGGGAACGGTGTCACCCTGGGTGTCTAGAGTCCAGGAGAGCTGTGCCCCAGGAGACTCACTGAATCCAAGGTCCTGTGAGCAGAGAGCACCTGCGTGCCTGCGAGTGTCGGCCTGGAACCCCCCCTCCCACCCCTTGTGTTGCTGGTTCCCCGTAAGGAAAGCGTTTAGGTGAAGCAACGCAAAGGCATGAAGGAGGCGTCCGGGCCTCGGGTCGCAGGCCCGAGCAGCATCTCTGAGCGCCCCTGCCCCCAGGCTGTCCTCTCCTCTCCTCTCCTCTCCTCTCCTCTCCTTCCTTCCTCTCTCCCTGGTCTCCACTTTCCCTTCATTTTCCTTTCATCTTACCTTCGCTGGCCTCCTGCCCCAGCCCCAGCCCCTTCTGCGTCCTAACAGGGAAGCCAGCGGCCTCTCCAAAGGTGGGCGTGCGGACCGAGGACCCACGGCCACGAGGGGACCTTCTGCATCTCTTGTGAGGCTTCCTGGTTTGGGTTGCACCGAAACCATCCTTCTGCTGCTTTTTTTTTTTTAATTGACAGGCTCATTATTTCTAGACATGCACGTTTCAAAATTCATTTTCCCCTCCGGTAGAGTCACGCCAGTAGACGCACAGCGTCCATCGCCAAGGAAGGGAACACTCACATGTTCAAAAAGTATGATCTTAATGATCCAGGGTGGCTTTTAAATAGAGAAGTGCTATTGGAGCCCTGTTGTGGGAGAGGAGCCGCCAGGACACCTGTCCTGCCAGCTGCAAACCCTGTGATTGGTCTCTGAACCAAAAAAAAAAAAAAAAAAAAAGGGAGAGAGGGAAAGAAAAGAAGGTAAAGGACACCATGTAAAGAGTAAAAGAAATACATGGAACACACATGTGCAATCATCATCCGTGAGCATTCTCTGTATTACTCCATAACACAGCTGTACACACACCGGAAAGTCCCCTCGCCGCTTCCTCCTGGAGTCTTATTAATTTCTGCTTAATGAAACAAACGTGTGTGTGCCTGGTCCTGAGGACGGCGGTGCCGTCGGGGGTTTGTCGCCGCCCGGGGCCGCGGCCATCTAGCACTACCCTGTAGGCCTTTCACAGCCCTGACAGGGCGGCCTTTGAGCATGCCAGTTGCCATGGTCACCAGCGCGCTGATTTGCAAGGAAAATTGGAAGCCAGGCTCATTACGTCAAAAACTACATTGGGGGATAAAGGGAACATGTTTGTTTCGAGAGCTGGCACTTGGGGCTTGTTAGCCTCCCACCCACACGCTCCCACCGCACAATGTCTCATTCAACTACACAAGTCAAAGTTGACAACGCCCACCTCCAGCTGGAACAGGCCCGGGCGGTGCCGAGGGAGGGGGCATCACTTAGGGCGCACGGCCACCGCTCCGGGGACTGGGGCACAGTAGCCAGGAGGGTGTGCGGCCCACTGGCAAGCAGCGGCCCGGGGGGCAGGGGGACCCCGTCCAGCACCAAGGACGCCTGTGACCTGGGCCTGTGACCTTTGGGGTTTTCTTCGTCTGCAAAACCAAGTGGGTGGGAGACAGCGCCTGCAGGGTCCCTCTCGTCTCCCAAATCCTGTGATTCTAAAGCAACTTCACTTGCGTCCTCAGGCAGCTGTACTTGTCGTGTTTCTCTCTCTCTCTCTTTTTTTTTAATTTATTTTTTATTTTTGCTTGCTTTTTCCTTAATGCTTAATGGTTTAAAAGCAGAAATGGGAGGCCTCATAATTTTCTATGAGGTATGTTGTCAGGATCAATGCCCTCCCCCAACACATTTGTCCAACCTGCAGGCGGCATAGCGACGGTGGCATAAGGACTCACCTTAGAAAGCACGGATTTCATCACTTATTCCCTTAGCAGTGGTTATAATCCTCTCTGAAATAATCAAAATACCACCCGTAACGCATTCAGATTCTTATTTTCTTTTCCTTTTGGTCATGTTACGTGAAAATTTACATCTGGGGGAATTCTAAAGTCTATATTCTACAAGTAGAGGCTTGTATAAATTATACTTATATAAATTTTATGTCTATATTAGGAGAAGAGAGCTTAGGTAATTCTCCTCAAAGTCTCACAGTTGAGTGGCAAAGCTTAGGTTGGAGGATAGATCCTTTTGATGTCAAAACTCTTTCTTTTCCTATCTACCAGGCTGCCTCTTGTCTCCTTCCTGCCAATTTTCACTTAATTGAACACCAATTAAAAAATAAATTCATAAAAAAATCGCAAAAAAAAAAAAAAACATCGGGGGGAAAAAAGGCTCTGGAAATCAGGGTGAAAACAAAGAGGTAAAGGAACGAATCCAGCGAAAATGTAGAAGGCCCTAATAAAATTTTTCCAGGAAAGGTAAAATTACGCTGATTAAAGAGGTCTGTGTATACACTGACAAGTGGCTAATTTCTAGAGAGGGAAAGACATGCCAAAAGGTTACTAATTTTTGTTTCCATTTTATTGATTAAACTGATTGTTCAAATAAAGCTATTAAATTTTGAAAGCTTGCATATTGTACCAGGAAACTAAATTTACCCATTGACACTGGTGATGAAGGAATAAAAGCACATTACAGCTGATTTGGAATTAAAAAATATATATATATTAAGGTTCAGTGGGGCCAACGGAGTCACACTGCTTCAGCTGAGTGGCATGGCTTATTTTTAGCACTTGGGGATTTGATTTTCTTTCACTGTAAGATTACTTGAGCATCGGATGAGTTAATGAATATGAAATTGGGTTGTAAAATGAAATGCTTAACCAACGTTAATTGCTATTTAAACAAATGTTTGCTTGTTCTAACACGTGTTCATGCAGTCGTGTGCGCCAGGGACTGTTCTAAAGCCTGATTCTCTCTGACACTAAAAGGTATTTGCTGCTATTATCTCCATCTCACAAATAAGGAAACTGAAGCCCACAGATCCGAAATGACTTGAGGGAGCATAGGCCTCTATGACCTTGGTATAGAAAACTGGTAAGTGTTACAGACCCTTAACGTCTCCTACAGGTGACCTCATCATGGGTTCCAAAATACTTAATAAATTGCCTCAGTTTTATTCCCTCTGCAAAATTTGCCTCGTTGTAACTACAACCAAAGTTTTGATTTCCCTACTCTTCTAATTCCTTTCGATTCCGTATACTCTGTTGCCCGTGAATTTGACCGAAGAAAACAGGAAACCTATTGCTGTTGAGAGAGCAACAAACAGATGTTGACAAAAAATAAATAAATAAAAAAATAAAATAAAATAAAATAAAAAGATGTTGACAAATATCCCCCCTGACAACCACTCTTCTGCTTTCTGTCTCTATAAGCTTGGATACTAGAGATACCTCACCGAAATGACATCATAGGGTATTTGTCTTTTGGGCTTATTTCACTTAGCATCCTGTCCTCGAGGTTCATCCATGTTGTAGTAAGTGTCTGAAGCTCTTTCCCTTTCTGGCTGAATAATATTCCATCGTGTGTATTGACCATATTTCATTTATCCACTCACCTATTGATGATGGAAGCTTGAATTATTTCCATCTTTTGGCTATTGTAAATAATGTCTCAAGAAATACGAGTGCACAAATTTGGTTTTGAGTCCCTGCTTTCAATTCTTTGGGGGCATATACCCACGAGTGGAATTGCTGGATCATTTGATAATTCTATTTTTACCTTTTTGAGAAACCCTTATACTGTCTTCCATAGCAGCTGTGCTACTTTACATTCCCACCAACAGTGCATAAAAAATCCAATTTCTCCACACCCTCACCAACACTTGATACTCTCTACTTTTGGATCATAGTCATCTAATTAGATGTGAAGAAAGAAGTTATCTCACTATGGTTTTGATTTGCATTTTCCTAGCGATTAGTGATCTAATCACTGAGTATCTTTTCATGTGCTTATTAGCTATTTTTATGGCTTTCTGGAGAAAGGTCTGTTCATTTTCACGTGCTTATTGGCTATTTTTATAGCTTTCTGGAGACATGTCTATTCAAATCCTTTGTCCATTTTCTATTCAGTTTGTTTGCTATTGTTGTTCTTGAGTTGTAGGAGTTCTTTATATATTCTGGATATTAATCCCTTGCCGGCAAAGGATTTTCACGTATTTTCTCTTGTTCCATGGATTGCCTTTTTACTCTGTTTGTATTTGTCTTTAAACTAGCTTTTTATTATTACAGCATTGTATTTAAACAGTTTCCTTCCTTGCTTGAGGCTTTTCACCTGGAAGTATACTTACCGAGCCTGTTCCCTGGGTGTCATGCACAATTTGTGAAATTGTTACTAGACCTTTGTGAGCTAGACTTTAATCGCCATACACGGTCGGGGTTCCGTCAAGAGACAGAAACCACAGCAGTGATTATAACAGAGTGAACCTAATATAAAGAATCATGACATGGGTGTCGGAAAACTGCAAAGGCAAAAGGAGGGAAACTGAGAAAACACTGAAACAGTAGCTGCAAGAAGCAGCTACCATCCCCAGGGCAGGTGGAAGGAGCGGCCTGTGAGGTTGACTCAGGTGTCTGCTGGTGTCTTGGAGGGGCAGTGATGAACCTGGACCTCGGAGAGTGGGGACACCGAAAATGAATCGCTGCTGCTCTGGCGAAGAAGCCCTGTGGGGGTGCTGCTATTTGACACGAAGCAAGTAGGAAGAAAGCACATGTGCCTTCTCTTTCCTGTCGCCTTCCAGTCTCCCTCTAGCACATCCACCGGCGGAGCCTAATGGGAGGTGACTGGCCGAGGAGAAAAGTGGTTTCGTGAGTGTCTCGCCTAGGATCGGTAGCCGAGTACAGGAGGGTGGATTTACAGCTCAAAGGAAATAGCTTAATAACATGCCACAGCACCAAAACCTTTTCAACTTTCTATCGTGAGACACGAGGAACCTTTGTCCACGTCTGTAACCCCAGGAACTAGCACAGCGCCAGGATTATAAGTATTGGAAAGCATTTGCCAAATGAAAACTGTATGAATCTAGAAAACAGACCCCTAGAAAGGAAATATCATGCTTGGGCTTACTGCTTTGTTCTTCCCTCACCTCGGACTGTAATCGCATTTTAATGTTTAGTTGTTCTCGGTGAAAGTTTCCTGCTTACGACCTCATTTGTTACAGCGGTTTCCATTTGCTGGGCAATTTTGTTGTGGTAAAGGTCCAACGTATTTTTCTGTTCCTTCCAGACACCTGCAAGTTATCCTCATTCCCATTTTACAGATGAAAAAGCTGAGACGTGGAGGTGAAACCGTGGGTTCAAGATCCGCCGGCGAGGCCATAGTAGAATCAGGAGGTAAACCTCGGGCCTGTTCGCAGAGCCCGGGCGCGTAGCAGCCAACCTCTCACGCTCGGTCCTCCCGCTGCCCTGACCACCGTTCTCAACACGCACCTGGGCAATACTCAGCCTTCTTCTCTCTCTTAGCTGCCCTGTTAGAAAACTTGACACTGAAAACGACTGAAAAAAGTCACTCTGTGGGGCCCCTGGGTGGCTCAGTAGTTGGGGGGCTGCCTTCGGCCCAGAGCGTGACCCTGGGGTCCCGGGATCGAGGCCCACGTCGGGCTCCCTGCATGGAGCCTGCTTCTCCCTCTGCCTGTGTCTCTGCCAATCTCTCTGGGTCTCTTGTGAATACATAAATAAATAAAATCTTTAAAAAAAGAAAAGAAAAAGCCACTCTGCCTTCCTGTAGAGAGGATCCATCTGCCACCTTTTACAGAAGGGCACTGCTACAGGGGGCGCGCCCTACGCTGCACCTGCAAACACAGGTTAGCCAGTGCTGGCGTCTGCTCGCCCCGAGAAGCTGTCACAGTGGAGCTGATGGCTGGCCAGCTTCAGTCTGTGGGCCGCCTGCGGGTGACGTCTTGTGAGTGACGCTTTACTGGGACACAGCTTGATGCACTCCTCTGTGTACCGTTTCCGGTGCTTTCACACAACCCCGGGGTTGACTGTGACAACAGACACGGTGACCCACCAAGCCCAATATAGCTCCCCCCGGGCCCTTTACAGAGAACTTAGGGGCCCCGGGTCTATGCGGACCAACGAGCCAGCTGATCTTCTGTCCACCTCATCAGTGTCTGCAACGGCCTCACCTCAGCGTGCTGGGGCTGGGAGGATTCCTTCAGCCGTCACCCACGTCACCCACGTCACCCACGTCACCCACGTCGGGAAAACAGGGCTGCAAACCACACTAAACGCAAACCCTAGACTTTGAATTTTGAGTGTGCCTTCCTGTGTTAGCCTTAAAATAGTGTTCCCCTCTCCAAGACATACGCACTCCTAGGACGAGTGGAAAGTGTTGCCTGATTGTTAAAGCATCTGGGGTAATTATTTAAGTTGTTTTAGGCTTTCTTTAAAATTTAAAAAAAGAAAAAAAAAAGGAGCAAGGGCCAAGGTCTTTAGTTTCAAAGAGGATCATTCACACAGGAGAACAATAAACTTTCCACCAAAGGCTTTTCTACACCACGCAAAAGGCAAGTCATTTTTAATCTTGCTCTTTTATGAGTTCATTGATTGCATTTCTTTTTTCTTTTTTCAGATGATCTTGAAAACACAAATATATCTGCATTCCTCTTCTAAAACCTTAAAAATCCCTAAACCTTAACTTCCCTGCCAATCGGGCAAAGGGACAAGCATTATTTTACACATTTCACCAATGCAGAAAAAGGGAGCCTCTAAGAAAATAAATAATTGTAAAGTATATTGAGTACATTTCTTTGAACTTTTTAGGGCAAAGTAAATACTGCTTAAATTTACTTAACTAAGTGGATGTTCTCATGAAATTGTGTGGAAAGTAAACATCTATATGTGAGATCATGATTTCCAGTTTTGAAGAGAATGACTTTGGCTCCAATATATAGTGAAATCACAGTAATGCACCAAAGAACATGCTATGTTTGACAACTTGCATGTACTGTGCATTTGGCTCTCCCATGAAAACACATGAAGAAAAAGGTCACGAAATGGACAAAGGATAATGAATTGCTGGGTTTTGGATGCTTGCGTGGTTCACACATAATTCGAATATCTGATTAATGCCCATTTCGTTGAATTTTCATGGTCTCCAATGAGATAATTCTATTTCTTATATGACATTAATTGGGAAAGCAATGCTCAAAATAAAAAAAAATCGTTAAAATTATGAGTTAAGAACAGCTTTGGGGAATTCTTAAAGGTGTGGGTATGGACTTTGCTCTCAGGCAGTTTATAATCTTACTGAGAAATAACCACAAAATAGGAAAAGTGTAAATGTTGATGTAGGCAGATTTGCTGAGCCTTTGCTTTGAAATACTTGGCCTCAGATTCATCTGTGGGTAGGAATTCGCCTGGTGCGATAGGGGAACTTGATGACCTGAACACTTCTGGAATCTACCCCAAAAGATAGATTTTTAGTTTAGTGGCAGAGCTCAATTGTCTGCATATTTGCTGGCTTGCTTCACCCATGGCTTGCTTCTCTAGGTGGTTCATAAGCCATACCTTCCGGAAAGATACTCCAGATATTTTTAAGAACAATTGTAGGTGGAAGTAAAGCTGGCACTTGAGGAGTCAAGTTGAAGTTTAGGCGTCGTCTTTACGAGATAATTTATAGGCCCTGAGAGGACCCTTCCCCTTGCTGCTCTTCCCAGATAACTTTCTGATGCGTCCCTCTGGCTTAGGATACTGTTCCTAAAAAAGCACCAGCACGTTAAAAGGAGAAGATCATTTGGACCTTAGCTATTACCTACACCTCAGGTGGACCCATGGTATCAGGTCTTCCCTGAGGCAGATTTTGAAGGGAGAGCAGGTGGTGCTAGAGACACTGCTGCCTGGAGTTCAGAGAGGGGAGGGGCTTAAGGTGGACAAGGCTATTCTAAGTATTTCTCTCATTTCAGGAGAATCGAGGAAATGGAGAGGAAAGTGGAAAGAAAAAGTGAGGTGTGCTCAGCCATTAGAAACGACAAATACCCACCATTTGCTTCGACGTGGAGGGACCTGGAGGGTATGATGCTGAGTGAAGTAAGTCAATCGGAGAAGGACAAACATTATATGGTCTCATTCATTCGGGGAATATAAAAAATAGTGAAAGGGAACAAAGGGGAAAGGAGAAAAAATGAGTGGGAGATATCAGAAAGGGAGACAGCACATGAGAGACTCCTAACTCTGGGAAATGAACTAGGGGTGGTGGAAGGGGAGGTGGGGGTGACTGGGTGATGGGCACTGAGGGGCACCTGATGGGATGAGCACTGGGTGTTATTCTATATGTTGGCAAATTGAACACCAATAAAAAATAAATTTATAAAAAAATAAAACGTGTGAAACAAAATAAAAATAAAAATAAAAATTAAAAAGAAAAAGTGAGGTGTATATATCAGGCTCTCCCTTTATTAGCAGGTTAGGTACAAAGAGGTCAGGATGTCCATTTTCTCATAAGCTCAAAGTCCTGTTATAGGATGCTCAAGAGAATTGACACATTTTTACTCTGGTTCATTGGTTTGCAATAGGAAAGTCCTTAAGCTGAAAGTTGGAAATTTGTGTGCTTCTGTAGCTGGGAGTATGGCTTTGTGTGGGCGTACACAGAATCATAGATTTCAGACATTAAGTATAAGAAGCCTTCTAATTCCAGGACAGCGCGTAGATCTCACTTTCTGTGTGATCCCTAATGGATTGGTAGTGACCGTGCGGCCTACTGCGTTGCAGAAGAGTCTGGATTGAGAAGATTGTGATCTGCAATGTCCGCTCTGTCTGTCGTGGGAGGAGCCAAGACTCCATTAGCCTCATATCCTAATTTTACGCACACCAGGAAATTGAAATTCAGATTTAGTCACAGACAAACGTCAGAAAAGTTTGAGAGCAGTAAGTCTATGGTTTGTCGATCTTTGTATGGATGTGGGCCTGCAATGGCTTCTTTTTTTCCTCTATTGGTAAAGCAGCACATAGACGTGCAGACGTTGAAAGAAGGGCTTACTGTCGCATGATTATGGTCTGGGGTTGTTGTGCATACTATTTGGATTCCATCCTTTTCTTACTTGTGCATCATTACAGGATCCAAGGGATCAATAAATGGAAGTACAGGGGAAAAAAATAAACAATATGTGACACCTTTTTTGAAATAAAAAACTCTTTTTTATACATAACATCTTCAAGCTCCTTTAGGAACATTTAAATTGCTGGGTGCGCCTCCACGCTCCCAGGACTAGGAGCAGAAATCAAAAATAATAATAAAAATAATAATATAATAATCATCATCAGAATGGTCTCTCTCCATACCAGCCCATTAGCCAGTTGCTGATTTAACACAAACTTTTAGACATCTAAAAGCATTTCATTGAGAAGCTTAATACGCCCCAAAGAGGGAGTCAAGCACCACCACTTATCTAAGCATTTGGCCAGAAGAGTCTAGGTAGGATTGGACTATGTTTGCTAATAAAAAAAAAAAGGGACGATTCGCAGGAATCTGACCAGATCCCAGTTTGGGTCCTCCCGGAGTTGTGAGATACAGCAGAAAAGGAACATTCCCCAGCAACTCTAAAGACAGAACTGATGAGAATTTTTTCAGACTCTCCCGAATTCCTCTAATCTGTTTCTTACAAAATGTAATTCATATCTGGTCCCCACCTAGGACAACACAAGAGGCTCTTGAAAGTTGATTTTTTTTTTTTAATTAAAACTCAGAAAGTACCTAACACTTCACTCATGTCCTTACATCTTCTCTTCATTCCTCCTCGCTCTGGAATTGGGCTCAAGGTCTTGTGTCTCTCTGAACTCTCCATCTCTATTCTGTAACCGTGTTAAGGTCCTGCCCTTCATTCACTCATTCATTCATGGATTCATTGAGTGGGTTATTCAATTCTAATCACTCAACGAATATTTATCAAAACAAGTTAAATGTGGTTCCAGGTGACACTGATCTTAACATCCATAAAACACCCAAATTGACACAATAAATTGTTTAATTCCAACTGTCCTGTGCCTCAGGGGAAGGGAGACAATGTGGCCCGAGAGTCAGGGAAGGCTTCACTGAAGAAGCAGCCTTTTATCTGAGCCTTGAAGATGGAATTAGATTGGGCTGGTGACATGGGAGGTGGGAGGAAGGGAGGAAATAAGGGAGGAGCATTTCTAGAAAGAAGGAAGCACTGCCTGGGTAAGGCCCCAAGGCAGGAAGGAACATGGCGCAGAGGACAGATAGTGCATGTGTGTGTGTGTGTGTGTGTGTGTGTGTGTGTGCGCGTGTGAATTTTGGAGGGTTGCCCTCGCCCTCTGGGAGAACCCCAAAGTGAGGGTAGAGAAATGAGAAACGGGCCGGATGTTGTAGGATCTTGTAGGCCGTGTTAAGGATTTTGGACCGGAGCTTATGGACTATAGGAAGGCACAAGCGTAAGGGTTTAGGGAGGGAAGGAAGTACCCAGGAGACACCGAGCCTGCTAAGACGCTTTCCCATTTTCCTCCGACATGTTTGTTGGAACCTGTGATACTCACTTGTATTAGAAACATGAGTTTGGGGGCGCCGGGGTGGCTCAGTCGGTTATGTATCTGCCTTCAGCTCAGGGCCCGACCCCGGGGTCCTGGGATCCAGCCCCAGTGGGGAGCCTGCTTCTCCCTCTCACTCCGCCCCTCCCGCTGCTCGTGCTCTCTGGCTCGCAAAAGAATGGGTAAATATATAAATAAATAAACAAACAAACAAATAGCTAAGTTTTTTTTTTTTTGTGTGTGTGTGTGTGTGTGGTTTTTTGTTTTTTTTTGTTTTTTTTTTGTTTTTTGAGAAACCTGCAAGTATGGATCTGTCTCCATGGTACAATGATCTCTTCGGAGGCAAGAATTTTATGCCTTCTTCGTCTTTGCATAATTTGCAGCATAGCTAGCAGGATGATGTAGAAAGAGGTTATTGGCCTGGAAGGAGCTTCGGAATCAGGCGGATCTGGCTTTGATTCCTGTCGCCGCACTAGTCCAGTCCTATGACACGAACCATGGGCCCAGGGCAGTCCAGCCGGAGGGCCCACCCTGGGTGCAGGCAATAAGGGCATATGCATTGCTGCTGAGAATTTAAAAACAATAATAAACCTGACTGAAAGCCAATCTGCTTTTTATTATCACCATGTGCTGGTAATTTCAAACAATGTCAGTGATAAAATACTCCTCCCCAAAAGAATCTCTTGTGGGTCCAGGTTCTAAACAATTAGAGTGGTTACCATTGAGGTCTTTCCCAACATTTTATTATGAAAAATGTCAGACCTATAGAAAAGTTGAAACGTTTTACAGTGAAAGCTCACTATCTAGATTCCAAAATGAACATTTTTTTTTTTTGCTTCATCTACATCTATACGATCCATCTGTCAATCCTTTGCTTCATCTATCCATCAGTTTGTTGGGCACCTTTCAAAGTCAATGCATTCATGAGTACATGGCCCCCTAAATATTTCCATATACGTATCATTTACTAGAGTTATTATTTATTAATGGGAGTTCTACATTTGTTTAAGGGTATTTTTTCCTACTCAGGTAAACTTTGCATAGCATGAAATACATAAATCCTAATGGCACCATTTCATGAGTCTTTTTCTTTTTTGTGCTAACGTCCTTCCACTAAATGGATCCTTTTTAAGAAATTGAAGCATGATGGACATACCCTTTACCACGTTATATTAATTTCATGCGTACAACACAGTGATTTGACATTTATAAACACTGCGGACTGACCAGCCCAAGTCTAGTTACCATCTGTCACCCTACGAGCTGGGTGCAGTATTTCACATGTTGTGCATGACATCCCATGACTTATTTATTTTATTACTGGATGTTTATACGTCTCGATCCCCTTCATCCATTCTGCCCCTTGCTGACACTCTCCTCTGTGGCAAACACCACTCTGTTCTCTCTATGAGTCTGGATTTTGTTTTGTTTGTTTGGTTTTTCCATATTACACATATGAGCAAAATGGCATTTGTCTTTCTCCATCTGACTTATTTCCCTTAGCATAATACCCCGATGTCCGTCCGTGTGGCCGCAAATGGCAAGATACCGTCCTCTTCCACGGCTGAATCATATTTCATTGTCTGTGCACACGCCACCTCTTCAGCCGGCCGTCCACCAGCGGACGCTGGGGTTGCTTCCGTATGTTGGCTCTAGCAAAGGGTGCTGCGGTAGACAGTGGGGTGCGGGGTGCGGCTAGCTCTTCAAACGAGTGCTTTTGTTTTCCTGCCATCAACACCTAATCGGGAATTCCTGCCTCATACAGTCATCTACTTTTAATTTTTTGGGGAAACTCCATGTTGTTCTCCACGCGACTACACCAGTTTGGATTCCCAGCAGTACGTGAGGCTTCCTTTTGCTCCACACCCTTGTCAGCACTTGTTATTTTGTCTTTTTGATTTTAGCCCTTCTGACAGGTGTGCGGTGGTATCTCATTGTAGTTTTGATTCGCATCTCCCTGATGATGAGTGATGTTGAGCGTCTTTTCATGTGTCTGTTGGCCGTCCGGATGTTTTCTTTGGAAAAATGTCTATTCCGATCCTCTTCCCATTTTATTTTATTTTAAATATTTATTTATTTATTATTTATGATAGACGTAGAGAGAGAGAAAGAGGCAGAGACACAGGAGGAGGGAGAAGCAGGCTCCATGCCAGGAGCCTGATGTGGGACTTGATCCCGGGACTCCAGGATCGCACCCTGGGCCAAAGGCAGGCGCTAAACCCCTGAGCCACCCAGGGATCCCCCGTCTTTCCATTTTAAATCAGATTTTGTTGGGCAGCCTCTGGCTTTGTTCTTCTTTCTCAAGATTGTTTTGATTATTTGGGGTATTTTGTAGTTCCATAAAAATTTTAGAATTATTTGCTGTAGTTCTGTGGAAAATACCATTGGAATTTTAATAGGAATTGCACTGAATCTGTAGAGTGCTTTGAGTAGTAGGGACATTTTAACAATATTAATTCTTCGAATCCATGAGTATGGAATAACTTCCCATTATTTGTGTCTTCTTAAATCAGTATGTTATAGTTTTCAGAGTATAGGTCTTTTGCCTCCTTGGTTAAATTTATTCCTAGGTATTTTATTCTTACTGAGGCAATTGTAAATGGGACTGTTTCCTTGGTTTCTCTTGCTTATGCTTTGTTATTAGTGTATGGAAATACAATAGATTGTCGATTATTTTTGTATCCTTCAACTTTACCGAATTCATTTATTAGCTCTAACAGTTTTCCGGTGGAGTCTTTTAGGTTTGTTGTGTATACCGTCATGTCATCTGAAAATAGTGATAGTTTTACTTCTTTCTCTCCAATTTGGATGTCTTTTCTCTACTTTTCTTGCCTAATCACTGTGGCTAGGAATCTCCATACTATGTTGAATAAAAGTGGGGCTAGTGGGCATCTTTATCTTGTTCCTTATCTTGAGGAAACATTTTCAGTTTTCACCATTGAGTATGATATTAGCTGTGGGTCTGTCATATGTGGCCTTTGTTATATTGAGGTACATTCTTTCTATACCCATTTTGTTAAGGATTTTTATCATAAATGGATGTTGAATTTTGTCAAATGCTTTTTCTGCATCTCCTGAGGGGTCATATGGTTGTTATCTACCATTTTGCTAATGTGGTCTATCAGATTGACTGATTTACAGATGTTGAACCATCCTTGTATCTCTGGAATAAATCTCTTCAACATGGTGTGTGATCTTTTTAATGTACCGTTGAATCCAGTTTGCTAATATTTTGTTTAGGGTTTTTGCATCGATTTTCATCAGGGATATTGCCCTGTGGTTTTTTGTTTGTTTTAGGACAGTTTTCTGTTGTTTTGTTTTGCAGTGTCTTTGTCAGGTTTTGGTAGCAGGGTGACGTCTTGCTTGAAAAACGAGTTGGGAGCATTCTGTCTTCTTTAATTTTTTGAGAGTTAAAGAAGGATAAATACTCAATCTCTGAATGTTTGGTAGAGTTCATCAGTGAAGCTATCTGGTCCTGGACTTTTGTTTTTGATTACTGCTTCAATATTCTTACTAGTAATTGGTCAATTTAGATTTTGTCTTTCTTCATGATTCAGTTGGGGAAGATTTTATGTTTCTAGGAATTTATGCATTTCTTCTAAGTTGTCCAGTTTGTTGGCATATACGTGTTCATGGTAGGCTCTTATGACACTTTGTATTTCTGTTACATCAGTTAAAACTTCTCTTCCATTTCTAGTTTCTGATTTTATTTATTTGTGCCCTCTCTTTTTTCTTGGTGAATCTAGCTGAAGTTTTGTCTATTTTGTTTATCTTTTCCAGGAGCTGCTCTTAGTTTAATTGATTTTTTTCTATTGTCCTTTTCATCTCTTTCATTTATTTCTGCTCTGATTTTTATTATTTCCTTTTATTTTATTATTTCCTTCCTTCTACTACCTTCTACTACCTTTCATTTGTTCTTTTTCTAGTTCCTTTAGGTGTAAAAGTGAGGTTGTTTGAGATTTTTCTTGTCTCTTGTGGGAAATCTCTATTGCTGTGTGCTTCCCTCTTTTAAGTGTGTTTGCTGCATACTACAGATTCCGATATTCTGTATTTCTGTTTCCATTTGTATCCAGGTATTTTTAAAAATTTCTCTTCTGATCTCTTTGATAGTTGTTCAGTAGCATTTTGTTTAATCTCCACATTTTGTGTCATTTCCAGTTTTCTTTTTGTAATTGATTTTCTAGTTTCTTATCATTGTGGTCAGAAAAGATGTTTGCTGTGACTTCAATCTTCTGAATTTATTGAGACTTGTTTTGTGGCCTAATGTGATCTCTCTTAGAGAATGTCCCAATTACCCTTAAGAAGAATGTATTCTATTGCTTTTGAATGGAATGTTCTGTTAATGTCTGTTTAAGTCCCATCTGGTGTAATATGTCATTTAAGGTCAATGTTTCCTTATTGGTTTTCTGTTTGGATTATCTATCTATTGATGTAAATGGGGTGTTAAAGTCCCCTGCTTTCTCTGGGTGAGTTCCATTGCTTTTTCTTCTAGCTCACTGATCTGTTCTGCTTCATTTGGTCTACTGTTGCACCCCTCAGCGATTATATTCTCTAGCTCTTTTTGATACTTTTGGACTTCTTTTGGATATTTTATATTTTCTATCTCTTCATTGAATGTCTCATTGTGTTCAACCATTCTTCTACCAAGTTGGATAACTATCTTTATGACCATTACTTTAGAATCTTTATCAGGTTGATGATTCTCTCTATATTCATAGGGTCTTTTTCTGAAGTTTTGTCTTTCTTTTTTTTTTTTTCATTTGGAACATATTTTGCTGACTTTTTGTATTTATTTCTAATCATTGGGCAAAATAGCTACCGGTCCCAGTCTTGAAGGAGTGGCCTTGCGTAAAAGATGACCCGTGGGGCCCAGAAGTGCAATCCTTCCGGCCAGGTGCCCAAGAAGCATCTCTCATGTGGGTTGCACATGCCTGCTAGCTGTGGCAGGGCAACGGATGTGATGTGGATGGGAGGTGGTGTGCTTGCCCATCTGGCTGTTGCACAGAGAGGCAGGGGATACTTACCTACATCAGCAAGTTAGAAGGAGATTGCCAAAATAGTGTCTGCCAATGCCAGCGTTAGGAAGGTAGAATGAGATGGCAAAAACAGTACCAGCCAGCCCTCCATCCCAACAGGTTCCTGCCTCTCCAGCAGTTGCTTTTAGATGAGTAAATAGATCTCCTACACATAGGGTCTAGGTACTTCAAAATGCTATTTTTGTGTTCAGTCCTGGGGGTAGTGAGTCTGTGTGTGAGCCCTTTAAGAGTGAGTTCTTTGTTCCCTACAGTTCTATGATTCCTCTGGACATAATTACTGTTAATTTTATGTTTAGGGGTCTGTCTCTCTTGTGCAGAACCCAAGGGTTATACTGCCCATCATGGAGCAAAAACTTCTTATTCTTCAGGGAAAACTCCGTATTTTTTAGATCTCCCAAGTTGTGGGTCTCTGTGCCTGCGGTGGGGTTTTTGGCAAAAGACCTATTCTTCTCAATGCGACCCTTTTTTAAGAAATATTTTATTTATTTATTCATGAGAGAGAGAGAGGCAGAGACATAGGCAGAGGGAGAAGCAGGCTCCATGCAGGGAGCCCGACGTGGGACTCGATCCTGGGTCTCCAGGATCACGCCCTGGGCTGAAGGCAGGTGCTAAACCGCCGAGCCACCCGGGCTGCCCTCAATGCGACCCTTTTATCATTTGTTGTAGAGGTGCTGTTCACCTAGTTTTTAGGACATTTTCAGATGAAATTATTCCATAGGTTAGCTGTCGAGTTGTTACGTTGTGAAGGAAACATCTTCCTACACTGCCATCTTGAACCCCTTGGATTCCATTTGATGAGTTTTGCCCATTGCATACCCCTGTGTAAACCAAAACACCACTAAGACACAGAAAACTATCATTATCTCAATAAGCGCTCTCACGTCCCTTCCCAGGCAATCTCCCTCCCCATGTCTCCCAAGGAAAGTTCTGTTCTGATTTTCTTCACAACAGATTAGTTTTGCCTGTTCTAGAACTTCACGTCAATGGAACTGTACCATATGTACTCTTGCATAAGGCTTCTTTCTCTCACCATGTTTCAGATTCAACCACATTGTTGCATTTATCTGTATTTTTCCTTTTTAGTTGTTCAGTAGGATTCCTTTGTATGAATACGCCACAGTTTATCCATCACCCTGTTGATGGACACCAGGTTGTTTTCTGGGTTATATCTGTTTGTTTTTTTTTGAGGGGGGGTTATATCTGTTATGAATAAAGTTGAGATTAACTTTTGTGTACAAGATGTTTTGTAAATTTATGTTTTCATTTTCTTGGGAAAACGCCTATAAGTAGAATTACTGGTTGCCGGGCAGGTATCTGCTTTGGTTTAGCAGAAACTGTGAGATCTTTTTTCAAAGTGGTTATACCTTTTTGCATCTTTTTACCATCTCATTGATGATCTATGAGAATATCAGCCAATTATACTCTTGTACATATTTGCTGTTTTCAGGTGTTATTTTTAAATTTTTAGTCATTCTTATTGAGTTTGTAGTGGTTATGGTTTCAATTTGAATTTTTCCTAATGACTAATGATGTTGAACACTTTTTCACATTCTTATTTGTCCTTGTTAGTCCTTCATATGTCTTCTTTTATGTGATGTCTGTGCAAATCTGTTATGCATTTTTATTAAACTGTCTGCTTTATTACTATGTTGTAAGAGATAGATATATTTCCTGTATATCAATTCTTTGTCAGACATACATTTGAAAAATATTTTCTGCCACTCTGTGGCTTGCCTGTTCAGCTTTGAATGGTTTCTTTCAGTGAAACATTATTTTTAATTTTGATGAAGTCTAACAAATCAATATTCTTTCTTTAATAGCTATTGTTCTGCTTGCCTTATCTTAGAAATCTTTGCCTGCCCTCAAGTCATGAAATTATTCTTTGTTTCAAAAGCTTTGTGATTTCAGTTTTGTTTATGATTATCTCTAATTTTTCTGAACATTGTGAGATTGAATTGGAGCCTCTCCCCCCCCCTTCTCCCTTGTAGATGCCCAGTTTTTCCAGAACCATTTGCGAGAGACTTCCATTTCCCCACTGATTGCTTTGGAATGCTTATTGAAAAGTAAATGGCCACATAAACTCTCGATTTTGTTACATGTATCTATTTGTCAATCCTTATGCCAATCCCATAGTAGTTTTTGGTAATTTTGAAGTCAATTAGGTTAAATCCTCTAATTTTGCCCTTCCTTTAAAAAATTACTTTGGATATTCCAGGTACTTTGTATTTCCATGTAAGTTTTAGAACAATTTTTTTATTTTCTACAACAAATCTTGCTGGAATTATGAATGGGGTTGCATTCAATCTATAGATTCATTTGAGGAGAATTAACAATTTAATATTGAATTTCCCAATACCTAAATATGATATATTTCTCCATTTATTTAGTCTTGATTTATCTTAGAATTATCTATAGCTCTAAACTATGGTCTTAAAGGACTTTTGTCAAATTTATTCCCAAGTACTTTTTTAATGTTATTGCACTAGAATGGTTTTTCCAAAGGTCTGCTGCTAGTCAAAAAAAAAAAAAATACAATAGACAAAAGTCAATTACATTTAGCCTTTTTTTCCCTTGAATATTTGTTAAATTAAAAAAAAAAGAAAATTTGTTAAATTAATTTATTGGTTTTCTAGATTTATTAGGATTTTCTACATAAACAACTATGTCATCTGCAAATAGACACAATTGTACTACTGCATTTCCAATTTTTTTTTTTTTTGCATTTCCAATTTTTATGCCTTATTTTCTTTCTTTTATCTTATTTCTTCAACTAAGACCTCTAGTACAATATCAAATGGAAGCTGTGAGAAGTGGGCACTATTTCCTTTATGAGTGTGTGTTTGTGTGTGTGTGTTTTCACTTTAATTGGGGCTTATGCTTTTTTTTGGGGGGGGCTTATGCTTGAGCAGAAGGGAGACAGCAAAAAGGAAAGGTCCTCAGGATGGTTATATTTCATTATTCTTGATATGACAGAGGAAAAAATTATGATTTTACTATTATGATGTTAGCTATAGGTTTTTAAAGAGATAACCTTTATCAGACTGAGGAAGTTCCCATCTATTCCTTATTTGATAAGAACTTGTATTATGAATGAGTATTGAATTTTTTGAAATGTTTTTATGTATCTATTGAATTGGGCTTTCTCCTTTATTTTGTTATTATAGTGAATTGCATTGATGAGATTTTGAATGTTAAAGTAACCATGAATTACTAGGAGAAGCCCCATGTGGTCACAATGTATTATCTTTTGGATATTCACAATTTTAATTTGTTAATGTTTTGTTAAATATTTTTGCTTTGTGAGTATCAGGAATATTGGTTTAGTAGTTGTTTTAAAAATGTTTTTGAAAGATTTTTGTATCAACATTTCTGGTTTCATAAAATGAATTGGAAAAGTGATCTCTCCTCTATTTTCTGAGAGTGTATGTAAGGCTGAAGATTTTTCTCCCATCCTTTAAATGTCCATTAGAATCGTCCAGCCAAATTATCTGGCCCAGAAGTTTTCTTTGTGAGAGTATTTTTAATGACAACTTTGAATTTTAAACTGGATATTAGTCTATTTGAAATTCAGTTTCAACTTCTCTTATATTTGGTAAGTTGTATTTTTCAAGAAATTTTTCCACCTTATCTAAATTGTTAAATATGGTGTATAAAGTTGTTCTTATTTCCCATTTAATAGCTGTGGGATCTGTAGTGATAATCCCTCATTCATTCCTGATAATAATAACCTGTGTTCTCTATTTCTCTTTCTTTTTCTCTCTTCCCCCTCCTCCTCTGGCTTACTAGGTGTGATGGTAATTTCCAATTTCTTGGTTTTTTACATTTCTCTAATGTCTGTTTACTGATTTCTGACCTATTATTAGTTCCTTTCTTCTACTTATTTTGAGTTTATTCTCTCTCCTTTTCTGTCTTCTTGAAGTAGAATCTCAAGTCATTAATTTTAAACCATTCTTCTTTGGTTATATAAACATTCAAAGCTACAAATTTTCCTCTAAGAACTGCTTTAGGGGCATCTGGGGGGCTCAGTCAGTTAAGCGTCTGCTTTCAGGTCAGTTCAGGATCTCAGGGTCCTGGGATTCAGTCCCACATTGGGCTCCCTGCTCTGCGGAGAGTCTGCTTCTCCTTCTGCCCCACTCCTCCACTCACGCGTGCTCTTTCTGAAAGAAAGAAAGAAAGAACGAAAGAAAGAAAGAAAGAAAGGAAAGAAGAACTGTCTTAGATACATTTCACAAATTTCAATATATTATGTCTTCATTTTCATTCAGTTTTAGATATTTTTAATTTTTCTTATAATTTCTTTTCTGATCCCTACGTTACTTAGAAATGTCTTACTTAATTTTCAATTAAATTTGAGGTTTTCCAGATATCCTATAATTACTAATTTCTAGTTTAATTCCATAGTAATTAAAGAATATACTCTACATGATTTCAATGCTGTTTAATTTATTGAGACTCATTTTATGACCAACCAGATCATCTTTCTTGGTCAACATGTGCTCTTAAACACAAAGACTATTCTCTTTTATTTTAAATGAAGTGCTTTATAAATATCAATGAAGCCTAGTTAATAATGCTATTCATATCGTTTAAGTCTTTACTAAGCTACGTTGTCTAATTGGTCTATCAACGTCTGAGAAAGGAGTGTAAAACCCTCCAACTGTGTTTATGAGATTGTTTTTTTTTCTTTTTAGTTGTCAATATTTTTCTATGTATTTTGAAGCTCTGTTATTTAAAGATATACATATTCATAACTAAAAATCTTACTGATGAATCGGATATTTTATCATTCATTAAAATATTTTTATTGATATCCTTGCTTTGGCACCTGTCTTTGTCTCGAAGTCTACTTTATCTGATAATAATAGAGCTACTCCAGCTTTCTTAGTTTTGCTATTTGCATGATATGTATTTTCCTACCCACTTACTTTGAATTTACCATCTTTAGATATAAAGTTTCTTTCTTGCAGATAAAGTTGTAGTATTTTTTATTTATTTTGTGTGAAGTTTATTAAACATATTTAAGTTGTAAGTGTGCATCTTTTACCAAATTTTAGACTTTTTTTGCATATTGTCTCTTCAAGTAATTCTTCTGCTCCATTCTCTTCTCTCCTGTACCTTTTCATTTGGACTGCAGGTTCCTGGGGCACTACTGTTCATCTGTTGTTCATCATCTTTTTCTTCCTTTTCTTTTGTCTTTTTTTTTCTTTCTATTCTTCAGATTGGGTAATTTTGATCTTCAAGTTCACAGACTTGTTTTAAATTTGAATTTTCTTTTTTCTTAAATGATTATGATTTGAGTATGTTTTGAATACCAAAGGAAATGGGGTGATGGGTGTTTATCTTTAATAGGAGTCGGGGAGAAGGAATGGCTACATAATTTGTGGGGCACAGTGCAAAATGGAAATGTGGGGCTCCTCCTTGTTCCAAAATTATTAACAGTTTCAAGACAGTGACAGAAAGCACAAAAGAGGCATAAGGGGCCATGTGTAACTGTACAAGATGATGTCAATGGAACTAGAGTGTATGGCAATAATAGGGTTCAGAGCCTCCAGTCATATATATCAGAACTTGAATCCCAGATCTACCACTTGCTACCTGGGTAATCTTGGGCCGTTTACTTTCTTTTCTCTAAGCTTTATGTTCTTATCTGCAAAATGAGTCTTCCCTACGTTCATCATGAGGCATACATGACAGCTTTGTGAAGTGCCTCGTACAACGTACGATACAGAATTTGTTAAAAAAAAAAATAGGAAGCTCTTATCATTTTGTTATGTGAACGTCCTGGAAGAAAAATGTGGGAGGAAAGTTGTTACATCAGAAAGAGAATGTCTTGGGACGTCTGGGTGGCTCAGTGGTTGAGCATCTGCCTTGGGCCCAGGGCGTGACCCCGGGGTCCTGGGATCGAGTCTCACATCGGACTCCCCGCAGGGAGCCTCCTTCTCCCTCTGCCTTTGTCTCTGCCTCTCTCTCAGTGTCTCAGGAATAAATAAATAAAATCTTAAAAAAAGGAAGAAAGACAATGTCTCTAGTGTTAGGAACTCAAAACTGGAAGATACAAGATAAGAAATAGGAGTGTAGGCCAGCAGGGGACAGAGTTGAGGAACTGGGGTGCACCCCCTAGTGAGTGGGACGGAGGCTGGTAGGGAAGTAAATTCCCTGCACCAATCTCTGGGTGGTGCTATTAGTCCAGGAGAAGTCGGTTTCAGTGTAAGTGCACAGGTGAGGTGGGTGTTTTAAAGGATGGGGCAACGAGAGAATGGAAGCACAAGCAGGAAAACAAGGTGCCAACCAGGCATTCATATAAAGAGAAGTTTTGAAAATCTGCAGAAAACTGGAAGAGCATAGTGAGAACTTCCCACCTCCCTACTTAGAGCTACTAGGACGTTTGTTTTATCCAGGTCAACATAGGGGGACATTGGGTTCGCGCCTAATAATCCAAAACTTTGGTTCTCGATCTGGCTGTAAATTAGAATCACCTGTGGAACTTTAACAACTTTTGATGCTCTGACTCCACCCTGGAGACTCTGCTTTCGTCGTTCTGGGGCGAGGCCCGGGCATCACAGTGTGTCCAGAAAGCTGCTTAGATGATTCTAACGTGCAGACAGGGCTCAGAACCACTAATCTAAAACAATGGCGTGCTGTCCTTAAGGTCTGGTCTCTGTAGTTCCCTCTGGGAAGATGAGACGATGGCCGTTTTCTCTGTCTGTGTGGGTGGGGGGGGTGTGTTTGGTGACCCAGTGATGAAGCGGCAGTAGTGCACACACAAGTGGAAGCGTTCAACAGCCTCAGCACACTACAGGGTGCTGCTGCCGGGTCCACCGCCGCATCTGCTCAGGAAGCCTCGACGGCCAGCCTCGAAGGCCAGCCTCTGGGACCAGCACCGTGCCCGGCGTGTTTCGGCAGCCGCCGCCCGTGGTAAGGCTCAGGAAGTGGGCCCTCGTTCCTGACACTGTTGTGTTAGGCCACCTGATGGAATAAGCTCAATTCAGTAAAAAAGGAGTCAAAGAAATTTAACAGAGTCCATTGTCTTTCCTTTGGGTGGTTTGGCCTCATCCTTTCAAGTCTTGGACGTCACTGTAACTAAGCTTTTTAAAAAGGCAATACAGCAAGTGGTCGTATCACTTCTAAACCATAAATAATGACTTGCAAAGAGAAAACGGGTCCTGACATCGTGGAAATGGGCACTTGTGGTCTGGAATACAATTTTCTGAGACGGCGTCACATCTGGGCCTAACAGTAACTGTGTTGTCAAAGTTTGGGTGGCAGAGAAGACAGCGGTTTTGGGGAAAATCGTTAAAAAATCAGAAAGAACTTCTGGTGGTGGCAAAGTTGCTGACAACCGAGACACACGTGATGCATTCAAATCACATTGCTCCGTGAGGCGTCAGGGTAGAATAAAGTGACATCTCCAAATTAGGGAGCGTACACGGTTCTATTTTCAGTTTTATGCAATTATTCTTCGTATGTGCAAATTAATAAGTGTCGTAAGTAGAGTTTTGATTACTTCATTTAGATGCCTGAGGGTTTACATGTTCAAGTTGGCAAATACATTTTTTTTCCTGACTTTACATTTTGGGGAACGGACATTGACTTTGTAATTGGGAGTGCCTGTGTTCACGGTGTGGAGAGGATCGGGAAAGGGTATTGTGTGAGGACAGGCAGGAAGGAAAGATAAGCACAAACAGCCTCCCTCCTCCTATTTAGGACTCCGGCAATTATCATTGCAGTATTTTAGAACAAGAGAGCGCTCATAAGCCACTGAGCTGTGGACTTGCCTGGGCTTGTTCTTGGGCCAGTGAAGTTTCTGGAGGAAAGCTCCCTCGCTGCGGTTGCCGTGGCAACCTCCACAATACAGGCCCTCCCCTGCCAGCCCTGATATGTCCAACAGAATCCCAGGGGGGTGGAAATATGCTATCGCAGTGGAGAGATGACTTTCCACTTCTACTATTTTTAAGCACGATATTTATTGTTTTGTTCAATTCATAAATCCACCCATCTCCAGTCCCAGCTACCTGCCACGCCAGACACACACACACACATACACACGTGCACACACGCGGACACATACACACACCCCACTTCATTGGCTCCGTACGTATCCGTATCGTCTGTCCGGTTCCTCCCAAGGATTACAACAGAATTTTGGTGGAGAATGTAGCTAAGAGGCGAACCGGATGCTCCCTCTTCATACAGTGGTGGCTGTGACCATATGAATTGCCTCTCCCTGCCTGCTTGCAGCAGAACCACAGAAATTCCAGTTGCATGTCTCACTCTAAGAAAAAGGGGGGTGGGGAGACTCCCCAGAGAGTCTCTCAACTTTTCCGTGCCACTAGACGCTCACCAGGATGCAGGCCCCTGAGAAAAATCTGGAGGAGCCATGGCTCTCGGGGTTCGCTTGTCCTGCCTTTTCCTGAAATCTGCTCAGACTCTTGAGCCTCAAGGAGCAATTCCGAAGCTTTACTCAAACTGTTTAAGTTTGAGAGTCTAGGCTTTTTAAATCATTGGTGATGTGCGCTGAGAGACACGGATTCCTTTCGTGAGAGTAAATACTGTTCCTCCGACCTCCCCTCTGCTCCCCTCCTCGGCCCTTCACGGCGGGAGTAGTGAGGAAGGGATGCGTTTCAGGCCCCACGTAACACGGAGACGAGCACAGGTCGTGATTTTTTACATTCCAGCCTCAGCGCTTAAATGGGTGACGTTTGTCTAAAAAATTAAGTAGCAATAGCCAAATGCTTATGGGCCCATAGGCGGCCTGGGCAGTGACTAAGTTATCAGCAAACACGTCTGAGAAAACAAGCACTTTTCCATTTTGTAATCTGTCGGGCGGGAGAAGGAGCAAGTGAGAAGGTTGATGGAGTTGATGCTGGCGTGTGCTTTCCCAAGGGCGATCCGTGGGGCTTTGGCCTTACTAGCCTCCCTGCAGGGAAAAAAAGGGGGGGGAGGGGGATTTCCTTGGAAAATACTTTGGGGGAATGATGCATGTTTTATGTCCTTTTTGGAGATCCACAATGCACATTAACTTATAAAAGCCTCTGAAAAGTAAAGAAACCCATTAAACTTTGTTTAACCCAGTGAGTGTTTAGACTCTAGATTCTAGAACTCATGTGAGCACAGAAACTTCTTTTGCTCACAGTTCTTGTTAACATCCCACAGGACCAGTATTTCTTAGAATATATCTAGGGAACTACAATTTTAGTCTATTACATTTCTTTTTTTTTCTCTTTAAAATAACTAGTTTCTTATCTGTAATTAGAAAAAGCTGTATTTTTCCCGTTTTTTTTTTTTTTTTTTTTTCCCTTGTAAATCCCAGCCTAATGTGAATCCTTTTCAGGACCAGCGTCTTCCCATCTCCGGAGAGCGGTGCCTGTAACCAGAGCCGCCTAGAGGCCGGTGGGACAGCCTTGCCAGGTAGCAACAGCTGCAGCCCCAGGTGTGCTTTGGAAGCCTTGCTCTCAGGGGACGGTCCCAGGCCAGACTGCAAACATTTCACCTGGGAGCGTGTTGGAAATGCAGGATTTCAGGCTCCATAACAGGCATCCAGGAGCTTGCTGGAAGGCTCACTGCAGTATGGGAGGGCCCAGGAGTCTTGAAGCCCGGAGAAGACCCCCATCCCAGAAGAGAGTAGGGTGTGGGGAAGTCATCCAGGCAGCTTGGCTGGCTTTGGCGCCCAGAGAGAGCCCAGAGCAGAGCATGGCTCTGAGTATGCTGGTGGGGAGTGCGGGGTGGGGGGTGCGGGGAGTCATGGTAGGGGTGGGCTGGGGAAGGGCCAGCAAGGTAACTTCAGATCTCCCCAGATGCACGGAAGAGGACTGGCCTAGGGAAGCAAGACCAACAGACAACAGGAGCCCTGGGGGTACCAGGAGCCCAGTCCTCCGAGAAAGCCCCTTGGGAGTCCAGCAAGCACATTTAAGCAGCACGTCCCCGGCCTGGAACCCGAGAGCAGCTCGGTGTCAGTGACCCCAGGCTCCCAGATGAACAGCTCAGCGGAAAAGAAAATACTGTGACTCCACGCAGATGTGAAATCGGGCCTCGTCCTGAATTACTTTCAAGCTGACTTAGTGTCCAGTTGAGGGTTTCGTGGATTCTTGAGCTCTCATGCGCGTGTGCGCACGTACATACTCACTTAAAAAAAAGAGAAGAAAAACAACAACAACAACCCTGGACCTCATGCTTGTGAATGTCGCAGAATTCTTTCTTGATCTATTTTCATAAAGACCCCGGTGCTGGCGCTTACACGCACGTGCGCGTGGACATACACACAATTACACAAAGCGCTTATTCTCCTTCAGGTAGCACTTAGCACGTATTGACATATTAAGGGCAACCAAAAAAAAAAAAATCACAGGGTTTGTAGGATTTTGGTCGTCGGCACAGCGATCATTCCAACCCCTGCCCTCAGAGGGCCCAGGCCTTCATTGTACAGCTCAGGGAGGAAGGTCTTGATCCTAGTGGCTCCCATGAACTTTGCCCCCCCCCCCCCCCCATTGCTGGGCACGGCTACAATGCAGAAGGCGGGCCTGAAAACATCGCCTTGCAAAACCTAGCTCAGTGTTTGAATGAGCCTCTGCAATTAGGGATGTGGGTAATTCCACCTCCCACCCCCGTCTTCCCTCCTGATAAGGAGGAAGAATCGGGATGTCCGTGTATTATCCGAGAATCTCGGGGTCCCCTGGGACATGAAGTTTCCAGGCTCCGTTGTGGTTAATCTGGTGCCATCCCCATTTCCTGAGACCCAGGGAGCTGGGGCGTATGCTCAAGGGCGCAGCCCTCCTTAGGAACTGCCGCCCAGGCTCACAGGTCCTCGCGCACCCCCATGGTGCTCTACCCTTGCCTGGAGAAATAAAAGGCGCGGCCAGCAGGCTCTTGGAACGACGAGGACATCCACACATGAAAGGGCCTCACATGTGATCTACAAATCTAACCACAGATGGGAAAACCTGACGCTTTAAGAAAGCCTCTTGACCTATTTTCTCAAACATTTTGGATTTTGGCAAAAACGTTTGTGATTCGAAAATGCAATTTTTGCCCTAATTTAAACCCTTGTGTATTTTCAAGGGAAATTTAAGTAAAAAAACATGTCTTTCTAGTTAAATGGAAGCCTTTGCTATATACAAACAGGGAAGGGGAAAGTACTGAGGCTGCTACTGGCTGGTTCCCAGCTAGATTCTGGAAAAGCTGTTGGAGAGGTGGATTGTCTACAGAGGAGGAGGTGGGTGGGGGTGTTAGAAGAGTAGGAAAAGGGATGGGAATGTGGCCCAGGGGGATGGTAAAAGGAGGCAAATAAAAAGAGTGCTGAGCAGTGGGGAGGGTGGGCTGAGCTGGGGACCTCACAGGTTTAACAGCACCCCCGAGGTTGGCAGGGCAGCGTCACCTCATCGCAGGCCACGGGACGGTGGGGTGAGGACTGGCTGTCGGGCTGCTTGTTGACCGCCTCTTCCAGCGCCTTCCCCTGGAAGACAACTGCCCCTTGAAGTCAGGAATCACACCGTATTGATCTCGGTATCCCCGGGGCCTAACGTAATGCTAGCACATACTTGATGCTAGAAGAATGCTTAGAAAATACAGGATAAATAAATGAGAGGAAAGCATATCCAGCCCAAACCACCCCGAAGGAACACGCCTAGACCAAGACCTTGGTGATTACGCTTACCTGTTCCTATCTGAGGGCGACATCCCGAACTGGCACAGTGATTGTTTGACCCGGTAAATTAAAATCAAACCTACCGGTTGCTGTAGTACAGAAAAAAAATAAAATAAAATGAAAAATTAGTTAAATTCTGTTCAGTTCAGCCTCGTCAGATTAGTTCCAGCAGCTGAACGGGAAGCTCTGAGTAGATGAAGCATAGGACCCTCCTTCCTCCTCCTCCTGACCACTGCTCGATTCCCTCCCTTCTCTTTGATGCTGCTTAAATTTACAAACAAACAAACAAAAAAAAACACATTATGCTACATGGGCTCTACCTAAAAGCCCTGGGAGTGGAGGGGCCACTGCGTGGGGCTGAAGCCCTACAGATCACAACAGTGTAGAGCAGGAAGAGATGTGAGAGACTCCTCATTCTGTGGGTGAGCTCATCACCTGTGGGTGCTAGGCGGCTCGCTCAAGGCCCTGGAGCCGAGACGGGCACCCGGATTCCCTCCTTCCCACTTCCTTCCTATTCGAGTGCTTCCCTTTGCATAGACTTTGCACGGGGAGGCCCTGGAGGCGGGGTGGCTCAATGCTGGCGCCAGGCAGTTGTACATAGGGAGCTGACAACGGTGTTCCACGATTCAGGCTTCCATACACCAATCAGCCCAGACCGTCCCTGTTGCACAGGTGAGCGCTGATTGGCCTTCTACATCCCCTTCTTGTTGAGTGGGGCAGGTAGGGTCATGTGCGAAGCTCTAGTCAATAGGTCACGGTAGAAATGACGTATGTCGCTTCTGTACCACAGCATTTAATCGCTGGCATGAGGCCCCTGAGAGTTTGTCTCCTCCTGGCCTGGTCTGGAGATGGGTTGAGATGATGCCTGCTGCTGCCGCGTGGGCTCCGGAGTGATTACGGCGAGCGGAACCCGCGTGCATAGGAGCACAGCACCCCGCGGGGCCGGGCGTGGAGGAAGCTGCTAAGATGTGGCAGTTGTTGGTCACTGCAGCAAAACCGAACATAACCTGGGGGGGCGAACCTCCAATATCCCTTCCGAGCCACCAGCTCTTTCTCGGCACCTCTCCTCCCTTGCACTTTTTATCAACTTCCCCTTCTAGGTACTTTCACCCAGTGAGGGCGGTCCGTTAAGGTTTTCTTGTCTTGTTTTTTTCTTTTTTCCCACCCCCCGACCAGGTTTCACCAGCAGGAGCCCGGGAAGAGGAACTGAAATATCGTGTGCTCCCACGTCCGTCCTGCCGACGGCTTCTTGTCAACAATCCTGAGAGCGCTGGGCAAAATCCAGTTCTGATTTCCCCTTGGAGCCCCACGGATAAGACAGAAGTACGGCTTGCGTTCAGAAAAGAGCAAACGTGATTACAATGTGGATTAATAGGGCACTGGTAGAAAAGAATGAAAGCTTTGATAGTTATTTGGGAAAAAAAAATAGATGAAGAGTAAAAGTGACTGCCATCCTGTCCTGTAGACTCGCACTCGTTTTTTGCTGGTTTGTTTGGAAGAATGTGTGATTCGAAACTATTTCCTCAAGACTACGTGCCGCTCCAACTTCTGATTAAACCTACCGATGGGCCGTCTGTACCTCCTAAGTTAAGACATTCCTTTCTCTGTGAAAGAAAAGTAAAGGGGCCTTCGCAGCAAAACTCTTCCGGTTGGTTGACTTGACTTCTTAGCTTCATTCCTTCCCTTCCTCTTTTTCTTGAACCCACTGTGACCAGGCTTCCTTCGCCGCCAGTGCACTGAGCCTGCTCTTCCAGGGACCTCCCCGAAGGCCAATCCGGTGGCCAGGGCCTCGGCCTCACCTTCACCCGAGCCACCAGCAGCTCCTGACCCGGGGCTCACCCTCACCGCTCAGAGCCCGCGTCACCTGGCCGTTGGAACACCAGCCTCTCCGCGTCCCCCTTCTCGGGCTGCCTCTGCCTCTTGATTCCACTGGCTGGTCCTTTCCAGGCTCCTCAGCTCCCCCCTCTTCATATTCCTAACTCGTGGGAACCCGTGAGTTCAGACCTCAGTTTGCCCTCACTCTCGGGCAAGCTCCTCCGGTACCAAGGCTCAAAGTAAGCATCTCCGGCCGCTGATGAGCAAGTTCCTTAGTCCACTCCGGACCTAGCTTCTGAGTCCCGGGCTGCCCACCCAGCCTCCTGTCTGAAGCGTCTCAGAAGCGTCTCAAGCTCAGCAAGCCCAAACCCAAGCTCCTGATTCTGTGTCCCCCATCCCGTCCGATCACAATCAGAACCACAGCCGCAACGTAAACTTCAGACTCTCCTTCCACAGTCTTCCCATCTGAGTATGTGGCAACTCCACTCTTCCAGTTGCTCAGGCCCAAAATCTCGTGACTGTCCTTGACTCTTCCACACCACGGCCAATCCACTGTCACATCCGATCGGCTCAACCTTTAACATATACCCAGAATCAGACCACCTCTTACTTCCTTCACCACCACCTTCACTTCATACCACTTACCACGGTCTTTTGCCTCGATTGTTTCAAGTCTCCAGACTGGTCTCTCTGCTCTTGGCCTTGCTCCCCCAAACCTATGTCCCAAAGCGGAAGTCCGGGATCCTCGTCCAACACAAGGCAGACTCTATCATCTCCCTTCTCGGAACGCTCTGCGTGCTCCTGGTCTCATGCAAAATCAAAGCCAAAGTCTTTATCTCGGTCTGGGAGGCTGCACACGTGAGCTGGCCCCGAGGCTGCCCCTCTGATCTCATCTCCTGCCACTCTTGCCCACGTCTTGTGGCTCCAGGGACCTGGGCCCACTTCGTCGTCTTGGGCAGGCCAAACCCTGTCCCTCCTGTGAGTCTTGGCACCTGCTCTTCCTTCTGCCTGGAGTGCTCTTCTCCCAGACAGCTGTGGGGTAGTCTCCCCACTTTCTCAGGTCTCTTCTGCTTGAAGGAAGAGGACTTCCGTGACCACAGCACAGAAAGTAGGAATCCCCTTCCCTTGTTCTAACTAGTATCTGCTGTCACCTGACATCTGATATATTTGTTCTCCCGTCTCCTCCCACTCAGAGGGAAGCTCTGTCTTCTTCTCACTTTCTCTTTAATTAAAGCCTGTTCTTGGATAAGCTCACGAACATTGTGTTCAAGATGCCCAATCATGGCACCATGCACTACTATTATTTGACTCTCCGGGTGCCAGGTCAGAGCCATCTGAGTCACCGCCCTCCCGCCCCGCCCCAGGTGCCAGGGCTTAGGGCATGGTCTGCATTGTCACACAGTAAGGGATGACTGATACGCTTTATTGCTGAAAGGGGAAGCTCACCCAAACCAAGAGTGAAAGTGAAAGGAAGGCTTAGGTCCTGCTGGTCTTTCCCTTCACGCCCAACGGGCCTGCCAGGGCCAGGCCGCTCACTGTTTACCTTGCGGGGTGCACCTGTGTTGCACGGGGATGCTATTGTTACTTTATCTGGAAGACCCAGGAGACTACTGGGGGTACAGTTTAGATCCTGGTTTATATTTGGTAAATGAATGAACAAATGCTGAATTTTATATGTTAAACCTTTGCCTTAGGATATCGATCCCCCTTTTTATTTGTATTTCCTTCCTAGAGGTTTTGAATTATTGATCATATTATTGGATGTTACACTTTTCTCGTAGAATATTTTGCCTTCCTTGCTAGCCGAGATGGTACTTCCTGTTCCCAAGAACTTTCTCATGTTGCCTTATAGGGACTGGCTCACTTCTCATCGGCATTTCCTTTGTGGATATTTGATGTTCAGATTTTTCAGCTCTGCTGACGTCCCATCTGCTCTCCGTCTTTCAAAAGTTTGTGGTTATCCCTTGTCTGCTCTTGTCTCTTCTGTTCTCTCGGTAATTTTATATTATTTTTATCCCCGAAACCTCATTTTAGTGACATTTTGGTGGTAAATGACAAATACAGCAAATAAGTAACAAGGTGTTTTTTTTTAAATCTAAGTTGCAAATATTATTTTCCGGCTTATAATTTGTGCTTGGGCTCTCTTTCTGGTGGTCTTTAATATATAAATGTATCAAATTTATAAACAGCTCATCTATGAATCTTTTAAGGTTCCTGCCTTTGGCTTATGTCACTTAGAAATTGCTTCCCTATCTTGATTCGTGTGATTGATTGCTCATTTTTTTTTCTAGACTTTTTTAGGAAGTTTCTTCTTTTCATCTTAAAAAAAAATCCCTTATGTCAAATTACGTAGGTTTCATTATGCAGAGAGGACTGTGACTGGCTCTTCTCTCTCTTTTAGGAAATGAATGAGGAAATGGTCCAATATATTTAGAGGATGGATTTAGAATTTATTTTAAGCTACCAAGGAAACGAAATCACCCCTTTCTATGAGACTGGAAAAAAATAATCAAACTTTCTAATAATCTGGGATGCTCTAGGGCCGTACTCATAAAAATAACAAATGTGTATCTTTACACAAGCTTGCCTCTTCCGTTTTAGTGGTGCTCTCACACACATCGTCACATTTGATTCTCATGAGTCCTGAGATGTCAGGCAGCAAGAGACAAAGCTCTAGACCTGACTCACCCACAGGGCTCCCTTTCCAGCCCAAATTTTCCCCGATTTAGTCATTAGGTTTGCAAGAGTCCCATTTTTAATGATCTTACCAAATTTAGCTGACTTATAAAGAAGCAAAGGAAGAGAACAGAAAACACACAGACATTTGAGGCTGACACTTCGAATTGTGCCTACTGCAGAGTGAGCACGAGAAGAATTTCATTTTCTGCTCCGCTCGGTCTAGCACACTTCTCCAGGTTTGTCGTCAGCTCCGAGGGAACACAGAATATATAAAAGATATTTTAGTTCAAGTGACTGTATTCAATTCATTCCACTCTCCTTATAAAGCGGCCTGCTGTAAAGGCCCGTTAATGTGAAACGGTTCCAACTTGCCGACCAAAGTGCACATTAGTTCCTGTTAGCCCAGATCCGCGGAGCACACCCACCCGGTGCCTGTGACCCACGGACGCCGCACGCAGGACTCAGATCTGAGGTGACCGCACCTCGACCTGCGCATATAAGACAAATTTAAAGGACTGTTCTCTGCTGAAGCTGTTCCCAACGAATCATCCACACGTAACAGCCGCTCCACTGCTCTCCGCCCTTACCAACACAGATCTTCCCTTTCATTTAGTTTCCATACCTATGGAAGTTGCCCCGTTGAGACAGTTTCTTTTTTATTGCAATTTCTCCTATTTTATTTTATTTTATTTTATTTTATTTTATTTTATTTTATTTTATTTTACTTTATATTTTTTGTCTTTCTCTGATTTATTTTTTTTAATTTATTTTTTATTGGTTGTTCAATTTGCCAACATACAGAATAACACCCAGTGCTCATCCCATCAAGTGCCCCCCTCTGTGCCGGTCACCCAATCACCCCCACCCCCCGCCCACCTCCCTTTCTACCACCCCTTGTTCGTTTCCCAGAGTTAGGAGAGACAGAGTTTCTTAATTTTCGTTCATTGAAAGCCTCACTAAGATCTGGGTTCTGAAACGCTGGAGACGGCTTTGTAGCCCCGCCAACGGAGAGGTCACTCCAGAGGTTAAGACTTCAGGTCCGTGTGAGTAAATGACCACGATCAGAAATGTCATCTGCTGTAACAAATTCCTCCAATCGCCAGAAATGTAACCCAAAGCTGGCTAGTGTCCTGAGAGTCTGGTTGATTACATGGGGACTTTCCACGAGAAAATATTCATTGTAACGGATTATGACTTGGTCCCCTATAATTAGAATGATGAGGGCCTTCCACATTGAAAATATGTCAGATTTTTTTTTTCCCCATTAAGTTACCATGAGTCAAAATAAAGAGCCACCTGCTGATTGCTGGTGTCTACTGTTTGTGTGATTTGTTTTTATATGGTCCAGGTCTGAGCTTCCCATGTATGTTTATACGTTTATTCCTATTTCCTTTCACTGAGTCCTGTAACTGGAAGTCCTCATGGCAGAAATAGTAAAGCTTCTTAACTGTGTCTTCATTGTTGTCCTCAGTTCTTCTTCCCTTAGGCCCTGGGAACTTTGACTCGGGTCAGCCCCGGATTCGTCTTCACTTTCACATTTAGGGTAAGCCCTTGAGTTCTTTCCTCATCAACCTCATATAAGGGAAACTTCATATACAAATTAAATTGTAAAGTTTGTTTGCTTTTGTCTGGAATCATAGCAAACCTCCTGGTAACACACGTTATCTCTCACTGCTCACTAGCATGTTTATGAATAAAAATGAGAAAAGTAGGGGATCCCTGGGTGGCTCAGCGGTTTAGCGCCCGCCTTTGGCCCAGGGTGTGGTCCTGGAGACCCGGGATCGAGTCCCACGTCGGGCTCCCGGCATGGAGCCTGCTTCTCCCTCTGCCTGAGACACACTCTGCCTCTCTCTCTATGTCTATCATAAATCAATAAAAATAAATCTTTAAAAAAAATGAGAAAAGTATTCTTAATTAACAAATGGAGCGCAAAAGACGAAGCCTTTTGCTTCATCAAGGGTCCGTGGAGGGGAAAAACAGTGAAAGCAACGCTTGGTCTCAAACAGAGTCACTGGTTCAAAGAAAAGACAACCCCATAGAGAAAAAGTCCTAGGATTTAAGTGCATCAGGTTGTAAATGGAGGCTTCACTCATTAGCATCTTCCTAGTTAGTAGATTCCCTTCTCCAACTAATAGTTCCCTCGTTCACCTGGACACCGGAACAGCCTGCAGTCTTCCCTGGGCTCCACATTCAGCAGGTTACCAACACGTAGAACCTCCAGCTTTGAGCTTATTCTTTTCCCATCTATTTCCTTCTTTCAATGATTTCACTATCCCAAAGCCTGGAAAAGTGGCCCCATGTTATATTTTTAGCTGGATTTATTTACAAATTATTTCTTCTCAAGGAACAATCGAAAGCTGACCACTTCTCCTACTAGGGTAGAATGAGTGCTGTCTTTCAATTCGTATATTTTTACCTAAAGTACAGCGATACATTTAAATGAGTGATTCTCAAATTCTGATGTTCATCAAAATCGCCTAAGGATCTTGTGAAACTAGAGGTTCTGATTTGGGAGATCTTGGGAGAGGGCCTGAAGTTCTGCTTTGGGGACAATCTCCTACGTGATGCCGGTGATGCCTACGTGAAGCCACAGGTTGAGCGGCAGGATTCTAAACTGTGCCGTGGTCTTCTCAACGATACCAATCATGTCTGACATTGGTGATGATTCCTGCACGGGAAAGTTCCTCCCATTTTTGTTGTGTTTTCCTTTTGCCTGTTTTCTAAATGGCTTTCTGGATGCTTGCTCTATAACAGAACAGCAGAATTGATAAAACTATTAAAACCAAAAGGGAGACACAGTGTCTGGCTGCTTGGGGCATTCCTGTTAGCAGGAATTACAGTCTTTCAGGGGTCTTAATTTTTAATAGCTATGCTATCAGATTCTCAGTCTTGGCATTAGGGCTAGGTGTTACAGCTTCCCATAAAGCATTCTGATTTATAGACTCACTGCTCCTTACCATAAAATGAGGAGAAATCATAAATTAGAAAGAAAAAGTTCCATGGTCTAATGAGATTTCAAGCTATTTGTTATTTAATGAGCATTTAATACCATGAAAATCAGAATAACTGCGATTGCAAAACGCACTTAACATTTTGTGAACATCAGCAACTGAAAAGCAGGCTACATGATATAACGAGCAGAGTTGCCTTTCTCCAGACCTGGTTGTTTTCTTGTCCTCTCTGGCCTGTTTCTGGCTCCACGCACCTTTTCCACTAGTTTACCAGATGACTCATCAACTTGCTGGCATTCCCAGTTGCCATCTGTATCCAACATCCCTGTAAAATCCAATAAACCTTCTAATACCCACATCCCGTTAGCTATATCCTTGTATATGGTCATCATGATGACCTCAAGAGAAAGGGCGCTACTGCTTTGTGATCACCTACTATGTGCCGGGTCCGCTTTAGTTGCATCAACTAAATTGTCTCCTTTAATCCTGACGCATTAAAGATCCTAAAAAGTCTTTTTAGGGTCGGCGAGGTGGCTCAGTCCATTGTCTGCCTTCGGTTCAGGTCATGATCCCAGGATCCTGGGATCGAGCCCTGCATCAGGCTCCCTGCTCAGCAAAGAGTCTGCTTCTCCCTCTGCCCCTCCCCACCCATTCTCTCTCTCTCTCTCTCTCTCTCAAATAAATAAATAAAATCTTTTAAAAAGGTCCTCTTACGGAAAGATTATATTACATTCAATTTATTATCATTAAGAATAAACATATCTTCTTTCTTCAGTTTATCAAATTATTAAATGTTGTCTGAATACATAACATATGTTAATTAAAAAGATTTAAAAAGGAATAGAGTGAAGAATGAGTCTCTCTCCTCCCCATCACTCTCATCGAGTCTGCCTGAAAGCAGTTATCAGTTTCTTATGTGACCTTTCAGAATTAGTCCATTAAGCATGGACAGTTAAGAAATGGGCTAGTAATAGTCTGGTAAGCAATCTTAGATTTCTGTAAAAATTCATAATTTTTCTTCAGAACATAGAGAAATGCTCAGTTGCTAATAATGCCTTATTATATATACAGATTACAATTTAGAAATATGTCTTCATGGCTCTTATGACATTTGATTTTCCTGACAACACTATGAGATGGATAAGACAGATGTTCCTGTTAACCATTTTACACAAGGAGAAACTGAGGCTCACAGAGGTGAGATGCTCCGTCCATGTGTATATAGGCAGCAGAAGATCCAGTTCTAGAACAAATCAGTCTAATATTTTTCCTGTGAGATCACGAAAAGGGTAACTCAAGGATCAAAGACCAAAAAATGGTAGCCCTTCTGAACCGTCAAAATACTCTTTATAATGTCAGTTCTCAGAGAATTTACTGTGTAATATGACAGCAACATGGCATTATTTTACATGAATAATGTATCCTATAAAAAATGCAACATTCTGGCTTTGCAGTTGCAATCATTAAGCTGCAACCAAACATTTTAATTCAACGAGTGTCCAAGTTCCTGTTAATGGAGATACAGGCCCCTCCCTCCCCTGTGATACTGTAGGTGATCACAATTGAGAGGTTGCTGGGGAAGGGATGGGTGGTCTATGAAGTCTGCTCTATTAAACAAAAAAGAATGAGCCAAAATCACAATATTCTTCATTACAACCGAGCGATGAACTTGTTTTCCCATTTGGGGATCCTCGGCAGACCCAGAGAGCTCTGAGCCACTGTCGGGTGTTAAGCAGGACTCGGTGTGCACGATCTTGAAGGCCCAGTTCAGCGTAACACGGAAAGGGCAGTGCTCACCCCACTCAGGCCTCTTCCCTGCCCAGCTGAGACCCGCCTCACTTGCACACCTGGGGGCACGCAGAGCCTGCTGGGCTCCTCCCTCTGCACCCTGCTTTCCCACTACTCTTCCCGGCTCCTCTCGCAGCCTTTGCGCCCAGCAGCCCTGCAGCGGCCGTAGGGAGGAAAGGCTCGGGTGGGCTGAGAGGGCTTTCTGGGTGTGCAGTCATCTGAAGGCTGACGCTGCCTCTCACCAGGTGCCTTCAGAGCTCCTAACACCCCCACGGGGCCTCCCAGGACAGGCCACCACCACTCCTCCAGCCCTGGCTGCTCACAGGCCTCCTCTAGCTTTGTCCTGCAGGGTGACCTGTGGGCCCTGGGGCTCCTCTTGGGCGGAGCCCCGTGGACTCTGCTCCAAGGTGAAGCCTCTTGGGTGGGCCTTTCCCTGGAGTCCTCACAGAGGATAAGCCGTGTCACCTGTGGAGGTGCAGCTTGCTGTCCCTACGGCCCCCTTGCTTACGCAGCCACTACCAGCTGGTCTGTCCAGCTTTTCCCCCTCTGACTTTTCTAGGGGCTGAGCTCTGTATGCTCCGCTAAATAACACCCCCTGCCCAAAGAGGTCCACACTCAAATCCCAGGACCTGTGAATAGTTTATATTATGTGGCAAAGGGATTTTGCAGATGTGATTGCAGTTCTAGATTCTGCGATGAGATTATCCTGCGGTATCAGCGTGAGCTCAGTATAATGACATGAGCCTTTCAAAGCACAGAAGACGTCCTGGCTCAACTGTGAAGACACGGGAGAAGGTTCCACAGGCTCTGGTTGGCTCGGAGATGCGGGCGCCCAGCAGGGCAACCGGCCCCCATGGCAAGAGCTGAAGGGAACTGCATTCCACCAAAGACCTGAATGAGCCTGAAAACAGATTCTCCCCCAGAGCCTCCTGCAGGGCAAGTGGCCCAACCAACACCTTGGTTGCAACCCTGTGAGGCTCCAACAGAGAAGCCAGCTGCGCCCATTGGCTCTCTGACCCACAGAGCTTTGAGATGATAGATTTGTTGTTTAAGGTCATTAGATTTGTGGCAATTTGCTACGGCAGTGATAGGAAACGAATACAGTCTACACAGGTCAGCTTTTCAAGTGGGTTTCTGAAGCCTCGTCTCACTTGCCTAGGATGAGGACAAAACACGAAAAAGAGGAGATGAAACATTTCAACAGCCTAGAAATGGTCTCTGATGAAATCCTCGCTTTCCTCTTCAACTCACACGTCACCCCCTTATATATCAGAGATTGGGGGAAAGACTAAGTGTTCCTGGACCATTTTTTGGTCGCCCCTTAACAAATTACATCTCTTTAGAACAGGCATTTAACCGCATTTGTTCTCAGCTCTAGGGCCTCAGCTAACACTGAGCCAACAGGAAAGGCTTATTTGAGTTTCCTGTAACATGTACATGTCAACAGAATTGCTTTCCCTTTCAGGTTTAACATTCTTTAAATATGTTGTAGAGATTGGGGTTGCTCTGATAAAGAAGGGTCACAGGAGAGGGAGATGAGATCCCAGAGATGGAAATTCACTGCCAGGATGGGAAGAGAGACAAGTCAGAAAAAAAACCCACAAAGTTGCCCAAGACGTGAGTTAGTGTAGATGAGACTATGCTTTTTTTTTTTTAGCGCTAGGCTTTGGGCTTGGTGAGACCCGAGGTAGAGACATCAGCAGGAGAGGGAGTTAGTGTGTGATGGTTCCAAGTGAGGAATGGCTCATTGGTAAGTGTAATTCTTACATCTTTCTAGAAGAGTGACTGCAAGAAGGGAACAAACTGGAACTATGTAACTTGAGTTAAGGACAATCATTGACCCTTTCCTCTCTGGGTTTTATGATTTCAAATTTCTTGACTTTCCAACAGAGCATAGGGATGAGGGAAGCAAGGGGTGAAGGCAGGGGGTGGGAGCAGCAGGACCCTACTGCCCAGTATGGAAGGCTGCAGGCTGGCCAGAGGCGGGCTGCTTCACACCTGCAGATGCGTGTGCAACTGAGGAGGGAGGCAGGTGGGAGGAATTTCCTTAGAGTTTCCATCCCATGGTTCGGCCCTTAAAGAACATTTTGAAGCCGTGATTTCTAGTTTCTGAGAAACTAGCTCCCTCTGTTTGGCCAGTTGATATCTACTCACGGAGCGACTACCAGGTGCCGGGCTATGGCCTCCGCTTTGGCGGCTGGTACGTTTACAGAGCTGTTGCGTGGATAGAATCCACTTCCCGCCAAGGACTCATATTCCACAGAGTGAAGTTCAGCTAGGTGGTCATTTCTAGAATTCTGTTTCCTTTCCATACTCATTTCAGGAAGAAAAAGAGGAATATAAAGGATAAAGATTGATAGAAAAGTCTTCCTTGGGGGTTGCTTGAGCTGAAACATCTCAGCGTAGATCCATTCTATGCATTTTATGCTTCACATTTAATTATTTACAACAGACAGCCAAGAGATGCTTATGATCCATATCCCCAACACCTAATGCCATTCCTGACATACAGTGTAGTGCCTAATAAATATTTGTTGAATCAATGAAGATGGAGAAATGAAACCAAGCATTTGAAATATTATGCTACATTTCTTTCAGCTCTGACTCCACACTAATGAGTCAGGGAGGTCACTGGAAGAGTGTGAGGGCCATCATGGGTTTCATATTTCAACAACCAGTGCCAAATCCTTAATGCCAGAAGGGACAAGATGGGATGTTAAACCGCTTCTTATTTCCACGTTGTTGGCCTCGATTGCCTCGGTATTATTCTCCAATTGCTTCGTCTCTGTGGATCTCTGGCTCCTTATTACCTCCAATTGGAACGCCCCACAAATCATCCTGCTTGCTTTATCCTCTCTCACCTCAAAGTAATCCTGCCATCTTGCTCCAGTTAGAGCCGTTTCCATTAAGAAGATCGTGGCAAATTCTCTCCCTACCCCTGTTTGCTCTTCAGGAAAATTATCCTCAGGATAAGTGGATGTTACAGACACTTTTCAGAATGTATTTAGCCTGAATTTCTCTGGCCTCCCAACATTCTCCTGAGCCAGTTACCTTTGCATTTGAGCAGAATTAAATTTAAGGAGATAGAGGATCTGAATTTCTTCCTTTGAGCAGATGGAAATCGTTACATTAGAATGCTGATGACTGCAAAATCTTGGACATATTGTTTTCACAATTAGGAAATGGCAAACACAAAGTTCTCCAGTGCAAAGCCAGCATGCAAGTTCAGCTTCCATTCGCTGCTATAAATTTTGTTCTTGTTGCTGCCAGTAAACACCAACTGTTCAAGTAAAATAGTAAATCCAAATGTGCTTGTTGGATGAGAGTAAAAAATATTATATGCTGCATAAATGCTGATGCGAATGGATTTTTCAATGCACTAAACCAGGGAAGGGAAAGGAACAGAGAGAGAAGTTGAACTGAATACGACTCACACTAAGAACTTTTTGGTTGAAAGCACTGAAAAAGCTCCCGAGGAAATGTTGATTCAACGTACTGCTTAAACATCAAGGGGAAAATAAATACAGAATTAGGATCTCAGCCTTAGGGTGGACATACTTGGAGCACTTGCACAGGTTACCAGAGAAAGCATATACCGGCCGTGTCAATCAGGGAAAAGAAAATCCTAAAGTTCACTCAAAACCAATGGGGGCACACGGCCCAGAAATTATTTGCTAGTGATCAATCTAACAGTTGAAAGTCAAAGCCAGTAGCTAGTCCAACCTGTAATACAAGGATTTGGTTACTTTCTACTTCACAGATTTACTTTTAGGCTAACCAACAGATTTTTTTGTCCTCTTATCTCTCCAAAGTTTAATTTAATGTGCAGTAGAATTATGGTTCAAGGGGATAGCTTCATAAATGATTTCCTGAAGTTTAACTTTGAATTACCTAATTTTATAATGGATTTATCTTTTTCCTTTCTCCCATCATTTTTCTTTGATGCCAAACCCTAGACCCTAGTCTAATCCTTATACCCCTTGAGTCTGCTTTCTCATGTGAGCAATAGGTTCACCCCACTGGATTGTTGTGAGGATTAAATGAGATGATACATGCTAAATGCCTGGCACAAGCCTCAAACATAAAAGGTCCTTAAAAATATTAGTTCCACTCCCAGATTAGACTTTGCAAACAAACAATTTGAAAAACAGAACGTTTAAATCAATCCTTTAGCGTGATGAGGCTCCAGGCCAAGAACCAAGAAGTAAAGATGTTCCAAACCAGAATATTTCAGCATCTGAGAATGGCGAGGGCTTATCTTCATGGCTAAAATAAGCAGTTTAATGTAAAGCAGTCTTCCCCCACCCCCTCCTTTTTCTTCTTCATTTTCTTATGGAAGAGAAAGCATTTTCAGAATAATGGTTAAAATCTGTCCTTTGTAGATCTGAAAACATGGGCAAGTTTCATACTGAAGTCAAGATCTACTGAAAGTGATGGATATATGAGGACCAGACGCTGCTCTCAAAAATAAAACAGACGTTAGTGTCTTGAATGCATGGGAAGCTAAACATGGAGATGGGAGGCCAAAGCTGAATGTTTATTTGTGTCATTGAATAAATCGATGTATTTGGTTTAACTGGTCAAATTATTTTTATTTAAATGTTCACATGTTTCAGCGTTGTATTAATAGAGGCGATGTTTTCAGGAGCAGAGAAAATACCAGTGGTAGCAAATATATGTGTTCAGAGGAAAAGAAACTATTTATTTCCAGACCCCAGATTTATAGCAATTTTTATACATACAGGAAAGTGTTCATTTCTCCTTATGGTTGCTTTTGAACATGTGTAAATTATCAGAGTCTGCGTTCATTTATTTCCACACACACAAAAAATAATACCAGCAGAGACTCAACTAAGCCAAGTTGGGTCTTACTGGGTGGGTTTGGGGAAACTCAGGCCAACTCAGGGCAAGGCAAACCCATGAGATAGGAAGTATAAAATAGTAAGAAATAGCCTTAGAGGCTTTTGCCTTTGGGAAAGACATCCCGATCACATCCTGCATTAATAGACAAGAAGGGACACGTGTGCTCCATGTATGACCCAGTGAGCAAACCAAGAGGCTCACTTGGAATGACTAATCCAGCTTGAACTGAAACCTTAATGAAAGAAACAGTGGTTTCAATTCAGAAAAGTTTAGGATTAAGAGGGAAATGTAAAATCTAATGCCCCATGCCTAGACTTCCTTTTTACTGTTCTGGCAGAGAGATCATCTAATAGAAGCTTGAAATGAGCAACTCTCCCCTTCACATCAGATTATTCTATCTTTGAAAAATATTATTAAAAAATGCTTTCTTATTTTGGATCAAGACCTATTTTGCTGTAATTTCCACTTATTGGCCCATTTTCTATTAGGGTCACACTTAAGCAGAACCCCACTTTCAGTGGCAATTAGGCTTTAAGATATTAAGGCAAGGGTCACAGGGGTGCCCGGCTGGCTCAGTTGGTAGAGCAGGAGACTCTTCTTGATCTCAGGGTTGTAGAATTTACTTTAAAAACTAATGATAATAAAAGAGGCAAGGGTCAAAAATTAGCCCATGTAGTAATCATAAATTAGCTACTGACATTTAAGAAATGGGAAATTATCTATAAAATAATCCATATTTTCAACTCTCTTCAAATTTTGGAACCCCCGGAAGCCATGAGCCTGCATTCCTGGATGGTCATAACTGGCTAAGTTGAGGAGCAGAAGCTGCTTTTAGACAAGGAACGTGCTTGCCTGTTCACCACAGTCCTTCCTACTCCCTATTGCATGGGATTTGGGATCCCATATAACGTACTTGGACCAGTGGACTCAGTTCCCAGGGCAGGAGTATCCATTGCCCCCATCATGTACCATATTATCACTGCAAAGCTGCCAATCCCATAGGAAACTGGGATGGCTTTTAAAGGCACAAGTAAGGTGCCAGCCTGAAGACGACATCTGCAGGGCTTGAGCGCCATCGTTCCAAATGCAATACGTAGTCTGAACCAATAGCCAATGGAATGACAATGCCCTTGAGAGAAAGAATTCATGAGGTCAGGAAACAAGGGGTGGGTATAAAAATGGCTCCTGATACTGTCATTTCCCATGATCCACGTGGGGAAATTTGTTTTTTGTCGCACAATGTCAGGGTCTGCTGGACTAGAGGTTCTAGTTTCTAGTTGGGAGATGGAGAGACCTTCCACCACGGGCCGCAGTACTGGGTGGGGGAGGGCATTACATTAGTCCTAACGTGCTGGCTGCTATCTGGTCCTTTTGGGTTCTTCACTCCAGTAAAGTAGCTACTTCACTATCACGGAGAGGTAGGCTTCTTGCTCCATTACAGAGGTGTGAGGGAGCCTTCGTGGACCTTACATGGATTTACTGGGGTGTCTCCAGGTGCTTCCTTATGTGAGGATAACGGAATGAACATTTGCAGAAACCATGTGGTGTTTGTTCTGGAACAAGACTCAGCTTGTCTACAGGGATCCTCGAGGCAGAGTTACTTGGGATCTTAGATCCCTCGGATATGCAGGTCTGGCGTCATCAGTATCAGTTATGACCTAGGGACCCGCTTCTGTGTAGGGACTAAGCCCAGGTCACAAACACTTCTGCTGTTAAATGTCTTCCTTTGTAAAATGTAAATAGCCCCCACCCCCAGGAAGAATCGGTGACAAAACAGATGGAACCTAAATGGGATGTGAGTGGATTTGAGGGGAGCCAAGGTGAACTACTGCAGATGCTGTCAATGCCTCATTCATCTCCCCTCAGCCTTTTGCTAGTTCAACTTCCAGCAGCTTCTAGAACTTACCACACTTCAGTCTTAAGGCTCGGCCGGAGAGAAATCAGAAACAGATCGTATTTTTCCCCTTTGCTCAACCTGCGCACTGGCCGCTCTAGTTTTCAGCCTAGGGCCAGGCCACGGGTACAAGGGCTTACCAAGAGACCGAGCCTATCACTCGTGTGGAACCCACGTAGTCAGGTGTAGACCCACCGGAGCAGCAAGGGTCAGTCTCTGAACGCCATCCCGGCAGTCACTCGGTCAGCCCAGTTTAGACAATGCCCCAGTCTTCTGGTTTTCCAGAGACAACCTGAAATGAGCCTGGGTACCTCTTGGAAAGGAGAGCAGAGGGCTGAACCCCACTGGTTAAAGGAGAATATGCGAGGTCACGAGGCCCTGGCCCAGGTCCATGTCTGGGAGGGCCAACCGAGGCAGGGTGCTTGAGGGCGGCTGTGCAAAGGCCGGGCATCGTGCCCACAGCCCACAGAAGCTGCAGCTCATCCCGTAACAACCAGCACATTCACTTCAGAAAAGAGGTGATTATTCTTGGTGGACTTTGCAGACATTTTGAGAAATTAGAGCGCTAAGCATATGCAGAAAGGAAGGGAGACCGCTTAGGGGAGGGGCGCTTCCTCCAATACGACCCCCGTCTTCTACAACATTATCTGATGCCACCTTGGCCTGCCGGGACAGGTCCACGAAGAGAGAGTCTTCAGGAGTCAGGGGCAGCGTGGTGCGAGAGCGGCCACGAACGTGTCGCGGCGCTCAGTGGGGAGAGCGGGGAGAGCGTCCCGCTGATTTCTGGGCCTTGCTGGTAAGCTGCCCGGATCTACTCTGAGCGTTTGACGTTTAGTGACTAATTAAATACCTATTACAATCTTAGGATCCCTGCTGCACAAATGAGGAAACTGAGGCACGGGGAGCTTTAGGTCACTTAGCACTCCAATAGCCTCACTTCAGGTCCTGCGCTGCTAAGGCTTCTTCTTTTTGTGCTGTTTACTTCTATCAACAACCCCAGGAGAAGGAGGATTGGTTTGCATTGTCTAATATTGGGTGCGTTGTCTTTTTCTCTTTGGGGAGTGTGTGTGTGTGTGTGTGTGTGGGGGGGTGTATCTGTGTTTCTTGGCAAATTCCTATTCTTATGCCAAAGACTCGGTTTGACCTGGAGCTAGCTGGGGGGAAATGGGGCACATAACTGGGTATCACGAGGTTTAATTAGTGACACCACTTGTGACTGAAGTGGCTACAGCCCTGAGAACAGCCGCTCTCGAGGGCTCATTTGCTCACGTACGAAGGAGACACACGGACCAATAGCTTCTCATTTTCTTCTTTCCTAGACAGCGTGTCGTTCTGTCCCAAGCCTCTAAGGTGTCCTCCGAAAACACAATTGCGAACCTTGGCCTTCCTTAGAGTGAGGGGGCGTCCATTCTGGGGGAAACCAGAGCTTCCAGTGGACCAGAGAGCGTAGGAAATGAGGCGGCGCCTACACACGCACCTTGCACTGTCACCGATTATCTGCTACGAAGCCAAGTTTCAGCTAAGGGTAAACTCTGGGTGGTTTTGGCGGCCTGAGAGGCAGAGACCAGACACCCTGAACGCCCTCCTCGGGAGTCTGGGAGGGTCACCGTTTCTCGTCCGGTGAACCAGCAGCCATACCGGGGGGCTTCCATTCAGTGACAAGGATGTGTCTTAGTAGCTTCAGAAAGTTAACTACGCTCTTCCCTTTAGTATGTGGCTTTATTTGAGCGCAAGTTCCCGAAAGGCAGCCCCTAAGCTGTAGTCAGCCTTCTGTGCACAAAGCCTGCACCACAAGGTGCTGATGCAGGCTGAGGTGGCTTAGCCAGGCTGGTGTGGAACGTCCTACAAGCATCTCAGTGGGCAAGTCCCCTGTGGGCCCAAAGATCCCGACTCCAGGTGGGGTGTGGAATGCTCAGCCAGGCCAACCAGCTCAGAGCAAGGGCTTCGTGCAAATACCCTATATCACGGAAGACGGAGCAACAGGGAAGATGCGTGACCCAGCAGCTGAAGGAGGGAGCGCTTGCTACGCTTACTGATGGGAAGAACTGCACCACAGGCGTCATTGCTTCCCAGTCATGGAGAAGACCAAACCTATAGGTTCATAGGCCTGTCCACCACCGTTCCCACATACCTTCTGCCCTCGTCTCCCTGTTCCTCTGGGGCAGCCCCAGCTCAAGCCAGGGCTTGCAAAGCCTCGAACACAATGAAACCGTTGGCTTTGCTAATAGGACCATCAAGAAAATACCAATGCTCACGGAGGCTGCTGTGTCTCAAAGGGCCCAAAGCCACTGCTCCTCAAGAAGCCAGAGCAGCGTGGAGGTCCCCAGAGGGTGGGGGATTGCATCTCTGTCCGGCGTGGCTCTTGGTCACATGGATCCCACAGCAGTACCCCCGAGGCACAGAGGACAGATGATCTCAAAGCCCAGTCGTTTCCTGGCCTTAACCTTTCTCTCAACACAGAGTCAATAACGGAATGTAGTGAATCCCAGGAAAATAGACCACTTCCTCCTTCTGTTCTCTGTTTCTCCTTCCGTCACAGAAGATAAAACACAAGAAAGATCCCCCTCCTCCTTCAGGCCACACGAAGCTTTGACGCTCGTTAGCTCGTGTAAATGGACACGGTTAGCTCCTGTGAGCCTTAGTGGAATTCACGCTGGTCTCACCCCCTAAAAATCCCGGAAAACCGGAGGACGGTGGATTCTTAGAGACTTCCTGGTTCAACAGTTTTCATCTTTCAGACAGAAGCCAGGTTGCTAAGGATCTTGCCTGATGTCACACAGGCCTTTCCCGGGTTTCTTCCCTCTTGCTTAACGCTAACGTATCACGTCTCTAACAGCTGAGTATTAGGTTTTAAGGAGCTAGTTTGCCAGCTGCGCACCACAGGGAAGCCGTCTTCGGTCCACGAGTCCATCTCGTCGCACCTGGTTTTCTCAGGAGGCCTTCACATTCTCTGCCGACGGAGCAGGCCTCAAAGATTCTTGAAGGGGTACACAGAGGCCCAGCCGGCCATTAGGATTCAGGTTTTGTGTTTGGTTTGCTTTGGGTTTTGGCAATAAATATTTAGCCTATTTTTTTCTTGTTTTATTGAGATAGAATTGATACAGCGCTGTACAATCATGTACCACAGGATTACTTGACGCCCACATATTGTGAAATGGGTTCTGCAATAAGGGGTTCAGCTTTTTAACTGTTTGGCCCCAATGAAGGCTACACGGATTTTAGGACATCTGTGAAGACCAAGTGTGATAAGATGGATTCTTGGCTTAAAAATATCTATGAAGGGATCCCTGGGTGGTGCAGTGGTTAGGCGCCTGCCTTTGGCCCAGGGCGCGATCCTGGAGACCTGGGATCAAATCCCACGTCGGGCTCCCGGTGCATGGAGCCTGCTTCTCCCTCTGCCTATGTATCTGCCTTTCTCTCTCTCTCTCTCGCTCTGTATGACTATCATAAATAAATAAATAAAAAATTAAAAAAAATATCTATGAATACCTTTGAAAAGTAACTCATGAGGTTATTTTGTTCTTTAATATCAGGGAAATATATGTTCACCACGGAGATTTAGAAAATCTAGGGAAAAAATTGTCCACAATCTCACCGCCACTAGATAAAAATAGTCATTAGCATCTTGGCATATTGACCCTTACCAGTTTTGAATCTCTCTCTCTCTCTCATCACACATTTCCAGAAAGGCGTCACGCCATAAATAGTCTTGTTATCTGACATTCGTACTACATGATGATCATATTGCCGTATCATCAAATATTCTGTTACAGCAAGATAGTGTTCCATTGCTTGGATGCACCAAAGCCTATTTAATATTAGCACCTTTAGTCCTTCTATTACCAGCAGTACTGGTGAGCATTAAAGCCATTTCCAATTTTCCAGAATTTTCAACTATGTGGCCAATAATTTCTTTCCGGGAAAATGACTTAAGATTCTTTCCTTAGGATGAATTCCTAGAAATGGAAGCTGAGTCAAGGAAGACTAAAAATTCCAAGACTGTGGTCCGAGGTGTGTCTTCTGACAATAGTTGTTGACCGAAAAGGCCAAGGGATAATGAACAGATACTGGCTTCTCTTGGCGGCTGGATTTGAGGCCACAGCTGTACACCTATTCATGTGGGAGGGCTCTACCTTTTGTTTCCTTAACTCCCTCCTTTCTTTTTTTTTTTTTTTTTTTTTATGATAGTCACAGAGAGAGAGAGGCAGAGACACAGGCGGAGGAAGAAGCAGGCTCCATGCACCGGGAGCCTGATGTGGGATTCGATCCCGTGTCTCCAGGATCGCGCCCTGGGCCAAAGGCAGGCGCCAAACCTGCTGCGCCACCCAGGGATCCCCAACTCCCTCCTTTCTTAAGTCGGGTTTGTTGAGGTATAATTTACAGACAGTAAAATGTACTGTTCCTTGGCGTACAGTTTCATGAATTCGGAAAAACACATACGGTTGTGTAAGCACCACCGCAGTCGAGATGCAGAACATTTCCAGCCCCAGAAAGTTCTCTCATCCCACCCCAGCTTCTGGAAGCCGCTCTTCCATTCCTAGTTTTCCCTTTTCCAGCATGTGATTTAAGTGGAGTAACAAAGCAGTTAGCCTTCTAAGTCTGACTTTTTTCGCTTCCCATAACGCATTTGAGTTCACCCTTGTTGTTACCTTCATCGCTAGTATATCCTGTTGTATCAACGTACCAGAGTCTATTTGTCCATTTACCAGGCGGTGGCCATATGGGTTGCTTCTAGTTTGGAGAGATTATGAATTAAGCTGTTGTAAGCATCACATATAATTTTTTGTGTGGGTTCGGTTCCACTTCTCTCGGGCGAATACTCAAATGCTCAGCCATGTAAGTGACTTTTAACTTACACCCAAGTGTCAAATATTTTCCAAAGTGGCTGTACCATTTTGCATTACTACACGGCATGCCTGAGAATTATGATGGCTCTAATTCTTACCAACTCTTGAACTTGCAGTGTTTACATTTGAGTCAGCAAATAGCTGTGTATTAGTATTTTGTTGTGATTTTAATTTGCATTTTCCTAATGATTAATCTGTTAGTATCTTTTCCTTTGTTCATTAACCAGTCATATATCTTCTTTGGTGAAGTGTCCAATTCTTTTGCCCATTTTTACTGGTTTATTATTATTATTATTATTATCTGTCAGGCTTCTTTATATATTCTGTACACAAGTATTTGTGCAATATCTTATATCTTCCCCCAGTCTGTGGCTTGCCTGTTCATTTTCCTCTCTTAACCACGCCTTTCGAAGAGCAGAACTTTTTAATTTTGATGAAGTCCTGCTTATCATTCAATTCATCATTTTTGTGTCCCAGCTAAGAAATATTTGCCTTATTCATGGTTGCAAAGACATATTCCCTGTATTTTCTTCTAGATTTTCATAATGTTATGTCCTAAATGTGGATCTAGGTTTAACTCTGAATTTTTTTTTTAATATGTGCAAGGTATGGGTCAAGACCCAAGATTTCACAGATGGGTATCCAAATTCCAATGCACTCTGTTACAAAAAACTGTCCTTTCTTTATTGAATTTCCTTGGTTTCTTAGTGTTTGGAGATTGTGAATAAAGTCGCCATATATTTGTGCATCTCCTTTGTTTTTCTTTTAAAGATTTTATTTATTTATTCATGAGCAACAGAGAGAGAGAGAGAGAGAGAGAGAGAGAGAGACGAGAGACACAGGCAGAGGGAGAAGCAGGCTCCATGCAGGGAGCCCGACGTGGGACTCGATCCTGGGTCTCCAGGATCACACTCTGGGCTGCAGGCGGCGCTAAACCGCTGCGCCAAAGGGGCTGCCCTGTGCATCTCCTTTGGATTCTGTTCTGTACCATTAGTATTTTATCCTTTCCTAAGTACACACTCCTCCTGATTAATGTAGCTTTATAGCAAATCCTGAAGTCAACTTTGTCCTTTTTCAAAATTGTTTTCACTGCTGTTCCTTTGAGTTCCCATAAAAGTTTTAGAATCAGTTTGGTGATTTCTAAAAAACAGCTTGCTGGGAATTTGATTGGGATTACTTTGAATCTATAGATTGATTTGGGAGGGACTGACATCTTGATAATATTGACTCAGGTCACCTTTTTTTTTTAGTTTTTTTGAGTTTTATGTCATTTTTTTTGGAAATGCATTTTATTTATATTTACTAACTTCCATAATAACACAATAACTTTGACATGACAGTTAAATTGTATGGAAACAAATGTGATTTGACTGAAATAGCTTTGTACTAGCTTTGAACAAAGCAAGCAGTTGACAAAAGATGGAGGAAAGGGAAAACCTTTTTTTTGTTTTGTTGCTTCACATAAATCATAGCATATTGGAAATAGAAAATGTCATTACTGAGAGAGTCATAAATTAATAAATGAATTAAAAAATCCCCATTGAACCATAAGATCTTTTATGAATATAAGTATTTCAAGGATGAGAATTTTGTCTAAGCTCTTATTTTCTACACCAAAGTGCCTAGTTTTGTTGTGTATTCAATCAATACTTTTGAATGAGTAAACTACATTCTAAAGTCTTAATGACAGTTTACTTATTCAGAGGGAATTTTTCAAAACAAATGCCTTTCACATGCCCAAAGGGAGATTGGGAAGCAGATTACAGTGTGCAATGGAACTGAGGTCAACCTTTTGATGCCGAATCATTTCTTCTACCTTGGATTATGAAACCAGTCACCCAAGTGACCACTTTTCTTGAAAACTTGGCCTCGTGATTGAATCTGTACTGGATCTTGGCTATCAGCAAATAATTCATACTGACTCTAACCCTATAGGGCATAGAATCACCTGCTATGAGACATTGAAATTATGGGCCTATGTTTTCACTTTTGCCTTTAACCAACCTATACCATATAACTCTGAAGTGCCCTCCTACTGTGGATAAGCGTTCTTGAGACTGGGCTCAACCAGTCTTTGTGAATTCCTTCTGTCCCATGGAATTTAGCAGATGTGACACAAAGACTTGAAATGATTTCGAACATTAGGGCTTGTTTTCGGGTTCCTTTGCTATTGCCTTGAGAATATGTCTGCCAGAGAACAAGAGGCACGTGGGGCAAAATCAAAGTGCTCCAGTCATCCAGCCAGGGGCAGCCTCGATCAGCCTAGATCAGCCAACTGACTCCCAAATATGTGAACATGCATAGTCAAGATCTACATAACTGGCTAGCGCGTCGCTCCAAATGCACTTCCAATCCCAGAATCAAGTAAAACTACAGAACTATGGATAACTCCATTTCACTTCATTTTTATTTTTAATCACAAAGAGGTTATATTGTCTTAACCCTGTTGGTAAATGATTGAGCATCCTGACTGTGTTATGAGGACAGGTCTAGAAAAGGTCAAAAGAAAGACAAGCAACCAAAAATGATTAATCAACCTTTTTTTTAAAAAAAATCTAAGTTCGTAGAACTATTTGCTGAATTGTGCTTTTTCTTTAATAGCTATCCTTTGAGGTAGGAATGCCATAGCATAAAGATAAGAATCATAACATTTAAGACATGTTTATGAAGTTTAAACCACTAACTTGGCTGCAGTTGAAATGCATTCAGCTCCTCCCTGCTGTGTTCAGAGCCGTCCCAAAGGCCGGGCTGGCAAAGGTTCCTGCTACTGCTGCCTCTTCCCCAGCTGGCACTGCAGGCTACGAGACAAATGTAGGCATTTAACCCACATTAAAGTGCACTTGGAAGTATTAGAATTTGTGTTTTTCAGGGTTTTGACATGGGACACATTTCTAATCTGTGGGGTGTGTTTAGATCAGAGGCTCTTAACAACAGGATGATTTTTAATGCAGCTTAAATTCTAGAGTCTCCTAATGGAGCCAAAGAGAAGACAAATGCCCCACAACCATGCTGCTGTCAAGGGCAATCCCCACCCCTCCGGGGGCCAGGACAGAACCCACCACAGTCTGTCCATCTTTCGGAAAGCTCAAGGTGGCCTGGAGTACTTGAGCCTCTAGCTCTCGGCAGTTGACTCATTTGGTTTATTTTGTTCGCTCTCTCCTGACCCAAGTCTCTCCATGGTTTTGTCATTTACCTATAAATTACATTGCCTCCTTGGTGAGTGAGAATAGACTTTGGGAAAGCCAAATTTGGTTTAGATTACATTCTTGGGGGACAAATAGAAAGCACTAGTCTCTGAGGCCAGTCTGAGGCTATGCACATAATTTAAAAGGGGTGGTCAAAAAAGTCAAGCCTTATGAAATATTCTGAAAAGCAAGGCAGGCTTAAGTTGATAGTGTCTACAAGTGTGTTTACATGAAAAGAATAAATCAAAGCATATTCAATAAAAGCGATAGGAGACAGATGATGTGATGGAGTCACATATACTTGGTTCAAATCTCTCCTTTACCCCTTACCAGCTGTGGGATGGAGTCTCAGTTTCCTCTATTCTAAAATGGGGACAGTAAAAGAACTTACTTCAAAGGATTGTCATAAACTTTAAAAGAAATAGTATGTAGAGAGTGACTGATACTGCCTGCAACTGGACGTATACTCAATAAAAAGTAGTTAGTATTGTTAGCATCATTGCCATCATTTCTAGTGAAAGTGCTTTGATGTGATGTCAAAAACGACCAGAATAAAAAGTTTTATCTGCACTATATTTACAGCTGTGCTAAAAACAGTAATAGGGAAATGTTGGCAATACATCGAAAGCTCTTGTGTGAGTTAGGATGATGGGATTATTGGTGGCTTCCTTCTTTCTGCTTTGGTATTATACTATATTTATGATTAAAATACTTAAAAACGAAAATTATTTCATTTATGAACAATATCACTTATGTGGTACCCTTATATGGTATTCTTACTAACTAGTGTAACCTGAATCCAGTCATGAAGAAACAATATCCTGGAAGATAATTTCTCTGACCTCTTCAGAAAGATAAATGTCGTTAAAAAAAGAAAAAAAGAAAGAAAGAAAGAAAGAAAAGGCAAGAGAATGGAGAACTGTATTATGGTATAAGAGACCCCAAAGATATAACCACCAAATATAGTGTGTGAATCTTGATTGGATCTTGAATCAGGGTTTAAAAAATATAAGTCGATTTTGGAAAAATTGGGGAATTTAAATAGGGCCTATTTATTATACGATGTATGGTACTGTTTCTTGGTTATGTTGAAGAAAGTGTCATTATGTAGCAAAACACCCTTATTCCTAGGAAATGCATGCCGAAGTATTTATAAATGACGTGTCATGATATTGGCTACATATCTGTATATCTAGCCATCTTATCTCTTGAGAGAAATAAAGCAAATACAAATAATAAATATTTCAAAGCTCCAGGGAAATTTAGAGGTTTAATCAAAATGACACACAGAGAAATCAAGTGAGTTACAGGTCAAAGTGGACAAGACTAAACCCACAGGTAAACAAAACAGCCTTAGTCTGGTTAGCCAAGTTACATCTTTTCAGAATATTAGGTCTTTTGAAGGGATAGAAAATTCTACTACTACAGTCCCCAGGATGTCTGGTGCCGGAAATCTCCCATCTCTGAGAGAAGCAGGATAAGGTCTTGAAAGTCATATTAGTTATTGTATTAATAACATATCATCTACGGGTTAAAAATTTTTAAATTTTTAGCATGATTTCGTATCTGTTAAGTGCTCTGGGTCCCACAAGAAGCCAATCGGAAATGGCTGTAGAGTCTTATGACGTACTTTCACCTGATTTATTTTACACGGATCGATTTCTTACCTCTACACCCAATTCCCGGCGGACTGAAACCATGTGATCCCAGCACACATCTGCAAGTGGCTCTTATATACTCTGTGCTCATTCCCTGAGGTGCTCAGCACCCAGTCTGATTCTGGTCATTCTCACTACTGCTTATTTGATTCAGCGGATGATTCGGGGATGCTAAGATACAGTCCTGCCCTGAGGCGTGTACGGTGTCTTGGGAGACCGATATGTAAGTGAGCAGTTCGTTGGAGATCAGCACGGAGTGTCGGAGGAGAAGAGAGCAGAGGGGTCTCATTCCAGGTTCGGGGCCGGGGAGGCCCACAGGGCAACACACTGAGGCGGGGACCTTTCCCCAGAGCTGCTAAGAAATTGCTGCCATTCCTGAATCAGGGGACGTGGGTGGGGAAGTGTCTTTTCCTCATTACCTTGGGGTCCCAATGAGGAGATAAGAGGCAAAGGGGCAACAACCAAAGTCTGAGTCCCTTTGATTCTCTTGTGGGCCCTCAAGGTCTTTTGTGCGGACTGGAAAGAAGCACCAAAATACATGGTCCCTGAGCAGTAATTCATTTTGTAGAAGGGCCAACAAGACAGGACATTTCTTCTACAAGAAGGAGAAGAAAAGGACCGGGGGGGGGGCGGGGGGACTTCCTTCCCACCTACCCACCCACTCCCAACAGCTGGCACAGGGTGAAAAATGAGAATGGAGCTACTGAAATCTCCCTCCAGTTATCCCTACGCTCCTAGCATGCCTCGCCAGAGGAATGTCTGGAGGATTTCAGAGGACTGGTGTGGGCATTCCAAACAATGCAGTGATTTTATCACTTCAAAGTAAAGTGCCCATTTTGAATATGTTGTTTGAATTGTTTATAGACCATTTCCAGCAATTGTCCTTCAGTGAGCTCCCAGCTCTATGGCCCGAGGACATCATAAACACTCCAGCATGTCCCTAACATTTGCATCTGTACACTCCAGACTCCAATGAAATGAATATTGCTGACCTGGGGATGCTTGGTTCAGTTCCTTTACCAGAATTGGAATCACTATTAGCTCACCCAGACGGAAAGAGCCACTTGCAAGAATTCTGATGTTGGAAGCCTGTGAACAAAAATTGTGACGTACAGGGACAGGTATCATTGTGTCGTATGAATCCACAATGAGAGTGAAAGCCGAGGCGATTGCTTTCAATGTACACGTGTTCATATACTTTACACTTGTCCAAAACTGATCTCGGTGTAGACACCGAGGTACTGTTCCCAGGGTCAGATGAAAGCAAACACAAAAGAGCCTACCTCTTGCGTGTGTCAAGGGAATAAGGATACACCATCTGCTTTGCCAGCAAGAAAGAGTCTACCCTCCCAACCCTGGTCTACACATTGGTAGTGTCTTCCATCTGAGGAAGGACATGGTGGAGGATGGACCGAGAGAGGACCGGGGCAAAGCAACATGTATTAAATGTTTACCCTCGTGCCCTGGAACCGCAAAATGCAAAGACAGGAAATCTGTGACAAGTCTCTCAGATGGCAAAATCTTGAGTCACTCCTTAAAATATCATTTTGGTAAATGACAAATGCTGGTGTGGCAGTGGGCCAATTAGGGAAATAATTAAAAAATTGGAGACAGGGTTGGTGAATAAAATGGTTAACATTAACACTAGAAGAAGGCATATTCTAGGCTGGCAATAATGAGATGAGGTGGGCACGTGTGTGTGGACGAGATGGAGTGGGAGTGAGCCTAGCACACGATGCTATGCCCTTATCATATTGGCTCCTAATTCAATAAAAGAGGAGTGGCAAGAATTTGATTAATGATGGTATCACTGACACAGATGCTAATTCTCCAAAGAGACTATTTGAAGAGGGCAGCACTAGTTAGATGTGTAGATTCTGGGATGTTTGTCTACACACGTCCTCGTACGTCTACTACAGATCCGTGGAAATAAACGAAGATGACCCCAACGGAAACACACAAGGTCATTTGTTCAGCTTGTCGCAGCACAGGAGTCATCATCTGTGTTTGGCAGAGATCCGTAGGCAGAGGGGTGGGGATGCTGCAGAGTGGAAAAGCAGAAGGCTTCAGGTATGCTCTGGAGGTCGTCCGGGAACCTGGAAGTGGAACCTCCGATGTGGTTGCTTTGGGGAACACATTGGTCCCAAGCTGGAAACGGAGGATAAAACATAGGGAAGCTGGACAGCACTGAGCTCCTGACCATCCTGGAGCAATTGCTGCAGAGCTCATGGGCCAGAGCACTGTCCACATGGACGGGCTGCCCATTGTCCGTCCACATATTCCCCTGGGCTGGGGCAGGTCTCCAAAACTGGTTCCGGTGCCTGGAGATGCCCATTTTCTTTAGTGCCTTTCATTATTCCACCCATTTGTTCTTGAGGCAATGGGTACCACATTACAAGCCCCTGGAAGACACAGCATGGTCCAGGAAGTTTCTCCAACTCTCAACTTGACCCTTCATTCCGACTTCACTTTATGCTTTGACTTCATGGCTCCGATTTGGGGCTGATGCCCTCGGACGGCCCCACTGAGGTTGGAAACCTCACCGCCTAATTCTGGGCTTTGATCTGATGGTGGAACTCAGAGGAAACATCTGGTAGACTCTTCCACCCTACCTCTAACTACGCTAGCCCTCCCGGACCTCAGCAACTGGACTTCCCCATCCAGCCATCCAGGAGAAGCTATCATAATATCCTTTATTATATCCTTATAATATCAGGGCTATTTTATAAGGCTAAGTGGAAGGCCTGCCTTCTGAACTATTATTTAAGATATGATGCATGCTTAAAAATCCACTTTTAAAGTATGGAGTCCAGGGGTGCCTGGGTGGCTCAGTCAGTTAAGTGTCTGCCTTCAGCTCAGGTCATGATCCCAAGGTCCCAGGATTGAGCCCTGCTTTGGGATCCCTGCTCAGCAGGGAGCTTGCTTCTCCCTCTCACTCTGCCGTCCGCCCCCACCCCCCTGCTTGTGCTCGCTCGCTCTCTCTCATGCTCTCTCTTAAATAAATAAGATCTTCAAAAAAATAAATAAAGTATGGGCTCCATGGAGATAAAAACGGAGAACAAACTCTCAGAGAGCAAAAGAAGAAAATGAGCTAGGGACCGGGGGATCTATCAGGATCATGACAAAATTGCCCTGTGGTTATGACATAATTAGAAACACCAAATCCACACTTCATCCATTTTCTCTAACAATGGAAAACTCAAATCTACAAAGTAATTGCGTTCTTTATTTTAAGTTCCACGCAAACTTCCTAATGAAAAGCCAGGCTGCCAAACCCAGGAGGGATTCCTAAAGCTGGCCTGAGGAAGAAGGAATGTGGTTAGTGAGGCCCCCTCTCTGCTGTGCTTTTGGAGGTTGTATTGCCTTCCTGTGAGGTTTCATATTTGGTTTTTTAAATGGTGTCACTTATAAGCAGGTCCCCATGCAGCCTAGCGCCCAGCTACTCTCAAGACTTGTTGCCATCTTATTCCCTGTGATAAACTCTCCACCCAGGACAGAAGAGTATTTTTGCTTTGCCTTAAAAATAAATAATAAATAAATAAACAGAACAAAGGAGAAGAGGAAAAGAAATCCTGGCTTAGAGGGAACCCCCTTGCGGATTGCTTAATCACCAAGATGCTTAGGGCCAGATGACTCCACTGCACGCCCCAACCCTCTTTTCCTTGGGAGTCATTTTACAAATGAATTGTCTTCTTCCCCTTTGTAGAAGTGCAGGCACTGGATGGTTTCACAACTGGGGGTGATGCTAAGCCATGCCCCAGGCTTGCCCTGGGCCAGGTTATGAGAGAGGACGGTGGGCAAGCCGGGCTTGGGCTTGCGAGGCTTCCTCCCCAGCAGTGCCTTCTGCGGAGCCACTCGACGATGAGCTGCCGAGGAACAGCGGGGATGAGGAGACCCTTGCTTTTTTTTGTTTTGTTTGTTTGTTTGTTAATGTAAATAGAATTTGAATTGAATGGTCTACAAATGAAAGGAGAAAGTAGAAGTAAACATAGGCTGCAAGGGGAAAATAGAGCCCTGCACAAAGCTGTGTTCATTAGCCAGCATGACTCACGGACGAGGTCTTCGGTAAGGGTCAAGAGGGCAGGCTGCTCCCCACCGCCGCAGAGCACTCGGGCCCGAGCATGTGTCGCAGGCCCTGTGCTGAAGCAGCAGCGCCCCGGGCTCGGGGCTCCGGGGAGAGTAGAGGTGGGTGCAGGAGCACACACCTCCTTGTGTTCCTCTCCTCTTCCGAGGCTCCCGACTCAGCAGATGAAGGCGGTGGAGTCATTGGTTTTAGTTCCACCTCTATGACTAGCCAGAGGTCTGTGGGATCATATATCATCTCGGTAGCCAGCCGTCCACTTCCCCGTCCATCTCTCATCCCATACTTTTTTTTTTAAAGATTTTATTTATTTATTCATGAGACACAGAGAGAGAGGCAGAGACACAGGCAGAGGGAGAAGCAGGCTCCATGCAGGGAGCCCGACGTGGGACTCGATCCCGGGACCCCGAGGTCACGCCCTGGGCCGAAGGCAGGTGCTAAACCACTGAGCCCCCCGGGCTGCCCTCATCCCATACTTTTAATACTTATTGCTGATCCGGGCCGGAGTCGATTATTCACTACAGAATGGTAATTCTTTGACCCTGTCATTCCTCCCACATGTATTAAATGGTATTCCCCTGTAAAACAAAAAAAAATTTTTTTCCCTTTTAAAATTTTTAACATGCATTCTCTTTGCAACTAGTAAGTAATCTGTGGGCTGATTTTTAACATTTGCCACAAGTCAGTGGAATAAAACTTTGAACATATTATATATTCAAGTCAGTCTCTCACCCTATCTCTTTGGCCCCTTGTTTGTTTGTTTGTTTGTTTAAACCAAAGGCACAGTGCTAAGTGTTTTAACAGTGTTTATAATATTAATTCATCTAACAGATATTTAGTGTCTACTATATGCCAGATGCTGCTCCGAGGGCTTGGAATCCAGCAACGAACAGATAAAAACCCTTACCTCATAAGCTTCATTCAGGAGGAGAAAGGCAGATAAACATAAATGAACAAAATATGTATGTTAGGTGGTGGTGGGTATGATGGAGAAGAATAATGTTGGGGCAGGGAAGGAGGAGAATTTGCAATCTTGAATAGGATCAGTAGGATCCGTCAGAGGAGGATATTTGAGTAAAGACCCTAAGATCTAAGCCATACCAACATCTGGCGGGGAGAGCCCTCCATGCAGAAGAAACAACATGTGCAAAGGCCCCGAGGCAGGCATACGCATGGCCTCCTTAAGAAATAACAAGGAGACCAGCAGAGTTACAGGGGGACTTAATAGGGAAAGAGGTCAGAGAGGAGGATGGGGCAGCCTGCAGGGTCTTTCTTGTGGGCCACCACAAGGCTTCAGCGTTTACTCAAAGTGACATGGGTAGCCTTTGCAGGATTTTGAGTATAAGTGACATTAAGTGACTTACTTTTCAAGAGGGTCTCTCTAGCTGCCAGTTATCCCCCACATGCAAAGAGAAGCCTGTTGCCGTCCCCTTTTTACACCAGAAGAAATCAAGACTCACAGAGGTTAATAAGTGATGTGCTCCAGGCCACCACCTATTAAGGAGCAAAGCCATGATTCAATCCAGCCTGTCATCTATCAGTTTATAAAATAAAACAGACTAGCAGACTTTGTCATTAAGGACGAAGTGGGGTTGGGGGTTATCTGTGCTGAGGGAAGGCACAGCTCCCCAGCCCAGGGGCCTCTGGAAGCCTGTTCTCCATCCTCCTCTCCGTTGGGCAACACATGCTAAGATGCTTAGCCCAGGGCAAGGAGACACTATTAATCTCCTCTTTTCTCATTGAGGCTCCTTATCTTTCCAGAAGATGACATTTCCAAAATCGCGAGTGCCATAAACTGAAGGCCACGGAGCATGACTCTTTAGAAGACAGTTTCATGAGCTGTAAAAAGTAATCACGGTTTGTCAAGTCAGCAAACCTCTCCCCTTCAGCCTTCCGGCCGTCACTAATTGCCTGTTTTGGAAAGAGCGCACTTTTGCTATTTTATTTCTCAAAGCTGCTGATGGGGAGGTCGGTCTCTTAACCAGAGGACCCTGCGTGTCAGCTCTGACCACTTGAGGCTGATAAGAAAATTCTACTCAAAAGTTTTTGTCTTGGCCTCTCTGCTAGAGAGACAGGCTGCCGACCAAAGAATCGTAATCGCCGTTGGAAGATGTAAGTTCCAAAGGGCGATCCAAGGGAAGTCCAGTTTGTCCAATAAGCAAATGACAGCTTTGGTAAGAATAGTTCTGTAATTTTTTTTTTTTTTTTTTTTTTTGCATTGCACGGGTCTAGTTCATCAGCTTGCTGGCATAATTAATACAAAAATAAGCATGTTGTCTTTTCCTAAAAGAATGCCGTACAAGCAGAGCTATATCTGACAGGGTACTGGAACCACAACCAAACTTGTTCTACTCACATTACCTAAGTTTGAACGTGAATGGTATCTGTTAATTGGGTTTTCAATGCTCAGTGCTTCGGCTGAAGCAAGAATCCTTTATGATATGGGGAAGGGCCGCGATCTGTCATCGAGGCGAAATGACAGCGCGGCTCTCCTGCATTGCCAAGAGAGCTGTTTGGGTAAGGACCGTGAGCACGTGGCTCATGCCAGGGCGACTTTCCCTGTGGTCAGAGCCAAGGCTACGAAGTGTGCTCATCACAGGGCCTCATTTGAGGCTCATAGGGAGCCGGTGAGCGGCTATCACCTCCGCGGTCTTAGAGGCAGGGCAACAGGTTTGGAGAAGTAAGCAACTCATCTGACGCTGCTCAGCAAATAAGAGTTTACATTCCAGGGGATCCCCGGGTGCTCAGCGGTTTAGCGCCTGCCTTTGGCCCAGGGCGCAATCCTGGGGTCCCAGGATCAAGTCCCATGTCGGGCTCCTGGCATGGAGCCTGCTTCTCCCTCTGCCTGTGTCTCTGCCTCTCTCTCTCTCTCTATGTCTATCATAAATCAATCAATCAATCTTTTAAAAAAAAGAAAAAGAGTTTACATTCCAAACCAGGCCTTCTGAGTGGAAGGCCCGGTAACCTTGGCTGCCCTGCACTGTGGGTATGGCATTGCTGCAGCTCTGATTTGACAAAGCAAACTTCCCATCAGCCCCTTATGATCCCTCTCGAGTATTTTTTTGGTTGTTGACGATGACCAAGCACCAGCTGTGCATTCGGTGGCCTGCTCAACCATTTCGTATGCCTACGATGTTGTCTAGGGCTAACGCCCACCCTGGGGAGACTAGTGAATTGAACAATCCGTTGGACTCTAATCTAAGGAATGTACTAGGTCTCTGTCTCGATGAGTTAATCTATTGCCTATTTGTAAAGGTTTTTTTTTTTTTTTCCTACCAAACTGTTCCTTTTCAACAGAGCTTTAATCATCTTCATCAAGTCTTCTATGGGGGAAAGTGTTCAGTGATCAAAAGGGTTTATTTCACGCTGCCTACTATGTTCTGATCTTGGAAATTCACAATGTACTTGGCAATTGAAAAATTCTGGAAATACCACATGAATAAACAAACAAAATTTTAATTTTTAAAAATTTTTTATTTATTTTTTTTAGCACACAATCTCCTACCCTTACTTGAGCATAACCTTTGTTTGCCTGTGTAATCTCTACTAACATCTTGGAAACCCCATGGAACGTGCTTTGGAGACCCTATCAGAGACTCCCCTCTAGAACAGAAGCTCCTTCAGAAGGCAGCTTTTTGTGTCTCTTGTTTATTGCTGAGAGCTCACCTTCTCCATGAGTGCCTGCCACAGAGAAAGTGGTCATTAAATATCATTTGAATGAACACATAGAGCATTCTCCTTAATTTCATCCCTGGTGTTCTAATATTCTAGATAAACTCCCCAAATGAAAATATCCCATAATTACTCATTTGAACAAGTACCACACTGACGGACACATTTATCCCCCAACCTCCAAATGAAACGACTAAAACAATTTTGTCTATGTTGCATATAATATTGAAAAGTAAAGGCCACAGTACACTAGCTAAAGATCAAACCCAAATACTAAACTAAGTATTTTTCACATTGTAAGTCTATAAGACACCCAAATTTTTGGAAGAAAAGTAAAAACTTTGATCATTCTGATACTCTGCACACAGACGCCAAGAATCTTTATATTGAAAACAGCTGCTTGACTGGCCATTTTTCACACATCTTCCAAACGTTGGGTGCAGGGAGGACTCCATGGCCGCAAACCTTTCATGGAAAGAAAAATGGCAATAAGTTTCCCCTTCCTTGAATGGGTATTGTGAGAATTCAGAATGTTTTCAAAGAAAACAGCATAGACTACACCGTACCGAAATTGGGTTTATTCAAGCTCATTAGCAAGGGCTATTTTTAAAAGTCAGTAACATTTTAGAACTTCAGAGCAAAGCAGGCCTTGGAGATCATTCAGCTCAGTGCCGTCATTTGATGAATGAGTAGAGACTCAAAGTAATTGAGTGACTTCTCCTGAGGTATGTAGCTTGAACTGAAGGAACTGGGATGAAGTCTGAGTTCTGTGGCTTCCACTATGTCTTCTCCGCAACAGTGCTGCCTTTCTCACCGTATGGCCTCCTCGAGAGTTGTCATGCACACGTGGCTCCCAAGTACCAGGAAAGTGCTTGGGGTAAGAATCTCAGAAATAGGAGAATCCTAGAGACTGGGTAGTCCCATCTCCTTATTTTCTGGGTAAGAGAATGTAGAGAACAAGTATGGAAGGCTGGGATGGTCACCCAGTGAATTCAGGATTCTTTAGAGCAAGACTTTCTAAAAGAACTCTTTGCAATGACAGAAATATCTACCACAGTAGCTACTGAGCACTTGAAATATGGCTAGTACAACTGGAGAACTGAGTTTTCAAGTTTAATTTTAATTTGATTAAGCCTAGATGGCTGGTAGCTACCATAATGGACAGCACAGCTCTAGGTGGCGAGGCTAGATGTGTGACATTTCCTGGGCTTGTTATATCACCCTACCAGGGTCTGGGCACACCCAAACTCCTCGAATGTGCCTCGAATGTGCAACTTCTTATAGTGTTGCATTACATATGTTTTAGAAACATGAGAAAATATAAGGAAATGAGGAGAAAAACCGTCTGCATTTGTGATTGCACAAGTAACACCAGACCCAACATAGAAGTCATCAAAAACAGTCATTTTGTTTCTAATAAATCTATCTTCTCTGTAATCTTGGGAAAGAAATAAAAGCATGAGACTGTATAGAAGCTTATATATAACCCTCCTACATCCTTTTATTTTTTTAAATGTTCAGATGATCTCTAAAATGAATACAGATTATTTATTTCTAAGTACAACCTCTAAATATTTTGTAAAGGCCAATCTCTTAGCCCCTTTCCAGCTAAATAACTTCGTACAGAGACACACGCTAATCACATCATTAAAAAAAAAAAATAGGCAGAGAGTTTTGCTTTCTTCTGCCATGGATTGCCTCAGAAGCTAACTGAAACATCTCAACTTGCCCACCAGCTAGCTGCGTCCTGTATCCAATTAGTTTCAGTAAATTATTAGAAAAAGAAGAGTATTGTTGAACCAAGAGCTGCATGCAATATTTAGATTTACAAACTAATACAGTATAAAGGCTTCCTAAGAAGCTTCCATACTTCCTTCTGAAAGACTGGCTCCTTCAAATGATACCATTGATCCCGACTTCAGACAGTTGGCCACAGAGAAGTAAGGCAGTGGACGCTCAGAGAACTAATTCAAAGGGCGGGGGGAGGCTGTTAGTTCCACGGCACATTAATGCTTTATGGACTCAAAAGGCCAACGTTCTTGTATCTTCACATACTTTACCAGATAATCTGGCTTTCTTGTCCTGATAAAGTCTGGCCTCGAAGACTTGTTTTTCAATGTCCATCTTCCAAGAGAAAATAAAAATTTTTAACCAGATGAAACTCGCCTATATGAATATTTTCTCCCTTTTTGGGTAGCCGATTCCCCTCTTCTCAAAATATCTTTAGTGTCTGCAGAAGTGGAGAACGGTCTACTGCTAGGATGCTGTTTGCCACGTTTGTCGCAAGAGAAAGTCAGTACGGATTGAAACAGGAATTTCAAGATTTTTCCTGCTTTCTAATTTTGTCTAAGACTCTGCTGGGTAATGGGGAGGGTCACAGGCAGGGAATCAGAAGGGAAGCTGCAGACTTTGTCTCCAGAGAATTTGTGGTGAACACTGTCTCAGAAAGTACTCTGACCACAGAGAAGATTAGGAGACCAAATGAATCCCATGGGCCCATGAGCCCAGAAAACTGTTTATGAACCTTTTTTTGGACATACATGAAAGAGGCCAAAGCAAATTTTAACAAAGCTTCTCAAAGTCGAGACACTCTTTGATGTGACTCATTAATTCAAGGAAAGGAGAAAATAATACAGAAATTATTTTTTTAAAAAAATCTTGGTCACATTATGAACATCTTTTGATCCAAATCAAGATCCCTAATAGTAAACTAAATATGTCTGTGTGTGCGTAGGCTATATTTTACGTCAGTAGATGAGTACAGATATCTGAAAACTGGCACGTCAAAGTGTCCAGTTCAAACCTGTAGGTATTCCTGTAGGGAATATTATTTTCCCCAATCAGGCAACCGAGAAGATAGATACTTGAGTTTTTTTTCACTGACTTGTGAGCGTAGATCATTACTTCTAACAACCAGGCAGAAAAGAGCATCTTGGTTCAATGTAATGCCACATGGTATATAATAACAAGCTGCTTTGAAAACGTAATTACTTTTATAGAAATATAATTCTTTCACATTCTGTTTTGTTGACAAATAGACCAAGCAGCCGCCAGAGAAGTGTCGATGGGACACTTTTCTCAGAAGCATACGCCTCACGTTAGCCAAGAAAAAGGGGGAAAACGTGATCAATGTGTATGTGTGTATCATGAAACACTTAATCAGAAAGATATACAGATCTTTCTTTTCCATAATCATGAGACCTGAGATTTTCTCGAGGGAAATGTTCCAACATGAGAAAGAAAATACATAGTTCAAAAAGCCCATGTTTTCAATTTGCCACCACATGGTTTAAATTATCTATGTATTTATTAAGGGCGCTAAATAGGCAGCTTAATTTAGGGAGAGGGGTCATTCAAGTAGAGAAAAATCATGTTTAATCCCTTAGCTCACTACAGGTTGATTGTGCTTTTTAAATGCATACAGCCTCAGCTAACAAAATTCCCCTTGATAAGAAGGTCCCCTGTCTGCTTCTAAATTTGTCGGCTGCCAATAACAATGGGAACTTGTTAAGCTCCTGGCTCCCGGCCCAGCCTCTCTGGGCATCTTCCAGAATTAGGGATTTGTCAGTTATTTTCTCTTTATGTTGCCAATGTGCTTGCCTCCAATTTGGGGGTCTCCCTCTCTGTTCCTGGCATACTATGTATTTGTTCAATTACGATAGGGTGGAAACAAAAGGACCAGGGCATCATGGCTTCTTTCCCTGCATGATAAGTCTGCCTTGGTTTTCTCTCTGGATCAGGGCAGAGCGGGTCCTAGGGGAACAAAGAGCAAGACGTGATTACACGTCACGTGTCAGAAATTTGAACACCTACTGGACATTTGGTGACATTACAGAATTCTAACTTCCTCAGGCGTCATAATGGACTGTTATGTTTTTTTTTTTTTATAAAGAGTACTTAGGTTTTAGAAACAGAAACATGTATTTTAGGTGAGATTTATATGTAATTTGCCTCCAAATAACATGGAGTGGGAAAATAGATGAAGATAAAGATAAAACAAAATTGGCCGTGAGTTGGTAATTATTAAAGGTAGTGGATGGGTATTTGTGGCTTCATTGGATCACGTCTATTTTTGGACACATGGTTGACATTCTCTGTAGCATCAACTGAAATCAACCAACCAAACAAAAACTGAAGGAAAAAAAAGTGCCAGAGAAGAATACAAGATCCCCAAGTAGTCCTCTTTGGACAAATTTTAGGGAAACAGAGTGATGGTCTAAGAAGCCTTGAGGACCTGGCTTTCACCCTTGGTTCAGTATTTACGGAACAGTCCTTTGAGTGCTGTGTGCTTTGTCCTGTTGTATCGGACCCCAGTGTTTTGTGTGGCATGGTCCTCTGTTCCCTGATAGAACACTGTCAACGGTGGGGGCATGGCTTGGATTTATTAGCCTCTCTCCGTGGGTCTCTGACCTCCACGTCCCATAGTCACAGGGCTCAAATGCTCTGGGTCATTTCTCCACATCCCCAAGTACAGCAGAAACAGATTCTCTGTGTGGACCTGGGTCCAGATACAGCCTTCAAGTTCCACCTATTTTTATTTTCAACCCACCCATGTGGCCAGACAATGGCAGGAAGCGTTTCTCCCAGTGACCCCACAGCAGCCTTCCTTCCTCCTAGGCTTGTTACTGTGGCTTCGGTTGTCTCAGTCCCCTCCACATGCTAAAAGCAGCCCTTTCAGGACTTCCCAAGACACTGGCTCATGTCCTTCCCCACCCAGAGTAGTTATTTTGACTGCCAGAGTATAGACTCCATTCTTAAGCTGGTGGTAGTATCAGGGGAACACCCGAGTGGCAGCCCTAGGCATAGGCCTCGTGGTCTCGTACCTAATTCTGAGGGCACGAGCCTTACCGCAGCTCCTGCGACCCTCATTTTGGAGTGGTTGCCCTCAGCAGATTTTGTGGACTTCAGATTTCGACATAAAATTCTCCTACAAAGTGCTCTGGGCCCCAGCACACTATCTTCCTCCCTGGTTTGGCCTGAGGCATCTCTACCTGACCACCCTACGCAGAGGTTCTGGAGGAATTAGGAAGAGAGACGTGTGTTATAAAAAGAAATGGTCATTAAGGATCACAAAACTAAAATAGCAGAACAAGCCTGAGCAAAGGAAACCATTCATCTCCTGCACCAAGCTCTCTAGTTCTCAATCTCTGGTAGGAGACCCCGAAATCTCTTGCATTTGATACCACATTTCATCCTTATTCTCAAGGGTGGGGAAAAGCTGATTATGAAAGAGATTGGTGTGGGAGAACGAAACTTGCCCTGGTCCTACCCAGCTATTAGCCAGCTCCTGGCCAACCATCACGCTCTGGGTGTACGTTATTTCATTCATTTACCCAATACCAAGTACCTACTATGAGCCGACCATAGCACGAAGCTATGCTGAAGGTACAAGGTAGGTAAGAAATGGGCTCCGCTTTCAAGAACCCAAGGGAGAGCAGACCCACAAATTACAAGCCACCAGCTATTGTAGTAGAGCGTGCTAGCATGCAGGGGCCCGGGTTCCCCGAGAAGGGAATGGTTCCTTTCACCTGGTTCATGAAGTGGTGGATGATCAGCTAGGACCTGCGGCTCCTCAGTCTTCTTGTGATTATCACAAGGAAGCCAGCCTGGAGAATCTATAAAAATCATTCTTCTAGAAGCGTAAGAATCTCTGCATTTACGTAATTGGGAAAGGCACAGAAATGGTGGTGGTTCGCCCGTAACCCTACAAAGAATTCGTGGCAAGGCCAAGGCTAGGACAGGGGTTTTGTGATTCCTGGCTCAGTGCTCCTTTTATCATCAGGTACTAGCTCAGTTTCAGTACTAAGAGTCGCCTTACAATGTTAATTAATTCAAATCTGTCTGCTTATTTCATCCAAAACAGGCCTTAAGAAATCACCAGTGGTTCTCAGCTTGTACCTAATTTTGAATGAAGGGAACGAACTGGCCTGCAAACTCTCTCCATTTTCCTCGCAGCACATGATGAGCACTGGGGCTCTTTGCAGAAGTCCCTTATGGTAAAAACAAAACAAAATGTAGTGCTCATTCCAATAAACTTGCAGTCAACCCTAGCCCAGAAGCAAAATCCCATGCAGAGAATATAACCCCTTGTTCCTCACAAATCTAAAAGAGAAAGAGATTTATGAGTAGAGCTTTCAGCTGTGCGAATAGACCATTGTTCATTAGGTGTCTTGTTGAAAATTCTACTTTAAAACTTGTTTTTTTTTTCACTGAAAGCCAGAATTTTTTTCTCATGTACCTATCAATAGCAAAAAAAAAAAAAAAAAAAAATGCAGAGTTCCAAAAACAGAAAGGAAATGTAGCAAATGAGAGAGAGAGAAAGAGAGACGAAGAGAGGCAGGGAGAGGGATAAAGGAAGGGGGGAGAGGGATGGAGGAAAAACACACTATGGAGCTCAAATGAACCCATAGCTAATGACGTCTGCACTAAGCCAACTCCAGTTTGGCCATACTCTATAAAAATGCCACATTTAGGAGTTTAATGAACCTTGATTCCTCATCAAATTAGCAAAGGTTTCACTACCTGACTCTAACTTACGCTTCTATGTCAGAGACTCAAGGCTGAGCAAGCTGGGGGTCATAAAAGAAAGGAGAAATTACACCGGGCCCTACTGGATTGCTCACCTTCTGGATTCCAAGACCTTGACTGGAGACTGGGGCAGATTGCTAATCGCGTCCCTATCTCTCTTCTCCCACTTTTAGCGGAGCCCTTGGCCGTCCAGGTAACTCCTTCATTCCTAATCTTTCTTGCAGGTAGGTGAAAGCAGCCAATGGGATGTGCCGGAAATGGTATGCGCCACTTTCAGACCTGGCGTTTAAGACAATGGACACACCCTCCAAGATAGTTTTCTGCCCCCCGCCCCGCCCGCGTTGTCTGTAAAACAATGAGAACAGAGTAGTCACTTTGAACCCCGAAATGGAAGCCACATGCTAAGAATGTCGGAGTCTCCCCACGTTTGGGAGACGGCACGTCTGTGGTGTCGGCACAACTGGGACGGCCCCTCATCACGGCCCTAAGTGGCCCCAAACCACTCCTATCTGAGCAGTAACGTGAGAGGGAGATACATGCCCATCTGCTGTAGACTACGTGATTGTGGAAGTTTGCCTCCACCCTAACTAATCACCCCACGGGGTGGGGTCAGAGCCCGCCCGTATCTGCTGACCTAGTGACATAAACTCCCTCTTGGTCTCTGAGGGTGGACAAAGCAGAACTGAGCCAACTTTGAGAGAAGTGGCCACAGGAGGTGTTCACTGCTAGAGGCCTGTCAAGGAAATGCTGAGACAACCCAAAACTCAGCCTGGTCTTCTTCAGGAAACTAAGAATTAGACTTGCTTCCCTGGAGCAACAGGGGTGGGCTGATTAATTAAAATAGGAGTTCTCTGCTCACATCTGTTACTCTGAAAGAATATGAAGTGTGACCAGTGGGGGGGGGGGAGGGAGGGCAAGACACGTCTCTGTAGAATGTGTGTGTGGAGGCAGAGACTACACGCTCTGAGCACGTACGTACAGGTTTGAAGACCACTATCTTGGGCCCCCGTTTCCATTCCAAAGAGAAGGGAAATGAGCCCTGCGTGGAATCCCCACTTGTCTTCTCAGCCCAACCTGATATCAGAGGTATTCAGCAGAGGCCCCCGGATGACTGGATGAACATCCATTCCCAGGACCTGTGAGCCCTCCCTCGCCACCGATGACCACGCGGAACTACACAAGTGCCGCTCAAGCTACTGAACGCTAAGCCAGTGGTTATCAATTTTAATATGCCCAAGAATTGCCTATGGGGCAAAAAAAAAACTCCTCTTATTTCTTAAATGCATCTCCCGAGGTCTACCTCCAGGGAGTCTTACTGAGTAGGTTTAGAGTGGGTACCGGGAATCTGCATTTTGACCTGCACTTTGGATGATTTTCTTCCAGGAACATCTTTTGAGAAGCACTGGACCCAAATCACGGGTACGAAACACTGTGGCGTGGCTAGTTGGAAAGGAACCCGACCGTAATCAAAGTGGATGATTTTCGGGGCCCCTGGGGGGTTCAGTGGTGGAGCATCTGCCTTCGGCTCAGGTAGTGATCTTGGGTCCTGGGATCGAGTCCTGCATCGGGTTCCCTGCAGGAAGCCTGCTTCTCCCTCTGCCTGTGTCTCTGCCTCTCTCTCCGTGTGTCTCTCATGAATAAATAAATAAAATCTTTTAAAAACGGGATCATTTCATTAATAGATGTGGTCACAATAATTAAAATTTTGCCAAATTTCTGCCGAACGTAAAGAGTCTGGGAAGCTGGCTCAGCTGATGTTATGACTGGTCCTTGGGGGGTTCCAATGGGCACTTATTCTTCTATCAATCACCACTTCTATCAATCAGTCACTGGGACTGTGGTTAAGTCGGGTGACGTCAAAAGAATGTAAGTCAACTCAGGTAGCTGCAGCCAGACATTCAGTGTAAAGGAAGAAGTAAAAAGGAATTTTTCTTTTTGCAAGATATACGTAGTCCTGTATCTGTCCCCCAAAGCAGGATGAAGATAGGAAAACATCAATACAATGGTAGGATGAGATTATTCAGGCTTGAACATGACTCATGCTGCATCAAAAGTCAAAACAGGAAGAAAATAGGAATAATAAAAAAAGAGCAACTCCAAAATAAATTAATAACAGGAATTCATGTCCCACATTATAAAGCAGTAAAAACTTGAGATTCGACATTGTTACTCCATCCTGGTTTTCTTCGGTATCTCTGCTTGAACGTTTTTATGAAGTTTCTCAGGCCGAATGATGGCCCTTTTGCTTCCTGCTGTCTGCCGGCATGAAAAATGTAGCTTTTCTCATATAACAGGAAATAAACTTCTGCGTCTGATTTCAAGTCTTGTCTGATGTTGGCATCACGACCCGACACAAGGGCCGGTGGTGTGGGCGCAGCTCGGACGGCCCCTCGACACGGCCCTGCGCGTCAGCCACACAGGTTAGGCTGCAGGGTGACCAGAAGCTGGCCGGCCCCCTGCATACCGTGGGGGGCCGGGGACCCAAGTGGGGGCCCGCCGTGGCCACCGCGTCGTTGTGCACCCCCAGGTCACCTGGGATCCCTTGGCGGGCGGTAGGAGGCTTCTCGGCAAGGGCTGCAGCCACTGATGAGATGCCTGAAAGCCGATCGCACTTTCCAGCTTTTGCTGGATCTGCCTCGCATCCTACAAGGCGCTCGGCAGCCCTTGGCCCAAAGCTGGGGGACGTCACGGGGACTAATACTCCCCCGGGGCTGCCGAGACTGCACCACGGCTTGTAATCCAGGAGGGGAAAGCCACCGCTCGTCTTCACGGCTCCTGTGCTTGGTAGCCGGCTTGCCTGTGAGGGCCCCCCCTACCCCCACCCCTGCCCCCCTCCATCCCATCCCGACCCTTGCGCCCGCTCATCGTCCTGGGTGGGCCGCCTGGAAGTGGAGTGACTCTCCCACTCCCTCTACTTTCCTCTTGGGACACTAAGCCCCATCCGCCCACCCGTACCACCAAACCAAAGGAACCAAAGGAACAGGATGGAGGCGGATGACACACACGTGGGTGAGTGAAGCACTCGGATTCTGGAGTCAGACGGCCCCGGGTTCTAGTCCTGCCTGGTCGCTACCGCCGTCCGACCCTGGGCCGCGCACGTCTACCGTCCCAGGCCTCAGTTTCCTCATCGGCTTTGAGACTTAAACAAGGGAAATACAGTCAAGGCCCGCAGTGCGGGTCTAGCGTGCTGCCCATACAAGCTTCCGCAAAACGGAAACGATGAGCCTCAGGACTAGCAGTAAAGACGGATCCCGGCAACTGATGTATCGTGCGTGGTCTCCCGGGATCTCCCTAAAGAACACGGAAAACCCTCATTCCCCGGAGATGTGCATCAAGCCAAGACCTCGTCAGCAGGTCTCCAGGTGTCTAGGGGCCCAGCGAGCCCACAGCATGACTCCCTGACCTACTTGCCGCACCTGCTCCTTCAGACTTTTCCTTTTCACCGACGTTCCTCTGAAGAACGGGTCGTCAGCGAGTTTCCACCATCGTCTCCACAGCCACTTGTCAAAGGGGCGAAGACTGGCCGATAATCCTGGACTCCCTCGCAGGGCCGTGAGTCTCATCTGTCCCCTGGCTGCCTGTGGGGTCACCGGTGACGTCCGCCAGATGGCTGCCACCACTCACAACCCCCAGGCTCCTGAGAATGAAAAGGGTCCCTGCGTTCTGTCCCTTGGCTGCAGATGGAAAATGCGGAGTCTCCGGGGGCGGGGGGTGCGGGGAGGAGGACCCAGCTCCGAAAAGGAGGCAGCAGAGGCGGGAGGCAGCAGTGCCAGCTATTCATGTGCCTGTGACTTACCGCGGACAGTGTGGCCATTGTTCAGAATCACACAGAAATTGTCCTATATGGCCCTCGATCTTATTAGCTGCCCAGCCACTTTTCCACATTAATCATTCAACCTGACGTGAGTAAATAATACCACATGTGGTGGTGATGACAGTTGTCTCCATAATGCATTCGTCTCAAGGTACTCATGGTTTTGCTTAAAATAAAAAAAAATAAAAATAAATTAAAAAAAAAAAAAAGAAAGTGTCCGCGAATGACTTAGGAAAACTCCACAGTCAGGACAGCTGGCCATCTTCCTGCGGAACAGTAGAAAAATTCAAAAACTTGTGTTCGGAGAGGCTGAGGGCAGGCGAGAGCGGCGAGCTGTGCTCTCAGCACGATGCCTTATGACTTTGATGAGACACAGGAGAAATTAGTGACACTCAGAGTGACTCCGAGTCGCCGCCTCTCGCACACGCCGCACGCACAGGCACGGCTCTGCTCCTAACTGGGTCTGTCACTTGCATTTTTGCATAAGACTCAAGCACTCTTGTCGAGGCTAGACATGGTCTTTGGGACAACAACCTCATTCCTTCTCATCTTCCCCCCTTCCTTCCCCAAACGCTGAGTGCGTGGTTTGTGCCTCATATAGTGTCAATGTAAGAAATCCCGAGATGAAGATACAGCTCTGGCCTTCGAGGAAGTGGAGACAACAGAGTCGGGGCGGCCGCGGGCGGGGGGGGGGATACTCAAACACGCCAGGACCGTGACGTGAAGTATGTACATCAGGTCCGAATTCCAGGAAAACACCATATATGCATAATTGAAAAGCTGTCGCCATCCCTACTGGGGCCATTATACCTACCGGAAGGAGTGGTCTAAGAAGACACAACGTGGTTGGGGATCGGGGGAGGGAATGCGGTTGGGAAGGAAGAGGGCCGGCCCTCAGAGGCCGCGGCAAAGGTAGACGTCAGTGGGTCTGGGGCTCACTGGAACAGAAGCCTGAGGCAGCAATCTGGGGACAGTTAAATGCATGGATCAGAATGAGAGCATCCATCCTACAGGAATCCATAAGCTCGATAGATTAAGGTCAAAATCATCCTCTCCCGTGGCTTCTCGGAGACTGGTCGAGACAAACCCTAGGAAAGTGCTCTTAACTGTAACCATCAGAATCACCCAGAAACAGTTTTATAGCCCTACCCCTGACCTGCTGACTCACATCCGAGGCCTTGGGAACCTATTTTTTTAAGCGCTAGCACATTGGTCTTAAAGCCGGCCTGCAGAGTAACCACACTGGTTTCTCTGAGCCTGCGAGCTGATGGGTTAAGGGTTGACTCACTGGAAGTCTAGCCAAGTCATGGCCACTGTGAGAAGAGAAAACCTTTTCAGGCATTAACACTTCAGTGAGAATCGTTGGTGTTTTCTCTTTCGAGCATAATTTGGGGGAGAAAGAGAGGGGGGGGGGTCTGTGCTGATGAATATTCAGGTACAGAGTCTTATGGGGTGAGTGGACATAGGACTCCCAAAGTTGGAAGAGCCTCTAGTTTACACTTCCACCCACTGAGACGTCTACTCAACGACATCCCTGGTAGATGACCAGTCTTTGCCTGGATACACCCGGACAGGGAGCTTACTCTATAGCAGAAGCTTGTTCGGTCATGCTGTAGCTCTTGCTGATTTAAAACAAAACAAAAAAATAATAATAATAAGACAAAACAGGAAAAACTCACAAAGCTTTAGGCAACTTCTCCCTTGCTCTTCCTGCTGACACTTGAAGAACTTTCCTTCAAATATTTCAAATCCCCTATCAGATGCCCTAAGTCTTTTCTCTCAAGCCAAACTTCTAGAACTTTCTACTACCCCCTTCCGTGACTGGTTTTGAGATCCACCTCAAGGTTTCTAGATGTTGGAGTCTTTTTTTTTTTTTTTCTAATCACAGCATGTAGGTCCCCACTCTCCCCACTCCTTGGCAACTGACACACATAGGGTATCTCTTGGCCAAAACAGGTTCACAGGTGCAAAGACCAGAACTCTCCCAGAGCAGCCTGGACACTGGCTTCTGACGTGGTGGGGAAGCTGGGGTTGCATTCTCCATCCAGAGTATTCCTGGAGCGCTGTGGGGAAGGAGCTTGGGGTTCTCTGTGCTTCCTCGTGTCATCCGTATGCAGACACACAGCAAGGACCCCTCCTTCTCTGCAGAAGGCCCGGGCCTTCCCGGCCGCGGTGCTGAGGAGATCAGGCCCGTTGCTCAGTCCTGGACTCTGGCCACTCAGAAAATGAAAAGGAGCAGAGTAAACAAGCGTAACGACGGCTTTCCCACGCCAGGCCCTGCGGAGAGCACCGTGTGCTTCGGGGGCACACAGCTCAGCCCCGGGGACCTTCGGGGCCGCAAGCAGCCCACAGCTGCAGGCCACGGGCTGGGACAGCCCAGCGACTGGGGCGTGAGGTAGGGATAACCCCGGCCCGGGCTCCCAGCAGCGGCTCCCTGAGAGAGGAACGGGCCAGGCCTCTGTCCTCCTGCCTTCCTCCACCCCGGCCCCAATGCGGCCTTGGGCGTGTTTGAACACAAGGACGTGGGGAAGCTCAGGCCGGACGGCGCCTGTTTCCCACTCAGCTCATTGCAGAGGGATCCGCGTTGCTCCAGGCGCAGCGACCCAGTTCAGCGGTTCACACAGATCACGTTGCTCCCCTGCGACCAATCTTCTGTCCAGATTTAGAACAAAGGGGCCTCACTCTTCAAGGAGGGTTGGGTATCAGAATCGCCTGGAACGATGTTTAAAAATATTATGGTTTGGGGGAAAGGTAGAGGCTTTGCACTGGAGATGCCATGTGCCCTCCCTGTGCAGCTGCAGGGGAGGCGAGTGGAGAGACACAGTTGTGAGAGTCGCCAAAACTCCCCAGCTGACTCTTCCTTGGGTTTTTTTTGGGGGGGGGGCGGTTCTTTGGGTTTTTGTGGGGGGAGCTTAAAACAATGGAAATGCATTCTGTCACAGTTCTGAAGGCTAGAAGTCACGAATCCAGGTGTGGACAGGGCCACACGCCCTCCAAATGCTCTACGGGGCAGCCTCTTCCATGCCTTCCTCTTAGCGTCACTTGTCGCCAGCGGTCCTTGGTGTGCCAGTCTGCTTCCACCACCACGTCACATTCGACCCGTCCTTGCTGAGAACCACTAGTGTACACGGGACAGTGAGCCAGGCCTAAACTCCCGTGTCTGTCGCTGATGTCAGGGCATGCGGGAAGGTGCCACCATCACCGCAACCCGACAACCCCGTGGCAAGGCCGCCGTAATGCCTGGAAACAAAGACGGGAAGGCTCCTGGGACTTCCTCGCTCATCGCGTCTTTTCCATTATCGTCTCTGGTCAACCTCCTCTTCAAGCTGAAGACGTTTGGGGGTGGCTGAAGGGTTTTGGGCGTTCCACGCCATAGCTCCTCTCCCAGATTAGGACTGCAGGATCCTTCTCCAGCCACGGCCTGACGGAAGGCTTCCCGCCTATCTTTCTGCTTTGCCCTGGAGTCCCGTCAGCCCCTTTCCGAGCTCGCCAAGCAGAAAAACACGAGCTGGCGTTGAAGGGTGACAAAGACTTGAGCTCTGTAGCAGAGGCTGTCGGCTGCCTGCCCTGCGTCCTCGCTCCCTAATCGCCCCTTTCTCCCTTCCTAACAAAATCCTAGTTTTTGTTCGATGCTGAAGCTAGGAATGACCACGCGGCAACATTCTGGCTAATGATACATAAGGTCTGGGTTTCCGGGAGAGACTTTGCTTTCCTCATGCTGCCATCTCCTGTCTTCCACTCCCTTCTCCTTCTGTGTTGTCTGGTGGCGCAGCAACTGTTCTGCAACCATGAGGCAAAAAGTTTGCAGATGAAGACCTATGGGTTAAGGATGGGCAAATGGAAAAAACGGAAGGAACCTGGGTATCTGACAGCATTGCCATAGAGCCCCGGCCTGCCTGACCCAAGACCCGACTGTGTAGGATTTCCACTCTCTATTTAAACTACTGTGGTCAGGGTTTTTTTTGGGGGGGACACTTCATTTACCTATTCAATTGTTTGTTGAGTTCTTACTTTGTGCCACACACTGCTCGAGACAAAAGGTAACCCCGTGAAGCCCACATTCTAGTGGGGAAGGGAAATAAAACAACAAGCGTGTAGTACACTGGATAACCATAAATGCCAACAGAAAAAAAAAAGCAAAAAAAAAAAAAAAAGTTATAGAAAGTCTGTAGGGGGCCTGGAAAGGAAGTTGCCATTTTAGACGGGATGGCCAGGAAAGGTTTCACGGAGAAAGTGACATTTAAATATAGACCAAAAGCAGATGCGGGAGCCAGCCTTGCTGGTGTCCGAGGGAAGGGCGTTTTAGGAATTATAAGAGCAAGTGCAAAGGCCCGGAGGCAAGAGAGTACCCGGCACATTTAAGGAACAGTGACAAGGCCAGGAAAGAATAAAAGAGGAAACTTGTGATGAGACAGAGAAAATGAGGAGTCCCGATATGTAGGGACTTGGAGGTCATCGTAAGGACTTTGGATTCTATTCTGGGTAAAGTGGAAAGTCCCTGGGGAGCCTAAACAGAGAAGCAGCGTGGCCTGACTTCTTTGAGAGGCTCCTTCTGGCCTCCACATTGCGATGGGTGCCGAAGCCAGGAGGCTTCTGAGAGTCGAGGCAGCTTGGACTGGGGTGGCGGTGAGGGGGTGAACAGCGGGCGGCTCCCCAAGCCCATGGCGTCTGCTGGCCGAGGAGACGGGGAAGGCGTAGGAGGTGGCAGGAGGAGGGAGAGGAATCAAGGGCCGCTCCGCTCCGGGGGCCTGGACCTGAGCAAATGAAAGCATGAGGCGCCGTCCTGGGGCGCAGGGAGGCCTGCGGAGGGACAGGTGGGGTCGCAGGTGCACTGGCGGGTGTGCCTCGACTTCTCAGGTCTCCTTCCCAGTGACACCCCCACCCCCGCCCCCCATTCCACAGTCACGTTTCTGGCGCCGGCTGGTGACGCTGGGGATCTCAAAGGTGCTGAAAGCCAGATTTTGTTCTTCCTCTATGTGCTACTTAATAAGGCAAGAAAATGGGCCAAGTGAACATTTTAGCAATGTTTTCAATTAAAAGCGTGGAAAAGCTTCTGTTTGTTCAAGATTTCACAATGAGATCATGTTTTATAAAATTCAAAAAATCGATGCCAGGACTCCCCGGTATTTTCCCCCCCTTGGAGAGAAGAGACATTTGAGGAGCGGCGCTGATAGTGACCCCGTCCCTGGAATTGTCTCTTCCAGTTATTAAGCATCCTCGCAGTGCTTTCATCTAACGTTATTTGATCCCCAACTAACTCCCACAAATTCTAATTTCTGGTTGAGGAAACTGAAGTTCAGAGGGCGCAGACTCTTGAAGAAAGTCGTCCCATCGGAAATCAACAGAGGTAGAGTTTTAATTCTCATATTCGAACTCTCAACTGGATTGTCCATTGTCTACTCTGTGTGCCCCGCGCCCCATGCCCCCAGGGGTCCTGAGTTGGGTCGAATCTATGCAGTAGCAATAAAACTTCTAGGAAGGAACTTGATACAACTTGTCGAGGGTGGGGTTTCTTTGCTTATGTCAGCTGCACCCCAAGCCTCAGTTTCCCCATGACTCCAGCCAGCAGCTGCGATTCACTAATTTCAAAGGACTCTGCATTCATTTGTGCAAATGGATGGAAAACGTGACCTGAAAGAGCTTCCTGTTGTGTCTTCGAGTCACCAAACTCGTGGTGAGGAGTCAGGATGGGAAGCTAATCCTCTCTTCCGAAGGGAAATGAACCGTCCCTGCTCTCCGAACCATCCCCCTCTGTCTTCCCCGCACCAGTGGGATGTAGGGGAACGTGTGCCAGGTTGTCTTTGAAGGACTTGACTTCTCCGTTTCTGCCCCAGCCCCAAACCCAGCCAGTCTTTGGTCTCCTCTCACAGTCCCCCGAGGAGAAATGAAAGGCGGAGAGAGAATCACACAGTTGCCATGTGTGGAAAGGAAAGGAAAGAGGCTCTCCCCTTAGTCCCCACCTACCCCGGTGAGATCCCCTTGCCACAAACTGCGCGGCGTCTTCTTCTTCTTCTTCTTTTTTTTTTGAGTTTTTTAATTTTTTTTTAAATTTTTTAATATAAATTAATTTTTTATTGGTGTTCAATTTGCCAACATACAGAATAACCCCCAGTGCTCATTCCGTCAGGTGCCCCCCTCAGTGCCCATCACCCAGTCACCCCCACCCCCCGCCCTCCTCCCCTTCCCTCACCCCTAGTTCGTTTCCCAGAGTCAGGAGTCTCTCATGTTCTGTCTCCTTTTCTGATCTTTCCCCCTCACTTTTTCTCCTTTCCCCTTTATTCCCTTTCACTATTTTGTATATTCCCCAAATGAATGAGACCATGAAATGTTTGTCCTTCCCCGACGGACTTCTTCATCATTCCCAGAGGTCTTGAAGCTCCCCTTCTTCGGCAAACCCACGTGCCTCTCGGGGGCTTATGAACTCACGGGTGTCTTGCGACAAGGGGAGAGGGACGGTCCAAGCCTTTTGCCGATGGCATGACGGTGCCCAGGCTCTGCCGCTTTTACCCAAAATGCACTAGGAGTGCCTCAAAAACAGAATCAGAAATAACAAAAGGCAGATGTGGGCTTGTTTTGTGAGAAATGGGAGTAGAAAATGAGATGATCGTGGACTCTACGAATGTAACGTGAGACAGAAACACTAGAACGTTGGCTTCTGGCCTTCCGGGTGCCCAGGACCCCCCCTGGAAATGGGTTCGGAGCCCTGCGGTGCAAAACGCCGCACCATCCGACTCCTTATGGGCCACGGGGTGGGGCGAGCTGATGTTTCTCCAAATGTTTTCCGAAATTGTCGCAACTCCACGAATCCCAGATCATTTTGAAGGTGGCGTCGACTTGACAATCGTGTTTAGTGTCTTAGGGACAGAGGGCTCCTGTAGCCTCCCGCCCCGGCGGGGGACACACTGGGCCTGGAGTCAGACCCTCTGCTCTTCCCCTGCCAGATGGTGGCCCTGGGAGCCACGGCGGGTGGCTAGGCCTGGGCCCGTCGGCGTCTTTCCCTGTGGGATGAGGGGCTGAGAGCTCCGGCCAGCAGCTCCCCCCCACCCGGTCCCCACCTGCTCCCTGGCACTCTCTCCGCACCTCTGCTCCGACGGGGCGGGACACATGAGGTGCAGCCGCTGGGTTTGAGCCGGTGTCTCACGGCGAGCCTGCGGGTCCCTGGGGCTGCTCTCACGGAGAGCAGCGAGGGGCCGTCCCCCAGGGTCCCACGTCATTGCTGCCCACTCGGGGCGGTGAGTGTGCAAGTGCGGCTTGCCCGCCTGCTGTCTGGTGTCTGGAGGCCCACGGGCCAGCCAGGACGCCGCGGGCAGTCACACGATGCCCATCACACTGGCCCCAAGATCCTCTCTCCCCTCGTTGTCTGGGGCTTGGGAGTGAGGAGTGTCAGCGAAGGAACGTCCTGGGCCTCGTAGTCCGGCCCCGCTGCCCCGCTGGCTCCCCGCGGCCGAGGGCCCCGGGAAGGGCATCCTGCAGGAGCGCGGGGCAGGCCCGGTCCCCTCTACTCCGTCCCCCCCCCCCCCCCCCCCCCGGGGACACCGGGAATATTCAGGAGACAAGTTCTATTATTTATTTGCTTAAGAACTTCCCTTCTGCCGTTCCCTGCATATGGTTTCTGTTTTCCTTCTGAATTGGCGCTTTCACAGCACAAAACCGCCTTTGTCGGGAGGCGGTAACAGGTGTGTTGTGAGAGGGAGCGCGTGGGAGAGGGTGGGAGGAACGTGCATGTGTGTGAGCCCGGGGGGGGGTGCAGGTGTTCACGCCGTCCAGGCCCGCAGGCTCCGTATGTGAGCCCGTGTGTGTGTGTGTGTGTGTGTGTGCAGGCATCTGCGCCGTCCAGGCCCCCAGGCCCCGTGTGCGAGCCCGGGGGGGGGGGGGGGCGTGTGTGTGTGTGTGTGTGTGTGTGTGTGTGTGCAGGCGTCCGCGCCGTCCAGGCCCTCAGGCCCCGTGTGTGAGCCCGTGTGTGTGTGTGTGTGTGTGTGTGTGTGTGTGTGCAGGCATCTGTGCCGTCCAGGCCCTCAGGCCCCGTGTGTGAGCCCGTGTGTGTGTGTGTGCAGGCGTCCGCGCCGTCCAGGCCCCCAGGCCCCGTGTGCCCGGCAGGTGCCCCGGGCAGCACGGCCACGGAGCGTGGAGGAGCCCTTGGCCGGGCAGTCTGTACGCCGCCCGCGACCAGAGCCTCCCGGAGAGAAGCTGCAAGGCCGCCCCTGCCGCCTCCCGCCTGCGCTCGCCAGGCCCTGGCCTGGCCCTGGCCTCCCGGGGTGCCCGACGAGCCGGGCGTCGGGGGGGCCAACTACACCCCATCACAGCGCGGCTTTACCCCCCAGGTGGGTGACCCCCACACCTGCCTGTCCCAGGCCCCGGCCCGCGAGTGCTGGGCGCCCAGGACCCGCTCGCAGGGGGACGCCCACCCAGGGCCCGCTGGGCGCTCGGGAAAGGCCGCGTCCTCCCTCACTAATGCGACTCTGAGACCGGGTTAAGCAGACATGAGGACGACTCCGCCGTGTGTTCAGGTAAGTGATCGACAAGGTTCCAACTGCTTCCGAACTTGCCAGCCGCGGTTCTGGCCGCTCTTCCTCGGCAGGATGAAGCTGCCTAAGAGGGTGCAGCGGCTCGCGTCCCCTCCCCGGAGCGCCGAGAGGACTGCGCACTGCTTTCAGGACACAGAACCCCCCTCCGCCCTGCTGTGGGCAGGCCCCGGCCCCCTAGCTAGCTCATGGGGATGCTGGAGGCCGTCCCGCCTCCCCAGACAATTGGACTGAGTCCCACTACGGCCAGTGGCGCCCGAGACGGACCACTATATGGGGCGCACCGCACAGCAGTGAGGCCACACGTGACGGAAACATTTTGGGGGGAAATACGAAAGCAGGACCCTTCGTTTCATCAGTCCCGTGGGAAAAGGAGCTCAGTTAGATTCTGGTTGGAAAGGAAGACTCGCCCTCTACTTTCGGGCAGACCTCATAGTATTGTGGGAAGATAATGTGCTTAGGACTCAGAGGATAGTCCGGATCTCACAGCTGCACCATGTACCATTGGTTGAGGTCGAGTGTGCTGGGTCCTACAAGAAAGCATCTCATCTAGCCCTTCTCCTCGACCAGCTGGCAATAAAGGACTCACCATGGGACCACATGTGCACTGAGACACCAGTGCAACGGTGGTGAACGGCACGGGGATCAGGGTCACCTGCGTACACCGCTAATTTGTGCCACTTCTTCCAACCGACCGCCGCCGGGCCGTCACCCGCATGGCTTGGTGGATCTGATAAAGGGAAGCTCTGACCAGATGGCCACGTACTGCCCCGTGGTCAGGGTCCAGTGGCACAGTAGGACTGTGGCTCAAATGCAGGTGTCAATTGCCTTGCTGGGTGCTACGTTATGACTCCCCCAGAGGGATAAAACAGCCCTGAACTGCTCTTTAAGCCTGTTTGCTCCACCGCTGTCTCTGTCCTTGCACCCTGGTATTGCCCAGGTAGCCGGGATGCTGTAGTAGCCTGGTCCTGCCATACGGCCTCTTACTGCCCTGCCCTTCCCACTCCACCTCTACTTCCCCTTGCAGGCAGGCTTCAGTGTCATCTAATGAACGGATTCAAGGAGTATTCCCAAGTGTGGAATTTGCTGCCCCCAAACCCAAAGAGGCCTATCAGGCATTGTGCTTCCTTCATGGCGGTGGGAAGTACGAGATGCATGAATTTGTCCCTTACTTTGGAAGAGATGCCCTGGAGTGCCCCAAACCCTAAAAACTGTACTGATGTGGGAGTCTCCAAACTTCATGAACTATCTCCTATCCTTTGGAGCTCATAGATTCACCGAAGCTTCCAAAGTGCTTGTCCTGGCATTTACCTCTGTCGCTGGCCCTAGGATGTGATATGTTTTTTGTTTACAATCTTGGCAGGAAGAGGGAAGCACTTTTGAGGGCCGTTCCCCCCTGCGGTGGCTCTAACCTCACAGACCAAGAAACCAGTGTGGAAGTTTTGTCAACTACCAGGTGGATCCATTCAAAATATCTATTCAGGGACCATTGAAGTAACCAGTAGGGTCTGTGGACTCAGTGATCCACTGTGAGCCAATATGGGCCAGAACCCCCTTTGTTCCCAAGCTCCTGGACCTACAGAGGGGCCCTACTACTTCAGGTCCCTGCTACCAAAGTCAGCTTGGAGTTCAGTCCACCAGATCTCAAAATGTCTGAGTATTTTCCTTTCCCCTGGATATAGGGACCCAACTGTAGGTCCTTCTGGGGAGGGACGTGGAGAGGGTGGTGGCATCATCACCCGTACTTCTCATGGTGCTGTGGAATCCTCCTCCCTGGTGACCCAGCTTCTCTTCCAGCCAATGGGTTCCAGATCTGAGAATCAGCTCAAATCCAGGAACTGAGCACAGGGCCTTATCTACACAGGGGTTCCTGCCCCCAGTCTCCTAACCATCCACTCTTGATATCTTTGGATTATACGGATTGAGCAGTACCCTTTGTGGCTGCCCTTCTCTCTCACCCTATGAATGCCATATCCTAGTCATCGCCTCCATAGCTCTCTGTGAGTCAGGCCCCCTGGCTGCCACTCGGACCTCATTGCTCATTAAAATCATTGTACCCATTTGCTTCTGACGGGAAGCAGCAGCTAAACCAAGATACACTAACAAGAAAGGCTGCCGCCGAGTCTGTGAGATGCTCTGTCGCTAGGATGACTGTCCAGAGTTGTCCCCTATAGGCAAACAGGCTGGGTTTTGCACCCCTGCAGCCGCAAGTCAGTGGTGTGAGATGCCCAGGTTGGGCTAGACAGCTTCCTGAGGCCCAGGGAAATTCCTAGCAGTGAATCGGAGCCACCACTCCTGGCACCCGGGGAACCATGCTTCAGGATCATGCCTTAGACCTAAAAGGAGTTTGAGTGACACACTACAGTATTCACTACACGTAGGGAGAGAGACAAGTCACAAAGCATCTATCCTGCCTGCGTGGACCATGGTGAGGGCACTATGCTCTGGAGCCAGGAGCCGGAGCAGCCATTTCCTGGCTCTTCAGCTTAATCATGCCAGAAGAGGCAGCTCCCCTGACTATCCAGCTCTGTGGCTTTGCTTGGAGACCTATCCTGAAAACTCAGATCAGAGTCGCTTTTTTTTTTTTTGCCCTCACAATGATCAGGTGAACTTTGAGCACCTCTAAATAAATCCCTTCCACTTAACCTAGTTAGAGTAGACTGTGTCACCCCAACAAGAACACTGAACAAAGCTGGTATTGAATAGCCGGCGTCCGTTCTGGTTAGATGATGCCGTGATGTACTGGTCGCTCTAGAAATTGAAAATTACACAAACTTTCACCTGTGCAGTCAGCTTTCTGGGTTAAAGGCAAAGTCGCTAGTTTGTGCTACCTGCCGACCTTCCCAGGACCCGCAGCGCTCTCGCGATTGTTGACTGACGTGGGGTGAGTGCCCAGTTTTGGAAAGTGGGTGTTTATATTACACATTTCTTTGGGGGAAAAGCCTCTATTTCAAGATTTCGCAAAATTGTGGTGTAATAAGCGAGATATCTCTGTGGCTACAGTGACTCAGGAGGCCTCAGTGCTTTAGGGAACGAGGACAATTGGCCAGTGTCCTCCAACATGCAGTCTAACCCTGAAAATATTGCCTTATCTTGGTACCTTAGCATTTACTCTTGTCAAAAAGGGGTTTTCATTGGAGTGGTTTACCTCCATCCAAGGGGAACTGTTATTACTGGACAAAATTTCTAACCAAGACTTTGCAAAGGCAGCTGGCTTTTCATGTGCTAGCTCTTGCTTTCCCCATTGATCCCTGTTTCAGCCTGTTGGAGCCAGGGACCCAGAGTCATCATAACACCCACAGAGAAAACACAAGGGTATTTTGCTTTAAAATGTATGAACTGTTGTTGGGCAGATAAGTGGGTTTTGTTCAGACCTAATGCTGAGCCATTCCAGCGCTGAATCCTCCCAGAAAACGGTTTATGAGTGTTTGGAGCCCCTGTCCTATCAAGGTGAGCTGCAGCTTCCCTTCTCTTTTCCAAAGCTCTTGGTATAAATCCACCTCTTTTCTCCAATGGCCTTGGATTACCCTCGAATGGTGTGCTCTGTAGAGAAGCCGATTTATGGAGATGCACTCCTTTGAAGGTTAGAGCCTACAGAATCTTGGGTACCTACTGGAGCACAAGAGCACGAATTGCATTCGTTTTCTCAAAAAGGAAGTATTTTAAAGCACATATAATATTTTTACCAGCGTTTCCCAAACATACCGTAGGAAAAGTTTGAAACGTTGCCTGGTCTTCTTGTTAGATCTCTAAATGCTGAGCCCCACTGAATCCTAGAAGCAAGGATTTGCTAGAAGCAAGGCCTGGGAGGCTGTGCATTTAACCAGGGCCCAAGATGACTCTTACCAGAAAAGTTCAGGAAACCAGGCCCTTTGGTCCAGCCCTCTCTCCGGCCAGTCTCATAAATGGTCTGCAGGTATCCTTACACACTTCAAGTCACAGATGGGCCCACTGTACAGGTGAGTCAGTTGGATATGGCGAAAGGAGTTATCAAACAAAACTTGATATTTAAACTACCCAAGAGAACAAACATCAGTGTATTCTTTTTTTTTTTTTTTGCTTTGTTTTTAATCAACGTGATGAGATAAACCTAGATGGACAGACTAAATGCAAACGTGCTAAAACATGACCACTTTATAACCAGTTCATGAATAATATATTAGCAGTGCTAATCCATTACTCTATCCTTTCATCCAGGATTCTTAGAAAACTCTCTGGCTTTTTTTCCCTGATGAGAAATAATTCTGTAGAACATGTACCAAATGCTGGGCTGTGTTCTCTGTTGTAAAGGCAGAGAGAAGTGCAGCTTGACAGTAATGAATGACCATATTACACAATTACTTAAATATGAGTCTTCAGCAAAAATGAAATGACTTTGAGGCTTTTCAACAAATACAGCTTTAAGCTCAGTAAATAATGGCTTGTGTCAAGTTTGTTTATTAGCATGGGTAATTTGTTCTTAACTAGACATATTTTACACTTGAAGTAATGTTTTACTAGAACTACATAAAGCAATTGTGCAATTGATAATAAATATGTCACTACTGGTAAGTAATTCAATGAAGTTAGTGAAAACCATGTTAGCTTAGCCTAGAGTATTAAAAAAGAATGCACAAATAACTAAAGAAATGTAGTCAAATAACTATGTAAAAAAGTCAACAATAAGAGAAAAAACATGGACAAAATGTGTTGGTGCATGTGTCCAATTTATCAAGCAACTATAACACCTGACATCATGCCATACCCTTTCCCTGGAATTTTCCAGGGAGGTATTGAACTCTGTTATTATAGACAAGAAAACTGAGCATCTGAAAGTTTAAGTAGTTTGTCTGATGACACACCACTAATGAGTCATAGAACTGAGGTCTGAGCCCAGGCATAGTTGACCCTCGTGTTTATTTATTTTTATTTTTTTATTTATTTATGACAGTCAGAGAGAGAGAGAGAGAGAGAGAGTGGCAGAGACATAGGCAGAGGGAGAAGCAGGCTCCATGCACGGGGAGCCCGACATGGGATTTGATCCCGGTCTCCCGGATCGTGCCCTGGGCCAAAGACAGGCGCTAAACCACTGCGCCACCCAGGGATCCCGACCCTCGTGTTTAAAGTAGTGTTGCACCAGCATGGATTTTAGGGTCAGATATACTTGTATTTGTGTCCTGGCTCAGCCTCTCACCACATACATGATCTTGGTAAGATTGCTTAACCTCTTAGTCTTAATCAGAACAGCATCTACCACCTAGAACTATTGTGAGGATTAAATGGGAAAACACATGGAGAAGATGGCCTAATTCCTGAGCCATGGCAAGCATGAAGTAAAGTCAGCTACTGTTAGAATGTCTCCAAGAAATCCAGCGCAGAATGATCAACAGACCAAGACTTTAACACCACTTTCATACATAGTAGAGAAAGACATTGTATTTCTCTGTAATCGTTCAGGTAGACTGGACTGAATTTAACCGAGGCTGGTTAGACACAGACTACAGATTTCTGAGGCAGGCTTCCCTTCGTGAAATTTTTTCATTATCTTTGAAAAGCATGTTTCATTTAATTTAACTCAATAGCCATGATTTAAGCAGCTGTGTTAGGTCCTTCCTTCAAAGATCTCACAGCTTTAATGATTGGGTATCAAGTAGTGGCAGGACAAAAGAGGGAGAAATGGGAGGCATCTCAAAGGAAAATAACTAGGTATTCAGACTGATGGGATAGCTCAGAAGACCTAGTCTTACCTTTAAAGCAGTAAAAAGCTCCTGGTAAGCTGGGAACCCTGCCTCACAAATTGATGGGAAGTTAAGGGTAGTAAATGAAGAGGAAACACTCAGATATAAAGGATGAAGAAAGGAGTGGGCCAGGCAGAGGAGTGTAAAGATGCAAAGGGTTACTGATCAGAGAGAGCACAGTGGCCTGGCACATCAGAGGCCATAAGTAGCTCCATCAGGCTGGAAGGCACAGGGGCGGGGGTCCCTGGGTGCAGGAAGGACTATGGTAGAATGTTGGGCTACACAGGTTTGAACGAATCCAGGCCCGAAGACTCTTGCATGCCCTTTATGCTATATTATGTGGTTTGCTACTGCAGCTGCCCATTATAATCACCTGGGAAGTTTTTTAGGTCTACTGATGGAGTACTATGTCCAGAAACATCTGGACTGTTTGGGGCCCACCCTTCTACTGAGAAAACAGAAAATTAGACAAAATATATTTTAAAAATCTGCTTGAACATCTGAGAGCTACTGAAAGTGTCAGCATCTGGAGGGCCAACAAGAAGAGAGGGAAAACCAAGAGTCATGGTCTGACATTTGGGGGTAATTGTTTCCCTCAGAGGATTGACTATTAGTATCAATATCAGTGCCTGAAAGATTGAGAAGTGGAATAGTTTTCAGTAGTTTCATAGGACTGGGGACAGAGGGTGGTGAAAATTGGGTTCAAAGCCCACCAAGGTAGAGTGGACCTGGTATATATCCTTGGATTTCATTTGGAAATGCTGAAATTTACATATTAGGAATAAGTATGGCTTGGAAATGAACCAGAGAGCCTAAAAACAGAAGCCTAGATTTGATTATCTCATTCCCTGGTTGGATTAAGTTGGTCTTATTCAAGTCTTTCAAAAGCAAAAATAAATTCTCTCTGATGAAAGATATTATATTATCAAGAGACTTTAAATGATCTCAACAGGCAGATCCCTGGGTGGCTCAGTGGTTTGGTGCCTGCCTTTGGCCCAGGGCGCAATCCTGGAGTCACGGGATTGAGTCCCGCATTGGGCTCCCGGCATGGAGCCTGTTTCTCCCTCTGCCTGTGTCTCTGCCTCTCTCTCCTCTCTCTCATGAATAAATAAATAAATAAATCTTAAAAAAAAATAAATGACCTCCACAGTGTCCCATATACAAAATTTAACACTCAACCAAAACCAACAAACCATAGAAAAAATACAAATCTTGACTGAGAACCGAGAAAAAATATCAGACTAAATAAACAGATTCATACAATAGTTATTATAAAGTTCATGTCTGGAATTATCAGCTTTTTAATAACCATGGTTAATATACCTGAGAAATAACAAGAATGATAATTTCAGAAGGAATGGTAATTATAACAAATATGAAAATGGAGATAATGAAAAATAACTGCAATGAAGACATCAATTCATAGATTTAACAGTAGCGTCAAAACAGTGAAAAATACAAGAAAATATCTAGATGGAGGGGTAGAGAGACAAGTAGATAAAATAGATCAAGGAAACTAATACAAAGTTGACATTTCTAAAATTCAGGTAATTAGTTAGAATCTGATAAGTAAAAAAGAAAAAGATTTTGGAAGAAATGATATTTTAGGAGATAAGGGCTGTGAATTTTTTTTTTATGTGAGGTCAACAAACCCCAAACAGGGATAAATATACAAAAAAAATAATGCATAAGCACATCATAGTAAAACTTCTGAAAACCAAAGGCGAAAACAAACTTTTAAATAGATACAGAAAAAAAATGACATATAACTCTCAAAGAGCAATAATAAGACTATTGACTTGCCAGCAGAAAAACTAAAAGCAAAACCAAAAGAATAACATCTTCAAAGTTTTTTTCCCTTTTTTTAAGTGTTTTTATTTATTCATTTGAGAGAGAGAGCACAAGCAGAGGGAAAAGGCAGAGGGAGAGGGAGAAGCAGGTTCCCCACTAAGCAGGGATCCCAGTATGGGGCTTGATCCTAGGACATAGAGATCATGACCTGAGCCGAAGGCAGATGCTTAACCATCTGAGCCACCCAGGTCCCCCATCTTCAAAGTTCTTAATGAAAATAAAAAGCGAATTTCCTAATTATGCTTTTTTGTGAAAATATTCTTCAAAAACTAAGGTAAAGAATTCCACTTTTAAGAACCACATAATCGTAGGGCAGGCCAACAATCCACGGCAAGAGAGATGCCTTTTCAGGGCTGTTAGAATGTTTAACACTTAAAAACCAACCAAAGTGAACGTTAGTAGTGAGGCAGAGCTACTAGAAATCTCACATGTTACCTGTCAGGTTGCAGAACAGCACAGCCACTTTGGAAAAGAGTTGGACAGTTTCTTTGGAAAGTAAAACATGTATCATATGAACCAATGATCTCATGCCTCCATATCTATGCGAGACAAACAAAAACTAATATCCACGTAAAAATCTCTATGTTAATATTTATGATGGCTTTATTCACAATCATCAAAAACTGGAAACAACTCAAACATCGATCAACAGGTGAATGGATAAGCAAACTGGGGTCTACCCAACCACACATCAGAGCTATTAGTCAGCAATAAAAGGGAAAGACTAGGGGTATTCACAACATAGATAAGTCCCAAATGCATGGTGTTAAAATAAGCTCAACTCAAAAAGGTATATTTTGCTATTTCTCTGATAAGGAGAAAAGCAAAATAAAATAAAATAAAATAAATAATTAAAATAAATAAATAAATAAAGAGAAAAGCAATACCACAGGAGCAGAAAACAGATCCAGAGGCGGTGGAGAGGAGAAGGACTGGCGACAGGAGTATAAGCACCAGTAGCCTGGGAAATGCTAAATGGCAAACTCTCCAATTAAAAACATTCTGAAAAAAAAAAAAAGAGAGAAAAAAAAAAAACGTTCTGGTACGTAGCGCTTGCCAGTTACCCTGGTGTAAATATTCCCACCACGGCCAGTTTCAAGCTACCGGTGTGGGGATACTGAACACCGCGCGGGGAAGAGATGCACAATATTGCGTGGTTTTCCCACCGCACGGACACGACAGAAACAACCTCACAACCATAGTTAACAGACCAGTGTAAAGGAATCAGGAGTCACTAAGTTACTGCCTATTACCTTTTTTTAAAAAAAAAAACAAAATGTATTGAATTCTCAGTTTGTGTAATTTAACTTTAAATAATGACTCTTTTTAACAACTAGCTTAGAAAATCCCTCAAAGTTTAGCAAGCAGCTTTCACAAGCTGCTACAAGCTGGCTCCAACACATCACTAGGTGCGAGGGAAGTGTGTTCCTTTTCCTATATGTGCATTCTAGCTCAAAATAAGCTCACCATAAAATATGCAAATATCTTTTGACCCATCAGTACCAATCCTAGGAATCTATCCTCACTCAGTTCCATTCAAACCTGTCCACCATTAATGTAGACGATAAACACGGAGATCAGCCTGAACCCCGTGGGTTGCACAGTAACCAGCTGCTGTAGGTCCATACAAGAAAGTATCTTAGCAGCTGGCAAAACTGAAGCACGAGAAAGCAGCTGCTTCTGGGACGGTGGCGGGGGGTCAGCAGTTAAGAGAGACCGACCTCACGGTACGCTTTAAGGTTTTCCATGTGCATCTGTTACTTTTTCAAAAGGTAAAGGAGACATACGTTGGTTTTAATCAAAACGAAGGAAAGGCCATTTCTAGTACGCACCCCCCCCCCCTTACACTCAGCCCCCGGGGCGCCGGCTCAGGCACGACCCCGCTCTCCGCCTGCGGAATGGAGGCTGGAGTCGGGGAAGCTTTCCTAGCAAGGGCGCGCCGCCCTGGGCCCGAGGTGCACACTCTCACCTGCTGTGCCAGGCTGCATTTCGGGAAGGTTCCGGGACGGTCCAGGAAGGCTTGCAGGGCAGTGGTGAGCGGAGCTAGGGGGAGCGGAGAGGCCCTGAGAGGGAGGCTGAAAAGAGAAAGACAAAGAATCAAAAATAGGACCTTGGAGACACCGACACTTAGGAGGAGGAGGAGGCGGCGGCGGCTGGAAGACACAGGGGAGGAGGCGTGCTCCGAAAGGACCTACACACCTTAACGTGCCTTACTGCAGAAAGGTCGAGAGAAAATACATTAGTGGGGAAAATTGCTCTTTTCTCTGTTACTGCAAGGGCGTTGGGTATCCAGGCCTCGGCCTGGGTTTTGGAAACAGGGCGGCGGGGCCTGTGGACTCACGTCGGGGCACCCGGCCCGGTTCTGGCTTCCCTGGGCCCTGCTCCTCAGCAACGCGTGAGGCAGGGTCCTGTCCCCGCGTGTCGGCCGGACACGGGAGGGCGGCCAGCGCCCCGCGCCCCAGGCCGTCCGTCTGGGAGAAGCTGGGCCGAGCTGGGCTGCATCGCGGCTGCAGGCGGCCTGTGCGCCTCCAGGGTCAGAGGCACAGAGGGGAGCACCTCCCTGCGCACAGGCCGCCGCCCGGGTCAGGGCCCCCGGGAGGACACCCGACGGCCGGGTGCACGGCCTCCCCCTGTCCCATCGGGGTCACACCAGAGGGCCCACCAGGAAGGCGGCCGAGGTGCAGCAGCTCCCAGGACTCCGGACCCGCCTGCTGCAGACGGGCCTCGCTGCGAGGACTCGCGAGCCACCAGGGAGCACTTGGAGCTCCCGGGGAGCAGTGGGGCTGCACCCACCAGGTCTTTAACACCCGCACCGCATGGCCGCCTAGCCTAAGCACAACAGGTGCGGCGGCCCACGGGGCCCAGTGGGAGGAGGGCACCCTCGGGGCAGACGAGGTCCAAGAGGAGGAGAGCACCCCTGGGGCCGATGGGGTCCAAGAGGAGAGGCACCCCCAGGGCAGACGGCGTTCAAGAGGGGGAGAGGCACCCCTGGGGCCGATGGGGTCCAAGAGGAGGAGAGGCACCCCGGGGGCCGTGGGGTCCAAAAGGTGGAGAAGCACCCCTGGGGGCCGACAGGGCTCAAGAGGACGGGCACCCCTGGTGGTCTGCTTCCATCCCTGAGCGTGCATGTGGCCTCGCCGGTCAGGGTCACCCCCAGGAGGTTTTCGGGCGCTGGGCGGCAGGTGGCCCACGCAGGACAGGTGCGGGGCAGGACAGGAAGTCCCCTCCAGCTCGTTCCCTGTCTTGTGCTCTGTAGATTCCTCTGCTCTGGAACCTAAAGGAGACTCCTTCCGAGGACCGGCCCATGTCCCCTGTCCCCAGATGACTTCGTGTCCTGGGCCTCTCCCCCCCAGGCCCGGACACAGCCCTCAGCACCGACCGCGCAGGTGAGCCATGTCACCGACTGACCTGGTAAAGGTAAGTGGCTGAAGACCAGCAGAGGCCAGAACTTCAGGTAAAGCAGCCAGGAAAGGTGACCTGGAGCCGGAGGTAACTGTGAGGCCTACCTGGCGTCAGAGCCTTGGCCGCCGAGGGGCCCCGCAGCCCTGCCCCTGCCACCGCGGCCCGACCAGTGTCAAAGGCTGGCTGATGGCGATGGTGACCCCCTGGGAGGAGGGGGCCCAGTGGGGAGAGCACCGTCCTCGTGCTCCCCGAGCTGGGGGGCACCACGGCCGTCGCAGGGGTCCCCCCACCTCTGCGGTGCCTCTGGGGTCCCCGCCTCCCCTGCACGAGAAGGATGCTCACTTTTTTCTAAACTGAGCATCATCATCGGTGACAACTGTCTGGATTCCCTGCAATTGCGACAGGACTCCCGGCCGCGGCGGTAAACTAAGAGCTTGCCGTGGGGTTTGGCCCGGCAGCTAACGCGAGCGTTCAACCCCGTGTTGCTTACACGCCGTATTGCGCTTAACACGTATTAGGTGACCAGACGTTGTGTCCACTGCACGGGCTCCTAACTGCCCACAGCGTCCTGGTCAGTCACAGCTCGGCTCTGGCAAACGTTCCTCGTTGCGAAGACGCTCAGGCACCTGTTGTCCCGGTGTCGGTCTGCAACGCCTGTCCTGTCCGACGCGCTCTGCGCTGGAAAAGCCCGTGCAAATAGGCACAGTGTCCCGCAGACGCTGATTAAACGGGGGTGGTTTTTGCCTCCCAGTGACTTGGATTGATGAACTCACAGGAAACACTGATTCGTTGGAACAGGGGGAAATAATTTTTTTTCTTCTAGTTCTTCTTGGGAGTTGGCCCGTGAAATAGCTTTTGCAATTGATGGGGAAACAAACTTATGCAGAATAAATGTCTTTTCTTTGACTTCAACAACTGGAGATTTCTTAATGCCTAATGTCAAAAAAAAAAAAAAAAAACCCAAAAAACAAAAAAAGATGGTCTGTTTTGGCCACCCTGAACTAATTAGTTTCAGCTGTGTTTTGAGAGGTCATCGAGCCAATTAGGAGATTGGGATAACTGAAACAGCAAACTTCTATTGAGGAGGACGTGAACTTGGGGTGTCAGGATGATGTCCGTGATGTATGCACTGCTGTAGGCTTTTAAAAATCTGCGGTCATGCCCTGAGTACATTACCTTTTCCCCACATTCTAACTGTGAGGACGGTGACTCCCAGCAGTAGAACGTCCCACGGCCAAGCGGGTGACAGCGCAGCCTAGCAGAGGGCTCTTCATTCCCAGACCAGGGCCTTCTTGTATCAGGCCAGTGGTTTACAAATTCTTTGAGGCCATGGAAATCTTTCTTCAGTGAAATCTCATCAGGGAGCCTAATATTTCAAATGGAGTGAGCCCGCTTCATAACTCTAAGTCCGTTTCAATGCCTCCATCAATTTTCAAAAATGCTTTTGCCAGATTGCAAGAACTCATAAGAAAAGTGATCCCCCTCCCCACCCCACTCCCCTGGCTCTATCTTCAGAAGAAATGGAACTCGAAAGCTTTCTAAAAGCTTCTTGAGCTGAAGGTCTCAACACTGCTGATGGGCAGTGCTGTCACCAGGCAGGGTGACGTCCGGGCACCTCCGGCACTTCAGCAGAATCTCTAGATGGGAGGCTCACCTGTAGCATCTCTCCAGGTCCTGGCCTTGCATTTTGGACCATGCAGAAAAACATCGAAAAGGAGACCTAGGGGATCCCTGGGTGGCTCCGCAGCTTAGTGCCTGCCTTCGGCCCAGGGCGTGATCCTGGACACCCGGGATCGAGTCCTGCATCGGGCTCCCCGCATGGAGCCTGCTTCTCCCTCTGCCTGTGTCTCTGCCTCTCTCTCTCTCTCTCTGATGAATAAAGAAATAAAATCTTAAAAAAAAAAAAAAAAAAGGAAAGAAAAGGAGACCTAACCGAATCCCTTCCCTTAACCACCGGTGAAGGCCTCCTTTCTTGAACAGTCTTGAGAAAAGAAGGCAAGAAGAAACCAATGGTACGTGTAAGTGTCTGCTGTGGGCAAGGCACGTATACGCAAGATGATTTCCGGGTCGCGGTTGGCCTCGTGAAATGGGTGCTTTCTTCTCATTTCACAAAGCGGGGGGCGCGGGAACAAGAATCAAAGCAGCTTCACAAGTTGCCCAACGGGTGACTCTGTCGAGAGCTGGGGTCTCCGTACGGGCACACCAAATTCCAAAGCCCATGTTCCTTCCACCGCCCATCTCTTAGCCTCTCAGTGCCGGTGTCTCTCATAATCGCCAGAAACAACAGACTATGGGGCACAGTTTTCTTTCTTTTTTTTTTTTTTTTTTTTTTATGATAGTCACAGAGAGAGAGAGAGAGGCAGAGACACAGGCAGAGGGAGAAGCAGGCTCCATGCACCGGGAGCCCGACGTGGGATTCGATCCAGGGTCTCCAGGATCGCGCCCTGGGCCAAAGGCCGGCGCCAAACCGCTGCGCCACCCAGGGATCCCAGGGCACAGTTTTCTATTACAAGGTACCTTTCTATTGTAAAAGCCAGATCTCCTCAGTTAGTAGACTATACACACCTGGAGGCGCTCAGACCATGATAGGTTTTGCTTTGAACAATGCCTGGTACGCAGAAGGGAGTTCCCTAGCTTAATTCCCTCTTTCCAAAATGGTGAGCGTGCACGCCGTTATAATCTGTATTCACGATTGCACGCTATACAACTCATGTCCTTGACAGACACGTATGGGTAAGTCCAACAAAAATATCTCTCCATCCTATCACAAGACGGTCTGTGCAGACAAGACACGCGGATCTGTTAGGCTGAGCTTTGTTTGGTTGGGAGAAGCAGTCACTCAGATGAGGCCACAGATGCCATTCATGCACAGGGAGATTCTTGGCCAGGAGAGGAGTGCGCAATTTCTAAATACGCTCGTTGAATTCTCTGTTCTTGACTTTTCATGGCTATAGATGATCCTTTGCATCAGTTAATCCAAAAAAAAAAAAAAAAAAAAAAACCCATAGCGGGGCCGTCATTTCTGAACGCACTCGTGACGAATTTCCTCTCGCTGAGTAGCTCTTTCTGGAAGAGGTCCTGGAGGTATATATCATTTGGTTTCACAACAGCGAGTGCAGTTGCCCATACCAAAGAAACAAGAGGAAGAAGAAGAAAAAGCAAAAGGAGGAGGATGAGATAGGATTATCAGTGTAGTTTTTTTAAGCCAGTTTTTTTCTCTGCTCTTTCCTCTGTGATAACCATATTAGGAGACAGAACATTTTGGCAATTTTTTTTTTTACAATATAATCATTCCCCCCCTCCCCGAAATTTTAAGTTGTACTTGGCATTAAATGACAGCAGAGTGTTGATAGCAAATAATAAGCCTGGGGAATGTCTATACAGACACGCGGTTTGAATAAAAGGACATGACTTTTCATTTCTTGAAAGCGGAGCTTCTCTGGTTGGAGGAAGGGACCTCAGCCTTCTCTCCCGTCTTAGTCAGCTCAGGCCACTACAACAAACCGCCAGAGGTGGTTTTTCAACAACAGACATCCGTTCCTCACTGTTCTGGAGGCTACGACGTCCAAGAGCAGAGTCCAAGACTCAGTGTCTCCTGAGAACCCGCCGCCCTGGTTTTGACGCATCTGCCTTCTTGCTCTATCTGGTGGAGAGAAAGAAAGGGCTCTGGGTCTCTTCGTTGAAGGGCTCTAATCCCATCATGCCCCCCCCCCCACCTTGACTGTATCAAATCCTAATTAACTCCGAAAGGCTGTACCTCCAAATACCATCACACTGGGAGTTAGGGCTTCAACATATGAATTTGGGGAGGAATGTAAGCATTCAGTCCACGGTTCCTCCCCCTTGTTCCTACTTTTCACCGCCTCCCCCCAAGGGACTCTCCAGAGCCACATTTGCAAACCCCTCTGCTCCCCATTGCCTGTCTTTTGGGAGAGCACCCTCTGGATAACAAATGTTTTCCTTTTCCCTTTGTTTTAGCAGACACGTAGCCTTGGAGAACCAAAGCAGCCAATCTAACCCCCCTCCCCAGTTCTAGAATAGTTCCCTTTCCAAAAAACTGGAATTCTGCAGGTGGCCTCAGGGGAAGGGGGATGGGAGGGAAGAAAGTTACAATAACAGCAGGTTTTTCCATTTTTTTTTAAGGCCCCTTTTTGTTGCTACAGTATTTTCTTTTTCGCATAAGGAAAACCAAAATAGTTTGGTGAATATTTTTTAGTAAACTTAAAAATAATTCTCTATATTACAAAAGAATTTATGCTCATGTAACTTGGTACAAATAAATTAGGGCTGTGTCTCTGAACCAAACTTTGGGTTTTAAAAACTTGAAAAAGCCTAGCTATTTTGGGATTCACACAACAAGCTGCAACTCCTCGTGGCCAGAGATCGCTAATTAGAAGGTTCTGTGACGTTTCAAAAGCGTGAAGAGCCCTGTGCTTTGGAAACCACTGGCAACGACAACGACAAAAAAGTCGGAAAACAAAACCAATGAAAACAGCTGGCGGGGTCAGAATGATGGGCATCTACCTGCAAGAGGGAGCCTAAAGCAAAGGATCTGGCTCAAAGGCAGAAGAGGGGTGCTCTCAGGCCCTGCTTGAGCCTCCCCCGGCCCGCCTCCTCGCAGAGCCCCAGGCCTGAGGACGTCTGTGGGGACCAGGAAGGCTGCCCCTGCCTCTGCGAGGTCAGAGGGCCCAGAAACCTTTCCGCGGCCTCCGCTCCGGAGGCCCACAATCTGCACCCGCAGATCTCGGAGAGGGGACGTTTATAACAAGCAAACTGTTAATAAAAAGAGTGAGAGGATCCCAAAATCTTTAGATGATAAAGTCAGGAAGAGTTTGTTCCAAGTGACCCCCATAATACCTCCTTTGTTCACTGTGTCCTGGGGCGTTTTCCCAAGCGGGGAAGAAAGGGGTGGGATTTGAGCCAGCACCTGCAGGACGGCTCCTCACTAGTGGCCTAGGATGTGGCTGCGGGACTAAGGACCTCAGCAGGCATCACCCACCAGTGAGGGCAGAAAGAGGTTTGGACCCGGCGAGTGATGAGACGCCCGGATGTCTGCCTTTTCTCCAGGCAGTGAGCTGGCGACCTCTGAGATTTTTGCTCTGAGGCTGCTGCTTCCAGAGGCCGCAAACCATAGGAGTGGTACGAACTAGCAAAGACCCAAGGAAATTTTACCTGCTAATCCCCCACCATTTAATTCCCCTAGAGAATTCTGGGCGCATGTGAATAAAATTAAGCTGAGGTTTCTAAGAGAATTAGGGAGGGGCCACATTCTCAAATGGGATTTTATACACCTGTTTGGGCAGCCCTTTGGCACCGTCCCTAATCTATTTCTTTACTAACTCTTCTTGTTATAAGAATAGTTGGCCTTATTTGAATAAAACTGATGGTGTATGATTGCCCTAAGAGAGGATAGCTATTTAACGCTTATTATGGCCACTCTTCTTGTAAAGCAAGTAATAGTATCCTGCCTTCACTTCTCTATTTGCTTGTAAATGTGGAATTTCGTGCATTTGGTTGGTGTAAAGCAAGGCGTCTCCAAATCGTAAACAAGCCCACGAAATCTACGGTTTATTGAACACTTGGTTAGAGATGAAAATTTTCATACCCTTTGTTCAGTGAGATGAAAGTGTCGGTGTCTTAAACAAATAAACACAGATTCTAAGGAAAGCATGAACTGAACAGTGGGGACCTGGACTCCTTTGTTTTGTGGCATAGGAGTGGTCTGGCGGGGGCGGAGTGGGGGGGTGGCAGGTTCTCACCAGCGCAGGTTTAGAGAGTTTTGCCACCTTCAGCAGCATGCCTGAAGCTCATGTGCAAGTCCATTTGCACAACAGAATCTTGCTTTCATCCCAGAAAGAGAGCCCTCTCTGCAGCAGAGCAGCTGCTTCCCCGCGGTGGTCGTGAATGCCTCCACAAACACACATGGAGGTCAGTGGCCGGAGTCGTGTCCTGCAGGGCGAAGCTAGCCCTCTCAGCTGCTGAGCCCTGGGACCTACTCTTCAGGCAGGAAGATCGATCACGGGGTAGTTTATTTAGTCAGAGGATCACGGGTGAGTCAGGAGACAAGGAAATTCAGAAACCAAAGTCAAAAGTGATTGTGTATAGAAGAGGAAACCAGCTGCACCTGGCAGTCTGCTACCAAATCAGAAAGGGCTGTAATGGAAAACGGATGCGTTTATAGAAAATCCACCTCCCGTCCCCCACGGCCAGAACTGCTGCCCTCTTCATAGGGAGTCAATGTATTAAGTTTGGCAGCTCTTGTAGAGCTTGCCATGCCAGGGAGGTTATTAAAACTGAACTGAAATGGTTTCATAACTCAAACTGGAAACAAGAGTGAGGAAAATGCTAACACCAAAGTGACAGACCAGAACGAAATAGAGCTAGATTCGTAGGCTCTCTGGCTCATGTTTCAGGAGGTTCCACGTGTTAAAATAGGCTGAAAAGTTAGCTAAATAAAACAAAGTGCCAAGCGAGACATTTAACACCCTTGAGAGGGGGCTTACCAATGAGAGGGTTCCATGATTCATACTGTTGACTAAGCTTCATTTTTAGGAGTTTGAAGACAAGATTAATTATAACTACATCCCCTAAAATATCTGCTGCATATGAGGGATTTTAACCCCCCACCCGCCTCCAACCTCTTAATGATTTTCGTTGAAGGATCTCAAAGGTATTTCTGGTTCTCAGGGATGAATGCCCCCCTCTACACCAGCCCCACTAGGGAGTACTAGAGATTGGAAAAGCAGATGAGTGATGTGTTTACTGTCACATATTACAGCCTTTAAGAGCTTAGGCCAAGTCCTTTTTGGAAAGACATACTAATTTCAGAGTAATACAATTTAAAACACTTGCTAAAATTTTGGAGGGGCTGAAGCTAGCAGAGTAGCTCAGGAGTGCTACCAATAGACTGTATTTATCCTTCCTGGTGGTTCTGTGTGTGTCCAGATTAAGCTATTAGTGCAAGAACATCAGCTATCATCTCTGGGATACCCTCAGTTGAGAAGCAGCAAATGACTTTCATCTTTGAAGCCAAAAACAGAAGTTTTCAGGTCCACTGAAAAGAGTAGTCCTAGGCTTTACCCATAGTAAGACCAAGTCATGACAGTGTGGCTGGAGGAGAGAAAGGGCTGAATATGCAATACCAGTTGCCATGGCCCAAAATGGTGGTAAGAACTGTCATCATAAAAAAGATGGTGATAGTACCTGGGTGGCTTGGTCGGTCGGGCATCGGACTCTTAATCTCAGCTGAAGTCTTGATGTCAGAGTCACGAGTTCAGGCTCCACCTTGGGCTCCATTCTGGCCATGGAACCTACTTAAAAACAACAGAAAAAAAAACAAGATGGTCAGAACTAGAGGTCAAAAGCTAATGTTCCTTGTGGCTTCTTGGGACAATTCAGTGACTATTTTGTTCATTTTAAAAATAGACATTTCCGGGATGCCTGGGTAGCTCAGTGGTTGAGCATCAGCCTTCGGTTTGGGGCGTGATCCCAGTGTCCCGGGATTGAGTCTCACTTCAGGTTCCCTGAATGGAGCCTGCTTCTCTCTCTGCCTGTGTCTCTGCCTCTGTGTGTGTGTGTCTCTCAGGAATGGACAGATACAATCTTTAAAAATAAATAAATAAAATAAAAAATAAAAATAGACATTTCCTATATTCACTTGTTTTCCCATAAACTTTCATCTCCCATTCAGCAGCAAATCCTTGCAGCTCTGCCTTCAAAATGCATCCAGATTCTAATATTTATCACAACAACACTATGGTGATCAAGCATGATTATATCTCATCTGGATTATTGGAGTAGCCTCCCATCAGTTTTCCCTGAACCTACCCCAGCCTTCCTGGGTCTAATTCTCGATGCAGCATCGAGTGATCCATAGATGTAGAGGAGCTCTGTTGAGAGGCTCACCATGGGAAAGGATTTGGGAAAAATGGTGAAGTAGGAAGCACCAAGAATCTGTCTCCTCATCTAGATAACAATTACAGGGATCCCTGGGTGGCGCAGCGGTTTAGCGCCTGCCTTTGGCCCAGGGCGCGATCCTGGAGACCTGGGATCGAATCCCACATCGGGCTCCCGGTGCATGGAGCCTGCTTCTCCTTCTGCCTATGTCTCTGTCTCTCTATCTCTCTCTGTGTGACTATCATAAATAAGTAAATTAAAAAAAAAAAAAAAACAAAAAAAAACAACAATTACACTAGCAGAACCTGCCTGAAGTAACTATTTGGAAGTCTGGAATGTCACAACTTTCAGAGGAAGGGTAGGACAGTAAATTGTGGTTAACTTTGGTCAATTTCATGTCATTCTATAGTAGCAGCTACCCATTTCCTACCCCCAGTGAGAGCGGGCTGAGAGGCAACTGTGCAAGTATTTCTGGAGCAGCTGAACAAAGAGAACCCTGCCCTCTAAATACCAAGGATCTGTGCTCTGAGAGCTGATCGCCACTTCTGATCACACAGGTTCAGACAAAGAGGAGGACCACCATTATCGTTACACTTCCTTCTAGGTTGAAAGCCTCTCTCCCTCTGGCTGAAGTGACTTTCGGGGTATTTAAAGGATTGGCACCCCTCTCCCCACTTCATTTTTCTTTTCCCCCCTCTTTTGGGAGCTAGACATTAAAGACTAGAACACTCAAAAATAATTGCATACATGGAGAAAATTAGAAAGTTATTACATATGTCCAGAGCCCAGGCCCAGAAAAGATCACAAAGACCTTAGCTTTATATCTTAAGATGATTCTTGGCAGAGAGATAGACTGTAACAATTAAACAAACAAACAAATAGTAGCAAAACAGCAAATTCTGGGGAATTTTGAGTGCCATGTAATTAGATTCAAATGTCCAATTTTCAACAGTAAGATCAAAAGGCATACAAAGAAACAGGAAGTATGGCCCATTTAAAGGAAAAAACATAAGTCAATAGAAACTATCCCTGAAAAGGGCCTGATGACAGTTGTACTAGACAGAGACTTTAAAACAACCCTATCAACTGTGTTCAAAGGACTCAAGGAAGATACGGAGAAAGTCAAGAAAATGATGTGTGAACAAAATGGAAATAACAAAAAAGAAACAGAAAACCAAAAAAAAAAAAAAAGTCCAAAAAGAAATTCTGGAGCTGAAAAGTACATTAAGGAACATTAAAAGGGATTCAAAGACAGATTTAAGTAGGCAGAAGAAAAAATGGGCATGAAGATAGAACAATGGAAACTGTTCGGTCTGAGGAAAAGAAAGAAAACAGATTGAAGAAAAGTGAACAGAGCTTAGAGGCCTGTGGGACACCATCTCGTGGACCAACATATGCATTGTGGGAGTCCCAGAAGGAGAAGATAGAGGCAGAAAAAGTATTTGAATAAACAAAGGCTGAGCACTTTCCAAATTTGACAAAAGACATGAATATAAACAATCAAAAGCCTAATGAACTCCAAATAAAGTGAACTCAAAGGAATTCACACTGAGACATTTTATAATCAAAACTTCAATAGACGAAGACAAAAAGAAAGAGAGAAACAATTTGTCACATATGAGTGACAATTTCTCATGAAGGGATAAAATAATTAGCAAATTTCTCATCAGAAAGTTTGAAGCCAGAAAGCAGTGGGCTGACACATTTGAGGTGCTCAAAATAAAAAAGATGTAACCAAAAATCCTTTATCTAGCAAAATTGTTCTTCAGGAGTCAGGGAGAAATTAAGATATTCCCAGATAAACAAAAGCTGAGGGAGTCAGGACCACTAGACCTCTCCTGCAAGAAATGCTCAAGGGAATCCTGCATGGTGAAATGAAAAGACACTACACAGTAACTAGAAGAAATATGAAGAAATAAACATCTTAATAATGTCAAGTATATGGGCAGTTATAAAATTTAGCTAGTATTATTGTAGCAATGGTTTATAACCCCATTTTTTGTTTTCTCCATGATTTAAGAGATTAAACTATTTTTTAAAAAATTATAGTCTAAAACTGTAACTTTGGTTTATTGTTCCCTACATAATTTTAGAGACTAGTGAACTCAAAAGAATTATTAAATTATTTTTTTGAGCACACAGTGTATAAAGATGTAATTTTGTGACATTAATAACTAAAAAGGGTGGGTCAGAGCTGTAAAGGAGGAGGTTTTGCATGTTAAAAACTATTAAACTATTAGTATGTTAAAACTATTCTTGAAGTTACGTTGGTATAAATTCAAATTGGAGTGTAATAACTTTAGAATGTTAAATGTAATCCCTATGATAGCCAAAAAGAAAATAGCTATGAATATGCCCAAAAAATGAGCAAAGAACTTAAATGTTTTAATAAAAAAAATCAGCTAAATCCAAAAGAAGAGTAATGCAAGAAATGAGGAACAAAAGAGCTATTACTTTAATTGTAATTACTACTTTAAATGTGAATAGATTAAACTCTCCTATCACAAAATAGAGATTGGCATAATGAATAAGAACATATGATCCAACCACATGTTGTCAATGAATAAGAACATATGATCCAACCACATGTTGTCTACAAGGAACTCACTTTGTATCCAAAACCATAAATCAAATTGAAAGTAGGAGGATGGAAAAAGATATTTCATGCAAATAGTAACCAAAAGAGAGTAGGGATGATTATACTAATGTCACACAAAATAGACTTTAAATCAAAAAAGATTTCAAGCAGCAAAGGACATTATATATTAATAAAAGGTTCAATATAGCAAGATATAACAATTATCAACATTTATGTACCTAATAACAGATTAGCAAAATACACATAGTAAAAACTGAAATAATTGAAGGCAGAAATTGAATAATAGTTGGAGACTTCAATACTCTATTCTCAATAATGGACAGAACCAATCAGATAGAAGATTAATAAGGAAATAGAGCATTTAACACAATAAACCAAGTAGATCTATCAGGAATATATTAAATGCTATAAACATGCTTATCAAGTTCACATGGGACGTTTTCCAGGATAGGCCGTATATTAAGCCACACATTAAGTCTCAACAGCTTTAAAAAAACAGGTATTATACAAAGTATCTTCTCTAACCACACTGAGATGAAGTTTGAAGTGAACAACAGAATTGGAAGATTCACAGATTTGTGGAAATTTAAAAATTTTTAACTGTAAGATTTTAAAATAAAGCTATAAATTTCTCCTTTAACACTGCTTTTGCTATGCCTCACATATTTTGGTATGTTGTGTTTGCATTTTCCTTGTAATTTCCTCTTCAATCCATTAGTTTTTCTCTGTTTTTGCCGTTCTGTTTAACATAATACTACAAGTTCTGGCCAGAGAAATTATGCAAAAAATAAAAGGCATCCAAATCATAAATTAGGAAGAAGTAAAATTATCTCTGTCCACAGATGATATGATCTTATATGGAAAAAATAACCCTAAAGATTACACACACACACACACACACACACACACACACACAACACATAAACTGATAGAACTAATAAATTCAGCAAAGTAACAGGATACAACATCAACACACAAAAATTAGTTACATTTCTACATATTAACAATGAACAATCTAGAAAGGAAATTACAAAAATAATTCCATTTACAATAGTATCAAAAAGAATAAAATATTTAGGAGTTAACTAAGGAGAAGAAAGACCTGTATAAGGACTACAAGGCATTGCTAAAAAAAAAAAAAAAAAAATTACAGAAGATATAAATAAATGAAAACTGATCCCATGTTCATGTATTGGAAGACTTAATATTATTAAGGTGTTAATAATACCCAATGTAATTTATAGATTCCAAAGAATCTCTATCAAAATCCCTATGACTTTTTTTTCAGAAACAGAAAAACTCATCCCAAAATTCATATGGAATCTCAAGAGACCCTGAATAGGCAAAACAATTTTTTGTGGGTTTTTTTGTTTGTTTTTTAAAAGATTATATTTATTTATTTATGAGAGACACGAGAGAGAGAGAGAAAGAGAGAGAGAGAGAGAAGAGAGAGAGAGGCAGAGACACAGGCAGAGGGAGAAGCAGGCTCCATGCAGGGAGCCTGACATGGGACTCGATCTCAGGTCTCCAGGATCAGCCCCTAAGCTGAAGGTGGCGCTAAACTGCTGAACCACCCGGGCTGCCCAAGCAAAACAATTTTGAAAAAGAACAAAGCTGGAGGACTCACACTTACTGTTTTCAAAACTTACTATAAAGCTACAGTAATCAAAACAATGTAGTATTTGCATAAAGACAGACATATGGACCAATGGAATAGAAATAGAGAGCCCAGAGAGAAACTCTCATATGTATGGCTAAATGATTCCTGATAAGAGTTAGAAGACAGGCTTTTCAACAAATGATGCTGGGAAAACTGCATATCCACATACAAAAAAAAAAAAAAAATGAAGTTAGACCTTTATCTAACACCATTTACAAAAAATAGCCCAAAATTGACCAAAGACCTAAAACCATAAAATTCTTAGTGGTGGAAAAAATAAGACAAAACTTCATGGCTTTGGATTTGGTTATGATTTCCTAGATATGACACCAAAGGCACAGGCAATGAAAGAAAAACATAGAGAAGTTAGATTTCATGAAAACTTAAAAATGTTGCGTGTCAAAAGACACTATCATCAGAGTAGAAAGGCAACCCACAGAATAGGAAAAAAAATATTTGCAAGTCATATATCTAATAAGGGATTAACATCCAGAATCTATAGAGAACCCTAAAACTCAACAAAAAAAGCAAACAACCCCACTGAAAAGTTGGCAAAGTACTTGAATAGATATTTCTCCAAAGAAGATATGCAAATGACCAAATAAGCATTTGAAAAGATGCTCAGCATCACTAGTCATCAAGGAAATGCAAATCAAAACTGTAATGACTCATTGGAATACTCATTAGAATTGCAACTATAAAAAAAAAAAAAAAAAAGCAACCCAGGAAATAACAAATGTTGGTGAAAATGTGGAGAACTGTGTGCCGCTGATGGGAGGTAAAATGGTACGGGTGGCCGCGGAAAACAATAGGGCAATTCCCCCCAAATTAGAAATAGAATCACCATATGATCCAGCAACTCTACTTCTGATTTTATGGCCCAAATTGAAAGCAGACGCTGTCGATCCACGTGTGCCCATATTCACAGCAGCGTTATTCACAATCACTGAAACATGGCGACGACCCAAGTGTCCATGGACACGTGAATGGATGAGGCAGATAAGGTCTACACATCCAGGGGAATGTCATCTGCCCTTACAAAGGAAGGAAATTCTGACATGTGCTAGAACATGGCTGAGCTTTGAGGACACTGTGTAAGTGAAGTAAGTCACAAAAAGACGAATGGGTCCACTTATATGGGTAAGTAGAGTAGTCGGACTCGTAGAAACAGAAAGGACAGTGATGGTTGCCAGGGGCTTCGGAGGGGGGAAAGAATGAGGGGTCATTTTTTAATGGGTGCAGCATTTTAGTTTTTCAATATGAAAAGAGTTAGAGTCCCACGGTGATGGCTGCGCAGTACTATGAATGTATTTAATACCCCTGAAACATGCACTTAAAAATGGCTAATATGGTAAATTTTATATTATATTTTTTTCACACACACAAACGTTTTTAAACCTCACTGATGGCTTCCCACCTCATTCGGGGTAAACACAAGGCCCCACACCAGTGATTCTCAGCTCCCACTGGGCATCCAAATCATCCAGGGAGATTTAAATAATACATACGCCTGCGCTATGCCCTCCGGTAGGTTTGAACTGGTCCGGGGAGTGGGCCACGCAGAGCCCGGCTCCTATCTAACCTCATCTCCTACCACCCTCCCCTCCCTCTCCACAGGTGCACCGATCCCCAAGCCCACTTCCTCCTTCGGCCTCAAGTGTTCACTCTGGACTCTCACGCACCTTGTCTCCTTCTCTCCCCCTCGAACTGACAATAAATATCTGTTAAATAAATGAACTGTTCTGAGTAATGCAATATGGGAAAAGAAGAGGCATGACTGATTTTGGAGGCCTGACCCACTAAAATAGACTCATTGACTTGTGCATTTTAAATTTCTCATCGCTTTTCAGAAACACAGCACTGCCTAAATTCCATGGCATGCACACTTGGAATGAATACTGTCCTATTCTTGCCATTTTTAGAGCTGGAGGGGACCTGATAGGGATGGTCCTGCCCCAGGCTTTGGTTTGTAAACAATGATGAGAGGAAAGAATAAGCCCCACAACAGCCCAACACAGCTAGTGATTTTCTTTGGGGTCCCACATCTTGATCTTATTCATATAGATTCATCATGTAATCCATAAAGTGCCCTGAATGTTTATTTTTTTTATTTTTTAAAGACTTTATTTATTCATGAGAGACACACAGAGAGAGGCAGAGAGAGACTCAGATAGAGGGAGAAGCAGGCTCCATGCAGGGAGCCCGATGTGGGATTCGATCCCAGGGTCTCCAGCATCACGCCTGGGGCTGAAGGCAGGCGCTAAACCGCTGAGCCACCTGGGCTGCCCACATAAAAGCTTTTCAAGCAAAACTCCATTTTCTGATACTGAGTTGAAGTTTATGCAGAAACAGCAGGAAATCACGTTACCTAAAATGCTCAGTGGGACACTAGTCATGGAATGGTGCTTGTCAACCAACAGTGATCACACAGAAGGCAAAATCCTGACCTTCCATGGGAGAATGAGTGAATAAAATTGTGGCAATATTTGATCCATAGAACCTTTTGCTACTTTTAAAGACAGCGAAGAAACTCTTACTTGTCACTAGAGAGTCTTAAGGTCGTAAGATCATGTTAAGTGAGCGGTAGGCTGGAGTCACGTATATAGGATGGTACCAACTTTTATAAAATTAATCAAGTGACAGCCCTCTGTTTCTGCATACTTGTGTGAGCACAGAAAAAGTCATTAAGGGGATACAACCAACTGTTAATACTGGTTTTCATTGGAGTATGGAAATGGAGGGAAGCCTAAGGGAGGTTATTTACCTTCTCTGAAGGCAAGGACTAGACCACTTTCTCCTTAAGGAACTTATTCTATTTCGAGTTCCAAAAAATTGAGTGAAAATCTTTTTTTTTTTTTTTTTTTTGGTGAAAAGTCAAAGCATTCTAATTGCCTCTTTAGAAGAAGAACGGTACTTTCAGATGGGTGGACCCATCTACACACGAAAATTCAAGAAGGTATTAATTGTCATAGGTGAATAACTTAAATCCACACTAATGGGGGTCAACTCCCATTGATGGAAATCATGGTGAGGGGGGAAGGGGGCAATGGGGAATTAGCAAGTTTCCATGAGAAAGAAAAGTAATTCAGATGAAATCAAATGAGAACTCCGACTGTAGCTTAAGGATGTCAACTCAACAGTGCATCTCTCTGACGTCAAGGGCCGGACCAGATGATCTTGGTCTAGGCTACTCACAATTCTCTGCAGACAATGGGGACTTGGAAAAACGTCGAACTTTTTTTTAAAGATCTATTTATTTGAGAGAGAGAGAGAGCCCAAGCAAGAGGGTCCGAGGGAGAGGGAGGGAGAACCTCAAGCAGACTCAGGACTTGGTGCTTGATCCCAGGACCCCGAGGTCACGACCTGGGCAGAAACCAAGAGTTGGACACTTAACCTACTGCACCACCCACTCAAACTTTTAGGGGATAAGAAAAAGGAGAGGAAGCTAAGCAATGCAGCCTGAGATGGAGGGGACCATGAGGTAACAGGGAAACCAGGATGCCATGGAGTTCCAGGAGGCAGGGAAGGGGTATCAAGGAGGGAGCGTGTCATCCTATCAGGGATGCAAGAGGTTCCGTAAGACAGGAACTGATGTATACCATGTACCTAGACTTCTTGGGACTGCCACACACCAGGATGACTTGAACAACGAAAATCCATTCTCCTCCGGTGCCTGAGGCCACAAGTCCAGAATCAGGGTGCTGGCAGGGCCATGCTCTCTCTGGGGGATCTAGGGAGGAATGTCCCCTTGCTTTTTCCCTAGACTCTGGTGGTGACTGTCCCTCCTTGGTGTAGCTCGGCTTGTAGTCTAACCTCTGCTTCTGTTGTTACCTGGTGCTCTCCCTTCATGAGTCTCTCTCCTTTTCTTATAAGGACACCACCTATACCAGATTGAAGACCCCCATTACTCCAGAATAACCACATCTTAACTACCTACACCTTCAACAACCCCATCCCTGTAGAAGGCCCAATATGTTTCTTAGGGGACACACTTCAACCCATACCGAGGTTTCAGAGGGCTAATAGGGGAGAGACGAATGTGAGATGAACACAGTAAGTAGAGACGAACAAAGATTTTGGCTGCTAAGAAGAGCATAGCAATGGGCAGTGGTGGTGGGGGGGATGCATAATGTCTAAGAGAGTTTAATTTTCTGGGTTTTTACAAAAGGTATTATTTATTTATTCATGAGAGATCCAGAGAGAGAGGCAGGGACCCAGGCAGAGGGAGAAGCAGGCTCCATGCAGGGAGTCCGACGGGGGACTCGATCCCACGACCCCGGGGTCACAACCTGAGCCGAATGAAAGCAGACGCTCAACCTCTGAGCACCCCAGGTGCTCCTACGATTGATTTTTCTGCATAGATTTTCAGTTGTTACGTCCGTTTTCATTCGTCTTTTTGTACCGTTTGATATGTCCTCCGACCACTGCTTCACTGGCTGTTCGTCAGCCTTGTGCTTAGTCTCAGTATCTTTGTGTCTTTTGTCATTATCCAGGATTTGGATCCTGATGGGAGGAGTTCAGTATGAAAGAAGAGACTGTTAGGCAAAGAAGGAGGGAGGAATTGGGAGAGCAGAAGCCTTGCGTGCGACCTTGGCGGGGGACCCAGGGCACGCGGGGTGATCTGGAGGAGGGAGCAGGTCCGACCGTGCCCCGGCAGCCGGGGGAAAGCCGAGTCCTGAGGCAGGCGAGCTGGGTGAGGACTGGAGGGACATGACATCATTTTCTTCTGTTCCGTTCTGTTTCTCAGGGACGCGTGCAGGTGAGGAGTGGCGGGAGGACGTTGAGGTCCGAGCAGGCCGGAGAGGTGACAGAGTCATGGGGGGGAGGAGACTGACCCAGACTTGAAAGGCACAGTTGTTTCCTCAGTTCTCTTTGGGGATGACAGATGTGCTGGGGGGTGGGGGGAGAAGACTGAGGGTGGGAATGAGGGAGACACCAGGGACCAGAGAGACAGAGACAGACCGTCCTGAAGAGAGGGCGACGGGACGCACAGCAAAGTCACCAAGTGAGGCGCAGCGGGAAGAGCTTTGAGGGCAAACCCAGAGGGCGAGCTGCGTCTGCGGGCGCGGTGGGCCGGGGTGCAAGGCTTCCATGCTCGTCGCCCAGCAAAGCTGAGTCCAGCGACGGAGATGCTAAAGGCAACGAGACAGACACTACCTGCGTCATGGTCATGGAAGAGCGGGGAGGGGGGACCTTGCACTCGGGTAGGGGCTGCGGCGAGAAAACGCAGGCGGCCCTTCCTGGGGTTAGGGACCCCCTCCAGCGACGTGTCACCACCCTCCTTTGGGATCCGCACCGAAGCTCAAGCGACCCGCTGCCAGCTAAGGCTCATCCCTGCTTCCCCTCACCTCGCCTCAGGCTCCAGGGAGGGGTCCCAGCCCTGGGCACCGGGACCCTCACTTCTGTGGCTGCGGCAGCTCCACCTGCGGGCCGGGCCCCCGCCAGCGCGTCCTCTCATGAGACATCGTCTCAAGGCCGCTTTTCAGAGCAGAATGGGAGGATGTGGGCGCTCGGAGCGATTCCCTTCCCACCCGAGAAAGCTCGACTTTCGATGGAAACGGAACTCCTTGGAGAAAGGACGGTCCTGGACCCCAGTGGTCGCTTTATGGGCTCAAGACGATGCTCCTACTCTCATTCCACCCACAGGTCCTCCTCCAAACACTCAGACCACCCATACCCGGTGGCTTTCTCTCTCTCCTACTCTGGACCTTCTAAAATATCTTCCCAGATTTTCTGTCAAAGGATCACCAATAATCATTCAAAAACATAAACTGCTCAGTTTTGATTTTAGTTTCTGTTATCTCGCAGAAACAGAAAGTGGGGGGAGTGGGGAAGTCAGGAGCTCTTGGTGACGTGTGGGGTCTGGAGCGGACAAACTCTGTGACCTTGAAGAGTTGACTAAACGACTTCGAGCTTCACGTTTCTTAGCTGGAGGTTAAGTAATCGGCCTCGAATCAATAATCCTCAAACTGGTTTTTATACTGAAACTATATTTTAAAAATGAAAACATTAAAAAAATAAAAATAAAAATAAAAATAAAAATAAAAATGAAAACATTAAGTACTTAGAGGAAAGAATCCCCCAATACGGCACAATTGCATCGACAGGGTTCTGCAATGTAAGTTTAGGATTTGGGCAATCCACCTTTCCAGAATTATCTTTTTAAGAATATAAATTTGGGGGCAGCCACAGTGGCTCAGCAGTTTAGCGCCGCCTTCAGCCAACGGCCTGATCCTGGAGACCCGGGATCGAGTCCCACGTCGGGCTCCCTGCATGGAGCCTGCTTCTCCCTCTGCCTGAGTCTCTGCCTCTCTCTGTGTATCTCATGAATAAATAAATAAAATCTTAAAAAAAATAATATAAATTTGGTCATTATTTTCTCCCACTGAAAACCTTGATGATTTTCCATTGCCTGACACAGCAATTTCCCAAACGTCAGTAGGTATACGTCCCTTTCGGAAGTAATTCTGATGGAGCTGCATCCCTAGTATACGGGTTTTTACTTATTAATAAGTCACACATATTTATAGCTCTAAATGACATACGTGAATTACGCGCATTATGAAATATGGACACAATTTAAAATTTTAAATGATGACGCAAGGAAAAGAATCACTATGTTAACAATGTGAGCAAGGTTGGGGCACCTGAGTGATTCAATCAGTTAAGCAACCAACTCTTGATTTTGGCTCGGGTCATAATCTCAGGGTCTTGAGATGGAGCCCCTCCGTGGGCTCTGTGCTCAGCAGGGCATCTACGATTATTGCTCTCTCCCTCTCTCTTTGGCCCTCCCCCTGCTCATGGTCTCTCTTTCTCTCTCTCTAAAGTAAATAAATCTTTTTTTTTTTTTTTTAATGTGAGCAAGGTTAGGATCACAGGGTGTAGGACCCTCTACCTAGATTCATATCCTCAATCCTCCATTTATTGACTGTAGAGATCACTGGTGCTCCTCAGCATTTCCGACTCTCTGGGACACGATAGAAACTGCACTTCTTGCTTTTCTCTCTAGTTAGACCGTATGACCCGCTTTGGCCAATGTAACGGAGCCAGGCAGAAGCATCGTGCATCCTTTCTGAGTCGGTGCTTTAAGAAGATGTGTGTCCATGTTTCATTTTCTCCTGCATTACAGCTGTAGAACCACGGGGTGAGAAGGGGCTTCCAGTAGCCTGGATTGCTGAGTAGCTGCGATGAGTCTACACCATGACTGTCCCTACAACAAGTAGACCTGCCCTAATGACCCCTAGAGAACCCGTAGTGTGAGCAAGAAAGAAACTTTATTGCATTGAGCCACCAAGACTTGGGGCTTCTTGGTTGTCAGAGCATTACCCACTCTATCCTGGCTGATACACTCAGTCAAGCAAGTTGTCTATTAATTCTCTTTATATTTTAATTTCATCACCCAAATCAAGAAGACAATAGTAACCAGCTCATGGGTGTATTGGGGGTGGGGGTTGTAAATAAGTCAATACATGCAAAACATTTAGGACAACCCTCGAACGCAGCATGCACTCTGTAAAGGTTGGCTTTATTTACTTCTATTACAAAAGCCCTTTTGTTTTCACAAAAGTATAATTAATTGGAATGCTCTTTAAAGCAAGAACGATGTGTGCAAACTCAAGTTAACGGACACTTTATTTTCAATTTGTTCCAAAAATATTTTAGACCACAATGTGATGAAATATCCCTGATAGCCCTCTGGATCTGTCTCCTAATAAAAGGGTCTCAGGCACTGTGTCCTAAAGGATTGAAAACCACACAGAGAAGCATGACGCAGCTTCCCGAAGAGCCAACTTTTATGATGGTAAATTATTTTTAAAATAATTTCTCTGTGTATATGGCATAGATATTATTAAGGAACAGAATGCTATATTTTTTGTTTAGATTAAGGCACAAGTCTTAAATGCTATCTAACACATATAAGAGGCTCTAACCACTGTGTGTGTTCATTCACCCTCCTCCCCATTAGTGATCTGTCTTCTGACCCCTGTTCCCTCATCCTTCAGGGAATCTGGCATGTCTGGGTGATAGAAAACAAACCTCTCTTGTGTAAAACAATTGGGACCAATCAGGACAACTCTGTCCACAGAGAGAAATAATCAACTGAATCTTTGCACCCATCTATGTTCTACATCTGTTCTCAGATGGAAAGAATTTTCCAGCAGGCAATCCTCCTTTCAGGTGTACTCAGACTTTGGACATCAAGAAGTAACTTAGTATTTCTAGATGTAAATATCTACCCTTTCATAAAGGAAAATAAAAAAAATAAGTAATTCCTAAAACCAGAAAATGAAGCCAGTGAGCTTAGATCTAAATGTGTATCCAGTTGGTGGCTAGACCACAGAGAAAAGAACTATTCCAAGTAACTTAAAAATTCAGTATTTGGGATATACCCTACGGCCAAAAAGAATTGAGGAAAAAAAAAAAAAACAAACCTTAAATTGTTTTCAGTTACATTATGGTGTCCGCGGTAGTTTTTCTATTGTTGCCCTGAGGCTGTTGTGGGTATATGGCAAGAGAGAGCAAATAGGTTAAGTATGTGATATTGTAATTTCGTAAATCCTACTGTCACACAAAACCTGGATTAAGACTTTGAGAACTAAATTTGATTTGGAAATATCAGTATGAACTCTTGATATATTTTATGTTTAAAAAAAAAAAAGCCAAAGAAACAACAAATGACTTAGTAACAATGAGCCCCCCTGGTTCCAAGATTGTGGTCTCCAAATACTACTTTCAGTAAAAGAAACCAAAATTCTCTACAGGAATAATGATCTAGGTCTGAAATATACGAGATGAGCCAAATGACTCAAAAGCTGACTCAAATGGACTCCTACCTTCAAAAGAGGTGGAAAAGGATGCATCCAAAATAATAAAGAATGCAATTAGTTAAAAGATACCAAAGGTATTTAAATATATAACATCATACCGTTTTTATTTCTTCCTTTTTTTAAAAGATAGATTTATTATTTATTTATTTATTTATTTATTTATTTATTTATTTATTTATTTATTTAGAGAAGTCAGAAGGAGAGCAGAGGAAGAGGGGGAGAGACCCTCAAGCAGACTCCTTTTGAACGCAGAGCCCAACTCGAGGTTGGATCCCACAACCAAGACCATGACCTAAGCCAAAATCAAGCGTCGGCTGCTTAACCAAGTAAGCCACCCACGTGCCCCACACTGTTGTTTTTTGTTTTTTGTTTTTTTAAATTCAGTAGTTATCTTCAGAGATTTCTCATTTCTGAAAACTGACAAATTAAGGAAGAGAATGAAGCATCTTCTGTGTTTTCTATAAGAAGTAAAGCTCTCAGTAATGAAATAGTGAGGGAAGGTTTCTCTCTATAAAGCGTCCTGGTTAGTAAAAGAAAAAAGTAATGACATAATGAGAACATCACCACTTTAAAACTACTAATGAATTAGTAGAGAAACACGTTATTGATGCTGCAAGGACACAAGCAGCAAAATCCAAACCACGGAACACTTTACACGACAAACGACCGGATTTATATGACAGATAAACTGAAAAGGGATCTGTGACAAGAGACAGAAGTGGAACTCACTTGTTAAAAAAGGCTCAAGAGCTCTCGGCTCCTCCCCGTTGGACAGAGAGCCGCATCTTCTGGTCAGGCCAGCCGCGTCCCCGAGACACGATGGTGAAGGTCGGAGTGAACAGATTTGGCTGCATTGGGCGCCTGGTCACCGGGGCCGCTTTTAACTCTGGCAAAGTGGATATTGTCGCCATCAATGGCCCCTTCATTGATCTCAACTACATGGTGTACATGTTCCAGTATGATTCTACCCACGGCAAATTCCACGGCACAGTCAAGGCTGAGAACGGGACACTTGTCATCAACGGGAAGTCCATCTCCATCTTCCAGGAGCGAGATCCCGCCAGCATCAAACGGGGTGATGCTGGTGCTGAGTATGTTGTGGAGTCCACTGGGGTCTTCACCACCTGGAGAAGGCTGGGGCTCACTTGAAGGGCGGGGCCAAGAGGGTCATCATCTCCGCTCCCTCTGCTGATGCCCCATGTTTGTGATGGGCATGAACCACGAGAAGTAGGACAACTCCCTCAAGATTGTCAGCAATGCCTCCTGCACCACCAACTACTTGGCTCTTCTGGCCAAAGTCATCCATGACCACTTCAGCATCGTGGAGGGCCTCATGACCACTGTCCATGCCATCACCGCCACCCAGAAGACTGGACGGCCCCTCTGGGAAGCTGTGGCGTGATGGCCGAGGGCCTGCCCAAAACATCATCCCTGGTTCCACTGGAGCCGCCAAGGCTGTGGGCAAGGTCATCCCTGAGCTCAACGGGAGCTCACTGGCATGGCCTTCCGTGTCCCCACCCCCAATGTGTCGGTTGTGGATCTGACCTGCCGCCTGGAGAAAGCTGCCAAATATGACGACATCAAGAAGGTAGTGAAGCAGGCATCGGAGGGCCCCCTCAAGGGCATCCTGGGGTACACTGAGGACCAGGTTGTCTCCTGCGACTTCAACAGTGACACCCACTCTTCCACCTTCGACGCCGGGGCTGGCATTGCCCTCAATGACCACTTTGTCAAGCTCATTTCCTGGTATGACCATGAATACGGCTACAGCAACCGGGTGGTGGACCTCATGGTCCACATGGCCTCCAAGGAGTAAGAGCCTCCTGGACCACCAGCCCCAGCAAGAACAAGAGGAAGAGAGAGGCCCTCAGCTGCTGGGGAGTCCCTGCCCCAACTTAATCCCCCAACACACTGAGAATCTCCTGACCTCCAATTTACATCCTAGACCCTGAGGAAGGTGAGGGGCTTGGAGAGCCCTACCTTGTCATGTACCATCAATAAAGTATACTGTACCCCCCCAAAAATAAATAAAATAAATAAATAAAAAAGACTCAAGAAATAGATCTGCTAATCCTAATACGTGGACCTTATTTGAATCCCGAGTCAAGCAAATCAAACTTATGATACCCCTGGAAATGGGAAGACTCGAGTTCTCTAAATTCAACTAATCGGCAGCAACAGGTGCCAAAGACGCTCCTGAGAATACAAGGCCGTAAGGAATTCGCAGAAATCCTGGAAGGACAATTGGAATTTCCACGGTTCACGGGCGGGATCCTGCAGTTCCAAAGCTCACGTCAAGGCCCTTCCATGCCATGGACCCCGAAATGTGCTTCTGTCCTCCCCCATCCACCTAAGGGACCGCATAACCAGTGTGGCAGGGCAGAGGGTCTGCGCCGGGAAGCCAGAGCCGTCCTCTAACCCCATCGTTACCCACTAGGGACCCCGGGACCAGGCACTCGTGTATCCGATGGCAGGTTTCTGATGTGCAAAATAGAAACAGCTTCTGCTTCTGAAAATGACTCTGATTGTGCAGCACCCCCCGCCCCCGGTGCTGTGAGCTGGGGCTGGGTGCCAGCTGGGAGCCCGACGAGGCCGACGCTAGCACCGCAGCTGTCGTGGACCCTCCCGCCTTGGCATCCCCGGGCAGGCCCGCTTGGCCAGAGCAGGACAGCCATCCCCGGGTAGCCCAGTCCCTGCTGTTCTTCGTTTCTGTGGGAGCAGGGTCACTTCCTGGACGAGGGCCCCAGAGGGAGAGCAGCCCGGCTCTAGGGGGGTACAGATTTGGGGCTCAGGTACCAACTTGTCTACACTTAGGTTCCAGCGGTGTAGGGGATTGCTAGGAAATGTCAGGGGCGTAGAACCCGAGGCCTTGGGGGTCCTAAGCTTGTGGGAAGTTGAGTTAGGGAACAACCTCTCCCTCTGGAACAAGAGATGTTCCTGGTCCTCGGGGGCCTTAGGACCTGGAAGAGGGGAAACCTCCGTCTCCACGGCCTCGTTGCTAGGCCGCCCAGAGAGCGCACCAGGCCGGGGCCACGTCCAGGCCCGGCGAGCTTGCCTGCCCAGTGAGGGGTCTGTTCAGCTGACTTACTTAAAGTTTGCCATTTATTCAAAACGCAAAGTTTTTTTGAGCTCCTGGCATGGGCGGAGCCGGATGTATAGCAGTAGGTAGGACGGACGATTCTCGGAGTTTCCTTTCTACACCCAAGGGGATCTGTGCTTTCCTGCTCATCTCCCTGTGCTTTCCCAAATGCCTTGTTCTGCTGGTACCAAGGAGTATGGATCCTCCACCTCTTTCTCTCTCCTCTCTCCATCTCCGCGACGCTGCTTGGTAAAGTGAATAGATTGAAACTGGTAGGTCCTAAAGAGCCTTTCAGGGCAAGCTTCTAGTCTCTGTTGGGCTGAAAGCCTCCCCGGGTGAACGTGACGAGGATCGCACTGCATGACTGCTAAGTACTGGCCCGTCCTATGGCGAAGGTTCTGGATGAAATGACAAACGGAGAAGCCTTTCGGGTAAAAACTGAACTCAGAAGGACAGCTCCAGGGACAGGATGGATGCAAGGGGACCAGAATTTCTTTGCCCTGACCTTGGAGCTTTCGACTGTTTCCGAGAGGTGCCCTGACGCTCCGATGCTCGCTTTCTGCTCCGGACGTGCCGAGAACCGGAAAGGGGAGTCACGGGGTAGGTGCTGCCAAGTCATAGGATTTGGGTGACGACACAGGTGTTTCAAGGCGACGTGACTCTCGAAAGACGATGAGGCCGTCAGCGCTGGGAGCGGCTGCCCTGAGGCCCCCAGGAGGACTCCCGAGCAGCCGGACGGGGCCTTCTATCTGTGTCCACTTGCCCGTTGCCCTAAAGGGAGCCAGTGAACTTGCTTCCAGGCATATTAACTGAAACGTGAGTTTAATCATATTAACGGTGGAACAGGATTTTCTAGTTTGGGGTAGAAACCTTGCTCTCTCCCATAGCGCCCCGAGGTGCAGTGCCCACCTCGGCACCCTGCTGGGGGCAGCCTATGCTGCGCCTACGAGACTCTTCCCCTGAATGTACGGAGGGCTCGGACCGGCTCCTCTGCTCTCGGCAGCAATTTGTCTCAGAGGAGGGCTGGCGTTCTAGAATCTTTCCCCTCATAAGACTTCAGAACTCTTTTTCAAAAAATATTTTATTTATTTATTCATAGAGACACAGAGAGAGAGAGAGAGAGAGAGAGGCAGAGACCCAGGCAGAGGGAGAAGCAGGCTCCACGCAGGGGGCCCGACGCGGGACTCGATCCCGGGACCCCAGGGTCACACCCTGGACCAAAGGCAGACACTCCACTACGGAGCACCCCCCACCCCGCCGGGCCCCAGACTTCAGAACTTTCTGCAAACTGCCCCTCTCCTCCCAGAGCTACACGCACCAATGACAGCCTGAGGAGATGGAAATGGCTGGATTAAGGATTAATTTTTCCCTCGGGCAGGAAGTGGCTGCTCGACTTCTATCTGTTTAACCAAGAGGTTCTTGCCGGGGCCCACAAAGAACTAAAGAGCTCTAACTCAAAGCCTCTGTTTGACTTTTCCTAGAGAGAAGCATCTGGCAGCCTCAGTGGGAGGGCAGGATGCAGACCTAGCGCCCCTGTGGGCCCCCTGCCCCTGTCAGCCCAGCACCCTTATGGGCCCAGAGCAGTGCACCTGTAGGTCCAGCACCCAGTGTACCAGTAGGCCCAGACCAGCACCCTTGTGGGCCCAGACCAGCGCCCCTGTAGGGCCAGACCAGCGCCCCATAGGACCAGCGCTCCTGTGGGCCCAGACCAGCGCCCCTGTGGGCCCAGCGCCCCTGTGGGCCCAGACCAGCACCCCTGTGGGCCCAGTGCACCTGTAGGCCCAGACCAGAGTCCCTGTGGGCCCAGACCAGTGCCGCTGTGGGCCCAGTGCGCCTATAGGCCCAGATCAGAGCCCCTGTGGGCCCAGACCAGCGCCCCTGTGGGCCCAGTGCACCTGTAGGCCCAGACCAGCGCCCATGTGGGCCCAGACCAGCGCCCCTATAGGCCCAGACCAGCGCCCCTGTGGGCCCAGTGCACCTGTAGGCCCAGACCAGAGCCCCTGTGGGCCCAGACCAGTGCCCCTGTGGGCCCAGTGCACCTATAGGCCCAGACCAGCGCCTATGTGGGCCCAGACCAGCGCCCCTGTGGGCCCAGACCAGTGCATGGAACAAGGTGGCAGGCAGGCAGCAAGGGCAAGGGCCATCCAGAAGGAGCACAGCGGCCGTGGGAGCAGGCTGCGGGTCCCTCTCCTCTCCAGACTACGAAACCCTAGGCCTCCTTGCAATCTCGGGTCCCCGAGGATCAGAGTCTTATTTTATTAAGAAGCTGTCTTACCGTCTCCATATTTTCTTCAGAAATGAGAGAAGAGCGTCCAGTTGTTCTCATTACTTGTTCTCTGAGTCCTCTGCAACTACATCTTTATAATTCGTGCAAAATAGTCACATAATTCAATAGGGAGTTGAAGATGCGAAGGATTCTTTAAAAAATTGTTTTTTGCATGGCACCTGGGGGGTGGGGGCTCAGTCAGTTAAGCACCTGCCGTTGGCTCAGGTCGTGATCCCAGAATCCTGGGATGGAGCCCAGCAGGGAGTCTGCTTCTCCCTCTCCCTCTGTGTGCTGGTGCATGTGCTTGCTCTCTCTCAAATAAATAAATAAATAAATCTTTAAAAAAAGAAAATAAGTTTTGCAATATAAATATATTTTTTCCAAATTCTCCCAAGTCCCTATTTTTCTGATATTTCTCTAGTTAGACCATTTTAATTAGGCAGTGGGGACCTGTGGGAGGTGTTTGGCCTAGGAAGCGGACTGGGGATGTGTCTTCTTTTAAGGAACCCATTTATTCTGTTACCCGTCCTAGATTAAAGGCTCGGAAGAGTATCCTTTCAATAGAGAGAGCTCTGAGCTAGGAATGTGGCTCTAAACCCAGTCCTGTGCCCTTGGAAGAAGTATTTTAAACTCTTCCTCTACTTGCCCATCTGCAAAGTGGGATAATAATACCTGTCTACTTACTCTATGGAGATGTATTTTTTGGACCATAAATCAAGATAGATGCTCACATATGAGGAAGAGAAAAGAAAGTGTAAAGAGCAACTTGCTCCAACTTGAGAAAATGAGTGAGAAAAAGGGTGTTAAGTGTTGAAGGGAAGTGAGGAAGACACCACAAGTGCTTCTGCTATGGTGGAAAAGCAGGACCAGCAAGATGCAGGGCAACAGGAGAGGTTTTTTTTTTTTTTAAGATTGATTGATCTACTCATGAGCAAGTGAGAACGGGGCCAGAGCGGGGGCAAAGGGAGGGAACCTCAAGCAGATTCTGTGCTCAGTGAGGAGTCCAACGCAAGGCTCTATCTCGGGACCCTGAGATCATGACATAAGCCAAAACCAAGAGTCAAAGGTTCAACCCATTGATCCACCCAGGCGTCCCATCAAGAGATATATATTTTTTTCAATAAAAAGGCAGAGTCTGGATCTCCCTGCGGGGCTCAGCAGTTGAGCATCTGTCTTTGGCTCAGGGCATCATCCCGGGGTCCTGGGATCGAGTCCCGCATGAGGCTCCCCATAGGGATCCTGCCTCTCCCTCTGCCTGTGTCTCTGCCTCTCTCTCTGTGTCTCTCATGAATAAATAAATAAAATTTAAATAAATAAATAAATAAATAAATAAATAAATAAATAAATAAATAAAAGTCTCCCTTTGTAAACTTTGTCTCATGTGATCCTACATCCCTCCCCAGAGGTGAGCACTGATATCTGTTTGGCACTATCCTTCTAGAATATTCCTATGCAGATATAATAGTATATGTGCATATATAACTAAATAAAAAATTTAAGACTTTGTTGGAAGAAAAGAGACTTTTAAAATAAAATGTTTTAAAAACACCGCACTAAGACTTTCGGAAGCCCTGTATCTCTTTACAAAATTTTAACTCAGAGTTTTGGCTAATTCCATCATTTTAATTATTATTAGAATTTTAATTACAATTTCACCAACATTGATTAATTTTTCAAAATGAGCTGTATCACCCATACTTTAATATATGATAAATTTTCTGCACAATGCAGTCATATTTTATATGTTGCGTTTGTGGTAGAAAAGTCATTTGAATCAGGATTATTTTTCATTTGTCTTTTCACCTTCTCAAGGTTTTGTTCATTGATCGCTTTTGATTCATCATATTTCATAGAGTTTCAACAATGCGAAATTGGTTCTGTATCTTCTGTTTTACTTTTATAAAACCCAATTTTCTTGTGTCAAATTTTGCAGATCCAAAATTTGCCAAGATTTTAGTTTTCCTGTCCATATTTGGCAACAATAAGTCTCACGTTGTACAGGTTTGGCCTTTGTCAATTTTATCCCCTCTTGTTCTTTCCATCAGCAGTATTTGTTATGAATTGAATAATCACTGGCCTCTCTGCTTTTGATTCTCAGATAATCCATGGGAGAAGTGCGAGCAGTTCCTCCCTAGTTGTGATTCAGAATCGCTCTACTGCTTGAATTATTCTGTGAATACGACTCATCCTATTCATCTCTTTGAATGCCATCATGGATCACACAGCAAGCAGTGGAGTTAAAAAGATATTCGAAATGCCTTGGGCTGCTACCAGAAATAAGAAATAACACTGACCTGAATACTGTATAGAAAAAAGACATAATGTGACTTCTCTACACACCAGCTGTTGGTAAATGATGCTACAGTGAACCCAGAACTATGCCATCTACTGCCATTTCCAATGGAGGCATTAATGGGGCAGAGAGGCTTAAGGTGGCATCTGGGACCAACTTATACATGAGGCACGGCTGGCCCATGGCTAGGACCACAATGCTTTAGGGGCCCCCAAAAATGTTTTAAGTTCTTTTAAATTCACAAGGCAAAAGGATCAACTTTTAGGGTGGAAAAATGTTTTATAATAATATTAATATATCCAACCTGTATAATAATACAGTTACAAGATATAATTTTAAAAAAACAAAATTTTAAAATAAAACTTTAAAAAGTGTTGTTTTGTCTTGTTTTGTGTTTTGGAGGGGAAGAGGCCTACCGAGGTAAAAGTCCTCAGGGCTCATACAATCAAAATGGCATGAGGGCCTCAGAGTGGTACAGCATCACATGCCACACACCTAAAGGCTAAAAGAGAGTTCTTAGGGACAAAAATAAAGCTTGCTTATTGAAAAACACTCAACATTCACATGACCCGTATTTTCTCATTTTTCTTCCAGCGAAGAAAGCTCAAACACCAGGCTGATTCAAAGCCGGATCCCTGGCTATCCTGGCCCCTGGTTGGCCCCAACACATCCGATCTCTATCCCGTGCGGCTGGGCTTGGCCTCGAGCAGACCCTCCCCTGGCCAGCTGGGTCATGCTCCGAGAAACCATACCCTACGCGGTTGTGTCCCTGGGACTTCAGGGCTCCTCGATTTCATTTGCTACACAGGGGGCCTCAGTCGATATTGGAGGATTGACTTCTCTACTCCAGGAAGAGCGGAAACTGATAGGGAATTACATCTCATTAATATTATTTCAGGAAAAAAATTCTCTCTGATAAAATTTCTGTGCGAACCGAAAATAAAGTTGTTTCTTCAGAGGAAGTAAGAAGTACTTTCGTCCTGTTATTCTGTGCTGTTGTTTCACTACCTTCTCTTCCCTCTCACTTTCCTCTTTGGCACTTCTTCTCCCCTTCCATGAAGTCAGGCATCTGGAAAGAATTTTAGGGGCATCAGAGCCAGTGGGAACATGCTCTTTGCCTTCTGGGTTAGGTCACTCCCGTTTCTTGTAATTTCTTCCCTAAACCAAACTATCAGAGTTTGACAATTCCTGCTCCTATCTTCCAGAAACAACAGATCCATTCTTCTACCTCTCTTTCTTTTTTTCTTTTCTCTTAAAGGGCACCAGCTCTGAGTTCCCACCAATTTCAGGCTTGTTTGGACCCCGTGAGGTGGCCAAAAGCAGGCCCCATCCAGTTAACTTTGCCAACACGCTCACATTCCTTCCATTTCAGTGTCATTACAGGCAATCTCACTGCCTAAGACTTCACTGTTCTTCCAGATTGTTCTATACCATAGATGTGACCTCAGAGTTATTTACCATTCTCTCGTTGATTATATCATGGCTCAGCAATTCGACCTTTTCCCCCACTGGTTGGAAGCAGGGGTTTTGTTCAATAAATAAATAAATATGTAGCTTCCCTTATAGGCAGGCAATAGGGAGACAGGGGGAGAGGAGGTTATGCTGTGATTAATGAACTGTTTGCTTTTGAGTCAAGATAAACTGGCTAATCTGGATGGACTGTGGATCTGCAACCTGATGTTGAGCAACCCAGAGAACCCTTTGGAGTTCTTATAACTGCCCTTCTTACCAGGTAATGCTGCTGATATTCTTGGGAGCCAAACATCACTTCATACGTAAGATAAGGCATATTTGAAAACAAGCATTGGTGAGGATGTGGAGAAATTGAACTCCTTGCACACCACTGGTGGTAACGCAAAATGGTGCAACCCAAAGGTGAGACGATATGGAGGTTTCTCAGAAAACTAAAAATAGGACCACCATGTGATCCAGTAATCCTATTTATGGGTATTTATCCTAAAGAACTAACACCAGTACCTCAAAGAGATATTACCACTCCTACGTTCACTGCAGCATTATCCACAACAGCCAAGAAGTGGAAACAGGTACCTACCAACCAACAGATGAATGGATAAAGAAAATGTGGCATATACACACATAGAATGTATTCAGCCTTAAAAAAGAAGGATGAATCTTGAGGATATTATGCTAAATGAAGTAAGCCAGTCACAGAAAGACAGATACTACATGATCCCACTTATACGAGGGCCATTTAACTAAATTGTCAAATTCATAGACTCAAAGAATAGAGTGGTGATCGCCACGGGGCTGGGCAGAGGGGAAATGAATTCCTAGTCAAGGGGCATAGAGCTTCAGTTAAAGTGATTAAACTCTATGCATCTGCTCTAACACATTGTCCCTGTCGTCAACAGTAACGTAGCACGCTTAGAATTTTGTGAGGAGGGTAGATTTCGGGGGGCCTGCGTGGCTCCATCATATAAGGATCCGACTTAACTTCGGTCTCAGGTCATGATATCAGAATGGTGCCACAGGCCCGTAGCCGACGCCGCTCTCAGCATGGACTCTGCCCGAGATTCCCTCTCTCCCTCTTCCTCTCCCCTAATCCCCCTAAAATAAATAAATAAATAAATAAATAAATAAATAAATAAATAAATAAATAAGACTTTTTTTAAGAGGGTAGATTTCATGTTAAGTGTTAACATAATAAAAATAAAACTAAAAAAAAAAAATAAGACAAGGTATATTTTGAATAGAGTCTCCACCCACCACCAAACATTTCAGTATATTAAGAAAGGCAAATACGTACAAGTCGCAAGTCATATGAACACCTACCTCCTCACACCACTGATCTACATTAGGAAGGTGATACACCACTTGACAAAGTTCTTTTTTCTACCAGATGATCTCACAGGGAAGACCCTTAATAGTGTATCTTAAAGATGTTACTACACAGAGAGCTTCCTCACACTTTTTTTAAAAAATTAAAAAATAAAAATAAAAAAATAAACTTTATATTTTAGGATAGTTTTATATTCATAGCAAACTTCAGCTGAATCGTAGACATTTACCATATACCCCTTGTGCCCCCACCTACACAGCCTCCCCCACATCAGCATCCCCCACCAGAGAAGGACATTTGTTACAACCGAACTACCTACATGGACACACCATTATCACCCAAAATCCATGGCTTAAATTAAGGTTCATTCTTGATGTTGTGTGTTCTGTGGTGTATATTCTATGGGTTTGGACAAACGTATAGCGACATATGTCCACAATTATCGTATCACACGGTATGGTTTTGCTGTCTTAAAATTTTACGTTCTGCATTTTCACCCTCTCCTTGTCCTTAATCCCTGGAGACCATTGATTTTTTTTTTTTTAATCTTTTTACTGTCTCTATAGTTTTTGCTTTTTCTGTGATCTCATATAGTTGGAATCATACAGTATGAGATTTCTCAGATTTGACTTCTTTCACTCAGAAATATGCATTTCAGTTTCCTTCATGTCTTAAAATCTCTTTTTTTCAGTCAATACCGACCATTCCACTGTGTGGCTGTGCCCATCATTATGCACTCACCTACGGAAGGACCTCTTAGTTGCTTCAGTTTTAGCAGTTATAAATAAAGCTGCTATAAAATCCACGTACAGGTTTTTGTGTGGACAATCTCATACATTTTTACAACTCTGTAATTTTGCATTGTGAGCGTATGCCATTATTTTTCGTGCCATTCTTCTACCGATGAACATTTAATTTATTCCCTGTCTTCTGCTGCTGCAAACAGTTTTGTAGCAAAAAACCTTGTACATATATCATGTCGCATGTGTGCAAGTGTATTCTTAAGATAAATTCCTTCAAGTGGAATCTCTGGGTCACAGGATATACGCATGTTGTAATTTTGATGTATATTGTCAAATTGACCTCCACAAAGGTTGTAAAAATGTACCTTCCTACCAGCAATGTGTGGGAGTGCCTGTTCCCCTGTGGCTTCTGCTGCTCTTTCCCAAGTGAAACGTTTCTTCATACTTTTCTTCCCATGGCCTTTGCAGGAACTGGAGACCTGTTGCCCATTGACCCTGCACAGAACCAGCCATGTTTATTTCTTTTCTGTGCAGTGTTGGTCTTGGTCATGGATTCAAAGACCTTGGGAGACAGAAGAAGAGTTCTTGTCAAAATACCTTCTCTTAATAGTCTTACAATGAATAGAGCTACTACTGTAGGGATATTTCAGGAAGACTATAAAGTTTTAAAGACAAAATCATTTTCATGTATTTGCTAACAAGCTCTCAGAGAATGCAGAGGCATCCCACCACAGTACGACGTAAGTGCTGATATTTTCTGTGATATCTGCCTCCTTTGAAAAATCCATAATGGAGAAACTTGGAGAGTCTCTAAGTACATGCCCTACATTGTCTCTTGGAGTAGAGCTGTTGTCTGAACAAAAATGCATAAAAACTTAGTGACACTAGTGAGTGTAAGCAGGCCTGAGACTCTGAATGTGGGCATACGTATAGCCCCCTTTCCAACCCCCCAGTCTCATTATCTGGGTTCAAGTGAATCATGCTATGTATACAATGAATATAGCAATGTGGTGTTAGAATTACTTTTGCATCCATTGTAAGTTCTTTCTGGATTCTGATGTCTTCACGTTCCACGTAGACAGAAAATCTACCAACCAACCAACCATGGAATTGAGGGTTCAGACCCAGACATTTCCTTGCCCAGGACTGTGTCAGATGCATCGCTGTGTGCCAGGCAGCCTCAGTGGTGGTCCCCAGTGACCCCTATCTCCCTAGCATGCATTCACGCCTCCATGCAACTCCCTCTGAGGAGGGATGATGGATTTTATGACCGACTTCTAACAAAAAGAATATGACGCTTCAGACCTTCGGTTATAAATGACCACAGTTTTCTCCCTTGGGTCACTCCATCTCTTGTTCTCTCTTGGATCATTCAGTTTGGGGAAAGCCAGCGTCCATGCTGAGTGCTGTCCTACAGCCAGGTTTGTGCGCAGAAGAAACGATGGACTCCTGTGGCAGCCAGCGTGGAGCTGAAGCCCTCAGTCCAACGGCCCATGAGGAACCGGGCGGGCTTGATGGCAGATCCTCCAGTCTCAGGTGGGCCTTGATGTGACTTGGGCCCTGACCAACAACTTCAGAGCAACCTCCTGAGAGAAACTGAGCCAGAAGCACCCTGCTGAGCCCTCCCTGGATTTCTGACTCTTAAAGACTCTGAATTAATAGATGTGGTTGTTTTAAACTGCTAAGCAGGAGGGTGATTTCTTATGCTTAACAGATCACTAATGCACCTTGTTACCAGAAACTGTCCTACCTTCTAGAAAGAGCAACTCAGACATGGTCAGGAGATCCAGATAGTCACCCACCTGTGATAATTTTTAATAAATCATGTAATTCTTTTTTCCCTCTCAATTCAAAAAGCAGAAATTTCTTATTTCAGGAAATTAGGAAATCTTGGGAGGAGGATAAGAGGCTCTTTCTTAAGAGAATTCCTAACTTCCAGAAAAAAAGAAATGCAAAACCTTTTACCACTGAGTTTCCTAGTACTCTCACCAGTAAAGCGACTCCTTAATGAGCATTTAATAATGATCACTAAATAATGATTCTTAAGCTTCTTGAGGATTCCTGAATATAGTGAAAATATTTTAGTGTCACTGGCTCAACCAAAAATCCACAGTAGCAACGAGTTAATAAGTCAATCAATAATAATCAATCAAAGGGCACCCGAGTGGCTCAGTCAGTTAAGCATCTGCCTTCAGCTCAGGTCATGATCCCAGAGTCCTGGGATCAAGCCCCACATCAGGCTTCCTGCTCAGCGGGGAGTCTGCTTCTCCCTCCTCCTTGGCCATCTCCCACTCATGCTCTTGCCCTCGCTCCTAAATAAATAAATAATAATCAATCAATTAGAGATTTTAAACGTATTAGTCTTCTATTTAGTACGCACTAGGCGCTGTGGTAAGAAGTTTATATACTTTATTTCATTAAATCTTCAAAATCCCACTCGGTAGGTATTATGGACTATATGTTTGTGCCCCTGCCCCACAATTTATATGTTAAAACCCTAACCCCCCAGTGGGATTGTATTAGGAGGTGGGGCTTGGGGGTCCCTGGGTGGTTCAGTGGTTTGGTGCCTGCCTTTGGCCCAGGGCGTGATCCTGAGTCCTGGGATCAAGTCCCACGTTGGGCTCCCTGCATGGAGCCTGCTTCTCCCTCTGCCTGTGTCTCTGCCTCTCTCTCTCTCTCTCTCTCTCTCTTTCTCTCTATGTCTATCATGAATAAATAAATAAATAAATAAATAAATAAATAAATAAATAAATCTATCTTTAAAAAAAAAAAGGAGGTAGGGCTTTGGGGAGGTAATTAGATCCTGAGGATGGAGCTCTCCTGATAAGGATTAGTGCCCTTATAAAAACAAACACAAGAAAGCTTAAGAAGGCAATATTAAAACCAGGAAGGGGGCCCTCACCACACTGGCACCCTGATCTCTGACTTCCAGCCTCGCCTCCAGAACTATGAGAAATAACTTTCTGTTGTTTACGTCCCCCGGTCTGTGGTGTTCATGGCATGGCGCCCCAAGCTGACTAAGACAGTCGGTATCCTGGTACTTACCACTTTCTTGACAGACCCGGGGAAGCTGCATGCTAGTGATACAGATTTAATGCAAACATATGGAACACATGGGGGAGTGTGGGAGTTGACCCCATCAACCACACTACCGCCTCGGTACCCCCAAAATCCCCACCAGGCGGCATGCAGTGGGAATATGATTACCGAGAAGTTGCTCGGCATTTTTTGCGACGGCTACCTTGGCTCAAAGGAACTGCCTTCTCTTTGTTCTTCTAGCATCTATTCATCCCAAGCGGAAGGATGTGCTTGAGGCAGTTTGTACTGAGGCATATTCGTTGAATATTTAGCCTCGTTGGTCAAAGATCTTGCCCAGCCACCTCGGAGACAGTCGGCTTCGCTCATGTTCAATTCATAAGCAGTAGCCTGTGCCCAATAAATTGCTGTTTGGTCTAATTAGCTGTAACAAGAGCAAGGGGTTTCGGCTCACTTAAAAAGAAAATGGCATAAGTCACAGCAGCTTTTGCTGGAAAAACCCAGCTGAATCCCCTTTCCTTCGAAAGTAGCTCTGTAAGAGAAAGCTCTCCGGGTTTTATGGACTTCTGCTGCAGTCCATTCAGCGCAATTACTATCCCCATGTGGCAAGATGGTGTTTTAATGTGTCAACAGCTATGGGCCTTTTCAAGTATTCCCCCTTAACCCGTGGCCCTCCCCTATTTAGCCAGCTAGATATGGAGCATCTATTGCCCGCCCGTAGGGAAGTCACAGCCTGCTACAGAGAACAAAAATAAAATGTTAGCGCTTTGCTTTTGCGCTTCAAAATCTGAAGTCCAGATGAGAGACAAAAAAGTTGGAAGATTGCATGAGCAGAGTGAATTTTCTGCCCGCTGGATACTAGGTAAGAATTCCTTGGGTTAGTGGAGGAAGCACGGATAAAAATAAATAAAAAATAAAGCACCACTAAGGGAGTCTAATAAGGGATATCGTGCTCTCTCCTCTCCCGAGGTGAAAATCCACGTGGAGAAGAATGATGGAGCCCTCGGTAATTTAAGACTCTGTGGGTACAGGAGGGCTGTCTTGTTTCTGGGGTGGAACCTGGAAGAGCGGTATGGGTGCGTATCTCTTCCCTACCCTGGGTAGATGGAACAGCACTAGACTAAACGGGGAAGTCCAGAGATCTGGGCAATGGGCCCCGAAAAAGGGTGGAGAAGAGCATCCAAGAGAACTGTGTTCTCCCAGAAGGCAGCGGACCCGAAGGATCCTCATCATGGGGCCAAGAGAGACGCACACTGATCTGATTAGACTTTACCCCGAGACTCGATGGGGTAACGGGCTCCAACAGGAGCATATCTGCCAGTGTCTAGGCACCAATATGCCTGAGGATAAGGTGGCAGATGCCCCATAGAGAGATGCAAAAAAAGACCAGCCCCCCTTCCCATCCCTTCCCCATGCCCCGATGGCTTGAGGCAACTAGAATTTTGATAAAATTCTACTGAGAAGCAGGAAAAAAGTCAACAAGTCAATCCTCAATTGATTTGGAAAGCCTTTAAGTGCAATACAGACATAAAATGACTGATTAAGTCTCATCTTCCAGGAAAAGTAAAGGCTTGGGGTGGACTTTTCTTTGAAGATACTTTATTATTGACTCTTGTGATAGATTATAAGGGACGTATGTACCCTCCAGGGGAAGGAGATGCTTCCTCTCCCTCACAGGGAGAGAAATGGCAGAAAAAGAAATATAGAAGCATCATTGCAGCTGAACCTGAATGTGTAGAAAAACCTCAGTTTTCTAAAATTCCATTCACTATGCTCAACCTCTCATTTTTGACTCTGAACTGAGTATCACTGGGGAGATGAGAAACGGTTGATGAGTTGCTTCTGTTCAGCTCTCCTGACACTGCTTAATACCCCACATTTCTAGATTTTTTTGAAGTAGCAGGGCACTTGGAATATCAATGCTACCCTAAAATCGTCTTTGTTCAAATCCTGGCTCATCTTCTTTCTATAGGACATTAAAAACTTAATCTAAAGCCCCCTCCTTGGGCAGCCCGGGTGGCCCTGCGGTTAAGCGCCGCCTTCAGCCCAGGGCGTGATCCTGGAGTCCCGGGATGGAGTCCCATGTCGGGCTCCCTGCATGGAGCCTGCTTCTCTCTCTGTCTGTGTCTCTGCTTCTCTCTATATATCTCTGTGTCTATCATGAATAAATAAATTAAATCTTAAAAAAATAAACCCCCTTCCTTTTTATTGTAAAGAATTCTTAAAATGTATAAGAATAGATACAATAGTGTATGATTCCCATGTACCTCTTACCCAACTTCAACAACTATTAACTCAATGTTGTTTCATTTTTATTATAACCTCCTCTCCCATCCCCTGCCGTATATTATTTTGAAGCACATTTCAGATAATTATCATGTAAGTTAATTCATAACATTCCAGTATGTGTCTTTAAAGCATAAGGATACTTTTAGAACAACTAAAACTACCATTACGACACTAAATTTTAAAAATAATTCCTTCACACCCATCAACTAAGCAGCCAGTGTTTAGGTTCACAATTATCTCAAAATTTCCAACCTTTTATAGTTTGTTGGCTTGAATCATTTTTCCAAAACACATTGCAATTGGTTGATATGCCTAAGTCTCTTTTAATCTGTACATTCTGCTTTCATCTTTCCTCCATGCAATTACTGGCTGAAGAAAACTGGTCATTTGTCCTATGGAATGTCCCACAATCTGTATTTTGCTGATTGCATTCCTACGTGTTGTTTAACATGGCCCTGGGTCCTCTGGGTTTCCTGTAATTACATCTAGAAGAATTCTCCATACGTGGTGTTAGTTCTACCAAGTAGCACATAATATTTGTCTCTTTCTTGGTGAGATTAGCAGCTGTTGATGCACAACGTGTGGATTCATGAGGGATTGCAAAATGGTGATATTCTAATTTTTATCATCCTTCCTCATATACCAGCTGGAATACTTTGACAGGAAGAAACGTCACATCATTACAACCTGGATACTGAAGACTACTGTTTATTTAAGAAAGGCCAGATAAAGGATTGATTTTCAAAATAATGAGTTGGTTCCCTCCAATAGTGACCAATTTAGTTGGGCATTTACGTATCATTATGAACGCACAGATTTATATTTATTTGATTTATTTCAGTATACTGTAGTTATTATCTTTGTTTATAGTCAAATTATCCTTCTCTGTCCAATGGGAGGCCACGGAAGTTGGCTCCTATGACCTTTTGACATGACTCTATTATTATTTGACATGGCCACTTTCCCATTTTGCCTGGGAACAGGGGGTTCCTGGGACACAAAGACTTTGAGTTTTAAAGAGAGGGAAGTCCTGGGCAAATTGGGATAAGCCGTTGACCCTGAAACCTTACTAGTCTTCGCTAGCTCCACTGCTATCTGGTAAGACAAGGCATTCTACGCTAATCATGTGCATTTCCTGCTCCAGACCTGGAATTAGCCTTTTTTTTCTCCCCAAGAATACCTGGTTCCTTTTAGTGAGAAATGGGATTTCAAGAGTTCATTCTTCTAACCATAGTTAAGCGCCAATCTCTGCTTCTATGAACTGGTGATAATAATAATCCTTGAGTTGTTGTGAGGATTACGTACAATAATGCTTGCAAAGCACTTAGTCCAGGGCCTGGAACATAGAAACTGCTTGTTAGAGTTTAGTTGCCACCACCGCGCTCACACAGGTCATACGGACAGTGCCGAGGGTTATCCACTCAGCAAAAGTCCACATCGTCTCGGGAAAATATCCATATATTTTAGGAGTGAGCCGTGTTAAGGAAACACAAGTGGGAGCGGGATAGAGGCTCACTGTACAATGGCTATAGATGGGAATGTGTTTTGCACAATTTATATTTTTCGAATTCAAACCATCAGAGCTGTCCAACATTTCAACAAAACGAGGCTATGCAGCTGGACACGAGACTGTTTTTAGAACGGTCTGTTTGGAAATGTTTGGGTTTGACACCCGAGAAGCCCTTGTTTATTATAAGTTTCCTGTACAATTGCATATTTGTGTGGCCAGGGAAAGACATTTCATAGGATAGTCGGAAAATGAGCAAAATCGTGTTCACTAAAGGGGATCCCCCAAATACAGTATTGGAAGCAGATGCAGCAAAGCAGCCTCGGTAGGTCCCTCTGAGAAAACGATACGGTCTCTTCCAGAATTCACTGAAGAACGAGCTAGACAGGATGGACCCATTAGTCTTCTCAAAGTAGGTCTTCATCTGCATCCACTGAGGTCGCCAACCAGAGCAAGCCCCTGTGAGGATGCACATTGTGAATCCTCGTGAACAACTACAGAGGAACTCGAGGGGTTCGGGCCCGCCTGTGCTGGCTCGTCGGACAGCCTAAGTTAATGCCTGACACGTGTGGACCACTGTGCACCGAAGATGCCCTGATCCCCTAAGAGAAACTCAAGTCCCGTTGCCTTTGCAAAGAAAGAGGCCCTCGAATCACGATCACACCTCTTATTGCATCAGGAGGCCTTTGCTCACAGAGAACGTCCCTTAAATACCGAAGGCTGGATTGGACACGGTGGCGAATTTGGACATTTCATCAATCCCTCCCCCACGCCAGGTTTCGACGCAGGGATGGGAGCGCTCCCTCTCTGTAGAAATGAGCTCATGTGCTTGGGTTTTCTTTTTTCTTTTTCTCAACCCAATATTGTTTTCTGACCACTTATTTACGTATTAAGATGAAAGGTAAGGAGTATAAAAACGGAGTAGTGTGTGCATAAACCAGGCTGCACAAGGACAGGATGATCGTCAAATATGAGCCGAAGCTCCCTGGAGAAGAGGAGGGGACCGTCCCTGCCTAAGTCAGACTTTAGCTCTGCCGGCAACCCCCAGGGCTCCTTCCCAGCAGGTGCGGGCAAGGCCCTGCAGGAGGGGACAGCTGGGTGCCCGGGCAGCGGGCTACCCGGTGGTTTCTGTGCCCCGGCGCGGGCAGGTGTTGGAGGGGCAGAGGGCAACATCCTAAACACGGAGAGCGGCCCTGGACGTGCAGGCCTGGGGGCAGGTGGGGTGGGGGACACCCGGGGCCCTGCAGGAAATAAGCCTGCTTCTCCGAGGCCAGCAAAGACATTGGGCCGCAAGCTGCACCCTGGCACCGCGGGCGGCCCAGCTCCTAAGCAGATTCAAGGCGTCCCCATGAGGAGTTAGGGTGACCGCAGCAGAGCAGGTGCACGGGCTTATCAGGAAGCTTTTAGTCTAGGAAAATCAAGCTGAAGAAATTAATTTCACTCTTCCCTGTTTGGGGGGCCGAGGGGGGGCGGTTAGTGAAGGAGACAGGGGTCCCTCGTCCTGTTGGCAGGACAAGTCCCTGGCGAGAGCCCAGAGCCACCTCCATCGGGCTCCCCTCCCGGCAGATGCTGCTCTCGACTTCGGCTGTTGACTTTCTGGATAGTGGAGGTTTTTGTCGTCTGTGTCATTAATTCATAAGGCGTGTTTGGTCACCCGCCCGTTTGTTTCTAAGCTAAGAGGACGTGCTCTGCTCAGGACTTCCCCAACCGGACGTTACTGCGGGTTTCCAAACTGTTAACAATAGTTAGAAAGAAGATGTGCTTTTCATTTTTGTGATATAATCTGAAAAATAGATTGTGTGTGTGTGTGTGTGTGTGTGTGTGTGTGTGTGTGTTCGCGGCTACTGCTTAGATCCATCTCATTGAGGATGTCACTTAGGCCTGGCTTACTCTTGCTTTTGGTTTTCTCACGACCACAGGACGAGAGCCGAGGATCAAAGTCCCCTCTCGCAGCAAGCTCCCTCGAGCTCTCCTTATAATTCCAGGAGTTTTTGCTTCGCGCATGTTGATGCTTTGATGCCTGATATATCAAGATCCAGAACCATTAGAGCCTCATGATGGATTGTATTCTCTTCATTGTGAGATGTCCGTCTTTAATTCTTTAAATTCTTTAAATTCGAATATGACTCACAAACAGCGTTACACTGGTTTCAGGTTACAATACAGTGATTCGTCAGCCCTACGCACTTCTCGGGCTCAGCAAGATGTTCTTCTCTAATAACAATAATATTATTCCCGAACTAATAACCCCATCAGGAGCCGTACTCTTGCAGCATTTAGCGGGCATGCTTTTACCTACCTGTGTCTGACTATGACACATACTTGAGTTGCACTTTGTGCTCTAAGCTTAGAGGTTTTTTCTTTCAATGGATTTTATATCTCTTGATAGAGAGAAATGTCTGGCTACAGTTTGATCACGCTTAGCTGCACTTCTCCTTCGTAACGTCATACAAACACTAAAGACACGTGCACATAGGGCACACGCACATAGTTATTTTCCTATATGGTCTTTGGTTTCTCTATTGTATGTGTTTTCATTCTGATCGTTCTTAAGGTTTATAGTCTATTCTAGGATCTGCTAGACTTCAAACTGATAAGTTTTATTTTATTTATTTCTTTTAAAGATTTTATTTATTTATTTCTGAGAGTACACAGAGAGGAGAGAGAGAAGCAGAGACACAGGCAGAGGGAGAAGCAGGCTCCATGCAGGGAGCCTGACGTGGGACTCGATCCCGGGTCTCCAGGATCAGGCCCTGGGCTGAAGGCGGCGCTAAACCGCTGAGCCACCCGGGCTGCCCAGCCTTTATGACTTCATATGGCGTCATCACAAATTAAAAGTATTCTATGGTATCATGCAGCTCCTCATCCCTGCCCTATAATCAAGCAACATCTCTTTTTCTACTGCTAATGTTAGTTTTCTTCTTCCTCACTACAAATTTGAGAAAATTACTACGCATGCGTGTTCCATCTCGTTATCCTACACCGCCCAATTTTGGCTTAATATATTATCATTAATGCTTCTGGTTGTGACTTTGTACTTTATATACTGACCCTCTGATCAGTTGGTTGATCATTTTAAAAAGACGGGAAGATGTGCACCCGGTGATGAAGCGCCCATCCTTACACCGCTTCTTTCCCTCCCTCTACCACTCACCTTTGGCTTGTTGTACGGGTATTATTATTTCTACACTATATTGTATTCTGTGATCATAATTCCTACAGCTGCTTAGCTTTGTTCCTTTATTCCGTAAATTCGGTGCTTCCTCTCCTCACCACCATGACTACTCCCTTCATTTCTTGATTGGCACCTTCAGTAATTTTTTTTCTTAAGAAAAGACACAGAAGCCCTTTTTTCCTGGAGTTTTTGCATGCTTGAAATATCAAACAACCATTGAACTGAGTAAAAAAAAATTGAGGGGTCACATGTTTTCTGAGGACATGGCAAAATCTTTTTCATCATCTTCTAGAAGTTAATATTGCTAAGAAAAAGTCTGAAATTAAAATTAATTTTTCCTCTTATGTTTGATTTTATGGATGGATGGATGGATGGATGGATGGATGGATGGAGAAAGAATCCAGGCCTATCAGTCTTTGAAGTCTGGTAACTTCAAAGTCATAAGCCATGTCTCAGGCTGATTTTGTGGATTCTTTTTCTTTCTTCTCCCCTCCCTCCTCCTCTGGAACAGTCAGGCCTATTTCAAATCATGGATTTAGGTCTTCTTTATTTGAGAAAATATGTATTCTATTTTACCTGAGTATTTGTTCTATTTTCTTTATTAGAGTCACCATCCATGGGGAAGTTGAAATTTCTTTTCCTCCCTTCCATATCTATCATTTTCTCACTAATCATTTTAAATATTTGGTTCATTCCTGTTGATTTTCTTTTATTTTTGCCAGAGATTTTCTCTTTATCCCTGCCCTATAATCAAGCAACATCTCTTTTTCTACTGCTAATGTTAGTTTTCTTCTGAAAACTAATGTTAGTTTACTTCTGAAAGTACCTCTTATTTATTTTATTTATTTCGAGAGCCTTACCAATTCTTTTTATATTTTAATTACTTCACATTGTTTAACTATGTCTTACTTGAGCCAATATGGCTCTTCTTTGAATTATTGTTTCAGAAAAGCTATTCTAAAAAGTTTTTAATGAAAAAGTATTTCTACAATTTTTATCTACATTATGGCATAATTTTCTGGAACGTTAGTCTGCCTTTTGTCACGTCCCTCTCATTTATTTTTCTTGCAGTATAATTTGTGTTACATTCCACACAAAGTCCTTTTACATTATTAGTCATATTTTTATGAGATTACTCACTGATTTATGTGGACTGTTCTTTATAGGTGAACTGTTTTCTAAAGGATGATTGGCAGAAAGTACAGAGAAGTGAGCTGGGTCAACCATCAGCTTGGATTTCTCTCTGCTCTGCGGTTTTGTTTTCCATTTCATCAGGAAGTAGACTTGGCCAGCTGTGATGGTCAACGTGGAGGCATTCAGCATTTACCTCCCTTCAGCTGCAAGGCCACTGCCCACTGTTTTACTCTACCCTTTAGAAAAATGGCATGTCCCTCCCTTCCTTCTTTAAGTCTTGTGTCCTCTCACAAGGCTCAGGGATGTCCCCAAGTTTGCCTTTCTATCCAGACCTTCCTCCTCACTGTAGCCAAAGGATTCTCTCCTTATTATGCTCAGCCCATTTCAGGAAGGCTCTGTGTTACCTGAGCCCTCAGAGTCATGCCTTTGCTTTCAGCCACTTCTCTTAATCAAGCCCAACTTGACTGTGTTAATCAAGAGTTGGTCTGTTTTCAAGATTTATGTATATTTTCTTTTCTAATTTCCAAAAACTATTCTAGTTGTTTTCGGTAGAATTCAAAAAGAAGAGTGAGGCCAGATGCCTTGACTTTGCCATCCCACTGAAGACCTTGATGTGGCCAAGGAATGATACTGGATCTATTTCTTTTAAAATTGGATTTCATAAATAATATGATCTGATGAAAGATGATCTCATGGAAACATGGGTCATGGCTGAATGCAAATGGAGTTTCAGACAATAAAGTTTGAGAATATCCAGGGTGTTCAAACCAGTGCCATTTCCACATCTGGCTTAAAGTGGTCTCTTAGGAAGATCAGCCTGGCAGGTCTCTTCAGGCCGGTCAGGCTGGGCTGGGTGAGGTGGGGAGTGTTCTAGGAGACATCAGCCTGGCAGCTATTACAGGGATCTGGGCATGGTCATGACTAAACCCCAAGAAATATCCATGCTATAAGAAAACTGATTAACAGAAGTAGCACTGGAATACTCAGGATGTGACCCTTTCAAGTCCTTAAGAAACTCGTTGCTCTTGACTTTCAAGAGAACCAGAACGATGGAGAACACAGCTTTTCAGATTACCCCATGTTCCCTTTGTCAGGATCCACCAGAAAATATCTCATAGCATGCTTCTCCAAGCAATTTTATTGTGTGTTATCAACTCGGAGTCCCACAGCGCACATGAGGCGTCTTTCTGGAGCCTACTAGAAAACACAGAAGTTAAGATATGGCTCTTGGGAAAGAGGCGTATGCAACATCACAGCTGGCATTCCGTGTTCTCACCCAACTTTGGCTCCATCTCTCCTTCTTATTTGTATTCACCTTTTGCCATATTTTCTCACTTACACTGGGATTAATTTGTTTCACCATCCCATCTTATCTTCGAAAGATCCTTTAGATCATTTTTATAGGGAAGGAGAGAACAAGAAAAATGGAATTTAAAAGGAAAGAATGTAATTCAAGGAAGCCAACTCTAAGAAGACATTTTGGAGACAGCTGGAGACACTGGAAAAATGAGTATTAGATTATATTGGGGGTGTTATTAATTTTGTAGGTAAAATAATGGTATTGTGGTTATTTAAGTCTTTAGTTAGCAATACACAATAACTACTTATAACTGAAATGTGTATGTGTCTGTTACTTGCTTCAAATCATTCTAAAAATAGCAGATGGGAATTAGGAGAGAAAAATATGAAAGCAATTTTTTTAACGTGGGAAACTGAAGATGATAACACTTCTAACAGCAATAATGTATTTGAAAAGAATAAAACTGGACTATTTTCTTAAATCATGTGCAAAAATAAACTCAGTGGATTAAGATCTACATGTGAGATCTGAAACCATAAAACACCCAGAAAAAAACCACAGGCAGAAATCTTTTTGACATCAGCTATAGCAATAGTTTTCTGGATCTATCTTCCTGGGCAAGGATAACAAAAGCAAATATAAACTACTGGGACCACACGAAAATGAAAAGCTTCTTCACAGCAAAAACAAACCAAAACAAAACAAAGGGAAAAAAACCCAATAACAACAACAAGATGAAAAGTCAGCTTATTGAATGAGACAAGGTATTTGTAAATGATATATCTGATAAGGGGTTAATATCCAAAATACATAAAGAACTTATAGAATTCCAACACCAAAAACACAAATAATCTGATTTAAAAAATGGGCAGGGGACCTGACCAGGTATTTCTCTAAGAAAACATACAGATGCCAAATAGAGAACATGAAAAGATGCTAAACATCATTAATCATCAGGGAGATACGAATCAAACCACAATGAGATTTCAACTTACGCCTGTCAGAATGGCTAAAATAAAAGACAAAAAATATCAAGTGTTGGCAGGATGTGGAGGATCTTCATGCACTGTTGGTAGGAATGTGAACTGATGCAGCCACTGTCAAGAACAGTCTGAAGGTTCCTCAAAAAATTAAAAATGGAAATGCCCTATGATCCAGTAATCCATTATCAGGCATTTGCCCAAAGAAAATGAAAGCAGCAATTAAAAAAGACACGTGCACCTCTATATTTATTGCAGCATTATTTACAATTACAATAGCCAAGATAAAGAAGCAACCCAAGTATCCATCATTAGATAGAGGGATAAAGAAGATACAGCATATGTGTGACGGAATACTTACTGAGCCATAAAAAGGATCAGATTGTGCCGTTTGCGACAACACGGGTGGGCCTAGAGGGTATTAGGCTAAGTGAAATCAATCAGACACAGAGAGACAAATACCTATGATTTCATTTACATGTGGAATCTAAAAAACAAAAGAAACAGAAGCACGAATACAGAAAATAAATTGTTGGTGGCCAAAGGGGAGAGGGTGGGGGATGGGCAAAACGGGTGAAGGGGAGTGGGAGATACGGGCTTCCAGTTATGGAATCTGACAGTCCCTGGGATAAAAGATGAGGCACAGGGAACATGGTCAGTGGTAGTGTAACAGCACCGATGGTGACAGGTGAGCGTAGCAGAACGTGTGGACTCGTTGAATCCCTATGTTGGACACCCGAAACGAATGTAACGGTGCGTGTCAGCCAAACTTCAATAAATAAAGATAAAATAATAATGTATTTGAAAAAAGGCATAGAATGTCTTTAAAAAAGTGCACAGCTCCTTATCTGATTTGGGGGGGATTCGGTTAAACTCATAGTATATGCATGAATGGCCTGTTTGCATTTGAGAAGAAATGCATTTGAGCCATGTAAGATTTACTAAAGTTAACAGAGGGCCCTAAAGTTTAGATTTCGGCGAAGAGACCAGAAAGGAAAGAAACAGAGGTTTGCAAAGTGCTCTATTCTAGATGCTGTGCTCTGGACCTTCACCTGCATTACCTAAGGTTTTCCATTATCTACATTTTTAAGCTGGTGGGAGGAATAGTCCCTCACTCCTCTCCTCTTCCTGAATGAGGTACCGTAGCACGACATTGGGGGCCTATTTACACTTCTGTCTCCCTGGGACATGTGAGGAAGTGCCCAGCTCCTGTTCGGACCCGTTGGAAGCCGTCATGGCATCAACACTATCTATCTGTAAAGTGAATTTTAATGTTGTATTTAATCCGATATGTCCAAGGTATTGTCATTTTGACATGCAGAGAATATAAGAATATCAGTGAGGGCTCCCCAGGTGGCTTAGTTGGTTAAGCATCCGACTCTTGGCTTTGGCTCAGGTCATGATTCTCAGGGTCATGAAATCGAGCCCCGCGTCCACCGGGCTCCATGCTCGGCAGGGAGTCTGCTTCTCTTCCTTTCCCTCTCTCTCAGTCCCTCCCCCTGCTCACTCACGCTCTCTCTCTCTCTCTCTCTCTAAAATAAATAAATAAACCTTTAAAAGAAAATAATATTAATGAGCCATATTACACTCATTTTATATACTAAGTCTTCCAATCCAGGTGCATTTTACACTTGCAGCAAGCTTTCAGGAGGAGGGGCGCTGAGTCCTCCTTAAAGATAGGAAGGTAACCCGTGGCGAGTTGGGAAGCCTGGGTCCCCAGCGCTGACTCTGCTCCAGCCTCCTAAGCCAGGGGAGAGCATCCTCAGCACCTGGCTTGCAGCCTCGTGCAGAGTGAGTTTGGGTAAGCCGAACCACGATTTGAAGCTTACGTTCTTCCAGAAAGCCAAAGAACGGGAATAAAAGGGCCAGACTTTAATAAAAAGGGCAGACTTTAAGCAAATTATCCCATTTTTTCAAACTTTTCCAAGAGTCCAAATGTGGCAACGGGCCCTTAAACCAATGAAAATCCTACGCTGAGGTTGCCAGGGTCTGTTTGGCGCGAGCAAGGAATCCCCGTGATCTGCGTTCATCTGTTCTTCCCACAAGCATCTGATGGGTACTTGCTCCATTCCAGGCACTATTCTAGGTTCTGGGGAAGCAGATATGAATAAAGTCCTGCCCTCAAAGGGGCACATGCAGGCGGGCGAGGGATGTGCCCTCATCAAGGTCTAGACACACCCCCCCCACCACCACCAATTGATTCAGTCACTGCAGGAATTCACTTCATGGCCCACCTTCCAGCTTGGCTTTGAAGGATGAGTGAGAAGTAGAAGGTCATTGAAAATAATAGCTGGAAAAAAAATAATAAATAAATAAATAAAATAAATAAAAAAAAATAAGAAAAAGAAAATAATAGCTGGGAGCAGGGAAAACCATTCCAGGCAGGAAGAATGAAGGGTGCCCTGGGCATTAGTGTATGACCACAGAGACCTGATGCTTGTTTCTCTGGCTTGGGATGCATGGGGACGGGGGCGGGAGTCCTGTTTCTCGTTATGGCGCAGATGCTAGCATGTGTTTGTGCACCGGTCAAGTACGACGGGAAGGACCAGAACCAGGGCCCTACACAGGCCCCTTCCCGATCCTAGCCCTTCCCTCAAGGTCAGGGCCATGGGTCCACCCCAGAGCAAGGCTTCCTCTGCACACTTCAGGCAGCCACGGTCACTCCCACCCTTGATGGTAAGGGCAGTGTAGCCTTGACCATCCTGTCTTCTGTCCCCCAGTGAGGCAGGCGGTTTGTCGATAGCGTCGTGTGCCTGAGCACCCGGCGGTGCATTTCACTAAAGGGATGCCCAGTAAACCTTCTTAAATCAATTTGAGAAATTCAGAAAACATGTACTGAAGACTGAATTCACACTAATAGCCAATACGTACTCCCGATATGCTCATATTTGTGCTTAAGTCACCCGTGTAGCACAAAGTAAAGGTTTGGGGATTATCTGCACATGGAGCATCTTAACCTACAAGTCTACTTTCCAGCTCTGAGCTATTTTATGATAGTTGTGCCAATTTTCAGTCGACTGGATGACCTAACAGTATTTACCAAAGAATCTAGCGTCTGTAGATATTATTCCATTTATGCGCATCCTAGCTGCATGCTTGTCAGGAGGCAGCCCGCCGCCCGCCTGGCATACTGCATAGGTGGGTTCTGACCATGAAGTGGGATACTGGGTTTGAAAGTGCTTTGCCAAAGCGAATGCGCACTAGGAAGGCAAGATTCGCTGGTGTCCCAGAATCCGGGGCATTTGGGGACTTGGACTCCCACTTGATGTGGGTTTTCTTAAAAATGTATTTTTAGTGATTGTCTCAGAGGTGCCACTTCTCCCTCTAGCCTGCATCCTACAGTTACATGACTAAGGTCTGGAATGATGTTCAACGGTCGGAATAGGAAATTAAGGACTTTGCTTTCCGTCAAACCCAAGAGGAAGACAACACTGCACCTTTTTGACCCCAAGAGCAAGCCCACTGGGTGCCTCACTCTGAGGCAGGTGCTTTGCATTCATCACCTTTAATACACACAATAAGCTAGGAGGGAGGAAGTAACGTTTGTCCTTTACTCATGAAGAAGTGAGCCCCCAGACGAGTTCAAGACTTGCCCAAGGCACCACAGCTAAGGGCAGTGGAGCCACTTAATGAAAGAAAGTCTGAATTACTCCAAATTACTTTCTTTTTGTGATGCAAAAGCCTCTGGACTACTAACTTTCAGAATCTATAAAATGGGCCTAATAATACCTTCCTTGCCTACCTAATAGGAATGCCAGTGAGCACCAAGGCAAAGAGAGTAGCGTTTCTTAGCACTAAACTGTCGTGCATGTGTAATGGCTCCCTGATGCTTCGCCCTTTCCCCAGTGGACGCCCTACGCAAGACAAGAGGATGTGCCCCGGCCCACCAAATATCCTTCTGGAATCCCTCTATGCATGTGTGTGAGGGAAAGAAAATCCCCTCCTGCATCTTCCAGGGAAGCAACAGAACACAAAGGTCAAGAACACAGACTCTGGAGTCAGACTCTGCCCTTACTGGCTGGGCGACTTCCGGCCCCAGTTCCTTAACCTCTCCATGCGGGATAAATATAGAGCTTCCGTCGTGGGCTGATTGGACAGTAAATGAGACCTTGCGTGTGGGGCCCATAGTAAGTGCTCAGTGGATGTTAGCGGTAATTACAGGGATGCTAAACAGCACTGCTGGGCTTTTTCTGTGGGTGAGACATCACGAGTCATCTCGGTTTCCTCCCCCTCTCCGTTGCTCCCAATCTCCAGCTACAGCTCGCAGAGCTTGTCTCAGTCCCCTTTTAATTTGGTGGTAATAGCAAGCCAATAGATCATTTTCAAAAGCAATAACTTCCTGATTACATGTGAGAGTTTGCTGCCTTCACATGTTAATCAGATTGAATTGTTCACCTCCCCTACGCCCATTAAAAAGTGATATATTTTCATGTATTATTTTGCTGGACAGCAAAAATGCACATTTTCCTGTCCGACTCCATCAATCACTTTGTTGCTGACCTGATGAGATCCCCGCTGGGGAGCCAAGCAGTGATTTACTCTGCACCGCCGTATCCAGCTCAGTCTCCGATGTATCTACTGAGGATAGTTGTGTTTACTAATCTGGAAAGGGATTTTGGCTCAATATTTAAGGGATTATTATCTATGAGGGACCGGACTAATAGAAAAACAAATTGTGTGGGACAGAGACAAAAATTCTAAAAAGCAAAACAAAATTTGTGGAGCGACTGCTTAGTAGGCCTTCAGTTTTGACTCCTACGGATTGCCTCCTTATTAAGTGAGAGTCCAGCTCTGTCCTGGTAATCAACACTCACCCCGTTCTCCAGAGACAGTCTGGGGACAGGTATGGACATTATCTAGACTCTGTTGTACAAGAAATGTCAAAGCTTCGGTGAAATCCTTGAATGAGCTGAGAGATCCATCTGGCCCAGCCCTATTTGGGGAGAAATTGGAGGGAAGCCAAAGGGCCTGCATGAGAAAATGGGGGAAGTTGGAGGGCAGTGGGCGGCGGGGGTTTCCCAAGAGGGAGAGAAAGCATGAGAGAGCAAAGAGAAAGACGGAGAACAGAAAAAGGAGCCAGAGGACTATTAATACCAGGAAAGCCAGTCCCTGGCTTTACAATACAAACCCCCTCCAGTTCCCCAAACCTTCAGGAAAGTCTCATATGAATAAGTCCTCTTGTGGGTTTTTGTCTTTGAGGAAAATCACAGAAAAGGGCACATTCTACTCTGGAGCCAATGTCAAGGGCAGAAGCTAACCCACGGCCGTGGGACAGAACAGGACGACAAGGCGCAGTGAAGGCTGCAAGCTGGAGGCCAAGATGATCAAGAGAGGCACACGCCTCCCACGTTGGTAGAAATCTCGGTGCGGGTGTTGGGCTTTTCATAAGGCTTGGGATGGGGATGGTCTCCCCCGAGGAACAGGGTGTCACCAACAAATGGCTAAGCCGCGGCCCCTCGGGTGGAAACAGCCTGCCCGCTGAAAATTGAGAATTCTGTGGAAGCGTTGACGTGTCTTGCACAATTTGTAGCCCGTGTTCATCCTTGTCCGCCCTCGCTAGTGGTCACCCAGATCCAGCTTATGTGTGTCCACATATGGAAGAAAGGCGCCCCACGAGGGTGCCCGTCCCGCAGCAGCAGCGATGCCGACGGTGACCGGGGAGGGTGTTTGTGCAAGTCATCAGAGGGGTCCAGCCCCGGTGACTGCCGCAAGCCTCCTGATCATCAACAGGAAAGCCAGGATGCGGAGAAGAAAGAAGCATGTCGTCAGTTTTGCTCTGAAGAAAAGCAAAGACACTTACATAAAAAGGAGCAGTGGGATTTCTAGGGTAACCTCAGACACTCGCAGAGCTGCCATCAAAAATCTTTGATGAATTATTCCAGTTGGATGCGAGCTCTGTGTGGGGAAAGGTCAAAAGGATAGTTTTCGTTAAAGCCTGTCCCAGACTGACGTTGACAGCTGCTAGCAGAGCTCTGCTGTCGGCCGAGACCTAACTTGCCAGGACCCACCTGCCGCTGTGGTGCACCCGTAGCGGACGGTAATGCAGGCTCCAACATCGAGGGGGGAAGAGACTCCGTCCCTTACCTGGACACTCCAGCGCTGAGCATGGAAATGGGGACAACAGATAACAGAACTTTGCCCCACCATAGGTAGCAAATACTTAATGCAAACCCTTTGAAAATGGAAAAATCTATACAATTTCCAAGTGTTTTTTTAATTAGATTATTATAACTTGCTAAAGTTATTTTCCATATGGTAATCTTACTAGCAAAAAAAAAAAAGAAAAGAAATCTGGAAAAGTTGTCTTGGGTTTCCTTACAAATTACATGGCTTATATTTTATGGCCGTGAGGTCATAGCTGTGAAATATCCCCCTTTGACAACTTGACTATGATGTATGCTGTTGTATTTCAGTAGCTCGGGGTGATTTTTCAGCTGGATGAAAAGTTCATTCCATTCCATCACTGCTGATATCATCTTCATTTCCATCTCACCCATGAAACACAAAATGCCAGGGGTTTGGAGACACCATTTGGAACTAGTTGCAGAATGGTGGGGACTGGTAAGATGGTAGGAGAAATAAAGAGCGTAGGCATTTTTATATGTCCCAACACTAGTAATTAAAATGCCTTGCATTAGTTATGGGTGGCGTGGCTCTTTGAAAGGGTAAGAGTCTCACACGTAGAAAGAATGTGAAGTAGCTGCTACTTCTATTTGAAATACAGATGTCGGTTCCCCATCCCTCCCCCCGCCCGTCTGCTGTAGTGCCCCCAGCACCACCACAGTCGGCCCCCAATCCTATGAGATACCCAGAGAGGATTATGATGGAGCATCCTGGCAGCAACGGATATCTCAGAAATGTATAAAAGGAGATAGCGGTTGGCCAACGGCCCTGGAGAAATCTGTCCCCATCCCTTGGCCTAGTAAAGTCTACAGTTTGAGGTAATCTCCAGTTGTTCTTCTGAACCAGAGACAGGGAAACACACATAGAGACAGTCTTCGTGGCTTTATTTTATAACAGTGGAGGGGAAGGGAGACAATCCAATGGGGGCTGGATTAAATAAACGATTCAATGCATTACGTGGTAGGTGCAGGCGTCCCTCGCTTTTCAAAAGTTTGCATTATGGCTTGGCTTTGACAAAAGACGGACGCGTGAGAAGATGCTCAACATCACTCATCCTCAGGGAAATACAGATCCAAACCGCAATATCACCCCATGCCTGTGTCAGAATGACTAAAATTAACAACACAGGAAACAGTAAATGTTGGCGAGGACGCAGAGAAAGGGGAGCCCCCATGCCCTGGTGCGGCCCCTCTGGAGAACAGCGTGGAGGCTCCTCAAGAAGTTAAAAATAGAGCTACCCTACGACCCAGCAATTGCACCTCTGGGTATTTACCCAAAGGACACAAATGTAGTGATCCCAAGGGGCACCTGCCCCCAGTGCTTGCAGCAGCGTTACCAACAACGGCCAAACTGTGGGGAGAGCCCAAACTTCCATCAACTGGGCGATGAATGGATAAAGGAGATGTGGCCCATATATGATGGAGTATTACTCAGTTGTCAAAAAGAGTGAAATCTTGCCATTTGCAATGCAGTGGATGGAGCTAGAGTGTATTTCTTTTTTTTTTTTTTTAATATTTTATTTACTTATTCATGAGACACACACAGAGAGAGGCAGAGATACAGGCAGAGGGAGAAGCAGGCCCCATGCAGGGAGCCTGACGTGGGACTCGATTCCGGGACTCCAGGATCACGCCCTGGGCTGAAGGCAGGTGCTCAACCCCTGAGCCCCCCGGGCGTCCCAGAGCTAGAGTATATTATGCTAAGTGAAGTAAGTCAGTCGGAGAAAGACACATACCGTATGGTCTCACTCAGGTGTGGAATTTAAGAAACAAAACAGGTGAAGGTAGGGGAAGCAGGGGGAGAGAGACAAGGAAACAGGCCATAAGAGACTCCTAATGACAGAGAACAAACTGAGGGTCGACGGAGGGAGGGGGGTGGGGGATGGGGGTGAAGGAGGGAGGGGATGAGGGATGGAGGATGGGGGTGAAGGGGGCAGGGGGTGGGGGATGGGGTGGACGAGGGAGAGGTGGGCGATGGGGGTGGAGGAGGAAAGGGGTGGGGGATGGGGTGAAGGAGGAAGGGAGGTGGGGAATGGGGTGAAGAAGGGAAGGGGTGGGGGATGGGGGTGGGGGATGGGAGTGGGGGATAGGGTAAAGGAGGGCGGGGGTGGGTGATGGGGGTGAAGGAGGGAGGGGTGGGGGATGGGGTGAAGGAGGGAGGGGGTGAGGGATGGGGTGAAGGAGGGCACCCATGCTGAGCCCCAGCTGTTGTACACGGGGGATGCGTCACCGAACCATTATTACACTATGTTAACTAACTAGAATTTACATAAAAGCTTAAAAAAAAAAAAGACGTACGTTGAACTTCTTGTCACCAAGGGTAAGGAAACTGAAGTGGATTTTCACTTTTACAGAAAAGGCAAAGAGCAAAAATAATGCCCCTCATTTTGTTTTGCAGGTGGTCCCTCCGGAGGCCCTACAGACCCGCAGCCGCCAGCGCGGCGCACCCGGCCCCTTCCCCAGAACTACTCACTACCTCAGGAGCACGAGCACCTGAACTTTGACTTAATTTATCTTGTGCTTCATTTAGCAAGACAGATCCTAAAGCATCAAAAAAAAAAAAAATCTGAGGTTGTTTTTTGGGATCTAGATACATTTTTAAAATGTCCATACACAGTAGTGATGTCTGCTTCCTTGCTTCACACCATGTCAGCCTATGGGAGCTTTCATGGGAACGCGCGGCTTTCTAGGACAGCGGGGGAAACCTGTGGACAATAAAGTATTGCGCGGCCCTAAAATCCAGGCCTTAGAGTAGGATCCACTGAAAGAGAGACGAGCTCATCACATTGTTTTTTAAAACTTAGATACAAACTGCACATAGATCCCAAAATGCAATATGCGTATATAATTGTAACTATGCTAAAAAATATTATTTTTTTTGGTAATTATTCAAATTTTTCACAAGGAACGCCGAAGAAAATGTAAAAGGCTATATCCGTAATTTTACCCCATGGCTCGATCAATTCTAAAACATATACCAAATGTGAACTTTCAAATTTCAGAAAACTGACCACACAAAGCTGGACTTTTCCTTTTACCAAGATTGTCAGAAAATCACCGCGAGAGGAGGAACACTAACCGATGAGCATTACATCTGCCACCGTGAGGAGCAGACGCCCTCACCATCAGCCCCGGGTCTGTCACATCGAGTTGTGCTCGGACTTCCTTTTTTAAATGGTGGAGATATAAAATAAATAAAATAAAATAAATAAAATAAAATGAATAAAATAAAAATAAAATAAAATAAATAAAATAAATAAAATAAATAAAATAAATAAAATAAAAAATAAAATAAAATAAAATAAAAAATAAATAAAATAAAATAAAATAAAATAAAATAAAATAAAATAAAAATGACAGAGATTTTTGTCTGTTTTTTTAATTTTCCCCCCTCTTAGGACACAGGGAATTAAACTTTTTAATAAATGCACACATTTTGGAAAACTTTCTAAAACTATAGACATCCCCAGCAGGAAGGAAGTAGCCCCTCCCCACACCTGAGCCGAAACCATTAATGCTTCATCGCGTGTCTCTTGGGAGGTTCTGATTCTCTGGGCGAAAATTTCCTTAACTTCAAACGTGAGTTTCCAGCAAAGACAGTCGGTTCTTGATTCCTTCGCGGCTACCCGGCCGGCTTTTCTACCACGTCGTGTGGCCGCCCCTCCTTCGTCCCTTTCAAGCTACCAGCCAGCCTGGCTCCAGGCAGCGAGGGGAGCCACCTAGGCCCAGGGAGCGAGTTACGCAGCAGGTGCAAAGGGCCTGCGTCAGTCGGTACGACGGTGAGGACAGACTCTCCTTGCAGGATGGAGTAGGAAAGGACAAGGGTAGCAAGTGCTGGACTGAGGAACAAGGGCACGTCCAGAAAGTGGCATCAAGGTTGTCCTCGGAGAGAGGAGAGGACGCTCACCGACGTTCCCTTGACTCCTGGGGCGTGTGCACGGGGGTTGACCCGTGTGCCCTGTGGCCAGGCCCTGGGAAGGAGGCTGTGGGAAGGTCGGCGACACCGAGCATAGTGTAAAGGGGAGAGTGTGTGTGCCACGCCTGTGAATGGGAGGAGAAGGACGCGGTGGCGTTGCACCGACGCGGACGGACCAGGGGGGCACCAGCCGAGGGGGCGGCAGCGGGAGACGGGCCATCACCATCTGGTCTCACTCCTACGGGGACTCTAAGCAGCAGCACAGAGGGTCATAGGGGGACGAGGGGCTGCAGGGGAAGCCACAGGGAGGGGGCCGGCCGTGAGAGCCCCTAACTCCGGGAAACACTGAGGGTTGCGGGGTGGGGGCTAACCAGGTGACGGGCACAACGAGGGCACGTGATGGGATGGGCCCCAGGTGTGACACGCAACTGCTGAGTGACCGGCCTCCACGTCTGACACTAAGGATGCGCTACGTGTCGGCTGATTGGATTTACATTTAAAAAAGAAAAGGACGAGGAACACAGCCGCAGTGTCCTCATGGCAAGACGCACGACATAGACGGGGTCTGGCCTGAATCCGCGGGCAGGGCCTCCCGTCCCTCTGGACCGTGGCTCCTGGGCTGCCCCCTGACGTCCTCCCTGAGCCTGCAGCTGGGGACAGTGGCCGCGCCGGGTTCAGTACATCCCCGTGAGGTCTCCAGCGCCGCCTCCTTCCATCGCAATCGTGCTGCGGGGAAAAATCTGCTGCACTAATTCCCCCTTCGAGGACGGCGACCAGAGACCACTCACGGGGACCTGCTGAGGACACATCGGAGGCCCAGAAAGTTGGAACCACTCGCTCAAGGCGCACGCTGGGCTGGGGAAGACCCGTGACTGCTGCTTGCTTGCCCAGGAACCCCACGATTGGGCCGTGACCCCCAGATCTCCACAACACCCAGAGCTTTAGTCCAAAGGCACGCGGTGTGTCCGGAGGTCACTTTTTAGACATTCGGGTTTCCGCATGAGAAAGACACCCTGGGGTCAGCAGATTCCTGGCCCTCGGTCCGACCACCTACCCCCACCCTAGCTGTGCTCGAGACGAAACTTGGCACCTAAGAATTCAGTTTGCTTCTTTTGGAAGCACAAACACTTCCTCCGTGTAGGAAATCGGATGGTAGAGGAGGGGGAGCGCAGAGTGGAGAGGGCCACACCAGGTGACGGTAGACAGCCTTGAGTTGGCACCGTCCCCGCCCCATGATCCCAGCAAGAGACGCGGGTAGAACCGCGCTGAGGGGGGAGGGAGCTCACACAAACACCAGCAGGCCCGGAGCCCGGAGCCCGGAGCCCAGAGCACGGAGTCTGGAGTGCGGGAGCCCGGAGCACAGAGCACGAAACCGAGAGCCCAGAGCACGGAGCACGGAGCACGGAGCCCGGAGTCTGGAGACCAGAGTGCAGAGCACAGAGCCTGGAACTGGGAGCCAGGAGCTGGGAGCCCAGAGCCGGAGCCCAGAGCCCAGAGCCTGGAACGTGGAGCCCAGAGTCTAGAGCGTGGAGTGTGGAGCCGGGAGCACAGAGCCCAGAGCACGGAGCCCAGAGCCTGGAACACAGAGCCTGGAGCCTGAGCATGAAGCCCAGAGCCTAGAGCCCAGAGTGCGGAGCCCGGAGCCCAGAGCATGGAGCCCGGAGCCCAGAGTCTGGAGCATGGAGCATGGAGCATGGAGCCCGGAGCCCAGAGCCCAGAGCCCAGAGCCCAGAGCGCAGAGTGCAGAGCCAGGAGCCCGGAGTCTGGAGCTCAGAGCGCAGAGCATGGAGCCCAGAGCCCCGAGCGCCGAGCCCAGACATCTCGCCTGCATTCCACGCCTTACACACTCCCCAGCGTGAGCACCCCAGAGGCCCGACAGTGGGCCCCGCACCTCCGCCGTCCCGCGAGGGCTCCTGTTCTGATGCTCCCTGCCTGCAGAGCTTCGCCCAGTCGGGCCTCCCAGCGTCCGGCCCCGCGGCTCGGCTCGTGCCTGCAGCCCCGACTCCCGCCGGCCCCTTGGCTGGGCCCGCGCACCTGCCCACCGGCGCCTAACGCAGCCCGTGTCGGCTCCCCTGGGCCGCCGCCTCCCTGGCTCCAGGCAGCCCACAGCTCCCTGCCCTGGCCGCCCCCGTGCTGAATTGCTAATATTCGCGTACGATTCTATTCTTTTATGAAATACATTTTTCTGAGGTGTTGGTGCTTATTTTTCCTGCTCAAAAAAAATAATACCCATTTACCGTAGAAAATCTGGAAGACTTGGGTGCCTGGGCGGCTGAGTTGGTGAAGCACAGGACTCCTGGTCTCCATTCAGGTCACACTCTGAGGTCATGAGGTCAAGCCCTGAGTCAGGCCCCACACTCAGCGGGAACCTGCGTGAGAGTCTCTCCCTCCGCCTTTGCCCCTCCCCCCTGCTCTCTCTCTCTTTTTCTAAAATAAAATAAATAAATTTTCTTAAAGATTTATTTATTTATTTATTTATTTATTTATTTATTTATTTATGATAGACAGAGAGAGCAGCAGAGACACAGGAGGAGGGAGAAGCAGGCTCCATGCCAGGAGCCTGTCGTGGGACTCGATCCTGGGACCCCAGGATCACGCCCTGGGCCAAAGCTAGGCGCTAAACCACTGAGCCACCCAGGGATCCCCTAAAAATTTTTTTTAATCTGGAAAACAGAGAAGAGAATGAAGAAAAATACTATTTTCCCATAATCCCAACTCCCAAATAAGTTTATTTCCCTTTAGCCCTTTTTTCCCCTGCATATAATGTATCTATAAGTTAATTGGGATGACTTCAATATGCAGCTTTTTTTTTTTCACTTATGTCACCACAGAGGTTTAGGAACAGGCATCAACACAATGTTCTTGATCGCTTCAGACCAATCGTTCAAGCTGCTGAAGCAATTTTATTAATACACGCAGAAGGGTGTGCAAGTAAGACTTTAGAGACAGCAAAACCTCTGGGTCCTCGGATTCTTCAGCCATAAAAGCGCAGTAAACAACCCTGGAGTTGCCAGAGGTAGAGGGTGTGAGGTGGGCAAAATGGCGCAAGGGGCCCAATACGGTCCTTTTTTATTTATTTATTTATTTTTTAATATGGTCCTTTTTTAAAAGGGAATATCCATTTGGAGACACAGCTCCCCCGCCGCCCGGCCCACACTCGGCCACAAGGTCCTTACCCATAAACACCAAGAACTTTCCAAAAAAAATTCCAAGAAGACAGACCTGAGGTCTGCTGTAGATGTGAACCCAGAGGACGTGAGAAGCCGAGGCCAGCACAGTCTCGCCGCCCGTGAGCGAAGAACGGGTACGTCCAACATCCAGACAAGTGAACTCGTGCTTCGAGGGAGCCTAATTCCTGGCATTTCAGGTGCCATCAGAGCCTCCTTCTGGCATCTCTCACTGTTTCGCATAAGGAGAGTGTACCAGAGCCCGGGTCCTTTGAAGCAGGAGTTTTCTTCTAGAAGGATCTGCTCCCATGTTGTTCCATCATTCTTTACTTTCCCCTACTTCCTAAGTCCTTCCGATTGTCTTGACTGTTCTTGCTTCAATTCAGTACCTTTCTGCTTTGCTTACTTAGCATCATGCTTCCTGCATTTATGTTTTTTAAATATTTACTTATTTTTTATTTATTTTAATAATAAATTTATTTTTTATTGGTGTTCAATTTGCCAACATACAGAATAACACCCAGTGCTCATCCCGTCAAGGGCCCCCCTCAGTGCCCGCCACCCAGTCACCCCCACCCCCCGCCCTCCTCCCTTCCACCACCCCTAGTTCGTTTCCCAGAGTTAGGAGTCTCTCACGTTCTGTCTCCCTGCTTCCTGCATTTAAACCATCTCCTGCCCCAATTTCGTCTTATTTTGAAAAGTCTTCAGAATACCAACAATTAAAACACTTGCCCGTCACTATGTCTTTTGTTCTGTGCAAAGCTGGAAAACACCTTCTGAGCAACTACCCTTTCCCCACCAGCACCAACAATAGACCTTTTCTGATTTTACGCAGAACTTTGGGAAATGTTTGAGCCCAGAAATGCTCCGGCGAGAATGGAGGAAGTGACCTTGGGCCTTGATTCTTTTTCCCAAGATTAAAATCTTCCAACTGTACCTACAAACCTGCAGGAAGTTATTTTACGGGAAAGCAGACCTTCTCTCCATTTTGCTGCCATGTAAGTGTGCTGTCCCTTTTATGAAGATGTCCCCAGTACAAATTTGGGGTGGGGGGGCCTTCATTCCAGCTTTTGTGTTCTTTCCTGCAGGTTAAGGAAAGACTATTTGGCGGGGGGTGGGGGTGACTGGGTGACGGGCACTGAGGGGGGCACTTGACGGGATGAGCACTGGGTGTTATTCTATATGTTGGCAAATTGAACTCCAATAAAAAATAAATTAAAAAAAAAAGAAATACTATTTGAAAGATGTTAGAAAACAGAAAAACATCTTTGATTTCCAAGGCGGGCAGGGAAAGTAGGTAGATCAGATGGGACCCAACTCTTTGCAACAAACGCGCCGCTCTGGAATTACAAACTGTCTCTCAGGGAGGCCTCAGCTACAGGCACACATGTTTCAGGAACCAGTGAAGGGTGAGCACCTCAGATGGGTTTGGGAGGAAAAGGGGGTGAAAATGAAGGGAGAGAAGTGGATGGGGTCAGACCAGAGGACCCTGCCTCAGGAGAATGGGTCCAGAGCAGTCAGTCGGGGGCATGCATGGCCCGGGGGGGAAGAAAGAGCTAAATTCCAAGAGTGGAACCAGTATGGCGTGAGGACGCACATGAAGGGGAGAAGAGGCAGGGAAAAAACAAAAAAACAAAAAACAAAAAAACAAAGAAAAAACACAACACTTCAGAAAGTATCCCTTAAAATTTTTCCAGACGGACCTTATTCTTTGAAATGACCTCTCCCCTCTAGACCTGGTCTCTGTTATCAAAAGACTAAAAACGTTGGGCTCTTTCAAGAAAAATGACCATATTCACATTTTCTTGGAAAAACATGTTTAGATTCTTTCTTCCCAGAGCCAGAATGTTGTTTAAATGACAGGATGGGATGTACTCTCACCTCTTTCCCTGTTCTATACATTCCTACCTCTTGGGAGCCAGATGCTAAATTGTTTCCAGCCCGTTCATAATGGCTGTGATAGTGAAGCTCCCAGGAGACCCAAAGAAGGAAACCTGCCTGCGTTTCCAGGGCTCTGCTACGTGCGTGGGCTGTTGGGTGGGTTCAGATCGGTCAGATAAAGGGAGGAAATAAAGCAAAGAAGTGAAGTAGTCCAGTGTAGACCCCACCAGACAAACCCATGGGGTTGCAACTTGCTCGTCGGTGTGCGTGGCCCCAGCACGCCTGTCAAGGCCCGCGTTTGCCGTCATTTCAGTTTAATTGTGTAGGTCGGGCTGAGACTAATGACAAGGTGACGGCCTCAAGAAGGCCAAGCACCTGATGCCATTGATTATTCTTCTGTTTATGTGGTCGCTGATGCTGTCAACTAGTGCTTTTGGATCCCTGGGTGGCTCAGCGGTTTAGCGCCTGCCTTCGGCTCAGGTCATGTCCTGGGATCGAGTCCCACATCGGGCTCCCTGCATGGAGCCTGTTTCTCCCTCTGCCTGTGTCTCTGCCTCTCTCTCTGTGTGTCTCTCATGGATAAATAAATTAAACCTTTAAAACAAAAACAAACAAAAACAAAAACAAAAAAAGCACTTTTGAAGATCTAGCTGATGGGAAGCGACATGTTGGGTGCTGCAGAAGGTACAACGGTGAGTTCGTCAAGACCCCTGCCTGGAAAGAACTCCCCAAATAAGACTTGAAGACAGACGTGAATATGAATAAATATATATCGTATTATATTTTATTTTTCAGTTAGCGTGTAATAGTAACGGTCATCATTGATGGATCCCACGCCCTGAGCCCTGTGATGGAGTCCGAGAACACGGTTGCCAACCTTCACGGTCACCTTGATGAGCGGGTCACAGGCGGGGAAGCTCAAGCCCAGAGAGGTTACACGCTCAGTAAGTGACAGATCCAGGTTTCAAACTCCAGAGCATGTGAGGCTCTTAACACCCCAGTGCGGGGACTGTGCCATCTGTCCTCCATGAGATGGAAGAGGAGGTGTAGGTGTCACAGAGCTCAGGGGAGGGAAGGCAGCCTCAAGCTGGAAGAACTTGGAGAGGCTTGTGCCTCTACACTGTGCCTCCAAAGATGAGTAGGTTTTAGACCTGAGCAGACAGGAAAGAGAGGGAAGGAGCAGGATGGAGGAGGTCTACTGGGGAGGAGGTCTCCTGGGGAGGAGGTCTCCTGGGGAGGAGGAAGGTCTACTGGGGAGGAAGGTCTACTGGGGAGGAGGAAGGTCTACTGGAAGGTCTACTAGGGAGGAGGTCTACTGGGGAAGAGGAAGGTCTACTGGGGAGGAAGGTCTACTGGGGAGGAGGTCTACTGGGGAGGAGGAAGGTCTACTGGGGAGGAGGTCTACTGGGGAGGAAGGTCTACTGGGGAGGAGGTCTACTGGGGAGGAGGAAGGTCTACTGGGGAGGAGGTAGGTCTACTGGGGAGGAAGGTCTACTGGGGAGGAGGTCTACTGGGGAGGAGGAAGGTCTACTGGGGAGGAAGGTCTACTGGGGAGGAGGTCTACTGGGGAGGAGGAAGGTCTACTGGGGAGGAAGGTCTACTGGGGAGGAGGTCTACTGGGGAGGAGGTCTACTAGGGAGGAGGAAGGTCTACTGGGGAGGAGGTAGGTCTACTGGGGAGGAGGTCTACTAGGGAGGAGGAAGGTCTACTGGGGAGGAGGTAGGTCTACTGGGGAGGAGGAAGGTCTACTGGGGAGGAGGAAGGGCTACTGGGGAGGAGGAAGGGCTACTGGGGAGAAAGAAGGTCTACTGGGGAGGAGGAAGGTCTACTGGGGAGGAGGAAGGTCTACTGGGGAGGAGGAAGGGCTACTGGGGAGGAGGAAGGTCTACTGGGGAGGAGGAAGGTCTACTGGGGAGGAGGTCTACTGGGGGGGACGAAGGTCTACTGGGGAGGAGGTAGGTCTACTGGGGAGGAGGAAGGTCTACTGGGGAGGAGGAAGGTCTACTGGGGAGGAGGAAGGTCTACTGGGGAGGAGGAAGGGCAACTGGGGAGGAGGAAGGGCTACTGGGGAGGAAGGTCTAGTGGGGAAGAGGAAGGTCTACTGGAAGTTCTACTAGGGAGGAGGTCTACTGGGGAAGAGGAAGGTCTACTGGGGAGGAAGTCTACTGGGGGGGACGAAGGTCTACTGGGAAGGAAGAAGGTCTACTGGGAAGGAGGAAGATCTACTGGGGAGGAGGAAAGTCTGCTGGGGAGGAGGTCTATTGCGGAGGAGGAGGGTCTACTGGGGAGGAAGTTCTACTGGGGAGGAAGAAGATCTACTGGAGGGGAGGAAGGGTGAGAAAAGGCATCCTCGGTGTAAGCCCAGGACCGGGGAGGGAGGAATGATCTCGGATCCTGGAGGTGAATGACGAGGAAGCTGCGGAGGTGTGAGGCAGAAGCGGTGGAAGCCGTGACTAGCAGACCAGGACTTGAGGATACTGAGAAAAGGCAGGAGGTCATTGAGGGTCTTGCGAAGGAGAATGGCCGGGTCCGAGCCCAGATTCAGAATGGTGGGGACGGATGGCAGCGGAGGCGGGGAGAGCGGGATGCGGCCTCTGCACCAGGTCAGGTGAAGCAGGCCAGGGGCCCTGGGGTGCAGACGGGGGGGGCCCAGCTGCACAGATGCTGAAGGACGAAGAACCCCTGGGGCCCACTCAGCACCCCGAGGGGTGACAGCAGGGAAATCGAACGATTCTCTCCTCGGATTCTGTCCTCTAGCTCACTGGGAGGAGGACAAGCACCAGGCCGGGCTCTAGATGGGCCCGGCCGCACTTCCTGAAGTGTCGTTCTCAGATGCTGTGACCTGTGGGCAACTTGCGTGGACCTCGTGCGGTATCTCCACCCTCCTGCGTCCCACAAAAGGAACCAAGAAGGATGAGGCTACTTCTGTGAGACCTCACGGAAGACAGACAACTCTAGGGTCAACCCAAGCCAAAAGCAGAAGCCCAGACACTGCGAAACCCTTGAAAAATACACACAACACGGCGGCTGGGGCCCACCTGCAGCGCCCTGGGGTCCCCGCAGGCCCGCACGCCCTGGGAGGCCCTCGGTGTTACCCCTGGCGACGGGCTTGGTAGGAGTGGACCCCAGGTCGGCCGCCCGCCCTGCCCAGGCCCCGGCCCGGCTCACCCCAGCACGTCTGTGCCATAGGACGAAGCGCCGTTTCCCGCTCGACTCAAGCCAAGAGCGAAGCCAACCCCACCACACTCCGACCCCCCCACGGCTCCCCGGGTGCTGGCTCTTGCCCACGTCCCTCCGTGTTTTTGCGCCGGTGACCCCGAGCAGACGCGTGCCCGGGCCCAGCTGATGGCGGCCCAGCCCCTCCGCGACCCGCACGGGCCCACCGTGGAGCCCGACCCCTCGCTGGAGAGGAGCATTTGGCGGCCTTGGCCCCACCTAACCCGCCACCCGACTTGCTCTGGCCTCCCCGGGCCTTGGCAGTGCTGGGGACCCAGCTGCGTCCTGGGCCCGGTGGCTGTGTCCTCACCGGCGGCCCGGGGTGACTTACCTTCCATTGTCCAGGCCAAAGCCCGAGCTGTTATTTCCTGCCGTGCGGCCGGTCCCCTCCCCCCCATCCCATGGGGGCAGTGTCTCCATTGTCCCCGCCGGTCCCAGATCCTATCTCCATCTGCGAATTCCATCATGAGGCTGTGCCCCGTTTGGCTTCTTTTTATTCCCCGGCAGACAAACGGCCCTCCCGCCCCCTGCTCGCCGGGCACCCTGGGCCCCAAAGACCCACGGGACATGCCCTCCCGCAGCCGGGGGCGGTGACAGCAGTGGCGACACACCGGGGGGCCCTCACCGACCCTGCGCCCTCCGCTCCTGCACTCGGGTGTCTCTGGGCCCACGGGGCACTGTCTCGAGCTCAGGTATTAGAGGAGGGACTGTTACAGCACCAAGGGGAAGGACCCTCACCCCGGGTCCCACTCTCACCCTCATCTGCGGGTGTAGACCTGAGGCTGCCCTCCTCACCCGGGGTCCCACACGCGCCCACATCTGCAGGTGTAGACCCGAAGCCAGGCTCTGTGGCGGGCACGGCCACTGCTCCTCCTGCTCACGCTTGACATGCAGGCTCCGAGCTCGGCCTGGCCCCCGCTCTCCTGAACGCCCGCCCTCTGGCTTCGAGATGCAGGAGCGCCCCAGCCCTGTTCCCGGGTGCAAGGCCGCGGGTCCCCTGAGCCCGCAGCGTCAGCCCACGGCTTGCCTGTCGCCTCCCCTCACCGGCGACCTCCCGGCTGCTGAGTCCGGACCCTGCAGCGGCCTTTGGTGGAGCCGTTGGTTTTCAGTTTGTTCTCTATGCACAGAGTCCTGACCCCGCGCACGGTGTCCTGGGGGGATCCCAGCCCCCCAGCGTACAGAGCAGTAGTAGTAGCAGAGCTCTCATGCTGGCCGGAGCTGGGGAGCCCCCAGCCGCCCGGGGCCCCCCCAAGCACTGCCTCCCTCCACATGCTGCATTCTCCTTGTCCACTTTCCAGGCCCGCCAGCTGTCCTCCCCCACACCCTGCCACTGTCCCTCTCCAGCCCGCCCTCGGGGCCCTGCTCTTCCGTGTCCTCCGCTCTTGGGGCCACAGTATCCCCGGCAGGGCCTCCTGCGGCCTCCTCTGGGCCTGGGCAGCAGGGCGCACTCCGCCTCGGCTCCCGTCTAGAGGTCAGGGCAGCCCCCGACGGAGGGGCCACCCACTCCTCCTTTTACTGATGAGGAAATAGGAGCTCCGAGACGTGGGCCACTTGTCGGGGTCACCAGGTGTTACCCGGCGCCGCCAGGGTCCAACACAGGCCGCCGAGCTCCCCGGTCCGGGGCCAACCTGCCATCGGGCGGCCTTTCCGAGTAGACTGGCAGCTGGGCCTCGGAGTGCGTCTCTAATCCTTCCCTCCTGGCCATGCTCTTCAGACGGCGTCTGACCCTTCGGGGTCTAAGTTCCCACGTTGCAGGGAGTGGGGGAGCCTCCTGCGGGGCCCTGGCCTCTTCCCGCCCAGCAGCCCCCCAGGCCCGGCCGCCAGCCTCTGACCGGCCCTGGCCTCACGCCGGTTCCTCGGGAAAGCTGGATCTCGGAGGCTGTGCAAAGACAGGTCCTTGTGGCTGCAAATATTAAGCACGTCCTGCAGAGGCGGGAAGCTAAGCTGGGGCTCGCAGGAGGGAAAACACAACAGTGAGCCCCTGGAACCGAGCGGGGGCCCCGGGCAGCAAGTGGACGGCCCCGTGAGAGCAGCTCTGGGAGCAACCCGAGAGGCTGCAGAGGAAAGGGGCTACTTGGACGCTTACCACTGGGGCCCCATCCCCGGTTTAACTTCTGGACTAAATTTTAAAAACAGCCAAGAAAAAAAAAATTTTTTTAAATAAATAAAAATAAAAACAGCCGAGGAGTAAGAGCCTCACTCCCTGTGAACTCTGGCCACTCGGCCTGCTTGGGGGGTCACGGAGAGGGGCTGCCCGTGGTTGTGTGCAGCAGCCTGCAGGCCCCCACCGCCCAGGTGGGGGGACCCACTGGGGACCTGCCACCCTCCTGCACTGCGCAGTGAACACACGGAGGCCTGCCTTCTGCAGGGGCCCCTTCCTGGCCCTCCCAGCCCACCCCCAGCTGCACCCCATGGGCCCCCATCCTTGAACCCCAACCACAGGCCTCAAGTGAAAGAGTAGATGGTTACGTGAGCTCAAAACAGGCACGTGCAAGCACACGATGGACAGGAACGAAGAGCGTCCCAAGGAGACAGGCGCCGCCGTCGGCCACCTTCGGCACCGACCCCCTGCCCCCTCCCACGCGTCTTTTCTGTCCCCACTACAGCGCACGTGCAGGATTGCTGAAGCACCAGGCGCTTCGCCACACTCCCGTCCTCCTGGAGCTGTGATTTGGACGCGGGAAGTGAATCCGGTGATTTCGGGAAAGTCTGGTGGGTCGTGGGGGATTCCTTCACATACCGGCTTGTCTTTGGAAATACGAGCAAGGGTCTGCGGTGCCGGGTAGACTTCTAACATACCCGGATAACCAGCTAGTCCGCTCTTTAATGACTTCCCCAGGAGGCAACTGAGGACAAGAGCCCTTTTGGTGAAACGAAACACAGGCACATGCACGGACAGAGGCGAAATGTGCTTTGGGAAAGGAAAGCAGAGCCCAGACGATAGTCACCGTCATGGTATCTTCATGCACTTGTGCTTTTTGACGGAGAAAAACAAATATTTGTGTTCAGAACTAAAATTATTCTATTCATTCCATACGGTTGGAAATTGCTGTTGTTATGATAGCTACGAAAATTTAAAACAAAAGCGCTCGTTTTCAGTGCCGAATTACACATGTTCAGTGTCTTCTATCAATTTCCTGAGTCTTCTATGATCTGAGTCATCAGGACAGTTATTCGGCGTATGTCCTTTTCTCTTTCTCCTTCTTATGAAAAAATTGGAATAGATTATGCAAGACATAGAACAAAAACACAAAGGCTGAGGGAAAATTGTTTGTGGTTATTCTATATGTTGGCAAATTGAACACCAATAAAAATTAATTTATAAAAAAAAAGAAAATTGTGGAGGAAGAGAATAAATGAATGAAAAAAAATGAATATACAAATAAACCTAACAGCAAAAGCCATTATAAAGAAAGTCAAAAGACAAAAAGCTAAAGACAAAAAAAAAAATTGTAAATTATATCAGAAAGGGCTGGGTTTTTAAAGAATATCTAAAGAGCCCCCAAAAAATCACTAAGAAAACCTCCAACAATCCAATGTAAAAATGGAGCAAAATAAACAAACAATTCACAGAAAAGGAACTAAATATGGTCCTTCAAAGTATGAAAAGATTCTTACTTTCATTCAGATAAAAAATTAAAAAGAATCATTCTTTTTTTTTTTTTTTTGGGGGGAAGATGAGGAAATAGGTTGATGGGGATGAAGAGATATACAACCTTTATGGAGGACAATTTAGCCCCAATTCATCAAACTTGACCCAGCAATCACAATTCTAGGAATTTATCTTATGTGTGTTATTTTACACACATGAAATGACATATGTACAAAGTTATTTACTATAACACTATAATAGGAAAAAGCATTTTAAAAATCCAAATGGTGGTCAACAGGGGACTTGTTAAACAAATTATGGCATAGCTACACAGTTTTTTATCTGAAACCCCGGGGTTTGATGTAGTCTGTGTGTCAGAACTTTTTGAAATTTAGAAAGCTAATACAGTGAATATACCAAATATTATGTAACACCTCAGAGGGTTCTAGGGCAATACTCACTAATCAAATAGATTAATATTTCTGCAAAAAAAGAAAAGAAATGAATAGTCATACCAAGTGGGAGAAATACAACTCATGTTGGTCCAAGTCATATTTTGCCACCAAATGAGTTTGTTACAAACTTTTCTTTTTTTTTTTTTTTTTTTTTAGTTTTCCACAAACTTAAGACAATGTTTGGTTTTCAGAGCTTTTTTTAAGTTAGGATTTACAGACAGGAGGTTGTACGCATGTCTATCCATACAACAGAATGCCATAGAGCTCTAAATAAATTAAAATATAGCTTCTGCACTAAACAACCTCCAATATATGCTGTTTTTTTTAAAAAAAGACATAACCATTTGTGTACAAAAGGGAAAAAGATTAAGGAGTATATGTATTTGCTCTTGTAGGCCAAAGATGGGCCTGAAAAGAGCACATTTATCTCTGGAGAGAACTAGAAGGAGTCCAAGAACTATGGGAGGGAGCCAGACTTGCCACTGCATAGCTGTCCTCTCTGTAAATATACCTATTCAGAGTAAATAATACATATTTACATGTTGAATTGCTAAACAAAATGTGTAGATGGATAATCAATGGCTGATGGGGCTTTATCCTTCTATGCAAGTTCTGAGAGCTCCCAGAGCACCAGCCACGGGCCAGGCATTAAGCTAAGTGCGCTGCTCAGGTCATAGCCGGTCGTGTGAGGTAGGAATTAGTATCTCCCACTCAGAGATGAGGAAACCAAGGTTCAGATAAAACCACACAGTCGTAAGTGGCAGAGCTGGGATTCACACCCAAGACTGCATGACCCCGAGTCCTACAGCACAAAGAGCGTTGGAAAATGAGACTTAGGTGGTCGTCTACTGAGAACATGTATGGCAGTTATGACCATTCTTTTCCTAAAAAAAAAAAAAAATATTTAAATTCAATTTGCTAACATATAACACCCAGTGCTGCACGATGATTCTCTTATTGAACACAATTCCTGGAACATTTAAGATTCTTCTCTGCTCTGACTCCTCTGAGCATTGCTTGAGATGCGCAAACATCAAAGCCTGTGAAGGAGGGGCCTGGGCCCCAGTCAAGGGCTGGGGAGGTGAATCTTCCATCACAAAGAGCTGAAGCCCGGGAACCCACTGTTGGTGTGAAAGTCAAAGAATGCGGTGCCCTTGATTGCCCCCCAGATTGCTCATGAGCGCTGGATGGGGAGGAAGGGGCAGAAAGGTGCTATAGACTGAATGTGTCCGTCTCCTCAAAATTGGTGTGCAGGACCCGTCTCCTCAGAGACCTCCTCTCGGTTCCCCTCTGCCTGCTGCTGCCCCCAGAGTACAGGGTCCATGTGACCACCCAGAACCTACCCCTCGTCTTCTAGATTGTTGTGCTGAAACCCGAATCCCCGGAGTGATGCTGTATGGAGATGGAGTCTTTGAAAGGTAATTGGGCTTAGATTAGGTCGGGGTGGGGGGGGCGGGGGTGAACCCCTCATGATGAGATTAGTGCCTTTTTAAGACGAGACATGAGAAAACTTGGTTCCTCTCTCTGCTTTCCATTACGTGAGGCTGAAAACAGGCGGCCTTCTGCAAACCAGGAAGCGGGTCTTACCAGACACCACCCCGCCGGCACCTTGACCTTGGATTTCTCAGCCCCCAGAACTGGGGGACGTAAAAGTTCGTTCAGCCGCTCAGTCTGTGGTGATTTGCCATGGCCAGCTCGAGCGGACTTCAGCTGCGAAAGACTCCCCTTCCGGTCGCAAGTGTATTCACAGGTACAGCTTGGAATTCATCAAAACCAATAAATGCTAATTGGACTTGTCCCATCAGACATTATTCCCTTTGTTCCATGGTTGAGGAAAGCAACATGGGACGGTGCAGACCGCTCTTAGGGGCAAGTACATCGTATAGTTTGACCCGTTGTTATGGGACAGACTGACGGATTCGGGTTGCCTTCACACACACAGGGTCTCTCCCTCCCCAGCACCCCATAGGCCACACGTCTCCTGGTCTTAGGGCCACACCCACCAGATCAGGAACCAGAGACTTGTCTTTGAATCAAGCTGACCTTTCCTCGATGACTCCAGAAGCATTAAGGAAGAAGTGGGGGTTCTAACAACTGCCGCAAACTTTTGAGCTGAACTCCTAGTGTGACCAACTACCAGCAGTCGCCCTGGGACTGTCCTGTTTTCCCACTGGAAGTCCCACAACCCAGGAAATCCATCGGGACTACTCAGGACGACTGGTCCCCCTGCCTAGGCCTCAACCCCAGCTCCACCACTTCGAAGCCACGGGATCTGGAGCAAGTGTCCGAACCGCCCTGCGTCAGATGGGGAGAATGAAAGAGCCTGCTGCACAGGGCTGCTATGAAAATTAAATGAATATTTATAAAGAACTTAGAACAGTGTCCGGTAAGAGCTGCATAAGCGTTTGTTAAATAAAATAAATCGCGTGAAACCTTGCTGAGTCTTGTTGTCACTGTTTACAACCGATGTGTACAGCAAGGCACGGAGCCCTCGTGAACTGCTTGACTGCACCGGGGGAGGTAGGAGCACGAAGCGAGAGGACAGTTCTTTAGTGAGTCAACAGGCTACGACACCCGAGCAAGAGGCCAGCATTTCCCTTACCTCCACGTCCTCACCAACGCTTGTCGTTTCTTGTGTTTCTGATGTCAGCCATTCGGACAGGTGTAAAGTCTTACCCTGTGCACTGCTGGTGGGAATGCAAATAGGTGAAGCCACAGTGAAAGTCAGTGTGGAGGTTATTCCAAAAATTAACAACAACGACAACAAAAATTACCGTACAATCCAGTACGTCCGCTACAGGTTATTTACCTGAGGAAAACAAGAATACTAACTCAAAAAGATATATGCTCCCCTGTGCTTACTGCAGCATTATTTACAACAGCCAGGGTATGGGAGCAGCCAGAGGGTCCGTCGATAGATGAAGAGACACAGTAGAGGGGTGTGTGTGTGTGTGTGTGTGTACACAACAAATCGGCCATAAAATACTACTCGGCCATAAAAAACAATGAAATCTTGCCAGGACATAATGCAAAGTGAAATAAGTTAGTCGGAGACAAATGATCTCACTCATATTCATATTTTAAGGAACAAAACAAAGAAGAAAAAGAGACAAAAAAACCCCCAGACTCTTAAGTATAAAGAACAAACTAATGGTCACCCGAGGAGGGCTGGGTGGGGGATGAGGGAAACAGATAAAGGGGGTTAAGAGTATGTTTATATGATGAGCACTGAGAAATGTACGGAGTCGTTGAATCTGTATATTGTAAACCTGAAACTCGGGTAGTGCTGTTTGTTACGCGCGCACACACACAGCAGCACTTCATCCGTCCCAGTGCAGCCCATCCTTCCGACCCTTGCTGGGGCAACCCTCTTGCCCTAACTGATTGGCACACGTAGGCTCACACTAAATACTTATTAAATAATAGTGAAAGGGCATAGAGGGGAAGGGAGAAGAAATGGCAGGAAATATCAGAAAGGGAGACAGAACATGAGACTCCTAACTCTGGGAAATGAACTAGGGGTGGTGGAAGGGGAGGAGGACGGGGGTGGGGGTGAATGGGTGACGGGCACTGAGGGGGGCACTTGACGGGATGAGCACTGGGTGTTATTCTGTATGTTGGCAAATTGAACACCAATAAAAAATAAATGTATTATTAAAAAATAAAATAAAATAAAATGCTATTCAAAATAAATAAATAAATAAATAAATAAATAAATAAATAAATAAATAAATACTTATTAAAGGATTGTATGAATTTTCCTCATACAGGCCCATCCAGGGTTGCTGGAAGGAGGTTGGGGTTTTATTTTATTTATTTATTTTATTTATTTATTTTTATTTTTATTTTTATATTTGCTTTCTCTTGTTTATTTGCAGAGGAGGGCAGCTACTGCCGAGGCTTCAGGCAGGCCGCGTACCTGTGATGAGCTTTCCTGATGTTGCAAGTGAAGCGACTGCAGGGCAGAGAGCAGGGCCCTGTGCTCCGGCACCGTTCGTGGTCCTGACCCGCGGGCAGCCTGCACACAGAAGCGCCCGCATCGGTCATACACCGGTGGGCGCTCTGGACACCTGACGCCTCCGGGGCCTGCGGCGCGGGCTTGGCAGGCCGCTTCTGCAGAGCAGCTTGCACAGTCGTGGCCGTGCACACTCGCTCAGCCGCTGCACGCCCGCCTGGGCAAACCTGCCTGCGTCTGGAGCCCCGCCAGGCCACGTGGGTCTGCCGCCTGCCGGGCTCCACCCCAGCCGGGCCTGAGTCAACGGTGGGGCCAGTGGCCGGACCACAGACCTCAAGATGTGCAGGCGAGCCTTGCAAAAGTCTCCACTCCTGCACTGCTTAACCAGCAGCATATGTTTTTTTGGCTAAAAGGTGTTTAAATGAAATCATTTTTTCCATATTACTTTGAAAAGTTTATTTCATCAGCATGAAAATGTTTAATAATATTATTGGGGGGTTTTAAAAAAAATAAATCATCATTTTTGAAGATGTTTCTTTTTTATTCACTCAGGGAAAAGAACACAGTGATATTTAATCCTTTCCTTAAATGATGCAAGTGACTTCGGCTCTAGAGGAACAGCGCTCCGGGAATCAAACGGCACGAACGTCTGCGCCAGAACAGAGAAAGGAAGACTTGTTCCCTACAGACCCGGACTGTGCGAGGTGACTGCTTGGGTTTGGTTTGAGTGATGATTGTAATAAACCCGAGCAGGCCCCCTCCCCACGCAGCTCTGCAAGGCCGCCGACGCACCCCTAGTGCGGGCACCCCAAGGCTGGCAGGTTCTAGAACTAGAACAGCTCCCTCCGCTGAGAGCCCCATTCCATCGAGCGGGCAAACACGTTGGTGGAGAAGCTCTAGGGCCCCCTGGAAGGCTGGGCTGGGGCATCCAGCCTCCGGCCTCCCCTCTCATCCAGCGGAGAGCACCCGCCTCTGATCATTTCCACCCTGAGCAACAAAGCTCAGGCTGCTCCGAGCTGCCGTCCAAGCAGGCCGAAGACGAAGGATGTAAAAGGACGCCTGCCCCGTGTAGGTCTGAGCACCCAAGGGACGCAGATGCCAACCAGCCGTGAAGCGGGTCTGCTCCTTTATCCTAATGGATAGGCCTGGAAGGCCAGCACCCATCGGCGCCTAGAGACTCCTCCGACTCCAGCGCTGGAACGTGGAGGCTTAGGGGATGTTGAATCCCGTTACCCGAGACCCATCCTACTGCCCTTTCCTCCCCTGGGTCCGTCCAGCATCACAGAGGGCTGACAACCCACCCTCGCCTCCAAGCTCTTCCCTCACTGCTCACACAGCCCGCCTCGGCCAACTGCTCAGTGCCAGATATCAGTTTGCCTACAGACCCTGGAACGGGGGTCGGGCGCTCTGAGCAGCCGTCCGAGGTCCCGGGTCCCAACCACCTGGGAGCAATCTAGAAGACGAGGGGTAGGTTCTGGGTGGTCACATGGACCCTGTACTCTGGGGGCAGCAGCAGGCAGAGGGGAACCGAGAGGAGGTCTCTGAGGAGCAGGACCCGCGTCTGGCCTCATGCCCCGGTCATCAACCCCGGAGAGAAGAGAGACAGGAGGCAGCCGGCAAAGTGCGGGACAGGCCGCTGCCCGGTCGGGGTGCTGAGTGCTTTGCTTCAGGGGCGACTTTTGTTTCCATGAACCGAAGGGAGAGGAGAGCAGAGGAAGGGGCCCCCGAAAAGCCTGAGCGATGCTCCGCTCGAGGGGTGTGAATGAAAGCAGACAAGCGTTCGACTTTAACAGGATGAATCAGGGTCAACTATTTGGAACTTGGCTTCGGCTGAAATTGGTGGATCAAATTTTTATCTCTGGAGATAGGCCCTGTCTCTCACAAAGGCGATGTCAAAGAAAGGTCAGACATTAAAGTAACCACAAGGAACCTAAAAATATGCTCTTCCTGGCTGTAGAACTTTGAAGAGCTTTTCTTTTTAAATGAAGGGGAGGCGGGGGTGGGGGGGGCCTTAATCAAGTCGCCTTTCGAAGTCCTAATGGTTTTCAGGTTTTTCTCAAGAGCTTTCTATAAAAACCAAAAGACGGAGATGAATTTTAAAAAAAATAAAATAATTTTAAGCACATATGGGAGAAAAATAGTGTATGCAAAGCCTGAGGTTTGGTGAAAGGAAGAAATCAAGACGGAGGAGAACAGGAGTCCGCGTGTTCACGAGAGCCAACGAGGCACGACTGAACGGGAGGCAGGGAGGTGACCTCGCGCACAGCCTCTGGGACTGCACATTATGAGGCGAGCACTGCATCGAGTCGACGCTTTGCCCCGAGAGATCCAACCTTCGCTCCTTACATTCAATCCCGTCCATATTCTATAAAGCGACTTGTCTTTCTTCACACCCCGCCCTTTTTGGGGAGACTCGCCAAAGACCTATCTCCTCTTGTCTGTGCCCTTCATCTTGTCCCCACATCCCAAAAACATTGTAAGACACGGTGGGGACAGATTATCCTCCTCCAGACCCGGGTGCAGAGGTGCACGGAGTATGGACGGGAACTCCAGAGCCAAGAATTGACAAAAAAAAAAAGAGGCCAACATCACTTTTGCCACCGGTGAGAGATTTTAGGTTTCAAGGGGTTTAATAACTTACCATAGAGGAAGAGTTGAAGCCGGAAGGAGACTGCAGACCCCCAAATGCTCTAGACACTGGGGTCCAAGCACAGCCCCGTTACCGCTCCCGAAGATGACGACACACGGAGGAAATGTGAAGAGCGGCATGAAAATAATCACGGGTTGGAAGGATTTGCTCCGGAGGCTCAAACGTATAGAACGTGGCCAAGTGATCGCATTGCTGGGAGGAAACACGATAGTGGTGGATGAGAAACAAGCATCCAAAGGGCATAAACAAAGGCTTAGACTTCTCCAAGGGAAACATAAATCCAGTGATGTGATGGAAAATATAGGCTCACTGCGAGGGGAGTCACTACGTTGGGAAGATCTATTAATCTGTTGACAGTTTCTCAAAGAAAGTGATGGTAGCCTGCTAATTTGCCTCATTTGAAGCCAATCTGTAGGAGGAACTGGAAAATCTATCTCGGGGAGCAGCACCGAGCAGTAGGCGAGGGATGAGTTGCCCTCATAAATCTTATTCATTTTTCGTCTTGATGATTTTTCTCTCTTGTTTCCTCTCATTCTCTTTTCCATTCTCTTGCCAAGCCCCCCTCACATCTCCAAAAAAAATCCTCTTCTATGGAAAACTTTCTAGGCTAAGGGAAGGGGGGGCAGAGGGTGCTAACCAGTGGCTTGGGATTATGAGTGAGGTCAAGAGGTGGGTCTGCATCACCCAGGCCCGTCAAAGCCCACAGAAGGGGTTTCCGCGTCCGGTTATTCCCTGCACACCTGGGGTGGCCGCGCCCGGCTGCAGGTGCCCCAGGACTACGCCCAAGGATGCGGACTTTTAAAGTGAGGCGTCCAGGCCCCAGTTCCGCAGGCTGGGTGAGCTGAGGGAGCGGCGGCTCCGGCAGGACACCGCGCAGCAGGCCCTGGCACCTTACGGTGGTGGGGGGATGGCCACCCCCTAATGCCTTTTCAAGGGCTCGTTCCTGTCCAAACAGCTTCCAGTATCGCCAAGTAAAAGGCGACGTGTCGCTCCCGCCCAGACTGTAAGGGAGACGTAGATGGTCTCATGCGAATCCAATCGAAAGAGAATTTTGCTGGAAGGTCCAAGGAGCAAACCTCGGTTTTCCAGATGTCCGAAAGCTTGGGGTCTGTGAGAAGAAAGCGTGCAGCCCTGTGGACTGTGTCCCTGCTGTACCTCGGGAAGGACACGGATGACAGGCCTCGGGGGGAGGACGGCTGCCTCGGGCGCTGCTGGAGGGCGGCCAGGCCCCGGGAAAGCCACGGGGTCTCGGTGGACTTACTGCAACCAAGATCGCAGAACTGGGGCGGGGTGGGGGGGGGCAGAGGCCTCGACGCGTTGCTCGTTACGACCCTGTCGCCAGCACCTACAGGGCAAGGGGACTGAAGGAAGGTCCTGGCCCGAGGCCGGCCAGCGCAGGGCCTTGGGGCTCTCTGCTCCCTCAGCCGCTCCGCCCCAGGCTGGGACGAGGGTCTGGGGCCACGAGGGGACCCAGGGCCTGAAACGGAGGCCGGGCCACACTGTGGGGGCCAAGCTCTGCGAGGCTCCGGCGACGTCTACCCACGAAGGGCCTCGCAGGGAGCGCCCAACGCAAGTCATGAAACCCAGAGGCTGAGTTGGATGCGACTAGCCCCGGGCTGCGTCCCCTGGAGCCCACGCAGGCCTCGGCCGCCCTCGCAGCCCCTCACTGCTTTCCCTCTCTGCTGCTTTTCCAGCCTCAGTTTACCCCCTGGAAGTCCCCCCAGCCCCAGACCCGTGTATCAGACCAAACGCATCCCCTCCATCGAAGGAAGTTCTGCTCTGTTCCTTCCGAGTGGGTGCATGTGCAGGCCACCCTCCCGGGCTCCCAAGTCCTCCAGCAGCTTCGGGCGCCCCGTTCCGTAGTGAGTGTGCGGGCTTACGGGAGGCCCAGCACGCTCCCCGGGGTCTCTGGAGTTTCCTGGGACTCTTGGGTCCTGACTGCTACCTCTGGCTCTGGTTTCTACACCTGAATATTCTCTCTCTCTCTCTCTCTCTCTCTCCCCATTGCTTTCTCAGCTCTGGAGTGGCTGCCCCTTTCCAGCACTACACGACCCTGTGCTGGGCACCCTCTCCACCCCATCTCCCTCTACAGCCGCACACTTTCCCCGACGGTTGGGGTTTGTGACGTCAGCTGAGCAACCGCAAATGCAGAACGGCACAGAAAGCAACGGGAAATCAGACACCCTGTGCCTAAAATTCCTGCAGCCACCCTCACTGCCGAAGCGATTCTCACCCCCTCCTCTACTGTGTCCTGTCCCCTTGCCTGGCTCTCTCTCTTGCACCCACTCTCATCTCCTCTACTGATTCTCAAACTCCTGATCCCCTTGCTCAGTCTAACCAAGGAAATTGTGAAATATTTAGTAGGCACGGCCAGGCAAGATTTGAGGCTGAAGAGCCGGTGTGCCTAGGCTGGGAGGCCAGCACCCTTGTTTAACTGCTGTCCGACCTTGGGCACCTCTCTCGACCTCTCTGTGCCTTCATCTTTCATCCAGAAACTGGGAATAAGGATATAGCACCCACTTCAGCCGTCTGTAGCAAGGACTTAGCGAATATGCGCGAAGCACTAGCGCAGTGTCCGGCGCGTGGCAAACTTTTTATAAGGTTTACCGTCATTTTCTTTATTTCACATGGTGCCTTCCGGACCACATTCTTGTTACTCTTTAACTATTGAGTTGTCTAAACAAAAATAAGTCCCTCCTCTAGAATCTGTCCACTGATCTTCCCAGATGGTGAGCCACAAGCTTCCGGGAAGTAACCGGAAGAGGTGGACACTACTGGGAGACCTTCCTAGAATAGCCATACTGGGCCCGTAGCCCTTCTCATATTGCCACTCACTTATCCAACGTCCCCTACTCAACAGCATGCACTGTGCACCGTATTAATTTTCTTGGGCCGCTGTAACAAAACACTACAAGCTAGGTGGTTTAGGACAACATACGGTTATTGTTTCACAGTTCTAGAGACCAAAGTCTGAAATCAAGATGTTGGCAAAGCCATGCTCCCTGCTAAAGGTGCTAGGGAAGGATCCGTTCCAGGCCTCTCTCCCCGCTCTGGTAACCGCAAGCACTTGGCTTGCAGAGAGCTGTCTTCTCACATCATCTTCCCTCTGTGCATGTCTCTTTGTGTCCAGATTTGCCCTTTTTATAAAGGCCCATTTTGGATTAGAGCCCACCCTAGTGACCTCACCTTAACCTGATCATCTGAAAGACCCTCTCTCTAGATTAGGCCACGTTCATAGGTACTGGGGGTGAGGACTTCAGCATCTATGTTGGGGGGAAGGGACACAACTCAAGCTATAACAGGCACCTAGTATATTCCAGAACTTGTAGATACTGCGAATATAGCAATGAAAAAGAAAAAAAGAAAAAAAGAGTCTCTGGTATCATGGAGTTTACATTGTGGTTGGAAAAGATGAGAACTATAAAAAGGGCCAGGCAACGAACAGGGCCATGAAGAAGGATAAACAACGCTAAGAGGGTTGAGCGTCATGGAGGGCACGGTGCGATGCTGCGGCTGTTTTATATCAGGTGATCAGGAACGACCAGTCTGCTAAGTTGAACTCCAACAGGAGACCTGAAAAGGGATGAGGTATAAGGACACATGAGACAGAGAGCTCTGGGCAGAAGGACGAGAGGCTCAAGGCCCTCAAGATGCAGTGTCCGGCTTCTTAAGACTTGACCTAGAGGCTAGTGTAGCAGAAGAGAAGGTAGTGGGGAGTGGGGCCGGAGGAGACGGGGTCGGAATGGGACGGGGCTGGGGGTGTGGCACAGAAGGCGATAAAGAGCCACGGTGAGGTTCCCTTGGCTTTTGCACTGAGCTCTATGGTGTCATAGGCCACTCGGGCCGCTGTAACAAAATACCACCGACCAGGTGGCTTATAAACAACAAAAATTTATTTCTCACAGTTCTGGAAGCATAATGCCTGACATCAGGGTGCCAGCATGGTTGGGTGAGGGCCCTCTTCTGAGTCACAGAATACTCCTTGTGTTCTCATATGCTGGAAGGCGAAAGGAGATCTCTATAGCTTCTTTTATAAGGGAATTAATCCCATACATGAGAGCTCCACCTTCATGACCTCATTGCTTCCCAAGACCCCACCTCCCAACACCATCACCGTGGGGGTTAGGATTTCAACAAATGAATCTGGGGCGGGGAGTGGGGGAGACACAAACATGCAGATCATAGCGGACGGGAAGTGTCTGGAGAGCTTAAAGCAGAGGAAGTGAATCCGACTTAATGTTTTAGAAGCATCACTCCAGTTTCTCAGTGAAAAGAGACTGATAGCAGGTCAGGGATGGGGCAAGGGTAGCAGCCGTGACCCTAACTTTTCACGGAGAACTGGGTGTTCTTCAACCCCTTAGGCTCATGCAGGGAGAGTTCAGTGTCTTGCCCCTTCTTCTAGAAACAGAATCCGTATTTCTTGTGGGGGTACCTATTCCACGTGGGGCGGGTGTTGCTGACCCTCCCAACCCTAGCCACATGGGTAGACATGGTTTCAGGTCTGGCCAATTAGAGAACTGCCCGGCTCTGCTTCCATTGCTCACAGAGGAGGCTGGACCACCTGGAAGCTGAGCCACGCCCGTCCTAGTAGGGTCCTATCTGATGGGCTTGCGGGGCAGGCGGGAGCCTGGAGCTGCTGGGGCTGTCATGCCCACCACCTAGATAGAGTTTGTCTAAGAGATAAAGAAACAAGCCCTTCCCTTGAGCCCTCACCGAGTGAGGACCATTCCAAGAGCCACATGTAGAGCAAACTCTTTAAATCCTCACAACCGCTGTATGACGTGTGTGATGTTCTCACACCATTTAACAGATGAGGAATAAGGAAGGCATGAGCACGTTATGGAAAAACCTCAAGATTGTAATGCTGGGAAGTAGGACAGCCTAGATTCAAACCAATAACCTTTGGTTCGAAGAACCCAAGTTCTTTTTTTTTTTTTTTTTCTTTTTAAGATCTTATTTATTTACTCATGAGAGAGAGAGAAAGAGAGAGAGAGGCAGAGGGAGAAGCAGGCTCCCTGCGGGGACCCTGATGCAGGACTTGATCCCAGGACCCCAGGATCACGCCCTGAGCCGAAGGGAGACGCCCAACGGCTGAGCCACCCAGGCGTCCCAAGAAACCAATTTCTTAATCCTCACTCTAGTTTAGGGAAGATCTCAGGACTGCAAGGGAGAAGGGACCTTAAAGATTACTTAGTCCAGTGGTCCTCAACTCTAGCAGACTAATGTTCTTTTTTATAACAAATATTTTCTGACATCTTTTAGCATTCTAAAATGAATTCCACAGACAATATAGTTTCCCTGCACACATAATTTTTAAATAGCTAATACCCTTCTCTAATTATAATACAGAGTGAAAATTAAAAGAAAATAATTTATAATTTAAAAAGACATGCATTTCACTATATAAATGCTCACGTGTGGCTATTCCAGAAGGCATAAAGTCAGATGGCTGTATCGAGAAAGATGGTGGTTTTCGAAATGGGCCAAAAAAGTGTGCTATTTGGCACACTTTTCTGGTTCATCTCTACTTTTTATTTGTTGCCTTTGCACTAACAACTCTATGCAAAAGAAAAACTGCAGCGCTGCCTGTGGTTCTCATTCATTGAAAGGCAAAATGTGTCTAGTAGAATATAACTAACCAATCATTTCCCTGTGGATACTGATTTAAAAAAAAAAACTAAAGATTTTATTTACTCATGCATGAGAGACAGAGACACACACACACACACACAAACACAGGCAGAGGGAGAAGCAGGCTCCATGCAGGGAGCCTGACATGGGACTCGATCCCGGGTCTCCAGGATCACGCCCTGGGTGGAAGGCAGTCGCTAAACCGCTGGGCCACCGGGGGATTCCCCCAATGCTGATTAGTTTTGCATCTATTTCTCCACTTACAAATTTATCTCAGCAATTAATTGATGAGCTAAATAAGATCCTTTCACACAGGCTGTATTAGTCAGGGTTCTCTAGAGAAACAGAATAGGAGATATATAAAGAAATCCATATCTACAGATACATAGGTCTACATGTAGCTATATCTCCCTATAGTTATGTAAATATTCGAGATTTATGGTAGGAATTGGCTCACATGCTTATGGAGGCCAAGAAGGCCCACAATCTGTCACCCACAAGCTGGAGAGTCAGAAAAGCTGGTGGTGTAGTGCAGTCCAGGTTTGAAGGCCTGAGAGTCCAGGGCTGATTCTCTGAGTCCTAGCCGGAGTCCACAAGCCTAAGAACCAGGAGCACCAATGTCCCAGGGCAAGAGAAAATGGATGTGTCAGCTCCAGCAGAGAAAGTGAACTTACCCTTCCTCCACCTTCTATTCAGGCCCTCAGTGGTTGGCTGACTTAGCCGCGTTGATGAGAGTGGTCTTCTTTACTCAGTTTACCAATTCAAATGCTAATCTCTCCCAGAAACACGCTCTCAGATGCATCCAGGAATAATGTTTTACCAGGTATCTGGTCATCCTTGAGCCCAGTCAAGTTAATACACAAAACTAACCATCACACAGGTTCATGTTACAAATGAATGAACATCATAATTGCAAGTACTTCCGAAAACTAGCCTTCAACAACACGCCTGTAAAAATACTTTGTAAAAATACTACAAAAAGGGAGTTAGAGATCAGACCACTGAAGACGCAAACACTAGTTCGGTATTGCCGTCGGCGATGTCATTTTCCAAAATAGTGAAATTCTTGGTAAAGTACTGAATAGAACAAAGCACCATCTTCTCTCAATATACGCAGCAAGATCAGTCTTGAAAAAGTCTTATATTTACTAAAGCCGGAAGTATTTGTGTGCATTTGTGTACATATAGTCAAGTTTAGATTCTACGTGTAGATAATTATATATATTTGAGTTTGATTCTAAGCTTGGATAACTATAAACAGTTTTCCACCTACATGAATGTCCAAGCCATTAGGAAGTTGTGTGGGTATGAGATCATTCTCCATTGTGCAAGACTGTCCTGGGAAAAGCAGGTCACTTAACATCGCCGGCCTCTACCACAAGCCACTCGTTCACCCCAACTGCTGTAACAACCAAAACCCCCCCAAATCTCCACGACCCACCACAGAGGGTACTGCCCGTCTTGAGGACCACTGATCCAGTCCAAACACACACTTCTGGTTCTTAACCCTCCTCTGTAACACCTTAAGCACCCATTCAATAAATATTTGTTGAATGAATAAAAATATGAATGAAGGAAAGTGTGGAATTGTTGACTAGTAAAAGTCTAGAAAGTAATTATCAGTAAACAAATTCCTTTTATAGGCATAGAAAGTTTCCTGAGGCAACCATGCACTTCCAATATTTGTTTTTTATGGACTCTTAGACTACTCAATCCTTTTTTGAATTCAAAGAAACTTTAAGTTCGGTAGAGAAGCACTAGTGAGTTACAGCCACGCAACTAAACCATGAGGGAACCTTATTTATTCTAGTCTTCTGCCTCTTTCTTCTCAATCTTACTGGCAAAGCCCTAAGTCCATACCTCATATCATAAAATGTTGCTGTCTCTAGCATCCACATCTTCAAAAAGAATTGAAAATCCCCTGGCCCTCTTCTAAATGCTCTATTGAGAGCTCCCAATTGCCTTCTTCACAATAATAAAACCCTAGTAAAGGCTTTGAAGCCTTCCACGGATCAATTCTTCTCACTACCAGCCCTGGCCTCTACTCTCCACCCTATTCCAGCAGCATTGGCTACTCCTCTGCCTCTCTGCCCTCATGGTGAGGTCTTCTCCTTCCCAAATTCAAATACTGCTTTGAGAACAGCTCAGCCAATGCTATTCACACAAATAGTCCTCAAAACTGTGCATTAGAAACATCTGAGAAGTTTTTAAAATCGTGTTAGTGAAGGAGTACCTGGTGGCCCAGTTGGTAGAGCATCCGACTCTTGGCTTCTGCCCAGGTCATGATCTCAGGGTCGTGAGATGGAGCCCTGCGTGAGGCTCTGTGCTCAGCAGGGGGTCTGCTGGAGATTCTCTCTCCCCCCAACCTCTGCTCCTCCTCCCGCTTGTACTCTCTCTCTAAAATAAATAAATCTTTAAAAAAATAATAAAACAAAATCTTATTAGTAGGATCCACCCAGGACCCATTAAACTAGGCTCTCGCTGGAGCTGGAACGTAGGCACGACTATTTTAAAACTCTTAGAGATTCCCGGTGCTCAACTAAGCCTGAGAACCACTGCCCAAATGCCACGCACTACACCTGTATCTTATTAAGCTTGAGCTCTATCTGCTGCGCCTGTAAACGGTTTTCTGGCATCGACTTACTCTCTCCCTCCTCAGAAAGACAGGAAGCTCACAAGACCTCTCAAACTCAAATCACCTGGGGATCTTGTTCAACTGTGAATTCCGATTCAGGAGGCCTGGTGTGGGGGCCCAAGACTCTGCATTCCCAACAACCTCTGAGGTGTCCCAAAATATGCTTATGAAATATAACCACATGTAATAGTCCTATCTATGTTATATAACATATGAATTACTCTCAAGCGAAGGACTTCAAGGCATAAAGAAGGAGAGGCCTGTTCCTTACCTGGTTCTCTGAGAAGATGACTTGAAGTCCTCCTAGGGGCATGTATTTTTTTACTGCACCTACACCTAAATAAATCATTTGATTGAAAATTATTACAGTAAAAAGAAACTACAATGTGACACCACACCCGTTAGGATGGCTACAAGCAAAATTATGTAAAATAACAAGTGCTGGTGAGGATGTAAAAAAATCAGGACCTTCATACACTGCTGGTTTGAATAGAAAATGATGCAGCTTCTTTGGAAAACTCTCTTCAAATAATTCAACATGGAGCTACCATATGACCCAGCAATTCCACTCCTAGGTATATGTCCCAAAGAATTAAAAACTAGTATTGAAACAAAGTATTAGGGGGATCCCTGGGTGGCTCAGCAGTTTAGCACCTGCCTTTGGACCAGGGCATGGTCCTCCCTGCATGGAGCCTGCTTCTCCCTCTGCCTGTGTCTCTGCCTCTCTCTCTCTCTCTCTCTCTCACGAATAAATAAATAAATAAATAAATAAATAAATCTTTAAAAAAAGAAAGTATTATACACGATTATTCATAGCAGCACTATTCACAGCCACCAAAAGTTGGAAATAACCCAAATATCTGCTGATGAACAGATAAACCAGATGTGGTATATCCATACCACAAAGTATTATTCAGCTACATAAAGGAATGAAGGGCTGATCCATGCTACCACATGGATGAACCTCAAAAACATGCTAAGTGAGAGAAGCCACACACAAAAGACCATATATGGTATGATTCCATTTATACAAAATACCGAGAATAAAGCATCCATATAGATAGAAAGATTACTGGTTGCCAGAAACTGGGAAAAGGGGAACTGGGAGTGACTGCTTAGTGGGTGCAGGGCTTCCTTTCGGTGTAATAAAAATATTTTGGAACTATCTGGAAGTGGAGGTTGTACAACATTGTGAAAGTACTAAATGTCGCTGAATTGTACGGTTTATTGTTTTGAGTTGACCCACAATGTCATGCTAGTTTCAGATGCACAGCAAGGTGACTCAGCAACTCTGTGTGTGACCCTGTGCTCACAAGTGTAGCCACCATCTGTCAACCTACGATGCTATCACACTGTCCTGGACTGTGCTGACTGTGATCCCTGTAGTGTGCCTTTTACCCCCGTGACTTGGTCATTCCATAATTAGAAACCTGTAACTCCAATTCCCCTTGACTCATTCTGCCCGTTGTCCCACCCCTACACTATGTACTTTAAGGGGATTACTTTTATATCACATGAATTTAACTTCAATAAAAAATTTACAAAACCACGGACCGCATGTGAGATTCAGCGATTTATCAATAAAGACCTGGACTACTAGATAGGAAAGAGTTATTGACCTACTCTTTGCCTAATTGTCCAATCAGCACCTGTGCTAATGGGCACCACCTCTTCCTTGTCAACTGTGCCCTTGCTGGCTAATTTCGTGTCTTCCACCATGAGGCAAAAAGTAGCCCCATCATTATTACTCGCAGTACCATGGCTTCTCAGAGCCTGTGTGTATTTAAACATTTTAGATCTTGCCCCTGCATTTATTTGATGACGATTGCCTCAAAACCCTGTGAATATTGGCTTTGATGACTCACTCCAAGGTTGCTACTGCACCTAATACATGGATGATGACCACAAATACAAGTCTTATCCAGAGTATGTTGGCAATAATTTGTTTCCTGATCATGTCAAATTTACTTTTCAGAATTTTGTAGAATAAACATAGAACAACACATCTTCCAACCATGTCTGTGCCTGTATCTTTTATACTGTAGTCTCCGCGTTTCTGCAATGTGACTTCTTCAGTCACATTGGCTACACCCCTGCTTTTCAGACTGCCACCAACAAAGAGGGTAAGAAGGGCCTCTGAGCAGACTGATAAAGAGTGGTCCCATTCACAAGAGAAATGTCATTCCTTCACCTCGAGCAGCTTGAGACTGACCTGGGAAAGTACGATGTCACCACCGCAAGTGGACACTACGAGAGAGGACACTTACTGGCAGGGCCACTTGTCATTGAGGAGTGGTAACATTGAAAGACCTTTAGGATAAGGCACCAGTGCTTGCTTAGCTCTAAAAGTGGTAGTGGTTTGGGGGCAAGTATGGCCCCCTCTGCTCTCCACGAAGAAGGGACTTGCACACGTCCACCTCTCTAGATTTAACAGCTTTCTTTCTCTTTAACTTGTGAGTTTGCCAAACAAGACCAAGTCGTGAGTCTTTAGAATTACAATCTTGGGGCTCAACCAGATTTGAGTTTCGATTTTCAAATGAATACAAATTACTGCAAATAACAAAGTAGGTATTTCCAAAATGCAAGATCTTGACAGCTAAAGATCCGTCTCCCCTTCATCAATATAACATCCACATTTGCCTATTATCTTTCAAACTTAACAAGAAGCAATAATCTTCTGGACATCACAGTGGGATGAATCCTAAAGGCAAAATGAACTTTAAAACATTCTAAAACTACTTGTCGCTATCATATTGTTAGTAGTAGAGTTGATACTATAATTAATTAATATTATAATTAATAATTATAATTACTATAATTAAGAAACTGGTGTATGCAAATGAATAATTTGAAATATAGCCTAAGAAAAAAAATGGGTTGGATATTGAAAATGTGTTTAAAGCTTTGCGCAGTGGCAGTATCGTAGCCAATGAGGTTTATCAGAGGCGTGATTATTGCTAATTGAAAATGTGTTTAAATGGTTAAATGTCGGGGATCCCTGGGTGGCGCAGTGGTTTGGCGCCTGCCTTTGGCCCAGGGCGCGATCCTGGAGACCCGGGATCGAATCCCACGTCAGGCTCCCGGTGCTAATGTCTAGAATCATCAAATTTCTGAGAAATGTTTAAATTGCCTACGTAGTATAAAGCTGTTCTATTTGAGACATACTAGCGCAAACTATAAAAGGCAAATATAAATAAGCTGCATGTATTTTTGTGCCCAAATATTTTTCCTTCTTTGTATTTTTTTTTTGTCAGTGTAAAGTAAGAGTGAGAACAGAGTGGGAGAGAGTGTGAAAGGCCCTGACGACACAGGAAAATCACCAGGCCTCGGTGCAGGTGACCTCATATCCTCACCACATTAAGCAGGGACTTAATCATCCACCTTCCAGACTGTCACGGACTCACACAACACAAGGCTTCTAAAGATCGGACGAGGGGATCTATTCATCTCACTCCTTTTCCCAGATAAGCAAACTACGGCTTAACTAGATTATACACCAATTTATAGAACAAGGGAGCTGAGATGAAGTAGTAGCACAACCCAAACCAGGACGTGGGCCTAGCCCCTGTGCCGGTCTGCTGTACCAGGCCTCGCTCCATTACACCGACCACGAGGCGTTTCATTGCTATGAGGAAGGGACCTGAACACAACCACCACCATTGAGTGAAAGAACAACTTTCTGCCTGGAAAACTGCCATTTCAAAGTCAACCAGATAGAAGTGAAAAATATCGACTGGTTTTCACAGTAACATTCTGCTGTCCTCTCTGGTGTGGAAAAACACTTCACTGGAGGCTACATGGAATGAGCATCGCCGCGCAGTGTGAGGTGACACAAGGCAAATGCCTCCGAAGGGCCTCCTGATGCAGTCCTAAGCATTTTCCTCTTGCCTACTTCTGTGGAGTCAGAAATGCTTTTGAGAAAACACAGAACTGCACTGAGACCAGATATGAAAGGTCTGAGTTTGCGCCCTTACCCGATTTTAACAACTTGCCTTCAAAACCTGTGTTTAATGTCCTGAAGGAAAGCAGGGAGGGAAATCACATTTTTCTCCTCTTTATCAATTTTATGATTTTTTTTTTCTTTGTTGACTTATGGCTCTTTGACATTTATTCTGGAAATTTCCCTCAAATCAGCAGGAAAAAAAAAAGTCTGAGAGATTCCAAGGAAACTTTTCACGTGTATAGATCTGGTGCCCACATTAAGAACCAATATCCTTGCTTACAAGAAGCCAGAGCCATGGAAATGGCCTAACCCTTGAACTGCAGCAAAGACTTTTTAGTCGTGGCCCATAAGAGAGGCTCAATGACCATCATTATTTGGTTTCCTTGACTCTGATAACCCTCCCCAATAGTTTTTCATAAATCTTGATTATGAGAAAATGCTGAGGCTTGTTGGTAAGTGAGAGAAAAGCAATCTAATTTTGATATGGTAATTCCCCTCCAAATATATAAACCCAGGAAAACTGAGTTGTTCTGTGCTGTCAAACAGCTGTAAATAGGCACTATCCTCTGGAAACTGAGAACCCATTTCAGCAAATTATATCCTTAGTTTGTTTCAGCAGCTCATCTAGAGAAATTTCTAGTCTTCCAACGATACTGAATCGATCAGGCCGGTATCTCTCTGAACGCCTCCAACAACCTTAATACGTGCAGAATGAGGTTCTAATTCCTTCAGGGTGATGCCAGGTTCCATCTGAAATTTATTTGCAACCTGCTTGGGCACAGAAGCTATTGTCTCCACAGACCTTGGTGTGGTTGAACTGACGGTTAATGTGTTGTGACCTGGAGTTCACCGTTAAAAGGGTCACCCAAGCAAAGTCCTGGAGTTTTTCTGGTTATTGTGATTGTTGGCACATCCTATGCAATATATCTAAATTGAATTATGGTATCAGATAAAATTATAGATGGGATTAAAGCTTGTGTATCGTCCATTGTCATGTGTAATCAATAAACGATTTAATATTCTCTTGAAAAAAAAAGAAGAATGAGGTTCTAACAACTAATTTAGTAGCAGTTGTAAAGGAGCTCTTCATCCATTCACCCATTTTCTACATATATTATTAAATTCCTAGGGGATCCCTGGGTGGCGCAGCAGTTTAGCGCCTGCCTTTGACCCAGGGTGCGATCCTGGAGACCCGGGATCGAATCCCACATCGGGCTCCCAGTGCATGGAGCCTGCTTCTCCCTCTGCCTGTGTCTCTGCCTCTATCTCTCTCTGTGTGACTATCATAAATAAATTTAAAAAATATTTTAAAAAAATAAAATAAATTCCTATTAAGCGCCCAATAGAAGCTGCTAATATGTAGGTAAAGACAATGCGCACCATCCTTGCCTTCATGGCCTCGAGAGAGAGATTTAAAAAATACACGACTGAGTATAGAATTACAATTGTGATTAATATTGCAAAGAAAAATCCAGGAAGCTATGGAATTTAATAAGAGCAGGGACTAACATCTTAGTCAAGTCAAGGAAGACCTCCTGGCAAAGAAAGTTGTTATTTGTAGTTATTTAAGCTGAACCCTTGTAAGATGACAGGGAGGTAGCTGCTTTCCCCTTAAATATCTGGTTTTTATTTTCCTAAAAGTCTTCAGCATTTATTTTGATGCTATTTTTCCTTATCCCCATCAAATAGTCACTCAATAATGATTTTAAAAAAGACTTCAGTTGGCACATATATGAAAAAGGGAACACAGCTCTTCTTTAGGGCTACATTATCATCACTCTAAATTACCCAGATCCTAATTTAACTTCCTAAATCTAAGCTGGTCTCCATTCCTTGCCCATTCACATTAAGGAAAAAGAGTTGAACTCAGAGCTCCCGCCCCTACTGTTGACTCTCAAGTGCTCATTAATCACATGAAGTCACTGAACTGTTTAGACACCTTTCCAGGCAACTTAGAGCGACACGTCCCCTAAGTCTGTCAGTAATTTTTTAGCTCCACAGTAATTGCAGTGTTCTCCATGAGACACAGTGTGAGAAATAATTTACTTGAGTGTGATTATTTTATTTGGATAGAGATCAACAGGGAATAGAAAAGGAAACTATTTTAAAAATCAACCGTGCAGGTCTCAAGCTCCCGAGATGGCTCTCCTTTGGGATTCTTTTCGCAGAAATGGATTCCCATAGATGGTCTTATCTGGTCTCTTGCTCTTCTTTCATCTCCTTTGAAGATGCAATGGCACTTTATTATCCCACCAACCATCTTGAATCTCCAGTGCCTCATTCAAACAAAGGAAAACTGATTTTATACACTCAGGAATACTCACTATATTGAAGACATTTTTCTAGGTCAGTTTTGGGATCTTCTGCAAGTTTTCATATGTGCACAGATTAGATCTGTATACGGACTAATGAAAAAATACTATGAGATAGCCCCCAATGTTCACACTCCAGTTTGTTTGTTTTTTTTTTTTTCACTCCAGTTTTAAAGTAAGTAACTCACAGCAGAGCCTCCCCAACTCTCTCCATAGAACGGGCTGTCTCGGCCCATTGGGAACACTCTCTCTGTCCACGTGTCTCCAGCTTCGGTGCAGCAGCATCCACAGTCACATGTCAGCTCCCACTGTTGTGCACTTATCCTGGGCTCATGGTCATGGCAATTAAGCCTTTCTGAGACCCGGGTCAGAGCCAGGGAATGGGCCCAGAGTACAAGCTCCCAAAGCTTTGTCCCAGACCTTGAGGTGATAAAAGGAAACAACCCTGTTAATGGGCCAGCTCCAGGAACCTCCGAGAATAGAAAAGAAAAAGAGTTTCCTTCGTCTGTGCCCGGGGTTGTGCATCCCTATCATTCTCCCAGGTATGAGGTTGTGAAGCAGCCTCTTCCATTTTGGCTGCATTTAGTTTATTTTGTCCAGCATTTCAGAGGCGTCTCCTGCCTCTGTCCTCAGCCTGGAGAAGAGAAATTCAGCAGAAATAACAGGATTTGTTTGTCCTCAGTTGACCTCCAAGGAAACTAGGACAGTGAGAGGCTAAGAAGGCAAGGTCTCTCAATAGCGCACCAGTGGTCGAAGCTGGCTTTCAGTGGCGCCTCTCCAAACAGCCAAAATCAGTGTCAAACCACCAGCCCATGCAGCCTTTCCAAGATGCTCTGAGTGTTTATTCAGCCACTAAGTGTTCTGCCCAAAGTGGACTCCACCCAATGGTGAGCTAAGGCAAATCAAACATTCATTCACACAGTTGGGAGTGACATGCCCACCCAGCCCAGCCCCTGATGGCTGCAAAATCTAGCTACAGCTGGCTCCAAGCTCACAGGTGCCAGGAACGTGGCCAAGCATGGTGGTGATCTCTGGAGCTGGGCAGGAGGAGATGTTTGCACAGGGCACCATTCCCCCTCCCCACCAGAAGCAACAGTGAAGGACACTGTGTCGTAGAGAGAAGATATGTTCGAGCCCCACTGACCAATTTTTGGATCCCAGCTCAGTCTCTTTCTACCTGTACATCCTTGAATACGTTCCTTAACGGAGCTGGAACTCAATTTGCCCATCTGCAAAGTGAACACAACAATAATATACTACCTCATATGCTTGTTGTGAGGATCACAGAAGAACCCGGAACAGAGTCTGGTCATAGTTGGGGGTCAAATAAGTGATAGCTATTAGCAAAAGGGCTTACCCAAAGGAGCGACCGGCTGCTGTTCATACTATTTCTGATCGGGAGGGTATCCCCTTTGTCCCAAGTCTGATGCTGAGACCCTAGTGAGCTGTGCATACAGCCAGACCTGTGGCGTGGTGGTGGAAAAACCCTCCTAGGGGACAGAGGCCTGGCCTATCCCTGCTTTTAATCTGTTCTGTGGCCTTGAATGGTTTACCTCACTTCCCTGGGTCTCATTTTATTCATTTACAAGATGGAATTGTTTTAAGTTGTTAATCTGTATGGTTTTGGATTTTAATCATTCTTTTGTCATTAATTATGTGGCTTTTGCAAATAACTTCTCTGAGAGTCTCTTTCTTCTCGAAATGTTGAGAGTCTGCAGCACAGGCATATATAGCTACCCAGGATCTTAAGTATTAGCTCTCAAAGGCAGCATACAAGCTTTTGTAAGGCATTTAGTCAAAAATTCAACATTTACGGATTATCCTGTGCTATGTATTTAGACCACAGTTCTAGTCTCCACCATAAAAATGCAGGGAATTTACAACGTCCAGTGGTGCAAGATTTTCAAACTTGAGCAAAGATTCTATTAGTTTCTGAATGGTATTTACTAATAAAAATAAGCAGACTTTTCAGAAATATTTTCAACTACAAGCATGAGAACAACTAAGAGCTTCTTCCTAGCAGAGTTAATCAGAAAATTGAACGTCAGAATTTCCCTTTCCCCAGCCATCGCAGCTGTCCAGGGCCTCAGTCGTGCAGGCAGAAAGAGCTACCTAACCCCCTGCCCCCAGGAACTTTTCCCACAGCCCAAAAGGGTAGCACAGTGCATCTTATAACTCCACAGTCACAACGCCCATGGAATACACGACAGGGTCCACTTACGGAGCCCATGGGGAGGCCGAGAAATGTCTTCCAAAAAACAAGTATTCCTGCTTCTGGAACTGCTGCTCCCACCTTGGTTTCAAAGATTATGGGAAATACTGAATGACGTTAACTTTCCGACAGACTATGGCTTCTTCCTATTCATTTTCTGCCCCAGAATTCAGCTAACAACAGTACATGATGTCATCTCAATAATTTGCTGATTAAAATGTCCCTCAGAAAAAGATGCCCTTCATACCCAAGGGGCCATCTACTCAGCTGGTTTCCCAAACAGTGTTTATATTTCTATCTTTAGGCAAGAAAAGAGGCTGAGAATTTTCTATACGATGTTGGCATAACCTTTCCTGTATCTCTGGGTTAGGCGTCTCAGCCTGAAGAAGAAAGGCTAATAAAATACATAAGCATGTTCCTGTGCGCTGTTTATGCATATGTCATGGAACATCTGCTCTTGGCTTCCTCTGAGACATTCTTCTCGGGTGTTACAATTTATAGTTATTTTGATAGAGAACCATTGGCACACATACCTCCCTACACATCTTACTGTAAAGTTTTCCAAAGAACACCAGGATTAAGCGTCTATCTTTTGCAGGAGAAAGGAACATCATTTGTTTACTTTTTTCTCGGCATATTTCTTTGCTGGATTTTTCAACCAGTATCTCTAAAAACTCTCTGAAAGCTTACTCAGGTCATAGAAAGCTTTATCTGTTGTTCCACTAGTGCTTAGAAGGAGTAGGCACTCAATAAACATTTTCTGGATAAATTAGAATGCCTTACAATTATTTATTATAGAGAAAACACAGAGAAAAACAGAGGAAAAAAGCACAGCTGGGGAGCCATGAAGTCATGGATGGGGAAGAAATCACGAAATTTGCTTTTTCTTTGAGTTGTAAGAAAGGAAAGAAGAGTAAGTGGTAATAAATAGGAATGAGGCAGATCTGCCAAGGAACAAAATTAAATATCTCTTAATTGTTCCTGGAATACACTTGTGTGTGTGTGTGCACACGCGCGTGCGCACCCGCACACACACACACACACACACACACACACCACAGGTCAGGCTGGTGGAAAGCCAAATTCGCAGTCAGGGTTTCCCAGTGACACTCAGTCCTTCCAATATTTCTTCCTAACAGTGTGAGACCCACTGAATTACATAAATCTTTCCATGTCTGTGTCATTTGCTTGGGGCACAGTGAGGACAGGGGGATTATGGGAGCTTATTTTTACATTGTGGTAACACTTAACTGGACTCAAAATGTTCCCTCCTCCATTTTCTTCTCAACTATCCTGTCAAAAGTTTCTTTGATTCTTTCCCCTAATACCTTTGACAAATTTTTACTTCCAATGCAGAACGCTATAGAAAGAATGAGAATTCAGAAACAAAAAGCCACCAGATGTGTTATTTTCTACCTCTCCTAACTCACCCCCAGCCTTCCATAACTTTGTGGTTTTAGTATGACCTGAAATAAAACTGTACAATACACTGGTAGGGGAATTATATTATCAGGTGTTATGGAGAAACCACAAAATGCTCAGAATTTCAGCTGATCCAATTGAATTATATGTCCCAAATCATATGCATGCAAAAGCTTCTTGTACTTGTAGTCCTCATGGTCAAACTGGGTTGTTTATTCAGTGTTCAGGTAATTAGACCCCAGGAACAGCTTCTCATGCCCATTATACATAATGCAGATTTAAAACTTTTTATATATTTTAGGTGTAATGTACAATATACACAAGTTGTATTTGCAGAATTTCAGATAACATTTATGATTCAAGTTATAATACATTTTGATCTTGGTTTTAGAAGCCAGGGCATGACAGGGGCCCATTTACCCTGATCCCCACCCCTACCCGAGCATGCTCAGAAACTAAGCTGCAGGAGCAGCATCCATCCAACACATATTTATTGAGTGCTGTTCTGTGCTAGGCACAGTGGTAGGTAGTAAAAAAATCATGGTAAACAAAGCAGACAAGGAACCTGTTCTTATGAAGCATATGCTCCATCAGAGGGGGAGGTAAACAAACACATAGAAAAATGCCTAATGTGCCACTACAACGTGGAACAGCACAACAAAGTGCAATGAAGAATAGTAAAGTACAATAAAGGGATAAAATCAATGTGTCCTTTTGGGGAGGAAGGTCGGGAAGTACCTCTATGATGAGGTCTTTTACCACAGACCTCAATGAATTATGAGACTGAGCAACAGGTACAAAGTGGAAGAGGTTTCCAGACTAGAGGAGAGGCTGGGAGGATGGCGGAGTAACAGGAACCTAAGTTCACTTTGTCCCGTGAATATCTGCAGATAACACTCACATCAGCAGAAATAACCCAGAAAACAACTTGAAGACTAGCAGAACAAATTCCACAATTAAAGATAGAGAAAAGGCCACCTCAAAGAAGGAAGAGCGTAAAAAGGGTGAAGATGCAGTGGGGGGAGGGCAAAGGCAGGGGAGCCGCAGACAGGAAGAAGGGCGAGAGACAGACTACCACACTGGGAAGCCCACACGGGCAAGAGGAGGCCCCGGAACATTAGGCTTTGAAAGAGAGAGGCTGAATTTCTAATCAGAGGGACTTAAAGCCTGGAATTTTAAAATTTGGAAGCTAGGTTCTGGGAGAACCTGGGGGCGATACAAAGCTGAGTTCCCCCCCTTAAAGATCCAGCACAACAATCAGCTCACAGAGATACACTGTAGAAGCAGCAGTTTGGAAAACTCCTCAGACACAGGGGAGGGAGAGCTATTTTCTCATCTCAGAGCATGTCTAGGAGGGGCAGAGATCGCAGGAAGCCCTCTCCAGGAATAAAGGAGCTGGGAGGTGTTATTTCCCTTTCCCATCCCTCAGTATAAACATATGGCCATCTGGGGGAACCAACTTAGCACTGATACTCACTAACTTGCTTAGACAGCACTGCCCCCCACCTCTGCTGCTTTGGCAGCTCCACCCCTTCCAGTCAAACTTGCCTAAGTCTCAGCTCTGTGCATCCCCTACCCCAAAAGACCCGCACAAACCATGCTTACACTGCAACTCCTGACCAGAGCACTTTGTGGGGCCTTGGTCATAGGAACAATGACAAAGGCAGTGGCAGCAGGCCTGCAGAAGCCCAAGGCGCACCTTGTTAAAATTGTGTGCCCCCACACACAGCCCCAGTCCCCACCCAAGCAGCTGCAGTCTAATTTCGAAGCAGGCTGGCATGCACCTTCTTAAAACTGTGCACCCCACCCCACCAAACTGCTCACAGTGAAAGGGAGCCTCTGCAGATGCCTGGACTGAAAGAAAAGAGTGGCTTAACTATAACAGTAGGGCACACACAACACACAGAGGAGACACCCCCTGAGACACCAGGTTCTGGGGAACAGAGGACACTGCACTGCAGGGCACCACAGGACCTCTTCTTCATAAGGCCATTACTTTCAAGAGCAGGAGATGTAGCTGATTTTCCTAACACAAGAAACAGGCACAGACAGTCTGACAAAATGAGGAGACAGAGGAAAATATCCCAAATGAAAGAACAGGACAAAATCACAGCAACAGACCAAATAATACAGATTCAAATAATACACCTATTAGAGAACTTAATGATCTTAATGATACTCACTGGACTTGAGAAAATGTGAAGGACATCAATGAGAGGTTTCTTTTTTTTAAGATTTATTTATTTATTTTAGAGAGAGAGAGAGAGCACGATCAGAAGGGGCAGAGGGAGAAGGAGAGAAAATCTCAACTAGACTCCACACAGAGTGCAGAATCTGACACAGGGCTTAATCCCACAACCCTGAGATTATGACCTGAGCCAAAACCAAGAGTTACATTCTTCACTGACTGCACCACCCAGGTTCCCCAAGAGACTCATAACAAAGATAAAAGAACCAATCAGAGATGAAGAACACAAAAAAATAAAATTTAAAAATATACTAGCTTGAATAAATAGCAGGTTTAAGGAAGCAGAGGCACAGATTAGGAACCTCAAAGACAGGATAATGGAAAGTAATCCAGCTAAGTGGGTGAGAGAGAAAAAAATTATGCAAAATGAGAGTAACATAGGGAACTCAGTGATTCCATCAAATGTGGTAACATTTGCATTATAAGGATACCAGAATAAGGAGAAAAAAGAAAGCAGACAACTTATTTGAAGAAGTAATAGCTGAAAACTTCCCAAATCTGGGAAAGAAAATTGATATCCAGATCCAGGAAGCACAGAGATCCCCCTCCCATAAAATAACTCAAGGAGATCCACATCAAGATACACAGGAATTAAAATGGCAAAAAGTAGTGATAAAGAATTTTAAATGTAGTAGGAGAAGGGAATACAGTTACATAAAAGAGAAACCCCATAAAGCTATCAGCAGAGTTTTCAGCAGAAACTTTGCAGGACAGAAGAGAGTGGAATGATATATTCAAAGTGCTGAAAGGGAAACATCTGCAGCCAAGAATACTCTATCCACCAAGGCTATTATTCAGAATCGAAGGAGAAATAAAGAGCTTCTCAGACAAAAAAACTAAAAGACTTCATGACCACTGAATCAACCCTATAAGAAATGCTACAGGGGTCTCCTTGGGGGGAAAAGAAAGACCATAAGTGAGAGTATGAAAAATAAGAAACACAAAAGCAGTCACAATAAATATATCTGTAAAAATCAGTCAAAGAACTCACAAAATAAAAGGATGTAAACTATGACAACATATACCTAAAATGTGAGGAGGAAGGCATAAGAATGGGTTCAAACTTAAGCAACCATCAACTTCATATAGACTGTGATATGCAGAAGATGTTATATATAAACCTAATGGTAGCCAAAAATCAAAAACCACTAACAGATATGCAAAGCATAAAGAGAAAGGAATCCAAGTATATCACTAAAGAAAGCCAGCAGACCATGAAAGATAACAGGAGAAGAAAGGATCAGAGAAAACCTACAAAAGCAACTAAAAACTAACAAAATGGTAACAAATACAAACCTATTAATAATTATTTTGAATGTAAATGGACTAAATAATCCATTTACAAATCCATTTACAAATCTAATCTAAAGACACAAGATGATGAAATGGATAAAAAACAAGACTCATGTATATGCTTCCTGTAAGAGACTCATTTCAGACCTAAGACATTTGCATAGTGAAAGTGAGGAAATGGAGAAACCTTTATGAAAAAGGATGTCAAAAGAAAGTCAGGGTAGCGATACTTACAATCGTATCAATAAGAGAAAAAGTAGAAACCATCTGATCATTTCAACAGACACAGGGAAAGCATTTGATGAAGTACAGCATCCATTCAGCATAAAAACCCTCAACAAAGTAGGGGTTAGAGAGAACATACCTCAATTTAAATAAAGTCAATGGTGAAATACAGTGCTCTTTCCCTAAGGAATGAGACAAGAATGTCCACTCTCACCACTTTTACTCAACATAGTACTGGAAGTCTTAGCAACAGCAATCAGATAACAAAAAGAAATAAAAAGTATCCAAATTGGTAAAGAAATAGTAAAACTTCCATTATTTGCAGATGACATGATACTATATATAGGAAATGTTAAAGACTCCACCAAAAATGCTAGAACTGATAAATGAATTAAGTAAGGTCACAGGATACAAAATCAAGACAGGAATCCATTGCATTTCTATATGCTAATATTGAAGCAGCAGAAAGAGAAATTAAGAAAAACAATCCCATTTATAATTGTATCAAAAATGATAAAATACCTAGGAATAAACTTAACCAAAATGGTAAAAGACCTAAGCTCTGAAAACTATAAAACACTGATGAAAGAAATTGAAGATGACATAAACAAATGAAAAGACATTCCATGCTCATGGATTGGAAGAACAAATACTGTTAAAATGTCTATGCTACCCAAAGCAATCTACATATTTAATGCAATCCATAAAAAAATAGCAAAAAAAAATGTTTTCACAGAACTAGAACAAACAATCCTAAAATTTGTATGAAACCACAAAAGACTCCAAATGTCCAGAACGATCTCAAAAAGGAAAAACAAAACTGGAGGTATCAGAATTCCAGACTTCAAATTACATTACAAAACTGTAGAAATCAAAGCAGTATGGTGCTGACACAAAAACAGACACAAAGATCAAGAGAACAGAGTAGAAAACCCAGAAATAAACCCACAATTATATAGTCAATTAATCTTTGACAGAGGAGAAAAGAATATGCAATGGGAAAAAGTCTCTTGAGCAAATGGTATTGGGAAAACTGGGCAGCCACGTGCAAAAGAATGAAACTGGACAACTTTCTTACACAAAAATAAACTCGATATGGATTAATGACTAAACATGAGACCTGAAACCATACAAATCCTAGAAGCACAGCAGCAGTTTCTCTGACATTGGTTGTAGCAACATCCTTCTAGATATGTCTCCTGAGGTAAGGGAAACAAATGCAAAAATAAACTATTAGATCAATGCCGAAACAAAAAGCTCCTGCACAGCAAACAACCAATAAAAACTAAAATGCAACCTTCTGATTGAGAGAAGATATCTGCAAATGAGTGATCCGATAAAGGGTTGGTATCCAAAATACATGAAGAACTTACAGAATGCAACACGAAAAAAAAATACAATTTAAAACTGAGCAGAAGACATGAACAGATACTTATCCAAAGAAGAAATACAGGTGGCCAAAAGACACGTGGAAAGATGCTCAACATTACTCACCATCAGGGTGATAATGCAAATCAAAACCACAATGAGATATCATGTCAAACCTGTCTGAATGGTTAAAAACTCAAGAAACAGCAAGCATAGAGATCAAGGAACCCTCGTGCTCTAGTAGTGAGAATGGGAACTGGTGCAGCCACTGTGGAGAACAGTACGGAGGTTCCTCAAAATTTTAAAATAGAGCTACCCTGTGATCTAGGAATTGCACTACTGGGTATTTACCCAAAGAATATGAAGACACTAATTCAAATAGACACATGCACCCCTGAGTTTATTGTAGCGTTATCTACAATAGCTAAACTATGGAAGCAAGCCAAGTGTCCATCAACAGATGAATGGATAAAGAAAGTGTGGTATATAGGTATGCAATGGAATATTATTCAACCATAAAAAAGAATGAAATCTTGCGATTTGCAACAACATAGTGGAGCTAGAGAATATAACGCTAAGTGAAATACGCTAGGCCCAGAAAGACAAATATCATGTGATTTCACTCATACGTGGAACTTAAGAAACAAATCAAATGAAGAAAGTGGGGAAAAAGAGAGAGACAAACCAATAGACTCTTAACTAAAGAGAATGCACAGGTTGTTATAGAGAGAAGGTGTGTGTGGGGGGAGGCGGGAATGGGTGAAATAGGTGAAGAGTAAGAGTACACTTATCTCGATATGGAACTACGGAATCACTACATTGTATGCCCAAAACTAGTATGACACTGTATGTGAATTACGTTGGAATAAAACAGGCAAACTTTCCAGACTAGAGGTCAACAAATGCATAGGCCCTGAGTTAAAAACCAACCTGGGTGTTTCAGAAATGACAAGCAGAGGGGTGTGTGAAGTGGCACAGCCAATAGTGAACTTGAAAGCACTTGGCCTGTGTAAGGCAGGCAGGTTCTACTCATCTCCAGGTGACTGTCATGTACAAAAGCAGAACTAATGTTGGCAAATCTTTAAAAAATTCTAAGAGAAACTGGAAAATGTGGACTTTTGTATAAAATCTAATGTTTTCATATTGGCTCACATTTTTAAAATATTCTGTGAGCCAAAACAAATATATGTGTAAGCCAAATCTGACTTACAGCCACCAATTTGCATACTCTTCTCTAGATAAAGAGAAAAATTACTTGATGTGTCAAAATGTCAGGTCTTTTCATCCTTCCTTTGGCCATCAAATTAAAAAGAATTGTACACTGGTGTCCAGTACAACCTACAGCACTCTACTCCCTATATCACTACAGTTAGCTCTTATCACCTTCTGTGAGAGTTGTGGGAGTCTCCATTTTCCTGATTGCAATATAAAGTTGCCTAAAAACCATCCTATTTGACTTAGTATTCTCGGTACCTACGAGTTACCTATGCCCTAAGAGCTATGTAAATGTTTCCATAACAAAGTTATTAAGATGATTAATCTAAGTGAATCTTCTGAATGATGATATTTGACTGAAATAATTGATACGCTTATTGAAATTAATCACAAATATAAAAATAAAATCAGAAAAGGAAAAATATTTAAAATGCTTCAAAAGGGATGCCTGGATGGCTCAGTGGTTGGGTGTCTGCCTTTGGCTCAGGTCGTGAACCCGGGGTCCTGGGATCGAGTACCACATTGGGCTCCTTACAGGGAGCCTGCTTCTCCCTCTGCCTGTGTCTCTGCCTCTCTCTCTCTCTGTGTCTCTCATGAATAAATAAATAAAATCTAGAAAATAAAATATAAAAAAATAAAATTCTTCAAAAATTAGTATAAGAAATTGTATTATATTTGTAACAATCACAATTAAAATATCAAGGAGATGCACTACTATTTGAAAGAGTGTCAGAATCACGAATAAGCATTTGAGAATCTAAAACATCACTTTATGGAAGCAAGAGTGAAAATACAGGAAACGAATCTCACATAGCAAAGATGATGCTATCCTCCGCAGTATAAGGATAGGGCGCGTCTCAACCTACCCAAATTAGACATCAGATGAAAAGAATTTCTTTAAGGAAAGGAGCCCTCTTCATATACTCTCTCCCCATCTCCCTTCCTAGACGGGCTGGTGGATCTTTACCTACACTTGGGCCTGAAGCACAGATGTGTACACAAAGCTAATGCAGCCACCATTTTGCATTGCTTTTGGCGGTCCCCAAAGCATCTGTTGATATATATTATCTCCTGTGATTCTCTCAATTATGCTTTGAGGTCAGGCAAGTATTAGTATTCCCATAAAAAGATGAGAGAACAAGCTCAGAGAAACCAAGTATCCAACCAAATATTTCACAGTTATCTCATGCTAGAGCCCATGCTAGAACTAAAACCCAAAGCCAGTGATCTTTCTACTATAGCATGTTGCTCTTTTTACATAAGTAAAGCTGAAGGAATAAATATCTCTTCTACTAAAATAAAAATATAGAGTATGAGACAACTCTACATTATTAAAGATTTTATAACTTTGTGACACTCAAAATATCAATTTTATGATCCAGGTCAAATGAAATACATTGTGTTATTTCTGAGAAGAAAAAGAGTCCCATAAGATCAGGACTTGTATGATAAAAGAGAAACTATTTCCAAGATAGTTTTTTTTTAGTTTGGCTAGGACTCATTAAATAGAAAACTAAATAATTATGGTTATGGTGTTAGACTAAAACATGAGTATCAAACCATGAATCTTTGTTTGTAATGAGTGATTTGTTCTTTAATGCCAACGGCAAAACATAGTTTCTCAAGCTACTGGAAATTTTAACTACTATAAATGACGATGTATCTAACCTCAGGGAATGAAATTAAGGCCTAATGAATATTTAAAACATCTATTCCTTCATGAAATTTTCCTTATCACTATACCACCAAAATAATAAAAACCAAGCATGTACCTTGCTTGAAAGTTTCAACTAAAAAAAAAAAATCTTGCCTTTACTACACAATGGACATCTAGGGAGTCATAATTTTAAAGAATGAATACTGTTGCCAAATTATGAGATTTCAGAAAGTACTGTTTTAGCAAATATGAATGCAACCTTTATACAGTCGTTAAAAAGATAATTAAATTTAAATCATGAAGCCTAGAAAGTAGAGAATAACACAAAATAAAATCTATAAACAATGCAAGACCATTTTCAAATATAGTATTGAAAAGGACATCATATTATTCACTGACATCAGCCTAACCAGAATTATGAGGTTAAGACTATATGTAATTTACCCCTAAGAAAAAGTAATCATAAGTGAAAATGATAGGGGTTTTGGTAGCAATTCAAAATAGCGTAATTGCCACCAAAAATTATACGGCAATTTTAAAATGAGAAAAACATATTGGAGTATAGGTAAAGAAGACATATGGTGTTTAGTTGAATTTTCAGTTAAAAAACATGCTCTCTTGGCAAGGCTAAAAAAACTAAGTGCAGAACAGCAGAGAAGTTATTCCATTTTTATAAGCCTCAGTTTCCAATTCTTCAACACAAAAACAATGATAAATATTAACTATTTCAAATGGACAGTACAAGAAAAAAATGAGTTTTAAAACTAAGTCAATAGGAAAATATAAGATTGTTATTTGAGTAGGGTTTGCTATAGTAATGCAACAGCCATTAACTTTTCATTATGCTGTTCTTAATAAAATAAGGAAGGAAAATGGATGTCTATTCTAGTGGATATTTTTGTCATCTAGAATGCATTCTCTTTTTTTCCATTCAAGGAGCACTCCAGATATAGTTTTGGGGGAACCATGTGTCCCCCATTATTAGTCATGTGTTTTATGTAAGGCCAGATTATCTTAATTGTCATCACCCTGACCATAATAATTAGCACAAAGATGAATGCATAATTTGATACCTAGATGAGCACAAACCTAATCTAAATCAATGATATATGACAAGATATTTGTTGAGACTTCTAGAAAGAAAACAAACTTTTTAAAAATCTAAGTAATTAGAAATTACAAAGCCCTCTCATTTTCTCTTTAATAGTCAAAGTATCATAACAAATCATTTATAAAATAATTTAAGAAATAAGCTGATAAATCGTACTTGTGAGATACAGCTAAAACTGAAATATAAGGTAAATTAATAATAATAAATAATGACAAATTTTACTAAGAAAACAGAAAAGTAATCAAATAAATCTGAAGATGTAACAAAAAACGTAGAAGATTCAAATATTGATCATGAAGTAACAGAAAAAAATTTAGAAAATCTTAATAACTACTCCATAACACATAAAAAATTTATCAGTAAGATAAATTTGTTCAGAAGTCCTTTAATGATAGAAACAAACAAACAAAACTTAATGGAAGTAAACACCACTTTGTAATTATACATGAGAAGACTTTACCTAAGTTGAAAGTGCATATAGGAGACTCCAAATGCAGAAGGGATGTACATGAAGAATAGCGTTGAGAGAATAAGAGAGCTGATCACTATACCCAAAGCATCCAGGACAATGGTTTTCTCTATCTACTCATTCATCCCTGACTTGGGACAAGTTAAGTGGCTGACTTTTGCTTCTAAGAAATATGAATGTCTAGGTCCAAAAGATAGAAAAGTCCCATAGAATTTTAGCAATATTTGGAGTAAGATATAATCCTACTCACTCAGAAGATGAGCTACTGGCACATACTGCCCAGCTGAACAATTTACCTCTCCCGTACAGTGCTAGCTTTGGCAGCACATATTCTAAAATTACCTCTCTCCTGCAATAGTTGAAAGTAACTGTATGCCCACATGAAAATAAGAAGGGAATGTGAAAGAAGTATAAGCCTAGAATCAATAAACACTTCAATAAAAGTACCAAACCCAACAAATTAAAGAGCTTACATTTGAAGATACAATTAATAGAATAAAAAAAATTACAGAAGGATAATTAATATTCTCAATGGAATAAGGGAAGATACATCTATTAAATAAGAAAAAGCTATTATGTGAAATAACTAGTTAGATATCTTAAAAATTATAATCTTTGAAGCCAACTCAAGAGAGTAGCTGAATAGCAAAATAAATACTGATGAACAGCAAATTAATAACCTCAAAGATTAAGCTAAGGATATCTGCCAGAACTCAATGTAAACAAAAATGTGATAGAAAGTATGAAATAAAAGTTTACAGCATGGAGAGAAGATCCTGAGTTTCAACATTTACCTAACGAGTTGAAGAAAGAGAACAGAGAAAATAGGAGGGGAAGGAAATCAAAATTCACTTAAAAATAATAGGAGACAATTTTACAGTCTACCTTATATCTGCTTAAGTAAAGTTTAAAAATAGGTTTCTACAGGAACACTTTAATCTGAAAAAAACCTTAAATGCTTGCTAAAACAAAGCTCAACACTCTTTAGAGGAAGACAACAAAATCCAGACACTCAATAAGATAGCACCACAATGTCCAACATTCAATAAAAAATTACTGGAAATGCCAAGAGACAGGAAATGTGACAGATAATCAGGGGGTAAATCTGTGAATTTATAGCAATCCAGGGATAATAGAGATGACAGAACTAGAAGCCAAGAGTCCTAAACAACTATTATGATTATGTACAAATATTTTCAGAAAAACATGAACAGAATAAGGGGAGAAATGGAAACAAAACAGCTGTTTTTTTCTAAATTTGACTAAAACTCTAAACCTATTGGCTGAAGAAAAACAATAAATCCCAAGCATCATAAGTACACACACAACACACAGGCACATAATAAAATTCTTAAAAATTAGTGATAAACAGAGCGTCTTATATGCAACCAAAGAAACAAGACCTTATGCACAAAGAAACAAGTACACAATTTTTTTTAAAGATTTTGTTTATTCATGAAAGACACACAGAGAGAGTCCGACACAGGAAGAAGGAGAAGCAGGTCCCTGCAGGGAGCCTGATGTGGGACTCGATCCCAGAACCCTGGGATCATGACCTGAGCCAAAAGCAGACGCCCAACCACTGAGCCACCCAGGTGCCCCCCAATACACAAATTCTCATTAGAAACTATGCAAGCCAGAAGACAGTGGGATTATATTTTTAAAACAACAAAAAATCCATAATTCCTATAATTCAATGTGCAATTAGTCTTCAAAATGAAGGTGAAATAAGAATTTTTTTGAGACAAAGTTCAGAAACTTCATCAACAGTAGACCTACATTACAAATAATGTAAAAGGAAATTCTTTAGGCAAAAGTCAAATAATAACAAATGACAAAAGGGTCAGTTCACCATGAAGACATTGCAATCCTAAATGTGTGTGCACCCAATAAAAGAACTTCAACATACATGAGGCAAAACCTAATAGAACTGATAGAAAAAATTGACAAAACCACAATTATAATTAGAGAGTTTGACACTGCTCTCTTAGTAATAGAAAAAGAAGACTGAAAATCAGTAAAGATATGGAAAACTTGAGCAACACTAAAAATTTGATCTAACTGATATTTTTTGGAAGACTTCTCCCAGTCATAGCAGAATACACATTTGGTTTTTAAAGACACATGGAATATTCACTAAGATATACAATATGCTGGGCCATAAAACAAGTTTTCAAAAAATTTTAAAGATTGAAATAATACAGAATATGTTCTCTGAACACAAAGGCATTTCATAGATATCAAGAACATGAAGCTATCTGGAAAGTCTCTACACTTAACAAACTGAACGAAGCAGTTTTAAACAACACAGGATTCAAAAAAAATCAAAATAGAAATTAAAAATTTTTTGAATTGGATATAATGAAAACAACATATCAAAATTTGTGGAATGTAGCTAAACAGTACTTAGAATGAAATCTATAATTTTAAGTGCTTATATTAGGGAAAAAATCTAAAAGTCAATTATCCTACTCCTACATTAGGAAGCTAGAAAAAGGAGAGAAATTTAATGCAAAGTAAGAGGAAGAAACAAAAAAATAAGTATAAGAACTAAAACCACCAAAGTATAAAACCAACATAAAATAAAGAAAATGAACTGTCAAAAGTTGCTTCCTTGAATTTTTGGATTTGACACCAAAAGCAAAGATAACAAAAACAAAAATAAACAAGTGGGATTACATCAAACTAAGAAGCTTCTATGCAGCAAAGGTAGCCATCAACAAAATGAAAAGGCAACTTACAGAATGGGAGAAATACTGGCAAATTATATATCTAATAAAGAATTAACAACCAAAATATATAAAGAACAAACAACTCAATAGCAAAAAATAAAAAATAAAAAATAAAACTAAGCAATCCAATTAAAAATGGGCAGAGGATCTGAATAGACATTTTTCCAAAGAGATACAGATAGCCAATAGGTACATGAAAAGGTGCTCAATATCATTAATCAATAGGGAATTGTAAATCAGAACCACAATGAGATATAACTTCATACATGTTAGAATGGCTCTTACCAAAAGTTACATGAAATGACAAAGAGAAAATGGAACACTTGTGCACCGTTGGTGAGAATGTAAATTGGAGCAGCTACCATGAAAAACAGTACAGTTTCTCCAAAAATATTAAAAAGAGAACTACCATATGATACTTCTGTGTATTTATTCAAAGGAAATGAAAACACTAACTTGAAAAGATATGTGCAACCCTTGTTCACTGAAGAATTATTTACAATAGCCAAGACATGGAAACAGCCTAATTGTTCATCACTGGATGAATGGATAAGAAAATGCAGATAGAGATAGAGATAAGAGATAGAATATAAAATGTGAGATACATATGAATATTATTCAGCCACAAAAAAAAAGGAAGTCTTGCCATTTCCAGCAACATGGATGGACCTTGAGGGTATTATGCTAATTGATATAAGTCAGAGAGAGAAAGACAAATACCATTTGATCTCACTTTATGTGAAATCTAAAAAAAAAAAAAATCAAACTCACAGCAGATACAGAGGACAGATTGGTGGGTGCCAGAAGCAGATGATTGGAAGTGGGTGAAATGGTTGAAGGCGACCAAAGGACACAACCTTCCAGATATAAAACTAGTAAGTCATGGAAATGTAATATACAGCATGGTGACTAGGCTTAATAATTCTGAATTGTATATTTGAAAGTTGCTAAGAGTAACTCTTAAAGGATCCCATTGAAAGGAAAAAAATCCTAAGTGTTTATAGTAAGGAATGTTAACTAGCTTACTATGGTCATCATTTACCAATATATACAAATATTGAACCATATTGTACACCCCAAAATAATATAATATGCCAATTAAATCTCATTTTTAAAAAATATTTTATTAATTTATTCATTAGAGACACAGAGAGAGGCAGAGGGAGAAGCAGACTCCCTGCAGGAGCCTAATGCAGGACTCCGATCCCCGGACCCAGTATCAGGCTCTAAGCCAAAGGCAGGTGCTCAACTGCTGAGCCACCCAGGTGTCCCAAATCTCATTTTTTTCTAAATTGGTTCCTTGAAAACACTAAACAAATTTGATAAGACTCTAGTTAATCATCACCAATAACAACAAAAAAGATTGAAGTTACAGTATTACAAATGAAACTAAAGGCGTTATACAGGCATTAAAAAAGGAAAGTAATCAAATATCATGAAAGACATTAGAACAATGAATTGGACAATTTTGATGAAGTGAACAAATTCCTTGCAAATTCAAATTGCCAAAAACTGCCTTATGAAGAAATATAGAATCATAATGAGATACCCACTACATACCCACTGGACTAGTTAAAATTAAAAAGACTGACAATACCAAATATGGGAAGAATTTGGAATAACTGGAATTTCTTACACTGCTGGTGTGAAAATTGTGCAGTCACTTTGGAAAACAAGTTGGCAGTTTCTAATAAAGTCGTACAGAAATCCTTTCACCCAGCAACCCCACTTCTAAGGTATTTATACAGTAGAAATGAAAATGCAGGTCCACACAAAGACTTGCACACCAATATTCATAGCACCTTAATTCATAATAGTCCAAAACTGGAACAAATATAAATGTTCCTCATCCGGCGAATGGACAAATCGTGGTATATAAAAACAAAAGATCACCGCTTAGGAACAAAAGGAGTGAACTGTGATATGCTCGACAATATGAATGAATCTAAAAAAGATAATTATCGACTGAAAAAAAATCCAGACACACTAAAGAAATATATACTGTATGATTCCGTTTAGACGAAATTCTACAGAAGGCAACTATGATCTGCAGTGAGTGACAGAAAGCAAGTCAGTGGTTGCCTCGGTCAACAGTGGAGGCGTTGGCTGGAAAACAGAACAAGGGACTTTGGGGGGGAGATTCATGTTGTCTGTCTCGGTTATGGTGCGGTTTCACGGCCATACAAGTTTGTCAAAACTCATCAGCATGAACATTCGAAATGGGTACGTTGTATCGATACAATTATCCCTTAGTAGAGTTGATTTTCGTAAAGGATTTTACGATACCCTCTCTAAGACTCTATTTCCCCTTACAGCTACTGTTCTGTTTCTTTAGCTAAACTCTTTAAAGGGATTATTCATACTCATTTTCTCTAATTTCCCTTCTATTCTCTCTTAAGCCTGTTTCAGGTTTTCACGTTCACCAATACCGCTCTAATAAAATTGGTCAAATTCACCGCTGACTTCATTTTCGCTGAATCCTTTTGCAAAACCCATTCTCGTATGACCCATCTGCTGTATTCTACGTCATTGATTATTCCATTTTCTTGAGACACTTTGTCTTCCAGTTTATTACATTTCATGGTTTTCCTCCTATTACAGTAATCGCCTCTTCTTAGCCACTGGTTCTTCACCACTTTCTCAAGCTTTAAATGTTGTAGAACATCAGGGCTCAGTCCTGGGACCTTTAATCTACTCTACCTATACTCATTCCTTTCATGCGATCAATTGCCATGGTTAACCACATGTTATAAAGTAATAACTTTAACCCCAAAGTAATGACCTCAGGGTTCCGCTTTCCCCTGAACTCCAGATTCAGATCAAGTTGCCTACTCCACATCTCTATCTGGATGCCTATTAGATATCCCAAGATTAGCGCCCCTCACATTCCCCCATAAACTCTTCCTTCCTCGATGCCATACTCACAATGGTAATTCTACTTATTCAGTTTTTCAAACCAAAAACCGTGAAGTCATTGATTCTTTATCTTATGCCACACACACAATTCGACCCTATCTTCAACTCATATCCAGGATCTGTCCACTTCCCACTACTTCTCACTATCACGTCGTCATCACGCCTTGTTGGTGTAACTGTTCCAGGCTCCTCACTCATCTGCCTGATTCCTTCCTTCTTTACAATTGAGTCTTAACACAGCAGCCAGAGTGATTTTGATAAAAGATAACAGATCGTGACACTTTTCTGCTCAAGTGTTTTCCATGACTCCTCATCTTTTTAGAAAAAGCCAATGGCCTGTAGGATCTTATACAGCCCAGCCCCTCATTTTCTCTCTAACATCAGCTCTTACCATTCCTCCTTTTGCAAAAACATTTAGTTCTCTGCCCATTCCTCAAACCTATCAGGCATGTTTCCACCTTAAGGCCTTTGCACTCGGTGCCCCTTTGTCTCTGAAACTTACTCCCTGGTTATCCACTCGCACTCAGTGTCCCCTTAGCCTTCCCTAATCACCCCCTCAGGACTTCCCGTTTCCATCTCTGCCCTTCCATCTCTGCAGCTTTTACTGCCCCCTAAGGTACCACATGTCTTCCTTACTAATGTTTAGTGCCTGTCTCTCCCAACTGAAATGAAAGCTCCCTACAGGCAAGAATTTTTGTCTATTTTATTCATCTCGCTATTCTCAGCACCTACAGCTATACATGAAACATAATAGGAGTTCGATAGACACTTGTTAAATTAATAGTAATGAGCAAATGCTAACATTAAAATCAGTTTTAAAACAACATTCTCCTCCATGACAATTATTGATCGTTATTCTGAAAGTTGTGGCCAATACAACTAAATATTAAACAAACAAACAAAAGTTTTGGTTTTTTTTCCTACTTAGAGAATTTTTCAACTTTTACAGATGGAATGACTTTATACCCAGAAAACCTAAAAGGAAAATAATTTTATCATTTTAGAATTAGTAAAAGAGTTCAGGAAAGTAGCTGAATACTCCCTAAACATATACAACTAAACAGGCTTCCTATTTACAAGTGTTACAGGCTAAATTGTATCCCTCCAAATTCATTTGTTGAATTCTACACCCCCAATACCTCAGAATGTGACAATATTTAGAAACAGGGCCTCTAAAGGAGTGATTAAGTCAAAATGAGGCCATTAGGGTTGGACCTAATCCAATCTGATTGTGTCTTTATTGAAGAGGAAATTTGGACACGAGAGGGACATGCATATGCACAGAGGAAAGACCATGAGAAGACAGAGCAAGAAGACCATCTCCAAGCCAAGGGAGAGAGACCTCAAGACACCAAACCTGCTGACACCTTGATCTTGGACTTTTAGCCTCCAGAATTATGAGAAAATAAATCTTTGCTATTTAGGCCACTTAGCCTGTGGCATTTTGTAGCCCTTACAAACTACTACAGTTGCAAAACCAGTGAAAATATAAAATGGTGGCAATAATTTCATTCACCTAAGTAACTCAACAATAAAATACCTAGAAATAACCTTAAAGGGATCCCTGGGTGGCGCAGCGGTTTGGCGCCTGCCTTTGGCCCAGGGCGCGATCCTGGAGACCCGGGATCGAATCCCACGTCGGGCTCCCGGTGCATGGAGCCTGCTTCTCCCTCTGCCTGTGTCTCTGCCTCTCTCTCTCTCTCTCTCTCTCTGTGTGTGTGTGTGTGACTGTCATAAATAAATTAAAAAAAATTAAAAAAAAAGAAATAACCTTAAAAAGAAAAAAAAATCAATGCTTTCTTTAATTATTATTTAGCATTTACCATCTTGTTTGTCTTATCCACTTTTGTATCCCAAGTGACCAGCACGTATGGTAGTTGGATTATCTGCTCATGGCCACTCGAGAGGTCTTTGTCCAATACCACAAGCCATAGGTGTTAAGGGTGTTAAGAGACTAGATTGTGGGTGGCACCTGGATTTCTCAGTCGGTTAAAGCGTCTGCCTTTGGCTCAGGTCATGATCCAGGGTCCTGGAAGCCAGCCCCACATTATGGGGTGGGGGGGCTGCTCGTCAGGGAGTCTGCTTCTCCCTCTGCCTCTCCCCTACTCACACACTCTCTCTCTTGCTCTCATAAATAAATAAATAAATAAATAAATAAATAAATAAATAAAATCTTTAGAGAGAGAGAGATTAGATTGTGGTCTCAGTCTTGATTCTCTCCCACCCCTCCAGATCAAGTGGGTTTGCTTTCCCTCATAAGAATGAAGAGCAAAAGTGATGGAGAGCAAAAGCAATCTTATCAATCACACGTTCTTCAAACAACTAAGATTTAAAGCAATGATGCTTTTAATAATGGAAATACCATGCCCAGCTACAGTGCATACGGGCCTCTGAGGGTCATGGTGGCCTGTCAGAGACCCTCCAAACCCCATCTCTGTGCCACTATGGCTGGTTCACAAGAACACAAGATGTAGGTTTAGGGACAATTTGAAGCCGTTCCTGCTGGGGGGACCAAGATGCTCCCTTCTCCAGGAGCCTTCTCCTTCTAGATCTCCACGTTGCTGATTCTTTCTCCTCGTCACTAGAGGAGACCTCCGATGTGGTCTCAGCTCAATGTGACCTCTTTGGAGGCTCATCCAGATTCAAGCTACCCCCAACCAACCCCCCATTCTGTCCCATTATCCTGTTTTACTTTTCATGGCTTCTCACCATCTAACGTATCTCTTTGTTTTGTTTGTGGTCTGCATTTCCTCCTGCAAACAGCAAATGCCAAGAAAGCAGGGACTTCCAGTTTTGTCTTCAGTCTTCGGGGCTGACCCCCCAGTGCCTAGAACAATGCCTGGTACAGGGTGGGCACAGAAATACTTGCTGGTAAAATAAGTAATGAAACCAATAAAGAGAAGTCGAGCCTATTTCTCAAGCTGAGACTACACAGAGCTCTAGGTTTGCCCCTGTCCTGGATTTTTAAGAGGAAATACCTCTTTCCCCTCCTGACTTTCACAAGGGATTTTTTTTTTTTTTTTTTCACTAAAAGCTCTTTCTCATCCCAGTACAGGGAGTTACTTGGGTAAGGGGGGTGATAACCATTATCCCTCTTTTCTGGGTTGAGATCATCTATCAGAAGCCTCAGAAAAAAAGGCCTTCTTTTTCCTTCCTTCTGTAGCTGACCCAGTGGGAAGCTGTGGCTGAGGGGCTCATTTGGGCTCTTGTATGGAGCTCTACCTTCAAGCTAGCCTCTATCTGTAATAAAGTGCTCCACCTGCTGACTCATGTTTTATTTATCAGTTGTTTTTAAATCAGGCAGAGGATGGTATTTACCAGGCACCCTCAAAGATCCTGACAATGAATATTTATTAATTATCTCAGTGCGTTGTATCATTTCTACCAAATTAAAAGGCTGCCTGCTACTCATACAATAGGCACCTGACCATTTATCCCTTAGTTGAAAGGGTGTCGAAGTCATCTGTTAGCAAAGTTAGGATTCACTGTTGCCATTGTAAATGCTCTGGGATGTTGAGATTCAAATGCCATCTCCAAACAGATACTAGAGGAATGTTCTCTAATTGGAGGGGAGGCCAAGTCTTTAAGAGACCAGCAGTATGGGGCACCTGGATGGCTCAGTCAGTTAGGCATCCCACTCTTGATTTCAGCTCATGTCATAATCTCAGGGTCATGAGGTCAAGCTCTGTGTCAGGCTCCATGCTGAGTGTAAAGCCTGCTTGGGATTCTCTCTCTCCCTGTCCTGCTCCTCCCACTCCCATGCCCTAGCTTGTTCTCTCTCTCTCTCTCTCACTCTGTCTCTCTCTTAAAAAACAAACAAACAAACAACAACAACAAAAAAAACCCAGCTTATTTCAGATGCTAAGCTTCCTCTGTTCGTGTGTACACTCATAGGTTTGCACTTACATACACACAAAAGTGAAACAGCTTTGTAGGCTCTCATAGTGGACAATTGTGAAATAATTGTAGACTGACTAATTTGAAAATGTGCATGACTCACACAAAGAAAAAGATGATAATATGTATCAGAAAAGGTCATGTCTCTACGTGAGAGATTGAATATTTTTAAACTATTTTTTTTTCCTAGTAGAAATTTCCTTAAAAAAGAAAATGGCCTGGGATCCCTGGGTGACGCAGGGGTTTGGCGCCTGCCTTTGGCCCAGGGCGTGATCCTGGAGACCCGGAATCGAATCCCACGTCAGGCTCCCAGTGCATGGAGCCTGCTTCTCCCTCTGCCTATGTCTCTGCCTCTCTCTCTCTCTCTCTCTCTGTGTGATTATCATAAATAAATAAATAAATAAATAAATAAATAAACAAACAAACAAACAAATAAATAAATGAAAATGGCCTAAATTTTATTTGGATATATAAACAAGAAAAAAGAAGTAATATTTTGGAAAGGTAAAATAATCCAGGAGATTTACATGACCTAGTATCAAAATATAGTGCAACTTTAAACAATGTGGTTTTGTCAAGCATCATGAAGCTAAAACCAAACTACATTATACAAGAATTTAACAGCTGGTAAAAGAAACATACATTAATAAAGAAATAATAATTTATTATTTTTCAACAAATTTTATTTGTTGAAATTATTTTTCAACTATTACTATTCAGCAAATAGTATTGAGAAAATTGGCGGAATCATCAGATTAGAAAACTACTTAGAACTCCACTTCATGTATAAAAAGAGATTCTAAATGGATAAGAAACAAATATATAAACGTCATGAAGCCTGCGCACAAGTGTCTGGATGAGAAAAACTTTCTAAGCAAAAGTAAGGTATAAATCAAAAAAGTAAAAATGGATTCACTTGAGTATATAAAGAATTAAAATGCCTATATGTCAAAAAAATCATTAATAAATAATTAAATGGCAGAAAGTCTTGAAAAAATATTTGTACTCTCTCTGAAAGACAATATATAGTATTCTTAACACAAAAAAAATTCCCAAATCAGCTAGAAATACTCCCAAACCTACAAACACACAAACACACTCACTCTTTAACATAGGCAATTGCAAAGAGAAGGAAACTGAGGCCCAGAAAAGCTAATTAACTTGCACAGGTCACACAGTTAATAAGTGGCAGGCTCCAGGCAGAGATGCAGAGGCGGCCAAGAGATCATGTGCTCGCATCTATGCTCTTACAGTCAAGGACACTCTGCGGTGCATCCAGGGCCATGTTCTAAGCTAAGGACCCCAGGCCCAGGTCAACACAGCCCTAGTTTGAACAACTGCCCCAAACACAGGGACCCTATGGACACCACAGAGGCCCCACTGAAGCCCCATCTCCTTTTGAAAATATGTCCTTCTGAATCTCTGTCTTTTCTAGAGCAATTCACTCATAAGAAATATTCCTCTAAGAAACAGATCTTTTAACCTATTATTTCTGCAAGGGTGGAGAGACTCCGAATGTCACATTTTTCTTGGGAGATGAGACTGTTTGGGAACTGTTACGTTGGTATATTGAACTTCATTTTCTTCCCTTCTCCCCCACACTCCTGCTACCCCAACCACGACATAGACCTGGAGAGTCCTTTTCCCTAAGCAAGCAGGGCTACATCCCGGCATAGGAAGCAAAGCAGATGTTCACCTTTTATCATCTCTTTCTCCACCATTCCCCCAGGGATTAAAGAAAATTCTAATTTTTGTTTCATTTACTACAAACTTTCAGATAAGTCACCTCCTGAAATTAGTATCCCAGCCCCTGTACAGATGCTCTGTTTTTTCTATACTTGGGCTTCTCATTCCACATACCAATTACCAATTACCCAAATTCATTTCATAATAGGCTGCAAATGTCACTGGTTTTTTTTTTCTTCTTCTGACTTTGTTCCCTGTTGAGTCTGCAACATCCCACACCAAGAAAAGCAAATATCAGGAGTATTTTGGGGAGATATGGCCAGATGACTTCATGATTACTCAGGCTACTCCAAGCTGTCTCAAAGTCATGACCTGCTTGGATATGTTTGTTCCATATTCTAACCTTGACCGCTCAATGTCTTTCCGCACTTGTGTTGCACAAAACATCATCTCCTTCCCAGAAGACGAATTCTCTACCTATGACCAAGTCTTTCCAACATAGGTTGCTTTCACAAAATAGGCCTTCAACACCTACCTGTTGATTCCCCCGGGGCCAGGCCACCAACCGCTTTACTAGGTGGTCTGGAAAGTTCTCACATCCCCATCTCACTGCTTCTCCAACTTTTGCTCTCGGAACCTGGGAAAGCCCAAAGAGTCTTATGAGTAGGATGTGGGTAATAGCCACCTCCCTTCAGTTTGCACTCAACACCTCCCCTTTCCCCTCCCAATCTTCCTTTGTTTACTGTTTCATTACATGTGCAGATATTCGGTGTTGTCCTCACCCTTCGAATGGAAGTCCTGTGAGAGCAAAAATGATTTAATTAATTTTTAATCTCCCCATATGCTCTTTTCACCAGTATCTGTCACAAGATCTTATTCAGAGCAAGCCTTCTGCACACATTTTATTGCCCTTGTTTGTTTGCTTTAAAGAGTATCTAGATATTTTAGGACACAGCAGGGTGTTCATGACAATCTTAAAGTTTCTTCCATATTTTGATACTAAAGACAATTGACTTGGAGGATGTGGGGGTAGAAAGGGCGGTAGGACCTGGCAAGTTCAGGATTCTTTCTTTTGATCTTTTGCAATTACTTAACCCGAGGAATATGACACTTTTTCCTCCCAGGCTGCACTAGGCCCTGATTTTGACGACTGCTTTAGCATACAGCATTTTCCCCTTCACCTAGAATATCATCTCTTCCCTCCCCAACTTTGTCCTCTTGACAATCTGCCATTTCTTCCTCAGTGTTTATTCAAGGATTTCCTTCTCTGGAGAGACTTTTCTGTTTCCCTACCTACAGTGAAGTCCCTCTGCTCTGGACTCCCATATTACTTTATAGACACCCCCCCCCGCCAAAATATCCTGTATCTGTTAACTTTTTACTCAGCTGCATAAATAGAAAACTGTAAAAGAGAATAACAGTGCAAGATAGAAACTTATTTCTCATGCTAAAAATAAAACAAATGAGGAATAAGCAGCCCAGGGTTGGTAAAGCTGCTTCATGGTATCATCAGACACCCGGACTATCTCTCTACCACTCTAGCACTTGACTTCCGTGTTCAAGTTCACTTCATGTTTCAAGACAGCTGCTGGAGTTTCAGGCCAGAAAAAAAAGGAGTAAAGGCAACTGAAAAAAAGCAGTCCTTCCTGCTAAGTTGGCTTCCTTTAAACAATCCTCTTGGAAAATCCATATGTCTCCATTTACATCTCCCCAGACCATACCTTGCAGCAGAGCAAGCTGGGAAATTAGACCTGGTTGTTCTTGGTGATCATGTGCCCAGATATAAACTGGGATTAATTTCTAAGGAGAAATAGGAAAGCAGATGTTGGGGTAAGTAACTGTAGCCTCTGACACACACCCTATATTATGAACTATAATTACTTGTTTCTATGTCTGTCTTCACTCGGCATTATAACCTTCTTGAGGTCCAGGATTTATTTTATTATCTCTAAGCCCACAGCACCTTATACAGTGACCAGAATAAAAATAGGAACTTGCCTGTTTCATTCATCACGTCATCAGAATAGATATACAGGGATGAATGAGGTACATCATTTCGATGTAAAAGTACGGCCTAATTATATAAAATCAATTCAATCCGACAAGCATTTATTAAGTACTGTTATATTCAAGACTGTGAAAGAAAATAAGATCTGGCTTTAAGCAAAAGGCTCTGCACATATAAATATTTCATAGAAGTAGCAGAAGTTTAATCAAGCCAAGGTGCTGTTAGAGAATCCAAACCAACATGAAAACTCTGGGAAGAACTTGACCTTGCCAGTCTCTGAGAATCAATGTCAGGTTGCCTCTTTCTCTCCATTCTCTGGAACAGGGGTGCGGGGAATGATTTGCGTGCCACTGATATATTTAGGGAGAAAACCAAAATCCTCCAGCTTTAAGTCCATTAAATTAGTCACCATCAAATTGCCAACTACACTGTCAGCTTAGAGCAAGTTTCAATCAATGGGTTCTTATTGATCAGTGAATGTCTTTCAACGGAGATCTCCCGGTTTTTGGTTTCCGCTTAAAGTTGACCACTGGTGAGTCAGAAACCCAACTGTTTGGTGACTGGATTTAAAACTATCAACCAGAAAGCTCTCTAAGAAAATGCAAAGGCAGCATAAATTGATTAACAAGCATCAATCAACCCAATTTGGTGTGAACCTCCTATGAATATAACCAAGTCTAAATTCTACAAATTATCTTGATGACTCATTTTACAGGAAAACGTGTTGTGTCCCAGAGCTCTCTGAGAACCTAAATACACTCTGAATTCTCCTGAAATAATTTCTTCTTTGTAAAGGTTGACTAAGTTAAAAGTAACTGCAAAAATATTAAATTGTTTGACAGTTTTTCTACACTGACACTATGAAAAGTCTACTTTTAAGATGTTTTTACTATTTGAACAATTTTTTAAGAGTGTTAATGGTTTTGAAAATGTACCATATAAAAAATAAGGACAGGCTTTTTCAACTTTTGGTTACCAAATTGTAGACCCTGTGAAATGGAACCCAATATGACTCTTGTTTAAAACGTCTATATTTATTGTGTATTTTGTCCTGGGAACAAGGCCTAATCCAGAGACATTTTGAGCTCATCAGATATGTAAATTGTTTTTCAAACACTTTGGGGTTACCACAAAACCTAAATTGCTTTTAGCTAACCAAGCACTTTCTCTCTTTAGTTTCAAAAGCCAGTTGTGTTTTTTTTTTTTGTTTTTTGTTTTTTGTTTTTTTTTTTTTTTAGGAAAATCTAATTCAGATGTTACTGATTCACTTGCACTTAAATAATTAAAATGCTATTTTGTAAAAACTGATGGGTGTGCAAGAAAGCTCTTGTGTCTCTTGTCTAAACCTCTTTATGTCTGTTTTCTGAAAAACAGGAAGTCTTGTTTTGCCAAGAGTAAACCAACTGTAATGGCACATTTGGATTGAAAGTCTGATTTCGGTGCAAATCCAAAGCCATCATTTGAAGAGGGGTGAATCATACTGAGGCATCTCCTCTGTCCTTTCCATCTCCAAAGGTTTTGTTATAAACCTGCTTCTGAGTCCAGGTAAACCCCCAACTCAGGATGCTAAGAGGAGAGAGACAAAGACCCAGAGGCCTTTATCATGAACACATCTGGAAGCTTCTGAGGCCTGTAATATTTCTCTCTAAAGACAATCTTGTGGGGCACCTGGCTCAGTCAGTGGAGCATGCAACTCTTGATCATGAGTTCTAGCCCCATGTTGGGTGATTGCCTAAAAATAAAATCTTAAAGACAATCTTACTCTCATTGACTTCTAAGTGTCAGTAAGATCATTTTTCAAGCTTGTATCTATTAAATTAAGGAAATGCACATGCATATTCCCAGGAGTCTACAGTTCTCTATCAGGATTTACTTTGGGGGTTATGGAAGGGAGGAAGGGATTGCATCTATCAAAATCTTCGGAAAAGTAATATAAAGATATTCTGGGTCATCTAGAAGACAAGATTGGAGCAAATAACTGTTATGCATACATACTTTGGTTTGAGATCTCCTGCTGATTACACCATTTAATTCTATTTCAACCACCTCCTATTAATGAGTAAGGCACCAACCACCTCATTTTCTGCACTCCATCCTCTAGTCCCACACTCTCATAGTGAGGAATAAACATGTAATGAGAACCTGACCCACTGGAAACACTCCTTAAAAAGTAGGTAATATTACTTTGCAGACTTCCATACAACACATGGACACTCAACAGAGTATAGTTGTTGCCACTTCTTAAAATGAGCCATTAAAAATAGTCCGTATCAAGTTATCGTAGTAAAGTGCAACATAGTAAGACCAGATCATATCTGTTTCCTGTGCTGCATTAGCAGGTAGTACTATGAATTCAGAAGGTGTCCTGCAGCCCTTAGCAAATTCTCACCTCCAACCAGACATACAGCTGGTTTAAGGGAAATCCAACCTCCAGCTGCTGGAAATGAACATTCTTGGTGTCCATGCAGGAGAGGTGTCATGACACATGTGCCATAATCCAGAATACTTCATGTCGACGAAACCTTTTCTTAAATTTTGAAAGTTGATAATGTGAGTTTCCCTGTCTTCAAGGACAAAAATAATCCTCCATCCCTGTGAAAGATTTCCTTATGGCTTTAAGCTGAGCACCTCAACTTCAAAAAAGTCTGGGCATTTCATTAGGACACTATGAGAGCACCATTGACAGAGGGCAACTGGACACAGAAAAGGCCATTAATTAGGATTCCACCAGTTGATACAATTGCACAAATAGTAATTAGCACCTACTGTGTCAGTCACTGTGCTCAATGACATTAGAGAAAGAAAACAAGACCCAGTTCAGTACCTGTCTTCAAATGTAATGGGCTTGAAAAAAAGCAGATTACATAAGAATACAAATAATTAATAATACAAAGAAGAATATGAAAAGGACTATGAGTGATACATGAAACAGTTCAAGGTAGCATAAAAAATGGAGGCATATGGAGCATAATAGGCACGGATTAATGTTGAAGTAATGGAGTAATTAATAGAGTGTTTAAACTTAATTGATATTTGGAAGATGACAATAAAAGTTGAATCACTGAAGGAGTCAATGAGTATAATTCTCCAAATTAAGTAATTTTGGAGTAAGATCATACCATCTACTCTCCTGATTCACCAGATAGGAAAACTGAAGTCCAGAGAGCTGACTGATAGGGTTGACCTAGGTCACAGGGCTAGAAGTAGCAGAGCCAAGACCACAGCCCCTGTGTTTTGAATGTCAGTGATCTTTCCACTCTCTCCAGCAAGTAGGATTATTTATTATTTGAATTCAAATGCGTTTCTGCTATCTAATCTCTAATTCAGATTTTTATGGTTTCCTTTGGCAAAATGGAACTTACCTGTGTCAATCACTTCATGTCTACAGCTGAAACTAGGTTGCTTTCTCCACATTACCACAGCAATAGCAGCTACAGCTTACAGAAAGCCAAATTCAGGCAAAAAGACTTCATAATATGTTGTGGGGCTTTCCGGATCAGGCCTGACTGAGAGAGGCTGGTACTCAGTTCCAAGGTATTGCCCATCCCCAGCAGAGCCACAGCAGCAAGGGCACAGAGGTGGAGTAGTGGGGGAGCAGAGGCTAAGCTCGGGGCATTGAAAGGATTGTTTTTTTTTTTAATTGTGTTTTGTTTCATTTTTTTACACGTGATACCCACATTTCAAAACAAGAATAGGACTTCTGGTAGATTTCCTCAAAGGCAACTACTGAGAGATGTGCCAAAGCCATTGTCTCAGGGGTTGGCTTAGATAAACCGGGGCACAGGGAAGCCGTGTAATCTAAACTCTTCTCTCTGGCCTATGCCAGTGTTTTAGCTGCCAATAAGTAGATAGGCCTTCTGCTTCCAAAAATATAAAGTGATTATACTCTTGCTACCCAAATCTACCCCTGGCCACTCCACAGATCATCACAAAGAGATGATGAAGGATGCACTTTGTGGTGTTGTTTTTGGAAAACTCTTGTTCAAAAACCTCTTGAGGGTATGCTGTCATGAAGGGGCTGGCTGCTGTGGCCGGGCCATGGCCACCTCACGGAGCCCTTGGAAGTGGCTCTCCCACCAGGGACACATGGCTTCCATTAGTCAAGAGCCCATTGGTTTTGTGACCTGGAGTTCTCCCATTGTTTTATGTGTCTAATGTTTCTCTAGGCTGGCATGAAGATAAGAAAGAGAAATTGGAAAGTTGGGTAACTATTAAAGAGAAAGAACATCCTAGGTTACTATCATAAAGGACTTAGAAATGTCATCTTTCTTCTGAAAGCACAGTAAATATAGGAAGATCCATAATCCCATCTCCTATCATTCTTCTTCAATACTCACAGAAGTCCACAACCCCCCTTTTACTCGGGGTGACCAGCTCATCCCAGTTTGCCTGAGGCTCCCCTGGTTGTAGTACTGGAAGTCCTTCACAGGCCCACATACATTAGTGTCTGTGTGCTAGTGATAAACATAGAAATAACATAATGGAAGAAAGAGGAATATTGGGACACCCTCTACTCCTGCAGGCCTCATTCACAATTCTCCAAGGGATGAAGAATACCTATTTTGAAAGGTTTTGAGAATCTTGTACTTGACACGACTTGCACAATAAATTCTTAAATACTTGATTCTTTCTTCTCTTTTCATCAGTACTTTCACATTTCCAAAGTTAATTTTCTTCTGAACTAGTGATACCAGTGAAATGCTACCTAGTCTAACATCCACTATCTGGTTAAAAAAAAAAAAATTGTACTTGGAATGAATAGATTATGTTCTGTTCAGGAACTCGTCTGTGGGCTCACAACTCCTGTATGGTTCAGTGCAAGAAATAGAAAACATTCAATAAATGTCTGTGGGAGGAATGAATGAGTAGATAAATTAATGTACCAACAAAATGCTTTTGATATCCTTAAGGAACATATATTTATAAGAAGTCTTGAGGAAAAATTGGCATATGCAATATGGAGTCTATTTTTTTAATCAAAATACATTTTTAAAGGATATGAGTGCTACAAGCCTACATAAGGCAATTTACACATTTGATGCCCCTATCAAAATACCACCAGCATTTTTCATGAAGCTGGACCAAACAATCCTAAAATTTGTGTGGAACCAGAGAAGACCCTGAATAATCAAAGAAATGTTGAAAAAGGAAACCAAAGCAGGAGGCATCACAATTCCAGACTTCAGGCTGTTATTACAAAGCTATAATCATCATGACAGTAAGATACTGGCACAAAACAGACACATAGATCAGTGAAACAGAATAGAGAACCCAGAAATTGACTCTCAGCTCTATGGTCAACTCATCTTCAACAAAGTAGGAAAGAATATCCAATGGAAAAAAGACAGTCTCTTCAACAAATGGTGTTAGGAAAATTGGGCAGCCACATGCAAAAGAATGAAACTGGATCATTTTCTTACATCCCACACAAAAATAAATTCAAAATGGATGAAAGGATATGATAAAGGAATGTGAGACAGAAATCTATAAAAATGAGATAGAAATCCATCAAAATCCTAGAGAAGAACACAGGCAGCAATCTTTTTTAACTAGGCTGCAGCAACTTCTTGCTAGACACATCTCCAGAGGCAGGGGAAACAAAAGTCAAAATGAATAATTGGGACTTCATCAGGATACAAAGCTTTTGCACAACAACAGAAACAATCAACAAAAAAGCTAAAAGGTAACCAATGGAATAGGAGAAGATATTTGCAAATGACATATCAGAGAAAGGGCTATTATCCAAAATCTACAAAGAATTTCTGAAACTCAACACCCAAAAAACAAGCAATCTGGTTAAGAAATGGGCAGAAGCCATGAACAGACATTTCTCCAAAAATATACAAATGGCTCGAGGAAATACAAATCAAAACCACAATGAGATATCACCTCACACCAGTCAGAATAGCTAAAATGAACAACTCAGGAAACAACTGATGTTGGAGAAGAAGCAGAGAAAGAAGAACCCCCTTGCACTGTTGGTGGGAATGCAAACTGGAGCAGCCACTCTGGAAAATAGAATGGAGGTTCCTCAAAAAGTTAAAAGTTAAGGGCTACCTTATGACCCAACAATTATACTACTGGGTATTTATCCGAAGGATACAAAAATAGAGATTTGAAAGGGCACATGCATCCCGAGGTTTATAGCAGCAATGTCCACAATAGCCAAACTATGGAAAGAGCCCAGCTGTCTATCAACAGATGAATGGATAAAGAAGAGGTGGTTTATATATACAATGGACTACTACTCAGCCATCAAAAAAGAATGGAGTCTTGTCATTTGGAATGACATGGATGGAACTAGAGGGTATTATGTGAAATAAGTCAATCAGAGAAAGACAAATACCATATGATTTCACTCATGTGAAATTTAAGAAACAAAACAGATGAACATAAGGGAAGAGAAGGAAAAATAAAATAAGATTAAAAGAGAAGGGAGGCAAACCATAAGAGACTCTTAACTATAGGAAACAAACTGAGGGTTGCTGGAGGGGAAGAAGATGTGGAGATGGGGTAATTGGGCGATGGGCATTAAAGAGGGCACTTGATATAATGAGCACTGGGATTTATATGTAACTGATGAATCACTAACTTCTACCTCTAAAACCAATAATATGCTATATGTTAACTAAACTGAATGTAAATTTTAAAATGTCAAAAATATAAGTGCTAGAAGCATATGTTGTAGACCCTAATACATAAAATCTGAGTTCCAGATACAAATCAAATTTATCTCTTTATTATTATAAACAATAATACAGGCTGCATTTTAAAAAAATTATTTTTCTAAAACATCAGAGCTACGTTCATTATTTTGATTTCCATTAAGAAAACTCCCGTTCATTGTGAAAATTCAAATGACACTATAAGTAAAAAAGTAGAAAATAAAAGTGTTTCCTTAGTCCCAACCACGAGTGGTCACAACTGCTAATAGCTCTCATGCTCATGGACTGACTGATTATTCTGCGTACGTATGAACGTGTGTAAATGAATCTATGCATCTGTCTAAAATGAATGTCATACACTATTCTGAATATCTTTCCATATCAAAACACAGATCTAACATATCCTTACTAATTGTTGCATGACATTCCGTTGTAAAAAATGATTCTAATACACAGATTTTTAATAAGAATGAAAATATTCATAGTTTAAATCTCTAGGGAAAAATAATTACTAGCAAAGGAGCTTATGATTTCTCAGCAAATGAGCTAAAACCCTATTACTTGTGATCAGAAACATCCTTCATTTCCAAAAGAAATAACAAAGCCCTGATAAGGGATGGGAAGAGTCTTCTGAAAAGCTAGACTTATCACCTCTCTAACAGTAGGTTCTAGAATATTGGAAAGGTCTCCTGGTCACAACTCATGCCCACACGAGCCTCCACACGGGTCACCTGCCAGGCGAGATCTGGGCACCTTCACAAACCCTACTTGCTGGATTGCTGGCATTAACCTACCTGGAAAAGAAGCACCTGCTTTAGATCCTATTCATCTTTGTTGATAGGTATATATTTAGCTATCACCTAATCACACTTCTGGGCACTGGTACAGTACAAATAAATTCAACAACCCAGGTTCCTTTCTTTTCGACTTAATGCAACTGCTTTCTAGGGACCTAAAATGTTGCCATCAAGAATGATTCTGTTAATCACGAATCAGAAATACATATCCTAGGTGTTCGTTGCAACATCATTCAACACCAATCAGGAAAAACAGAATGGAAACAACCTAACTATTCAACAGTACGGAAATGGTTAAGACCTCACCATGGAGTCATCAAAGAAAATATAGTTGTAGGAGAATATTTAGTCCTTGAGACTTGTTCAAGTTATATCCAGTGAAAGCAATTTTTATAAAATTGCAATTTTGAATATTGCCATTTGGAGGCAGAACATAGAGTAAAAAAGTATTGCTTAGGAAATACAGGGGCACCTAGGTGGCTCGGTCAGTGGTTAAGCATCTGCCTTCAGCTCAGGTCATGATCCCAGGGTCCTGGATGGAGCCCTGCATCATCTATCGTCATAGATAGAAAAGTGAGGAGTCTGCTTCCCCCTCTCTCTCTGCCCCTCCCCTGCTCATGCTCTCTTGTTCACTCACTCTTTCAAATAAATAAATAAAATCTTTTAAAAAAGAAAATATAAAGTAAAAAAAGCATTAGAAATAATATTAATGCCAAAGGTTAACAGCGATTATCTTCTAGGATTATTGGCCATTTTAAAAACTTTTCTTACTTTGGCTTCCCTTTCTTTTCTAAAATGAATATGTGTTACTTTTATTATAAGAAAAGAACTTTTTGGGGCACCTGGGTGGCTCAGTGGGTTAAGCGTCTGACTCAATTTCAGCTCAGGTCTTGATCTCAGGGAGAATAAGAATGAAAGCCCCGTACTGGGCTCCACATTGGGTGTGGATCCTACTTAAAGGAAACAAATGAAAAACAAACAAACAAACAAACAAACAAACAAACAAAAAAACACGTTTTAATAAGAAAACAATTCAAGAAAGAAAAGTTAAATTCAGCATGGTTTACCAAGAGGCAGAAGATAATCCCATTCTTCCGAGGAACTAGATATCCCCTGACAGTCGTGGTTCTCCCAAAACAGATTGGTGAGGAGGTCCCTGGGGCGGGAGGGGTGGCTGTATTAAGGGACAGCAAGCATGTAAGGGTCTGACACCAGCTATTCATATCATGATTTTCCAATGAGGAAACAGGAGTTGAAAGAGATTAAGAGATTTGCCCAAAGTCACGGGAAGGAGCTAAGGTTCAAACCCAAATCTACTGGCTCCAAGTTTGCTCTCTTTTCACTCGCAAACACAACGGTTTGAGAAAAGGGGATCTGGGGCCAGCCTGCCTGGATTCAAAGCCCCACGCTGCCCTTTCTGAGCCACATGACTCTGGAGCATTTTTAATGGCCATGCCTCAGGATTTCACATCAAGTGATCGCGAGGTTTAAAGGACCTGGCACGTGTGGGGTGCTTAGAGCAATGCCTACCGGGGAGCAAAGACTGCCTAGAGGTTAGCCGACTTTACTGCTGTGTAGGTGACCTGTGCCCCAGTCCGTGCTAACTGGTCTAGAGGGCGACACCTGACTCTAGGTTGGCTACTGGATACCTTTCCTGGATTCAGGGGCCAGGAAGGTTGGGCTGACTGGGAGCTTCTCACAGATTCGATCTTATTTAGAGCTTAAGCATACAACCCAAAAGAGTTCGCACAGTCCGTGATCAGACCCTTGCCTGGCAAAACCACTGGGCCTGTGGCTGTAAGGCCCCTTGCCACCACTGACGTATCAAATATGAGTCAGATCCACCCGTGTGAGTTCCAAACGCATTTTCCAAGAAGTCAAGTGGGAAAGAGCCATAGAGAGATGGAGTCTGTTGGATCAGGTGGTTTTATTGTACGTCTCACCTAATCCAGGACAGGTCCACAGAGCCCGTCTCCTGCTTGATGGAAGCTGGCTTTCCCTTCACACCTGGGGCCAAATGGACCCTTGCTTCAGGGTTCAGGAGGATATTGGTATCTCCAAGATCCCAGGTATATCCCAGAACACGTTTTCCCCAAGCCAGTTCCCCAGAACACCATTTCTGAGACGTGGTGTCTATATACCCTTTGTTCACATAGTCAAGGGCCTATAGGTCATGGAACACATCTTGAGAAATGCTACTCTGGCTCTGTAACCACAGGTCCTCGTTGAAGGGCAACAGTGACACATCTCTTGGCTTTGCAAGAATCTTGGTTTGGAGGATGGTTAAGTAAAAGGAGAGTAAGCAGATCCTTGGCCAACGGGATAAAGAACAGCAATAGGAAATTCGAGCAGAGGCAAAAATGAAGATGGAAGCAAAGTCAGAGACTCTGAGCAGGAGGCGAGAAGAGGGTGGGAAGCCGTGTTGGTTTTCTGTGACGGCTGTCACAACTTACCACACACTTGGTGGCTTATAACAACACGAATGTATTCTCGTGCGACTCTGGGTGTCAGAAGTCCAAAAGGAGTTTACGGGGCTCTAATCAAAGTTTCAGTGGGGCTGTTTCCTTCTGGATACTCTAGACGAGGATCTGTCCATCGCCTCCTCTGGTTTCCAGAAATGGCCATGGTGTGTGGCCCTATCACTCCAACCTCTGCTCCTGCAGCCACACCGCCTTCTCCATCTCTTACAAGGACGCTCGTGGTTACGGTGGGTCACCTGCATATCCAGCAACATGTTCTCATCTCAAGATCCTTAATTTAATCACGTCCGTTTCGGCCAAGTGAAGGAACAGATTCATAGGTTCCGAGGACTACTCTGGGCATATTTGGGAGGCCCCTGTTCAGGCTACTGCAGAAAGGGAGAGGCCACAGGTGGGAAGGGAAGTAGGGTCCATAAGTCCTCGTAACTCAGGATGCAACAGCTGAGCTTCCTCCCTGCCAGGCCCCCTGGCTGGCCGCGCTCCCTTTGTGACAGGATGGATTGGTGCTCCCCACAGGGACGGTTCGGGGAGCATGCAGAGCAGTCCCTCCATGCACTACAGCTGAGGCCAAAAGCTTCACCAAAACCGCAGGCGACAACTAAATGTTCTTTCTCATTGGGGCATTAGGAGTGAAACTACAAAATAAACATGTGTAGGAAAAAGGAGAGTTAATTCAGAGGGTTTGAAATCTGAGCTGCGGCTTCTCTTATTCACCAGGTGTTATACCTACATTTATGCATAGAATTTTAAAGCAGGTATTTTATTCTGTTAAGTATAAACCCTAAAGAATAAAACAACATACATGTGCACACAAGTGATATCGCGGGATGGATCGAACCGCCGGTGTGCTGGATGGGAGGGATGAAGTTATCCAGAACTATTCTGTCTCGTAGACAAATCTTATAAGGCACACGATGCCCAAAGTCTGCTCGTGTAAGGGCTTCGTCCGCGTGTTGCCGGAAAACTCGAGGATGCACTTACTGGACCAGCAGGTTGGCAGTCTGGACCTTCCTGACCCTCTATGGTCTCTGGTCACCTGAGCAAGAATGTGCAACATCGGGCACCTGCGTGGCTCAGTCGGGTAAGCGTCTGTCTTTGGCTCAGGTCATAATCACAGGGTTATGTGGATGGATGTGGATCGAGCCCACATCGGGTTCTGCTCAGCAGGGAACCCTCTACTCCTCCCCCTGCTCAGCCTATCTCTCTCTCTCTCTCAAATAAATAAATAAATAAATAAATAAATAAATAAATAAATAAAATCTTGAAGGTAAAAAAAAAAAAAAAACACGGGCACATCTTGATTACAGTAATGCTCTTCTCGTTTGCACAAAGTTACATCCTTGCCCAGAAAGAGAGGGATGATCCAGGTCTTGTTTATAAAGATCTCTACACGGGACATATGGTGTGGAAATAAACATAAGCCACACTTACATGTGACAGCATTGTTTTCCCTAAAATTATGTTTAAGATCTCTTAAAAATCCAGTTCCTGCAGTTAATATAAGTGTCAATGTGAGAAGAGCTAAGCTGTCAATTTTCACTTTGCCAATTTCCCAAAGAGAAACAGAGATTTTTTTTTTCGTGTGTGCAAGAATTCCCAACTTTAGTCAAGACTGGAATCTCACTGTTTTTATTTTTATAGCAGCAGTGTTTTGGCCATAGGGGGAAAAATAAAGAAACTGGGAAAAGAGACAATTTGCCATTGACGAGGAGACCGGATTGGGAGCCGGGGGTAGAAATCACAACAAATTTTCAATTTTCATCCTGAGGGATTTGGTCAGTTATTTGGTCCAACCCAACCCATATAAGGATGTCAAATAATGCTGATACAGGGACCTTGAAAAATCACCTTTTGTTTTTGTGGGGAAAAAAGGAAAGAGGAAATTGAGGTGAAACTGCAAAATGTTTCATTTTTTCATGAAACCAGCAGAAGAGAAGGTCCTCTTTAGCCGCCAGTGCAAATGTTTTTGCAGAGTTCAACTGCCAAGTGTCCTTTGATGCCCGCCAGTTTTCGTAATTGAAAGATACCTTTTTAAATGAACTTGCTGGTTTTCTATTGGGTGAGAGGAGCCTTACCACATGCTGCATGGTTTTCTCTTCCTTCAAGGACTTCACTGAGGATCCATGATGCTGGAAGGCTCATCCCCACAATGCCCAGTGGCCCTACTTGGGACCGAATGGATAGTTTAAGACATGATGAGATGCAAACCCGTAATCTCCCAGCAGCGTCACACAACCAGTCTCCGCGGGAGAACCTTATTGGTCTGCTGCTATTAAAAACAAATCTTATCCTCTTATCGAAAATACTTTGCAGACAACCTACACTGGAAGGATAACCCAATAAACAGAGCTACGGCGAACAATCACGTCCATAAGAAAACTATTATTTTTGTAGAGGGAAAGTCTGCGTAAAGACAGCGAGAGCGTGTTTTCATTGCACTCCATCAAGACATTTAATAAAACTGCCATTCCCAGCACACTACTGGCTACTTTAGAATTGTTTTCACAGTTACTCAGCAGGAAACTAGCACTTGAACCCACCAATCTTTTGAGTTGCAAATTCAATTTTAGACTTTTTATTTAAGAGACCTCAAGAATATCTATCACTCCAGGCAGACGGATGATAATAACGTTAAGCTTTATGAATTATTACGTTCCGATCAAGGGTGACAGACTTGCTTATACGAACAGGGTGAGACTTTTCATAAGCAGCAGAGTTCCATCCAAGTTCTCCCTGATTCTATTTGCCAAAGAAAGGAAAAGGATATTACATTTTAAAATAAAATTCCTCCAAATAAAATCCTACCAAAGCTTAATGTCGGAGAGATCTTGTGGTGCCTTTATGTTGTAAATGCTGAGGTTTTAAATTACTTATGTAGGCTTAGGGCTCCAGTGGAGCTGGCGAACCAACCCCCAGGAGGCTGGGACAGCTGTAGGGCTGTCTGGGAGTCCCGGGGCCCAGAAGGCAGGGGGACGGGAGCAGAAGCTGTCCCTCCGCTGGCTCGCTGCGACTCTGTGCTTTTCACTTCCACTTCCACGCAAAGACCCAGTAATGGCTCCTAATCTCATGAAAACTCAGGGAGGCATCCAGGTTGGATAGTAAGGCTGACACTGGCTAATATTTTTTAAAGGGTCGCTTCAAAGGAAGACTTCAGGTTCTTAGAACTAAACCCAGGTCCCCGGAGGCTTTGACTGTATTATCATTACAAAGAACGAATCTCACAGATACCCACACAGTCAGTCCCAGTCCACGGGACATGTAATTTAAATAAGAAAACCGAACAAGGGTGCCTGCAAATCCCCTACGTGAATCTGCATTAGTCCACGCTCCCATTAATGTGGTCGGTTTCGGGACTCGCCTGAAGTCCGCCAAGTAAATCAAGGATATAAAGAATCATAATTCAAATAGTCCAAGACAAACTGTTTCTTAAAATCCTTTTAAAATAATCTAGAAGTATTTCTTCGACTATAAAGAACCGACGTGCTGATGATAAATAATGCTTTAAGAATAGACATGATAATTATAAATAATGCTCATCTGTAGGTCTTCCAAGACCCCCTGGGAGGCAAGTGTTCTCTTTCCTCACATAGTTTAGGTTACTCAGTGTCTGAGAAGGTGGTAAACTTCAGTTTTAAATGTAGTTTGTTAAAGCCTATGTCTCACAAACTCAGGTTACCTCACCCGCGTTTGCCTGAAACAGTACCTTTTTACAACAATTTCCTGGTGCACCTTTGTTCCTAGACCATTTGCTCACTGCAAGATCTTAGGCAAGTCACTTAATCTCTCTGAGCCTCAGTTTATTCCTCCAGGGAAACAACAGTACCTATTTGATCCATGGGCTAATGTATGTAAAATGTTTAAAGAGTGCATGGAACCAAGTAGGCACTCCGTAAATAACAGCTATTATTTACCTTAGCTGTCGTCGAAGAGATAGACTAGGGAGGGTTCAGTTGCCATTTTAAGATACCGATTTATAATTTCTCAGATTTGGAGGCAAAAATCTGTAACAACTAAAGTGACTTTGACAGAAGCCCAAGAGGGAATCCATAAATCACTCCAAGGGAGGAAGAGAAGCTCAGGAGCCATTCAACAAGCATCACATCCAAATAATCCACCACTGTATCTAGTAAAGCAGGTCCTTTAAGACCAAGGAGACTGGATAAACACAGGCTGGGTATCACCAAGAGAAGCCACTTGAAAGAGGACATCCATGTACGTAGACTCGGGCTAACAACTGAGATTCCATTCCATTCCACCGTGTGCTAGGCCATCCTCTTCTCTAATAAGTTAAGTGTCCTACAAACGAAGGTCAGCATGTTGACTTTAATATCATTGCTTTGAGAGGCTTGAACTTCCCTCACCTCAATTTTCTGGAAACTTCTATTTTCTTAACTCTCCAAGACAGCTCTGCAGCCAAAGAACCCAAGAGCTTGATGGGGACTTAATCTACAAGAATGTCAGGTTCCAGTGGCAAAGAAGGAGTTTGTAGTTGTTCTTATATGCAAAGCCATTTTTCATATGGAAAAAGAAGATTTTGGTGGTGACACTATGAATGTGTGGCTCTGACTCAAAGGATCAGAGAGTGCCCTTGACCCCTTTGTATATCCATAAACACTCTCTTTCATTCCCATTCAACTCAATAAATCTTTACTGAGCTCCTTGTGTGTGCAAGGTACCGTGCAATATTCTGTGGAGGAAAGAGGAATAAGATGCTTGGCTTCTGTCCTCCATTTACAGGTACCATTTGTAGGACCTGTTGCTATTTGCAGCTCCAAGTCTTAGATGTGTGGTCGTGCCTCTAACTTTCACCTAGAAGGAGACACCCCAACACAACACAGATCTCTGCTTTATGCCTTTCCTTGCTTAGGAGGAGCTGTATTATGTGAATTTCCTTTTGTAATAAAGATATTTACCTGTCGTCCGAAGGTTTTGCATTTTGTAAGTGAATTCATCCAACCTCATTCACACCAGAGCATCTGGTCAAAGAGGAAGTTAACTTTCATTCTATCACAATGAATGGAGATCATCTCTGAAATATGACATAATATAATTCTCCTTTGTAGAAGTTCCTTTTTTTTCTTGGCTCTGCCACTTGCTGGGAGAGATCTTGAAAGAGCTGCATCACCCCCCTGCACCTAGCTCCCTCATCTGTAGCATGGGATAGTCATAGCCCCTACCTCATATGACTGTTGTGAGGCTGAGATGACAAAAGACAGAATCTTCCTGAAACAATTTCTGGTACACAGTAAGCAACTGATAAAGGTTGGCCATCATCATCATTTTTAAATTACAGTAGTAATAACCGTAGTACCATCCTGTTAGTATGTCAGTAGACTCTTTAAAAGAGCATCACAGAAGAGTGAAATAGTTCAGTATATGTCACAGTATTTCCTTAGTTACCAGAATGACGTTAAACCATCAACCATACTATGTGCCTAAGAGAATAAAACAACTGAACTGGAGTACAGAAATTCAGTTTTAGCCCCAGTTCTTCCATGAACTTGCTGGGTGGTTTTGGGCAATTAAATTAGTAGGATTGCCGGCAGTAAAATACAAGATGCTCAGTTAAATGTGAATTTCAGATAAATAACAAATTTGTAGTGTAAGTGTGTCTCATGCAAATGCTAAATTCATTATTTATTTATCATTATAAACTCATTATTTTTATGAAATTCAAATTAAACTGGGTATCCTGCATTTAAATTTGCTTTAACCTCTCTGAACCTCAATTTCTGCATGAATTAAATTTCTGCATTTGGTTAGGCCACTGTTTCCCTAACCTTGTAGAACACTACTGCCAGGACGTAATTTTTAATAAAAAAAAAAAGGAGGCCATTCTCCAATTAATTTGGGAAACATAAAAGGCTTTATCTTTCTTCTAAAAGGTGCAAAATAGCATAGTGAAGTATATGAAAACTCTAGTAGTAAATAAACCTGTTTAACTTTGTTTAACCAGCATTTCCCTAAGGCAGTTATTCACAGAATTATCCTTTACACCAATTAATACCTCTAGCACATCTTTTGGGACATGATAGTCCAGGTGATACCTAGGGGTCTTTCCATCTCTAAAAGTTTAGGCCAGAATCCAAGACTAAAGGCCCAGAAGGCCCAGAAACTATGCAGTCTAAAGTACTGCCTCTAAAGCAAATGTAAGCATTAACAATCTGAGTATAAAATGCCACTCATTCAGCCCAAATTTCTACGTAGAACTCAATAGCAAGTCATGGTCAGAGCAAGTGGTACCACCAGCAGTGGAGGGTAAAAATCCTCTTTTTAAAAAATAAGGGCTTTTAAAAACTCCTAAAGGTCTTGTCATAAAAGCAATATCCCATGACCTACTGCCTCATACACCTTCAGTAGTTCTACTGAAAAGCTGATAAATTTTCTTAGTGTCAGTGTTAAGTATATTGATAGTGTTGCATGATAGATCTCTAGAATTTTTCATCTTGCAGAATTGAAACTAGACACCCACTAAACACTAATCCTAAACACTAATCCTGTCTATGCTACCCAGGTCAATTTACACTTCAATGCAATCCCTCCCACCTCCCCCCACCCTTTGTGACTACCTTTCTACTTTTTTGTTTAAATGATTTTGACTATTTGAAATATTTCATATTAGTATAATCCATCTCCAGTACTTGTCCTTTTGTGATTGGCTTATTTCCCTCAGCTTGTCGTCAGGTTTATAGACATTGTAGCAGGACAGAATTTCCTTCTTTTTTAAGGCTGCATAATGTTCCATTATGTGTCTATGCAATCCTGGAATCCATCCCATTTACAACTGCACGAAAACCTGTAAGATACCTAGGAACAAGCCTAACCAAAGAGGTAAAGGATCTGTATCCTAAAAGCTACAGAATACTTCTGAAGGAAATTGAGGAAGACACAAAGGATGGAAAAACTTTCCGTGCTCATGGATTGGAAGAACTAATATTGTGAAAATGTCTATGCTACCCAGGTCAATTTACACTTCAATGCAATCCCTATCAAAATACCATGGACTTTCTTCACAGAGTTGGAACAAATAATCCTGAGCCGTATGGAACCAGAAAATATCTTCAATAGCCAGAGGAATGTTGAAAAAGAAAACCAGAGCCTGGGGCATCACAATGCCGGATTTCAGGTTGTACCACAAAGCTGTGGTCATCAAGACACTGTGATCCTGGCACAAAAACAGACACACGGATCAATGGAACAGAATAGAGAATCCAGAAATGGCCCCTCAACTTTATGGTCAACTAATCTTCCACAAAGCAGGAAAGACTATCCACTGGAAAAGGACAGTCTCTTCAATAAATGGTGCTGGGAAAACTGGAGAGCCATGTGCAGAAGAATGAAACTAGACCATTCTCTTACACCAGACACAAAGATAAACTCTAAAATGAAGGGAAAAAAATCTAAATGTGAGACAGGAATCCATCAAAATCCTGGAGGAGAACACTGGCAGCAATCTTTTTTTGAACTAGGCCATAACAACTTCTTACAAGACACATCCCTAAAGGCAAGGGAAACAAAAGCAAAAAATGAACTATTGGGGCTTAATCAAGATAAAAAGCTTCTGCACAGCAAAGGAAACAGTCAACAAAACTAAAAGACAACCTACAGAATGGGAGAAGATATTTGCAAATGACATAGCAGATAAAGGGCTAGTTTCCAAGATCTATAACAAAATTATTAAACTCAACATCCAAGAAACAAACAATCCAGTCAAGAAATGGGCAGAAGACATGAACAGACATTTCTCCAAAGAAGACATACACATAGTAAACAAGCACATGAAAAAATGCTCCACATTACTTGCTATCAGGGAAATTCAAATCAAATCCACAATGAGATCCCACCTCACACCAGTGAGAATGGTGAAAACCAACAAGATAGGAAACAACAGATGTTGGAGAGGATGTGGAGAAAGGAGGACTCTCTTGCACTGTTGGGAATATGAACTGGTGCAGCCACTCTGGAAAACTGTGTGGAGGGTCCTCAAGAAGTTAAAAATAGAGCTACCCTATGATCCAGCAATGACACTACTGGGTCTTTACCCCAAAGATGTAGGTGTAGTGAAATGCCAGGACACCTGCACCCCAATGTTTATGGCAGCAATGTCCACAATAGCCAAACTGTGGAAGGAGCCACAATGTCCTTTGACAGGTGATGGATAAAGAAGATGTGGTCTATATATACAATGGAATATTCCTCAGTCATCAGAAAGGACGAATACCCACCACTTGCTTTGACATGGATAGACCTGGAGGGTATTATGCTAAGTGAAGTAAGTCAATCGGAGAAGGATGGTTTCACTCATACAGGGAATATAAGAAATAGTGAAAGGGATTATAGGAGAAAGGAGAGGAACTAAGTGGGAAAAATTAGCGAGGGTGACAAACCATGAAAGACTACTGACTCTGGGAAATAAACAAAGGCTTGCAGAAGGGGAGGTGGGTAGGGGGATGGCATTAACTGGGTGATAGGCATTAAGGAGGGCATGTGATGTGACGAGCACTGGGTGTTATATGTTGGCAAATTGAACTTAAATTAGAAAAAGAAAAAAAAGGAATCCTCCTTTGAATTCTTTTGTATATATACCCAGAAGTGAGATTGCTGAATCATATGGTAATTCTATTTTTAATTTTTTTTGAGGAACCTCGATACTGTTTTACCTAGTGGCTACACCATTTTACATTCCCACTAACAGTGCAGAAGTGTTCCAATTTTTCCATATCCTTGTCAGCACTTGTTATTTTCTGTTCTCTTGATAGTGGCCATCCTACCAGGTATGAAGTAATATCTCATTGTGGTTTTGATTTGTGGTATTTCTTTTATGGTTAGTGATGTTGAGTATCTTTTCATATACTTGTTGCCTGAGAGTCATAATCTTTTCTACTCCATCTATTCAGCTCCAGAACCATCAGGCACTCAAGGATACCACTACCGGCCCCCTAGGGCCATGTTGTTCTGTTTTCCCTTCACATTGTGTAGAAGTGAAGTGACATAAAATGTATCAAATACAGTAATACTACATATTACTGAGCATTACTTTGACGTCAGTGTCTAAGTGACAATGCATTCAGTAAGTATTGTTTAGAGAATGACTAAGGCCTCAGATGACTCTGCTTTCATCCCTTTTGCCAGGAGAGTTAAACTAAATTCTGTCCTTGTTAAGACAACAGAAGGTTAAAAAAACAAAACAAAACAAAACAAACTGGCCCATTTAGGCATGGTTAAGAGAAATTTTGAGAATTCTCCAAAAATATTTATTTCATTAAACATCTAGAAGGTAAGGTGTCATCAATAAAAATGGGAAAGTAAAGACCTCCAAAAATCCTCTCCTACATAAAAACAACGAGAAAACCATCAAAATTGTCAGGATTAACTTTTTTGGACTCTGGAAATGAACCAAAAGCTTTCAGTGATCTGATGAATGTTTGTCCATAAGATGGGTGAAACTCAGTAAGTATCAAGAGCTTGGTGGCATTTTTAACTGGTCCTCTTCTCATTATTCTCCCACTCAACCTTCCTCAGATACATAGTAGCCTTGAAAACCAACTGTCCACAATCATGTTGTAACTATTTGTTTAGGGCTACCCTGGAAAACTCCACCTGCAAGACTCCCCTTATTTGATCTGACTCACAGGTCACCTAAACAAACAGCCTTTTTTCTTAGGGCTTTTTGTTAAAAACCATCAGAGGTAAATGACGAATATTGTAGCTGTCTGACGTAGTGGAAAATTGTGGTTACTAACCACAGACTAACCAAAAGACTACAGGAAATGCTGAGATGTTCATAGATAACTTTGAAAACTTCCAACCTATTCCTGGAATTCTAGAAAGCCATATGCATATGTGGACTCCTGCACAAGCCCATGACTGTGCACATGCTCAGAAGATATCAGAGAGTTTCCTAACTTCTCACCTCTGACTAAAGTGGTTCTGTACAAACAGGACGTGAAGGCCAAGGCAGAGTTCTCAAGTTCTGGCTGAGTGTTGAAGATGTAATCCAAAATGTACACAAAGTCCCTCAGCAAAGACCAGGGACTTACTGATTATAGACAACTAAAAAATCTTTCTGATCATTAAGTGACCAGATAAGAGATTTCAGAGGCTACACACAACAGAAACTACAGACTTTGCAAAATTTGCTCAGAAAAGTCACTAAACTAAACCCCATGAGGGAGGAGAATCTGATTTCCAGTGAACACATTATATTTTATGAAATATCTGGTGTTCAGCAAAATATTACAAGACATGCAAAGATTTTTTTTTAAGCCCACACACAAGGGGAAAATGTAGCCAAGAGAAACTGTCCCTGAGGAGAATTGGAGTTTGGACATAATAGATATATAGACTTTAAGTCAGCTATTTTAAATATGGGCAAATAACTAAGGAAATCCTGTCTATAGAATTAAAGGTTAAGTATGAGAATGGTGTCACAACAAATATCAATAAAGAGATAGCAGTATAAAAATGAATTAAATAGAAATTCTGGAATTGAAAAATACAATATTAAAATGAAAAATTCACCAGGGGGATAGCTAAATAACATATCTGAGCAGGGAGAAGAAAGAATCAGTGAACTCTAAGATGTATAATTGAGATTATCCAGTCTCCATAATAGAAATAAAAAAATAAGAAAAAAAAAAAAGACTCAGAGATCATCAAGCATGCTAACATATGCATAAATGGAGTCCCAGAAGCACAGAAGAGAGAAAGGAGAGTAAAAAGAATATTTGAGACATAATAACTGAAAACTTCCCAAATTTGAGTAAAAAAAACCCTACATTATTCTGCATATTCAAGAAGCTCACAAACCCCAGGTAGGATAAAATAAAAGAAACACAGAAACAAACACAAAAACCTACCTAGTCACATCATAATAAAACTGGTGAACTACAAACAGAGAATCTTGAAAACAACAAGAGAGAAGCATCTCATCAGGTACAACAGATCTTCTACCAGAAGATGTTCTAAAAAATATTAAGTGAGTAAATATCAAATTAAAAGGTGATATTGGCAAAATGGACAAAAATGATGACCTAATTATTTCCTGTCTACACAAGGCACATTTTAGATTCAAAGACACAAAATATCAAAAGTAAAAGGATGGAAAAATATATATCACACAAATGATAAACAAAGAGGGTAGGACTGTCTATACTAGTAGTAGACAAAATCAATTTTAAGGCAAAATTGTTACTAGAGACAAAGACCCATCCATAAAATAAATTCAGCATTTATAAACATGTATGCCCCCCAAAAACAGAGCCCCAAAATACATGAACCAAGTATAAAATTGGAGGAATAAATGGACCATTCAACAATAGTTGGAGGTTTCAATACTCACTTTCAATAATGTATAGAACTAGAAATGAGGATAAAGCAGGAAACAGAAACTTGAACAACATGATAAACCAACTAAAACTAACAGATGTCTACTGAACACTCCACACAATACAGTAGAATACACATTCTTCTGAAGTACACATAGAAGGTTTTTCAGGATATACCATATGTTAGGCCATAAAACAAGTCTCACTAAATTTACAAGGGTTGAAATCATGAAAAGGTATTCTTTTCAATCATAATGGAATAAAATTTGGCATAAATCACTGTAATATATTTAGGACATTCACAAATATATGGAAATTAAGCAACATGGCCTTAAGAAAGAAATCAAAGAAGAAATTATAGGATAAATTAGAAAATATTTTGATATGAATTAAAACAAAAAGATAAAATATCAGAACTCCTATGATGCAGCTAAAGAGCACTAAGAGGGAAACTTATAGCTATAAATATCTATTATGAAAAAGGAAAAAGAAGAAACCTCTCAAATCAATAAACTAATCTTATACTTTAAGAAACTAAAAAAATAAGAAAATAATAACATCCTTCCCCCCCCAAAAAAAAACGGAAGGAAAGAAATAATATATATTTCAGTGGAAATAAAATAGAAAACAGAAAAAAAAATCAATGAAACTATAAGTTAGTTCTTTGAAAAGATGAACAAAATTGACAAACCTCTAGCTTAGACTTACCATAGAAAAAGAGAGGACTTCAACTTCAAAATCAGGAATTAAAAGGAAACCTTGCAGAAATAAAATAAATGAGAGTTTATTTATAAAGAAAATAGAAAGGGTTAAGTGAACTATATTAATACTGGTATGCCAACAAATTATACACAAATTACTGTGTCCTAGGAAGATGTAAACTATTGGAACTGACTCAAAAAGAAATAGAAAACACAAATAACCTAAAGAAGTAAAGAAATTGAGTTAGTAATGAAAAAACTTTCCACAAAAGTAAAGCCCAGGACATGATAGCTTCAGTGGTAAATTCCACCAAACGTTTAAAGAAAAATTAACAGCAATCCTTCACAGATTCTTCCAAAAAGAGAAGGTAATGTTTCCTAACTCACTCCAGGAAATCTGTGAACCCTGACACCAAAGCCAGACATCACAAGAAAACCATAGACCAAAATCTCTAATGAGTGTAAAATGCAAAAATCCTCAGCAAAGGACTGGCACAGTCAATTCATCGATATAAAAAGAGAAGAGGGTGATTACACAAAATAATGAACTGGAATTTATCCCTGAAGGGCAAGGTTGGTTCGACATACCAAAATTAATCAAGGTCATACTCCGCTTTAATAGAAAAAAAGAATCACATGATCCACAGACACGGAAAAAGCATTTTAACAAATCCATGATAAAAATCATGTAAAAGTCACATTAAAACACTCAATAAACTGGAATGGAAAGGAGCTTCCTCAGCTTGATAAACAGCATCTAAGAAAAGCCCATAGTTAACATCATAGTTAATGCTGAAAACCTGAAAGCTTTCCTACTAAGACCAGTTTGGTTTCTAATGGAAATTTTTTTTTTCTGTATTGAGAAATTTAAGACTTGGATACATCAAATTAAAACAATTTCCTGGGGAAAAGTCAAAACCCACAATAGAAAAAAAAAATTAACACTGTCTGGGCCATCGCAGAACCCAGACAATATATTCTTTTAATTGAAAAATTCTAGGTGCTTCATAATTGACCTTTTGATACAAAATGACCTATTAAATTTCCAATTTGTGGTTCTTGGTGTTGAGGTCGCCTTGTACACTGACAAATACAAAATACCATTGAAAGAAATTAAAGAAGACCTTAATAGCTGGAAAGGCATCTAGTGTTGATGGATCGGAAAACTTAAAATCATTAAAATAGCAATACTCTCTGAATTAATCTACAGATTTCAAACTCCCTATCCCTCTCAAAATCCCAACAGCTTTTATTTGCAAAAATTGACAAACTAATCCTAAAGTTCATATGGAAATTCAAGAGACTCAGAATAACCAAAATAACCAGAAAAAGGAAACAGTTGGGAGACTCACACTTCCCAGTTTTGAAAGCTCTGTGCTTCAGGCAGCAAGCACACGGAGAGATATTCAGCATCGTTAGCCGTTAGAAAAATGCAGATCTGAGCCATAACATAATACTTCACACTCACACCCACTAGGATAGCTTTGATCAGAAAGAGTATATACAAAAAAAAAAAAAACAACAAGAAAGAGTATATACGTATTGGTGAGGATAAGGACAGATTGGAACCCTCACAGGATGCTAGAGAAAAATATAAAATGATGGTCACTTCTAAAGAGTTGGCAGTTCCTCAGAAATCTAAGTGTAGGGCCGCCTGTGTGGCTCAGCGGGTTAAGCGTCTGACTCTTGATTTTGGTTCAGGTCATGGTCTGTGTCATGAGAGTGAACCCCATGTAGGGCTCGGCACTGGGCATGGAGCCTGCTTAATTGCGACCCCCCCCACTGCTCACACATATGCATGCACACATTTTTTTTTAAGATTTTATTTATTTATTCATGAGAGACAGAGAGAGAGAGAGAGAGAGAGAGACACAGGCAGAGGGAGAAGCAGGCTCCCTGCAGGGAGCCCGATGTGGGACTTGACCATGGCGCCAATGGTGGCAGGTGCTGACCATTGAGCCACCCAGGAATCCCCCACACTTTCTCTCTAAAAACAAAAAACAAAGTATAGAGTTATGACTCAGTGATTCCACATCTAGGTATATTCCCAAGAGAACTGAAAGCCTATGTCCACAAAACTTTATATGTGAATATTCATAGCAAGATTAATCGTGATGGCCAAAAAGTGGAAATAACCCACATGTCCATTACTGATGAGTGGATAAATGAGATGTGAAACATTCAAACAAGGGAATATTATTCAGTCATAAAAGGAATGAAGTTTTGATGCATTCTAGGACACGGATTGTGACCCTCACATCTAACAATGGAAACATTACTTTAAGTGAAGGACGCCAGATACAAAAGACCACATATGGTATGACTCTATTTATTTATTTATTTATTTATTTATTTATTTATTTATTTATTTATTTTTAAAGATTTTATTCATCTATTCACGAGACACACAGAGAAAGGCAGAGACACAGGAGGAGGGAGAAGCAGGCTCCATGCAGGGAGCCCGACGCAGGACTCGATCCTGGGACTCCAGGATCATGTCCTGAGCCGAAGACAGACACTCCACCACTGAGCCACCCAGGCATCCCAGTGTGACTCCGTTTAAATGAAATATCCAAATAGGCAAATCCACAAACACAGCAAGTAGCCTAGTGATTAGCAGGCACTGGACAAGAGGGTGGTGGGAAGCCATTGCTAATGGTTATGAGATTTCTTTTGGAATGACGGAAATGGTACAGAATTAGATATGAATGACAGTTGCACAATTTTGTGAATATAATTTTTTTTAAAAAAAGCGACGCTGAATTGTACACTTTAAAATGAATGACTAATGTACACGAATTGCATTGCGATTTTTACAAAAAGACTAGAGCTTGGCATTATCATTCCAAGTATTCAAATTAGAAGAGTTTGCTCCAAGGACAAGTAACAGGTAGCAAGTGGATCAAGATAAAGAATGGAACTTTTTGGAAGACGAGAAAAATCAGAAGTAAGCAGGAGAAGGCCAACCGTCCAAGTATTTTTAGGTGAGCAGCAGGGGGAGCCCTTGATAACAAAGAAAATTACAAAAAATAATATTTATGTGTCTGATCATAAAGTTAATACATTGTTTCTGCAGAAAATCCAGAGAAATACCAAATAAAGATAATTTTTAAAATCGCTGTTAATTCCACTAGCCTGAGAACCAACTGAACATTTTATTTGTGCAAATCCTTCCAGTCTTTTTTCTGTTTGTACATATGTATATATTAATATGCATATAAAACCAAACCCACCTTTTTTTTTATACAAAAGCATGCTGTACCTGCAGCTTTGTATCCTATTTTTTCACTTTACATTAATTTTTTACATTTTTTCCGAAGCCTTAAAAATTTTTTTTAGATTTATTTATTTATTTATTTAAGACAGAGAAAGCAGAACAAGAGACAGAGAAAGAGAGAGCGTGCATGAGAGCAGGGGGGAGAGGCAGAGGGAGAGGGAGAAGCAGACCCCACTGAGCAGGGAGCCCGACGCAGGGCTGGGTCCCAGGACCCTGAGGTCATGACCTGCGCCGAAGGCAGACACTTAGCGGACTGAGCCCCCCAGGTGTCCCCAAAGTCTTAACTATTCCTGAGACTATAATTCTTACTGCCTACAGACGTACTGTAATTAAATAAACCTATTTCTGAATTTTTTCCTGTTACAGATAACACTGCAATAAACATCCTTGTACCCAGATCTTTATATTCCTTGAAAATATCCTCTGAGGATAGATTCCTAGGAGGGGAATTCTCAGATAAAATCTTACCCACCGCTTTAAGTCTTTCGATACGTATCGCCATTTTTTCCCACCAGAAAAAATCCCAAAATGTTTGCATCCTCCCCGCCCCCCCCACCGAACAGCGCATGACACTTTTCTTTCCCCCTGAACTTTCTCCCAAATATGTAATTATCTGTTTCATTGTTTAAAACATTTGCCAAAAAATAAAAATTAAAAAAAAAATAAAACATTTGCCAACTTAATAGAAGTTAGTGTCTCCCTCTAATTATTTTTTTTAAGGATTTATTTATTCATGAGAGACACAGAGAGAGAGAGGCCGAGACACAGGCAGAGGGAGAAGCAGGCTCCATGCAGGGAGCCCCCCACGGGACTCGATCCCGGGACCCCAGGATCACACCCTGGGCCAAAGGTGGTGCTAAGCGGCTGGGCCACCTGGAGATTCCTAATTATTTTTAAATAGTCATGATTTACATACGGTGGAAGTCTTCCTTTTGAGGACACAGTCGTATGAGTTTTGACAAACACGCACAGTCACATCCCAGCACCTCAATCGAGACCGATGTTTCCGCCGCGGGGAGGCTCCCGGCCTCGAGCTGGCCCTTCTCACGGCTCCTGCCCCGGCCCTGGGCACCTCCGGCTGGAACCAGCAGCCCCGCAGTCCCTGCCGCTCACTTCCTTGCTGACAACCAGCAGGTCGGCGTCCGTGTCAGCAAACCTGAACCCCAGCTGCGGACACGGGCACCCCAGCTCCTGCGTGAGACCTGGCCTGACTGCAGCTGGGCGGCGGGCCCAGGCCAGGCCCAGAGGTGGGGGCCTGCAGCAGGAAGGTGGCCCCCGCCGCCTGGGTGCAGCCGCACACGGCCGTGCACGTGCTCACACCGGGGTCCCAGACGGCTTCAGGTTTGTACACCTGCAGGTCACCAGCGTCCCGGAGCCGAGCCGGGCCAGCGGGGTCTGAGAAGCGGTCCTCTGTGGACCCTTCCCCCGCGCAGCGTGTGGCCTGGGGCAGGGCTGGGGCGCCGGAGCCCCCACGGAGCCCGAAGGTGCCATCGACACCTTGGGGTGATCCCAGGCCTGAGGACCAGACACACGGAAGGTGCCAAAGCAAAGCACCTTTGAGGCATGACGTCTGGAGCAGTTCAGAAGGCTCCGCGTTTTTGTCCTGTCTTTTCAGGTCCACGGCCTCCCGTGGTCCCCCTTTCCCCGCTTCCCACGGCCGGCTGGGGCTGCTTTCCGAGCTCGCTTAAACGCCGCTGGGAGGAGGGCTGTCTGTGGGTTGGGGTCAGCCCAGCGGGGTGCGTCTGTGATCGCAGCCTGCAGGGGACACCCGCCTCGCTCAAGCTGCCCGAGGCCTGCGCAGCCCCAGACGCAGCCCGGGCCTTGGCCCACGCGGGCCCTGCGAGGAGGCAGGCGCCTGTCCCCCTGGGTGGGGACACGGCACTGACCCTCGGGCTGCCAGGGCGGCCTCACACTTCCCGGTTGCCAAGGCCTCTCGACGTGCGCGACCCGTAACCAGGCCCAGAAGGACATTTGGAGCTTCCAGCAATTGTCCCCCTGAAGCCAGGTCGGGGGAGAACAGGGCTGAGGTGCACAGCCACAGACACTCGGGTGCACAAGCCACCGGGCTGGTTGACCTCCTGCGCCTGCTCGACCTCAAGCACCAGCGGCCCGGCTGGCTCTGCCAGGTCTCGTTCCTTCCCTGCTACGAGGCCCCAGCTACGTGCCTCTGCATGGGCCTCGAGGCCGGCCGCTCGCACTCGGCCACTGCCCGGCCTTAACCGCACAAGGAGAGGTTAGCACGGGGGAGCTTCCACCGCGCACCTGCTCCCTGACTGAGGAAGGCTCCGGCCGCCTCCCTGAGCCCAGCTCACCTCTGCTCGGCGCCTGGACGGCTGCGCCGCGGGAAGCGCCCACCTGCACCCTGCACGGGCTTCGCTGTAGCGGGCACCAGCCTGCCCCTGCCCGCGGGTCCACGGCTGACGGTCCCGGCCCGGCGCGGCCTCACTCCCAGCTGCTGCAGCACCCGTGGGAGGGAGCTGGGGCCTCGCAAGGCAAAGCTGGGCACCTTCACCACCAGCGTTCTTGCCGCTACTTCCCGGAGCCTGGGCCGCAAAGCTCCCCGGTGGGAGAGAAAGCCCTGGTTCAGCTCGGGGCTGCGGGGGGCCTTGGGCCCCACTGTCTCCCGGTACCGGGCGCCACCGGGTGATGCCGAGTTGACCCCGAGCCCAACGAGCCCGTGGCCTCCCACGAGAGTACTGCGCCGTGGGAGCTGCACCTGCTGGGGGGCTCCAGGCGAGGAGGCCCACGTGAAGGGGGCAGGGCTCGTGGCCCGGGGCCGCCGGCAGGTAATGCTGATGAGTCACATGTGGCCTGGATCCCGAACCATCAGGCCTCCCCCAGATGCCTACGCAGATGTGCGCCAGGAGCAGCTACTTCTTCGGAGAAAACGGGGCGATGATAACAAAGAGCAAAGCTCTTGTCCAAGTCACATTTGCTCCCGTTCCAGGCCCCGAGCTAAGCACTCCCGGGAGCCCTGTGCAGCGGACCTGCGGCTGCCCAGCCTCATTGGGGAAACAGAGGCACAGAGGCCGGAGCGCTGACGCACAGGAGCCGCCGCAGCAGCGCGCACACCTGGTGTGGCCCCTCACCTGTGCCGAGCCCGGGTCCCTCCGGGTGCACTCCGCATCTCGGGGTGCCTGAGGGCGTCTGCACACCGCAGGGGTCCTGAGAGCGTGGGGGCCCCGGGGGCAGGGGCAGGACACTCAGCCAGAGCCCAGCTCTGCAGGGACGGGGGACCAGCTGCGCCCCCGTGGCCTGCAGGGACCTGGCCTGGGGACATTCGTTGTCAATGGCCACGGGTCCTGCACAGTCATTTAACAACAGGTGGGGCCAGGCTGAGACATGTGAGGGCAGCCCCCCTGCCCGTGCACCTGCCGACCTGGAGCAGGTCCGGTGAATGCGGGTCGGGCCTTCCAGCGCAGAGGGGAGGGGATGATAACTTTTAGTGGGGACGCTGAGGAAAGCAGTTCTGAAATTATTTTTGCGGGGATCCCTGAGGAGCTCAGAGGTGGAGCGTCCACCTCCGGCTCAGGGCGTGACCTCGGGGTCCTGGGATCGAGTCCTTGCATGGAGCCTGCCTCTCCCTCTACCTGTGGTTCTGCCTCTCTCTCTGTGTCTCCCATGAATAAATAAAATAAAAAATCTTTTTAAAAATTTTAAAAAAATAATAAAAATAAATAAAAATAAAAAATGTTTTTTAGAGAAACAGAAAGTGATGAAATAGAAGCCGACCCTCCCCGGCTTCAGGAGAGACAGCAGAGCCACCGGCGAGCTCAGGAACCCGTCCTTTTGAGGAGGGCGGGGACAGCCAACAGACCCCCCCACCGGGTGCCCCAACTGCAGGCCGTGCCCTGCTCCTGGACGCCCCCCCAGACTGTGCATCAGCAGGAGGCTGCAGGCCGCGGCTCCTCACCAGCCCCGAGCGGAGAGCGCCCAGCCAGCCGTGCAGATCAGTCAAAGTGTCAGACGTGCCAATAGCTTAGATGCCGGGGTCCGGGGGGACAAAGCGGTAAGCAGGTGCGTGGGCGCCTGGGAAGGCAGCGACGGCTTCCCCTCCGGTGGAGCTCAAGACCAGATGGACCGCTGTGCGGACGGCGGCCTCCCCACCAACGGCCGGGGACCGAGGACACTGGCTCACCTCCCCGAGCCTCCCTTCGTAGCTTCGCCGGCGGAGAGCACTTGTGCGTGGCTCAGGGCGCCGTTGCTTAGAGCAGGGCGCGGGGTGGCCTCTCGGCAGATCTCAGCTGTTCCTGTTATTACAACCCCCTCCCCTGTTCCCCAACTCTGCAGTTTGGAGTTTTGAGAAATTACATCAATTTCTCTCTTTTGGGTTAAAGCAGAAGAGCTGGAGAGCCAGATGGCCGTAAGGTGACATCGTGCTTCCTCCTGAGGGCAAAGCGCAGGAAACGCCCCATCGTCAGAGTCGGGCTGTTTGTCCACACGGTGTGACGGTATCTACAACCGTGGATTCGTGTCAAGCTTTTGATGAATTACAGGGATCGCTCAAGTTTCCAAGCCGGTCGGTGCAGGAAAGGCCAATCCCCTCCCGACAGCCCTAAGTCTGCTTAACAAAGTGGCCCGGCAGGCGCGGGTCGGCCTCACACGGTTTGCAGCTTCGGGAACGCAGGAGACGAGGCACCGGCCAGTGTCTGCTAGTCCCAGTCACTCCCAGGTGCCCCCGTCGGGCTGGCCGCGGCCTGGCACAGCCTCGGAGCTGGAAGTGCCCGTCACAGACTTGAGCAAACTCGCGGAAGGCAAGACCTGAAAACGCCAAGCGGTTTCCGTTTTTTCGAATGGCTCCACGGGCCGGTGACCTGAGGTTGGCCACCAAGTTTGGGCTCTTGCAATGAAAGTCAAAAAGTGAGTCAGCTGACGGTGCGGGAAGGAGGAGACAGCGGGACCTTCTCTCTCTCTCTCTCTCTCTCTCTCTCTCTCTCTCTCGCAGCTTGTGTAGCATCAGGGCTGCCCCTGCGGACGGGGTGCTAGGTCCTGGCACCTGGGAGGGCCCCCGAAGGCGGGAGGGCAGAGAAGGCCGCAGACCCCGAAGGCTGGCGTCAGTCGAGGTCCCACGAGGTTTCACAGCCCTGCGACCTATGGGCCCACACCGCGTCTCCAGCTGATCACCCAGGACAGTGAAGGGAAAGAGCAGAGATTTCGGTGCTTTTAGCATTTGTGACGTGGCGTCGGGCGAACACAGCAACGTCGGTCCATGTCATCCAGACCTCACCACTCACTGTTTACCTTTGAGGCTCCAGGATTACACTCAAGGCGGCCTGGCACAGCGGATATTCTGGCCTTTGCCTGAGAGAAGACAAAGCCTTGGGGAGAAAGACAATCTTTGGAGCGACCGGATTTCCTTGAGTGTCCCCGCAGGTTGTCAAGCGCCAGACAACAGGGCCGGGCCCGGACGCCCTGTCTCCTTCTCGCGGACGCGCTCACGGAAAGAGGGCGGATTTGCAGACGTTGGTCGGAAGCCTCGTGTGACACAATTAACTCAAGCCCAGGAAATAGAAGGGTTAAGGGCCTCGCTTTCCTAATCCGACTGCGACGAGACAGGAGATTTTTTTAGATATTACGCAGGAAAAGTGCAATACGAAGTGCTGAGTTAGCCCATTCCGTCCCATTGAATTGTTCGGCAATTACGGTCGTCCCCGGTGCCCCAGAAAATTAAAGTGCATGATGAAGCCCCGGTGTGGGGACACCCACTGCTGTGCTGCTAAATAAATGACACATCCCATCTTAAAACCATTTAAAGCTGCAGCAAAAGAGGTCGCGGCGGAAGAGGGACTATAATTCTAGCCTCCCTTGCTGCACACTTAAACTTGAAGCTAAATGTTGCAAAGTTAAATCAATTTTATTTGATCTCACGGGGGAATTTACGCTCTTTCATTTGGGATGGATGGAGCCCTTGGCACAGTCTAGCCTTTATTAGGACTCGTGTCCCACAGGAACAGTGAACTCTTTGATCCTAGCACACTCCCTCCCCCTAGAAGAATTATTTAGAAGTCACACATCCCCCCCTATTTTTTTTAACCCCAAGCCCAGCGAGCAGAGCCACTCGAGTCCCCTTTCTCTCTTTTTCTGTCTCTCCTTCCCTGAAGTCTCTAAAGCCGTTCAATCCTTGGGCTCTGGTTTTCTTTTTCTAAATTTAAAAACGTGGCTTCTGGCTATAAAAATCTCCCCCACCTTTAGCAGCCCCGCTCCCTGGGGCTGTTACTGGCGCGATGTGTAAATTAACTGGAGTCGCTGAGAGCCCTCTGCTCGCTTTTAGTCAAACATTAGCAGAGATGTTTACTCTTGGGTAATCTTCGGTTGTTACTTAATTGAATGCCCGTCAGCATTAAACACACACACACACACACACACACACACACACACACACACTCAGCAAATCCTTGGCAGAGGCTGTTGGGTTTCTTTTCCCTTCCCTCCCCCACCTTGACCCAAAAATCAAGCTCAAGGGCATTTGAGGAAAGGCTCTCCGGTATTTTTAATATGCTATTTTTTAAAGGTTTTTATTTATTTACTCATGAGACACAGAGCGAGAGAGAGGCAGAGACCCAGGCAGAGGGAGAAGCAGGCTCCATGCAGGGAGCCCGACACGGGACTCGATCCCGGGACCCGGGGTCACGGCCTGGGCCAAGTGCGGCGCTGAACTGCTGGGCTGGCCTCGCCAGTATTTGATTTGCTGATGCCCTTGCCTCTTTCCTCAAGGAAGCCAGACTTTGCTTTTTTTTCTGTGGGATCCTTGCACCTTCTCGGAAGCCCTGGCATTGCACCCCCACCCTCGCATCAAAGGGGGTGCACTGAACACTGCAGTGCCTGCTTCTTGCCCCGCCGGCAGTTACCCGTGAGAGACGAGGCACCCTCCAAGCCCGCGTGCAGAGGGTGCTGGGGCGCCCTGGGCACGGCCTCGAACGCTGGCTGTGAAGGGCCCCCGGGCGAGCAAGCCTCTGAGCGGGTGGCATCACCGGTCACACGCAGCTCTGCCCCTTCCCAACCTTTTTCTTCGCCGCCACCTCCTCTAAAGCAAGTAATCAGGGCCGTGGCCGTCGTGCGGGGTTCTGCAGGGCTCTCTCCCCCTGGTCCAGGTCCGGGTGTCCAGCGGGGCCTCTGGGAGGCTGGGTGGAGGCAGGGAAACGCTGCGGGGCCCGGAGGTCAGCGGCAGAGAAGAACGTGGGGACCTGCAAGGCGGCCCTCGGGACACGTGGACAGGCCCTGGCCCCCCGGGCCCCGCTGAGCACCCGACCCCGCGTTCCAGGTCAAGGCCCACAGCATGACCCACACCGGGGAGCCTCCTGCTTGGTCGGGAGATGTGGTGCAAAGAACGCATCAGCCTAAAAAGGGAAAAAGCAAAGAGCCCGAGTCAGCCAGTGTCCAACTCCATGTCCCCTCCTTCTCCCCCGGACTTGACTTGCAAGTTTCGTCATGCCTCAGCTGCACCTCTGTTTCCTGGTGCCTGGAGACCAGGATTCTCGGGGCGCCCCGGGGGGCTCAGCGGTGGAGCGTCTGCCTGCGGCCCAGGGTGTGACCCGGGGTCCCAGGATCCAGTCCTGCATCCGCTCCCCGCAGGGAGCCTGCTTCTCCCTCTGCCTGGGTCTCTGCCTCTCTCTGGGTCTCTCAGGAATAAGAAAATATAAAATAAATAAAATAAAATAAAATAAAATAAAATAAAATAAAATAAAATAAAACAAATGAAAGAAAAAGAAAGAAAGAAAGAGGAAAGAAAGAAAGAAAGAAAGAAAGAAAGAAAGAAAGAAAGAAAGAAAGAAAGAAAGAAGAAAGAAAGAAAGAAGAAAGAAAGAAAGAAGAAAAAGAAAGAAAAAAAGAAAGAGATCATGATGGTCCTCCATGCGGCACAAGGGGAAATCCTCCTGCTAAGAACCCCCGAGGCGGGGGATCTCCACTGTCTCACAAACAGCCCCGTAAGAAGAATCTTGGGGCCACACGGGACAAAGAGAAAAGCGGAGGAGAGCACTTGGCCTGTGTGAAATGGATGTTTTTGAGACAAATGTTCCATTTAATTTTGAGGTGTCCGCCGTGATCACCACCAACCATCCACGTGTCTCCATGCGCGTGTGCGCTCCCCCCACATCCCCCCGCATCCCCGTGCCCAAATCCCCCCCCGCATCCCCGCGCCCGCAACCCCCTTGCATCCCCGTGCCTGCAGCCCCCCCGCATCCCTGCACCCGTGTCCCCTGCATCGCCCCGCATCACCCCCCACATCCCCGCTCCCGCATCCCCCTGCATCCCCCCGCATCCCCCCCATCCCCCCCGCATCCCTGCACCCGCATTCCCTGCATCGCCCCGCATCACCCCCCGCATACCCGCACCCGCATCCCCGTGCCCACATCACTCCGCAGCCTCGCACCCGCATACACCCCCGCAGCCCCGCGCCCGCAGCCCCACGCCCGCATCCCCCCTGCATCCCCGCGCCTGCAACCCCCTTGCATCCGCCCCTCCGCATCCCTGCACTCGCATCTCCCGCATCACCCTGCATCACCCCCTGCATCCCTGCCCCCGCATCCCCCTGCATCCCCCCGCATCCCCCCATCCCCCCCGCATCCCTGCACCCGCATCCCCCCGCATCCCCCCTCGCATCCCCACGCCCACATCCCTGGGCCCGCATCCCCCCCCCGCATCCTCCCGCCCACATCCCCCCGCATCCCGGCGCCCGCCAGGACCCCCAGGGCGCCCTGGTCCCCAGGAGCCGTCTCCAGGGCTGGGCGCAGGCGGGCGCCCCCGGAAGGCGGGCGGGGGCCGGCGTCGGGGCCACCTGCACACCCGCTGCGCCCGGGGTCCCCTGTGTGGGTCCCGCCGACCCCCTACTCCTGCCACCCGCTTTCTCAGCACAACTGACGCCCCCAGATTGCGGGGACGCCCTGGGAACGTGCAGGAGGAACCGGGGCGCGATGCTGCGGCTTTGGTCCCTGAAGCTTTTGAAGCCCGTTGGCTCCGGGTTTCTCTTTTCCACCAAATTCCAACACTTAGGGAATGAGACCGGCCAGCTCTTCCCCCCTTAGACAGCCTATCCCAGATAATTGGGAATTTAAAAGAAGTTTCACCATTAGAGTCGCTTTCAGAAACACGTGTGACCAAAATAGCCCGTTACTGGAATAGCTTGGAAATCCAGGCCAGGCCGGGAGGCTGCCAGGTGTCCCCGCAGACAGGCCCCAGCACCTGGTGACCACTGCGGGGCAGCCCTGGCCCCTAGGGGTTCCAGTGCATCAGCAGGTGCCGCATCGGTGCCAACGGCGGGGGCACTGACCGAGAACTTCCAGAAGGCCATCGAAAACGAGACAAAGTGGAAAAACTGGTGTGGGGCAGCAGGGAGGCTGGGGCCTCAGAACTGGCTGCCGGGCCGGCCCTGCGGCCTGCGACACGCAGCACTTCTCGCTGAGCCTCAGGGCGCTCATCCCCAAAGTGGGGATCTAGGAGCCGACCCCCAAGGCAGTGGCTGGTGCGGGGACCAGCACAAGGAAACCATGTAAAACACGGGCGGACCCCAGGTTCGAGCCCATACCAAGCACTTGATCAATGAGAACTACTAGGCGCGGATACTAAGATACCACCAAGTCTTACAGAAAACGGCTTTAAAGATTGGCAACTTAGTTTTAAGACTTAGGAGACAAGGAGGACCTCTGTGGGGGCAATATCTGACCCCCAATCCAGGGGCTGGAGCATCTTGGAAATCCAGAGCTGCTGGGGACAGACTTGTTAAAGTGCCAGGCACAGGCCTCTGACCCAGCTGATGCTCAACAAACGGTGACACCGACCATGGTTTCTTCAGGTTTAAAATAAGACACCTAGAAAAATTACAGAGTCACTTGTGGTTATTCCTGAAATACTGTGATATCAGAGTAAGAATTCGAGAGCCACCAGCAGGGCACCTGGGTGGCTCAGTTGGTTAAGCGTCTGCCTTGGGCTCAGGTCACGATCCTGGGGTCCTGGGACGGAGCCCCTGGGTTGGACTTCTTGCTCAACAGGAAGCCTGCATCTTCCTCTTCCTCTGCCTCTTCCCCCACTCATGTTCTCTCTCTCTCTCTCTCTAAAATAAATAAATAAAATCTTAAAAAAAAAAAAAAACCACCACCACCAAAAACAACAACAAATTTGGGTACTAATTTTTCTTAAAGACGAAAATAGTCCTAAACAGAAGCATCACATGTAAGGCAGAGGTTCATAAAATTCTAAAACCAGGATTAAGAAAGAGTTCCCAGAAACAGGCATTAGCCTCATCAACTTCAGCAGAGAAATGTCTTCATCCGTCATCCCGTTGACTCACCAGGGGGAGGCCGCGATGCCAGGGAGGTGTCTCTGGAGGCCCCGGGGTGAGAGCACCAACCCTTTGCATTTAGTCAAATTCAGTTCCACTTAGAATGGGACACGGGCCGGCTGAATGATGCAGAGTCGGATTCACACAGACGATCTCACAGCGGGAGCCCGACACCTAAACAGAGAAAGCTGAGGAAGGCCGTAGTTTAAAGGTTTTCTTTTTATCCGGGAAGTCTGCAAGGCCCTGACGAGCCACCTGTAAGCGCGACCTTTAGCAGCGCTTACTAGAACCTTGAAGGTAGTCGCTGAAAATGCCGAATTTCCCTTTCCAATCTTCCTTCCATTTTAATCCAGAAATTGCCATCGGCCTGAGTAGTCTCTCTCACGTGGGGCGAAGAAGAAGCAAGATTTACAGAATTCAAGGCAGCCTTGATTAATTCGAGCTGCTCTCTCTTCTAGATATTAAAAAAGGAAGGCAACCAAGACAGTACGTCCATCCTTGAGGCTAAGTCCCTAAGCTTAGGGTTATACTCTTAAAATGAGCCACTTGCTCTCCACTGAATGTCAAATAAATTAACCTCTGGAATACTTGAAATCCCACGCTCCGTGGCTGTGCAGCGCAATACCACCAACACACGCACACACACTCGTCGGTAGAAAGGAAAAGGGGTGGATTGTGTCTCTGGCTTGCTTTCTGCAGTCCCTTGCACCTTGCCCCGGGCGGCGCAGAGCCGTAGAGCACACCCTTTGCAAGAAAGGGGGCACATCTCCAAGCGGGGAGGTTTGGCTGCAGGTGGCTACGGGATGCAGAATTTATGGAAACTTAGCTTTTTATTTATTTTATTATCTTTGCCGAAACTTGTGAGCCTGGCCGGCCTTCCCCCTCTGACTTGTGGGAAGCACACCTGGACGCCTCCCCAGCCTCCCGGCTCATGTTGCAGAGTTAAGTTGTGATGGAAAGACGCCTCCCAGTTCTAAGTCCCTCTGAGCGTCAGCACGGAGGTGTGCTTGGCCCTCGTGTTAGATGAAAATGCTCGGACCCGGTTACAGGCTCAATGTGTTGTTGCGTTGTTGACCAGTTTTCTGAAGGAGAAGGAGAAGAAGGAGAAAGATGAGGAGGAGGAGGAAGAGGAGGAGGACAAGAAGGAAGAGGAGGAGGAGGAGGAAGAGGAGGAGGAGGAGGAGATGGAAGAGGAGGTGGAGAAGAGGAGAAGGAGGAGGAGGAGATGGAAGAGGAGGAGGAGGAGGAGGAGGAGGAGGAGGAAGAGGAGATGGAAGAGGAGGTAGAGAAGGAGGAGGAGGAGATGGAAGAGGAGGGGGAGGAGGGGGGAGGAGGAGGGGGGAGGAGGAGGAGGAGGAGGAGGAAGAGGAGGCAGAGGCGGCGCTCTACCCCACGGAGCCTGAGGCTCGGTCAGTCGCTGGGTTTCCCGAGGAAGGAAGGCTCCCCCAGAGAACCGTCAGGCACAGGCTGGGCCCCATATAGAAGGCCCCCCGGGGTGGGGGGCAGCAAGAGCCCGGGGCCCTCCTTGCCCCCAACACCAGCCGCGGGCTCCTGGGGAAGGCCGCCCCGCAGTAGGACAGCTGGGGACACACTGTGGCTGGGACACGACCAGAAGGGTGTCGTGCCTCCAACGGCCCAATGGGAGGCAGTGCGGAGTGGGGTGAAGGCAGCCCGAGGGCCCACGGGGGAGGACGGGGTGGGCCATGGCGCACAAGACACAGGGTGCAGCACCCTCAGCCCTTCAAAGAAGGACATCCCGACACCTGCTGCCACTCGGGGAGCCTCGAGGACGTTTGCTCAGTGAGACAAGCCAGTCACAAAGTCCCAGATACTCTAGGATCCCGCCTGCATGAGTCGCGTCCGGGGTCAGATGCAGAGGACTAGGGCCAGGATGGCAGGTGAGGGCCAGTGGCCTTTTAGTTCTGAGAGACGGACAGGTTCTGCAGATGGTCATGCGACCGCGTCAACCTACTCCACGCGACTCAACTAGACACTTAGAAATGGTGAAGATGGGTTTGTTTGTTTGTTTGTTTGCTTTACCACGATGAAAAATTATTTTTTAAAATTCCAGGGTTGGCATCACCAAGAAAGAGCCATGCTAGGAGGCGAGGGAATGACTGTCACCACGGCGAGACTAAAATGCGGCGCCCAGGGACCCTCTGAAGAGCTAGACTGGGACTTTGCCCATGAGAGGACACAAAGAAGCCAACGTCGGGACGCGGCCCCTCGGCCCACGGCGTGGAAACCAGCCACGGGCCCAGCCTCACGGCAGGAGCCCCAGAGCTCGAAGGACTATCGTCCTCTTCGCCTTTGCCTTTCTCTTTCTCTAAGGATCTGTCCTTTACCTAAAATCTCACTTCTCTTCCCCTGCCTGTCATAGACGGTCGTTCAACACGGATCGTGGACCTTAACGTCACCGGCCAAACTACCAACTTTTAGAAGACGCGCACAAGACAATCCATGCGAGTTTCAGTCTGCCAAGGAGTTTTTGTTGTTTTTTGGTTTGCATTTTTTTCATATTCCTTCTTCTTCAGCTTTAATGAGCTGCAATACACAAATGAAATCTGTATCAGCGGAGGCGGGCAAGTTGGTGTGTTGATGCGCACACTAGGCTATGAAACGGTCGCCCTAATCCAGCGGGTTCCCCTCCCCTCACCTCGCGTGACGACCATTTACTGTGTGTGTGTGTGTGTGTGTGTGTGTGGTGAAACACTTGAGTTGTGCCCTCTTAGCAAATTTCAAGTAAGAACACAGTATTATTATTTATTTTAAAGATTTTATTTATTTATTTACGAGAGACCCAGAGAGAGGCAGAGACACAGGCAGAGGGAGAAGCAGGCTCCATGCAGGGAGCCCGCCGCGGGACTCGATCCTGGGTCTCCAGGATCACGGCCTGGGTCAAAGGCAGGTGCTAAACCGCTGGGCCCCCCGGGCTCCCCGAGACCGCAGTATGATTAACTACCGTCACAGGCCGTCCATCCGCTCTCGGGACTTACTGAGCCTGCGTTAACTGAAACTTCTCAACAAATACCAAGAGGGCTCCCTCCCGCCACCACCACCACTTTCAACTTGGGCGTTAAATGAGAAAAAGTTCAACCTCCTGCTCCCCAAACAGCGGGAACTAGCCCTCCGATGACTGCATCTGCATCTTTTCTCAACTGTCCACACACTCTCCGTACCAGGCCCTAGTGAACCTAGGCCTCTTGCGAAAAGTAGGAGACAAATTCTTCTTCTTGAAGAGAAGAATTACGTGAGAGCCCTCATGTAAGACGCTTTGCCACATACCTACTGCATATTTTTATTCCCTCATAAAACTGATTTATCTTCTCAACAGAGCAAGGACGTCTCAATTTTTTTCTTTCTTTTTTTTTTTTCCCCCTGACCAATGGGCACTTTCTCTAATTTTTATGGTAGATTGACATGACGCCAAGGAATGATGACTAAGATAGACCATGCAACCCAACTGCACTGGAAAATCTAAGTTCTTCATCAAGTCAGAGGACAACTGCGCCTGCCTCCAATGGGCAGTGTCCTTTAATGCCTTACAGAATGCCCATAGTCAGAGTATTTTTACCACCTGGACACTGAGTTTTCAGCATTATAAAATTTGAGAAAATTCATTCACTTGAAAAAACATTTAACCCGCCTTAACACTCAGCCCTATACTAAAAACAAAAACCAAAAAAAAAAAAAAAAAAAAATTAAAAAAAAAATTAAAAAAAATAAATAAATAAATAAATAAATAAATAAAAACAAAAACCAACAATGTCTGGAAACATGTTTTTCTTCTATTCTACTTTCCACTGTTTCAATGAGCATTTCCTTGGAACAAGCTGCTGTCAAAACTAAATGCTCCCTAGAGGGGGGGAAAAAAAAAAACCAAGCATTCTCTCTGACTTAGGGGCCCCTCTTGGTATGATTTATTTCACCATAAACTAATTCAGTGAGAATGATGGAGCCTGTGCATCGAGGTAACTCTTCTAAAACCCAAACAATTCTCGCACACAAAAGCAACAACAGGTAGCGAAGGAGGCATGAAGCTTACTAAGGCTGGCTGTTTGTGTCTTTTATTTTGTTCATTTTTGTTTCTCTTTTTCTGAAAGCCCAGCTTTTTAATAGCAGGTGTAACCCAACTCAACCTACCCCAAAATTCCCATCTTTCCAGTTCAGACTATCTCCTGCCGTGGAACGACTCCAGATGGTCAGTCAAGAAAATAGTGATGGCAAGCTCAGAGAATTCTACAAAATGTGTAAATAATCCACTAATAAGTTAACTACTGGGGGAAGCAGATAGAATTAAATGCAAAAAATTAATTTTGAGAGAGAGAAAGAAAAACATGGCAGAAAGAACGCAAGCCACAGGAAAGGGAAGGGAGGGAAGGGAGGCAGGAAAGAGGTGGTTATCCTCTAAAGCAGTGACAGTTGAAAACTGTGCGTGCTGTAAAATATTTACGCGTCCTGAGTGCTTTCCCCTCTCCTGCCACGTTGTGCCAACTCACGGCATCTTATAAACTCTTCCAATTTTTATGGTCCTTTAGGTACAGAAGCTCATCAGCTCAAAGGTGAATGGCAACTATTTCACAAGACAAACCTGGGATATTTTTATGGGATCATTGCTCCCAAGACAGCGAGGGAAGGAAGAGGAAAAAAAAACAACTCAGCACACTGACCATTTTTAAGTTTCGATCCCAGCCAAACCTCCAACCCAATCTGACTCTGAGACTGGTCACCTCAGACTCCTTTTGATTTCCTGCACACCAGAACATAACCATGTGACACGTCGAAGAATCAGAGGTCTTGGAAGTCAGTGTTGGCACAGCTGGGCTGGCGGTCCAGCCGTCTTGACGTTGCCCGGGGTCCCGTTCAGGAAGCACAGGGGTCAGTATAAGGATTTTATTTAGACATTATTTTTGACCTTTGGGTGTCGTAACTATGAAGAAAGGTTTCAAAACCACACAATATACTGGAGCATAAAGATCCCTTATGGGATACCTGAAAATAACTTTTGGAATAATGCAAATGTTTAAAGTAGCCTGAAGTGAAACTTCAATGTTTAATCAGCCCAGCTGCCTGTGAAGCTGGCGTTGGGGCTGGGGGAGGAAGTAGTGGTTTCTTTTTGAAGCCTGGCTGCTACCAGGCCAGGAGTGGCCAAGTTGGGGAGGGGGGGCGGTGTGGACTGCCTCTCCCCAGCCCACGTGGCTTCTCTAGAGTGGTAGAGACAAGAGAATTGTCTTTTTGCGTCTTTCCTGAAGGCAGAAGAGAAGTTGGAAAACATGAAACACAAAAGGACGAGTTGGAAAACTTAGGGCTCTAAACTGAAGCATTTTTGTGGCAATTAAATTACAAAGAAACCGAGCCGCTTGTAGCAGAAGGAAGTATGCCGAACACTGAGCAAACAGAGGTGGTTGGAAGTGGGTCTTTTGTTTTCTGCTTTGATAAAAAGAAATTGAGGGCCAAGAAATAAAAGAAAAGATGACCAAGTGGGACGACTTCTCCACTGGGTTATTTCATTTTATGTCTTCGGTCATGAACTACCTGTAACCCAGAAAGTACCCTATACCTCGCAGCTTTTGTTAAGCTCTGTGGTCCATGGTGTGATCACATAGAGGACCCTCCCCCATGCTCTTTCTCAGCTGAAGACTGGCTTCCTACGTCACTAAGAATGCAGAAGAGGAACTTCCATAAATACTCACCTCTCTGCTTCCAGGCCGTCACTTCCCTCCGGTTACTCTGCATGAACCTCCCACTGCTCCGTGCTGTGAGTTTCTCCCAACCCCCCTTCACCACCCGCTATGACCCTGTTTACTGTGTATCCGTCCTCCTTTCTAATAAAACCACTTAAAAGCAGTGTTTCTATCAGCGCTCTTCAGGAGAAATACAAGGAGCCGCATTTGTAATTTTGATTTTTCGAGTAGCTACATTAAATTCTCTTGCTGATAAGAAACAGGTGAGATGAATTTTGATGATATATTTTCTTTAACCAACATCTCCAAAATCGTATCTTTTCAACATATGATTATTATAAAATTATTAGGGTACTTCACGTTCTTTTTGTGATTCTACTCCAAGGGGGTGTTACCCTTATAGCACACTTCAATTACAGTAGCCACAGCTCAAGTCCTCGGTGGCAGCCGGTATCCAGCGGCCCATCCTGGACGGTACCGTTCTGTGCTGTCCCAATCCCTCCTCCCATCCCCTCTTGACTCCACTCTAGTCAGGCTTTCGCCGTCACCACGGTGCTGAAATTGCTTTTGTCAAAGTGCCCAGTAATCTCCATTTCACTCTATCTAGAGGTCAGTTCTCAGCACGTATCTTGCCTGACCTGCCAGCAACATTTGACCCAGTCCATCCCCCTTTCCTGCCTGATAAACCTCCTTCACTCCACTTCCAGGACACCACAGCCTCCTGGCTTTCCTCTTGTCTCACTAGTTGCTGCCCTCAGGCTTTTCTGTTAGTGTACTCTCAGCTCTCTGCCCTGCAAACGACGTCCCAGTGGAAGGTCCCAGGGCTTAGTCCTTCTTTTTGTTCACTTTTCTAGGTCCCTGGACCCCTTGGTGATCTTGTAGGCCTAGCTGTCGTCTCAAGCCAGTATTTCTTCTGAGCCGCAGCCCGCCCTGCAATCTTCATCTGGGCCTGCACGTACATCTCCATCTGGGTGTCACAGGATATCGGACTTAACTCATCCAAAACTGATCTCTTGATCTCTACCTCCTGAACCTCCTTTTTCAGCTGTCTGTCCCATCTCAGTATATGGCAATTCCTTACTCGAGTGGCTCGTGCCAAAAGCCCTGGGACATCGTTGCTTCTCTCTTGCTCATAACCTTCATCCAGTCCTTGAATAAATACTCTCAGCTATGCCTTTAAAACAGATCCAGAACCAGACTGTTTCTTTCCACCTTGTCTGTTTTTTTTTTTTTTAAGATGTTGTTTGTTTGAGAGAGAAAGAGAGACAGCACAGTAGAGAGGAGGAGCTGAGGAAGAGGGAGAAACAGAATCCCCACGGAGCGGGGAGCCTGATGTGGGGCCCCTGGGGTCATGAGCTGAGCTGAAGGCAGATGTTAACCAGCCAAGCCCCCCAGGTGCCCCACCACCTTGTCGGTTTTGCACCCCATGGTAAATGGCTAGCCCATGCTAGGGTAGTCAGTAGTAGGTGAGGGACCACTTCTTGAACCTCTGAGAAACAGGAACTGAAATAAGTTCTCAGTGGCTTATTCCCAAGTGCAGCGGGTGTTACAGATGCTACAGCAATAGCACACAGCTGACGGTAGGAACAGGACAGGCTCAGAGTCGACCCTGGGTAAGAAAGGACACAAAATAGAATGGCTGAACTGTGGTCACTTGCAGCATAACCAGGTAGGAAGCCATGGCTCGGTCCCTGCACTTTGCCACTCTTTATCCGTCCAAAGCCACCAACCTAGGCGCGCCAACCATTATCCCCAACCCGTCTAAGAATCACCATCGCTCTCTCTTGCTTGGGTTGCTCTGATTCTAAAGGCCCTCGTTCCAGTTCCATATGTCATCTTCCCTTCTCCCTTAACGTGGTGTAAGAGAAGGAAAACCTTTGCAGGCTCCTATTTTAATGTTTATAAAACAGCTTTGTGCTCTAATAGTTTTTCTATGTCATTGAATCCAAAAATTTTTTTTATTTTTTTATTTTTTTTTTTTTTTCTGTTTTTCTTCTTTTTTTTTTTTTTTTTTTTTTTTTTTTTTTTTGAATCCAAAAATTTTTAAATCGGGGAGTAGAAATCACAAAGTAGGAGACTTGCAGATTTTACATATTAAAATGAAAATTTTCTGAATATATATAAAAAAACTTGAAAAATATTTAAAAACTGGGGCAGGGTGCCTGGGCAAAGATGATTGAGCATCCAACTTTTGGTTTCAGCTCAGGTAGTGATTGATCTCAGGGTGGTGAGATGGAGCCCTGACTCTCTCCTCTCCCTCTACCCCTCCCTCATGTGCTCATTCTATCCTCCATCTATTTTTAAAATAAATAAAATCTTTAAAAAACACATTAGAAATTACTCAACAAACTGAAAAAATGTCACAGACACTAAGTTAAATGATTAATATTTAAATAGTGTAGTAGAATAGGAAACAGAAAAAAATATGTCAATAATACAAACAGTCCTTGAGAGCCAATACAAGTGGTTAGCAAACATATTGAAAAATGTATTTGAGCATCCCTAAGGAAACAATTCAAAAAATGATAAATCTTGTATTCAAAATTAATAGCAAACATTATTTTTCCAATAGTGATAGAATAAACTGTGATATGTATATTTGGTATTATAGAGGCCATAAAAATGACATATTGCAAGAATTTATGATAGAAAAAATTGTAACTTACATGAAAAGAGTGCGATATTAAATTATATATAATCTTATATTTTAAAATTTCTAAACTTTAAAAAATTATAAAATAAGTAATAATTACACATTGAAAAGATTAGAAGAAAAGTTGCCAAAATATTATTATCTTTGAATAGTGGCATTTTAGACATTGTTGATGTTTCCTACAGTGAACATATATAATCTTTACAGTGAAAAGAACTCCCTTATTTTTTGTAAATAAATGAAATAATAAAAATACACTTCTCATCCTATTGATGTAATTCTCTCTTAAGCTCCATCATTCACTATTAGGCTTATATGGATTTGGTAAACACAAATCCTTTTTATTTATTTAATAATATCATTTTACTGTCTTAGTAGAATCTAAATTATTGCAAACATGTTTCTAAAAAAAATGGACACAGAATGCTGGTGAATAAATAAGCAATCATAGTTTCTTGTTGACTTCATGAAATAAAGAATCTAACCATTTACATCTACATGGATGGAACTGGAGGATATTATACTAAGTGAAATAACTCAATCGGAAAAAAGACAATTATCATATAGTTTCACTAATATGTAGACTAAAGAAACAGTGCAACGGACCATAAGGAAAGGAGGGGAAACTGAATGGGGAGAACTCAGAGAGGAAGACACACCATGAGAGCCTCTTAACTCTGGGAAACAAACTGAGGGTTGCAGAAGGGGAGGCGGGAGGTGGGTGGGTAACTGGGTGACGGGCATTAAGGATGACGTGATGTGATGAGCACAACTGATGAATTATTGAAAACTATATCTGAAACGATGTACTTACTATGTTTTGGTAAATTGAATTTAAATAAAAAATTTTTTAAAAGAAATAAAAAATGCCCCCCCCCAAAAGAATATGCCTGTCATCCCTCCCTGTCCCCAAAGGGACAATAACTAAACAAGGCTTTGGATCCCTGAGGTCTTTCTTCTCTTTGTATTTGAAACACACAATCTCCTTGAAATTCCAGAAGGAATTTCAGCAAATTTTCGAGATGATATGGGTCAGATCTGGGCTTAAAGAGTATAGAGATTGATGTGACCCTTGATCTGAAAAGCTGATATGATAAAACAAAACTAAACTAATGCTAATTTTTTAATCAATGAATGCCCAGTCCATATTAAAAAGTCCAAGTTATTTCCAAAATGTCTTTTTACTTTTTGATTGTTCAAATCAGATCTAAACAATATCTTCTTATTGGATCCAGTAATATTCTCTTAAATCTAAAAGCAAAATATTAAAAATGACATAAATTTCCAATTACAGAAGAATGCTTAAATACATCATAACTGAAAATAAATAATATACAATCAGTAAAAAATAATTTTTCAATTAATTATTATTTCAATTATTTATTGTTTCAAAGACTATTTACTGGTATGGGAAAATGTTCCTGAGATCAAATTAAACGATAGAAAAAAAGCCAACAATTTTTTTCCAGAGGATAAATTCTTCGATATGGGATTTCTGTATCAAAGTGATATATTTAATTCCAGCAACAGTGTATAAAAGAACTCACTTCCCCTCATTCTCACCAGCAATGGAGATACAGATTTTTAAAAATCTTGATGAGCAACAAATTATATCAGCCCATTTAAATTTGGATTTTAATGCTGAATTCTATTCCTGAAATATACTACATTATATGTTAACTAACTTAATTTAGATAAAAACTTGGAAAACAATAAAAATTAAAGAAATTTGGATTTTAAGTTGGGGTGGGGGCAAAAATTCTACATATGTTTATTGGTCATTTTTATTTCTTCTTTGATGAACTACTTATTTCTAGACTCTGCCTTTTTTCTATATAAAAATAGTTTTATGAATATACGATGTTTTTGCATGTTAAGTATATTAATTTCTTATGTTACCAATATTTTCCTTCACTCTATTGCTTGCATTTAATGATAAAAAATTTTAAAGCTAACATATTTTTTGAAAAATCAAACTTTTATATAATCAAAGATCTTTATTTTGCTCCATGTCTTTCCTCATTCTGTTTACTCTTAAAAAGTGTTTTTAAATTTCTTCTAATCTTTTTACAAGTTTACATTTTATATCTAGATCTTTAGTTTATCTATAATGTGGTTTTGCATCAGCTAGGAGAGGAAATCTAACAACATTTTCTTCTAAAATATCAATATCTTAATATATATTTCTTAATAATACATTAGTATCCCATGGATACCATGATGCTGATGCCATCAGTATCAAATCTTAAACTTACATATATACTCAGTATATTCTTAGATTCTTCTCTGTTCTACTGATTTACTTGTCTTTTTCCCTATAAAGTGCCATATGATTCTTATTATAGTAGCTTTAGAGTCTGCTGAAATTTTTGGACAAATGTCTTTTTGCTACTCTTTTTCAAATATTTATTGGCATGTTTTACACATTTTCTCTTCCATAAAGTTTTATATAAATCTATAAAGTTCCTTAAAATCCTCATTTATATTTAATTAAGCATTACACTTATGCATATATTTGAGAAGGACTGACAAAGTCACAACTAAAAGATGCTCTCTGCAACAAAGTTTACAATAGTAATAAATTTAAGTAATCCAAAGTTATTTTAATCAATAAAGGAATGGTTAAATAAATTATGGTATATCCACATATGATAACTATTCTGCAAAGAACACTCTCTAGGATTCATGTTCTTGTCCAGGCCCTTCCCACATTGAATCAGGGTTGACATGTGTGTCCAATAAAATGTGGCAAATGCGATACCAAGTTGTTCTTAAGGAGCTTTGAGGATTCCATCTTGGTCAACGGGAACGTATACTCTGGGGGAAGCCAGCTGCCATGTAAGAAGTTTAGATACCCCGAGACCTTCCTGCTATGAGACATCCTCAGGTACCTACATGAAGAGGCCACGTGGAGGCAATAAAGTGCCCAACCAGTCTCTGCTCTTCCAATTGTCCTAGTTGAGGCACCAAAACCATGTAAATGAAGAAGTCAGCTTAGATACTCAGCTCAGCCGAATGTTGGATTCCAGACCCAGCCGCCATTAAATTAGAGCCACACAGCCTACTTAGTTAACCCATGAAGCTGTGAGGCACAAAATAATTGTGTTGTCACTAAATTTTGGAATGGATGGTTTTGCAGCCAGAGATAGTCACAGCAAAAATCGGAACCCGGAACTGGAGTGCCACCATAACAAAATCCAAAACAGGTGACTTTGACTTTGACATTGGGCAGAGGCCGGGAGGTCTCAAGAGACAGTAAATGAAGGCTAAAAAGGCAGTGAAGATAATCTTATTGGATGATGAAAGAAAGGACTAGTGTTACATAATGGTGAAAAGTTTGGCAATATGTCACTCACGATAATGAGAAAAACAAAAAAGATTCCTAATGAATTGGTGAATTTGGCTAGAGAATTCTAGAGAATTCATCCAAGTGGCCAAATAGTTTCTTTTAGCTACATATGATAAAGTATGGATAAAAAGAGATGAGTCAGGAACAGAGCAATTTTTTAATAGAATTTAAAGAAAATTTATGATATCTAAGATAATCTGTCTCGCAAAAGGGTCTCAAAGTAAGAAACGCCCTCAGGATAAAAATTAAAGATGTAGCTGTCAGACATTTTGTGAAATGCAACACACATACATGTTTTATGAGTGTTTATAAGATACACACATACATGAAACATGTATGTGTGTTATATTTATATGCATACATGATAGGTTTAAATTTTAAATTCTATTTAATTTTTAAGAGATTTATGAATGTTGCTTTCATCTAATTAAATGAGCCCCAATAAGATTCATAGGCAATACACAAAGTTGTTAAGAGAATACTATTCAGAGAAACATCACCAGCTTTGACCAAAGGAACAAAGATAGTTCAAAATGAGAAGAAATCTCAAGGCCTCAACATTTTACAGAATGGGATAGCCACTCAGTTGCAAATAAGGACTTTTTCTTCTGAATCAGGAAAATTGACTCGGAAAGCGAGATAAGAGCCATGGAGAAATGTTTCCAGGTAGTAAGACTGGGTCCTGATATAGCAACTAGCATTACGTGCCTAGTGGAGACTGGGAATTGCTATGGAATAGTTACTATTATATGATTCCAGTTCTCATCTTTTCCATGTTATCCTATGTATGTTTTATAATTATATCTTAAATGTGGGGTCCACATAACTTGTCTCACACAGTGGAATACTATGACAAACTCAGAAGGATGTGATAGACCTGGAATAAAACCTGTATGTAATATGACTTTAATTGAGAAAAATAAGTATTTAATATACATGTTATATAAGTATTTAATATAGTATGATTCCATTTTGATTAAAAGAAATATATATTCATACCTATATTTCTTATGTTTATCAACAGAGAAATAGATACATAGATAGGTATACGGCAGGCATACACATAAATAGATCTTTATAAGCATAGGAAAAATTACTTGAGACCATATACTCCAAACTGCTAATAATGGTTATTTCTAAGGATTGACATGGATAGAAGTGAGACTCTGTTTCTTTATAAAAATTCAAAACATGTGCTGGGATTATAGGTAATTTTTGTTTTTGGATATTTTAGAGATAATTTTAAATAAGATTAAAGTTTAAAACCAACCAGCTGTTATCATATATACACACACACACGTATATATGTATATGTATATATATGTATATATATACATGTGTGTGTTTTTAAATTTACATTTTAAAGCCTACTATATTTACATATAAATACGGACGTGCGTATGTACGTATATATACATAACACCCATATATCTGTGTTAAACTTAAAAGATGACCGTTACATGGAAGGCAGTATGTTCCTTGTTGCTTTAGTTACAACAATACTGGCCATACTTTAAAAGAAAAAAATGATCTTTTTTTAAACTACATTTTTATCATCAAATGAAAACTATGTACTCAACTAAAAAGACTGGAAGATATACGGGCAATCTGCTACAAAGTCACAAAGTCATTCTTGAAAATCCTAATGTTCTGAAAATCAAGTACTGGCAATAATAAGGCTTACCAGTAAACATAAAGGCTAGACAGCCCTCTTAAAACCTATAGAACTTTCTGACAAAAATAATCAAAACAATAGTACAGTTGAGTCTTCTCAGGCATTAGACCCAGCATCACAAATAGATTATTTTTTTCACCCTTAAATACTAGGACTCATAATTCCTACTTCAAGAGTTAAGTCCTCCTAATAGACACCAGTCTCATCAAAACTTAAAAATATATTTAAACTATGGCAATTCATCAAAGAATGTATTAGCATTGTGAATAATTCTTATTATACTTCAGGTTTTTTTCTTGAAGTATATTGATAAGGCTTTTTCAAATTATTTTAAGATAGCTCACTCTTAATCTCTTCAAAATGTTAAAATTCTGGGAAAAAATAATCTCATATGAGGATATAAAACTTCTACTGTGTATGGACACATTTCTCTATTTATCAATCACATATGAGTTAATTGGCATGTAAAGCAACTCATATTATAGCAGAACACTGTGCAACAAAATGTTAATACTAGTTATTCCTGAAACGTGAAACTATGAGTAATTATAATTTTTTATGATTTATCCCTATTTTTAAATTTTTATATAACATGCATTATTTTCCTAATTAGAAAAAGAGGTTGTTGGTTTTTTTTTTTTTTTAAAGAATTGAAACTGTCTCCTTCCTTTGTAATTCCTCACACTCATGGAATATATACTTTGTCCTGTCACCAGTTTCTCTCCAACGGTACCTTCAAATGATTGCCCACTTTGGCCTCCACCAACTTCTTAGTCTTCTTGTAGAATTTAGAACTTAGTTGAATTTAGGAAATAGTTGAAAAATATTCCTCTACATTAGATATGAGATACAGAATGAAGAACCAAGGGGCAGTCCCAGGTCTTCGGAGACTATTTTTACTACAAAAAAACACTTTTGGTGATTCATGGCAATTTCACGACCCGTATTTGTGAGAGCGCCTGCCTCCTGCAGGAGCATCAAACTGTCTTGGCCACTTGACTCTTCTGAAGTTTTCTTCATTGACCAAAGTCTGGAAAATCAGGCCTTCTGGACATGAAATCCTCCAATGGGCAAGTGTACTCTGCTTCTTTTCCAGCTCTAACTTGGCCATGTCTGAGCACTATTAAGCAAAGCATAAAATTCTTTACTTTTAGTGTCATCAGTTGGGAGCAGACAAGGAGGAACAGGCTTGGGTAGGAGGGAAAAAGTTTTTAGTAAATGTAAGAAAGTTGTTAAATTGCAAGAATTTCATAAGCCATCCAAGAAGTGGTTGTTTCTAACCTGCATCCTAGGGATATTAACTCTTCTGAAAATGACTGCTTGATCTCAGCTCCACTTTTGTGAAATAACAAACCCAAATTCTATCATAAGTAACTATGGAAAGGATTATTTTCCTGACCTAAGGACTTGGAATATCACTTTTTGAGGTTTATATGACATTTCTGGAAAAATCACCCAACACTAAATATGGTGCAGGGATTTTAGCCTATGTAATGTCAGGCTGTACCCTGGAAGCCCTCAAATGATGTCAGCCACTGGGCCTAGTACCACAGAAGGACAAGTAAATGAGATTACAACAGTTGGAACAGATGATCCCATGGGCATAGTCCCACCATCATCAACACCACAAAGAATAAGCCCACCTTGCATCAATTCCATATCAGAACACCATTCCAATGATCCTTCCTTGTCTGTTCCAACCCTAATATTTCATTTCCCAGAATCTTTAACTAGGACCTCTAGAACTATTTTTTAATCAAACTTCTATATACCCTGGACCTACTTTCTACCTGCATATTTTTCCCTTGAAGTTACTGTTTCTCCTGTAGCCCTCTTGTACCTGTCATCATCTTACACTGCATGTATCTGTAGGATCAGCAAACTTCTTTGTTCCCCATTGCTGTTTCTAGTTTATTAGCTTCTTATAAAAAATGTTGATCATATGAATTAATGATTAGTTTTGGGATTCAATAATTTGTTTATACTATTCTCTCCACTATCCTGATGCTATCCTCTACTGATCTCTCTATTCCTTTTATTCATCAAAGATTTTGTGACTTTGATCACAGTTTTCTCTGCCAGGAAGCACAAAATCTCTGGATCAGAGAACATCATGTTTATTACTCACAGAGCATGTTCACACTAGCTCCCTGCGCCTCAATCCCCATAAGGTGACATAATGAGAGCCAGAAAGAAGTACCCCATGCAAACAGCAAGGTTGTATACAGGGGAAGGTACCTAAGATGATAAGCTTACTTAGGGTACCTAACACATCTGCCCCGCCTCCCTTCTGGAAGGAAAAAGAGAGAAAGAGAGACAGACTTTAACTCTGGAAGGTAAACAAATCCTCTCTGAGATTCTGGGGGAAGGTCCTTGGGTGTTTACTAACCAGAAATGTAAGCACGTGACCCCATGAAAAGTAAGTCTCTAAGTCTCTCTAGAGTAACACACTGTCTCCAGCTTTCTAAGATATATTTGTTATTCAGTCATCATCTAACCAAATTTGCTAGTGTTCTTTGCTTGAAAAGCCCAGATGGAGCAAAAACGTAAAAATATGCATGGAGAATTATCTCCCAGAATTACCCCAGAACTGGTCATTACTCAAAACCTCTCTATAACCAAAATCATTAAATCGTGTTCCTACTAACTCCTTTCCACCCAGGTTGCTGCGTGGGCTCCTTAGATTACAAATGTTCTTTAATCTCTTTAGGGTCTCTAGTCTACAGACTCTTCTACTTCCTCCCAATCCATCAGGCTTCTTTTTCGAATCCCTCCTTTCCAACTTGAATTTCATGTTACATAATTTCAATAATATGTTTGCCAGTATCCTAAACTCCCTCTTTTTTTGTTTACATTTATATCAGCAGCTGCTAACAAAATGACAATGTTACCTGAACCTCTTTCCCTCTGTGCCTGAGTCCAGATAGACAAGTATTGATGGAAAAAGTAACATATGGAGCATACGGGGATCATGGTGAAGTCATGAACACCAAAACAAATGTGTCCTCAACACATCTTAGCAAGATTCCTACATGCATTTAAATCAGTTCTCTTTCCCGCTTTCTAGTAAATACTTCAAATTTTCTCCACCCTTCTTGGATCTCTAATTTGCCCTTTTATCTTCAACTTCCCTTTCACTCTTTTTTTTTTTCCTTCCCTCTCACTCTTAAAAAATGGCCTCACTTCCTACTTCACAAAGAAAATAAAAGCCGTAAGACGAAGCTCCCATGGTGAACTCCTTATATCTACTCATCGTTCTTTCTCCTCTTCAGTTAGAGTAGAATTAGTCCTTCTCTTTTCTAAGACAATTTGTTCCAATTGCTACATTGGCCTTTCCAGGTACCATCTCTTCTCTCTCCTTCATATTCACCATCTCTTCACCATCTCTTCACCATCTCTTCCCTCTCCTTCATATTCCACATTTCCTCTCACTTGAATCTTTCCTATTGACATTTACACTTACTCAAGTTTCTGCCATCTACAAAGGAAAAATGAAACGATCCTTATACCTTCTAACTAGTCTTTCCACATTTACTTTTGCTGTCTTCCCAATCTATTCCCCCCCACACACACAGCCTCTGTGATCTTTTCAAATTAGACCATGGTCACCACCTCCTAACCCTGCCCCACTTAAACCTCTTCAGTGGCTTCACTAGCCCTTTGAATGATAACCCAAAATCTGCAAATGCCTTATAAAGCCCTGCTGGCCTGACGTGTCCCCCCCTTTCAACTTTAGTTTGCACAACCCTCTTTCCTTACTCTCCGTACTACATTTTCACTGCTCTTCTTTCTCTTCATCAAATGTGCCATTTCGTTTATCCCCAGGACCCTTGTACATGTTGCTCCAATTACCTGTTGTGTGCTTCTTTCTTTCTACATTCTTTACCCCATCCCTGACCAGCTCATCTAGTTCAGAAATTATCTAATTTGGGGAAAACTTCCCAGAACCCCAAATCAGATAATTCTCCTTCAGAGTAATTATCTCTGAAATACATTTATCTTTGTGATTATTTGATTAGTAGTTATGTCCCTCCAGCAGACTATAAACTTCATTAGAAAAGTAGAAAAATCCAGCATGATTCCTTGAAGTTTAGCCCATCATAAACAAAGTATTGAATACATTTCAGATGAAGGAATAAATGAATGAATGAAGACTGGCAAAGAAGTACTCCTCATCCACCCAGCTCCCATGATCAAGACAAATCTTGGTTTTCTAAAGAAGAATTTGTCATAGCCACATTACTGATGTTTAGTTCCTAAAACAAGCTATATTATATGCTAAAGGAAGAAGCAGGGCAAAGAAAGTTAGTGCTGCCTTCTGCTCATCCTCTAACCATCTTGCTAATCCCCCAAAGGAGGGCATTCACCACAAGGCAAAGTAGTCATCTCTGTTTCTATTATTCTTAGTATGTTTGTTGAGTGACATGTCAATTATAGTCCTCTTGCCCCTGATTGCAGGGGTCATTTGAGCCTAAGAGAACTCACTCTTAATCCTGTCTAGAAAACACAATATCATATTCCAGTTTGGTGGTTGAATGTACCAGATGGGTACACATGGCCAAGACACTGCAGGGTTATGAACTCTGTGGGGTCAATATACTCACAGGAGAAAATTCTGAGATTTAAGCTCTTGGAAGAGATGACCACTGGAGCTGAATTTTTAAATATACTTTATGGGATCTTATTTTCAAGTTGCTTCTTCACCATTAGCATGGAATCGGCCACTTAGGGAACAACCTCTACAGGAAAATCAGATGCTTCTCATTTCCAAGTTGACTCCTTAAAAGACCCTGGAGTGAGTTCATCATTAGTTACCTAAAGAATTTTAAAACATTTAATTTAGTGGCTGCAAATGACAATGACAGTAACAATAGATACTCATTATGGATCTTCTTCTAGAAGCCTGGTGCTTCACATAATGTTCACAGCAATCCTGGGAAATAGGAAACACCTTTAGCATTTTGTATATGAGGAAATTGAAACTTAGGAAAGTAATTTTCCCAAAGTTCCTCGGGATATAGGTGAGAAAGCAAGATTTCAAACCCAGATTTGTCTGAAGTAAAAAAATCTTGGTCTTTCTTGATGACACCATGAAGATACCTAAAGTAATGTGAGAATGTGACTTCCAGAATGTGCTGTATTTTTCCATAGTTTCTTCACCCACTTCCTGCATCCTTACTTCAGGTTCATAGGTCTTTCCTTCTCATCCAAAACCCATTGTCACTTTCCTGAAGGAACACAAAATAAGATGTCCTAGAGAAATAGTGGTTTTCCTGGGTTTCCTCCAGTAAGAACTCCCTGAACTTTACCATAAACCACATTGGGCTAAGAAGGCCTCTGCTGTATTTCAAAGCATCTAGAGTCTACTCCTACCACGATACACACTAGGTTATAATGTTTACCAGTTTGTAGTTCTCTACTACAGAGCTTCTGACTAGGATGAAACAAGTCATAGTCACATTTGCATCTCAAGCACTGTGGCATATAGTTGGCAATTTTCTTATTATTAAATACATCAAGACACCTCCTTACTTCTCTCCATATCCTTAAGAATAGATATCATACTTTTTAAAGTAAAAAAATTAAAACTAAAACAATGCAGAAAAAGGTCTTCAGGGACACAATGCCTGCCTAAAGCAAGTTTAATGAAAACAACAGAAAATATACTCCTGATTCCACATTACCAGGCTAACAAGCTTCAGGTAACAAGAAGCAGTGAAGAAGAATTATATAAATATGGAAAGAGATTCCCTCTGAGGCATAGTGTAAAGGAAAAACCTAAAGCTGAGAATGGACATTGAGAAAAAGCCCCCAGCAAACCAACCTCCACCCTAAGCACATAGTATCACTAGAGAAATTTTAAATCTATGATGCATTCATTGTAAGGAATCATAATAATAATAGTCCACAATACCAGCTCAATTCCTGACTAGATTGACCGGTAATCCACATTGAGGCCTAACAGAAAGAATTTATTTCCAGGCATAAAAACCACACTTTAGGATCTACTGTCCTACAGAAGATGTCTAGCCTTCAACAAAAAAATTACAAACATACAAAAATAAAGCAAGAAGAAACAACACACTATTTAAAGTAAATAAATACAACCAGACTCAGATATAACACAAAGTTTGAAACCATAAGGCAGGAAATTTAGAATAACTATAATTATATGTTAAAGGCTTTAATGGGTAAGGAAGACAGTATGCAGTATCAGACAAGTAATTTCAGCAGACAGATGAAAACAACAAAGGAGGTTCGAATAGAGATGCTAGAAAAAAAAAAAACACAGTTACAGAGATGAAGGATGCCATGGAGTGGATCATCAATAAATTTGACACCAAGAAAGAATCAGTACCTGAATATAGCATAATACAAATTACCCAAATTGAAACACACACACACACACACACACACACAAACGATTGAAAAGAGCAGAACAGAACATCCAAAGGATGTAGGACAATGATATGTATCTTTTTTTGTAATTTGTAAACAATTATTTTTTAATTTAAATTCAATTTGCCAACATATAGTAGAATACCCAGTTTTCATCCCATTAAGTGCCCTTCTCAGTGCCCATCACCCAGTCACCCCATTCCCATATCCTCCTCCCCTTCTGCAACACTTTCTTTGTTTCCCAGAGTTAGGGGTCTCTCATGGTTTGTTTAACTGGAATCTTAGAAGAAGAGAAAAGGAGTAAGGCAGGTAAAACATTTGAAGGTATAATGGTCAAGAATTTTCCAAAATTAATGATGGATACCAAAATACAGATCCAAGAAACACAGAGAACATCAAAAAGGATATACACAATACAATGCAAAACAAACAAACCCTAAAAATACCTTCCTCAAACTGCCAAAAAACAAAAATCAAACAAAAAAAACTGTCAAAAAAACAGAGAATAAAATGTTGAAGGCAGACAAAAATAAATGATATATTAATACTGATATAAATAAATGATTGAATAAGTAAACACTGGAAAAGAAAGGACAAATATCCCTTGCAGAAGAATTTCCAATAATTTATGCAGATACTCTCCCCTTAAGGAAAGAGAGTAGAACTCCCCACTCCTAAAGTATGGGCTTTGCATATTCATTTACTTCCAAAAAGTTTAAAAAGAAGGGAATAAATGTAAAGTGGAGAAACCTAACAAACACCACCTCTGCCAGATGATCAAGCCAACATCAACAGTGATATGTCACATTGACAACACATACCCTTGATATGACGGCACAAAAATGTGACTTTACCCCTGCAGTCTTCTCCCCAAAACTCTAAAACCCCAGCCTCACCATGAGAAAAACATCAGACAAATCCAAATCAAGAGATATTCTAAAAAATATCTGACCAATATTCTTCAAAACTATCAAGATCATCAAGAGCAAGGAAATTTTGAAAAACTGTCACAGACAAGAGGACACTAAGGAAATATGACCAAATATAACATGGTATTTTAGATGAGATTCTAGAACACAAAAAGGACATAAGGTAAAAACTCAGAAAATCTGAGTAATTATGGATTTTGGTTAATACTAAGCTATCAATATTGTTTCACTAATTGTAATGATCTATCATACTAATATGAGATACTAATAATAGGGGAAATTTGGTATGGTGTATATTGAAACTGTTCCACAAGTCACAGTTTTTCTGTAAATATAAAACCGTTCTAAAAATAAGTTTTATTAGAGACCAGATAAAGCTAAAGACATATTGCATACAAAGGAACACAGATAAGAACAAACTTCTCATCCAAAACTGTGAAAGCCAGGAAAATATAGAGTGACATCTTTAAAGAAAGATATTTTTTAAAAGTCAACCCAGAATTCTGTATCCAGGAAGGAATTTTTTTTTTAATGAAGGAAAAATAAAGATTCTTTTTTTAACTGAGAGAATTCATTGCCAGTAGATCTGCACTATAAAAATTTTTAAGAATATCTTTCAAGCAGAAAGACTATAATATCAGACAGAAAGTTGGATCTACACAAACAAATGAAATGTGCTGTAAAGAGAATGAATAAAGGTTTTTAAAATCATCTTCATGCTAGTAAGTGTTCTAAAAGATAACTATGTGAAGCAAAAAACATTATCAGTATGTTGTGTGTTTATGACATAGCAAAAATAAAATGCAGAGCATAAGATACAGGATAGAGAAATTGGGAATATACTGTTTTAAGGTCCTTATGCTACATATGAAGCAATATTGTATTATTTGAAGGCAAGCTCAGATTAATCAAAGACTCATGTTGTAAGTAGGGCAAGCACAAAAAGTTAAAATAAGAAAGAAGCATAAATAATAAGCCAATATTGAAGATAAAATGAAATGATAAACAATTAAATTATCCCCCCAAAAGGCTGAAAATGGCAAAATAAACAAAGAACAGATAGAACACATAGAAAATAGCAAGCACGTGGGCAGATTTTAATGCAACCACATTAAAAATTACATTAAATATAAGCAATCTCAACAAAATAATGAAAAGACAGAGATTTTCAGGTTGGATAAAAAAAAAGCAAGATCCAGATTATATGTTATCTACCAGAAATTCAATTTAAATATAAAGATCAATTTAAAGGAAAGGGATAGAAAAATGTATAGTATACCAACAATAATTAAAGGAAAAGCTGGCATACTCAATTAATATAAAATGAAGTATACTACAAAAGGAATATTACCAAGGAAAAAGAGAAAAATAATCTCTGAACAAAGAGATAAATTCTCCAAGAAGATATAACAATCCTAAGTGTGTATTCACTTAACAACAGAGCTTCAAAATTCTTGAAGCAAAAGTTTATGGAACATAAATGAAAAAACAGAGAATCCACAATAGTAGTAGAAATTTCAACATTCCTCTTTTTATAATTGGTAGAACAAGTAGACTGAAGTCCTGATCATTACTATCAACGAACTTGACCTAAGTGATATTTGTAGGATCACTACACCCAACAATAACATTATACATATTCTCTTCAGGTGTAATTATAATATTCAATTAGAGCATATTTTATTCCATAGACAAATTTTACCAAATTTAAAAGAAAAGACATCATAGTAAGAGTGTTCTTTTACCATATCAAAGTTAAATTTAAAAATTAGTAACAAAGATATCTGTAAACCCTCAAATATTGGGAAATTAAATAAGTCTAAATGAGAAGGATCAAAGAGAAGGTCTCAAGGTCAATTTTAAAATATTTTGTACTAAAAAAAATAAAAAATAAAGTATTTTGTACTGAGAGAAAACTAAAAAGTAGCATATAAAAATTTGTGGAATGCATCTAAAGCAGTGCTTAGAGAGAAATGTTAGCATTAAATTCTTATATAAAACATAGTTACAAAAATCCTGTATAAATACTAGCAAATTTAAGGTAGCAATCTATAAAAATATATTTTAAAAGAGGGTATATCATGACCAAGTAGGGTTTGTTCCAAAATATAAGGTTGGTTCAACATTCAAACACAAATCAATATAATTCACCATATTACAAAATAGAGAAAAAATAATATGATTATCTTAATAGATAAAAGATTAGGAACAAGACAAGGATGTCCTCTCTCACTACTCTCATTCAATATCACACTGAAATTTCTAGCAGATGCAATAAGAAAAAATAAAAGAAGGGCATACAGATTGGAAAGGAAGAAATGAAAGTCCCTATTTGCAGCTCAAATGCTTGTCTAAAGAGAAACACAGAATCTACACACACACAAAAAATGTTTCTGAAACTAATAGTTTAGCAAGGTTGTAGGATAAAAATCAATACACAAAAATCCATTATATTTCTGTATACCAACAATGAATAATTGAAATTCAAAATGTATAAAATAACACTATTTATAACACCCTCCTCGCAAAAATATTTAGGTATAAACCTAACAAAACACATGCAGAATAGGTATGCTAAAAGTTACAAAACACTGATAAAAAAAAAAAAAGCAGAGTCTTAGGTAAATGGAGAGATATACCATGTTCATAAAATGGAAGATTCAATATTGTTAAGATCTCATTTTTTCTTAAATTGGAAACTCATTTTTCCTTAAATTGCAAACTCAATCAATATCTCAAAAGATTTTTTTTAAATATTTTTATTTATTTATTCATGAGAGATACAGAGAGAGAGGCAGAGACACAGGCAGAGGGAGAAGCAGGCTCCATGCAGGGAGCCTGACGTGGGACTCAATCCTGGGTCTCCAGGATCATGTCCTGGGCTGAAGGCGGGACTAAACCCCTAAGCCACCAGGGCTGCCCTCAAAAAGATTTCTTTATAAATGCCAAATAGAATAACCAAAACAATTCTGAAAAAGAAAAAACGAAGATGAAAAACTCACTGTATATGTTCTCAAGATTTATGACAAAACTTTGCTTAAAAAGAAAAACGTCATATTTATAAAAGGCTAGATACAGATTAGTGAGACACAATAGAGTCCAAAAAAAAATGCACATGCAAATATAGTCAACCAATTCTTGACAAAAGTGCAATTCCATGGATAAAGAATAGTATTTTCAACAAATCGAATTAGAGCAATGTGTGTATGTATATTATATATATATATATAATACATATATATAAATACATATATATGCAAAAAATGAACCTCAACACATACCTTGCACTCTATTTAAAAATAACTCGAAACTGATGTAATGTAAAGGATAAAACTAGAAAATTCTCAGAAGAAAACATAGGAGAAATCTGTATAACCTTGTGTTAACCAATGAATTCTTAGATATACCACAGAAAGGCCAATCTGTAAAATAATATATTTATATGTTGTACCATATCAAAATTCAGAACTTTTGCTCCATAAAAGATACTGTAAGGGAATCAAAAGGCAAGTCAAATACTGAGAGAAAATATTTATATATAACATATCTGACCAAGGACTTCTGTCAAGAGTATATAAATTCTCAAAACTTAGTAAGAAAACAACTTTACAAATTGATAAAAGATCTGGACATACACTTCACCAAAAAAAAAAGATACCCCGAAGGCAAATAAGCACATGAAAAGATATTCATATCATTAGTCATCAGGGACCCAAATTAAAAAGGAAATACCACTACTTACCTACAAAAATGGTTGATTGATTGACTGATTTTGAGAAAGAATGAAAAAGAGAGAGAGAGAGGAGGGAGAAAGAGAATCCTAAGCAGGCTCCACGCCCAGCACGGAGCTCAACGTGGGGCTCGGCCTCACAACCCTGCGATCACGGCCTGAGCCAGAATCAGGAGTTGGTGGCTCTACCAGCCGAGCCACCCAGGCGAGACCCCGGATTATTTAGATCAAATAAACAAACCGACAATACCCGGAGTCGGTGAGGATGCTCTCGGATCTTGCTGGTGAGAAAGCGAAATGTCACAGCCCATTTGGAAACCAAGTTCACCGTTTCTTACAAAGTCCACCCTGGGCTGACCATATGGCCCCGGGAGCTCACTCTCAGGGTTCTGCCCAAGAGACGTAAAATCCCACGTTCACAAGAAAACCTGTGCACAAAGGTTTTACGGCTGCTTGCTTCACCATCACTCCAAACTGGACGCCGCAGCAACCACGAGGGTGAGTGGATGCACAGACTGTGGCACGTCCCTGCAAAGGTTTGCTACCAGGCGGTGAAAAGGAACAGCCAGTCCACCCCTGCACGCAACAGCACAGAAGAATCTCGAAGGGGTTTTGCTAAGAGAAGAGTCATCCCCAGAGGCTGCACGCTGCACATTCCCTTTACATGATCTTCGGGAAAAGGCAAAACTGCAGGATGGAGCCCAGCTCAGCGGCTGCCCACCCTTGGAAGACAGAGAACGCACGTGGACCAGCGGCGTGAAGTCATTTATTGAAGCCACAGAACCCAGTGTCTGTGGATCGTGGTGGTAGAGACGCGGCACTGAGTGTTTGCTGAACCTGTACGTCCCTAAGGGTGCATTTTACAGTTTGCGGAAAATAAGAGGTCCTTCGTTCCAAGGAGAAGCTCGAATTGAAGAAAATTAAAAAAATTCGGATCTGCTCTAAATCTGGTCATCCTACAGAAGGGGTCCTGCCCCCAAGAAAAGCCATGGCCCTATCCCCAAGTCCTGGGGGAAGCCATTTAGCTCTGCATGTCACAAAAGCATTTCTTGGAGGGGGACGGAGTGTACTTGAAGATAGAATAATCGAATGAGGTACGTCCCCACGCTCCCTCCCCACTCAGAGGCCCTGATAACACACCAGCGCCGCAGACCGTTTGGGCAAACCTAGCCCTTTCCCTCTTCAACAAACCGAGGACTGGCAAGCCTATAAATGTGCTATTTCAGCTGTTTTAAGCAGCTTATCGTGATTTTCTGAGTCTGGCCTCAAGACTCTGGATCCCTTCTTAATAACATTTAATGCTACCATTATGTAATTGAATCCATTTTGTCCGTGTAGTGGGAATATCATTAAACTGTAATTCATTTCACTGTCTTCGAGCTTTCAGACCCTCAAATCCCAGAGTCCAGAACATCAGGAACTTGAAGCAGGGAGCGATCCTAATCCTTTCTCCTCCCGCCGCCCCCTGGGCCAGGCTGAGTTTCTGCAGCCTGCGGTGTAACCCACTTCATTACCGACAACACCCCGGGGTGCCTCAGGCCCCGGCCCCATCTGCAGGCCGCGTCCCCGTGGGTTAGTGCCTTAAACCCCCTGATACAGACCGTGACACCCGCTCCCCATTTGCTGAGTCTCTGTCTGGGCCCAGAGCATTCCTGGACACGCCGTCATGTCAGGAGATGGTACCTTCTCCGACGGCTGCGCCCTCGACGTTAAGCACCTGGCACCTTGCCACCTAACGTGCAAGTAGCCACAGGATTATTGGAACCACATGTTCATTAGCGACGTTGGCACCGGCTCAGCCTCCACTGTCCGAGGCTAATGTTCTATATTCCATCATAGCCCAGGCGCGGGGACAGCGTAGGATACAGTTCGGGCCCGAGAACAAACAGTCTTCTTTGACGAAATCCGAGTCCTCAACTGTTAGAAACACGATCCGGTTTCTATCTTGACATATGTCTGCACTGATGTTTCAGAGAGGGACGTGTTTTGAAAGAAAACACCGTTCTTGCACTGTTATCTTTGCAAAATTGTATTGATTCTTTCCACCACTCGCGGGGACAACCGGAGTCCGCCGGCTTCTTGCTGTGCTAATCACTCCATCCCTGGAGATTCGTGCAAGAGTGTTTCACTTAATATAAAGGAGTGACTCAGAATCGTTGCTTTCAATTAAGAAAGCCTGAGAGAGTTCTGAGAACAGTGTTCTCTTCTTCTGGAAGCGGAGGGGGGAGGGGGTACTTGGACAGGGAGGGAGGGAAGGAAAGAAGAGAAGAGACAAGAAAAAAAAAAAAAAACATAAGCAGAAAAATGACTTGTGCACTCGAAATGAAATCATCAGTTCCATGCACTATTTTCATCAAATTTAATTCAGATTGCCCAAGTTCTCAGCCTTTCAGACATGATTTATTTACAATGCATACTTGCTTTTTGGGTTCCATCCTGATAGAGAGACGTGCTGGGTTGTTTTTTTTTTTTTTTTTGGACCTTTTTATTATCATTTATTCTCATGTGTGTGCATCTCACACATAGGTCAGGGGCTTTTGATTCCCCCGTATCTTTTACTGGAGAAGCAAACCCCTCTCCCAATGTGTGTTCCATAAAGCCGCCAAAAGCATTTGTTTGACCCCACAAGCTGTATTTTTCTTCCTTTTTACAGAAGTTTTCTACAGCAAAGCATATATTCAAGCCCCTTCTTGTTTATGTGTGGCAACCTTAAAGCAGGATTTTGCAAATTTAGAAACCTACGTTGTGGGGAAACGGATTAAAGTGTTTTTATGTTTGCTTCTGGAAATCATGGCATCGAAGGCCAGGTTTTTCCCTCCCGGATGATCCACGAAGTATCACAATCCTCCCATGTATGGCCAGATCGACCATAATAAAATATTTTCCAGAAATCCGCGGGGGATCTAACCTCACCAGCTTCTCCCCAGCGCGGCTGTACTCCAGCCAAAACCAAGTACTCTCAGGTCGGAGCAAGCGTCCCCCGCATGGGCCATACTGGTGCGGGCCCACCCGGCGGCCTTCCCGCAGGAGGTCACACGGCCCGGGGGCGTGCACCGTGGCCACCGCCACCTGCCCCAATGCAGTGCAAGCACGTGGGTCCAGTAAATCAGGAGAAAGAAAGAAAAAAAATCTTTGAAAGGATTCGGTATTCCATTTTTTACAAAAACCATTAAAATGATGGCAGATAAAGTCAGGTAGCAGCGAGAGCCACCTTCGGGGATCTCCTAGGTGTTTGCAGAGCACTGCTTGCTGGCTTTCTTCTGACTGTGTCAGGGGCCCCGGCCTTCGGGGCTGGAGGCCTTGCCAGGCCTTCCTGTGGCCCTGGTCCCCTCACCCGCCCCGCCCTGGGGGACGCCCAGCTGTGGCCTGTCCCTGCGCTCAGGCACCCACCCCACGCCGTGCACCCTGAGCCCCGCGCCCACAGCTCCCCAGGGAAACCCTCCCTGGTTCACTTCTCTCCTCGGCTCCACGTCGCACAAATGGAATTCGGAACCGCCTGAGGCCACGCGCAGGGTCAGGGCGGCCTTGGGGCCCTCTTCTCGCACGATCTGTCCAAGGGGCCGAGAAACGCGTCTCTTGTCCCCTTGCCTCCGGCGGGTGTGAGGTCATGGTGCCCGCGGTGGAGGGCACGCCAGGGAAGGGATGCCCCGGCACAGATGTGCCCCGGGCCAGCCACCAGGACAGGTGAACCCCGGGCGGCCAGGACAAGTGCATCCCAGGCCAGGCTGCCAGAACAGGTGCGCCCCAGGCCAGGCCACCAGGATAGGTGCATCCCAGGCCAGCCACCAGGACAGGTGCGCCCCGGGCCAGCGGAAGACTAGAGGGGAGCTCCCTGAGCCCGGCCAGGGCCTCACTCTCTGTACCAGTCGCGCCCTCCCTTCCAAGCCCGCCTGGGGCCGCGGGTGGTGCACGGCCACAGGGTGTGCCACCAGCAGATGTGCACACGTGGCAGGATGCTCACTTGCACAGAGATGCCGGAGGCCCAGGTGGATGGCCGTGGTGGCCCCGCCCTGCACCCTTGACCCAGTGGCTGTGGAGGCCACGGTGGCCTTCCAAGCCCTGACACACGCAAGGTGGGCCACAAGGTGGGCCGCTGCTTCCTCCTCCCCAGCCTCCTGCAGACACGGGCCAGGCTCCAACCCAGACGGCAGGTGCAGAGGGAGCCACGTGCAGGCCCCACCCGCCCCCCAACAAACGACACCGCGTTCATTCAACAGGCATTTTCCTGTCTATTTGGGCAAAATGACAGCTTCAGATTTTAAGTGAAAGACAACTTAAAAGATGAGCAACTATTGTTTGTCTTTTGGTTTGGTTTTTTTTTTGTGGGGGGGGGAGCAGGGGGAGAGGAGTGGAAAATCAACATCAAATAGTTCACATACAATATTTGAACGAGCTAAGTAGAAACATCGAAATCAAATTACTTTTAAGGCACAAATGATTCGTCAAATAAGAGGGACGGTGTTCGGCGTGGTGCGCCTGGGACTTCAGTGACCCCCAAACGGGCGCTGAAGAAGTTCTCCCGTGCCTGGTTGACACCTTCCAAACCTAAAGTCTGACCCCTGTTTTAAGGAAAGAGGCACTCCCTAATTTTCCTAAAATCACCTATGCAAAAAATGTCAAGTGTCACTCAAACCCAACGCAGAAGCAGAGTAACAGCCTCTCAGGCATCCAACACTCAGTTTCTACAGCTATCAACCTGCCACCACTTTTGTTCGTCTGTCCGTCCCCCAAGCTGCTTCCGCCTCCCCTGATTATTTGAAGCACATCCAAGAAAATGTATGATTTCACCCGTGAATCTCTCTTACTCTGGGATTCTTGGGTAAGAAATAAAGATCCTTTCTTAAAACAAAACTGCAGGCAGTACCATGACCATACCTTAAAAAGGTGTAATGTGGATTTCCTAAAGGCATCGAACATCCTGTGAGTGTTTCTTTTTTTTTTTTAAGATTTTATTTATTTATTCTTGAGAGACACAGACGCAGAAGGAAGGAGAAGCAGGCTCCATGCAGGGAGCAACTGGATCCCAGTACTCCAGGGTCACACCCCGGGCCAAAGGCAGGTGCTAAACCCCTGAGCCACCGGGGCTGCCCACCTGTGAGTGTTTCAAGGAGCTTTGTCCTCCTGACTGAGATTCAGGTAAGGTCCTTACCTGGTGTCTGGTTGACCCGTTGCCTTAAAGCCGGGTGGCTCCGCTCCTCTCCTCGCCGGCTGCTGCTGTTACCGCTTATCGTGGTTGAGAAGCTTGGATGGCCCCTCCGGCCGCTGTCCTCACTCTGGGTTTTGCTGACCCCATCCCCACGGCCTCGCTGAGTATTTCCTGCTGTTCCTTGTGCCCCTGTAAGTGGCGATTATTTGCCTGTAACGCCTCCGTTTTTAGAAGCTCACTTTATGTAACAATCTCTTGTCCAGGACACAACTTTGAAAATACGGGTCTTGCTTTCCTTAGAGTAGATCTTCTCTGCCAGGCAAAATTTATATGTGTGCTGTTTGTATATCAATCTTTTCTACTGTTGCTTCTGAGTTTTAAGTCACAGAAAAGTTTTGTTCGCTTTGTATTTTTGTATGGTACCGGTAGGGTGTGGGGTTTTTTTTGGTTGGTTTTGTTGTTTTTTTCTTAACTCTCTGATACACTCAATGATGTGCAGTGTGAAGAATGGTTGCAGTTTATCTTTTTGCCAAAGGCCACTCAGCTCTCACAACACTTTTTATTTTTTTTTATTTTTATTTTTTTAATTCACAACACTTTTTAAAAGTGTATGTCTTTCCTCACCGATTTGCATGTGTAATGGAACCTGTTTCTGGATGTTCTAATGCATGAGCCCGACTGCGTATTCATGTACCCAAACGCCTCTCTTTGTAATGTGTTTTATTATCAGCTTGTTCTAGCTCCGCTGTTTTGTTCTTTCCCTGGCTATTCTTGCGTGTTATTCCAAGTGAACTGTTCAACTCGTCTAATTGATTATAAAAATTTAAAAACCTGATGACATTAAAGGTATAAACTAATTTAAAGAGAGTTGACAGCTTTAAAACATTGAATCATCCTATCCAGGAACATAGTATGCCTTTCCATTTGTTCAAGTTTACTTTTGTATTTTGAGGGAAATGCGTGTAAGTTCTCTTTATGTAGTTTTTTAATATGTCTAGTTTAATATACACCTTGTTTTCTCTTTTATTACATTTCTTTTCATTTTGTTCCATTTTATTTTATCATATTTTATTTTATCGGCTATTATAAGTGAAGTTTTCTTTTCTGCTACATATATATTTATTATAAATTATATATATAAATTTTAATATTTTTAATAATTAAATATAATTTATATATAATTTAATATATTAATATATTTCTATATATAAATTATATATAATTTTTATTTTTATGTATGAAAACTTTATTTTTGCATACTGATTTTATAATCCATCACTCTGAAATTATTTTAATATTTATAATAGTTTTTCAATTGACACTTTTGAGATTTCCAGATGTGAAACCCAATATAATCTTGCTTTTTCAATTCCTTACTGCTAATTGCCTTCTTTTGTCCAATTCCATTGGCTGACACCCACAACACAGTAAAAATGGTGGTGAAGGTAGTGAGCATCATTGTCTTATTCTCAACTCTGACTTTTAGAAGAAAACACACTATATTTATCCAGCAAGTAAGAGGTTTTAACACCGAGGTTTATAAAATGCTATGTTTTTAAAATATCACAGATTCCTATTTTATTGAATGTTTTGTAACATGAAAGAACATTGTATTTTGTCACACACCTTTTCTGCAGGTACAGAGATAATTATAATATTTTCCTTATTTCTTTGCATTTCCCAATATTAAATAAGCTTCGTGCTCTTGGAGTAAACCCTGGGTGGTAATGATACATTATTTTTTAATATGCTGTTAAATTCTGTTTGCTAATATTATATTTATGAATTTCTTTTATCACTATCCATATGTGATATTATTCTGTAATTTTCTCTTTTTTGGTGAAGCCCTTGGCCAAACTTAGGAGTCAGTATTTAAATATTTATATTTGCAATAATATAGCAATGAAATTTATAAAACAGAAGAAGAAAACACAGACAAAATTATGCTAATTCTCTCAAAGATAGATCACAATTCTCTCAATCAAAGATAGATCAAGTGGATAAAAATAATAATAATAGGATATAGAAGATCTAATTTTCTAAAACAAATTTGAAAATCTTCTTTCTCTTCCTATGTCTTGGTTTAGTTTATCAGAATTCTGATCATTTTATACTTGAAAGTTTTTATAGAATTCCCTTGTGAACATTTAAGAGCCTGGTGCTTTTTTGTAGGGGAGCTCTTTATCTACTTTTCTCCTTCTTCTAAAGTAATAGATCAGCTTATTTTGTCTCTATTGGGGTCAACGCTATGTCATATTTTCTTAAAATCTACTTTTTTACCTAGATTTTCAAATTTATATGCATAGAATATGCAAAATAGTTTATGATTAACTACTTGGATATTTCTTTCACTTTGTCATTTCTAATTTTTACTATTTGTGGGGTATTTTTCATTTCTTTCTTGACTCCATTAATCTATGGTTTGTCAATTTTGTTGATTTTTTTTAAAGATTTTATTTATTTATTCATGAAAGAAAGAGAGAGAGAGAGAGAGAGAGGGGCAGAGACACAGGCAGAGGGAGAAGCAGGCTCCATGCAGGGAGCCCGACATGGGACTCGATCCCGGGACTCCAAGATCACCCCCTGGGCCAAAGGCAGGTGCTAAACCGCTGAGCCACCCAGGGGTCCCTGATTTTGTTGATTTTTTAAGCAAAGTTTGTGGTGTTTTGTATTTTTTTACTTACTGAGCTGTTCCACGTTTTTTGGGTTTTTTTTGGTTTCTGTCTAATTAATTTCTGTCTTCATCTTATTATTTCCTGCTTTTTGTTGTTGTTTTAAGTTGGATTTTTCATTTATTTTCTTTTTTTCACTTTTTATCATTGTAGGTATTTTTAAAGTTACAAATTTTCCTTCGATAACTGCATTGACTGTATACTATAGATGATAAGTCATGTTTTCATTATCCTTACTTTCAAAGATTTCTCCAATTTAGTTTTTTCCCCTTTTGACCTGAAAGTTAATTAATAGCATTTTTATGGAGGTTGTGCTCATTTCTATTTTATTGCACTATGAACAGGGAATTTTATTTGTAATTTTTCTATTCTTTGAAATTGAATGAGATTTTCTTTGATGTTTAGACATAGCAAAGTTTTGTAAATGTCTCACATGGATTTATAAACAAAGTGTATTCTTTATTAACTGGATTCAGAATTGAAGATTTATCTATAAACTGTATCTTGATGATTAGGTCATTTAGATCTTCTATATCCTTATTAATATTTGTATCCACTTGATCTATCTTTGATTGAGGGACGTATGTTAGAACCACCTATTATTGGCATCCTTTTGTCTACGTTTTCTTCTTGTTCTGTTTTATAAATTTCATTGCTATATTATTGCAAATATAAACATTAATGACTATTTTCATTGTGGATTGTAGGTTTTAGTATCACAAAACTTTTTAGGTATATTGCCTGTATACAACAGTATTAGATTTTGCTGTTAGACAATCTCAGTTTTTATTCATTTTATTTATTCACTGGTGTGCCATTTACATTTACCAATGTATTCAACATATTTATCTTCAACTTATATTGTGTTCTTTGTGTGTATGTACTGTATATTCAGTCTTTCAATATGTTGTCTCTTTTTTGTTTTTTAATGTATCTTTCAAAATCTAGGAAGCTTTATATTTTAATTCTAATAATTACCTTTATACTATTATCCTTAGCTTTCTTTCAACTTTTTTTTTACTATTGTCTATTGGTTCCCTATTCTACATATGACTGAAATTAGCTAATAAAAACTTATACCATTCTTTATATTTCTTTAGTATCTAACTTGAAAAAATTTCTTTTTATTCCCAATTTTATCTGTAGGATCATTAAGTGGACTTATTTTATCTGCATTAATTATTTCCTGGTTATCTCTCAAATTCTTTGTAACTATACTTATCTACATCATCAGATCATACAGCCATTATGTATTATAAAATGTCTCCCCTATAAATATTATGTAATCTTAATTCATTAGTTGTTTATTTATATCAAATGCTTTCATTTCATTCTTTCTGGTCATCTTAGTTGCCTTAAGCTTGTTTTTTAGTAGATGCTTCATAAAGTCTCAAAAAATACAATATCCTAAGAGTTTTTTTCTACAGTCATAATAGTCTATGACCTTTATAACTAAATGTCAGTTTGACAAGTTATAGTATCTTTGGCTCATATTTCAATTACTGACTCACTTAAATGTGTTACAATGAAGTTTTTGCTTAGATGACCAAAGGATTGTTTCGTTTTATTTAAAGTCCATAGTTCTGATGAAATATATATTTCAGTTCATTTCCCCAGGTTTGCAGTATTACCTTTTATTAAGTACTTTCAAGTCAGGAAATTTTTTCTTGAATCATACTCTTCAGTACTTGTTCTCTTCTATTGACCTGATTCTGGTAACTCCTATTATATATATGTTGCATTTCCTTTGCCTGTTTTTATAGCTGTCACCTTCTCTTTAGTCCTTTTAATCCCTTCATTTGTTTTTATAATATTTTCTTCTTTTCTTCATCTGTCTTAAGGTGCTTATTGCTCTTGAGTTTCTTCTAGTTTAGATTTCATTACTGAACTTGTTTTCCTAATTTTATTGCCAACTCTTCCTAATTTGTCTCCAATATTTCCAAATATTATTGTTTTCCAATCACTTTATCTCTGATGTGATTCGACCAGAGATGTGACACAATTAAGATTTGTATTGTTCTTTCATATCTATTAATGACTTCTCAATTTCTTTTGCCTCATTTTGAAATATTAGGTTATTTTTATCAGTCATGTAGGGCAGTCTTTCTGGAGTGACTTCACTGTCTTTAGATATATTACTCTATTTCGTCTATTTTTTTCTTATATATAGGATGTTACTGTAATCCTTTTCTGTTCCTCATGTTAAAGTGAAATGAGTGTGCTTATACTTTTACAGCAGTAATGGGGGCTTAAATTTACACTCTAGTACAACTTCTCTTTTTTTTTTTCCATGAATGCTCTCAAATTATGGCCTATGAAATTTGCCTCTTCTGCTCCTCCACCTCACTCTTGGTGGGATCTTCTCTTTCCATGCCCCTATAGTGTCCATCCTGCTCGATTTGAGTCCTGCTTCCAGCATCTCAGTGCAGGGCTTTGTTCTGAAAGTGAGCTTCACTTGGTTAGTTTCAAGAGTTCACAGAGCCAGAGACCCATAGCAGCATCTGATCTTACCATGGCCTCACTGCACTCACCAAGAATTGGGTCCTGCAAAGCTCCCACCCAGAATCCAACAAGAGTCTCAATGTCTTCCCTCCGCTTTTTGCAGTTTTGCTGATACCATTCAACTCTTTGCTGTCAGGGTTTTGTCCCCACGTGCACATGTATAAGGGCACATATTTTGTTGTTTTGTTGTAGGGTTCATCTTTGTAGTCTTGGTTTTGCTACTTTGCCTGTGCTTACTGAAGAATTCAGGGACAGCCATAAAGTATATTGCTATTGCTGCCATCTCCTCAGAATTATTATTTCTCTAATTTCTTATATAACAGATCTTAAAAATAAAGTCACTTTTCATCTATACAGATTATATCTCATCTCTGCATCTATGAGACAGCTAAGGAATAATAAAAACTTAGAATATAATAAAAATTTAAATAAAACATGCTCTGTATCTGTACCTAAAATGACTGTGAGTTATATTTTTCTAGTTATTTTTGAATATTCTAGGTACACAGACATACGTTCAATGTTGGCTCAATGAATGCTAATGGTATTAAATTCTTTACTTCTCTACATGGTCATTCTTTTTAATTGCTTTAGATTTTCTCTAATTTACTCTCTAGCCATTTTGTCATAGAACAGCAACTTTTTCCAGCATACAATGTGAGATAGTCTCCCCAGTCATTGGTAATAGTTTCCCATAAATAAATGGCTTGGATTTGTTGTAAGATTAAATGAGTTAAGGTATATAGTGTATTTAGAACAGCTAACAGAAGTTACACTTAGAAAATGGTATATAATACATAAATGTTAGTTACTATTATTATGATAAATATTATTTGTCTTGTTTTTTATCACGGGAACATATGTTCCAGCCCTTCCCCACTTGACCTTCTACTATAGTATTGGAAAAGGGAATGGACTATGTGTTTCAGAGAACATTACTTTTGTGTAACATTTAAAAATACTGTGTTCAAAACCAGTTCTATTATTGACCAAAAAAATTTTTAGAAGATCCAGATTAAAGGAAAACAAGATTTCACTAGATCATTGTAGTTCTCTGACAATGAATCCAAAGCACTTCTATGTCACTGTGTTTACCCACTCTCTCATTCTTCTTCCTACTGTACTGTTCCAAGAATTATCAACACTTGGAGTTCACTCTCAAAGATACCATACTCAGGCTTAATATTCACCTCAGATATAAACTTAGCATACTTTTCTTTGCCCCAAAAGAAAGAATGGATAGAAGGGACACAGAAGAAGATTCTGGGTTTTGGTGTTTTTAAAAAATGGAATTTGCTTCTACTGATGTCTGTATAATCAATATAATGTTTGACCAGCTAAAGCTTTAATTCTAAAGAGGGTTAGCTTATAAAATCCAGAATGCAGAGTTCATGGTAGTCACCTACATTATCAGAAAAGATCATGCTCCAGAGTATCTATTATAAGTCCCTCATTTACCAGCATCTGAATGAGCAAGCTACTTGGTACTGATTAGCATCCATAACGTCAAAAATGATCTATTGGTTAAACTAGTGACATATTAGAAACAGGCTTTCATTGGTGACATTAGAAGTACCAAGATATGTGAATTGGCCACAACAGTTCAAAGACACTTGCATGAATGGAGTTTGAAAATCCAATGAATCTTGCAACCTGGATGATAGGAATTAGTCCTAGTTCCAGTCATTAGTTTAAGAGGATTTCTGATTTCATGGTACCTACTAGAGGGCACAATATCCTGACCCTCAAATATCATGCCTGCTTAGAGTAAATCTTTCATACAAGATGTGGTCTGAGTGCCAAAGAAGAGTTTAGATGTCATCAGACTTACAGAACAGGTTATAAGAACTGTTTTGTGCCTGCTTGCTTGCTAATGAGAGACAGGATAATAAATGTATGGAGAAAGAATCTCTTATGAGACTTATTTTTATTATAGCCATGTAGGAAGTTTGTGGCACAGTAGCTTAAGCCTAGCCACCTCCAATTTCTTCTGTAGCTCTTACTACCTATCAGAAAACAAAGTAGACAAAACTCCAAGTGTTGTGAATTAATCAAAGTATTACTTTCAGAACTGGTGAGTTGCCTGTAATTCAAGGAATTCAAGAAGGCCATTAGTCTTGACAAAGCTTTGCCTACTAGAACAATATCAGAGAGTTGTTAAAGTACTTCCTTAGAGTAATTTTAGGTTTACAAAATAATTGAAACTAGTATAGAGAATTCCCACATACTCCACATCCAATATCCCCATATTATCAACATCATACATTAGCGTAATACATTTGTTACAATTAATGAACCAACACTGATACATCATTAATAATCAATTATCGATACATTCCTGAATTATTACTAATAACCAAAGTTTATAGTCCATACTGTAACTTTGGAAGGAAGTCTCTGTGCAGATCATACCTAAGGAATGGGAGCTATGCTCTCACTCCTCAAGAAGAAGTGAATATCTACATAAATTATTTGGAATTCTTCTCCATAGGGTCAAAGTGTTTTTTAACTTGAGCTTTTATGATACTGTGACTTAGCTTTAGGAATCCCATCACTTCCACCGATGTTCTCCCTTGTTTTAAATGGTTGGAAATATTTTCTAAATCTCCTAGGTAATTATCAGCAAACGATTTAATACTTCACCGATTACATTGATTGTCAGACAAAATATTAAGAAGTCAAAGAAATGGCTAATAGTCTAATAAAACATAAACACCATCCTTTCTATTACTGATTTCCTGGGTGTGAGAACAGCATCATTACTAAAAGATATACACGGAGTACTCGCCAAGAGGCAATCAGATCCTGAGGAAAACAATTCTATAACACTCTTGCTTGTTTACTGCAAGGCAGTATAAGCCATCCAAAGACATAAAAATAGAAAGAAATCAGCAAGTGGTATTTTCTTCTGTTTTTGTTTTAGGAACAAGAACTCAGCTATGATAATTCCATAAATTTCCAGCACTTAAGAAAACATACTAAAGTACTAATTTAGAGGCAGAAACCCAGTATTTAACCATAGAGACACAAGCTTGTACAATAACTTGATGTTCTATAAATATCTCTCGCTTCTTGCTCCAGGACTGTCAGATGAGGGCTCTCCATGAGAGCAATATGGAGGAGATCAAAGGTCAAGAGTCCAATCGTGAATTCCCAAAGGAGGAGACAAGATCCTGGAAGGTCTGGAATTTACAGCTGTCTGTTACATGCCAAAAAGACACCAAAAGCAAAAGGAGAAAGTCTGGATAAGCAGAAGAATGTTATTTTCAGAAAAATGATTATTTTAGACCTGAACTTAAATATTCCCATTGCCCTCGAAAAGAGGCTTAAGTTAAAATAATTCTTTATGGCCTCAAAAGTATATTCATGCACAGATCATTCACTGTCAGGCATGAGTGGCTGGATAAAGTTAGGATATAAAAAATAGTTACTATGCTTTCCCTCACCTATTTTAAAGTATTTCTTGTCCTTTCCTCTAACATGAGGATAGAACATTTTTTTTAAAAAAAATTGACTATTTTAGCCAAAAATAGAAAAATTATGTTATATTTAACAATATGTGTGTATATGCATATGTATTGACAATAAATGGGTTTTTGTTGCCTACTTCGAGATAAGTTCAGGTACAGCAGTGATGGTATTATAACAATAAGATCTCCATGTATCAGCACTTTACAATTTAAAAAATATTTTGACATTTATTATACATATATTCAACTTTAGAGACCATAAAAAGATGTTACTATTATTCCTATTTTACAGATAAGGAGATAGGCTTGATGAGGTTAAGAGACTAGCTCAAGGTTTGAGAATTGGAACCCCAGCTCATCAGGAACCCAGCTCTTGAATTTCTGATCCTGGAATTGTTTTTACTGCACCATCCTGCTTTTCTTTGTATGTGCATAAACTGAGATTGTCCCAGACAAAAAGTTTGGCCTTCCTTCTGTTGAGGTCCTGAACCTGGTTCATTAAAAGATGAGCAGATACGTGTGCGTACGTGTATCTATGTACACATACTCACACGCCTCCCTTTAACATATTTATAACATCCTTTCCCAAAAAAGAAAAAACCACTAAGAATCATTGCATCTTCTCTATATTAGCCAAAATTTTGACGATCTTTACTTTAAGTAGCTCATGTTATGAAACTGAAAGTTTTTATTTTCAAACATAAATAATGTGATATTGCAAATGCTTTTTTAAAGACTTACTAGGCCCCAGCCCTCATATCCTGTTGTTACTTTGTGGGGAGTACTAAACTTCCCCTTATGATTTCTGCCAATGGAACCTAAGTTTTCTCCTCCTGACTAAGGAAAAATAAAATTGAAAGTAGAGACCACTTATCTGAACATGGACCCGGCATTTGTGTTTGGTTTGACACATTAAAAGTGATGCCAAGGAATATCAAAATAAGCAAACATTCTTCATTAAGGCATGTCAGAAAATCCTCAATCCACAAACTTGTTTTCCAAAATATCTAAAAGTCAGGAATGTTTGTCACAAAAATGATAGTGGGAATTAAAGTAATTTTCCAGATAATTTACATTGAAAAGCTTCCTTCCCCTCATTTTGCTATGGCATTTTGGCCCAAATTAGCCAGGTGGTTGACTCCGTTCTGCACCTAACTTTGGAAACTTAAAAGCCCCCACCTTTGTAAGTGATGATGCATGTCAACACTAAACTCTGAACCACATTTCTAACTAAATCAGCACAAATTTCCCTGGCATAATGCTCAGCATAGTTCCCTCCCTGAAAAGAGCAATCTGTCAGTCTCCCCAGCCTTCTTACCGAGTCATCGGAGAAATTAATGGTGAAAGTACCTTATTAGGTCCTCCTGTCCATAAACTTACACACAGAAGAACACTTCCTATTCTCACTTACTCCCCCCATATGTGGCCTGAGCTTGCACATCTCCCAACTACAGAGTTTCTACCTTGTTCTCGGGGACTTTCCACAGTTTAATATTCCTCACTGCCAGTATTTGCTGAGTGCTGTTGACATTTTTCTTCATTTCTCATCATGACCTTTGCCCTACTCTCCTGAACACTTTTATTTATAAAGGTGATTTATATTTCTCCATTGTCCTCAGCTAGATAGTCATAGCATTGTGACTGTCCCATAACCATTCATGGGCATTTACTAGGGAGCTAACATTTTCAAAGCACTTTAAATATATTAAGGCCTTAATCCTCACAACAACTGTCTTGGGTGGCTGAGTACAGTTATGATTCCCATTTCACAAATAGTGAAGTTGAGACACAGGAGGATTAAGGCTGCATGATTAGTAAAAGGCAGACTCAGGACGTGGATCTGCAGCCAAGCTCCACAGACCACGTCATAAGCAACCCCGCCTCTGTGCCATCAACAGCCTCCATTGTCTATTTGGCTCATCTGGATACCACACGTGCAGTTTTTCCTGATAAATAAATGCCTCCACCATCCTCTGCTGCAGGGAGTAGAAAAATCATCCTTCAGTTCGTTCTACTGTGTAATGATTAAAAGGCTGGTCTTGTCAACGGAGTCTTCTGTATCCATGCTCTAAGTGTAAAACCTGGTTTGCTGAGCCTGACTTTCAGAAAGACTTCCTTAAAAGCATAAAAATAACAAAACAACCATATTTCTTCTTTATCCCAAATCCTCAGGAAAGTCTGATAAGCCATTTGGCCACCATGACTATTTCCCCAAAGTCTGTCAAGGCTTAAAAGGTACTTTTATTTTTTCCATCAAGACTATTTCAAACCAATGATTCTCTTAAGCCAAGTTTTCCTTATTAATAATAATACTAGCTAGCATCAACTCAGACCTAAAATGTTCAAGACACACTTCCAACTGATTTATGGGAATTATAGACCTTACAACCCTATGACAGTGACATTATTATTATTACTATTATTATTATTATTACTATATGCATGTTATATATATGAAAATGAGGCACAGTGGGTTAAACAACCAACCAAAAGGCACACAGCTGGTAATAGGTAGACCACAATCTTCTTAATACATGGGGCTCCACCAGCATACCTCTACTACCTGCGTTCTGTGACAGAGGGTAGTAGACACCAGATGTCCCATATGCGCCTCTACACTTCCCAGATGCCTAGTTAGGTAGGGCCATGTGACTAGTTATAATCAATAAGGTATGAGAGAAAACTGTAAAACTAAAGGTCATTGTGCTTACGCATCCATGTGTTGGGATAGTGACATCATATCATAAAGGGAACTCAGATCATCCACCTGGAAAAGAAATGCTCTCAAGGATCGCCTGAACTACATTGGACTTGATGTGACAAAAATTGAGCTGTTATTCTAATATATCGTGGAATACAGACGTCTATCTCATTACTGCAATATAACATAGTAACTAACGTTACTCTAGAGCATTGATCTTCTTCCTATTTCTCTGCAGCTATAATCTTATATCTGGATTTTTAGTTATCAGAATCTGATTTTATTGGGAAGGAAAACATTCAAAGAATTTCTAATTCTACCAGCAATCAAAAGGTTCACTGATTTAATGAAAATGGAAGAAATATTGTTAAATGTTGGTCTTACACATGGATAGTAAGACTTCTATGAATACCCAATGCCTAACTCCTGTTAATAGTATTTCAACCAACTCATAAAAGCCTCCAATGTATTAAATTTTCATGCTCAAAACTCAAATATCCTGATTCAACAAATCATGTTGTAAGTACTGACCACAGGCTCTGAGTTCAAAGCAGAAAGAACAATCAAAAAGAGGAAAGTATGGGTTAGAGTTCTGCTGAGCTAAATTACAGCGTATAAAAAGCTCTGCAGAACCAAAAGGAGAGGTTCTTGCATGCAAGGATAGGTAATTTGGGATGTCTCCTCTAGGCAGTAAAAACTACTGAAGGCCTCTGAGCAGACGGGTGTAAGAGCTGAGCTTCAAAAAGGCCTAACCTGACCGCTAAGCATAAAATAAATTCATCAGAGAGACAGGAGGCTAAGAGCCCAATGGAGAGTCTATTGCTAGTCTGAGATGAGGAAGAGGCGGCAGTGAGAGAAGGGAGAGCCTGCAGAGATAATACAGAAAACCACCAGGATTTTTGTATGCATTCAGAGGTGGCCAAGAGTAAAAGGGAAGGGGACGCCTGGGTGGCTCAGCAGTTGAGCATCTGCCTGGAGTCCCAGGATCGAGTCCCACATCGGCTCCCCTCAGGGAACCTGCCTCTCCCTCTGCCTGTGTCTCTGCCCCTCTCTCTCTCTCTGTCTTTCTCGAATAAATAAATAAAACCTTAAAAAAAAAAAAAAGATTAAAAGGGAAGGAGCAAAGATTCCTTTGAGATTGAGAACCTGGAACACAGATGGGATGTTGGTTCGATGAATACACAAAGAAACGCAAGAAAAGAAGCGAGTCTGGAGAGCAAAAGCTATATATTCAGCTTTATCATCCTTTCAGGCCATTCAGTGTACATTTAAACATCCTACATTTCACTACAGTGTTAGAAAGCTTCCTGCAGAGATGTCTGTACGGTGTCCTCAGAAAAGCTATTGTACATTCTTTTCCTCTCTTCCTGGAAGTTGCTCTCTTCTGCTGTAAGAAGCTCCCCTAGCAGGCAGGGCCTAACTTCAGTGGCGAGCGCCAAAGCTTACTACCCCACATCTGTTCCATCCAGGCCATTTACTATCCATATGCTTCCTACTGGCACTTTACCATCCATGCACCACACACCTGGATTACAAGTCTCTAAAAGGCAGAAAAATGTAGGCTTTTTATGCCTAGATTTCACCAATTTGCATCAAGATTATGTGCATAGGGAGCGAGAGAGATATGCTGCTCTGACGGGGGAGAGGGTGGTTATTATATGTTTGAACCACAGCATTCTTACGCCCAATAAAATACATGCCCAATATTTGACAAATATTAAAATTTAAGCACTGTTAAAATATCTACCATGTGTGATTTGTTACAATTATTGAAAAATACATTATAAAGTAATATAAAAGATTGATGCAAAACAGGTGGTCTCTCCCTTGTTGACCAAAGTATCACCATTAACCCTACTCACGTATTTCGGCAGTCGAGGATGAGGAACGGCCATCAAAGAGTGGGTTTAAGAGAAGATAATATTGACACAGAGAGAACTTTTCTTAAATTCTCAGCATTACCAAAAAGAAAGTTTCTGCTTCCCATACCCAGATCCCCATTCCTTTTTTCTGAGCTCTCAAAAATGCTTGCATTACTTGAAAGATCGTGTGAAGCATGTCTCACACAATCTGAAACTTCGGGTATGTATATTTATCTTCTCTCTCCTTGGTTATAAAAATGAAGCACAAAAGTGAAAGAAGCAATCTGAATGACTATGAAAAGCAAAGCTGCTCCGGAAGTCAATGCCAGCTTTCATCTGAGACAGGACTCAGACTCACCGCTTCTTCCCCAAACCATCCAAATCAGGCTCAGAGCCCATTTCTGGATTCACTCAGAAGAGCCAAAGGGTTAAGAAATGATCCAGAAAGTATAACACAGCCTTTCACATCACTCTATTTCCAACTGAAGCACAGTGTTTAGTATTCAGACTCCTTTTTTCCTTCTTGCTCTCCTTCCCTCAACTCAGAAGGCGTTCTCTCTCTCTCTCTCTCTCTCTCTCTTTTTTTAGTAAAAAGAAATGAATCCCTATCTTAATTTAATCACACAACTAGCACGAAAATGAACTCAATGAATAAAATTGTCAAGACGGGTAAATGATAGGATTCCCTCTTAGCCAACTTTTCTGTCTAAAATTAGACTGCCTTTCAGGATTTACTGCCGTTATTAAGCAAACATCCTTTTGACGATAAAGCGGCGCTTCTTGGAGGTAGAGGGCTACGCAACCGGCCTAAAGTGCTCGGTGATGCACGACGTTGATGGGCTCCAGGGATCTCACTGCTTCGGTGCTATCGTCTGTTCTTTGTCCACCAGACGAAGACACTGCAGGGGAACACGCAGCTCAAGACCAGCACTTGGGGAAGGATGAGTGTAAGGACGCAGAATACCTTGTTTGTGCCACGCTAACATGATGAATTACAGCGTATTAAGGAAGTGTTGACACATGTGGGAATAAGCTTCTGACAGGCTTGCCAGTAATTAAGGCACATTGTATGCAAAGTCGCTACAAAACATTGCAGCCCGTTCTCGGTGCGGGGTCTTCTGCCAAAGGGTGTTATTCATAAGCTTGATGGAAAATACTTGTATCTACAAAATCTCTGTGGTTCACTGGATGACGAGGGCAAGAAGGCAGAGAGGTTGGGTTTTATGAAAGCTTTCAATGTTCCTGCAGCTAGGGATAGTCACGATTATCCTACCGCTCCAGAGGGCTGCAGATTTCAAAGATAAATCACCTAAAATGGACAGGGACATACCAGAATTTAGGAGATGTCTGGAAAAGACAGGAAAGTTCCTCCTCTCATTCCTTCCCTGACCATTTATTCTTACTGCCCCCACCTTTACAAGCTCAGCGGAAAAACCGAGAACTGCATAATAGAGTAGCGTTCCGTGTCACATTCCTTAAGCCCACCTGGCTCCTCATTCTCGGCTACTGCCAAGAAACTGGCCTTCCTACTGGTGATAATAACCACGTAGATCTAGAGCTCCCAAGCCCAAGCCCATAGCCAGCCTTCAGGCTAGAGCCAGCAACCTTTGTCCAGGCCCTTCACATTTGGCTTCCGACCATCTGCACAGTCTCATTCCTCAGCTCCCAGCCAGCAGCCATAAGGAACGGCATATCTTAGTTACCTCTTTTCTGTCCAACAAGATTTAGGACATTTATGATTTGCAAGGGCCGTATTGTATGTAGTCTGGCACTTCTAAACCTTATTTTCCTAATAAATTGTTTTATTGAGTGATAAGAAATAGAATTGACATTCAGGCCAGGTGTAATGGAAATTCTTGGAATTGTACATCACTAGAAACCAAACTAAACCTCTCATTCCCTAAGAAGGGTTGAACCGAAGAGTTCATGTAAACAATAGCCTCATACTGAGTAATTTTCACTAGAGAGCTATTATTCCAAATTGCATCTCAGTGAAGGACAGATACTCAAACTGGATACCTGGCAAATACAGCGGTGAAGTGCAGGCTCTGCCCCTACAGTCAAAGGGCCAAAAACCAGACGGGAGGTAGGGATGGGTTTTCACTTGCCTCAGTTTATCCTGCTTGGCTTCTACTTCCTCGGCTGCTGAAATGAGCCAAAATGTCAGAACTCCCGAACACGTATGCTGTGAGCCTCTGACAATGGTTTGAACCCGGCTGTACGTTAAGATCACCTGAGTATTCTTTGCCTGGGGGAGGATTTTGAAAGCCTCTCAGGTGATTTTAATGTGTAGTCAAGGCTGAGGGCCATGAGCCTAGGAGGTTCACTCAAGTCCCATCCACAACGGTGACAACTCTGTAAAGAGACCTCTTCAATGCAAGGTGAACATTCGTCGTAGGCTTTGCACCTGTGTTCGAAAGACCTGTCACTCACTGTATTCACATCTACTTTCTTTCTTCAAGAAAAGATAATGGATTTATTTTGAATTGATTGAAATTATAAAGATAAAATATTCCATGCTCAATATAGAGAATTTGGAAAATATAGTGTGAAGAAAAATATAATACCTCAAATCTCACCAACCAGGTATAAATGCTTTTCATATTTTGAGACCTTTGTTTCCAATGCTTTTTCTAAAATAAATAATAGCATGCATATGCACTGTGTTTAAAAAATATTGGGATAACACATGGTTAGACAGGAACATAGCTTATTTATATCATTGGAATTCTTTGTTCCCTGAAAGTTCAAACTAACTTACCCGTGGATTTCCATGGTTCTAAAGCCTTTTTTTTTTTTTTGATGTAAGTCTCTGACATTAACATTTTTTATTGATACTTGTCTATGTAACATTTTTCTTAGAATCAATCTTGATAATTCATAATTGCCCAAGAAAAGAGTACATTTATTTGGAAATTTCCATTTTATTGGGATAGAGTTCAGTGTAGTCTTTCTTTATATTCCTTGCTATATTATTCTTAACAGGAGGAGGGAGGTGGCACTGGGGGGAATAATGAAACATAATCTCCTGAGGGGCATTTTTAGAGCATATGCCCCAACATTTTGCTAACGTTCCTCATGTGCCCTCCCCCACACCTCCTTTGCTCTTGACATTGTTGAGAATCACTGAGGGGAAATGAGAACAACTACTGAAAGGTGCACCTTATCCATGCAAATGGCCTGAAGCCACTAAAAAAAAATGCTGAGAATCACCATGAGCATCATCTCTTACTCCAAACCTGGAAGTTCCTGAAACATCACCAGGACAGTATGACTGTCATCTGGTTTGCCCCGCATGCTTCAGCAATAAGGAGCATGACTTAAGGTAATATACTTTATTTATGTGGTAACTTGGGGCTTACACTCCTTACATTCAGAGTGGAGTAGACCATCCAAACTCATAAATTCTACACATGTTCCTACTATAAACAATTGGGCTTCACAATTAGATCCAATTACTTTTCACTTCCAAGAACTCAATCACCTCTGTCATAAGACGTTTATTACATCTGAATTTTTATTTTTGCTTTCTTGGCAATTTACAGTCCCTCTTAACATTGGCTCTGAGGAAGACATGGAGAGGTTCCAGGCCTGTAAAAAGACTTAGGTGTCTTTCTGGACAGCTCAATGAAGACGTATGCTCAATACACAGCGGTCATCAAAAAAAAAAAAGTCAGAAACAGAATTTGAAAAATTATGGAATATATTATTATTCTATTTCATAAATCATCCATGACTTATTTTTATCACTTAGGGTCATCTTCTCCCAAAAGGGAAAACAGTTCTACAAAAGAGCAATAAAAAGGAAGCAAGGCAGAATGAGGATTTTCACATACAGAGGGATTAGAAAGCCTAGGACTTTGTTTTTGGTAAGGGACACAATGCTTAAGGGTAATTAGAAAAATGTGAAATAGTGTGCAGAGATGTAGCAAAATGAATTAAAACAAATGAAGGAATAAATGATTGCCATACCATGTAAAAACCAATTCACTTTAATCAAATCCTACATTGGCAGAATTACAACAGTAATTCAGAATTTTTAGACCAATTTTATTAACTGATTTGAGTTATTATAGTATTTATTTAAAATTAATTAAAGGCAATGATTTTTGGTGTACAATCATATGCAACTCCAGTTCCTAAAAGACTAGCAAAACCAATTGATTTCTGACTTTTTCTGTGCTAGAAAACTATCAACCTCTAATTTAAATATTGTCAGCTATACTTTCATAAACTATACAAGTAGATCAAATTAAGTAGTTTTAAGCGAAACACGAGCCCACATAAACAAAGGACCGCCATGAAAATGTCATTTTCCTGGAGGACTCAACCCAGTACATAAAATGAAATCTGAAAATCATACAACCAAAAAAGAAGCTTTGCTAAAACAACACTCTCTGGGAAACACTTAATAAAGATGATTAACTCCCTACTCAGAACAACTGAAGGATGAAAGCTTTGGCACATTTACGAGAGCAATGATGAGCGGCCCCACGTAAATGAAGTATACACAGCACAGTGTGTAATGTACCCTTCCCTATCTTTACATTCCACTTGGTCTATAAATGAGTTGAGAACAAAACTGCATGTGTCATAGATACAAATGATTAAAAACTGAAAACTAAGTCTTTAGTAGAAATGGATCAGCAACAGACAACCATCCTCACTTCGATGCTTTAAAAGCAAGCTGGAGATTTCTTATGAAATCTTAGGTTCATCATTTAGCTCTGTAGAGCCAGAGGGCAAGGGAAAAGCCTGATTTTAGTGAATATTGATTCTAGAAATTCCATCCACGTCCCATGACCCTATGTCTTCTAATGTGCCAGCACAATTCAACAGAAATTATTTTTTCCTATTTCTATACAATATTCTCTTAATGCTTAGATGGCACGCCTGCTGATTAACAGGTAGTCTGATGAATAAGAGCCGGAGATGGTACAGTGGCTAACACCCTGGCTTTAGTTAGCACTCAGTGAACCGAGTATGATCCTATCAGATGCCACTTGCCAGCATGAAACCTTGCAAGGGCTCCTCAACTTCTCTGAGTTTCAGTGTCCTCATCCATAAAGTGAAGGCAACAACGGGCCTATCTGAGAACATAAGCTCATACAAACGGCACAAATCTTCCTGAAAAGCAATTTGACAGTGCGCCTCGAAAGTCTTAAAAGTGTCAGTACAATTTGTAGGAGAAATTTCACTTTTAGGAACACAGCCCAAGGAAACAGACTCGCACGCAGAGGAATGCTCATTGCATTGATGTTTGCAATCTGAACTTAGAATTTTCAGATAATTGTACATTCACATGCAGTCGTATAAAATAATACAGAGAGATCCTGTGTACCCTTTATCCAGGTCCCCTGATGGTTACATTTGACAAAACTATAATACGGTATCACAACCAGGATATTTACACTGATACAGTCAAAATGCTGAATTCTTTTTTTTTTTTTAATGAGGACATTAACTCCATGCCATCACCACAGGGATCTCCAAGTTGCCCTTTTATGGCCATATCATGTCCCTCCCACACTCTTCCTCCTCCTCCTTAACCCCTGGCATCACGTGTATGTTCTCCATTTATATAATATTGTTATTTCAAGAATGTTACATGAATGGAATCATAATGTATTAAATCTTCGAGACTGGTTTTTTCCACTCAGCATAAATCTTGGGGATTCACCCAAGTTCATTCCTTACTATTCCAGAGTAGCCCCTGGAATAAGAATACTGTGGTTTGTTTGACCATGCAGCCATTGAAAGGTATCTAGGTTGTTCCCATTTGGGGTCTTTATGAATAAAGTTGCCAAGATTATTTGTATGCAGGTTTCTTGTGAACACACGTTTTTCTTTCTCTGGGAAGAATACCCAAGAGTTCAACTGCTGGGTGGTTGCATACTGAGTTTACTAAGAAACTGCCAAAATGTTTTCCAGACTGCCCGTACCATTTGACATCCCACCAGCAATGTATGAGTGATCCATTGTATTATTTTAAACACTAAAAACAGTAAACCACTCCTAGTGGCAGCGGCAAATAATGCCACAGCCTCAGGAGGGACTGATATGAAGGTATTTAAAAATGCCTATTTAAAACAATAAAACAAAATAAAAATAAAAAATAAAAAATAAAAATGCCTGTTTAAAAATTCAAATATAAATAGGAATAATTCAGTTGACCCTTGAATAATACCAACTTAAACTGCATTGATCCACTCATATGCTGATTTTTTTGGTAAATATAGTGCAACACTGTAAATACATTTTCTCTTATGATTTTCTTAATAACATTTGTTTTTCTCTACCTTACTTTATTGTGAGAATATAGTATATAATACAGAAAACATACACAATAGGTGTTAATCAATTGTTTATAGTATTAAGGCTGCTAGTCAACAGTAGGTTATTAATAGCTAAGGTTTGGGATGTCACAAGTTATATGCAGGTTTTCAATTGCACAGGGGGTCACTCAGCACCACTAACCCCCATTTTGCTCAAGGATTAACTGTATAACCATAGAAATATACACTGAGTATGTATGTATACATGTGCACATACACACACATAAATTGGAAAACTGCTCAAAATGTAACTCTGAGAAACCTAAGTTAAAAGTTTGTATTTTTAAGACTTATTTTCTCAATTTTCTATGTTGACTCTGTGCTTTTATAATTTAGAAATGTTTCTTTTAATTAGTGATCTTCCCATCAAATCAACATCTTTTTTAAAATGATACATATGAATGTACTTATTCAACGTATGCTCTAATTGCACACATTGATGATTTGTCCAGCTTTTTGCCCCTTCAAACAATTGTATAATAAGAATCCTTGAATATATAGCCTTACCCTCTGATGATTCTATTTCTATAGGAGAGATGCTTAAAGGCAGTACTGATATGTCAAAGAATGTTATTAATCTTTAATCTCTCAGATCACTTTTCCAAAAGAGTGAAATCTCACATTCCTAAGAGCAGTTTATGAGAACTCTATCCCCCCACACGTTTCCCTCTAGTTGTTATAAATTTTGGACATTTTTGCCAATACAATGCATGAAAATGACATGTTGTTCTTGTTTTGATTTGTATTTCCCTCACATGCAATCTTTGTATCTTTTCATTTGCTTATTGCCCATCTGATTTCCTCTTCTGGCTAACCTGATGAGATGCTTTGCCCAGTGTAAAACTGATTTACTTAAACATTTCTTATCAGTTTGTACGACTTTTTTTTTTTATTAAAATAAGGACTTTGTCCCCTTGACTATTACATGTATTACACACATTTTCTCCCTTTATGATTTGTTTTCAGCTTTATCTATTGTCTTTATCCTAGCAAAAGTCTTTATTCTATATATGGTCAAATTTGTCTATCTTTTTGACTTCTAGACTTCTTATGTTGTTTAGAAGTCTACCCTAATACACACACACACATATCCAACATTATACAAAAGGGTGTCCTAAGTTCTTGTCTAATATTTTCAATATTTGATATTTAATTCCTTAAGTTTACTTTTATTTTTATATACTTGTCTGTATATACAGTACACAGTAAGCATGTATGTAGATGAGAAGGGTGGAAATCATTTTCTTACCAATTTAAAAGGTCAAATTCCTGTATGAATTTAGAATTATTCCTGAACTCTCTATTATGAATTATGTATCTATTTTGTGCTGACACCACATAATTTTGATTCAGTGATTTCATGACAAATTTTAATATCTTATAAGGCAATTTTAAAAAGTCTTTTTGTTTCAAGCGCACTTATTTTTCTATATGACATTTAAATTCAGCTATATCCATGATATATTAAGTAAAAAATGTCATGCTGCTGAATAGCATATACAGCATGATCTATGATCTCTTTTTTTAATAAACAGAATAAAACACTGGGGGCAGGGGAAAGTGAGTGGAAGGATGGTGTGCATATGTGTGTTTGCATAAGTTTGTACGAATACAAAGAAAAGCCCAGAAAAAGAACACAAACCAAGCTGTCAACATTGGTTACCTCAGAAGGATAGGATTAGGAGGTGTGGAGATTGGCCTTCTCATCCCCACTCCACCCCGTTGTTGGGTCGCCTTGTGGTTTGGCTTGTTGCAAGAATGCTAGTTTGAAAGAAAAACCCAATTAAATATTTTAAATAAATAAAATATAATTACATTATTAGGCCTGGAAGAGACCTTAGAATTTGTTTCTTCCAACTCTTACCCAAACAGGATTCTCTTTGGCAATATCTCTGCCAGATGGTCCTCCAGACTGTTTTAAAATGTCCAGACACAGAGAGTTCTCTTGTTTTTACTCAGCTCCCTGCTCTATCATTGGAGAGTTGTAATTGTTGGAAGGATCTTTCTTGAATTTATTCAAAATGTGTCAGCCTCTAATAACCACTCAGGGTCCTGGGGCTGTCTTCTGAAGCAACATAGTCTGAAGAGGACTTTTGCTTCATTTAATCGTGTGCCCCACTATGAACTTGCCCAATCCTTCAACTGTGCTGTTAGTTGTTGTTATGCATGTTTTTAGAGTATATTATGTACTAAGCACTAAGCACTGTGTCATTAATCATTTTGCATGGATTTACTTAATTCTCACAATAAACTATTAATGTGATCTGATAAATGATAGTACCAAGACTCAAATCTAAGTCTGGGGTTCTGAGGAAGATGGCAGAGTAGGAGGGCCCTGAACTCACCCTAACCCATGGTTACAACAGTGCAAATAACCCAGAAAACAACTAGAAGACTTGCTGAACAAACTCCACAACTAAATGTAGAGAAGAGGTCACATCAAGTAGGGTAGGAAGGGCAGAGATGCAGGGAGCTAAATCCTGCAGGTCTGGCCACTGGAGGGAAGGATGAAGGGAGAGAGGGAGAAAGGGAGGGAGGGAAGCAGGGGTGCAGATAGGACTGAGAAACAGACTCATAACAGGGAGCCTGCACAGAAAAGATGAATCCCCATAGCATTTCGCTTTGAAAATCAGAGGGACTGAACTTCATGAGTTCTTAGAACCAGCAGGACTTCAAGCCTAGAACTTTAAAAATCAGCAGCTTGGCTCTGGACAGCCCGCAGACTGATAAGAATCTGAGTCCCCCACCTTTAAAGAGACAGTACAACAACCAGGAAGATATAGCTTAAAAACAGCAGTTGAAAAATGCCTGGGATACAGGAGAGAGAATTAGTTACTAATTTCCAAGTTCACTGAGGGACTCCTCCAGAAACAAAGGAGCTGCCAGGCACCACTTCCCTCCCCCACCAGCAATGTATGAGTGATCACACAGCTGGGTGCTGGAACAAGAGTGGCTCAGGTATTTACCATCTAACTTACTTATACCTTGCTCCACTCCTCCAGCTTGACCTGCTTGCTTCCCCTCCAGTGCTGCAAGTCTCCTTCTCAAGAAGACCAGCACAAAATTTGCCAGTACTGTGACTCCTGACACCTGCAAAGGATGTGCACACCTCGTTAAACCAGTACCCCTTGGCTGCCTGTGCTTTGTACAACAGCCCCAGCTGCCTGGATCTCCACAGAGGCTACGTGTCCCCTGTGGAAGAGGACAGGCACCACCTTGCTAAAAGCGCACACCCTGCCCACTACTTTCAAGAGCAAGAGACTGGCTGGATTTCCTAACACACAGAAACAGACACAGAGATTTAGGCAAAATGAGGCGACAAAGAAATATGTCCCAAATGAAAAAACAAGCCAAAATCACAGACCTGACTAAAATGGAGATAAGCAATATATCTGATAGAGAATTTAAATTAATGATCATAAATATACCTACTGGACTTGATAAAAGAGTGGAGAATATCAATGAGACCCTTAACACAGAGATAAAAGAAGAAACAATCAGAGATGAGAACATAATAATTAAAGTTAAAAATACACCTGATGGAATAAATAGCAGGCTAGAGGGAGAAGAGAAATAAATTAATGAGCTGGCAGACAGAGTAACAGAAAGTAATCAAGCTGAACAACTGAGAGAATAAAGAATTACACAAAATGAGCCTTAGGGAACTCAGTGACTCCATTTGCTTTATAGGGATCCCAGAAGAAGAAGAAGAGAAAAAAGGGGGCAGAAATTTTATTTGAGGAAATAATAGCTGAAAATTCCTGAATCTAGGGGAGGAAACAGATATCCAGATTCAAGAGGCATACAGATCCCAAAACAAAATTGACTAAAGGACATCCATATCAAGACACATAATAATTAAAAAGATAAAATGTAGAGATAAAAAAATTTAAAAGCAGCAGGGGCAAGAAGAATGTTACATACAAGGGAAACATCATAAGGGTCTCAGTGGTTTTCAGCAGAAACTTTGCAGGCCAGAAGAGAATGCCATGATATATTCAAAGGGCTAAAAGGGAAAAATCTGAAGGCAAGAATACTCTACCCATCAAGGCCATCATTCAGAATAGAAGAGATAAAGAGTTTCTAAGACAAATAAGAACTAAAGCAGTTCATGACCACCAAACCAGCCCAATGAGAAACATTAGAGACTCTTTGAGTGAAAAGGAAAGACCTGACAAGTGAGAGTAAGAAAAGTAGGAAACACAAAGCAGTAAAAATAAGTATATCCGGGGAGCCTGGCTGGCTCAGTCATAGACCATAAGACTCTTGATCTTAGGGTTGTGAGTTCAGCCCATATTGAGTGTAGAGATTACTTAAACAGAAGATTATTTTAAAAAATAACTGTGTCTGTAAAAATTAGCCAAGATATTAAAAAAATAGAAAGTTGTAAAATATGACAACATATAACCTAAAACGTAGGGGGAGAAAAGTAAAGAATGGGTTCAGACTTAAATGACAACAACTTAACATAGATTGCCATAAGCCAGAAGATGTTATATACAAACTTAATAGTAGTCACAAACCAAAAACCAGTAACATATGCAAAGAGAAAAGAGAAAGGAATCCAAGTATATCACTAAAGAAAGCCAGCAGATCATGAAAGAGAACAAGAGAAGAAAGGATCAGAGAAAAACTACAAAAACAACCAAAAACAACTAACAAAATGGCAATAAATACATACTTATCAATAATTACTTTGAATCCAAATGGACTAAACCCTTCATTCAAAGACCTAGGTTGACAGAGTAGATTAAAAGAACAAGCCCATCTATACACTGCCAACAAGGAGACTCATTGCAGACCCAAAGACATCTGCAGATTGAAAGTGAGGAGATGGAGAAACATTTATCATGCAAACGGATGTCAAAAGAGCCAGGTAGCAATATTTATATCTGAAAAAATAGACTTTGCAAAAAAAACTGTAACAAGAGTCAAAAAAGAACACTGTATAATAATAAAGGAACAATTCAAAAAGAAAACATAACAATTGTAAATATTTATATACCCAACATGGGAGCACCCAAATACATAAAACACTTATTAATAAACATAAAGGAATTAATAGTAACACAATATTAGTAGGGGACTTTAACACCCCATGTACATTGATGGACACATCATACAAACAGAAAATCAATAAGGAAACAGTGGCTTTGAATGAGACACTGGACCAGATGGATTTAACAAATATATTCAGATCATTCCATCCCGAAACAGAAGAATACACATTCTTTTCAAGTACACATGGGACATTCTCCAGAATACATCACATATTAGGCCACAAAGCAAGTCTCAACAAATTCAAAAAGACTGAAGTCATACCATGCATCTTTTCTGACCACAATGCTAGGAAACTAGAAATCAACCACAAGAAAAAATCTGGAAAGAGCACAAACACATGAAGGTTAAATAATATGCTACTAAACTCCTGAATGGGTCAGCCAAGAAATCAAAGAGGAAATCGAAAAATACATAAAGACAAATGAAAATGAAAACACATGGCTACCTCAAAAATCAAGAAAATCTCAAATCTAACCTTATCCCTAAAGGAGCTAGAAAAAGAACAAAGGCCAAAATCAACAGAAGAAGTAAATAATAAAGATTAGAGCAGAAATAAATGATATAAAACAGATAGAACAGATCAATGAAAATAGAAGTTGGTTTACTAAAAAGATAAATAAAATATGTAAACCTCTACTAGATATCAAAAAAGAGAGGACTCAAAATCACAAATATATAGAAATCAATTGCATTTCTATGCACTAATACTGAAACAGTAGAAAATGACATTAAGAAAACAATCTCATGATTGCACCAAAACAATGGAATATTTAGAAACAAACTTAACCAAAGAAGTGAAAGACCTGCACACTGAAAACTTTAAAACAGTGATGAAAGAAATTGAAGGTGACACAAACAAATGGAAAGACATTCCATGCTTTTGTTAAAAAGTCTATACTATCCAAAGCAATCTCCAGATTGAATGCAATCCCTCCCAAATACCAACAGCATTTTTCACAGAACTAAAACAAACAATCCTAAAATTTGTACAGATCCATAGAAGATCCCCCAATTGCCAAAGCAATCTTGAAAAAGAAAAACAAAACTGAAAGTATCACAATCTCAGATTTCAAATATATTTGAAGCTATGTTACAAAGATGTAATAATCAAAACAGTAAGGTACTGGCATAAAAATGGAAGTATGGCATAGATCAGTAGGACAGAATGGAAAACCCAGAAACAGACCCACAACTATATGGTCATTGATCTTCAAGACAGGGAGATGGAACATGCAATGAAAAGAAGCGTCTTCAACAAATGATGCTGGGAAAACTGGACGGGCTATGTGCAAAAGGATGAAACTGGACCACTTCCTTACACCACCCACAAAAATAAATTAAAAACAGATTAGAGACCTAAATGTGAGACCTGAAACCATAAAAATCCTACAGAGCGGCATAGACAGTAATTTCTCTGACCTGCCCTTAACATCTTTCTAAATATGTCTCCTGACACAGGAGAAACAAAAGTAAAAATGAACTGTTGGGATTATATCAAAATATAATCCTGCATATATATATAATATATATCAAAAGCTTCTGCACAGTGAATGAAACAATCTATAAAACTAAAAGGCAACCCACTTAAAGGGAAAAGATATTTGCAAATGACATATCCAATAAAGGGTTAGTCTTCAAAATATTAAAGAACTTAAACGACTCAGTACCTAAAAAACAAACCCAATTAAAAATGGTCAGAAGACGTTAACGTTTCTCCAAAAGAGACATCCAGATGGCCAGCAGACACACGAAAAGATGCTCAACATCACTCGTCATCAGAAAAATGCAAATCGGAACCACAATGAGATGCCACCTCACACCTGTCAGAATGACTAAAATAAAAAACACAAGAAAGAACGAGTGTTGGCAAGGATGTGGAAATAAAAGAACCCTATTGCTCTGTTGGTGGGAACGCAAGCTGGTGCAGCCAGTGTGGAAGACAGTAGGCAGTTTCCTCAAAAAGCTAAAAATAGAACTACCCTATGATCCAGTAATTGCACTAATAGGTATTTACCAAAGAAAACAACACTAATCCAAAGGGATACGTGCACCCCTATGTTTATTTACATTATTACGTTACCCCTATGTTTATTCAGCATTATTTACGGTGGCTGAGTCAGGGAAGCAGCTCAGTGTCCATCATTTGATGAATGTATGAAGAAGATGTGTATATATACACAATAGAATATTACTCAGCCACAAAAATGAATGAAATCTTGCCATTTGCCACAGCATAGATGGAGCTAGGGAATATATTGCTAAGCCAAATAAGTCAGAGAAAGACAAATCCATATGATTTCACTCGTGTGTGGAATTTAAGAAACAAAACAAATGAGTAAAGAAAAAGAGAGAGAGAAAGAGAGCAAGAAAGACGCTCTTGACTATAGGCACTGATGGTGACCAGAGGGGAGGTGGGGGGGGGGGGGCGTGAAATAGGTGACGGAGGTAAAGGTGCACCTGTTGTGCTGATGTGTGGAAGCACTGAATTACTATATTGTACGCCTGAAACTAATATAACATGACACTGTATCGTAACTAAACTGGAATTAAAATTATAAAATTAATTTTAAAAAAATCTAAGTCTGGCTGGCTCCAAAGACTATGTAATTTAACTACTGTGTTGCATTACACTTCGCTGCCTCCCTATAACAGTATGATGGGATTTTTCTTCTAGCATAAATAATGCTGCAATGAACATCCCTGGCCTTGTCTCCTTTGTACATGTTCCTGAGTGAAAATTTAATTCATACCTCCTCAGTGTTATAAGATATGACAAAATTGGCCTCGCAAATTCACTGGCCAATTTATATTTTTAAGTTAAGAACTTGCTATGGAGAGTTGAATAATGGCCCCAAGGACATCCAGATCCTAATCCCCAGAACTGTTGTTAAATGTTAACTTTACGGCAAAAGGGACTTTACACAAGTGATTAAGGGAAATTTGACTACAGAAATTTAAAAAACAAAACCAAAAAAACAATGTGATGATGGAGGCAGGGAGAGAAGAGAGTGAGGAAGCAAGCAAGGAATACTGGTGATTTCCAGAAGCTGGAAAGGCAGGGCAATGAATTCCCCTCTAGAATCTCCAGAAGGAATCATACCTGACAACAGACCTTAAAACTTTTAGGATTTCTGACCTCCAGAACTGAAATAAAATAAATCTGTGTTGATTTAAAATACTAAGTTTGCAATAATCTGTGGTAGCAGTCGCAGAAACGGATAGAATTTCTAAGACCATTTTTTAAAAAAAAATCATACATGTGGTGCTAAATTGTATTTATTCATTTTTTTCTACATATATTTTTATCTTCCTTACTTTGTTGATATTTTGAATTACGTTGGTGGCACCGGTGGCTTTTTAATATCAAATAATTCTTATATTTCTGAGAAAAATCAAACTTCATCATGATGTGTTTTTAAAATACGTTGTTGAATTCCATTTGCTAATGTTTTGCTTGTAATTTTTGTACCATGTAAAATGTCCCCTCATTTTCCTCTTTATACTAACATTGTCTTTTTGCACCGAGATTACTGCCCCAGTAAACCCTCCAGCACACAGATCAGTGGAACAGAACAGAAAACCCAGAAATATACCCACAGCTGTATGGTCAACTCATCTTCAACAAAGCAGGAAAGAAAAGACCGTCTCTTTAACAAATGGTGTTGGAAAACTGGACAGCGACATACAGAAGAATGAAATTGGACCACTTCCTTACACCACCCACAAAAATAAAATCAAGATGGATGAAAGACCGATATGTGAGATAGAAAACCATCAGAATCCTAGAGAAGAACACAGGCAGCAACCTCTTTGACCTCAGCCACAGCAACTTCTTACTAGACACGTCTCCAGAGTCAAGGGAAACAAAAGCAATAATGAACTACTGGGACTTCATCAAGATAACAAGCTTCTGCAGAGCAAAGGAAAAGATCAACAAAACTAAAAGGAACCGACGGAATGGGAGAAGATATTTGCAAATGACATAGCGGATAATGGACATTCATCCGGAATCAATAAAGAAACTCAACAAAACTGACACCCAAAAAACAAATAATCCAGTGGAGAAATGGGCAGAAGACATGAACAGACATTTCTCCAAAGAAGACTGACAAATGGCCAACCGACACATGAAAAATGCTCGACATCACTTATCATCAGGAAACACAGATCAAAACCACAAGGAGATATCACCTCACGCCTGCCAAAATGGCAAAAAATCAACAACTCAGGAAACAACAGATGTTGGCAAAGATTCAGAGAAAGGGGAACCCTCTTGCACTGTTGGTGGGAATTGCAAACCTGTGCAGCCACTGAGAAAAACAGTGTGGAGGTTCCTCAAAAATTCAAAAATAGGAAAAACCTACAACCCAGCAATGCACTATTAGGTGTTTATTCAAAAGGCACAAAAATTCTGATTCAAAGGGGCACATGCACCCCCAACATTTAAGCGGCAATATCATCAATAGCCAAATTATAGAAATATATAATAATAGTATATTTTTTATAGACACACAATGGACTATTACTCAGCCATCAAAAGAATGAAATTTTGCCGTTTGCAACAAAGTGGATGGCGCTAGAGTGTATTATGTCGAGCAAAGTAAGTTGGCCAGAGAAAGAAAAATATCATAAGATTCCACTCATGTGGAATTTAAGAAACAGATGAACGTAGGGGAAGGGAAGGGAAAAAAATAAGATAAAAAACAGAGAGGAAGACAAACTGTAAGACACATTTTTAAAGATTTTTTATTTATTTATTCATTTGAGAGAGAGAGCGGGAGAGAGACCATGAGAGAGGGCAGGCAGAGGGAGCCGCAGAGGGAGAGGGAGAAGCAGGCCCCCTGCTGAGCAGCGTCCTGAGGCTCCACCCCAGGACCCCGGACCTGACCCAAGTCGGAGGCAGACGCTTAACCGACTGAGCTACTCAGGTAGGTGCCTCAAGAGACTGTTAGGTATAGACCACAAACTGAGGGTTGCAGGAGGGGAACAGGGCAGGAGATGCACTAAGTGGGTGATGGGCATTAAGGAGGCACTTTGGGGGATGAGCAGTGGGTGTTCTATGTCAGTGAGGAATCCCTAAATTTTACTCCTGAAGCCAATACTACATTGTAGGTTAAATAACCTGAATTTATTTTATTTTTCTTAAAGATTTTATTTACTCATGATAGACATAGAGAGAGACAGAGAGAGACAGAGAGAGAGAGAGAGAGAGGCAGAGACACAGGCAGAGGGAGAAGCAGGCTCCATGCAGGGAGCCCTATGTGGGACTCGATCCCGGGACTCCAGGATCATGCCCTGGGCTGAAGGCAGGTGCCAAACTGCAGAGCCACCCAGGGATCCCCTAACTTGAATTTAAATTAAAAAAAAATAAGTTAAAAAAAAGGAAGGTTGTGGAGAAACATGAATATATGATGTAATATATGCAGAACTTGTTGTATGTGGTCATACATACACATGCATGCAGAAAAGCAACTTTTAACATACTCGGCAGAATGTTTTTTTATTGGAGTATAACTAACCTACGACGTTGTATTAGTTCTAGGTGCACAGCCCGGTCATTCCATACGTTCTACACGCGACTCAGGACTCACCAGGCCAGATGTCGTCACCACCTGTCGCCATGCAACGTTATTCTAATATTATTGACTATATTCCCGATTCTTTACTTTTCATGACATTCTTTTTTATTTGAGTGTAGTTGACACACAACGTTACGTTAGTTTTAGCGTACGACACTGATTCAAGCACTGTGCCGTGCTCACCACAAGGGCAGGTCCCATCTGTCGACAAACGATGCTACTACAATACCGTTGACCACGTTCCCTGTGCTCTACCTTTTGTCCCTGTGCTTTGTTCACTCCATAGCTGGAAGCCTGTATCTCCCACTCCTCTCCACCCATTTTGCCCGTCCCCTTGCCCCACTTGCCTCTGGCAACCAACAGTTTGTTCTCTGTGTTTATAGGTCTGAGCAGAATCTTAATTTAGGTGACTGTCTCTGTGGTGAGATCCAGAGTGGCTCTGGACTTTCTCCATCGTCTTATGTGTGCATGTGTGAGGTGTGTGCACGTGTGTATACAAGGTCTTGACCCATGGCAGTGTTCAGCAGAAATATTTTGGCAACGAAATGCTTATTTAACACAACTGTATTTTTTTGCCTTTTTATATTAACTATTTATGTACTTATGTATTTGTGCTTGTTTGTTTATTTATTTATTTATTTATTTATTTATTTATTTATTTATTATGAGACGGGAAAAAGAAAGAGAGAAGAGGGGAGGGTCAGAGGGAAAAGGAGAAAGAATCTTAAGCAGACCCCATGCCCAGCACAGAGCCTGAAGCAAGGGTCTATCTCATAACCCTAAGACTATGACCTAAGCCAAAACCAAGAGTCAGACACTTGAATGACTGAGCCACCCAAGCACCCCCTATGTTTACTTTTATAACCAGAATAAACACTAAAGCTACTTTTGCTTTGGGGAAACGTAAGTTAGTGGGCTGGTTACCTGCTGCAGCAATACTGTGTGACAACTGCAAAACACAATGGTACAAAATAATAAATATTTGTTTATCTCACAAATCAGTTAGGCAGTCCTTATGTTCTCGGCGGAGCTCAGCTGGTGTTGGCAAGTCTTAGTCGGGTGCCTGCAGACAGCTAGTAGCGTGGCCAGGAGCTTGCGGGCCCAGGTTGGCCTCGGCTAAGATGACGTGACTCTGTGAGATCTCTCGTCCTCCAGCAGGTTAGTTAGCTTAGGCTTATTCTCATATGGAAACAGGGTCCTAAAGGATGAAGCGGAAATACCCATGGCCTCTTAGGCCTAGGCTTGGACCTGGCCCACTATCATTTTCATTGCTTTCTTGTGGCTGCAGCAAGTTTCAGGCCAGCCAGATCCGAGAAGGAGGGAAACAAACTCTACTGGAGGGGCAACAGAGTCACAGTGCAAAGGGTATGAATACAGAGAAGCCACTCCCTGGGGTCACGGATGCAGTCCACCCACCAGAATCAGATTAACCTACAGCAGAAATGTACGGTAAAGGGAGACAGGGACAAGAAACCAACAGAAAACATTTGACCCCATACATTACAGGGGAAGAAAGAGGAATCCATGGGCTCCTGAGTCAATGTGACATAGTGACATCATCCCCCCTCCCTGTGGGGTACATCACCAGCTGTCGCTTGGTAAATGGCTGTACCCCCATACTTTTAATTCTGACATTTCTTATGGTTGTGTGTGAGCGTGAGCGCATGTGTGTGTACACACAGTCTCAATTGATCCATGGGCATGATTTAGTAAAAATATTTTGGCAACCGAAAGCTTTATTTAATACCACCACCTATGAAGCATAGGTCTGGCCATAAAAGATGAAACAAGGCTCAATTAAACATGGACAAAGCACCCAAGACTTCTAAACAGATCCACTGTTGAAAAATCTTTATTTTCTATGTGTTCTTTCTATATAAAATTTGTATGTTTTTCCAAGGTTCAACTGGGTGTGACTTTCACATGATCACTCTAGAAATAAACAAAGATTTAGCGATTATGTCAAAGCAGATCATCTGTTAACTTACAAATGTGAGCACTGACGGTTGACAGGTAGATAGGAACTGTTTATATCAATTGTAGGCATTTCTGAGTGTATATTTACTCAACCTTTTAGAAATCAAACTTAGAATTTCTAAAACGTGTAACGTTAAACACACTATTTTGAACTTCGTATGGCACATAAACATGTTTGTAAGAATTGTAATCATTTCTGAAAGGTTTCTTCCTAACCCAAGGAATTTTGTGTGTTTTGGAGCGTGTATTTATTTAATCAAAGGCTTAAAAGTTTTCAGAAGTATAGAAATGGCTGAAGCCTGGGAGGGAATCCTGAGAGGCCATGGATAAAATGCTAAGGAAGCACGGAGAAGACGTCCAATAAGTACCAGGACAAAACAAAATTCTAGGATAGCAAAGGCAGAAAAAAATTTTTTTAAAGAAAGATACTAACACTTGAAAACGGGTAGAGGGGGGGAAAAAGAATAGAAATAATCTAAAAGAAGCACCATATGTAAATAATTAAGTTGAAGAAATACTTCAAAGAAAATGGATGGGCCAAAGCAGCACAAGGCAATACAGATATTGTCAAAGAGTCAAACACAGAATAAATACAATCATACTTTATTAATAACATATTTTATTTTAATCATATTTTATTAATCACTATTAAGAGCTGCTAGACTAGATTATGTCGAGTCAGGTATGGCCGGTGTACAACAATGTGAGACGATGCCCTGCTCCTCGTTACTAATCTGAGGCCGATAAGTCACCTCACATATGCTAGGAAATTCTTACACCAGCTCAGCTGATGTGTGGTGTCCTCCGTACAGCTCGGAAGATAGGACAAGGCGCAGGCCCGGGCGCACAGCACACGAATAGCAAGCCGGGAAGAAGACCAGCATCTCAGCATCTCAGCATCTCAGCCTGGGGACTTCCTCCCCACTTTTGGATCCACTTCACCAAACCATTCCCTTGAGACATTCCCTGCTTGCCTCTGAATTAAGTTGCCAACTTTTAACTACTTTCCGTCATGCCACCCTGCTGTGCTGCAGAGACTCAAGCCTGAGATGGTCTCTGGCTTCGCCTGTGGGCCCAGCCGCAGGAGAAATGAAGTGCTGGAAACCAACGCCCCCCGCATTGCCTCATTTGCTGTGTTCAGCCTCAGCGGGAATCTGACGCGCCCGGCTCTGTGCTGGAGGCCAGCTGGGTGACCAGAACCGTGCGACGCGGGGGCCTTGACGCAGGGCAGGGAGCTCCCGGCCATTCCCTGCTCTGGTGCCAGCCCCCCTCAGCACATCACAAGGAGACTTTTGAGCTGACTCCGCGAAAAGAAAACGTTGGCGAGGAGGTGGAGAAAGGGGAACCCCCTCACACTGTGGGTGGGAAGGCAGGCTGGTGCAGCCACTCTGGACAACAGTGTGGAGGTTCCCCAAAAAGTCAAAAAATAGGGCTACCCTATGAACCAGCAATTGCACTGCTGGGTATTTACCCAGAGGATACAAGCACAGTGATCCGAAGGGGCATCCGCCCCCCGATATTTATAGCAGCAACGTCCACAGTAGCCAGACTATGGAAAGGGCCCAGATGTCCACCAACAGATGAATGCATAAAGAAGATATATAGAGAGAATAGAATATTAACCATCAAAAAAGGTGAAATCTTACCATTTTCAGCCATATGGGTAGAACTTTATGCTAGGCGAAACAAGTCGGAGAAAGATAATTATGATTCTACTCATATGTGGAAATTAAGAAACAAAACAAGATCATAGGGGCAGGGAGGGAAAAGTCAAATAAGATGAAATCAGAGACGGAAACAAACCATAATAGACTCAACTCTAGGAAACAAACTGGGGGTTGTGGGAGGGGAAGAGGTTGGGGCAGCGGGGCGCTGGGCAGGGACGAGGGCACGCGACGTGATGGGCACCGGGTGTTATACGCGACGGAACAACTGAACTCTACCCCTGAAGCTCATGATGCGCTATATGCTAATTAACTGAATTTGAATATAATAAAATTTTAATTAAAAAAAGAAAATGCTCCAATAGGAGATCAGTGCCTGGAAACATTCCTTGATTTTTTAACAAAATAAAGTTTACAAGTCGTTCAAGAGCTAGCAAGGTAACCACAAAGGGTACCGATGAGTTAAGTTCACTCCTCGGTCCTACAGGTACTAAGTCATCTGCTGGGGGCACACGACAGCGGGGTGTTGCTTTATAAGAAGAGCTGAGCAAAGGTTAAGGTGTCCAGAGACCCCCGGAGAGAAGATGTGCCCCCTTGTCGTTTCATTGTCCACATTTCACATGTACATACGGAGCGAGAGAGAGAGAAATTTGGGGAGATGCAAAAAGTCATGTCCACAAATTTTAGCGACGTTGAAAACGGATTAGGGCAGCGGGGAGCGATGGTTCTGGGGATGGGAACCAGCGCTAAGGTCATTATTAACTCGAGGGAAATGATGACACTCAGCAGGAGCTGAGTGCAGGGTGCGCGTGTGACGGGGGCTCGAGCCTGAGGCCCGGGAGGCTCGCGGGAGCTGTCACGGGAAGGCGACACTGACTGGCCCACGCAGCCTTTCTTCCCCAGAGTTTCCCTGATTGTCCCAAATGCAGCTTTCTGTCGTCCCACTCCCGGAGGCTAGGGGCTGGGGCCCAGGCCTGGCCCTGGAGGGCAGCCGAGCGCCGAGCTAGCAGGCCGGGCCTGGGACGCGGGCACACGGGGACCTCAGGCCTGCCGGCGGCCGCCCACCGCGGAGCTGAAGGGCACAAACGGTTTGGGCTCCCATCAGGCCACTTTCTCCGCAGGTGACCGGGGGTCGGCTCGGCCCGCTCGCTCCTGCTCATTGACCATCCTGTGCTAGTTGGTTCTTTTGGGTTTTAGGGGCTTTATTTTAATATTTTATTTATTGGGACACCTGAGGTGGGGGGACTCAGTGGTTGAGCATCTGCCTTCAGCCCAGGACGTGACCCCGGGGTCATGGGATCGAGTCCCACATCGGGCTCCCCGCAAAGAGCCTGCTTCTCCCTCTGCCTGGGTCTCTGCCTCTCTCTCTGGGTGTCTCATGGATAAATAAATAAAATTCTAAAAAAAAAAAAAAATTTTTTTTTATTTACTTGAGATACAGAGAGAGAGCACAGGCGAGCACAGAGGGGGAGGGCGAGGCAGGCCTCCCCGCGCGGGAGCCCGACATGGGGCTCGACCCCAGGCCCCTGAGATCATGACTCCAGCCGAAGGCAGACACTCAACCAACCGAGCCAACTGAGTGCCCAGGCCCGACGGCCGCTTGACGGTCTGGCTCTGCCAAGGAAGCGGCTGGAGGACACAGCGGTTCCGTTGGTCCGGCGGGACCGCACTGACCCCCCGTCACGGAGTCCAGCCACCCAACCTCCCTGTCACCCTCTGGGCATTTCTTCCCCACCCAGTCTCCCTGCCAAGCCGTTCCCGGGACGGAGGGGCCCTACCGTGTCTGGACACCACACACAGCCTCACAGCCCCGCTCCGGGGACATCCAGCGCGAGCCCCGGGCAGCCTGAAGACAACCGGCCGAGACAGAGAGAAGGGGGGGCGTTCCCAGCAGACTCTTCTGTGTCGCCCCCCTCACCGTCATTTTTCCTCACCGGTTACCAGGGATTTTAATGCAGCCTCTCCGCGCTGTTGCGTAACACATTCCCTCTGACGCGTGCGAATTCGCCTCAAATTTGAGCTCAAATTCAAATTTGAATTTCCAACCGTTCCTCCTGGTGAGCTCACGTCCCCAGATTTGGGTTGTTCCTTTGCCGCACGACTTTCTAACCTGAGTAGCTCACTGTCACCCGAAGACCTCGTCCCTTTTTCCTGTCGCTGGCAACTCATTAAAAAGGCAACTGGTACTAATCCCAGGTTCCACTCTGGACAGTAGCATTATTGTTAATCCTTGGTAGCTTTTCTCTTGGTCTAACTCCTGGTTTGGATTTGAACTGTGTGATTTCTCAATCCACAGGCCATCGCTGTCAGAGTTGAAAATGTGTGTGCATAGGCGGATAGATAATGTACATGTCTACATCCTAAGCAATGATGTTCTGTGCGCCAGTTTGTTGGGTTTTTTTAGTTTTTTTTTTTTAATCTTTTTTTTTTTTTTTTTTTTTAATAAATGGAAGCCTAATATATACGAAAAGTATTGCCTGCTCCTCTGGAGATGTGTGAGAGTATTTTGTAAGATTTTCTCGGCCACTTTGTAAACTCTCCCGGAAGAAGACTCTCAACCGAAGACCGGCAACAATTCCAACATCGGGTGACATCCTCTAGAACTCTAATTCCTCCAACAATAATGCCATGTCTCTCAGACAGGCCTCCTACTGCGTGTTTTCGTTTCTGACGATGGTCCTTTTAAGCCAACGCATTTTAGGTACAATCTCGTTTTTCAAGCAACAGAACAGAGGAGGTTAAATTCGTGATCGGTTAACCAAAGAGCCTACCACAATGTCGCAGATCATGAACTATGAATTATTTTTCAGCGAATCGTATAGTAAAAGACTCTCTTTTGAAACCATAAAGATCTTTAAAAAAAAATCAGACATCTTGGTAGTAGAAAACTAACAAGTAAAGAGAAAGAAGAAAAATTTTCCATTATTTATAACGGGACTGATTTGTTTGTTTCGTTAGAAGTGATCACTGACGAATGTTGTGTGGTTGAACCGGATGACTCATTTGAGCAACTGAAGTAAACGCTCGGTTGAGTTCCCACAGAAAGTCAGAGCCTTCAATTTGCTCCTACCTCCCCTAAAGTAGTGGTAATAACGCTCATAGTGATCGTTCTTAATCAGTTCAGCTAACACGTATTGAGTATTTATCATATTAAGCCCTTAATTTAACACTAGACAGACATCATTCCCCGTTTTTAACATTCAGGGGTGTTTTATGGAAAAAGTACAATCATTCTCCCCATTTTGCAGATCAGGAAACTGAAGTAAAAGCCCAGACTCCCACAGCTGTAAGTGGCAGGGCCATGCTTGGTGTCACCTGACCCCAAAGGCCGTCCACACGGCCGAACCAGCGGACTGCCAAACTTTAACAGCCATAAAATCACCTGTGGAAAAATTATTCAAATGCCAGATTCTCCAGCTTTGGTTCTTGAAACTCTGATTCTGCAGGTCTGAGCTGGGGCTGCGGAGTCTGCCCTTTAGAGGCAGCCCAGCCTCACACCGCTCTCCCGTCTGCATACACGCGGGAACCAGAAGCTGCCTTCGAGCAGTTCTCTAGATTCGAGGTCTTTGACCACAGTCGTTCATAAGGCCTTGAGGGGAGCCCAGAGCCCCCTGAGAGTCCGGTACAAGCCGTAGGCCTTCTCTCGATCAAAACGCACCCAAAGTTTTTTGTCTTCATTTTCTGGGAGTTAAAAGCCCATGCCCTTCACGTGAGGGACTCCTGTTCTAGTCTCTCTCTACCCTTTTCATTCCAGCGTCTCTTACCTCATTATTCCCACCTCTGAAATAAGGACACTTACCTGCTTTGCCAAGACCATGATGAAGAACGTTTATTTCTTAATACGGGGGTCTGGAGATGCAGAAATGGAAACTGCACGTAAACTGCGTGCTTACAACCAATAGACAACTGGGGAAGAACAAATTGGAGTAGGAGGGGCTTTTTTATTTTCTTTTTTTTTAAGATTTTATTTATTTGTTCATGAGAGGCACAGAGAGAGGCAGAGACACAGGCAGAGGGAGATCCTGGGACCCCAGGGTCACGGCCCGAGCCCAAGGCAGATGCTCAACTGCTGGGCCCCCTAGGTCCCCCCACCCAGGTGGGGTTTCTGAGGCAAGTCCTGGAACGGGATGGGGAGCCTTAGGCTCTTCCCTCTTCCCAACCACCACTCTGCTTCCTGGGGCAACACCACTGCAACAGGCTTCAACTGCCATTACGGAGCAGCAGCTTGGTGCACCCAACAGGGAAGCAAGACAGCAGGTGGCACCGGAGACGCTTAGGTTCCTGGTGGCAGTGCCGTCCGAGACAGACCCGGGCCATTGCCCAGGTGGGTGTCTTTCTGCTCGCGTCGAGCCAAGTGTCTACTGTCGAAGCTCTTGGGACCAGCCGGCTGCGTCACAGTGTTCAGGGCCGGCCCACCTGGTGGGAAGTAGCCCGCCCTTGAACTAGGTGCCGCTCCCAGGAAGGGCTTGCAGGCGGCCCGGCTGGGCCGTGACACACTGGGCCGCAGGCAGATCTTCCACGGCAAGAGGAAACCTCCTCACGGACCAGTAGAGCTACAACCAGTCCAGGAAGTCTTGCGGGGAGGCCCACGAGACACGTGGAGGCCCGGACGCTCGCTCCCACTCTCTTGGGAGCCCCCAGCGCTCTTGGAAGGTCTCTACTAACAGGAGCTGACAGCAAGAACGACAACAGGGAATCGAGTGGAGGAGGGCCCGGGCCGCCCTGCACAGTCACCCCGCGCCCCTGCGCTCCCCCTCGCCCATCCCGGTGTCTCTCCCTTAAGGCTGCTCCTCACACCCTTGTTTTACGGACTAACCTGCGCCCCAAGCCCGCCTCAGAGCCGACAGTCCTTGCAAGGAACCACTTCAGCCCGGATTCTCTCTACAGGCCCCGAGGCCCGTCAGGGCCCCAGGCTTCTGCACAGACACTGGCGGCTCTAAAGGCGCCCGCCGCTTTCTGTCGCATCCAAAGAACCTTCTTCAGCTAGATTTTTTTTTTTTTTTTTTTAAAGGGGAAGAACCAGCTGCATCCCATATCTCAGACTATTCTTGACTGGTTATTGGAGGAAACCTGTTGGATCAAGCTGTTACTTTTCTTGGCTTCAAAGATAAGCTTTTCTGACCTAGAATTGGCCTGATTCTGTTATCTATTAACGCGCCCCATGACTTGCGAAAACTTAGACTTCTTGGAATCTTAATTTTCTTTCTTTTTTTCTACTTTTTTTGCAGTAACTTCCCTTAACTCTGACATAAGGGATCATGTTGTCAAAAACCATAAAAAAGGACCCAAACATAACGCTTTATTTTAACGGTTATTGGTATCGCTTTTATATTAAAGGCACCCGGAGGTTTCTGAGACACCCAGGGGCAAAGGCGCAGCAACAGCAGGTGCGGCAACTCTAAGCCACGGCCCTGGGGGGGGTCCTTAGTGGCTCAACGCGTCTCTAAACGTGTCTGAGGGCAGCCCGGGTGGCCCAGGGGTTTAGGTTTAGGGCCGCCTTCAGCCCAGGGCGTGACCCCAGGGTCCCGGGATCCAGTCCCACGTCGGGCTCCCTGCAGGGAGCCTGCTTCTCCCTCTGCCTGGGTCTCAGCCCCCCTCTCTCTCTCTGTGTCTCTCATGAATAAATAAATAAATAAATCTTTAAACATGTCCGAATTTAATGTGTCACAGACTCGATATTTTACAAAACATCATAACCCTATAACCCTGGACTTCCAACTGCCCACACATCCTAGGACAAAGTGGACAAGGCTGCAGCGGCAGGAGTTCGGGCCCCGACGGCCCACCTGCTCTGTGGCTTCACAGTAACGGTCCACACCCGCGTCAGCAGCGACCGTCTAGCCTGCAGCCTGGTCCGGCTTGGCTCCAGAGTCTGCAAGGGGGGCCCAGGGCGGACAGATGAGGTCACCCCAGCAAGGGACCGCAGAAGTGGGGTGATGACAGCGCCTAAGTGCCTGCAGGGCCCGAGGTGGGGCTGACCGGACAGACCCGAGGCCCCACCCGCGGCAGCTCCGGGCCACGCAGCAGAGCCAGCTGTGGCCTCTGGTGACCGTCTACACCCACAACCTGGCTGCAGGGCCCACAAGGCCGCAGACAGACCACCTGCCCCCAGGTCCCCAGCAGGGGCCTGGTTGCGGCCCACCTCAGCCTTCCAGGTGAGAGCATCCAATGCCCCCACACCCAGCTGTGGGGCCCACAAGGCCGCGCACGGACCACCTGCCCCCCTCCCCGGGTCCCCAGCAGGGGCCTGGCCTTCCAGGTGAGGGTGTCCAATGCCCCCACAACTCAGCTGCGGGGCCCACAAAGCCGCACACGGACCACCTGCCCCCGGGTCCCGCAGCAGGGGCCTGGCCACGGCCCACCTCGGCCTTCCAGGTGAGGGCATCCAATGCCCCCACAACCCGGCTGCAGGTCTGCGCTCTCACCCCTCACACCCACCCCGGAAGCTGCTCATCCCCTCCTCTGCACCCAGCCGCTCACCAAGAAGCTGGGGGGGGGGGAGGGGAAGGGGGTGGTGAATGGAGCCAGGACTCGGTCTACAGATGAACGACTTCGACTTGGGGCGACTGTTTCCATGAGGCCACTTTGGAGGAGGAGTTACAACCAAGCCGAGGGCAAGCTCGCTCCATCAGCCAACAAAGTTCCAGAAAAAGCATTTTCCTTTTTCTTGGGGCCCTCAGGAAACACGGGGTTGCTTCCCCGGTCACTGGGCTATACACCCCACCCACCAGCCATGTGGGGTGACGTGGTGGGTTTTCGGTCTTGTCTTGAGAATGAGGTGATCAGATTACTTATCCCGAGGCTCCTTACTAGGCTCAGACAGGGATCCCAGGGCTCTGCTACTAGCAGAATTATCTATTTCTTTTTTTTTCCCTAAGATTTTTATTTATTCATGAGAGACACACACACACAGACACAGACAGAGAGAGGCAGAGACCCAGGCAGAGGGAGAAGCAGGCTCCATGCAGGGAGCCCGACATGGGACTCGATCCTGGGACCGCGGGGTCACAGCCTGGGCCAGAGGCAGATGCTCAACCGCTGAGCCATCCAGGCGTCCCAAATTATCTATTTATTAATAATTATGTGGCCAAAATAACCTCTATTTCTACAAGAAGAGGTGCACAGTATTATTGATGTTTGCAGGCACATGCCACAGGGTCTCCGCGCGTCAGCCCTTCCGTCCGGTGACCCTGCAGCCGCCCTCCCACCAGGCGTCCAGGAATCTCTCCAAGTGCTGTTGTACGTCAAGTGCAAGAGACTCAGAAATAAGTAAGACCGATGCGGTCGTGCCCCGGAGAGCCCGAGTGTAGACCCGGCTCTGGGAAGGTCTCGGGGTTCACGAGAGCCCTGAGCCCGGGGTGGAATTCCTGAGGGTACGTGGGTCCAGGTACTCTCCAGGGGGAGCACTAGTTAGGGCCCCGGGCACGCCGAGCGGGTGTTGCAGGCCCCAGTGCCGACGCCGGACAGGTGCTTCTGTCCCCAAAGCGCAGGCCTGGAGCTGCTGCCGATTTGCCAGTGGAAAAAGCCGCACAAAACTTGACCTCCGTGACACTCGAGCGGCCCCGGGGCACGTTTCTGCCGTCTCCCCGGGAAGCGGGACGAGCAGCAGGCCAGACGCACGTAGCCGTGGTTCTCTTTACCGTCGGAGTCGCACCTGCTTCCACTTAGCGAGGGGGAGAAAAAGACCTTTAATTAAATTTCCCCCCAATTCACATGGGGTTAGATTAGGGAAAGGTGTTAAATAAAAAATAAAAAATAAAAAAAGCAAGGGAAGTTTTGCCCAAAAAAAACACAAGATTTAAAACTAGTTTTCTACAGATTTTACAAAAACCTGCAGGCTGCAGAATCCTCCCCCACGCCCGCCCGCCAGGTCACTCCCAGCTCGGTTCACATTGGAGCTGAGGGTGTGGGGGGCGTCTCATTAAGTCGGGACAAGACCAACTAGTCGCGTGGGCTTTCCTGGCTGACCCTCGGGCAGGAGAACGCTGCGCCCCTTCAGCGGCCTTTGGCTGGGGTCAGGCGGTGCTGGCAGCAGAGGGGCTGGGACGGGAAGGCGCGACCCCTGCCTTCCAGGACAAGTGCCTGTGGCTCACACGCAGGCAGCAGGGAAAATTCCATCGGAGACCCGGAGAGGAGGGCCGCGCCGGCCAGGGTCGCACAGGTGCAGCCTGGCGTGGTCATCACGCAGGTAAGGCCAACTGAGGCTGCCCCTTGAGGCCTGGCCACGGCAGCGCGGGCGGCCGCAGTCCCCCGGAGGCCTCCCGGGGCAGGAGAAGCTGAGGTGGGCGCGGCGGGTGGCTCACGGCAGGGCCTCCCCCGTCGTTGGTTAGGGCGGCAGCGGGCTTCTCCAGTCGGCCCCAGGTTGGAGGAAGGGACCGAGGAGGGGAAAGCGCCCGTCGTTAACCAGGGCCTGGCTCCCAGGGGCTGACGGCCACAGAGATCCTCCTTCGGCTTCCCGGATGGGTTACCAGGGACCGTGGTCTGGCTTCCTGCTCGCCTGCCTCCGCTCCCCGGGGTGTTTCCTGCAGATCAGGGGGTGGGAGCTTCAGGCTGGGTGCCGCGGGCTGGGTGCCACGGGCTGGGTGCTGTGGGCTGGGTGCCGCGGGCTGGGTGCTGCGGGCTGGGTGCTGCAGGCTGGGTGCTGTGGGCTGGGTGCCGCGGGCTGGGTGCTGCAGGCTGGGTGCTGTGGGCTGGGTGCCGCAGGTCTATCTCAATGTATGTCCAGCAACTGTCCAGCTGCACATTCCCTCTGTCACAAGTCCTGGCCCCAGGAATCTGCTTGACATCAGCCCCCCCTTGCAGTGCAAACGTCCCTAGAGCCACCCCTCGGTCCCCACCCCGAGTGTCTCCTAACACGCCCAACTTGCGGCCTCCACAACAGCGCCAGGACAAGGCCTCTCCCGGGCCTCCTCTAGGCAAGCCGCGTCCTGCCTCCCTCCTTGTGCTACCTGCGCCGACTGCACCCCGTGTAACATAAGGAGAATGCGCCCTTCCCACGGAAAAGCAAATTATCTTACATAAAACAGCAAGTTTTTGAACCATAGACGAGCCTGGGGCAAGGGCCTGGTTGACCCTTAATGGTATTAAACATCTATCAACATGACCATCCACTGCAAGCCTAGCAGCAGGACTACGGCAAAACAGAAAACATACACATTACTGAATGAAACGGCATTTATTTATTTTTTTATAAATTTATTTTTATACTGGTGTTCAATTTGCCAACATACAGAATAACACCCAGTGCTCATCCCGTCAAGTGCTCCCCTCAGTGCCCGTCACCCAGTTACCCCCACACCCCGCCCACCTCCTCTTCCACCACCCCTAGTTCGTTTCCCAGAGTCAGGAGTCTCTCATGTTCTGTCTCCCTTTCTGATATTTCCCACTCATTTTGAAAAGGCATTTAAAAAACAACAGTGTGTACCATCCCATTCTAAATGTGTGTACGTATATGCACAGAGAAAATACAAAGGATAGAAAAGAACTAAATAAGTTCTCAGTTGTAAGATTAAAGACGATTTTTAAAAATTGTCGCTTGAAAAAATTTTGCTTTAAAAACTCGCTTCAAAAATTGTTTCATATTTGCTTGCTTGGCTTCCTTTTTTTTTTTTTTACAATTAACATGCATGTCTTCTGAAATAATAAATACAAGGTTTTAACTTATTTAAAAACCTATAGTATATTTTTATTTTATAGTATATTTTATATTATATATGTATATATTAGTAGATTAGTATATTTTATAGTATTTTTTTATTTTAAAACCTATAGTATATTTTTAAAAATAGGACCCTCTCATAGCAACACATCTGATTTTTTTTTTTTTTAGGGTTTTATTTATTCATTCATAAGAGACACACAGAGGCAGAGACACAGGCAGAGGGAGATGCAGGCTCCCTGCAGGGAGCCCGACGTGGGACTCGATCCGGGGACCCCCGAATCACGCCTGAGTAGAAGGCAGACGCTCCACCGCGGAGCCCCCTGGGCATCCCCACATCTGATTTGTTAGCAGCTGCTTTCATGAGCACTCAGCGCCTCGTGGTTACCACCCTCACAATTACAACGAATCCGCAAGGTGAGTGTTTCTACCCTATTTTATAGACGAGGAAACCAAGGCATAGAGCAGAGGTTAGCAACTTCCAGGTCTATCAGACCCTGTGTCGGAGCTCCCCGCCACTCTCCTACTCTGCTTCCCTTCTAGGAGGCACGTCCTTAAATTGTGCCTCATACCAAGTATGTGACCCCAGAAACCCACCCCCCATCTCTAAAATGGGGATAAGTGTACCCGCCTCCTACCGAGACTCATAAGGACAAGGAGGTAACGCACACGGAGTTAACCCAGGGCCCGATGCCTGGAAATGCTCAGGGCGTGATCATTGACGCTGAAGGATCGTTGTTTTCAGGGTTTTATAAAATACTCCAGGAAGGACTTTTACGTTTCAGTGAAGAGAAAGAGCAACGGGTAACAAGAACCACCGTAATAGAGATTTGTGAAGAGATTAGGCTTTAGAAGAAGTTAATATAGTTAAGACTGAGTGTGAAGGGTCTTCTTTTTTCCAACTCACTCTTGGAATCTTCTTCACTGTTTGGGATTTATCTACCTCAGTAATGGCTTATGGTTTATTTGATAGAATAACACAATAGAAAAGAAGAACGTTCAAAGATTCCTCAGCTAATCTTACCTGTGGCTGAAGTCAGGTTGCTCGAGGCCTAACAGCCAGGTGACCGCAAGGCACCGGAGACCACACGCCCTGACTCTGACTCCGACGATCCAGCGAAGTTGTCAGGGAGTCTGTACGACATCCTGATGCCCAAGCTCACCTCAGAGGTCGTTTGGGTTTTTTTTTTTTTTTAAGATTTTATTTATTTATTTATTCATGAGAGATACAGAGAGAGAGGGAGAAGTAGGCTCCATGCAGGGAGCCCATGCAGGACTCGATCCCAGGACCCTGGGGTCATGCCCTGAGTTGAAGGCAGATGCTTAACCACTGAGCCCCCCAGGCATCCCCTATTTGTTTGCCTTTTAGAGAGAAAGAGAGAGCATGGGGGGGGAAGATAGAGAGAGAAAGAGAGAGAGAGAATCTCGGGCAGACTCCCTACGAGCACAGAACCCAACACAGGGCTCCATCGCAGGAGCCTGAGATCATGACCTGAGCCAAATCAAGAGTGAGATGCTGAACTGCCTGAGCCACCAGGTGTCCCTGGATTTCCTTGTCTTTGAGCGTGACTCATTCTTTCCTACTTCCTTGGTCTTGTTTATGCAGTTTGTTGTGCCTGGAACCATATTCCATTTAAGGAAGTCCTAGTATCACTGAAATATGTTTGCCCATTGATAATGGCAACTGAGGGCACCCGTCTCTGAGGGCAACTTCCTGCATAAGCCTTCCTGGGCTAGGAAGCATCACTTTGCCAACACTAATTGCCGGCAATTAGTTCACAGGATTCTCATTCTATACTGCTTGGGCTTGTAGTCGCTAGTATGTATGTTCATTTTTCCTACTAATTTGTAAAACGTGGAATCACACACATCGTTGAGCAAAGTGCCGTGCAAACTATAGTTTCTCAGCAACAAGTATCTTTAAACCAAAAAACGTTTTGTAGACCTCTGCTTTTGTGTAAATTTCCTGCTTTCAGCTTCAAAGACTTTTGGGAAAGGAGACTTACTACTCCTGTTTGTGGTCATAGTGGACGAGGACTGCTTTTGAACTGGGCAACCTCCAGTCAGGTGTCCACTGACAGCGTACGGCCGCCTCTGGGCCCTTTTACCTTCTGTCCAATGAGGAGACGGGAGAGAAAGTAGCATGGATTTTTACTACTGAGTATATAGAGACAAACCAACTGGTGAAGCAGGTCCATATTCTACCAACATTAGCAGGGTGACTAGACCACCTTCAGCTGGGAAGGAGAAAATTTGCTGATTACCAAAAAAAAAAAAAAAAAAAAAAAAAAAAAAAAAGTCACATGAAGGGAATTTTAACACCAAGTTGGCCTAAAGCCCCAGCCATTTGGATCTACCCTAGAAGGGATCTGAGTTTAAAATGAACTCTGAGTAATTTAGCAGACTTATAATCAAAATCTGGAGGCTACAGTTGGGTTAGATTATTCTGGAACTGGTGTAATTAAGCATTAGTCCTAAAGTGAATGCAGTCTAATTGGAGTCTTGTTCTTTCCTCCCCTGAAGAATTAACTCTCACATTATCTACTGTTAAATTTAGCTATTTTGACTCCGTATTTTTGAATTTAGAAAAGTAATGGATATTCATGGAAGAGATCTGGTGCCACGTAGAATTTGGAGCAGCACAATCCAATAGCATGAAAATGACCAAAGAGGAAAATGCTCAGACTCAACTGCACAATGTGTAAAGCTTGTTATAAGATGTCTGGAGACAGAAAATGTCACACTGTCTTAGGTACTGAGTTTGTACTAGGAAACCAAAATTTAAAACTGTAATTATAGATTATTTGGCACACCCTCTCTACCCCCCATGAGCCCTTTCATTTGCATAAACTAAATAAAGAAGATAAATGTTTGTATGGAGTTGGGGAAGGGCGGGATCTGAAATCATCTGGGTAGTTGTCTGTTCTACTAAAATAAATCTCACCATAAAGTTTGCTTGTTTTCTTCACCCAAAATTAAGAGTCCTGAATGTAATAATGGAATGAGAAGGGGAGGTTACATTTTCCTTATGTTTATGAGAGAGCTGTGTCTTTCACCACAGAGAATGTCACTGTCAGGGCCGAAGAATAATTTTCATCATAAGCTCCCTTTTGCTGATTGCTTATAACTATATATGCTTAAAAAAAAAAAAACTAGTTTCTTTTTCATCTTGAATGTCTCAGACTTGTTCTCTGCTCCGCAAGGTAAATTACTTTGGAGCAATTGAGCAAAATAGCCTTTAGCAAAATGCTATTTTTCACATTCAGTGAAAAGCGCCTTTACCTCCAGTATTCCTCCAAGATGTCTCAGTCCAGGACCTCAGACTTGGCAAACAGAGTTAGAAGCACTGATGAAGAGAAACAGAGCCAAACATGACCCCACTAGCTGAGTGTTTTATTTAAGATGCAAAGGTTTTCATCTACAGATAAACCGAGCTCTGTAATAGGAGTATTTCTGCTCTGTGGTGAAGTCTACCAGAAATAAAATCTCAGAGGGAAAAGCTACTAGGTAAACTGAACTCGCTGAGGTTCCCTCCAGACAATAACAACCAGTTAAGTAAGACAATTGGAATAATTCATCCTCCTGGAGCACAAAACGCAAACGGCAATATGAAATGTGATATTAAGATTTTAAAAAGAAGTATACAAAAGTCAGGAATCTCCTTCCAAAATAAGAATGTGGGTGGGAATTGATTAGAGGTCGCTCTGATATGCTTCAGTCAACAAAAGTCCTCCCAGGATTCAGTGTCAGGTAGCAACTTTCAATCCCAGCCACTTTCTAACAAATATGCAGGTAAGGCAGCAGGTAAAACAGTGGCTGTGAGTTACATCCATCTGACTCCACTGGCCCCCTGCTCATGCTTTCGTTCCTCATCTGGCACACAGACCCTGGTAGGAGTCTGTTTCCCATGAGCTGGTAGACATAACCTGGCTCTTCTTTTGTGTCAACACTTGGCTTAGAGCTTGAGAAAAAAGCTTTTCTTCTCTGGCCCCTCGGGCCTTTATCTGTGGCATCCAACATCTGCCAATCATTATGGTCTATTTCTATTCCCATCCCCATTGATACTGGGCTATATTCACTTCACAAGATAAGTTCAAAATATGTAAATCATAAATCAGTGAGTAAAGAGAATCTGAAAAATCACTGCTAATAGCGAAAGATCTTAACATTCCTGCAACAGACTGAAAAAAAAAAAAGTAAAGATATAGAAGATTCAAACAACAGAACAAACAAGGTTGATCTAGTAAACATGTATCACATACAAAATGACATTCTTTTTGAGTACACATGAAATGATTCCAAAAATATCCTTGAAGTAAATTAAGATGTCTCAACCAAGAAAAAGACATAACATATAGACCACATTTTCTAACCATAATACAATAAAATGGGAACTCAATAAAAAGAATTCATATATATTGAAGCAAAAAATACACTCTGAAATAATTTAATGGTCAAAGATGAATTGTAATGGAAATTATGAAATACTTAGAATTAAACAATGCCTATGCAGTATGCAACTAAAGTGGTACCTAAGGCAAATGAATAGACTTAAATTCAGATCCAGAAAAGAAAGTTTAAAAATCAATAATTAATGCATCCAACTCATGACATTATTTAAAGAGCTACCAAGTAAACCAAGAAAAGGGAGAGAAAGGAGGAGAATGTCAGAGAAGAAATTAATCAAATAGCAGAAAAAACCATATCGACAAAATCAAATGCTCTTTCTTTGAAGTGAAGGGATAGATGTCTGGTGACAGAGTAGAAGAGAAAGAGAATATACGCAGAGTAAACAATATTAGAAATGAAAAGAGGGTCAAAATAAAGATATTTTGTAAAAGTTTATAAAATTATAAGAGAATACCAGGAGCAAATTCATGAGTCAGTTTTAAGACCTTAAATATAATGGACAGCTTCCTGGATAAACCTTGGAATATCCCAAAACTGACTCAAGAAGAAGAAGAAACCTGGAAAAGACATATGTCCATTAAGGAAAGTGAAACAGAGTAGTTAAAAATTTAAGTGCCCCATACAGAAGCACCAAAGCACCAGAACTAGACAGGTTTACAGGCATATTTTACCAGAGCTTTAAATATTACACAATCTCTTTCTTATTCAAAGTATTCCAGGGACTACAAGAAAAGAAAGGCTCTCCAATTTGTTTTATGAGGCTAGTAAAAGGTTAATATCAAAACTAAATGAAAATAGTGTAAGTTAGTGAAATTATAGGCTTAATTGCTTTTATGAATATAGATCATAGATGTAAAACTTTGGCATATAATGCTAGCACTGCACAAGCTTTAAACAGGAATGGAAGGATGATTAAATTAATATAAATCCATTGATGTAAACACTGCATTAACAAATCCAACAAAAAACCTCAATAGATACAGAAAATTCTAGAAAAAGATATAGAAAATTACATGATGAAAAAAGTCAACATCCTTTCATAATAAAGAGTTTGAGTAAACTAGGAAGAGAGTCTACGGCCATTCCACCCTGAACGTGCCCGATCTCGTCTGACCTCGGAAACTAGGAAGAGAAAAAACTTAGTTCACCTAGAAAAAGTACAAAAAATAAGTTTCCTACTTTGTAGTCAATGATAGAAGCCTCTGCTATAAAATAAGGCCGCGTGGGTGCTTCAGCAGTTGAGCATCTGCCTTCGGCCCAGGGCGTGATCCTGGAGTCCGGGAATCAAGTCCTGCATCAGGCTCCCTGCATGGAGCCTGCTTCTCCCCCTGCCTGTGTCTTTGCCTCTCTCTCTCTCTCTCTCTCTCTCCCTCTCTCTCTTTCTCTTTGCCTCTTAAAAGTAAATAAATAAATAAAATATTTTTTTAAAAGAGGAATACAATAAAGATGCCTGTTGTTAACACAAGTCTTTAACCAGTAACTGGAGGACTTCACCAATTCCATAAAACAGGAATAGAAATAAGAAAAAAGTGGAGGGGGGGTTTCAAAATTGTCATTATAGAACATATCATCTACTGAAAAGCCAAAAGAATTCACAAACTTAGAACTTAATAAGAGAGTTCAGTAGAGTCACTGAATACAAGATCAATTAATTTAAAAAAAAAAATCAATGGTATTCCCATGCACAAAAACTACCTATTAAAAAATAAATAAAATAAAATGTCCATTCCATAATAAATGAAAAAATCTTTTAAAATCTGTCAAGTTCCTGGGAATAAATCTAACAAAACCAGTTTATTACCTGAAAGGATGAAATTATAGAATTTTGATGAAAGATAGAATACTCCAGTAAATGGAAAGATATGTCATATTCATTTAACAGAAGGCTCTCAACATCATAAAGATGTCAATCCTCCCCAAATTAACCTGCAAATTCAAGGGAATCCCAATGAATATTACAGCTTGTCATGAAAACTGACAGGCTTTTCCTGAATTTTATTTAGGTGAGCAAAAGTCAAAAATAGCCAAGATCTCCTTAGAGAAGATTTTTAAAAAGGGATTTCCTCCATCAGATACCAAATCCACCATAAGGCTGCGATAATTAAAACAATGTGCAAAAAAAAAAAAATTGACAGACCAATGGAAAAGAATGGAGACCTCAGAAATTAAAACCTGTCAAAGAAGATATCTTTATAAACTGGGGTAGGAAATAGTCTCGTAAGTAAGACATAATAAGCCCAAACCATAAAGGGGAAAATTGATAAATTCAACTACATTAAAAACAAACCTATAGAATTAGAACATTATTTTTCAGAAGCCACGGACTAGCAGACAGCTGCAATCACTATAAACACACAAAATATTAGTAATGAAAATATATAAATAAGTTGCACATAAAAAGACAACCAATTCAATAGAAAGTAGACAAAGACATGAATAGTCAATTCACAAAATAGCCATGTGACACGAAAGATGCCTAGCTGCATGAATAATCAAGGACATGTAAACTAAAACAACAGTAAAATAGCATTTTATACCCTGAGATAAGCAAAAACTAAGAAGTCTGACAAAAGCTACGAGGGATGCGTAACAATGAAAACTCTACTGGTGGAAGTTAAAATTTGTGACGTTTATTGAGAGAGTAAATTGGCAATATCTAATAAAATTGGTGATGAATACACTCCACCAGCCAGGAATTCAAAGCCCAGACATTTACCCTAAAGCATCTTCAGCACAGATCTGTAAGGAATCATTCACAAGGATGCTCATCCTTACAGCTCACTTATAATAGTGAAAAAAGTGGAAATCCTTTTTAATGTGTATTACTACTGAAAGGATAAATTGTTAATATATTTACTCAATCAGTTCAAATGAATTAAACAGACCCATAAGTACCAACATGAATAAGTGTCAGAAACAAAATAGAGAAAAAAATCAAGTACCACTTATGTCAAGTGTGATGCATATCACGTGATGTATTACAGTGTTTCGGACGTAAATGTGTGCATGCATATGCATAGTTAACGTATAATTTAAAGAAAGGAAGAACATTCTAACCTCAAAAAAGTGTATCTCTGGCAAGGAAGGAAGGGAAATGGGAATCAAGGAGGTAAAATTAGATATATGTCTGCTCTGGATTGAATTGTGTGTCCCCAGGATGCGTAGGCAGAAGCCCTAACTCCCAGTGTGGCTGTATTTGGAGACAAGGCTTCTGAGGAAGTAATCAAGATCTAATGAACCAGGAGGGCGGGGCCCGCCCGATTCAATAGAACCACTGTCCTTAGAAGAAGAGACACCAAAGAGCTCACAGTCTATCTCCATGCACACACACTGAGAAAAGGCCAAGTGAGGACAAAACGAGAAGTCTGTAAACTAGAAAGAATTCTCACCAGGAACAGAATCAGTTGGCATGTTGATCTGGGACTTCCAGCCTCCAGAACTGTGAGAAAACAAGTTTCTGTCCTTTAAGTCAGATGGTCTATGATATTGTTGCTGTAGCCTGAGCTAATACAATGGCAAAACATTAAAATGTGTTCGATCTAGTGACTGTATAGGCTTGTGTTGTAATTACCCTCTATGCTATTTTATTCTAAATATTCCCCTCATCTATACAGTCATTGTTTAATCTGATGCCACAAAGAAAACATCAATAATTTTAATCACACTAAAAAAATTTTTAAAAATAAAAAAACAAATTTTAATCACACCAGAAACAAGGACACAGAACTAAGTCTTCCTAGGAGGTCGTAATAGTTTACATTTCATTGAATAAAAGTTTCTTGCAGAGAAGGGGGTACTTCTGCAAACTGGTGAGGTCATCCTGGAGGCCACGGAGGTTGGGGGACTGACAGGCCCTCAGGTCCCTTATCCCGCACTTGGCCCACTGGCCATCCAGTCCATAAATGCCCAACAGGATTGACACTCTCATTAGTTTTTTGTGGGTGTGCCATTCCTTGAATTTTAGGAAACCTGACAGTGCTGACCCCAAGTTGTTTCAATCAACCTCTTGCCATGAGAGGAAGAAAGCTTTATCATGCTATTTTCCAAACAAGAAGAAAAGAAGTGGTATTGCTGCGTCTTACCCAAACACAGTGATACCAAATGTACATCAGAGCATATTAGCACATGCCTTGCACCCAGTAAGCACTCAGTGCACATTTATTGAACCAAAAGTTTATGTTTCTATATTACCATTTTATTTTGGTTCAGCATTTAAACATTTGTTTAAAAGTGTCACCATGAAACGAGATGCCAACTAAACCAAGGGTGTTTGTCACTGAAAATCATTAACCTAAAAAAAAATTAAAATTTAAAAAAGAAATAAAGAAAGAAATAAAGAAAATCATTAACCTAGAATGGTGACATGCTCTGTTCCAGTGGTTCTCAAACTTTACAGGGCATAAGGATTATCAGGAAGACTCGTGGAAACATGGATTTCTGAGTCCCATTCCCAAAATTTCTGGGGTGGAGCTCAAAAAATTGAATTTCCAGCAAGTTCCCAGGTGATCTTGATGCCACTGGTCTGAACACTACGTGTTAACAACTATTGTCTAGACCTTCACAAGTGCCTGGAGAAAGTAAAGTAGAGTGGACCCTTGAAAAATCCAGGGATGAGAGGCACTGGCCTTCCCCACCCCACCAGGAAGTCAAAAATCTTCATAGAACATCTGACTCCCCCAAAACTTAACTATTAATAGCCTACTGTTGCCCAGAAGTTTTGCCAATAACATAAACATTCAATTAACACCTGTTTGGCATTTGTATGCATTATATACTATATTCTTACGATAAAATAAGCTAAAGAAATGATACTCAACAAATTATAAGGAAGAGAAAATCCATGTACAGTACCATGCTGTAGTGACCGAAAAAAATCTGCATGTAAGTGAACCAACACAGTTCAAACCCTTGTTGTTCAAGAGTCAACTGTACTGTTTTCTTAAATCTGAATCTGTATATATATATACACACACATACATATATTCAAATACACACACATGTATATATAATAGTATACATATACATAATACTTTAGGTAACATACAGTAAGATATAAAATAATATAGACAAAATAATCTTATTTTATGATATCCCCGCAAATGACAAATTAGTAAACTGAAAAATAATTGTTTATTGTGCACAATGGCACTATGGTGGTTGCATACGACACATTACTTATTTTAATCTTCACAGCAGCTCTATAAGGTAAGTATTTTTATCCCCATCTTTACATGCATAAGTTGAGCCTCAGAAAGGGTACGTGACCCGGCCAGCCAGGGCGGTAACGCTAATCCTTACCTAAATGCAACTCCAGAGCCCACGCGCTCAACATTGCATTCGCGTCTGCAGTAACAAGTGGCCTTCTGGACCCAGCGTCAGGCCACAAGCCTGCCCCCGTGTGCGCACCAAAATGCCAACCACGGAAACCATCACGTTCACGTCGAGAGCCTGATTAGGGGAAAAGGCACCACAGCAATCGCCTCCTTCCACCTGAAGCTAAGCCCCTCACCCTACAGAGAGGAAGGAAGTTCAGAGGAAACAAAGTGAAGACAGGAGTGGAAGATCCAGGTCCTTTTCTCCCCTTGATTTCCCCAAGCCACAGAACAAAGATTCCTGTGCAATACATTCATTTCCTCCCTCAGTCGCAGTGGCATCATTTGAAAACACAATAAAGAAAAGGATAAAACTGCATCTTGGGGGCGGGGGCGGGTATCTTAGCATCCTTTTGTTCCACTTTTTCTGGCTAGTGAGCTGCTGTGGGAACTTCTGAAGTCATTACGTTGAAGAGGACAGAAGTGGGCACGTTGTTTCCTAGTAGTCCAGGAGGTGTGCTGATGAAAAAGAAGTGAAGTAGCAAGCAGGTAAGGTAGGAGATTGGCCCAGTCAGAAAGCGAGTAAAATTTCAAAAACAGGGAGGCTGGGGAAATTGAGACAAGCCGCTCTTTAAAAGGGAGGAGCAAAGTGTCATCTTTCTTCATGAAGTTGATGGCATATTCATTTTTCAGACTTTTTTTTTATAGTTTTACTTAAGTTTTAAAGAAGGAAAAAGTGAAAGCATTAAAATACTAAATGGACAGAGCAGAGATTCCCATTAAAATAAACACACTCTGACTTATTGTTTGGAAAACTCTAACGAGCTCCAGACTATTAACTGATTCTGTAATTTTTTTTTTAAAGAAGACATTGCTAGCACATTTCTAGAAGTTAGGTTAAATTGGTATCAATCTTGGAATTACAAATTAAAAGAAAATATGCTAAAATACTCAGGAAAACAAAGCATCTTAGACCTCCCGTGTGCTCATCTGCTTTCTTTTTGCCTAAACTAGGAGGCTGTTGGCGATGTTAACCTGATGGGACTATTGCTTCGGTCAACATGAAGATCATTTCGCCTCTTGGCTGAGATAGTTGGTATTGATCTTGTACGTGTATTTGAGGCTAAGAAACTTGATATCTTGGCACTAACATTCATGCATTGCTCAGGATTAAATTTTAACCTCGTCTTTGATGCTTTTTTTCTCATACTCTACTCTAACTGGTAAATCCTGTCGGCTCGACTTTCAAAATCCAGCCCCTTCTCTCCACCTTCACCACTTCCATCCTTCTCTCCACTTTCAACATTTCCACCCTGGCTCAAGCCATTAGCATCTTTCCCTTAGACCGTTGAATGAGCCTCCTTCCTGTTTGTGGAGCAGTTTACACACGAGAGATTAAAGTGAGCTAGTGCCACCACACAGCTCAAAGCCTCCAATGGCCCATGCTCATCTCACTTGGAACAGAATCCAAAGTCATCAACATAGTCTACAAGGCCCTTCTAGATCTGCCCCCACTTATCCCTCAGACCCTCATTCTTACCTCTCTTTAAGTTCTTTGTGTCCATTATACCAACAGCTACCCAGAAAAAAACAATGCCATTCCCTGCTGCATTCATTCTCCTCTCATAGACAATTACATCACACTTTCTCCACTCTCCTCAGAACTCCAAGAGTCCTCTCCATCCCATGCCCAGCTGATGGCCTTGCCCCATACAATACTGAGAAAATGGTAGCAATTAGAAGCGAGCTCCACATGCTCCCACCTCTGTATTTACCCCCCTACCAGCGTGTGTGCCCATTTATTCGGCCCTCCCCATGCACACGCCGGCCAGGCTTCTGCTCATGCACTAGACACTGCTTCTCATCTCTATTAATTCTTTCCTCTCATTTTGTCATCGATTTCCCGCTCTTTCTTAGATCATTCTCATCAGCATTCAACATGCAGTAATTTCTACCTTCTTAAAAATTTAAAAAAAAAACTCTTATGCATCCCCTATCTACCACGCACTGCAGCAAAACTTTACTCTAAAGAGATACCCATATTTCCTCTCCTCCCCTTCACTCTCAACTCCACTACAACTACTCAGCACACATGTATATCCAATGGTCACTCCTCGCATTGTGTCTTATACCACCCACTAGTATCTGTTGGCAGAGTTTATCGCTCCCTCCTGGATACGCTTTTTTCACTTGGCATCCAGGATGCCACACACTTCAGGTTCTGGCCCTGACCAGTGCCTAATCCCCTCTGTCCCTCGTGCCTAACTCATCCCCGAGCTAGGATTCTCTGATCTCACCTCCTATCATGCTCCCCTCATTCACTTTTGCCTGCCACACAAGTTGGCCTCTTTGCTAACTTAAATATATCAGTTTACAAGTCCTTCCCCTTGCTTTTCTCTCTGTCTGGAATGCTTGTCCCTTAGTGCCTTCAAGTTTTTGTTCAAATATCATATAACCAATGTCATCTTCATGATTGCCCTATTGAAATGTCTAATATCCACCACCCTCAAACTTCCCATTTCGATTTATTTTTCTCCAGGGCACTTGCCAAAATTTAACATACCACAAAATGTACTTATTCAATTTATTTTAAATCCTCCCATTAGTCTCAGTGTGGTCACTCTGTCATTCAAAAGTTATTTGAGAGATATCTAATTCTAGACACCTGCCCATAGTAAGCATTTAGCAAATCGTTATCAAATTAATAAGACTACAAGCTTTAGCTCCTAACACAGAAGACGGCTATCACTCCCAAAGATCATATATTAAAAAACTAAGAAACACTCCAGAACCTCAAATTCATGAGCAAAATATTCAATAATAAAGTAAGCATATTAAATTCCCAACAGATTGCTCATAGCTGATTTTTTCGACATACAGAACCATTTCCACAGCCATGTTGGGAAACGCTTGTCATTTTTGGAAAGGGATGCCACTCAAATCATTAAATGAGTTAGTACCTAAGATAATTAAGTGGGTAGAGAGAGTTACCCCTTGGAACATAGGACCATATAGTTCCTGGCCCTCAAATGCTATCATCCTCATAAGTAGTTTGTCTCAAATTCCTCAGGTCTTAAAATAGACATGGTCATTTTACAGAAGCCCAACTCAGAAATAATTTTAAGATAACACAAGCAGCAGGACCATTTCATGCCAAACTAATGACTTGAGGACATGCAAGGCATGACTCCTCTGTATAAATCCACTTCAGAGCAGGGGTCAAAATCATTAAACTAATGTTAGACTGGAGTCCCTGGGCCCAGAGTACCCCATGACTCCAGAGGATTGGGATTTGTAAGAAAAATACTAAACACAGAGACGTGTATAAACACTTTAAAAGATTCTTTATACAAATGCCTTTTTGTCTGAAATCAAAATGCCAGAAATCAGAACTTTAAGTTCCACTTGTAAATAACAAGTAAGTTTAGAAAGATATTCAAGAGTCAATTTTAAAAGAAAAAGAAAAAATACTCTCAAGATGAGGTATGAAGACATCACTGCTTGACTTTAATGAATGTTAATATTTTAAATGTTTGTTATTAAGGGTTAGTCCTATTAAGACATTTTCCTAAAAATTCAAGTTTAGCCACTTCTGAGAGCTTTGGTGTTTATGTGATGAGTAATCTACACCCCAACCCAGCCCAAAGAAATGTTCTTATTGAGGGATAAGTTAGAAGTGAGTGACTCAATTGTACACCAAACTTTAACATCCATTGCCTCTAGCATTCCAATCCAACAGGCTAGCAAAGGTTGTAAATAGACTGATTCCAGGGTCTGCTTCTCAATATTTGAGGCTTCTAATGGGCTGAACATGTGAGACTTCATAAATAAAGTAAAAACAAAGATTTTGCTTGTTGTGGCTACTGTTGAATAAAAAAGACTATTGTCTTTTTTACTCTAATCCAGCTTCCCCCTACCTTGGCCCTGAAGAAGACAAAAGCATCAAAAAAAAAAAAAAAAAAAAAAAACAGTAGAGAAAGAAAAGTAAAAGATGAAGAACAGGAAGGGATCCTTGGTCAATGGGTCAGACCTGGGGTGGATGGGGGAGGAGTTTAAATTCAAAGTAAAACTGAAGTTTTAATTTTGCCAACCCAGGACATTTTTAAAGATTGATTGATTGATTGATTGATTGATTTGAGAGAGAGAGAGGAAGAGAGCACAAGCAGGGGGAATGCCAGGCAGAGGGAGCAGGGAGTCCAACGTGGGGCTCCATCCCAGGACCCTGGAATCATGACCTAAGCAGAAGGCAGAAGCTTAATCAAATGAGCCACCTAGATGCCCAAGACAGAACTTTTAATATCTGAAATTATATTAATGATCAAAATGAAAGAAAAGGGAAAGAAAAGATGGGGTAAGCAGAAAAAAGAGCAACATGATAGATATAAATCTATCCATATCAATAATCACATTAAAAGTAATGTGATACTTTATGATATTGCATAAGGAATACAGCCAGTGATACCATAATAGTGTTGTATGGTGACAGATGGTATCTACACTTGCGGTGAGCACAGCATAATGTATAAACTTGCTGAATCACTATGTTGCACAACTAAAATAAATGTAACATTGCATGTCAACTATACTCAATTTTTTTTTTTAAGATTTTATTTATTTATTCATAGAGACACAGAGAGAGAGAGAGGCAGAGACACAGGCAGAAGGAGAAGCAGGCCCCATGCAGGGAGCCTGATGTGGGACTCGATCCAGGGTCTCCAGGATCACACCCTGGGCTGCAGGCGGCGCTAAACCGCTGCGCCACCGGGGTTGCCCCAATTTTTTTAATAAAATAAGAAAAAAAGTAAATGGACTGAAGAAAGAAATTAAAGAAAATGCAGATAAATGGAAAGGTATCTCATCTTCATGGATTGGAAGAATTAATTTTGTTAAAATGTCAGTACTACTAAAACCTATCTACAGTTGCAATATAATCCCTATCAAGATTTCAATGGCATTTTTTTGAAGAGTAGAAAGAATACTCCTAAAATTTAAAATGGGCCCTAAAAGACACTAAGTAGCCAAAGGAATCCTAAGAAAGAAGAATAAAGCAAAAAGTATCACACACTTGATTTCAAGCAGAACTATATATATATACATATATATATGTATATATATATAGTTCTATAGTATGGCACTGACATAAAAACAGAAAAATGGAACACAAGAATCAAGAGGCCAGTAATAAACCCAAGTATATAAGGTCAACTAATATTTGACCAGGGAATCAAGAATACTCCATGGAGAAAAGATAGTCTCTTCAATGGAAAGTACTGGAATAATTGTATATTCACATAAAAAGAATGAAAATGGGCAAATATCTTATACCACTTACAAAAATTTACTCAAAATGGATTAAAGACTTAAATACAAGACCTGAAACCATGAAACACCTAGAAAAAAACACAAACAAAGCTTTTTGGCATGGGTTTTGATAATGATTTTTTGGATATGACACCTGCAGAACAAGTAATAAAATATAGAATAAGTAGGACTGCATCGAGCTAAAAAGCTTCTGCACAGCAAAAGAAACAATCAATAAAATGAAAAAAACAACCTTTAGAATGGGGAAAAGTATTTGTAAGCCATATAGTTAATGAGGAGTTAATATACAAAACATATAAAGAACTCATACAACTCAATAGCAAGATAACAATAAAATAAAACAAATATCCAATTAAAAGATGGGCAAAGGACCTAAGTAGACATTACTGTAAAGAAGGTAAATGAAAGGCCACAACAGGTACATGACAAGATGCTCCATATCACTCGTCATTAGGGGAATGCAAATTAAAACCACAATGAGATATCACCTGATGCCTATTAGTATGGCCACCATTGGAAAGACGAGAGATAATGAATTCTGGTGTGGATGTGGAAAAAGGAACCTTTGTACACTGTTGGTGGAACTGTAAATTGGTACAACCACTATGGAAAATCATTAAAAACTTAAAAATACAGCTACAACTACCATATGATCCAGCAATTCCACTTCTGGAAATCTATCTAAAGAGAACAAAAACACACAAAAAGACTTGCACCTCCATATTCACATCAGCTTTACTTATAATAGCCAAGATACAAAAACAACCTGTTTCCATTAGTGGATGAATGGGTGAGGAAGATGTAATACACACACACACACACACACACACACACACACACACAGTGGAATATTGTTTGGCCATTAAAAAGAATTAAATCTTACCATTTATAACAACATGGATGAACCTTGAGGGCATTATTATAAGTGAAATAAGTCAAACAGAGAAAGATAAATACTTTCTGGTCTCACTTATATGTGGAATCTAAAACACAAAAACAAAAAACAAATAAAAAAGCTCAGAGAGATAGAGAACAGATTGTGGTTGCCAGAGGCCAGGAGAGGGTAAAATAGAAGGGAATCAAAAGTTATAAACTTCCAGTTATAGAATACATCAGGGGGAGTTAATAATACTGTACTCCACTTTTGAAAGTTACTAAGAGAGTAAATCTTAAAAGCTCTCATCACGAGAAAAAAAATGTGTACCTGGATATGGTGATGGATATTAAATATAGACTTCTAGTGGTGATCATTTTGCAATATATATAAATACTGAACCATTATGTTGTATACCTGAAGCTAATATAATGTATGTCAACTGTAACTCAATTTAAAAAATTAAAATAAAGAAATAAAACAAAAAAAAGAATAACAAAAAGGTAGACAAAAATGTTTACCAAGAAATGAAAATGAGTAAAAATATCAGTGAGGGTGACAAAACATGAGAGACCCCTAACCCTGGGAAATGAATAAGGGGAGGTGGAAGGGGAGGTGGGCGGGGGGTGGGGGTGACTGGGTGATGGGCACTGAGGGAGGCACTTGGTGGGATGAGCACTGGGTGTTATGCTATATGTTGGCAAATTGAACTCCAATAAAAATTTTTTTAAATTCCATTTCACTATAATAAATAAATGCAGACCTAGTTTAATGAGCGCTTAAGAAAATGGACTTTTCATACACTGCAGGGATTGTAAATTGGAGCAACTTTTCTGAAGGCAATTTGGCAATATCTATCCAAAGCCTTGAATCTGACTAGTAATTTCTAGTAATTAATTATGAAGAGATAATATTGTATATTAACTATGACTTAACTAAGGAATATTTGTCACAATGTAGTTGATAATATTTTAAAAGCTAAAAACAATAAAAATATCCAAAAAATGAAAAAATACATACTATTAGAAAATCACTGGGGAAATAAAAAAGAACATTTATATCAAAACCTATAGAACACAAATAAAATTATACTCAATGCAAAATACATAGCTTTGAATGACTTAGTTTATTTAAAAAGGCAGAAAATAAGGAAACTTTGTGTTAATAAATAAAAAAATAATGACAAAATTAACAAAAATAAACTGGGACAATAGCATTTATAAAGATAAAAGGTAAAATTCACAATATGAGAAACAACAAAAACAGTCAAAAAAATTCCAAAAGCCCATCCTTTACAAAAACCAATAAAATAAATAAGATCTTGAAAGCTTGATAAAAAAAGAAAAAGTACAAAGTAAAAGTAAACATGATTCAGGAATGAGAAAGGAACCAGGACCACTGAGTCAGGAGAGAAGAAAGAATAATATAAGAATACTAAATACAACTCTCTGACAAAAGATTTGAAAGACCAGAGGAATAACTTACTTCTTAGCAAAGTATCAATTACAAAACCAACCCAATAAGAAGTGGACAGTTTGGGACACTGGGCGGCTGTCAGTTAAGCAAGTGCCTTCATCTCAAGTCATGATGTCAGGGTCCCCGGTTGGAGCCCAATGTCAGCTCCTTACTCAGCTCTGCCCCTCCCTCTGCCCCTGCCTCCCTACCTCCACTCACGGCTCCACACACATGTGCGTTTGCTCACTCTTTCTCAGATAAATAAATACTTTTTATAAAAAGTGGACAATTTTTAATCAATTACCAAATAATCCATAAAATGAGCAAGACCTACTGTTCAAAAAGATACCAAGACCAGATGGCTTCGTAGCTTTTACCTGGCCTTTAAAGAAGAGAAAATTTCTGTGCTGTTTAAAATAACCACAGAAAAATATATAAAGCTTCCCAGTGATGCCAACATAATTTTCATGTTCCGATTTGATAAAAATAGAAGCAAAATAGAAAACTACAAATCAATTTAATTTATTACTGTAAAAGCAAAGACTCTAAATAAGATATTAGCAAAGAGAATCTATCAATCTATCAAAAGACTAAGATTATATTTCAGGAATAATAAGGGGCTTCATATCAGGAAACAGAAGTGTCCACTTAATCCAGTACAACAAAAAACTCAAAAGACAAAAGTACATGTCTTATCAGTAGATATTTAAAAGACATTTGGCAAAATTCAATAGTTAGTCCTAATTAAAAGTAGCACTACAAAAAAGGTATCCAAATTCAATAAAGACAATTTTCTAAAAACTAGCACCAAATTCTAAAATCAGAAGCCAAGATGACCTATTTCACATTATTTTTAACATTATTATAGGTATTACAGTAAATACTAAAAGAAAATGAAATAACTAGCAAACAGCATTGAAAAAAACTCTTTTGCGGATAACATGACTGTATACTTGTGTAAATATAAAACTTAAGAATTTCTAGTACAAAAAATTCTAAAATTAGTAAAATTATTCATTCTAATTTCTTGTTTAAAAATAAAGTTTTAAAAATTAACAGCTTTTCTCTGGCAACTAGGATCAAAGAATGAAAAATCAAATCTTTTTACAATAGTCACAAAAACCATAAAATACTTTAAAAGTAATTTAATAAAAAAAGACACAGGATATACAGAATCTTATTAAAATATATAATGTAGGAGCACCTGGGCGGCTCAGTGGTTGAGCGTCTGCCTTCCGCTCAGGTCATGATCCCAGGGTCTGGGATCCAGCCCCCCACCAGACTCTGCCTATGTCTCTGCCTCTCTCTGTGTCTCTCATGAATAAATAAGTAAAATCTTTAAAAACATAAATATACACATATACGTATATAAAATGTATGATCTAAAAAAATATAAAAATGTATTCCATACTCTTAGAAGGAAGAATATATTTAAAAATGTCAATTCTCTAAAAATTAATGTACAAATTAAATGCAATTTCAATTGATATTCCAATATTTCCTTAATTGGGGAATTATTTTTAAATTTTATGTGAAGGAACATACATCCAATAAACACATTTAAAAATGATATGGGGGGCACCTGAGTGGCTCAGTCAGTTGAACATCTGCCTTCAGCTCAGGTCATGATCTCTGGGTCCTGGAATCGAGTCCTGCATGGGGCTCCCTACTCAGCAGGGGAGCCTGCTTCTCCCTCTCCCAATCCCTCTCTCTCAAACAAATAAATAAAATATTTTTAAAAAATGATATGGGAAGATTTGCTTTACCAAATATCAGAATATATCATAAAGCCACTGTAATCAAATAGGAACAAATAAATAAAGCCTTGAAACAAGATAGATACTCCAGAGATAAACCCCAGAATTTATTTAGATTATAAAGGTGGTATGTTTGCAATAGGAAAAAGCTATGGGTTACTTAATAATTGGTACTAATATCCTTGATATATATCTGCAAGAAAATAAATAAGGACAGTTTCTTTTTTTTTTTTTAAGATTTTATTTATTTATTTGAGAGACAGTGAGACAGAGCACAAGCCAGAGGAGGAGCAGAGGGAGACGCAAACTCCCCGCTGAGCAGGGAGCCTGACTTGGGGCAGGATCCCAGGACCCCTGAGATCATGACCTGAGTGAGCCCAAGGCAGCTGCTTAACTGACTGAGCCACCCAGGCGCCCCTGGACCATTTCTTATAACAAATACAGAAATAAATTCCAGATGGATTACAGTTCTAAATAACAAAATCAAGAAACTGTAAGAAAATCTGCGACCTCACAATCTACAAGGGCCTAGAATTCCTTACTTCCTAATACGACTAGAAACCCAGGAGTTATGGCTAAATGAGTGTGGCTAAATAAAAACTAAAAGCTTTTATATGGCAGCAGATCTCATAAGTAAAGATAATGGACAAAAAATAGATGTGGGAGAAAAGTGTTTGTAACAAATAACAAAAGTTAGTTAATTTGCAGAAACCTCCTACAAATAGACAAGATGAGACAAGTAACCCAGTAAAATGATGGGCAAAGAGATGGACAAATCTGGGGCAAACAAGAGATGCACAAATTTTCAAGTAGTGACTATGAATATGCAAATTGCAGTAACAGGGGATTATCACCTTATGCTCATCAGAATGACAAAACTTTAAAAAAGCCACAACGTTTATTGCTGGCGGAGATGTAATGAGAAGGATACTATGGTGTATTGCTGGTGCAAATGCGAAGTGCTATATAGCCTTCGGGTAAAGCAATCTGGTATCATTTATTATAATTAAAACACATACTCACACTTAGACCCACCCAGCAATAGCATTCCTGGGTGTTCCATAAAAATAGAAGTATTTATTTATACAGACAAATGTAAAAAGATATTGGTTGCAGCATTGTCAGCGGTGGAAGAAAAGGAAAGACTCGAAACAAAAGCAATGCCTATCAATAGGAGGACGGCCTTTAAAAATTCTAGTCATTAAAAATAACGATTTGGAGCTCCAAATGACTTAGAGGATTTTCAAATGAGATAGTGTTGAATGAGAAAAGCAAGCCGCAGAAAAGCATGTGATATATGATTGTGCTTCCATTAAAAAACACATAAATCTTACATACGCATATTATGTGTGTTGGCATGTATATTATACATTATATGAGGACATATAAAAATATGCAGAAAAAGATGCATTTAGAGCTATTTTAAGGGCTACTTGGGAGCCAGAGAGGCTGAGGTGATGTGAAAGAGTGTTGAAGCAAACAAAAAAACAAAAGAAAGAAAGAAAAACTTGCGGTAAAAGGAGCACTTCATAATTTTACTAGTATGCCTTTGACAAAATTATGTATATGTGGGCACATACAGTTACAACATGTATTCTTTTAAAGTATATATTAGATTTAAAATATTTCAAGAAAAATAGCTCGGTAGAAAAATACTCTGCTCTTCTAGTAAGCAAAGGAATTCAAAGCAAAATAATGAGATATGATTTTTTCCGTAAAAGATCAGAGAAGATTTTAAAAATTGGTACCACCCAGTGGCTATGTGGAAGTGAAGAATTAAACACTTTCAATGCTTTGTGAGTATAAATTGTTAGACATTTTCTGAAGGATACTTTGGTGATGGTTTTTTGAAAACCTTTAAATAATGACTGCATGGTCATACACAAGTGTACACACAGAAGAACTTTGTCAGTAATGCCAAGAAGTTTCAAGCAAATTAAAGAAATGAAATAGCGTATGTAAAGTGCTTAGCATAAGCCTGGAATATCATTAGCACTCAATAAATGTCCCAAAACAGGGGGATTGGGTAATCAAGTGGTAGTCCAACTCAGGAGAGAAAAATAATAATAATGAAGCGTTTAGTAAGTAGTACCGGCATCCTGAAACGGAGAATAATGCAAGTTTACGAATGATAATGCCGGAGACACCTGGCTGGCTCAGTCAGTAGACAGTTAGACGCTTGATCTCAGGGTGGTGAGTTCGAGCTCCCTACGTTGGGCATAGAGATTTTTTTTTTTTAATGAAAAATTTTTAAAACCTGAAAATGACAATTTTCATGACATAGACATGAACAAAACACAAGATATCCTGAAAGGGGAAAGGAAGTTGTGGGTAGCAGTCATCTTTGCAAAGCAATTGTAAGTATGTTCACGTAGGGAAACATCTACGAAGAAGTAAACCAAAATGTTAATAGCGGTTATCTCTGACTGGTGGACTTTTCGGGTTGGCGGGGGAGGGGTTCGTTTTTTGTTTTTTTTTTTAATACATCAGCGTTTTCTAATTTTCCACAATAAGAATGCATTTTTGCAAAATTTTTAAACTTTTCGAAGAACAGCAGTGTGGATGAGTATTTAGAATATGGAATCAGAATCCCAGTCCCTTAACTTAATAGCAATGTATCGTTCGTCCTTCTTTTAAAAAAAAAAAAAAAACATGTTTTTTTCATCTGTTGGTTAATCACACAGAACCGAAATAACCCATCCACTGGTCACTCCAAATCAATAGGCATTTGCTGTACTTGAGTCCATGGGTGGGGTAGAAAAGGGGCGGGGGGCATGTTGACATTTGCTCACTCACACCAGCAAAATTTTTATGTTGCCCCAGTAGGTATTCAAGAGACTGGATCAGACATAGGAACTTATGTGGTTATTTTCAAACATCTCATGACTTGAAAGAACAGGTGTTGGAGGAAACTGTGTCTACATATTTGCTGGGAAAGCATTCTCAGGTTTCTTTTCTAATCATGGAAAAGATGATACATTAATGTGACTATTACCCCTACTTTCTGAAAACAGCCAAGCAACCAGATGCGTGAAACCCACATTCAGGAGAAATGAAGTCATGAGTCAGAGTCCCAAGCATTCTAGCAATGAAGCTATTAGAGTTGCATAACCTACAAGTTCCAACACATTTTCCCAGGTCCACCACGTACCTAATAAAACTTTTCCAAGGACTACTGAAAGACAATTCCAAAATCCTATATCATAACTTTTGGACCAACTCCAGTGAAATGTCCCTGATGGGACTGTTTACGATGCAGTTGGTGCACGCTCAAAACGACTTTGGAAGGTGAACGGAAATTTTTGATTCACAGTTGGAAAGTGAGAAAGAGGAGAAGACACTCAGTTCTGGAACCAAAAGATGATCGAAAATGAAGAGCAAGTAGAGAGGCTGATGATATCTCCTTGGGAAGGAAAACGGAGAGAGGACCTGAAACCCCGCAGGAGGCCTATGCCTTCATCCACCAGCCCAGCGCCATCCTCGGAAGGGAGATGATGGGAATCGCTGATCCTTCCAACTTTCTTTAATCCTGAGAGCAAGTGACTCAGCCTCACGAATGAACAAGAGAGCGAAAGACTGAGGCTGAGTCCAGTGTGGAGTCAAATAACGCAAAGCCCGCCCTACTGCCAGATGAGCTGTGCCCTCTGGGCCTTTGCAATGTCCTCCTAACCAGGCTTTCTGTTTCCAATCTTACCCTTCTACGGTCTACCCTCCATGCGGCGGCCAGTGAAGATCATGTCTCTCCCTGGAGGCTTCTCCTCATACTTGGACTAAAATCCAAAGTCCTCACCAGGGCCTACAGGAAACTGTAGGTTTTAGTTTTCCTGGACAAAATTGGTTTATGGCTAATGGGGTCCCTCCCCCCATATCCCTTTGGCTCATCCTATCACTTGATCTGGGTGTCTGAGCAAACATCACCTCCTCGGAGAGGCCTTCCTTGACCTCCCTAGTGAAAACAACTCTAAGCCCTCTCTTGCTCTGCTTTGCTTCAAATACTTTGCCACCATATATATATATATATATAGTGCTCAGGGCTTGCCCCAGACACTGCTCATGACACCTCGAAAGGAGTGAAGCAATCAAAGGTAAAATGTGCATGTGGTTTGACGTGTACAAGTGGCACTTGTCATGGTCCATGGTCATCATCATACAGACATCACTAGCTCCAGCGACGATTATTAATATTAATATATTTAATAAATATATATATCTAATTAAGAAAATAAAATACTGGGGATCCCTGGGTGGCTCAGTGGTTTAGCGCCTGCCTTTGGCCCAGGGGTGGTCCTGGGGTCCCGGATCGAGTCCCACGTCGGGCTCCCAGCATGGAGCCTGCTTCTCCCTCCTCCTGTGTCTCTGCCTCTCTCTATGTCTATCATGAATAAATAAATAAATAATAAATAAATAAATAAATAAATCTTTTAAAAAAAGAAAATACTATATATTTAATTAAGAAATGTTACTATATATATTTAATTAAGAAAATAAAATACTATATATATTTAATTAAGAAATGTCACCATATATATTTAAGAAAATAAAATACTTAAAAAAGAAATAAAATACTATATATATTTAATTAAGAAATGTCACTATATATATATAATTAAGAAAATAAAACACTTAAAAAAGAAATAAAATACTATATATTTAATTAAGAAATGTCACCATATATATTTAATTAAGAAAATAAAATACTTAAAAAAGAAATAAAATACTATATATATTTAATTAAGAAATGTCACTATATATATTTAAGAAAATAAAGTACTATATATATTTAATTAAGAAATTAAAATATTAAAATACTATATATAAATAATAAATAATAAATATATATAGTATTTTAATTTCTTAATTGGTTCTTAATTTTAATTTCTTAATTGGTTTGTCTGTGTGACTGGAATTTTGCTTCTTAAGAGTTCTGGGGGGGTTCTAAATACCCCCCAGCACTGACCCTGGGGGGTGGCCCAGCAAATATCTGATGAATGAATGAATGGGAAGGAAGGAAGGGAGGAAGGAAGGAAGGAAGGAAGGAAGGAAGGAAGGAAGGAAGGAAGGAAGGAAGGGGTCTTTGGCTCTGCTTCACAGGTATTCCTCACTCCAAGTCTGTGTTGAACGTCGCTGGAGCTAGTGATGTCTGTATGATGATGACCGTGGACCATGACAAGTGCCACTTGTACACGTCGAACCACATGCACACTTTACCTCTGATTGCTTCACTCCTTTCGAGGTGTCATGAGCAGTGTCTGGGGCCAGCCCTGAGCATAGGTTCTCAGCAGCCAAGTCCCGTAGGGCAGCAGGTTCCCTCCGCCCCTGGCCCAGGCTCAGGGGTCCTTGCCGATCCTCGAACGTTACCTCTCTGTGTGCAAGCAAAGATGAGCAACGGACGAAAAGAAACCCGGCTTCTTGCTTTTTATCACAATGTCCTAAAAAGCACACACGCACACACACTCACACACACAGAAGTCCCCAAAATCACGACACATCTGATTTCTGTTAGAGCAAGCCGGGTATCCCGATCCGAGGGGCAGGATAATCGAGTCTCCATGAGGTTAGGGGACAGGAATGGGTTCATCTAACTGGAAAGTGGTAATGTTCAAACTTACAGGCCCACGTATCCGGCACCAAATTTCTGCTACCTTTTGAAAAAGAAAAAAAAAAAAAAAAAAAACAAGAAAAGAGGAAGCCAGTCTTTAAAGGGAAATGGGCTTTCCCATAAACTTTCAGAGCAGCCCAGGCCCCAAAGGGGACGCAGAGAGTTGAACAAGTAACCTGAAAACGTATCCTTTGACTGGACAGCAGACAGTTGTCAACAATGGCTCCCCGGTGACCCGAGCTCCAGCTGAGCCTTTCAACCGGGTCAGTTTTCCCAAGCTTTGAAAACAGGCGACAGAGGACGCGCCCCAAGCGCACGGCAGCCCTGGGCTTCTCTCCCTGGAAGGAACAGGAGGCAGGGGCTGCCCTTTCTGCTTCTTTTGCCAACACGTGGCTGCTCTAGAATAATCACCCGCAGAGGAAAGTTGGCTTGGCCCTCAGTGAACTTGTAGTTGACACTTCAGTTACTCAGGAGCCAGGATTTCTGTTTGCAGGCCCGAGACTCCGACATCGCCGGCGCCCAGATGCACGCTCATGTGGCAGTAGGGCTGCCTTTGCATCATTGGACTCCACACTGGACTCACCCTCCGTCTTCCGCTCTCTTGCTCACTCGTGAGGCTGAGTCACTTGCTCTCAGAGACGCCACCCCCACGGGAGGCTCAGTGAGAGGCCCCGTCTCCAGGCAGCCACTTGGGACCCCGCCAGCAGCGCTGCAGCCCCCAGGATTGTGTCAGCCCAGGCTGTAGCCGGTAGCTTCCGACCTTCAGCTGCAGGAAGGGGGGAGGCCCCGGGGGTCACGGGTCGGAGACAGCACCTCGGGCGATGGCTGCGTGGAGGCGCCCACGATGGCCACCAGACCCAGGGTGGGTGCAGGGGACAGTTCCCATCGAGGGACTGGGAGCCCAGGAGCCAGCCTCTGCTGAAAGCCCACCTCTGGGCCCAGGCCTCCAAGGCTTTGAACGCCGCCCTCGGGATGACACGGTGCGTGCCAAGGTCCTGGGGCATGGAGAGCAGCTCCACACTGCGGAGGGGAGCCTGAAACCCGGACTGAGCAAGCTGGAGTGTCACAGGTGAGGACAGACAGGGGAGACGCGCCCCCAGGCCCCCCGAGGGCCGCAGAGCTGAGGCCTCACTGCCTCCACACGACTCTTCCAGGCCCAGGACGACATGTGTGCGTGGAAACGTGCGGTCTCCCCAACACTCAGCGGGGCCCTAATGCACTGGCTCAGCTGCTGCGCCCTAAGGACGGTGGGAATGCCCTCTACGGTGCCCACAACGGGGTGCCGCCCGGAGAAGACACTGAATCAGTATTTATCGAACAAATTGCAGAGTGAGGGAAAGGGAAGGAAAGGCCGGAGCAACCAGAAAGCTGGGCCAGGAGCCTGAGGGCCTCGTCTCCAGGCAGATGCAGGCAGGGGGCTCGGTCCCCAGGGCTCGTCTCTCGACGGCCTTGCCTCGCCTGAGACCCCGCAAGGGTATGACGCCCCGACCCTGCGGTCACCGAAGTAAGTTCACAGACCGTCAGGGAGCTGGAGCAGCAGGTGCCTGTCACCGCCCTCGTTTTCGGATTCCTCCCTGTCTTGTGTCCCCAAGAGGAGACACCGCACCTGGAGATGGAGCCACGTTTCATCCTGATGTGTTTTTCAAGGATAAAGGACACTGCAGGTGTTTGCCCCCCTCGACTCATGTAGGGTCACCCGCCTGCCAGACCCCGGCTGAGCACAGCCCCAGCCGCCCCCCCGCTCCGGACAGCACTGGAGCTCTGGACGCCCCCTCCTGCCGGCATCTACTTCCCCTCCCGCCCCGCGTCCCCTGGGGTCCAGCCGTCCCCTCTCCTTCCACCGTCAGAGATTCCCCGCCTTGTCCTCGGGCTTAGGGGACTAATCGCTAAGCCCAGGTGTGGCAGCAGCCTTCCCGCAGCACCGGCCACGACCACACAGTGACAGCCCAACGCACCAGCCGGGGCGGATTGTGACCCACGGCTCCCTCGTCTGCGAAGTGCTTTCACCTACCGCTCTCTCACTCTAATCTCCTCAACATCCCAGTGACGTGGGAACAGCTGCCCTCATTGAGGGGGAAAGTCTCCTCAACACTCGAAAGTAGCAGAGTTGGCTTCAATTCCAAATCTCCCAAGTCTCCCCAGGGGCGGCACCCCCGGGACGCAAACTTTGTCAGGGTGCAGTTAGCTCCCAAGCACATTGCATCCTTGGTTCCCAAAGTGTGGTGCCAGGCATCACCTGGGAGCTTGCTAAAAATGCAGATGTTTCAGGCCCCTCCCCAGATCTACAAAATCAGATTTTTTTTTTTTTTAACAAGAGCCCTGGCAATTCATGTGCCCTGGAAACTTTGACAAAACCTGCCCAAATCACCTAAAATCCACAATGTACTTACTCTCTCTCTCCCCAGAAGCCTTATTATCATTTCTCCCCTCGAGTAAGACAGGAGACTTTTTTTTTTTCAAGAGAATATTAAATCGTTTATTGATTACACATGATAATGGACGATACACAAGCTTTAATCCCAGCTATAATTTTATCTGATACCATAATTCAATTTAGACATATTGCATAGGATGTGCCAACAACCATAATAACCAAATAAGCTTTGGATGCAAATTCAGCACGATCAGAATGAAAGCCGCCTCCCGTGCCCTACCAGTTATCCAAAACAGGTTTCTCACAACAGACACTCCAAGGTTATTTTCGACTTTTAGTAGTTCATAAAAGTGGGTGTTTGTTCCGTGCTTTCTCCCCTCCTATTGCTTCTCTGGGGAGCCAGTGAACTTTAATAGTTATTATTCCAGGGCCGAGTCACTAACTCCCTAGCTAGGAAGAAGCCCACCAAGCAAAGAGGTGTATTTATGCAGGGTTCAAACCCTGCCTCTGTCACAGGATAGTGTGGACCGTCTACACTGGCCGTGTGAAACGTCTACCTTTCAGAGTCATGTGAGAATTCAAGATGATGTAAGAGAGTCCCTAGCACAGCGGCTGATTCTGTGCAGACAATAAATGTTTGTCCCTGGCTGAATAAACAGATGATGAATAAACAGAAACTACGGGAGGAAGGGCTTGAGTGGGAAGGGGCCAGAGGTAGGAAAGGGACAGTCACGAGAGAACACTTATTAAATGTGCTTTCTGGTAATTAAGGAGGAGGGGAAGGTGATGAAGGAAGTTGATGGTATCGGGTTTGAAAGCCCGACGGGCACTGAAGGAATGAATGGTGCATGGACGGGTCGGAATGGGGGAAATACTCACATTGTGCAAAAGCGGCCTGGACATTACAAAGTACTTTCCAAACCCGAGTATTCGTGCTACCGAGGGGCGGATAGCAGCACTGTCCCCTAGATGATCTGTTCTCTTCTATCCTTTTATTGATTACCTAGAGACTGCAACATTTGCATATTTAACAAAGCCCTACAACTGATTCTGAGGCACATGAATGTTTAAGAACTACTTCTACATTTGAAGGAAGACCCCAAAAATAGGCAAGCCAACAAATGTGGGGAGGAGAGTGTGCTTTGGGGGAGGGACAGAAAGAACTAAATGGGAAGTAGCATGAGCAATGGGAAATTACAGGGCTAGAGAAGGAGAAGGGGTCCCCAGCCACAGTATTCTCTTTCGGACTTACTGCATGGTGTCCTGAGTTATAAGCACCTTCTTCTAGAACATATTTGAAGTTCATGATGCAAAATTGGCTATTCTGAAGCTCTGCTACCTTCTGAACTCTACCCAGAGCTGGGCGTCCTTGACTTTTAATCAATTAGCTAATCAATTAGCTATGCTGGGTTGTCTTGACCATAGAGGAGATAAGAGCGAGTAGAGGTTTCCCCTAATGGAACCATTTGGTCATGCTGGACCATGTATACCAACACTATTATCTTCTGGATAATTCTCAATACTTTTAAAGGACAAAAAAAAAAAAAAAAAAAGAACTTTCACCTAAACCCATTTCTAGAGCATTACAATTTTTCTTCAGACCTACTACTGGGGTTCTATGATTCAAACTTGGTCCTAAATGATTAGCACCCAGGTTCCATATAGCTGGAGACGGTCAGGAGAAGTCGGACACTGCGGTGGCCCCCAGATCAATAAATGGTCTCAGGCTGCTGTGTTCTCTACTGATGGAAAAGAAGTTAATGTTGGCAAATTGAACACCAATAAAAAATAAATTTATTATTTAAAAAAAAAAAGAAAAGAAGTTAATGGATATGCACGGGAATTCCTTTTAAATCTATAATATTCTTAAACATTTCAAGCAAGAGAAAAAGTGCATGATCATTTTAAATTTTCAGAGAATCTTTTAAGAACTAAGTGATCTAAAAATGGAAAAGAGTAGCCCCGCATTTTTTGTCATGTATAATATTTTCCCCCAAAGAATTTCTGTGTCATTGTATGCCTCTGTAAGCTTTAGAAACAAGCCTGATTTATGTCTATTTTGCTCTCATCTTTAAGACAGGATCCACTTACATGTTTGCCATCAAATACCTGTTGTTTTCCGCTGTTTTGTTTTGCTTTGTTTAGGGAACTATTTTTAGGTTTTTCTGCAATAATATAGGCAGGTAGGGAAGGAGATGGGTTACGAGTCTCAAGAAATCATAGGCAAGTGCCTGAGATCTAGGGCATACACTAAAAAACAGTGACCTTAACTAGACATTCAAAAACGTAGGTAGCCAACCAGTGTAGATGCCTTATCTGCACCGGTTCTCCTCAAAGACCCACTGCTCTTTAGAAATGCATGTCGCAGGGGGACCACCCAAACACGGTTTCCCAAAATGGGCTCTGGCAAACCCCAGACCTACGAGATGCTTTGTGAAGAAAAAAAAAACAAAAAACAAAAAAAAGCAGTTTGTGAACAAATCAGTTTGCAAAGCGGTGTTTTCTGACAATGAAGATAAAAAATAGTAATTATAGCATTTCACTGAGACCCAGGGCCCTAGCAACATTATTATTCACAAGTAAAATAAAAACAGCAATAGCGGTATCACTTTGCTCGTCCCAGTGGCACGGCCCGAGAGGAAAGGCATAGCTGGCATCGACATTTAAGGACAAGGACTCTTTCTTCACCGTAGAAGAAGCAACTAGAATATTACCTCCATTCTCATTAGCTGCAGAAGGCACAGGCTGCTCATGCAGGCCTAGGCTCTCACACACATGCCCCCTGGCACATGTGTTTCCCTCTTAGCATTTGAAAGTATTTTCCTTCTTTTCTCACTTGTTTCTATCTCCTCGACTCAGAATGTGAGCTCCAAGGGAGGAGGCCGACGCCGTTTGTGTCCGCAGCTCACCCAGCCACCTGCCCGACACGCCACAGAAGTAAGTGAACGCTAAAGCTCCCTAATGAAGGCCTGGCTTCTAGGATCTGCAGCTTACCAAGAGCCATCAAAGGGATGGATTTCCAAGAGCAGCTTGAAAATCGCCTCATGCAAATGTCTAAAACTCCACCTAAAAAATATTGGCTTTTCTCTGCAGCTTCTCTGCAAGCCCACCCAACTTGTGTGCACGTCGGCCTCAGGGAGTCTCACGGAGTCGTATGGAGTTAGGACCCCGACAAGGGGTCGCAGGGACGCAGCCGACTTCCAGTTCTTCCAGCCAAGACTGGATCTCTTAGTGCTTTATTTTGTTTTTCCAGGTTTGCTGAGTTATAATTGCAAGTAAAAATTATCTATATTTAGGGAGTACAATATGATGATTTATTTTTTTAAAGATTTTATTTATTTATCCATGAGAGACACACAGAGAGAGACAGAGAAAGAGAGAGAGAGAGTCAAAGACACAGGCAGAGGAGAAGCAGGCCCCGTGCAGGGAGCCTGACGTGGGACTCGATCCCGGGTCTCCAGGATCACGCCCCGGGGCCAAAGGTGGTGCTAAATGGCTGAGCCACCCGGGCTGCCCCAAAATGATGATTTAACATGTGCACATTGTAAAGATCTGTTACCTTGATTGTGGTGATCACTTCACAATGTGTACATATTAAATCATCATTTTGGGGCAGCCCGTGATCACCACAATCAAGGTAACAGATACATCCATCACTCCACCTAGTGACCTTGTGTATGGGCGTGCGCGGTGAGAACACTTAAGATCTACTCTCTCAGCAAAGTTCACGTGCACATACAGTATTTTTAACTCTAGTCACCCTGGTGTGCATTAGATCCCCAGAACTTACTCGTCTTGTAACTGAGAGATTACACCCTTTGACCAGTATCTTCCCATGACTCCGACCCCCAGCCCCTGGCAACCCCTGTTGTACTCTCTGGTGCCATGAGCTTGGCGTTTTTATAGTCCTCACACCTTCGTATTTTAGAGACTGGTTGAGATTCAATCACTGGGGCACGAGGAGCAGGTTCTCCACCTAAGCTTTGCCCTTAGTCCTGGGAGTCTGTCCAGATAAGCCTGGGCTCAAGACAAAATGCCCCATGGCTCCCCAGGCACGAAATGGTTGAGTTTCACGGAGCCCCGGGATGGGGATGGAGGGGTGACATTCCCCACAGACTGACAGATCCACTTCTGCTTGAACTGATGGAGTAGAAATTTCCTTTGCTGCTCAGTCTTATCTTAGTTTAGCACAATTCCCTTGAGAGCAGAGGAACTGCATCCAGAGGCCAAAGTGCTGGTCTAAAAGTGAAAGTCATATCTCAATTGAAAAAAAAAAAAAAAAAAAAGGCTGGTCCGAAGGTAGTGAGTTATCTCAATTGAAAAAATAATAATAATAATAATAATAAAAGTGAAAGTCAAAAAAAAAAAAAAAGAGTAGTTATCCCAGTCAGCACTTACTTGGCGTTTCCCCGAGAGTGTGTACCTGCTCGGCACACGGCACACTGCAGACATCATTACTGCCTTTAAGCCCCCGGAGCACACCGTGATGCGGCTCCCATTTGACAGATGAGGGAAGGAGGAGCATGACACTGACCAAGTCCAGCGGTGCCAACCCGAGGCGGCGTCCTAGAGCGCCGCAGGCCCCTTCCCGCCTCCATGGAGCCCAAACACAGCGCAGAGTGACAGAGGACATGGGAAAACAGGGACGCAAACAGTGTTTCCGCCTCTTCTGGCCACCCCGCGGCCACCCCCAAACGACTTTATTGTATTGATTGAGCTCATCTGAGATGCACACACCGGAAGTCCAAGTAGACTCGTATAACTGCATGAGTCATTCTAGATACTTTAATCCATTACTTAATGCATTACTCAGATCCTGGTACCAGGAGGGAATGGCAGGAAGTCAAGGTTGGTTATACATGGATGAAACAATAATAATAGTCTTGAAAACACCTGCACCTGTGAAGAAACAGCCAGAATTCGCAAACATCTGTCTAAAGTTTTACAGCCTGTCGTTTAAAATGCTTGCCACGGACCTTACTTTCGGGCGCACGGCATCTCTGCGTTAGTGATCGGCTTCTAAACATTCGTCCTCTAATTAGAGGAACCCCCAATCACAAGTGAGTCACTGACCTTTCCCTCAGCATTTTGTTCCTGTGAGCCAGGATAAACACACGGAATTGTTACCACGGAGACCGAAGGTACTGAAGGGACCCGGCCTCTCATTAAAAAATTGACACACCAGCAGGAAAAAAAAAAAAAAATGATGGATGTTGTGGTTATTTTAGGGAAAATCATGTCCCAAATGTTGAGGTTAAGTCAGCCACCCCTTTTCCTCCAGAAAAGAAAAAAAAAAAAAAAGAAGAAGAAGAAGAAGAAGAAGTTTCCGATGCAAATGGTTTGAATTAATGCCACGGATATTTATAACAACAGTCTGGTTAAGGGAACTTATTTGCTATTCATCAAGCGAATGTCCCCTAGGATTAGAGGAGCCCAAAGAAAATATTTTTAAAATAATAAATAAAATGTCTTCTGGGGTGGGAAGCAGTCGTATTCATATTCAACAGCATGACTGCTGGGTTGAGGCCTCAAAGGCTGAGGCCACAGGGACTGGACAAGCCTGCAGTGCTTTTGGAAGCACCAGCAAGACACATGTGTCCCAGCTGACGTGCCAGCGGGACGGCCAGTGTTTTCTTAAGTTGACACCCCGAGTAGTAAATAAGGAAAGAGAAACCAAGGCTGGCCCAATGGGCAGCTCTAACGTTGGAAAGGCGTTGGCTCTCTCTGTTCAACAACCTCCTTAGTTAAGCTCTGGAGAGAAAAGCAGAGGAGGGGAGGAGGCTTCACTCTTGCAGCATCCTCACTGGATCCAGGGACGCCATCCTCACTTTTCAAGGCCCAGGCCTCTCCTTCGTGGCGCGAGGGTCCCCGGGCCGGACGGTGAAGTCCCCGTGGTGGCCGTGAGCAGAGGGCCAGCGGCCTGACTTCCGCCCCGGGGTCTGGCGCCGGTGACCCGAGACCCGACTGATCCTGTCCTTGATATTTTCGTCCAAATCATGGATTTTTAAAGACATTTAATATCGACTAAGTCGGTTATTTCATTTAAGCACGTGTTTAACATTTACACGATGTTTAGCGCTGCCATCTACAAGAGTGTTTGTTGAATACTATTTAACTCAGTTAAATAGCATTTAATAGTAAGAGTGAAATATTAAATAGTATTGAACAGTATTGAATTACTGAATTTCTGGTGTTGCCTTAAATTGTGGCCTGGCTCCCCTTCCGCACTGCCTCGCCCGACGCCGGCCGTCGGGGCCCCTCCGGGAAGAGCACCTGCTTTGCGGGCGGACCTGAGGCTGCAGCTCCCACTTTGATGAGCCCCTCTTCTGCCACCGGTGCGTCCCCCAGATCGTGCGGGGCACCCTGTGAGCCTCGCACCCGGAGGCAGGATCGCAGCTGTGGCTTCGGGCCGCCGGCCTGGGACCTTGGCCTCCGTGGGTGCGGCCTGCAGGCTGCGTCCCCTGCCTGGGGGCCGGGGGCTGTCCTCGCTGCAGGCTGTCGCATCTCGGTTCCTTCGTCTCTGCACCCCTCAGTCCCCACTTCCTCTCCTGTAAGGAGGCGGTAACGGTGTGGCCTCCCCGGGCTGCTGCGTGAGGCCAGGCACTGCCTGGAGTCACAGTCCCAGGCCGCCTCCTGCTGCCCCGTCGTCCTGTCCTCCCCCTGCACCCCCTCCCCTGGGGAGCCCGGCCATGGCCCTGCTGGGATCCAGGGGGTCAGCACAGCTGCAGCTGTGGACACCCCCCTCCCCGTGGGAAGGCTCCGTGGGCTGCAGGGAAGCCTCAGAACCCAGCGACTCCAGGCCCTGCTTTTAAGAATGCTCCAAGCTCTTCAGACCTTATGATTTCGTGCGTGCAAAGCCCGATAACCTGTTGAATTGCTTCTCTCTCCCTCCCTCCCTCTCTTGCTCTCTCTCTCTCTCTCTCTCCCTCTCGTAGCCCAGTTGTCTGGGTCTGCTGTCGACAGAGCCCCAGACAACAGAAGGGTTAGTGTACTTCGATGGTTTACAAAGGAGCGGCATAAAAATAATCTTTAAAGCTAAGGGAATGTTAATATTTAGATCCATCTAAGGGAAAACAATAACAGTTTGCGATTTCCTCCCTCCTCACTCCCAGGGCAAAGGTTTTTAAGGGAAGATTTTATTTTGTAACATAAATTGTTTTCTATATGACCCTAAAGACGTGAGTGATTAATAGTGAGCTATAGAAAGAGATGCCCATAATCAGCAGCTTGGGTACAGTCGGATATAAACATACAGCTTGTTTACGAAACTTGTAGCTTGAAAGGAGATCACGTCTGGCTGGATGTCGCCCCAGGGTCAAGATGCGAAGGGAAAGGCCAATAAGACAAAGATTTTTAAGTAAAGTCCCGATCCCATAGAATTCATCCGTGCGTACCGGTGCCACACAGGCCCGAGGCCAGAGTTTATCCAAGTTCATTTCTTTTTTTTTTTTTTTTAATAAGAAACCTACAAGAGGAAGTTTCTTTTTTTTTTTATTTTTTTTTATTTATTTATGATAGTCACAGAGAGAGAGAGAGAGAGGCAGAGACACAGGCAGAGGGAGAAGCAGGCTCCATGCACCGGGAGCCCGATGTGGGATTCGATCCCGGGTCTCCAAGTTCATTTCTTCATCGTCATCAATGTCCTCATAATCGTTCCTAATCATCACTCGTATCGACTTTGGTGTAACATCGCGATTCTGATCTCGATTTTAACGATCCGGACCTTTCCCAAATACACAGCAATCACCTTGGATGCAGATAAATAAAGGCTTTTCCTGTAATGGGTCGTTAGTTCATATGGTTTATCGTCACTGTGACGAGCCCGCTGCCATCTGGCCCTCATGGGCGCCCAGACACTGGCCCAAATTCCTTAAATGCATTAAACCCCTTAATCCTCATAAGCATCCCCGTAAGAAGGGAATCACCATCCCCGCCCTACCGACGAAGACACCAAGATGCGGGGAAATCGAGTGACCTGAGCACTGTCACGTTTTCTGAGCAGGGCTGGGGTTTGCACACGGTTCTGTTGAGGGTCCAAGCCTGTCCTGTGAACCACTGCACTAACCGGACAACCGTCCAGGCTGACGCAGGTGCTGAGCTCAGCCCCCCTCATCCTACTCTGCGCATCCTACGGCCACGGGGCACGGGAGGGCGGCTCTCACTCGAGTCCAACCACGGTTAAGCTCCCCCATGAGACGGGCAGGTAGCAGGCATCTTGCCAGGACGGCGGTGTCCGGCCGTGCGGAACGTGCACCGTCCAAATGCCCGGAGCCATTCCCGCCGCGATACTGGCCGAGCACCTGCTGGACTCGTTCAGGGTGGCAGCCCTGCCCCTGCTGCCCCGGATGCGACCTTGCCCGCAGCCGGTCGGGGACACGTGGCCCAAAAGAGCTGCTCGGATGCTTGCGTGGGGCCCACAGCCCAGGGGACGCAGTGGGGTGACAGGAGAGCGGAGACCTAGTGGGTCGCACCCCAGACTGCCAGGCAGGGGGAGCCAGGAATGAAGGAGGAGGGGAAGGCATACAGGACGGCCCGAAAGAGCTCATAGAGGCCCTTAAAGACTGTGACAACCGTCCCATTTTCTCCTTTCCGAGAATCCCCTCGGACCCCGTCACACTCCTCTGCTCTTGATTCCTGAGAGGCCCCGTGTGACCTTTCCAACAAACCCCTCTTCGTGCGGGCCTGCGCCGGAGGGCACCCCGATCTCTGCAGGAAAGAGAAGTGCCCATTCTTGACCCGACATCATCAAATGGGATTTTCCATCCTACGCCAGCAGCAGGCCTGCCTCTCAATCCCCAGGCTCATGCCTGTAACAAATGCAACTGGAATTTTCTAGAACACAGTGCAATTTCTATTTTGCTGGGGGGGGGGGGGGGAGGGCAGATGTGTAGGGGCCCAGGGGGCTGAGTAGTGTCAGGGAAGCGGGGAGGACAGTGGGCACTGAGTTCCCCGTCGCCGGTGGCATCCACGGAGAGGCCCGCCCAGGCCCGGTCCTCATACAACAGCCTCGCCGCGGCCTGGCCCGCCTTCCCGCGTGTGCCTTGGCTTTGCTTCCCCTGTGCCCCTCGCTGGTACCCAGGAGGTCACTTCCTGCCCCCCACCTTGCTGGGCTGTGGGAAACGGGGGCCGCTCGGAAGCCCACCGCCTTAGCTCAGAGCATGATGCTTCCCGTCAGCCGGCCCATGGGAACCCGATGGCGTCCGAGGCCCCCCCTCTTCACACAGTCGTTTCTCCCCGGAGGAATGTGCAGAGAGCGGGGTGCAGCTGCTGAGTGCACCCAGCTCGCACAGCTCCAGCCGGGGCCCGACGGTCACACCCCCGCCCACGGCTCGGCCTACACCCCCCGGTGCTCCCTTCGCCACGGAGTGCAGCCCCCCGAGCCGGGCAGCCGGTCCTCCGCCTCGGCGTGTTCTAGGCTCACGGACTATCACTTTTCCCTCCCGTGGGAGTCAGGACTTCGGGACCCTAAAAGCCAGAATATGACTTAGGTTCCTGGGCTTGTTGCACCTTCCCAGGGTGAGGAACCCAGATGGCCTAATTGACCAAATGGGAGCCAGAACCAAGTGACCCAAGAAAATACTAAAAAAAAAAAAAAAAAAATCCTCAATTGATGTTTCAGGTATTGCCCCACAACACCACACGGGACCCCGTTAGGCTCTCGGAGCCCAAGGCCTTGATCTCACTGTGCACTTCCTCGGGGTGCTGTGGGCCGAGCGGAAGGGGGGCGCCTCTGTGACCGTTCCCCTCCAGGTATGACCCCGGACCTTACGTACCCGAGCCGTTTCGCCACCTTTCCTTAAGACTCCCCTTGACGGCAGGTCTCACGCTGAGAAATCTGGGAGCAAATTGTACATCGTAAATGGAGATTTGCCCTTTTCCATGAGAGCTACGACGGGCACGGAGAGAAGGCTTCCTTTCCCACCAGAAAGTAAAGAGAACTGTCACTCCACACCAGAGGGACCACAATCTACCGTGCCTCGTGTGCTCCTCCAACTCTATGACTATATTAAATAATACTTTCCTATTTACTTATTTGTTTATTTATTTATTTATCTCGTGAGAGTAAGAAAGACATTTCGAGGTGGACAAAATAATTTATTGGTGATTTACAGACAATAGAGACACATAAAACACCACGTTTTATGATTCTTTTTAAAAAGTGAGTCATACTGCTGATTCAGAGTCAGCGTCAAAAGTGAGAGTTGTATCTACACCTGATTGAGGCATTTGCTGCTTATTTCGTAGCTCCCAAAGAATGCTGTCTTCTCCAAGCTTCCCCAAGAGGCCCAGATCTTCAACTAGATTTCTTAACCAAACAGGGGCGCCTGGGGGGCTCAGCGATTGAGCATCTGCTTTCGCCCCAGGTCGTGACCCCAGGGTCCTGGGATCGAGTCCCGCGTTGCGCTCCCTGCATGGAGCCTGCTTCTCCCTCTGCCTGGGTCTCTGCCTCTCTCTCTCTCTCTATGTGTCTCTCATGAATAAGTAAATAAAATCTTAAAAAAAAAAAAAAAAAAAAAAAGGATTTCTTAACCAAAGGCAATTGTAGGCTCAATCTTCCCTTGATTCATTCAAACACAGTCATAATGACAAACTACCGTGGGCTGGGCATGGGATGCAAAATAACGGTGGCGGGAAATTCACAGGTGAGTGGACGAAATGGAAGCTACAGCACAAAGTAAGGTCTGCAACAGAGAACTTGCCAGCATTAGGTTCAGTCTTCTGTGATGTCCCAGTGCCAGGCCTACCACCCTTCTTCCGGCCTCCCCTCGGGCTCCCGCTCCCTTCCTCCAGTGCTTTCCAGATCAAATCCCCCCTCCTCCTGAAACACTCAGTGGCTCCCCTTGGGGCATTTCCCAATCTAGGGTAAGAGTCTAGTAGTTTCAGGAACCCCGAGACGGTATTCCGCGGGAAGGGGGCCTACAGCAGCATACATCTAGGAAGCAACGAGTATAACCAAGGTAGGCTCTTGGGCTGCGCTGCCTTCTCGGGCATTCTGGGAGCTGCCCCAGTGCTGAAACGCATCAGGGTAGGGACCACGTATGCGTATCTAAGAGGAACAATGCCTAGTTACGGCGTCTCCCAAACTTCTGACTGTAGAACCCTTCCCTTCCAGAGCATGTGGCCGGACTGATATTGAGAACAAAACAGAGCAGAACAACAACAACAACAAAAAAAACCTGAGAAGCACCAGCCTGAGGAATGAAGTTCAAACGTCTTAGCAAGGTGTTGAAGGCGGTGGCCATCTGTCTCTGATCTGTTCTCACAACCCCGTATCTTATTATTCCTTCCTTACTATACATCACGGCCCCCTTGCTGGGCTATTAGGTCCCTAAGCGGATGGTGCGCTTCAACGTGCTTAAGTTTTTACTTACACTTTGCTCGGCTTACAACGCCCCTCCCCCTCCTCCTTTATGTCACTTCTCTGTTCCCTTCTGGACTCCTGTCTATACTGCAAAACCCACTCCCTAGGGGTGATGACTGTCTATACTGCAAAACCCACTCCCTAGGGACTCATCTACCCAGCCTGTGAATCATTGTTCTGTAACCACTCTTTGTATATTGTAGGACCGATCACTTTGTATTATCTCTTTCTCTGCTGCATTCAACAGTTCATATGTTTCTGGGACTTCCTCTTTGTATCCCCCGGTATCCGATGGATCGTCTGCCACATAGATGATTCTGTGCACACTGAAATCTTCATATCAAACTTGCAAACCCACCACAAAATTCCCTTACTTCCTTTCAAACCGGAAATATGCAGGTGTGACTTTGGTGTGCACCGTTCTCTTAAACTCAGATTCCATGTTTGAAACAGGATTTGTATCCGCAGAGAAGCTTCCGTGATTTGCCAAAGAAGGGAATCTTAAGTCACTCGTCAAATCTTAGATTTTTCTTTTGCCCGATTATAAAATCACAAGTCACCAATCACTTTAAAAATTGTTTAAAAAATTGCACAATGTCTCCCCTTAAACAGAAAGAGGGAGATTGTACTTTATGCCTTCACATTTGTGCGACATGCCTAGTACTAAAAATATTTGTTGCAGGGACGCCTGAGGCTCAGGGGTTGAGCATCTGCCTTGGGCCCAGGGCATGACCCCGGGGTCCCGGGATCGAGTCCCGCATCGGGCTCCCCTCAGGGAGCCTGCTTCTCCCTCTGCCTGGGTCTCTGCCTCTCTCTGTGTGTCTCATGAATAAATAAATAAAACATTTGAAAAATATATATTTGTTGCAAACATTTCAAAAGTCTTACTATGCTCAGTTCATCAGCACATACACATAAAATCGGAACAATACGGACAAGGTCAGCGTGGCTCGTGCACAAGGATGACATGCAGAGGGGCTCTCTGGGAGTGATGGTAAGTAAGCCCCTGCCAGTGCCAGCCGCCGCCCCCCCCCCGCCCCCCCGCCCCCAGAGCCGGCCTGCACGCTCCCTCCTGCTCCTCCACGCTCCCTCCTGCTCCCGGCTTTACCCGGTTTTCCCTCCGGATCTGCGGCGCCTGCCTCCTAGCGCCCAGGCATCTCCAGGGAAGCAGAGACACTGCCAGACGCTGGCTGCACCCACGTCGTCCTTGACTTGGCCCCTCGCCCCTCTGCCGTTTCCTCCTCTCACCAAGACCCAGAGGGAATTTGTTCATTTTGCCGACAAATCTCCGACGACGCTTTCAGTTCAGCGAAGAGGTTGACTTACTTTATTTATTTTATGCGGGAAAAGACGCATGAGGGGACGCAAGGAGAGATTCAACATCATGCATCCCCCAAATGTGCCTTTTAATTAAATGGCACACTTTGCCTCCACATTCTAAAACCTTCCCTGGTGTGCGTGTGCACGTGCACAACACACACACACACACACACACACACGGAGGGGGTGGGGAGCTCCTCACAGGGCTCTAAACACCCCAGTTCTGCATCTGAGACCCTCCCTGTCCTCCCCATCCTCCCCATCCCACCTGTCCTCCCTGTCCCGCCTGTCCTCCCTGTCCTGCTCGTCCTGCCCGTCTGCCCCATCCCGCCCATTGACTCCATCCCGCCCGTCCGCCCCATCCCACCTGTCCTCCCTGTCCCACCCGTCCTCCATATCCTGCTTGTCTTGCCCATCTGCCCCATCCCGCCCGTCCGCCCCATCCCACCTGTCCTCCCTGTCCTGCCCGTCCTCCTGTCTTACCCATTGGGCCCATCCTGCCCATCCTGCCTGTCCTGCCCATCCTCCCCGTCCTCCCCATCCTGCCCGTCTTCTCCGACTTCCCTGTCTTCTCCATCCTCCTCGTCCTCCCCGTCTTCTCCAAGCTCCCCATCCTCTCCATCCTCCCCGCCCTCTCCATCCTCCCCGTCCTGCCCATCACCTACTACCCCGCACTATCCCGAGGGCAGCTCTGTCCCTGGGTGCACAGACGCCCAGTGCGGGCTGCAGGACGTGATCGTGGGCCACCGTCAAGGCGCACGGATTAACAAAGACTCGGAAGCACAAGCTCGGCTGGCAAGGAAAGGAGGCCGATCTCCCCCACTCATAACCAACGCGCCACCAGAATCGAAACGTAAGACGAGACAGCATGAGACAGCCGACTGGTCAGGGCACACAGACCATTTCTCTGCCTAGAAAGACCTTTTATTGAACACGCGTGGAGACACAGACGTCCCGGCGCCGACCCCTTTAGCCCAGGCTGCCTGGAGCCTCGCAGGGCTGTGCAATACAAAGACGTCCCCCTCAGCCTTTTTAATGAAGTGAGTTCTGATTAGCTCGTGCCTTACACCGAGTCACCAGGCAGGGGCCCAGGATAGTAACTCCCGTCAGATACGAAGCAGGTTTCTTTAGTTACCGCGTGAGCAGGGAAGGGCTGCTCCGTTCAGCGACGGTCACCTGCCAGCCGTCCCGACCCTCGAAGACAAGACCAAGGAGGCCTTGGTAGGAGCCTGTCAGCCACCCAGGGGGTGTGAGGACAGTGAATTGCTCCGATCTGCATGATTCCTATAATTTCCTATCACAAAAAAAAAAAAAAAAAAGAGAGAGAGAGATAGAAAAGAAAAGAAAGCCACCCGTTCACTGAAGAGGTCTCACTGGAAAGCAAAACACCTCTTTCTGTTCCCTTAGCACCAGCCTAGCCCATGAAGAAGCCCAGCAAATTCTAAACATGGTGCACATCTGGCCTGAAAACCACAACCGATGTACGGCCGCATCTGAAACATTTTCAGCGACTGTCATATAATACATTATCACACATTTCTAACAAGACATTTTCTTGGAACCAAAATAGACAGGTATATCTGTCAGTTCAATTCCTTGCAAACGAAAGAGAAAATGATTTGGCTCAGAGGCCTGTACTGTCTTTGGAGCGGTGTAACTATCACGTGGGCAGGGCATTGGTCAAAGACGCCAGGAGCTCAGCCTTTACTTCCAAAGAGTGAAATTATTGGCTACGGAGAAGAAACAAAACAAAAAAAAAGGATATATGCATGTATGCGTGCACGCATCTTCCCTTTTTTCCCATTCCAACAGAACCGTTTATTGCATTTACTTGAAAGAGACGTAGCGCGGGCTGGTGAAGCCCATCTATCTCCCAGTACGACAATACCGGACTCCCTATTAAGTAGAAACGTTTGATCTCTGTGGCTCCTAAAGCAGAACTTTATTAAAAGTTTTATTAAAAATTAAAATGCAATTGAAATCACGTTAAAATGCTTAAAAGCTCTATATTTTCACCCTAACCCCTCATGGGCATTCGCAAGGAGATTCACAATGGTATTGAATAGCCAGAGAGCCCCACGCCCAATAAAGAGGGCTGCCAAAATATCCCAGTATTGGCCCCAGTGAAACCATTTACTGGCTCACCGTTGGCTGCATAATCTGCCTTTAAGCACTTTCTCCCCTGTAAAAACCCCAGAGCTCCTTTAAGAGCCTTGTCTCAGCACACAAAACTTTCAAGTGACTAACCCTTCCCTACCCAGCCCCTGAGCCCCTCACACCAGCCGGGCAGGCCTTGACCTCCCCTGATCACCCGCTCAAAGCACGTTCTGCTTGTACGGCGGGCAAGAAACTGCGTAAAGCCCAGGCGGTCGGATCTTGGACAAGGTTCATAAGCAGACTGGACACCATCAACCCTCCTTCACGCTTCCAGGCCGGTCCCCGTGTTGCTGTCTCCGCCACGGATGCCGTGGCTGATGCCTCATCATGCTCCGGAACTCAGGTCAACCAGCACTTGTTGGTGACACTTGCCCTCACCTCCTGCCCTTTGCTGAATTCACTGACCTGCTGTCTGGTACAAGACAAGACGGAGCATCCCGCACAACCCCTCCGACTCCTCCCCACCATCCCCCCAGCGCGGTGGAGGATGTGTCACTATGGGTCTCCCCACCGGCCTGCAAGCTCTTCCCGCCAGGACCCGGGTCTTCTCCGAATCAATCACCAGCATCTAGGACACTATCTTGCACAAAGAAGGGCTCCTCAATTAAAAGGAAGAGATTCCTCTAATTTACTGAATGAAAAAAAAAAAAAAGAAAGAAACAACAACAACAACAAAAAAAAAAAACATAAAAACAAAAAAAAAACACAGCAGCAAGCCAGAAAATTCCTGACTGTGTCAGAATGGTTAAAAGCTTCCCTTGGTTCTCTACGAGCAAAAACAAAAAAGAGAATTTCAGCAAAGGACAAAGTCAGAGTTTTCAGGTCTTTCAAACTCGAGAGCTGTTGGTAAGGGAAATTGAACCCATCACAGGGAGAGAGAGGAGGGGAAGATGCGCTTTTACACCCTGGGCCTGCGGTCTCGCTGAAGGAGTTAGAGAAACACAAAGGAGATGGAAGGGCATCCAAGAGAAGGGGGACTCCAGGGATGGTGGCGAGTGGCCCCCAACATGGTGAGTGCTCCAACGCTCCAAGGCCCGCATCACGGCAGAGCCAGGATGGGGGTCCGAGGGCGGGGGGCGGACTACCCGGCTCCGAGCCATAGAACAGCACCCAGCACGGCACAGGACCTCCTGACTGTAAAAGGAAGCGCATCCAGGACAAGCCCAGGCCCCGCGGCCGTCAGCAGGCCCGGCAGGGAGGAAGCCAGGGCGGACGCTGGAGCCCACGGAAGGAACCGCCCCCCCGGGCTGAGTCGACCTGAACCAAGAGACCTGCCCTTGGTCTTGACGGACGTGAGGCCCAATCTGGACTTGGGTGCATGGTCTACAGGAGCACCCCGCCAACCCCGGAGAGCCCCCAGGGGGCCGGGTGAGCCAGGGAGGAGAACCACTGCGGCCACTCTGGGACAGACTGCAGCGCACAGCGTCCCTCCGCGGGCCTCCCCGACTGTTGGGGCACCGCACCGTCTCCCCCGAGGTGCCCTGGCAAGGGCCAAGTGGAGAGGTAGAGCCTTTTAAAATTTTATGTGGTTTCTAAAGCAACTTAATTTTTAATAAAAAGTCCTTAATAACATTCTGGATAAAAGACTACGGTACTTACACGATCCTTTTTATAAGGCCAAACTCTTCGTGTAGTCCATGGATATGTTTTTAAAAAGCCCATGATTTGGCAAACGCTGCCGGCCTTTGACACTTGCAATCACTCTCCTTCCGTTCACGCCAGCGCAGGGGGGCTGTGGCCCAGAGCAGTTAGCCCCAGCACCGCCGTCTGCTCGGGTGAGATGCAGCCTAGAGGTGACTTTCAAAGCCCCAGTGACATGCGGCCTGGAGGTGACCTCCAATAGCCCCGGTGAGATGTGGCCTGGAGGTGACCTTCACAACCCTGGTGACATGGGGCCTGGAGGTGACCTCCAACGGCCCTGGCCCTGCCAGTGGCCCCCCAGCCGCCACTACCTACCTGGCTTCTCACACCGCTGGAGGCCCAGGCACGCCCAGGAACGTGCACGGAAGGCACACCCGTGGGCACGGCCGGACATGCCGTGGGAAGGCACTTTGGAGCAGGCCGAGCGTTTTAGGAAGAGAAATGAGATCTCCTGCGGCCGGTGCTTCAGCGAACTGCTGACAGCTCCGAGCTCCTGCAGTAGGGGAATGCGCGGCTCACTTGGAAAACGAGTCCGTTGGTTTCCTGTTGTCAGCCTCTACCTGAGAGGGAAACGTGAGGGGTGCTTGGAGGGAAAGACAGAGCCCCCCCCCCGCTGCCCCCTCCCCAGACCGAACCCTGAGACAGCAACGGATTTTCCAAGGTGTTCGTATCCCGTTGGTGGACTTAGATTTGCTTTGAGCTTCTTACATTCATCTGGTGGGTTTCCAAACGCCCTTCTGAATTCAAATTTTTACTCTTCTCCCAGGGACTAAGAAGTTACCAATATCCACCCCAAACTTGAGAGAGAAAACTAAATGACAAGGAAGTAGAAACGCTCGCATTTATTCACACATACAGAGCCTGACTCCTCTTCTAAGGAGGACACACTGACCCTACTCCCAAGTTAGCCTTTCTTTTTTTTTTTTTTTAAGATTTTATTTATTTATTCATGAGAGACACAGAGAGAGGGGCAGAGACACAGGCAGAGGGAGAAGCAGGCTCCATGCGGGGAGCCCGATGTGGGACTCGATCCCGGGACCCAGGATCCTGCCCTGAGCTGGAGGCAGACGCTCTACCGCTGAGCCCCTCAGGGATCCCCATCAAGTTAGCCTTTTTGCACCTCAACGTTCTCATCTGTAAATTAGGAAAAACAACAGTACCTGCTCCGGGGTTGTCATTAGGATTGAATAAGTCAATGTACATAGAAGAGTCGGCCTGGTAGCCAGCGTAATAAATGACAAGTAAATGTTAGCTATTATTCATATTCCAATGAGTGCTTTGGTTTCTATAAATCATAAAAAGCGATCCTTGAACACACGCGTGCAAGAAGTTTCCAGTGGTTTGTTAGGTCTATGAAATTTGATCTTCCCTTGCCTTTCTTGGCAGGCACCTTAACTAGCTAAAGTTATTGATCCAGGTAGCAAGATCCACACCTCTACATGACTGTTTCCACTCACCGAAAATTTCCAGAAAGTAATCATTTCAGGCTGAAATTGTCCATGCTTGGTCTCAACCCAATGGAAACTCACTTGCATTTGGAAGATGGGAACAGAATCCATCCCCTGATTTGCAGTGGCTGGAGTTGAGGAACAACTAGACTTTTTTCTACCCCAAAATAATGTCTTGTAGCTGAATTTTAAAAATCACTAAACATTAGGAGCTTAAGCATCCCTCAGCCCTGAATACCACAAGTGACAAAGCTCCTGTTATTTTTAAGATTTTTTTAAACCTCCTTCGAGACAAAGTGGTCCCGAGTAGAACATTTTTTTTTCTTTTAGGTCCAAGTTTTTCAGCTGAAATACTCTACATTTTTAATAGTTGCTTCTCTGATTTTTCTCTTTTTAACTTTGTAACATATTTTACAGCTCCGAGGTGCTGGTAAAATGAGTTTGGAAGGTATTTTTAACATAGATTAAATGCCAAGAGACCCCCACTCTACCCACCAGACATATGCAGCCACAAGTCCTTCTCTTCATGATGCCAAGACAGTCAGATCCAGTGTTTGGAAACACGGATTTCTCAACCACAGAGCGAGCAGGGCTGCAGCTCATGTGTCTCCCCAGCCCCTCACCCAGCGCCCGATACAACGGATGGGTGAGTGGGTGAGCGAGCAATTGAGCATTGTGTCGCCCAAACTTGCAGATGGTCTGGTGAATATTTTACTGATCTGGATATTTCTTAGAAATGTTATAACGTTTCTTTCCTTACAAATGCTCTGTTTCTCCAACGTGAAGGTTATTCTCTCTTTGTCCTTTTCACCACCAGCTACCAGCAGCCACGATACAGAAGCAACAGTTACAAATCCTCAAACCCAAGACCACTCCGAATCAGAGTTGTTTCGGTTGTATGGCAGTCATTGTCCAACATGCCCGGAGACGGCTCCACACTTCCTGACCCCCCTGGCACCCGCCCCCCCACAAACCCAGAATCCATTGTGATCCAAATGGGGCAATGCTTGGATCTTGGGGAAAGATGGAGCGGGGGTGGGGGGCGGGTAGCAGAAGAGCAGGGAGGAGGCTCTGTTACAGGACAGCAGCGTTTAAGCACCTTCTCACCTGATCCTTCATCAAAGCAGCCAGCAGGCTCTGCAAACCCCCCAGGGTCAGGGATGTAGAAACGATGGTCCAGAAGACATGCACGTAATCACAGCTCCACTTGGACAAATCACGAGCTCTAGTGAGCCTTGAGCTCCTAACAGGCAAAAGCCACGTCATTGCTGCCTTGTACTGTCGGGGGCCCGCTGCGATAGCTGGGATATAGGAAGGGGGCAGCTTAAGAAGCATCCGTGGTGGGAGGAAAAGGTGAACTGTGGGAGGTGGCGAGGAAGGAGGGAGGGAGGAAGGAAAAGCAGATGTTGAGTTTCCTCTGGGGCCAGCATGCCCCCGCCAGCTCATTGCGGCTACCACGACGTCCGGGTGCCTTGCGTCCACCCCCTTCACTCACCTGTGCCTGAGCCATTCTCAGTTATCTGGATGACGTGGGCCACGAGGCGGATCTGAAACTCACGTAAAGGACACCAATCTGAATATCAGGTCGCTGAGCTACCTTACGCCTCCGGTGCACATGTGGTTTGCTTCCAATGTAGGGTATGGCTGGAGTGGGGGAGCGGGCGTGGAATTCTCCGGAACACGGAACTGCATTACTGAAAACCGTCAGAGGCCTTTGCCTGGGCTCCCGGGGTCCGTGGGCCTGGGCAGTCGGTGCCCTGGAACGTGTGATGCTCTGGCCGGGCCAGAAGACCAGATTCTTTTTTTTTTTTTTTTTAATTTTTTTTTAATTTATTTATGATAGTCACACAGAGAGAGAGAGAGAGGCAGAGACACAGGCAGAGGGAGAAGCAGGCTCCATGCACCAGGAGCGTGACGTGCGATTCGATCCCGGGTCTCCAGGATCACGCCCTGGGCCAAAGGCAGGCGCTAAACTGCTGCACCACCCAGGGATCCCAAGATCAGATTCTTTGATTAAGCTTCCAACTCTTGGAATCTCCGGATTGTTCATCTCCCACTAATGATCTGGGAGGAAGGCTGGGAGGCAAGGTAACAACGCTGCTGGTGGAGCCGGGAGGCGCCCCTGAAATCGTAGTAGCCACCAAAGTACAGAGATGATTACAGGCGGACTAGATCGGAAATGTAGTCCCCACAGCCTTCCCATAAGCAGATAAGGCTCAGCTTATAAAACATTATGAAGGAAAAGGACCCCCCGACACTCGTTACTGGTGCCTCAGAGAGCTGGCTGCGTCTGGCCGTGGGCCAAGGGATGGGCTCCCAAACAGCGCAGGCTCCCAACGGGAGATTCCCAAGCCCTCAGTCCTCCGGACCACTAGCAGGCCCGCCGGGCTCGGTGGCCCGCGAACCCGAGCGCCCACCGCGTGCCAGGCGTCTGTGCCGGGTGTCAGGATAGGGACGGGGAGGGGCCCATCTCTGGAAAGCTCCCTGTGTGGTGGCAAATGGTTCTTCCCTTAGAGGAAGTAACGGGACTACAATCCCACCTTGGAAACTTCTGGATGAACCGTAGATTTCCACGCAGGGAAGCCTTGCCTACGTGCGAGTTCCTCTAGCCACGCTGGCCGAGAGCCACCTCTTCTGAGTCAGAAGATACCAGACAAGTGGGAGAGCTGCGAGCCTCGGCAGGGTGGCCGCTTCTCTGCAGTCTGCCCAGGAGGGGGGCGAGACTTCCAGGCCCCTGCCCCGTCTTTTCCCTCCGGTGTTTCCAACGAGCCATATGCCCGGATCACTGAGGGCACTTTTGAAAAAGTTAGATCCCTGACCCTGTCTCGGTCTTGCTGAATTCGAATCCCTGGATTGGATGAAATCTGCTTTTTAGACCACTTTTGCAGGGAACTTTTCTGTCAAGTTAGAAAATCACGGGGTAGTAGAAAGGACACATATTTTGGAGCCAGACAAAACAAGACTTGAAATCTGGCACTGACAGTTAATTGACATGATCAACGCTTGGCGACCTGGTTTAATTACCTAACGTCTTTGTGACCCGGCTTCCCATGCAGTAAAGTGGGATAATGCCTAGTATGGTTACAAACTTCGAATAGACTGTGCCAAATACCAGCACCGAAGCCACGAGCGTCATCTCCTCCCGCCTTCACTAAACGCCTGCTCCCCAGAAAACGTCTTATACCAATATTTGATGATTTGGTTCAAATTTAAGTCAAACTTCTCCAGGGTTACCTTATGGGTTTATCCCTAGCTATGACAAGAAGAGTTTTATTCACTAATTTTAAAACTCTAAGGAGCATATTGTAAATAGGAAAGATTCAGGGGACTGAGTTGGTTTTAGCCATGGGGATGAGTTATGGTTACCCTTCCCTAGAGAGACAAAGTCCGTTATATCCTAAAGAACTGAGAGCGAGAGGTAAAAATCTAGGGAGAATTACGGGAAAGGAGAGAGCCACCAATACATCCCCTTACCCTCCTGTAATGAGCTACCCTTTATGACATAATGAGGATGCAGTATATAAAGAGCACCGGACTAGGAACCCGAAGACCTGGGTTCAAATCCCAGCCAGCCATAACTGGACAACTCAGTTCTCTCTGAATCTCAGTCACTTTCCCCATAAAATGAACGATGTAGGCTGCTAAAATCCTATTGCATTGACTCATGGCTTTCATATCTTTTCAAAGTACAGAATTTTCCACTAACAGTCACATAAATGCAGCATAAATGTGCATTATGGTGCACGTAAATGCCAGCACCAGAGTATTGAAGAGCAAGGTGAGCACCTACGAAGCACAGATCTTGAATGTCTCACTGGAGTCTGACCTTAGCGATTACCCTGAATTTGCCGATCCTTGACCCCTTTGACACTCAAGTAATTTGGCTACAGCCCCAAGTTCTCGGTAAAAACAGGAGTGGGTAAAAAAAAAAAAAATTAAAAAATAATAACAATAAAAAATAAATAAAAAATAAAAAAACAGGAGTGGGCTAAAGTGTCCCCAAGACCCCTCTCCCTGGATGCTCCTGGCAGGAGGCAGCCAAGAATACTTGAAAACCTGGATAGAACTGAGGTCTCTCCAAGATAAAGAGACAAAAGGTAAAACTGTCCAGTTTGTTTTCCAAGAAAGTCTAGAGATGCTCATCAGGAGGTGAAAACCCACCCAATAGGGCAACCTAAGAGCTGCAACCACAATCTCTACCACCAGTGACCTAGCAGAGGCCCAGATATGCCTCTCCCTGTCATGATCTTGGCATGGCCCACAGCTGGGTTACCCTTGGGTTGAGATATTCCTGCTTGAGCACCACGGGAGAGGAGCCATGAACAGGATACTTTGAGAAAGAAACAACTGGGCCAGAAAAACCTAAAGAACATTGCACTTCATTAGGAATACACAGGCCTTGACATAACCTTCCCTAACTTTGCCCTTTCTCTACTCTCTAACGCGTCTGCATTTCCTTCCATCTTTCCCTTCTTCTCTCCCTTCTTAAGGATGCGATGTCACCTAACCTGACAGCTTTGTATCACTCCTCCCTGATGGCTCCTCTCGCTCCTGGATGACCACCTGGTCCTGGGTGACCACACACCATCCTGTCCTGGATGATCACAGCAAAACCGACTCTTCTCTTGGACCTTCCTATTGGCTCATCTTCCTCTACACTTCCCTTACATGTTGGTTTCCAGGAATCCAGCCTGAGCCCTTTGACTTCTTGGTTGCACCTTCTCTCCTCAGGCTATTGTATCCGTACCTGGGACCCCAACTATCACCTTCAGACCACAGACTCCCAAATAAAGATCAGAGTTCCAAATTCAGTCGTAAGAGTCTAACCCTTAGATCTTAATTGTCCCTTTGGGCTCTCTTTCTAGGTCCAAGAGAAGAAGGCCTAGGCTACAGGAAGGAGCCTACAGGAGGTTGCTCCTCAGAAGGTCTTGTCCCGAAGAAGCCAGTCTGAGCACATTTCCTGTTTTGCTCTTCAAACTACTCCCCTGTCCCAATCCCACAGCCAATAAAGCAGGATAGGAAGTGGTGCAAAGGTGTCAGCACCTGATCTGAGTCCCCTTGCCACACACAGGCAACTTACCTCGTCTCTCCAAGTTTTGTCACATCATCTGTGTTGAACAGTTTGTAATAGTATCCACAGCGTGGAATCATTATACGTCAAATGAGACGATGCCTACAAGGTGCTTAGCACAGTGCTCAGCACTCAGAAAGAGCTCAGCGTCGGCTATTATTGTGTCTGCGGTTATTACGCAAAAATGGCAGTTCTCACTCAAACGTCACCATCTCAATAGGAAAACGAAATCCATTTCAATGCTTTCTAAGTCCTCTAATCTTTTTCTGCTCCCATAGTTACATACAATCCAAACGGTGGGTGCCAGGGCCTGAGGCCACGGGTGGAAAAGGCTCAGGAGGGAAAAGGGTTTTCCTTCTTTGGAGCTTCTTTGCTAAGTACAAGCTTCTCCCATCCACCAGGGAGAGCGAATTCCCGCCAAACATCCTCCAATCCGGGCTGATGCTTAAAGGAAAGACTCATTGGTGAATTCAAACTGCAATAAACAAAAGAAAGGGCCATGAGGCAAAGTCAGGGAAACAGGGTGCTGAGCACAGGAAAGATGTTTTTTTTTTAATAAGAATTTACTTTGGGCAAATCTGCTCTCCCCTGGAACTCCACCTCTTGCCTGGAAATTGAAATTCCCTATTCCCACTCGGAAACAAAATGGGTGGGGAAAAATAAGCTCGAAATCCCACAGGGGACAAGGGACAGGAGAGATCAATCCTTGACCAATCATAGTAATTCTGCCATTTGCATCACTAGCCCCTGGAAAAAATAACCACAAGAGTCTCCCCGCAGCTTCATTCCGCGCGGCTTCGCTGGGCTGTGTGAGAGCCCCCTCGCTGTGGGGCATGTGCACTCCTCCCTGCCCCAGTCCCAGCTTGCATTTTCCTTTAGAAAGCGGCACTCAGCTCACTGGAGCCTGCTGATTATGAGGGTCCACAGACCCAAATGAATCATAGAAGCAGCCAGATTGCACAAATACAAATCCTCCGCATTGTGTCTTACGCCCGCACTAACCTTCTCATACGGCCTCTGCTCCCAGCATCCCTTTCTCTGATTACCTCATCCATACCCAAAGTACAATTAGTGCATTCAAGCACTAGAGACAGCTAACAAGGCTCGGGAGAGTGCAACAAACAACCTCCTGATTCCTGGAATCTAGACACAACACAAAAGCAAAAGAAATTTCCAAAGAAATAGTATCTGCAGCTAGTGCTGTGGGGTGCCATCCAGATCTCCCCCTCAGCCCATTCCCCCAGCTGCCAACAGTGCTGGCTCTGCAGGGCACAACGGAGTCCCTTTCTGGGCTATGTCCTTAAGCTAAGAAGCCGCCTCTCCCAAGTTTATACTTTCTTCCCAAAGACAGACAGCATCCAATACCAGGCCGACGTGGGGGCCTCAAAGCCGGACCTCCCTAAGTGGGGAGCGATTCTGAATGGCCGGCTCAGGCCCCGCGCTCCCGTAAGGCTGGTGAGGGCCTCTGCCTGGACTACACTGCACTTCAACTCCTTCTGCCCAACCCCATTCCCCTCGCTCCCAATAAACTCCCATGTGCAAATCCGTCTCACTCTCCGAACGTGACCTAAAACAGTAGCCCAGTCAGTCTAATATTTCAAGGTTCAGTGAAACTGGTATTTCAGAAACTTCCATCAAGACTTGACGCACTCCTTAAGGTCCATGGAAATGGTCATGGGGTAATCTTTGGTATCACACAGCCAGCCATCAACTTGCTCCACAATGAGAGGGATATTGAGCTCTGGGGAATAAGAAAGCTGGATTAGAGCCAACACGTTTTGGGTTCAGTCCCAGAGCTTCTTCAGTGTGCCCTTAATCAAGTTTTTTTTTAGAGCAATGCTTCTCGAATGATCAGTGGTGAAGGACCATTGTCATTTTCAGTCTATCACATACCAACAGTATTTTTATATCCAAAAATATATATACGCTTATGCATTTAATATATATTATAAACTATATTTTTATAAAGTAAAATAAAATAAATTATAACTCCCCGCTTAAGTGTAGACTGTACATAGTGACTTCCTTCAAGAGTACACTATAAAAGGGGGACCTGGGAAGATAATATTTCAGCAGAGAAACCTGACAAACATGACCTTACCCAGATGATCAAGGTCAACATCAACAATAATAAGTCATGTTGGCAATACGTTGCCTCGATATGACGTGATGAATATGGCCCTTTTCCTCTCTGGTCTTCCTGCCAAAAACCCATAAGCCCAATCTAATCATGAGAAAACATCTGACAAATCCCAACGGAAAGATATCCCATAAAACTCCCTACCAGTATTCCTCAGAACTGTCAAAGTCATCACACCAACAAAAATCTGAGAAAATTGTCACAACAAGGAGGAGCCTAAAAAGACACAACAACTAAAGGTAATGGTGGTATTTGGATGAGAACCTGGAATAGAAAAAGGATGTCAAGTTAAAAACTAAGGAAATATCAGTAAAATATGAATTTAGTTCGTAATAATGTATCAATATGGGTTCAATAATTATAACAAATGTACCATAGTAATGTGATATATTAATAATAGGGGAAACTTGGTGGCAGAGGCTATGAGAACTCTCTGCATTATCTTCTCAATGTTTCTGTAAATCTAAACTTGTTCTAAAAAAATAAAGCTTCTTATAAAAAATAAATTACGGGTGCCTGGGTGGTTCAGTGGGTTAAGTGTCTGCTTTTAGTTCAGGTCCTGATCTCAGGGTTTTGGGATCAAGTCCTGCATGGGGCTCCCTGCTCAACAGGGAGCCTGCTTCTCCCTCTCCCTCTGTCCCTTCCCTGCCCTCATGCTCTTTCTCTCTCTCTCAAGTAAATAATAAATAAAATCTTTAAAAATAAATTCATTTGGGGAATATAAATAATAGTGAAAGGGAATAAAAGGGAAAGGAGAAAAAATAAGTGGGAAATATAAGAAAGGGAGACAGAACATGGAAGACTCCTAACTCTGGGAAATGGACTAGAGGTGGTGGAAGGGGAGGAGGGCAGGGGGTGGGGGTGACTGGGTGGCAGGCACTGAGGTGGGCACTTGACGGGATGAGCACTGGGTGTTATTCTGTATGTTGGCAAATTGAACACCAATAAAAAATAAATTTATTATTAAAAATAATAATAAAAAATAAAAATAGATTAAATTAAATATAAATGAATTTTTTAAAAATATACATAAGCCTGTTTTTTTAATGAGTAAAAGTAAATAATTTCTTTATTTGAGAGAGGAGAGAGAGAGCTGAGTGGGGAGCCTGCTTCTTCCTCTCCTGTTCCCCCTACTTGTGTGCTCACTCTCTCTCTCGCTCTCTCTGTCAAATAAATAAATATTTTTTTAATGTTTCTAAATGCTTACTCTCACATTCTGTGCCTGTATTGCCACCAACCAGTAATAAGTGACTCCCAGACAGACACCCATCTGAAGACCATACTCTGGGGAGTTGTCCACCTGATGCTGGGGCCCATTTTCCTCATGCGTAAAGGAAAACATGGGACCCGATGATCAGATCTTCATGTTTCTTCACAGATAGCCTCTGGGATGCTATAAGTGATCACGATTTGCAAACAATGGGTGCTCAGAACCAGGTGTCTAGAACAAGCCCCTTCTCCATGACAATAGCATAAGGTAAGCACTGTTCAGTTTTATAAACAGCTATTTCTCCCAAAATTTCTTTAATTCAAACCACAAAAATTGTACTGCCTCTGGGATTTTTTTTTTCAATCTAGAACTAGAAAAGGAAGAAATGAAACATAAGAGTAATACCACATGTTCAGACTGTCATAGATGGTCCTCAAGCCAGGATAGCAAGTGTTCCTTTTCTCTTTCTCTCTCTCTCTCTCTCTCTCTCTCTCTCTCTCTCAGAAGCCCTAGAAAACCAAGAGAATCCTCTTGTGCCAAGAGATTTTTGGAGTCATAACCCAGCTGTAATTGGCCAGGAACCAAAGGTCTGTCAGCAAACCGTGAATTGTCAGAGTTTAGAGAGGGTACACTCTGAGAGAAGACACACCACAGATTGGGAAGTCGGTAAACTGAGTGGAAAGCAAACCTTCCAATGAGCAAGAAGGAGGGGGAAAAAACGATAGTTGAAAAACAGATGGTATCAACCTGTCCCATCAAATAGGTTTTTGAGATGTCAATGGAGGGTTTCAAAACAACTCAGAGAAACAGTTATACATCTAAGACAGCCAGAGATGATTCAGTTTCTTGTGGGTCTTGGAAAGCCTAAAGTTGATGCCCACAACTGAAGCCCCAAGAAACAGGAAGCAGATATAGCAAAAGCCGGTAGGGAATTTGAACCATGAACATATGCCAGTACTCAACCACCATGAGTGAGAATGAAGGATATTTAAATATTAGAATTTGGGGAAGAATTTAAATATTGAAACACTTAGGTTCCATGTACTATTCATATATTATCTCCTACTGATTAAATATTACTCCTTTTATTTCCTTTTATTTTTTATTAGAGAGAGTGAGAGAGCATGAGCAGGAGGAGGAGCAGAGGGAGAGAGACAAGCAGACTCTGTGCTGAGAATGGAGCCCAATGTGGGGCTCGATCTTATGACCCTGAAATCATGACATGAGCCAAAATCAAGAGTCAGACGCTTAACTGACTGAGCCACCCTGGTATCCCTAGATATTATTTCTTAAACTTCTATTCTAACTCCTCTGTGGTCCATCTCCTCGCAATAGAGTTGATCTAGATATTTGATCTATAGGTCAAAATTCCTAAAGATGGGATATGTCAGCAAAGGTAATATTACATAAGAACCATTCATTAGTCAGAGTATGCTAATTGCTATAATAACCTCAAATCTCAAAATTCTAGTTGCTTTACACATCAAAGGTGGTTCAACTCAGTCAACAGTAAGAGCTCTGCTCCGGGTGGTCATTCAGGAACCAGTTCCTCCCAATGTTGTGGTTCCTTCGTCTTAAACTCAAACCAGTGGAGGGAGATATGGGAGTGGAGAATGGAGAAAGCCCATCTATTCCTACTTTCCTTTGCCTCAAAAGGATATAACTACTATTTCTTACATTCCATTGGCAAGAACTTGCCACATGACCTCACTAGATATAAGAGTCCTGGGAAATATTTTGACTAATGTGCCCAGGAAGAAGAAACAGGTTTGGTGAACACTGAGCCAGATGCCAGGAGTAATTACAAGAGGAACTCCCAGAAGGCCGCCCAAACTTGTTGGTTGTTGATATTTTCACATATCTCAGATAGTAACATCCTAGAAAACATGGGCACTGTCTGGACAATTTTCTTACTAGCACTTGAGTCAGTGCCTCATCTGTTAACACTTATTCATAGAATTAAAGTGTGTGGAGTCTGACTGACTTTATTTCAATCCAGATTCTGCTACTTGTGTGCTGTGCAACCAACAGCACAGGTTGGTTATAGCAACCAGAGGATAGGTTATACCTCCTCCTGACACCTCAGTTTTCCCATGTGTACAATAAGGATATTGGTACTTATTTCACAAGATTGTAGAAGTTTAAGTAAGATGATTCTTACAATGCACTCTGCATAATTCCCAGCACATTACTTTTTAACATTTGTTAATACTTCCTGCAATACCATAAGGGCTTTGCGTCAATAAAGTAACACCACTCACAACCACCAAATGAAGTAGGAACTATGTTCTCTAATTTACATACAGAAAAACAGGTTCAGAGGAGCTATTCCATCCCAAGTCATACCACTAGTAAGTGGAAAATATATTTGCGATGTACAGTCTATGTTTTGACATATTATACACCTGTGAAACTGTCACCACAATCAAGTCATGAACATACCCATCACCCCCCAAGAATTTCTTCACGCACCTATTGTTGAAAAGACTACCCTTTCTCCACGGAATTGCCTTTGCATCTTCATCAAATATCAATTAACTGTAGATATATGAATTAATTTTTCCACTGTATCCATTGACATCTGTCCATCTTGACATTGTTACCCTTCTATTTTGATCATTGTAGCTTCATAAAATGTCCTGAAGTTAGGTAATAGGAGTCCTCCGACTTTGTCCTCTTTCAAAGCTGTTTGGCTATTCTAAAGCCTTTGCACTTCTATATAAATTTTAGATCAGCCTCTTAATTTCTAAAATAAATAAATAAATAAAAATAAAGCCTATTTTGAATCTATAGATCAATTCTGGGGAAACTGACAACAATATTGAATCTCCCAACCCAGGAATTTAGTATATTTCTCTATTTATTTACATATTCCTTAATTTCTCTTAGCAAAGCTCAGTTGTTCAGAGTACACAGACAGTGCTATTATTTTAATGACTCCTCCATGTCCATATTATTTCTCTACCTGAGTCTATCACAGAGAATCATATATTAACATTCCTCTTGTGTCCTCCCTGTACTTCCGTTCTCTCATCTGCAAAGAGAGAACAGAAACATCTACCTCACGGTGTCAGACGCAAAACTGCCCGTGTAAATCAACTACCCTTTGTGGCTGTTGCACAGTGCTACTGGTCCGCTGATAGGGCTAATACATCTTATTTCATAAAAAGACAAAGAGGAAAATAGAGGAATTATAAGGATGAGGCAACAATGTGTAGATTCAAAGCAAAAGACACCTGAACTGATAAGATAGAGAATAATGAAGGATCCAATGGCCTCAGCAGTAGGAACTGCTCGTGAATTAACCCCACGACTCAGATAACCGAATGAGGTGCTGCTGCGGCAGAAGCATTAATTCTCGTGGCTCGACAGAGAACACATAGTCAGAAACTGCTGGGTGTACTTACATTAAGAGATTAGCTCGTGATGTTCCAGCTTTAGGAACGAGACTTAGAAAGGATTACAAAGTAATCCAGAGGAGGAGCGCCAGTGTGCGGCAATGTACATCCTCTGCATATTTGGGCAGCCGATAACTTTCTCCGTGCCCTGGTAAGAGCTGGATAACGCTGGCATGGCAAGCTCTCATATATCCGAGCCTCTATTTATCTGGTGATGCAAGAAAGGCCACAACTGCCAGGAAAGAGGGTTCCATCTCCCCAGAGTTGGCGCTCCACAGCGGAACAGGAAGCATACTACTAAGCGCATAAAACCTACACTTACGTCTTAATTGACCCATCCTTTTCCAAGTGTAAATACACTTATAATTAGATTCCTAAAATGTTTTTTATTGGTTAGTGGATGTCGGAGAGAAGATTCATTAACCAAGGTAACTAGCACTTGCTACGCACAACAACTAAACCAGAAATCTTAGAGGCTTAGCACCATGAAGGTTAGTTGATATGTGTTGGGCATCCGTCCTTCATGTCATAGCTACGTTATCTCTCACTGGTGGCCTCCAAAGATGTCATACTAGGTCAAGGGTGCCATAGAATGCCATGGAGGAGTTACACTGGCTCTTAACTGCATCAACGCAGAAGACCCACCCACAATCCATTGACGAGAAGTAATCACATGGCTGGAGACTAACTCCAAAGGAAAGTAGGAAACATAGAGGAGCGAGCGCGTAGTGAGCAGTAACTATATTCCTGCAGATAAACCTAGTTCTTTCCCCCACTCCACGTCCTCTTCCCCTCCAGAAATGGTAGGAGAATAAAAAGATACTTTTTAAGCAAAGGGTCTGCTTTGAGGTGTGTTACCCGACAGGGGTATTAGAAAGATGGAAATCAAGTCATAGTGATGAGAGAGACTGCTCATATTTGTGGAAGGAATTTTGGAAGGCTATTCTCAATGACAGTATTTCTGTACCCAAAATTCACAACCCAAATGCTCTGGTGTGACAGGAGAGGCCACAACTTGCCACCACCTCCAATGATCCACTGAGTCCTTCCTGTCCCCACAATTCTGGGCTCTGCAGATGGAGGCCTTGACCCTAAAAGGGTACATTCTTGCCAGAGGACACATTAATGTGTCCCATTAAACCCTAAGTTCTGACTGTTGAGGACATGTTGGTCTCCTAGTGTCCTGGAATCACAGGCAAAAAGAATAGTCAGGATATTGTCTTATTATCTCTGTAGTTATATCCTCTTTTTCATTCCTGATATTTGTGATTTGTGTTCTATTTTTTTGTTCTTAATCAGTCTAGCTATAGGTCTGTCCATTTTATTGATCTTTTCAAGAACCCATTTTACCTACGTATCCGTATATTTAAAGTGCAACTCTTGTAACTAACATAGTTTTTCTAATGTTTATTTTTTTAATTTCTGTTCTTATCTTAATTAGTTCCATCCTTTTGCTGAATTGTGATTCAACGTGCTCTAATATTGCTAGATTTCTAAGATAATAACTCAGGTTATCAATTTGGAATTTTCTTCTTTTATGACATAAGCCCTTAAAGATATAATTTTCCCATAATTACTGTTATGATAGTTGGATTAAAATCCATATATCTGCTAATTCCAACATCTGAGTAACCTCAGGATTGTTCTACACCGATTATATTTTCTTTTGAGAAATATTAAGGGGTGCCTGGATGGCCCAGTGAGTTAAGCGTCCGACTCTTGGTTTCAGCTCAGGTTGTGATCTCAGGGTTGGGAGATCAAGCCCCACATTGAGCTCTGTGCTCATTGTAGAGGCTGCTTTAGACTCTCTCTCTCTTCCACTGCCCCCTCCCTCTCTCGTGTTCTCTCTCCCAAATAAGTAAATCTTTTTTTTTTTTTTTAATATCAAGAACCCTATTCTTGCTCTTTGTATGTCAAGTAACTCTAGACAGTATCCTGGACATTGTGAATTTTTTCTTGGGAGTACTCTGGGTTCTATTATACTTCTCCCAAAGAGTACGCTATTTTTGTTTTGGCAAAACTACAAAAAAAAAAAATTAAGTACTTTATATTTTGGGCAATAGTTCATATTTCAGTTCAATTTACTTACCTTTTACTGAGTTGCTTGCAGTGTGCCACATACATTCATGAGCCAGAGGCCAGGCAGAAATTTGGGAAGTTTATAGAATTTAGGGCTCCCTTCTCTGGCTGTCTCCTTATAGAGATTTCTTCAATGGCTGTGGTTGCTTTCAACTCTTTTCCTCTAATTCTTTCTTTTTAAAGATGTACTTATTCATTTATTTGAGGGAGCGAGTGAGAGAGAGCACATGCACAAGCATGCACAAGGGGGGGAGGGGCAGAGGGTGAAAGCAGACTCCCCATTGAGTGGGAACCCTGAAGTAGGGCTCCATACCAGGATCCTGAGATCATGACCTGAGACGAAGTCAGATGCTTAACCAACTGAGCCACTCAGGTGCCCCAAAATTATTTTTTAAAGGATTTATTTATTTATTTGAGAGAGAGAGTGCAGAGGGGAAGGAAATGGAAAGAAGGATAGAAAGTCCCAAGTGGACTCTGCACTAAGCATGGAGCCAGACTTCAGACTCAATCCCTCGACCCACAGATCACAACGCATGACAAAACCAAGAGTCAGACACTCAACCAACTGGGCCACCCAGGCACCCCTATCTCTTTCCTCTAACTCTTCAGGTCAAAAATACTATGGACATTGCCTCCGGCCTATACGTCAGCTAAAAACCATAAATAAGGAATGAATTCCTTGTCTTGTCCTCTCATCCAAGTGCCAACCACCCTCCACAATCTGTTTGCATTTATTCACTTTCCAGTGCTTTCAGGTAGCTGTTCTTTGTACTTTTCACCTGCCGTCAGTTTGGTAGCACACGTAGCCATCACAGGAGTGAAAACCAGTATGCATTTTTAAAATAACATTTAGGCATAAGACATTTAAGTGTGCAAGGTAATGTCTTATATTCATTTCTTTCATGACAAGAAGACTTAGAGGAGGAAAAGAGCACAAGACAGCTTAGAAGTGAAGAGTGAATGTCTCTAGAAAGGGAGAAAACACAGAAGGGGAGGAATAGCCATGAAAGACAACCTGACGTTGACTAGGCCAAATCTGGCTAAAGTGATAAACAGTATTGGTTAACATATTTGGAAGGCCATGTGGCTGTGCTCAATACCTTCTACTTGCCCAGAGCTACTTTCCACTCTTCTGCACCTGCTCTCTGCCCCCAAACCCAACCTGTATGAGCCGTGGGCTTCATCAAGAGCCCCCTTCCCTGTGGCTCCCATTTGAATTCAGCCAGTGGTGAGTATCTGCAGGAGATCAAAGAGAGGGAAGATAAGTGAGGTCAGAAAAAAACTTTTTTCCACAGGATTTCCCAAGTAGGTTTTTGTGGGTAGATTGTATCCCTCCACCAAAGGCCACGGTTCCTGTCAGGAGGCTCTCTCCAAAGACTCTGGGTTCTGGTAAACACTCCTCTCCTGTCCCTCCAGACTAAGCGTCGGTAACGGCTGGGGTCCCATCACATCCATTGCTGCTTCTCTAAATCCAGCGCACATCTTGGCTAATAGCTCCTTTGCTAAACTCTTCCCAGGGGGAGAGTGCACCATCTGTTTCCAGCCAGATCCCACCAGATAGAGGATTCTCAGAAAAAAAGTGACTGTAACAGGTCCTTGGAAACAGAAGATGGTAAAGTACCAGCCCACATGCTGGTAAGCAGTGGAGGAGAACTCGACTGCCTCCAAAAACAGTAACTCATAAATTTCATTTATATGTATTATTATCATTATATTTAATGCTAATATTCTAGTTGAATAGGTATTGATACCATTTCTATTAAAGGTAAGAAAACTGCGATTTTAAGGCAGAGTGTAATCACTGGGATCCTGACCTCCCTCGGACTACAAGTCCTACCAACTTCCCACTATACCCAGACCCTTCCCGTTCAGACAACACATGCCACCGGTGCTGAAATTCAGAGCTCTCCAGCATCAGGGCCGGACATTAAAGTCTTTGAAGCCCAGGGAAGGGAGCGGTCATTCCAGCTTTGCTGTTTGTTAAAACCCAAATCCTGGGGAAATAGCACACGGCAGATTGAGCCAGTTTAGAGATCTGAGTTCATTGGTCAGAGACTCCTCTTATATTTATTTTTAAAAAACTGTAAAAGAAACTTCACTACAATATGGGGGTTGTCGCATGTACAACTCATCTAATGATGTCTCCTTACCATGAACCCATGGCTCCCCAAGAATTCCTAAATTTATGATAGTGAATTAAAGTCAGCAGAATAGACTAAGACCTCGGGCTCTGGAGGCAGATCAGAGGTCCTGGTACAAATCCTGCTAGTAGCTAGTAGCCTGCTAGCAAGCAGTATAACTTTTCTCATCCTCAGTTTTCTCTCATCTATAAAATGGAGATGATGATAATATCCACATAATATTAAATAAGATTTAATGCATTTGTTTATTAAAAACTAATGCATTTTAGTGCTTAATGTGGGACCAGGCTTACTGTAATTGCTCAATAAGATGTAACTAATAATTACACCTAGATACTAATTTACGGCAAAGATTCATTTTGCCGTAAGATGGCCTATAAATATTAAAAGAAAAATCCTTTTAGACACATATAAAAGACACAATTTGAAATTTACAAAGAAATTTAAAAAAAAGAACCCAACACTTCTCCCACTTCCATTTTAATTAAAAAGGAAGAGATTCTGGAAGTTTCTGGCCCTCCAAATAAGCCTATCATTCCCTAAAGTAAAAGCTATCTACCACTAGTCATAAAATATAACAGAAAGTTGTGTGCTCAATTTATTTTATAGTTTCTTACTTATTGTTTTCCATTTCCTGTTTTACAGCTGTAAACTTCCCTTAAACTTTAGCTAAAAGTATTCTTGTCATTGAATCACCTAATTTCTTAGTATAGAGTCTGGATAGGAGGATGTTCCCCATCCCACACCCCCACCAATGAGCTGAAAAGGGCGTGTCGCTGTTTGGGCTATGCAGTTTGCCCTTGTACGTGCTTATAACCTTGACATTTGATGTAGGTGAGGTGCTCTAATGAACAATCTTGGATCAAGATTTTGACCATGGAAGGCATTCCGTAAGTATTTGGAAACGGATTTATTGACCAGAAATGGGAATGTTTAAATAGCATTTGTTCATCTTCCACATGGAGACCAGAGGATCCCCCCTTTAAAGGTTTTTTGACCTTTGAAATCTTGTATCCTAGATACACTAAGTGTGTGTGTGTGTGGGGGGGGGGCTCCAGTCTATCTTCCTCTTGGTAAGTGCATGAACAAGGCCAAAATCACCGAGTCTGCCCTGCCTGTGCAAAGCCTCAGGGTAGCTTTCTCCCCAGTCGCTGGCTGTCAGGGCAGAAGCAGAGGCTCCTTGGGGACATTATCCCACAGAGCTGGGTTCAAGGCCAAAGTGTGGCCTGTTGCAGAATCAGAACCTAATAAATATCTCTCACACGCTCACAAATAGAAATGGCCACAAAAAATACATTAATATCATAATCCAACATTTGGTTGGTTTTTTGTTGTTGTTTGCTTCCTTCATAACCGGTTTCTGTTCTGAAAAACTAGAAGCAGGTTGCAGCAGTTGGGATTCGTTCCCTGAAGTACAGCGAGCATGCGGCGGTTTGAACCCTGCACTCCACGCACCCAAATCTGAACCTCCACCTTCCTCCTCTTGGACATTCCAGCAAACACAGATTTCTGCTGTGTGCAGATGGTCGATCAGACGGACCGCAAGACCCCACAACTCAAGATTTTGTACATTTGTGACAATTTGCGTCAACCATAAACGGGTACCATCTAAGCCACAACGGTTTTAGGACTCTGAAATCTTGGATCAGATAAGTTTAGACAGCTCTATGGAGTTTAGCTTAAAATATTATAATGACTTCAGTGATTCTGAAGACTTTGCTCTTTCCTTCATAGTACAACCAGCTGATAAGACAGACAGGACTCCTAGTATTGCTAATATGAAAGTTACTAAAAAAAATAGATAAATAAAATAAAATAAAAGTTACTAGACTGCTTGATAGACAGCCTTCAGCAAAAACCACTGTCAGTGACCCAAGATAGCACATCACCGTGGCCACGATTACCTTAGGCGTTTCAACCACTGGTTAGGGCATCATTGAAGAATGGGAGGCACTGAGCTCAGTGGTGCTGCCTCAGGCTCGGGGACCCGCCAAGCCCGCTGCCAGGAAGGCTGGCTGTCACGCAAAGTGGCTGGCAGGCGGCTGCCTGTTGCGAAGTGGTGAGGCCGTGGCATGCTGCCCTGCCCACCACAATCCACGCACCAGCGGATGTCACAAGCGGGGCGCCAGCTTCCACTGCTGCAGGGCCTCCAACCGTGTCCAGCATCAGGCACACCCCGGGCCCTGGCCTCTGGGAGGTGGAGAGACCGGGGCGCTGCCTGCATCCTGGGGACAGTCCCTCCGACTCTCCCAAAACAGGAGGCTCTTGAGCCTCTGCTCCAGTGTGCCTCCAATGTGCACACACTAGAGACTGGAAAAATCAAACCCCGCAGCTACGATAAGGGCCCTGAGAAGCAGCAGACTTCCTGAGTCTTGAAAAGAAAGGGGGTTGGAAGCTCTTTTCTCCCCGCCGCCTGTGTTTTCTTAGGCGCCGCCGAAGTCCAGGCCTGCCTCTCCCAGTCTCTCTGGTGAACGGAGGGCAGAAAGCTGCCGGAAAAGTAGGGCTGCGGGGCCAAGGAAAGGATACAAAACCCTCAGAAAGAAGGTGTGTAATATTTTTGTTGAATCAAATCATGATTTTGTAAGGGGAAAAAAAAGACACACATAAAAGTCCATTTAATGTTTGGCAAAAAGGGAGAAAAAAAAAAAAAAGAGCTTTCTGTGTTCAGTGCAAACTCACTTCAAGGGAGCTGAAGGTCAAATTACCAGCCTGTGACATGTGGAGATTGGCTGAGTGGGCTAACGGTAACTCAAGCTGCAATGCTCCTGGCCTGTTCCCGAGCCCATAAACTACACAGAAAATGATCCTGTTTGCTGAATTATTTTCAATTGCAACAGCTGCTATAACAACTCAGAAAAATTTAATATGTATATACAGGCCTGGTGAGTAACCACTTCAAAATATAAATTTGGGGGGTATGTGATTATAGATATATATATAAGTATATATAAAATATTGATATATAACATATATGAAAATACCAAATATATATGCATTCAGTATTAGCCCACAATAAAATGTCTCCCTATAAAACCTTCTTTAACCAAACCTACCCATAACAAACGGTAATACAGAGCTTCACAAACCCCTCCACTTCTACTCCTGGGAATCTTAAAGGATATCTCAAAAACAGTCTTCAATAAGCATGAAAGTCCGTTGGAATCACTACTTTGCAAGCTAGTCCACAATACACCCATGTTTAGCTTAGTTTAGTTTCCTTATTTTGTATTTAGGCATAACTGACATATAACATTATACGAGTTTCACAAGTAAAACATCATGATTCGATATTTGTATATATTGCAAAAACATCGCCACGGAAAGTCTAGGTAACACGCGCAGTTAATTTTTTTTTTTCTTGCCATGAGAACTTTTAAGGTCTACTTTCCTAGACTTGTGTTTATGTTAATATAAAAGTAACTTCCCTCAAATCTTAAAGTGAAATCCACACTTAAGGAAATTGCATTGTGTCCTGCCTGCGGCCTTGTGTTCCCTTGACGAAGCGCACGTACACCTGGGGCAGCTCTGGGCCAGCTTGCCCGCTGGCCCCAGGAGCGTGGGAGGGAAACCTGCTGCTGTCCCCCCGCGGAGCCGCTCCCACATCCAGGCCGTTGGAAATTGCTCCTGCAGGTTTCCTGCTTGCTGCGCTTCGCCTTTGTCATTGTTGTTGTTTTCATGAGTATTGCAGTGGGACCATGGAATTCCTAAAATGAAGCTTCTCCATTTGGGGTCACCCAGTAACTTAGGAGAGAGATGTAAACCTGTGATTTCCCTCATTACATGTGCTCGGGAAAACCAACCGTGAAGAGCAGGTGATCTGATTAGGAGGCCGGAGAAAGCACATGATCTCCGACCCTCACCTGACTATCTTGGTTACCATAGGCCGCCATGCCTTTCCCCAACCACCATGTAGGCCCAAAGCCATTACCTGATTTGATAAAATAGACTCTAAGGAATATGTAGAATAAGATAATGATGATTGAAAGTGTTAAATTAAAAATGCAGGAAGCCAGATAATAATGTAAATAAAAATAATACTCAAATCATGAACAAAAATAAGAGATAAAAAAAATTAAAAAATAAGAGATAATAAAGGTAGAAGAATTTTTCTGTCTGCGTTTGGTTCTGTTTGTATTTTCTCACCTTTATCACGGAAGTTTTCTAATCTACAGGAAAGCTGAAGAATAGTAAAGTCAATACCTTTTTATCTTTTCTTCAGATTCAAGAATCATTGTCATTTTGTGAAACTTGCTTGACCCATCTCTCTCACGTATGGCCTAAGGGATAGTCGCCCCCAGGATATTCTCTGCCACAACCCTCTTACCATTATCACACCTAAGAAGATCAACAATTATTCCAGCCCATGTTCGAGTTTCCACAACTGTCCTAAGAATGCCTTTGCTAACTGTTTTGTTTTGTTTTAGAACCAGCATCTAATCAAGGCTCACAAGTGACATACGGTTAATTCTTTTTGACATCTTTTATTTAATCTGGGACACACTCTCATTATTTTTCCCCTCCGTGATGTTGGCTCTTTCTTGCATTTGTCTAAATATATCCTCTTGCTATTGTCTAATTTTTTCTCGATCTCTTGTTTGAAAGGAAGAATTTTTAAAAGATGGATTAAAATATACAAATAATATTTGATTGAAGGCAGCAAAAAATAGTTATTAAATATAAGTAAGCAAGTAAGATACAAAAATTAGAGGAAAATGGAAAGTACTGGATAGTTGAGCTTAAGCTAGAAAAAATTTTAGCAATAAAACTTTAAGAATGGTAAATTTGAGGGCACCTGGGTGGTACAGTTGGTTGAGCATCCAACTCTTGGTTCTGCTCAGGTCGTGATCGCAGGGCAATAAGATCAAGTCCCACTTCGGGCTCTGCACTCAGCGCACAGTCGACGAGATTCTCTCTGCCTCTTCCTCTGCCCCTCCTCCTTGCGCGCATTCTCTCTCTAAAATACATAAATAAATCTTTTAAAAATGATAAATTTGAAACTTAAGGTGCAAAATTAGGTAAAAACCAGAATTAAAATCTATTTTAACCAAAAGAAAATATTTGAATACACGTACATATATAAATGAGTAACAATAGGTCCTAGGACGGTGATCAGTACATAGTCATCGCTATGTAACTGTTTTCTATCATTATCATCATCATCACCACAAAAAAAGATATTGAAAAATTAAACTTATAACAAGAAACCTGAAGTATAGGTGAAAAAAAACAAAGAGAAGATAACACTATACTGGGCAAGAATTCTAAAGGAAAAAATGAAGAGGGACTTAAATCATCATAACAAACCAGTCTTAATGCAAAAACACACTTAACAGTGTTTTAATTATATAAAAAGTTAGATACATAGGAATATCATAGGGACAAAGCTACAGAGAGTAGAAGGTACATTTTAAAGGGGATCATCTGGGCAGAGAACCTGGAAAAGTTCTTCCCTGAGGAGAATGACATCATTAATGATGCCAAACAAAGATGTCCCCAAAACAGGAGTACAAAGCTGAAGGCTCTTAACCAAACCCAGATCTCTTAGAGTCAGAGGTTCTAGATTAAAGGCCAGTTTCCCAGACAATCTAGCAATGCTCCCTAACCTAGAAAACAGGAATTTGTGAGGAGATATCTTCATTGTTTTCTTATCTATAAGACAATTAGTAAGATAAAACTATTGCTAAGATATCTTTTAATTCCAGAAGTCACTAAATATTCTGGGATTCATACTGCATTATTTACTCATTTATTCACTTCTTTAATTAGGTCTCCTGGTGTTCTGTTGGTTATGCCTCGGTCAGTCAGATTGGCTGATGTTTTAGGAATCTGTGCACCCTGTGTAAGTTCCAAAAGACTGCTTTCCTCTGTTTTTCCTCACCTGTGTGTGTTTATAACACCAAACGAGAAAAAAGACCTCCGCAATCTCCATTTTCAAATAGAGACTAACTAAATAAAAGACCCCTAAGTCAGTAATAACAGCTCAGTTTGACCACACAACTCACAAGTTTGTCTCCCAAAATGAGACAATGCAAGTGGCCTGGAAAATCACCCTAGGAATGTCAATTATATTTCAATTTATAAAGAAAAAAAAAAAAAAGCTTTTGAGGAAGTGGTGGACAGGCCTAAGACTTTGCACTGGTAGAGAGATAGCACTGCTGACAAATGACAGCAGCTGGGTTTCTTTGTTTTCATTATTATTTTTTTTTTTTTAGATTTTATTTATTTATTCATGAGAGACATAGAGAGAGAGGCAGAGACACAGACAGAGGGAAAAGCAGGCTCCCATCAGGACTCAATCCCAGGACCCCGGGATCATGACCTGAGCTGAAGGCAGACGCTCATCTGCTGAGCCACCCAGGCATCCCAGCAGCAGCTGTTTTAAACCAAAGGACACAGAGTCTATACGAACATTTTAGAAATGACAGAGATTGGGTCACTCATGAAGGTTTCCCACATTGGCGCAAACCCTGCACCTCATCCACAATTGCAGACATGCCCGTGCTCAGGGCCCGTTCCAGGTCCAAGAAAAGAAGGACATACATCCACACTTCTGCACACCCAGGGGCTGCTTGCCACAGCCAAATAGGCATTCTCTTGGAGAAAATGAAATTTGGAGGTCTAAAGCACTCAACTTTTTGAGGTTTTCCCAGTTATGTCCATGCACAGCAAAAGAAAATCTCTACAGATATTCTGAAATTTCCTTCAAATATAAAAGTATGGCGACCAGTCTCTTCTCTCCTACATGTGGTCATCTTTCTCCAACAATACCCACCCACCCCACAACACACACACGCACAGACCCCTCAACCTCTCAACATGCCTACCGCTCTTCCTTCCTACGGCGTGGCCTTTGTCTCTCCATTGCTAACCTGTCAAGAAAGAGCCATCACAGAGCACAGGCTTTGGACACCAATCCATAAACTTGCAAGGCTGACCACTTGTTTTAAAACAACAATAACAATCTTAAGTGAATTGGCCCTGGCTTCAAATTTTCCCAATTGCTTTTGTCCAGATATGATGGTTACCTGACAACAAAATCTCCTGGAAGAACAAAGTATTACAAGGGCAACGAAAAGAGCTGCACCACTGTTGCTGGCAGCAATGAGCAACATGCACTGAAATGAAAGAGGCTTTCTCTAAAGTTCCCCAGTGGAAGAGCACTGGTTGGAGAAGCACAGGTCAGCTTTGCCAGTCGGAAATGCTCTGCAGCCCTCTACCCATCAGAGCTCTAGAATGGTCCCATCGCTACGTCGGATCATAACTGCTCTATCATACTTCCCCGATTTTCTATTTTTTTCTACCTGGGCCTGAAAGGCTCTGAGTGTTCTTCGGGCTCTAAAACACTAAATTCTACATAGAGCCTGATCTCTGTGATCTTATTTGTTCATTTACTAAACAACACTATGCAGAGAAGTTTACCATCCATACTAGTTCTCTTGAACCTAAAATTTAAGCAGTTACATGAGGAATCACTGATGAGAACTATTTAACAGAATGTCCCAGTTGGACATGGATTTTTTTTAACTCATTTCTGTTCAACTTTAATAATCTCTGATTTGTACCATTCTATCATTGCTATGAAATCCATAAAAGACCGGTTTGTCTCCTTACTTAAGCTGAAAAATAAGAAACACTTGATTTGACAACTGAAATAACAGGGCCAGATTCTTTGAAAATGTTTTTTTTTTTTCTTTTTTTTTTCTTTTTTTTCTAAGGAAAAGTGACTGTGAGCAATATCAAGAAAAGGTCACGGATGGTTATAAAAGTAATATAATCATAAAAGTAGTACATGCAATGGGGGAAAAACCCCTTATTTTAAACAAAAAACAACTGCAGCTACAATTTTTAAAATATTTACCCACACATTTACTTTTTTGTTTGTTGATTATTTGTTCCCTCCACTTTTCTCATGTATCTCAGATATACCTCCTGGGACCATTTTTCTTCTTCCTGAAGTATATCCTCTGAAAGTTCTTTTAGGAAGGAACTTTTGATAGTGGAAGTCTTTCAGCTTTTGTTTGAAACAGTCTTTATCTTCATTTGTGCAAATAGTTTCATTAGGTATAGAAATCTGTGGTTGATGCTTACTCTCACTCAGTATTTGCCTTCTAAAGGAATAGCCTGAGTTAAGAACAGATGGTTCTTTAGTTGAATAAAATATGGATTTTGATGGATTTTGATGGACAAAAACAAGGCAGGCCTCTTGGGCTCAGTCTGGTTGTACTAAGACAAGTCCAAGAAAGATGAATTGCTCTGCATTATAAAGTGAGAATTTTGCATTTCTAAGGGTAGCCTTACAAAGGAAGCATATGCATCCAGAAATTAGGTAAAAGGGAAAGATTAAGAAAATCTAAAGAAAGAAACTCAAAAAACATAACAGAAAAGGAGTATGACCCAGTCAGTGAAATTAAGAATGACCAATAAGTTTCTAGAAATTTCCTGTTAGTATAATTATGTGGTTAAGAATTGACCTTACGCACAAAGAGGTCTTTTTTGCCCTTTGGCTACTTGAAGGTGATCCATAAACCCTTGGATTGTCTTACATGTTAGGATATCTTTCTTTGCCCTGAGGCCTTGAGCCACTGACTGGTCTCACAATGTGACTTATAATGGAGGCTTTGGGCCATGTTATATAAATCCCATGTTCAGAAAAATGGAGACTAAAGGTGTTAGCTTGAATCTCCGAGAGGGTCTGGACAGTACAGGTCAGTCACATGGACATTGTATGATCAAGCGCCTAAAAAAATTCTGGACACCAAAGACTGGTGAGCTTTCCTGGTCACCAATATTCTCAACACTGTCACACATCATGGGCAGGAGGAGGTAATGCCACCCATGACCCCAAGAGAAAAGGACAATTGGAAGTTCCACATCTGGACCTCTCTTTGACTCGGCCTTACATGTCTCTTTTTCTGGTTAATATTAACTTGTATCCTCTCCCTGTAAAAACCATGAGTATAGTTTTCAGTGAGTTCTGGGACTCCTCCTAGCAAATTATCCAAACTGAGGGTAGTTTGGGGAAGCCCCTGAACTTCTAGTTGGAATTAGAAATGAGGGCACTCCCTCAGACCCTGAAGTTCAGCAAACTCCACTGTAATTATCCTGCATTACCCCAAAACTCTCAGGAAAATCTACTTCGTGCAGTCTTATTTTAACAGCACTTTGGGGGAATTGAAAAGGGGTGAGACCCAGTATGGGAGGCAGCAGTGGGAAGATAAGAACTCTGCTCCAGGACGTACAAGACACCATGGCAGCTAGTGACAGCAGAGTCACAGGTCACAGCACAAGGACCCACACTCGACCTCGCAGAAAACCCTTCTTGGGAACCCTGGGTAAGGCTCCAATCTTTCTGCCATGCCTCATCCCTTTTTACTTAATTAGAGAGCAGTCTCTCAACCCTCCCATGCCACCCAGAAGAGCAGAGGTCTGGAAGGCTTCCAGGAAGTAGATTAAGTTGTAATGAAACCAGGCATAATAATATCTAAAAATTGTAAACCCCTGTTTTTGATGAGTCTTAAATTCCTAAATAAAATATATACAAATTTTTTAAATGTATGCAAAACATGCAGCATAATAGAGACTCAGTAGATGTTTTTTGAACAAGGGAAGAGCAAGTGAGTAAGTAAATGTATGAAAAATACAGTTTATTCTCAATGGCATGGACTACTTTGGTTAGAGAGAACATAAACAACTAAAACAGGTAATTCGCAAAAGCCCAACTACACAATTAATGGGTAACCTCAAACTTCTCAGACCTTTCAGAAGTTCTTACAAGAGAGGCAAACAGGCAGTAAAAATAACTGTTTTGTCAGTCAGCCTGTCTTTGCTTGCTACACTGGAAATGCCAAGTACAAAATTCCCCAAATGCCCTTTTGACTACCAAGGGCAAAAGAAAGAATCATACAGCCCATAAGTAGGATTCTCAGGTCCTGCTCCCCAAAACACATAAGATGAACAGCTAAACAATTAAAGAAACAAAACCAAAACAGTGCTGATGTTTTTCTTCCCCTCTAAGCTATTATCGTCTTGTGCAACATTTGTCACAACCATCTTTGATTGTTGACTAGGGCCACAGGTGGCTGGCCCCAGCTTGTATATCAGGAATGTAATTGGAGTTGTCATTGTGTTTTAAACACATTTCAGCAACAAGAGATCACATGAATTGTAAGCAACCCTGTAATACCAAGCTGCAAGCTGCAGGCAATTCTTTGGGTTTATGCTCTTAATTTACTTGCCACTAATGGGCTCCTGAACCTTGTGGGTCTTTCATTTCCCAATGGAAGCAAATCTTGCAAGTCTCGAGTTTAAATTGCTGCTACTACTGCCTCCCCAAGGCTGAATGGGGTGCAAAAAAAACTCTAGGCACACTTTTCTCCTGTACTGCTTGGTAACCAATTCAATAGAAGGAGATCCAATGGCACAAAAAGAAAGAGAAGAGTGGAGTAGTATTCTGAGACAAAGTGGCCAGAGCTCGAACTGAAAGTTCAGGACAAGCAATTTGGTTCCAAAAGCTATGGAAAGCTTGGATAGAGAAGCCACAGAAAGTAAAGCTTGACTAACAGAGACTGCTCGATTGTTGTGTAAATCAGTACAGAGTCCCTGGAGGTCAATTTATCCATTAAGAATCAAAATCCTTAAAACTGCATACATTTTGATCCAATAACTCCACTTCTAGAACTTTATCCTGAGAGATTATCATATATGTGTGCAAATATTTAGCTGCAAAGTTATTTCTCATCTAAGTGTTTATATTAACAACAAAATAAACAGCCAAAATGTCTAACATTGGGAATTAAATAAACTTTGTATGGACAACAAATTAAGGCTTAACCATCAAATATATTGTGATAAAAAGGAGATATTTACAATAGTTAAGTAAAAGAACACAAAATAGCATGAATGCCATGAAAATATTTGACAAACCTAGATTCATTCCAACTAAAAAAAATCAGGAGTTATTAAGCATATCAGTAGAATAAAAGCAGCTTTCAATTACTAAGGTCCTCTCAGGGATACAGAACTTCTTAATTAAACAAATAAATAATCAGCCTTGGAAACGAACTTGTAAACAGAGTGCAGTTGATGAGTTTGTTGAGTTTTCTGCCCCTGTGGATGGTCCATCACATTATCTAAGATCTAGTTTGATCTGAGAGAATGACAGAGGGTCTGCAGTCAGAGAGGAATACAGAGAAATGGGGTCCAGGAAATGGAGTTACGAGCAGCAGTTTATTTAGGTGCAATTCTGAGGTGGTTAGCAGCTGGCTGCTTTGTGTTTTGCTTGTTTTCTTTTCTTCTCTTTCCTTCTTTTTCTTTTTCTTTTTCTTTTTTCTTTTTTTTTTTTTTTCCTTGCCACTTCACCATGACTTTGGCCTGGACTCCGTGCTGATCCAACTCCGATCCCTCTGACTCAGCCCAGACTGCCAGGGCTAAAATTCCTAGTCACCAGAATCATTGTGGTTAGAACACTTAGGTCTTGCTGAGAAAGAAGGGCATGGAAATATAAGACAAGTAAAATGTTTACTGCCTGTTTTGCTATTTTTGTTTTTGTTTTTGTTTTTATCTTTTTAAAGCAAAGTCCTTCTACCCATGTATAAGTAGATGAAGCTGAACAAACCTGTTCAGTAATCAAACCAGGTCAAAGATGACCACTCACATCACTTTTTTATAGGTAAGGGTTTTAAGGTGTAAACCCTTGGGAGAGATGGAAGGAAGAAGGAGGAAAAGAAAGGAAATGGAGCCAAAATATATATCAATCCAAAGAATTCCAATAGTTTAATAATTTTTAACTAAAGCATCTGATTATTTTTATCTACAAAAACAAAAACTTCATATGGCTCAGTCTATATTAATAATAACTGCTATTATTGCATGCTTATTATACACAGCACTATACAGCATATCCACTATAGCATTTTCTTCTTATTATACCTCTTTGAGACAGATACAAATACCCAACTCCTCATTTATAATTCCTAAATCTCAAAGTTCTGAAAACCCAAAGTTTTTAATAAGTCTAGAGCAAACTCATTTGGTAACAAAACCTGACTTGATCTAATACGAAGCTACTTGTAGTCTTTATTTAAACCACTCAGTGCACATTTCACTACAGAAATATTAATATGCTTCATTAGAGAATAATGTCCTGAATCCCTCTTAGGGTTCTTACAATAAATGACATATTGTACTTTATTAGCTTTCTAAAATATTAAAAATCTCCAATTGTGAAACTCATCTATCTCCAGGACTTTCAGATAAGGGACTATTTCTCCCTACTTGATAGATAAGGAAACAAGTTTATTTGTATTCATTGATATATTATCCTGGTATTTTAGTTTGAGTCTTTGATACTTTACTTTTTTGGTTAATGGTTTAAAAATTTTTTTCCATACCATTTCATTTCACATATAGACTGACGAAATTTTAGTAAATTCTCCTACAGAAAAGTTTTAAAAGACATTTTTTCCCCAAAATAGAAAACGCTGACATCCTCAGAAAATTTCCTTGAACCCAAATGAACTCGCTTTTAATTCCCTACCCTTCATTTTCAGATTACTCAGTGTATTTAATGCTACCCTTCCTCAATTCCACCCAAAGCTCACATAGTGATGTTAAGGGCATTGGTTAAGAACCCGTCGAGGAGTCTGCGTGGGCCTGAGGCACTGCTTAGCATTCTGACATCTGTGGTTAGAGTGTCTACGTGAAGATTACCCATGCTGGGCTCCAGTGTTTCAATCACAACCCCAGAATGAACGCCTGGTCACTCTGTGGTCTAAACTCGGAGAGAAGAGAGCATTTCATACTACACTGCATTTCGTAAACAATGATTTGATACATTGAAGAAACCATAAATATTATTTATCTTACCATAGGCCTCAGAATATCCAAACACCACAGCTAATTAGGGTTCAATAATAGATTCAATAAGCTGAAGCCTGTTTTTCTGGTTTATCATAACAAGCAAATCAATGGTCATTACTTTCTAATTTGTAAGCGTTCTGTTCGATGGCTCTGAGTGGGAAGTGTGTAGCAATACTTGTCCTATAGGAGGCCTTGCCACCTTCTAAAGTCAGCACTAAGCTACATCTGTTGCCATTTATGGTACTTTTTCCATTTGTTGAAGCACATTATTTGTTAAAACCAAAAGACCATGTTCGAATACAGATGGAGCTTTTGCTAAAATATAGAAAGTCATTTTTTTTTTCTAACCAGCAGAAAGAATTTGGTAAAAGGAAGCTGATGAGAGCTTCTTGTTTGATTAGTCTTTCCTCAGCAGCTGGCACTTCAGAAGATCTTAGCTCACATGCTACAGAAGGAAAAAAGTCGAGGCTATGAAACACTGGTAATACACACGAGTGCATTCCACCATTTCAAAGTAGCCCAGTTGAAATTTTTTAATCAAGGCCCCCTAAACCAAGGTTTCTAAACCTTAGCACTATTGATTTGGGGGTAGATAATTCTGTGTCATAGGGGTTGTCCTCATGTCTCGTGGGATATCAGCAGAGTCCTTGGCCTCTACCCACTAGATGACAGTAGCATCCTCCTCACCAGTCATGACAACCAAAAATGTCTCCAGAGATGAGAGAATTCTGGGGAAGAGGGCATAATAGGAGGACCCTAGGCACACCCTGTCCCACAAATACAACTAGGTAGCACTCAGATCAGTGTAAATAACCCACAGAATAACCCAAAGACAGGCAGAACAAATTCCACAACTAAATGTGGAGAAGAGGCCACATCACGGAGGGTAGGAAGGGCTGAGATGCAGTAGGGAGCTACATCCTGCAGGTCTGGCCTCTGGAGGGAGGGAGTTGTGGGTGAAGAGGAGATTGAAACAATCATGCCACAGAGCCTGCACAGGGAAGATGAATGCCCATAGCATTTGGCTTTGAAAAACAATGGGTTGAATTTCATGAACTCCTATAACCAGAGGGACTTAAAGCCTGGAGCTTTAAAAATCAGTGGGCTTAGCTCTAGGAGAGCCCAGAGGAAATAGGAAGCTGAGTCCCTGCCCTTAAAAAGACAGGAGAGCAAATAGCCACAGAGATACAGCATAGAAGCAGCAGTTGGAAAAATGCCTTGGACATAGGAGAATTATTTACTAATCTCAGAGTTCACTGAGGGACATCTCCAGGAACAAAGGAGCTGGCAGTCACCATTTCCCTCCCCTGTCCCCCAGAATAAACACATGGCCACCTGCGGGAACCAGCACAGCACCTGGCATTCACTAACTTGCTTACACCACATCCTGCCACCTCTATCCAGTCCTGCTTCAGACAGGCACTGTGGGTCCCCTCCCCTAGACCTACAAATACTTTGCTGGCACCATGTCTTCTGACCTCACATGTTGGGGGCTACAGTTGCATCAGTGGTGGCTGGTTGCCTCCTAGGGAGAAGGTGTGCACCTTGTTGGAATTATACCCCCAACTCGTACACACTTTGCAGAGTGGCCCCAGCTACCCTGGTCTCAAAACCAGCTAGGTGTCCCCTGTGGAGAAGGACAGTGCCACTTTGTTAAAAGTGCATGCCCTGAACACTACTTTCAAGAATAAGAGACCAGCTGACTACTAACACACAGAAACAGACACAAAGAGGCAAAATAAGAAGACAGAGAAATATGTCCTGAATAAAAGAATAGAACAGAATCATGGCAAAAGATCTGAGCAAAATGGCAATAAGTAATATACCTTATAGAGAATTTAAAGTAATGACCATAAAGATATTCACTGGACTTGAGAGAAGAGTGGAAGACATCAGTGACATCCCTTATACAGAGATAAAAAAAGAAACAATTGGAGATGAATAAAACAATAATTGAAATTAAAAATACACTGGATGAAATAAATATCAGGCTACCTGAGGCAGAAGGAGTGAGTGATCTGGAGGACAGAGTAATGGAAAGTAATTAAGCTGAGCAGGTAAGAGAAAAAAATTATGCAAAATGAGAATAAACTTGGGGAACTCCGTGACTCCATTCAGCATAATAACATTCACATGATAGGGATCCCAAAAGGAGGAGAGAGAGAAAGGTGGGCAGCAAGTTTATTTTAGGAAATGATTGCTGAAAACTTCCTAAATTTGGAGAAAGAAACAGAAGTTCAGATTCAGGAGGCACAGAGATCTCCCAACAAAAATCAACAAAAGCAGATCCACACCAAGACATATTATAATCAAGATGGCAAAAAGCAGTGATAAAAAAGAAAAAAGAAGAGCCTTATAAGCAGCAAGAGAAAAGAAAAGTTACGTACAAAGGAAACCCCATAAGGCTATCAGTAGATTTCTCAGCAGAAACTTTGTAGGCCAGAAGGGGGTAGATGATCTGTTCAAAGTGCTGAAAGGAAAAATCCTGCAGCCAAGAGCATTCTATCCAGCAAAGCTCCCATTCAGAACAGAAGAGATAAAGAGTTTCTCTGAGAAACAAAAGTAAAAAGGAGTTCATGACCATTAAACCAGCCCTATAAGAAACGTTGAAGTGGACTCTGCGAGTAGAAAGGAAAGACCATGTATAAGAGTAAGAAAAGTAAGAAGCACAAAAGGAGTAAAAATAAGTATATCTATAAAAACAAGTCAAGGGGCTCACAGAACATTGCAAAGCAACATATGAAACCATATATCTAAAATGTGAGGAGAGAAGTAAAGAATGGCTTCAAAAGTAAGGAGCCGTCAACTTAAGATAGATTGCTATGTACAGAAGAGGTTATAGACAAACCTAATGGTAATCACAAATCAAAAACCAGTAAAGAGAAAGAAATCCAAGTATATCACTAAAAAAAGCCCACTTGGGATGCCTGGGTGGTTCAGTGGTTGAGTATCTCCTTTTGGCTCAGGTCCTGACCCTGGGGTCCTGGGATCGAGTCTCACATTGGGCTCCCTGCAAGGAGCCTGCTTCTCCCTCTGCCTGTGTCTCTGCCTCTCTCTGTGTGTCTCTCATGAATAAATAAATAAAATCTTTAAAAAAAAAAAAAAAGAAAGCCAACTTATGCTGAGAGAAGAGAGCAAAGCAAGAAAGGAACCAGAAGACTCACAAAAACAAACACAAAACATAACAAAACAGCAATAAATACATGACTATCAATAATTATTTTGAAGGGTGCCTGAGTGCTCAGTCAGTTAAGCATTTGCCTTTAGCTCAGGTCATGATCTCAGAATTCTTGGAATGAGCCTAATATTGGGCTTCCTGCTCAGTGAGGAGTCTGCTTCTTCTTCTCCCTTTGCTCCTCCCCACTGATTGTGCGTTCACTCTCTCTCTCTCAAATAAATAAAAATCTTTAAAATAAAAAGAATTAAAAATAATCACTTTGAATGTAAAATTATTAAATGCTCCAAACAAAAGACATAGAGTGGGGCGCCTACCTGGCTCTGTTTGTAGAGCAGGTGACTCTTGATCTCCAGGTCATGAGTTTGAGCCCCATATTAGGTGTAGAGCTTACATTAAAAAAGAAAATGAAAATGAATATTACAAAAGTAAAAAAAAAAAAAAACATCGTGTGATGGAATGGGTAAAAAAAACAAGACCCATCTATATGCTGCTTACAGGAGATTCACTTTAGACCTAAAGACACATGCAGATTGAAAGTGAGGGGATGGAGAAATGCATGCAAATGGAGGTCAAAGAAAGCCGGGGTAGCAATACTTAGATCAGACAAAATTGACTCTAAAACAAAGACTAACAAGAGACAAACAAGAACACTATATAACAATAAAGGGGAAAATCCAACAAGAACATATAATAATTGTAAATATTTATGCATCCAACACTGGTGCACCCAAATACATAAAACCACTTATACAACAAATATAAAGAAACTTCCAGAGAGTATGTATCAATGATGACACAATTTAGGGAACTTTAATACCCATTTACATCAATGAACGGATCATCTAAACAGAAAATCAACAAGGAAACAGTGGCTTTAAAAGATACACTGGACCAGATTGATGTAGCAGATATATTCAGAATATTCCACCCTAAAACAGCAAAATACATATTCTTTTCAAGTGCATACAGACCATTCTCCAGAATACATCACATATTAGGCCACAAAACAAGACTCAATAATTTCAAAAAGATTGACGTTATGCCATGCACCTTTTCTGACCACAACACTATGAAACTAGAAATCAACCATTTGAAAAAAATCTGGAAAGAGCACAAATACACCAAGGTTAAATAACATGCTACTAAACACTGGATGGGTCAACCAAGAAATCAGAGAAAATTTAAAAAAAAATACGTGGAGATAAATGAAAATGAAAACACATGGCTACCTCAAATAGCAAGGAAAAAATGTCAAATAAACAACTTAGCCTTACACCTAAAGAAACTAGACAAAGAATAAACAAAGCCCCAAACCAACAGAAGGATGGAAAATAATAAAGACTAGAGTAGAAATAAGAGATATAGAAACTCAAAAGACCAATAGAACAGATCAATGAAACCAGGAGCTAGTTTAGTAAAACGATCAACAAAATTGGTAAGCCTCTAGCCAGGCTCTTCGGGGAGGTAGGGGGCTCAAATAAGCAAAATCAGAAATGATAGAGAAGAAATCACAACCAACACCACCAAAATAATAAGGATTGTGTGAGAATATTAGGAAAAATGACATGCCAACAAACTGGACAACCTAAAAGAAATGGATACATTCCTAGAAACACATAGCCTACCAAACCTGAGACAGGAAGAAATCGAACATTTGAGCAGACCAATTACCACTAATGAAATTGAAATTAATCAAAAAACTCCCAAGAAACAAAAGTCCAGGACACGACAACTTCACAGGGTGAATCCTACGAAACATTTAAAGAAGAGTTAATACCTATTCTTCTCAAACGAATCCAAAAAATAGAAGAGGAAGGAAAACTTCCAATTTTATTCTATGAGGCCAACATTACCCTGATTTCAATACCAGAAAAAGACATAACAAAAAAGAGAACTAGAGGCCGATATCCCTGATTAACATAGATGCAAAAATCCTCAAGAAAATATTAGCAAACTGAATCCAACAATATATTTTTAAAAAATCATTCATTATGATCAAGTGCAATTGAGTCTCAGGATGCAAGCATGGTTTTGGAAAAACTGGACAGCTACATGGAAGAATGAAACTAGGCCGCTTTTTTTTCTGTTTTTTTTTTTTTTTTGTATTTATGTATTTATTTTAGAGAGAGCACAAGTGGGAGGGGCAGAGTGAGAGGGAGAGAGAATCCCAAGCAGACTCCATGCTGAGCAGGGAACCCAATATGAGGCTCGAATCCATGACCCTGAGGTCACAACCTGGACTGAAACCAAGAGTCGGACACCTAACCACAGTTGCACCGTCTGGGCACCCCTGGACCACTCTCTTATACCATACACAAAAACAAACTCAGAATGGATTAAGGACCTAAACTGAAACCATAAAAATCCTAGAAGAGAGCACAAGCAATAATTTCTCTAACATCAGCCATAACATCTTTCTAGATATATCTCCTGAGTCAAGGGAAACAAAAGCATTAAAAAAAAAAAAATGGGGGGAGGGGAGTATATCAAAATAAAGGCTTCTGCACAACATAGAGAAAAAAAAAAACAATAAAACTAAAGACGACCTTGAGTGGGAGAAGAAATTTGCAAACGACATATCTGATAAAGGGTTAGGTTCCAAAATATATAAAGAACTTATACAACCCAACACTGAAAAAAAACACAAATAATCCAGTTTAAAAATAAACAGAAGACATGGAAAGACATTTCTCCAAAGAGGATATATAAATGACTAACAGACACACGAAAAGATGCTCAACAGCACTCATTGTCAAGGAAACGCTAATCAAACCCACAATGAGGTACCACCTGACACCTGTCAGAACGGCTATAGCAGCCAAAACACAAGAAACAGTAAATGCCGGCCGGGACGCGGAGAAATAGGACCCCTCGTGCACTGTTGGTGGGGATGCAGACTGGTGCAGCCGCTGCGGAAGGAGGTGGGGGGGTCCTCGAAAACTCAAAAATAGTACAACCCTATGATCCAGTGATCACACTACGGGGCATTTACCCAAAGAGACACAAAAACACTAATTCAAAGGTACACATGCACCCCTTTGTTTACTGCATTATTTACAACAGCTAAATTGTGCAAGTAACGTGTCTATTAATTTGACGAACCGATTAAGAAGATGCAATATATACATATATGTAAATAATAATAAATAATATTCACATATATGAATATTCATATATTCGTGAATATGAATATGAATATGAATATTATTTAGCCATGAAAGGAATGAAATCTTACTCTTTGGAACAATATGCTTGGAACAAGGTTGTGATGATAGCAGAGAATTATCTTAAAATAAAAGGTTAATTTTGGGGTGCCCGGGTGGCTCAATTAAGCGTCTGACTCTTGCTTTTAGTTCAGGTCATGGTCTCAGGGTCATGAGATCAAGCCCCGTGTCGGGCTCTTTGCTCAGCGTGGAGTCTGCTTGTCCTCCCTCACCCGCCCCACCCCGCCCCGCCTCTCCCCCAGCTCTTCTGTGCTTTCCTGTGCGTGCTCTCTCTCGCTCTCTCTCAAATAAATAAAACCTTTTTTAAAAAACTAAAAGTTTCATTTTAAAAACTCCTTTGACTCTAAACACATAAATATCTTGTGCCATCATATAAGAACGAAATAAAAACATTTTGTCTAGGTCGTGTGTTGCAAATACGTTTGCCGGTTTGTTGTTTGTCTTTTGACTTTTTTATGGTGTTTTAATGATTAAAAATATTTTTATGGGGACGCCTGGGTGGCTCAGCAGTTGAGCGTCTGCCTTTGGCCCAGGGCGTGATCCTGAAATCCCAGGATCGAGTCCCACGTCGGGCTCCCGGCATGGAGCCTGCTTCTCCCTCTGCCTGGGTCTCTGCCTCTCTCTGTCACTCATGAATAAATAAATAAAATCTTTAAAAAATATATTTTTATGTTGTTCATTTTATTAACCTTTCCTTTAACAGAGTCAGAGGAATGTTTCATGCTTAGAAACCCCTTCCTGTGGTAAATTATTGTAAAATGCTGCCATGTTTCCCTATAGTGCTGTGTGACTATCCTATATTGAAGTCTTGGATGCATTTGATGCACAAAATAGTCTGTATGTTGTGTGCGCGTGTTTACAAACAGCTACCCAGTTCTCTCATTGCCTTTTACAGAATAAACGGTGTTTCCATCGGATGTCATGGGCATACCATAGCCTTATCCCACACCACGGTCCCATTATACATTCCCATATGTCCCCCCCTATTCTGCGTCACTCACTTCTTCATCCGTAGAACCAGCATCCCAGCATCCAGATTATTACCATAGCTTCATGCAACGCTTTCATGTCTGCTAGGTCTAGTCCATGTTGATTGCTCTTCTTTATCAGAACCTTTTAGTACGAATTTTAAAAATCCAGCTCCTAGCCCCCAAATTGATTTCTCCGGGAAGGGAAGGCAAGGAGCACCAGCAGCCTAAAGTCACGGCTCATCAACAATTAACAATCCTGGGATGCGTGGGGAGTGTGTCACGCAACTGGCTCTGCCACCCCCCGCGACAGCGAGTCCCCTGCTCTGCCGGGCAGCCTGGTTCTTCCTCTGGAGCACGGCGGGAGCGACGCACACAAAGCACTCAGCACTGTGTCTGGCACCAAAGTGTCCAGCGGCTGTTCGTGGTTATGACTCCTCTTCATTCTGAGTTTGTATAAATTACTCCAACTAAAAATATTCTGTGCAAATCGTTCGTGGGCTCGCCTGTTTCTCGGCACCCGAACTGTCTTATTCCTCTTTTTTTTTTCTTTTTTTAAGATTTTATTTATTTATTCATGAAAGACAGAGAGAGAGAGGCAGAGGGAGAAGCAGGCTCCATGCAGGGAGCCCAATGTGGGACTCGATCCCCGGTCTCCAGGATCACTGGCCTGAGCCAAAGGCAGGCGCCAAACTGCTGAGCCACCCAGGGATCCCCCTTTTTTTTAAGATTTTATTTATTCATTCATTATTCCTCTTTTATACCCAGTACCTACTATGTGGCACCTGCTTCGTCTCTGGGGCCCCCGCCTGTCCGTCCATCAGGGCTCGCATCCGTCTGCGCTTCTCCCCAGGGTCTCACGCCACCTGATCATGCAACACCATCCTCACTCTCGGAAACCTCCCCTCCTGCCTGCATCAGGCCTCTTTCTTTTTTCTTTTTCTTTTTTTTAAGATTTTTTATTCATTTATTTGAGAGAATGACAGAGGGCACAAGCAGGGGGAGAGAGAGAGGGAGAGGGAGAGGCAGACCTCCTGCTGAGCAGGGAGCCCGACGTGGGGCTCGATCCCAGGACCTGGAGATCATGACCTGAGTGGAAGGCAGGTGCTGGACCATCTGAGCCACCCAGGCGCTCCCCCTCTGGCCTGCTTCAGTCACTCTCCGTAGCTCACAGCCCCCTTCACCCTCCCACTCCCGTCTTTTCTGCCCAGTGGTCCATCCCCTGAGAGCTGCCCGACCCCACGTGACTTACCCGACTCTACTGTACATCCTAATAGAACGTGATGGCTCTTAGGTTCAACCCTAGACTCCGGAAGCGCAGTGACCCACATGTATTTCTGATTGACGTCACGCGTGCAGTGGCTTCGTGAAGTCATCTTAGCTACAGCTCCTGAGATCCTACTGGCTTGCCGGGTCATCCACCTGCTACTTCCTCTTACCCCTCATCCTCTCGAAGTCGTCCTCTGCAAACTGAAACCCATCTAGTCCGATGTCTTCCTCTTCCTCTTTCCAAAGGTGTCTGTGCAGACATCACTCCTTGCCTGGAGGGTTTTCCATTAGCCCTCAAATTAAAACTTTAAAACTGCAGGAGGGAAACCCTACGCCCTCGGAGCCCCCTGAATTCTTACACGGCTTGCCTCGGTGGAGAGCTGGAGAGCTGCGGGCCCAATGGCCACTGCTAACAAGATTAGTTTGGGCTTTGCTGGAACAGCAGGTCGGGGAACCTCCCATGGTCCTGGATCCCCAGACCCAGTCCTAAGGGGAGACCTCCCAGGATAGCATTTCCAGAACTTGGGGGCTTCAAAGAATCTATAATGTTCTTCCAGATGTAAACCAAGGCGGACTTTGAGATGCCACCTGTGTGCCCTCAAATACCGCAGGCCCCGGGGTAATCCCTGATGGCAAGGTCACCCCGCTGGGCGCCGCAGCTCTATTCTGCAAGCCATCTCCACAAATATTGTTTTCCAACTCCCTTGTTGGGTCATAAGCGGGGAAGTTCGGGGAAGGGAATGGGAGCATCGTCAGCAACTTAAGTTCACACCTTTTTATGCGTTTGTTCCATTTCCCAGTCACATCTCAACAATTCATGTTAACAAAGAAACGCTCTGGCCCTTGGTCGTATGGGATGGAGTCACTCAGCCTCTGCCCTCGGCGCTCCCTTTCTTCCCAATATCCCGTCCTCCACTGCCCATCTCCCACCTCAGTTCCTAGGACGGCCTCACCGGTTTTCCTCCTTCCTTCCTGGTGCTCCCCTGCATCCCACACCAGCTGTCAGAATAATCTTCCAAGAATCCCACTTACATCATGAAACAAACTTAATGACTCCTGCTCCTCTCTCCCTTTCCCCCCTCCAGGCTCATTCCAAGCCCCATCTCCTCCCTGAAGGGTCCTGCAGTGGCCCCAGTCCCCAGGGCCCTTCGCTCCTCGAAGCTCCCAGAACCAGAACCGATATTCGTGGTCGTGAGGTACAGACCGTTCACTCCCAGAGCATGTCCTGATCGAGTTGCATCCATTCTAATCCCTGATGCCAGCTGTTAACTATTTTGACTGTCGTTCTCACCTACAGCATTTATTTTCTCCATCACTCATCTGGGTATTTTATCATAAACTATATGCCATTGTTATTCAAGTTTTTGCAAAGGGCATGTGTTTTGGGCTTCTTGTAGAGTATGGACTTCCCTGAAGAGAGCTACTGTCTATCCTGAGCCCCAGCACCTAGCCCAGGGGCACATGCAGAAGTGGCCCTCACACTTGAAGAAGGAGTCATTGGATGCGGTAAGAGAGTCAGCCATAAAAATCCTGTGCCTACCAACATCTAACCTACCAGCTTAAAAAAAAAAAAAAAAAAGATTGATTGATTGATTGATTGATTGATTTGAGAGAGAAACAGAAAGCATGAGCAGAGGGAAAGAAAGACAAGCAGACTCCCTGCCAAGCGTGGAGCCCAACATGAGGCTCCATCCCAGGCCCCCGAGATCATAACCCGAGCTGAAGGCAGACCCAACCAACTGAGCCACCAGCCACCTCACTTTAAAAGTTTCTAAATGCTAAAAAAATAAAAATAAAAAAAATTTTTTTTAAAGTTTCTAAATGCCCCCTCTCACGTTCTGTACCTATAATGCCACCAGCCAATGAGTGGCCCCCAGACAGATGCGTCTGAAGACCACACTCTGAGGAGCCGTCCATCTGATGCCGGGGCTCATTTTCAGACCATGACCTGAGCTGCAACCCAGAGTCGACTCAACCAACCGAGCCCTCCCGACGCCCCTAACCTACCAATTTTAAAGCCTGTTGCCCTGCCTAAAACCACCCACTCTGCCAAGTTCTCTGCCTCTGTTCCTACCTCTTCCACTTACTGTTTTTTATTTCCTAAGGTACACGCCCCTCCTGAATATGTCCCTCACATATTTGAAAACAAGCCCTTCTGGGTGTTTCCATGTGAAAATCCACTGGCCTCACGATGGTGTCTGAAAGTTATTCCGGAAAAACTTGAAATTCCCACTCAATTCCACGTAGGACTCCAACAAGCCAGAAATTTCTAGGATGTCAAAGGAGGTATCACAGTTTCAGGGCTGACACATTCTCGGACAATGTCCTAACATCGGCTGAAGACGACCATAGGACGACCCACCTTTTTAAAAAACTGAAAATAGTCTCTCCCTGCCCCCAGCCCTCTCAATCTGCTCTTTGACTTTCTCTGTTTTCCTCTACATAGCTCATCTCCTTCTGACAAAAGTTTATAATAGACATTTTAATCTGTTTATTTGTTCATTGGCCATCTCCACCAACTATAGTATGATCCTGGCAAGGGCAGGGATTTTTTTTTTTTAATTGTGGTAAAATACAGAACACAACATAAAACTTACCATTTTAACCATTTTTAAGTGTACAGTGCAGTATACTAAGTACATTCACATTGTTGGGCAACCATCACCCCCATCCATCCATGGGACTCTTGTCATCTCCCCAACTGAAACTTGATATCCACAACCCCCACTCTCCCTTCCTCCAGCCCCTGACCCTCGCCATTCTACTTTCTTTCTCTATGGATTTGACTGCCCTACACATCTCAGACAAGTGGAATCATACAGTATTTGTCTTTTTTGTGAGTGACTTCTTTCAGTTAGCATAAAGTCCTCAAGATTCATCCGTGTGTCAGAATTTCCTTCCTTTATAAGGCTGAAAAATATTCCGTTGTATGTACTACATTTTGTTTCTATGTTCATCTATTGACGGACATTTGGGTTGCTTCCATCTTTTAGCTATTGCGAGTGATGCTGCTATGAATATGGGTGAACAAGTGTCTCTCCAAGACTCTGCTCTCAGTTCTTATATATCCAGAAGTAGAATTTCTGGATCATCTAGTAACTGTACTTTAATTTCAATGAAAAACTGTCATACTGTGTTTCACAGTGGCCACACCGTTTTACATTCCTACCTACCAATACTGCACAAGAGTTCTAATCTCTCAGCATCCTCACCAATGCTGGTTATTTTCCATAAAGGCAGAAATTGTTGTCTATTCTACTCACTGGTATATGCCAAGCACTTAGAACAGGGCTCAGCACAGAGTCAACACTTTATTGTAGGTGCTTGTTGAACCCAACTGTAGAACTGGTGTTAACCAGAAGACCCAGCACGACCTGAATTTGAATCTTGGCCCAAACACTCAGACACTACACCATGGACACATTATTTAACACCCCTGAAATGCAGATTAACACACCTGTAGCAGCACCCATCTCAAGGGTGTTCTTAAACTCCAGTAACATGGTGTAGGTAAATCCAGCCCAGTTGGTCTCGTATGTTCTCTTCCTTTCATCCTGATTGTAACCGTAGGTTACGGTAATCAAGGCTATTAAGGTTATCAGAAATTAAGGCTAATTAGACACAAGTCTCTGCCTTTCCTGGCAAGTTTTGTTAGACTACCCATTGACTTATGAATTTAAGAGAATCTCCATCAACTATCTTACTTTTTACATTTCTTTGTTTTTCTTTATAGCATGTGTTATTACCTACAAGTATATACCATATCTACCTGTTTACTTGTTTATCCATCTTCTCTACCAGAATGTGAGCTCCATATAGGCAAGATCCTATCTGTCTTGTTTACGGCTTTATCTGCAAGGCCCAGAACATCTGGCACATTAAAGGCCTCAATAAATATTTGTTGAGGAAATAAGTGCATTTAAAGAGTTACTAAACACCTGCTATAGGCACTGTGCTTACTACTGGACATCCTGATATAAATAAGACATATGAACAAGGAAGATGTGATATAAATATAGATACGTGCATGTACATACACACACACGTGCGCGCACTAGAATATTATTACACAGCCATAAAAAAGGATGAGATTGTGCCATTTGCGACCACATGGATGAAACTAGATGGTATCGTGCTAAGTGAAATAAGTGAGACAGAGAAAGATAAATACCACGATTTCACTTAGGAATGGAATATAAAAACAAGATAAAATAAAACAAACAGAAAGGAGGATCAGACCTATAAATGCGAGAGACAAACTCATGGTTGCCGGGGGTGGGGGGAGGCAGGGGGATGGGCAAAATGGGTGAAGGGAAGTGGGAGATACAGGCTCCCAGTTATGGGATGAAGGAGTCACGAGAATAAAAGACCCCGCGTGAGGAACATAGTCCGTGATATTAGATGCGTATCAAGACAGATGGCAGCTACGCTTGTGGTGAACACACTGTAGAAGCTTATGGAATCACCATGCTGTACACCTGGAGTGAACGTCACAGTCAAAAAAAAAAAAAAATCTATCTGGAGCCCCCGTGGTCAAGGAAGGCTTTCATGGGAAAGTGTTTCTTAAAAAGTTTGAAGATTAGCTAGTTTTCCCAACAGAAAAGGAAGTAAAGGCATTTTATGTTTGGGTGGTAGTGAACTAAAGTCACAGGGGCAGGACATACAAGGACGCATCCTGTAAGCGCGTAGTTCTGCGCAGCTAGGGGTCAGATTAAGAGAGCGTGTGGCAGGGATGGATGGTGGAGGCCTGTTACGACGTGCTGCTGGGGTGTGATCCCCAGGAGCTCGGAACCCCACGAGCCTGGGCGCGGTGAGCACCCCGCGAGCTGCTCACTCCCCAGGAGCTGGGCCTCCAGGGTGGCGGCACCCAGGTCACGGCCCCCAGCACCCTGCCATGGTGCTGAGGCAGTGGCAGCGGCCTGCTAACCTGGCACCGGACCCACATTTGGCCCGAACCGGCAAATCCAGGGACGTGGCACCTCCATCCTAGCACCCTAAAGGGTTGTTTTCTCAGGACTCTAGTCACCTGGCTGCTAGCACAGCTACTGGGCTTAGGATGGTTACAGTGAATGCGGAGCAACCAGCCCTGGACCCTGGGCTTCAACATTCCACTTTCCAAACTCCTCTCGTCTACGCCTCTAAGCTGGCTCTCTAGTAATAAAGGGGGTGCCTGTTAGGTAGGGCTAGTGCGTGTCGTTGGAGTCTGTTGTGGGAGGAGAAAGTTCTGGCCACTTCGGCCATCCTGCCGACAGCCTCCTCTCGGGTCCAGACTTCACGGAGGGAAAAGGTCCATTCAAACGTCCTTGAGGACTCTCACCAGGACACTCTGAAACCAGCCTAAAAGCCAGCTCCTCTAATAGCTTCATCTCCACCGGCCCTCCCTGCATTCCTCCCTCCATCCTCGCTGCGCACTGCGGACGCAACACACCCAGCCTAGATTCCATGGTCCTAAGGACAAGACGCGTTCCCGACACATTCATTTCTAGGGCTGTCAGAACAAAGTAGCACAACCCAGTGGTATAAAACACCAGAAATTTATTGTCTCAGTTCAGGATGCTGGAAGTCTGAAATCAAGGCGTCAGCAGGGCTAATTCCATTAAAAGCTGTAGTGAGAGTCCCTGCTTGTTTCTCTCCCCACCTCCGGTGGGTGGCTGGCCCTCTTTGGCAGTCCCTGGGTTTCAACTGCCCAACTCCATCTCCGCCTTCATCCTTACGTGGCCATTGCCCTCGGGTCTCTGTCTTCACGTGGCCACCTTCTCATACAGACCGTCATAGCGGCCTGGGAGCCCACGCTATCCCAACCTTAACTAATTGCAGTGACCCTATTTCTAAATAAGAGCACATTCTGAGGTACTGGGGGTTAGGATCGCAAAACATCTCTTTCTGAGGGAACCCAATTCAATTCATGACCCTCTTTTCTCTTGGCCACTCACCTCCAGTATTTAGCCCAATTCCGAGACTGTGACCGCGAGTGCTATTTACTGATGTGATTCAAGTTACCGGCTCACTCATCTGCCTGTCTACAAAGGGCACCAGAGCACCGGGGCTACGTTGTGCCAACACACCAAACACCTTCACTGTCAACATGACTGGAGAAAACACTGGGTGGGATTTGGTCAAAACGGTGGCCACCCTGGCTGAGCGCTGGCATGAGACTTCGCCACTGCCACTTACGACCTGATGGAAATGTTGAACTTTAACAGAATCTAGACTTACGAGGCACACTCAGGTGCCTCTGTGCTCTCAAATCAGTTTAGGTCCCTCACAGGACGGGGGTTCCTTCAATCACAGCGCCACTATAATCAGTAATGGCAACGTTTTCTGCAATTTGCCCTCAAGGGCCATAGAATATCAGACTGCCACCCGTGCAATCAGACTAACGGCAGGCAAAGAGCCAAATTAGGGGGTGGGGGCAGAGTTATGCTACCCAATCAAATATGGGTTTGTTTTTAATTAAATATTCAAACTTGTGGTAGGGGAACCCGCTCTGATTGCACCCTGTCATTTATACACGCAAAATATGTTCAAAGAAAACTATATGTGACATCCCTTTCTAGCAATCGACAGTTTTCAGAGTTCTTTTTCATTAGGCTCTTTCCAGTGGGGCCCACAGGACTTCAGTTAATGATTGAGGGAGCTGCCCCTACGCCAGAGAAGTGTCCCCAAGAGCAACCAGGAAAATGGTTTGCATGCCCCTCATTTACTTTATTCTTTCCAAGCAAACAGTTGGCAAGAGGAGGCATTTCCTATTGCCTGGGCAATGTTTTAATCACTGTTTAAATATTTGCCATCCTGTCTTTGTTTTGGTTAAAATTGCAGAGTTAATGCGATACAGATTTGTACCTTCTGCTGAGTGAAATATAGATTTCATCTTACGAACTAGAGCTATGTTCACTGCAAATAGCTTCCTCACTCCCCGCCTCTACTATTTGCCTTTCATTTTACACATTGTATTAATCTTTTTATATCTTCTCAGTGCCTACAGGTTACAGTGCCCAACAAATTGCCCCCAGGCAGTTCTAACACATTAAGCTTCAGCAAACCTGGCCTATGTGTGACTCATTACACAAATTTAAGGACTCTTAAGTCAATCTCTCTGAATACCAGCCCAGAAAAATATCAGACCCAGGCAGGAACCTCACCATCTGATGGATATTCTGGGGTCAAGGTAAAATGAGTTTCTGGCCTCGGGCTAGTTTCTAATGGACAATGGGTCTGTGCCAAGGACTCCGTCTATTCCTTCTAATGAAGCTCTGTAAAGTTTCAGCTGCACTCAGGCTAACTTGGCTTCTCCTAACCCCATTTCTCCAAGCTTCACCAGCTGGGTATGTTTAAAGAGTCATATTAACAGTAATAACTCAAATTTCACTGGAAATCACAGCTCCTACCTGCTGATGAAGGGCCTCTGCCTCCTTTTTTTTTATTATTATTATTCAGAACTTTTAGTAAAAGTGTCTTTCTGTTTTAACATATAGTCAACTCTATATATACAACTCTTCATAAACCCAATGGGAGCTGGGCAGGAAAGAAACATGAATGACTGACGTCATTCTCACTCCTCCTCCTCACTGATAACCAAAATTTAGTTAAGTCAAGCTCATCCTGTCTGGCCTTTTATGCCCCCAGGACAAGCCCCTCTCAAGCATTTCCTCAGTCCTCATCAGAAAAGAGACTTCCAGTAGGCTTTTCCACCAGAACTGCCAGACATGCCAGACAATCAGTTCCCGAACCCCACTTAGACTCTACCTGAGGACCCCAACTGCTTACTCCTCTGAAAAATACTCGGTTGAAATTAAAATATTTTGGGGCTTTTATTCCAACAATTGCAAACAACAATTATTGTCAAACCTCTTACAAAAGAAAACTAGGAAAAACTGGATAAAATGTTTTTTTAAATGTTTGATGGCACAGGAAAGTTAAGATGATAGTGAATAATTATCAGAACAGAACCTAAGAGGAGACGTCAGACAGAAAAAGAATGAGGAGAGACCAAAATAGCTCCAGCCTATCGCCATGAAATAGTTTCCAGATCATGGCACAGGAAAGGAAAACTCAGATGCAGTCCACAGACTCCCTATGATGAAGGTATGCACCTAAGGGTTTGGAAAGACCAAGGTGGCTACAGTTAGCAGGATACAGGGAGAACAAAGAGCTGCAGGGAAAGAGAACTGGGCATCTGCAGAGGGTCCCCCTCATTTTCAAAGTACTGACCAGTGCATACCTGTCAGGAAACTAGCAGGGGTCAGAGAAGAACTCTATGAAAGAATTATAAAGAAAGAACAGTACCTGGGTCTGATGTCTCGCTTCTCCAGGATAGGTCCCGTTGAGTGAGGATGAAAGGGGTATGGATAAATGGTGCTCATTCATCTTCACCATTTCATAACATTCATCAGGCAACCCTGCCTTGGGGACACCATGGCATATGAGAGTCCATGCTATGGAGCACACAGTTCTGTGGGGACTTAGGTGCATCAACCATCACCAGGAAAAGGAAGGGTCTACCTACAGGTTCATGCCAGGTGCTGGCATCCCATAAGCCCACGATCGCATTGAGGGAGAAAACACAAGTCTGAGAACATAGGAATGTCTCAACGGACCAGAAGACGACAGAGGGAGATTATTCAAAAGTAAAATACAGGGCATTCAGTGTTGAAAATCTTCAGCACTAACATGAAAAGATCATCAAGATGTTATGGTAGGCAGAAAATAAGTGTGACAGCAGTGTGTGGGACATATATGCATATGAAGATGCATAGAAAGGTAACTAGAGAGAGTTACAACAAAATAGTGACAGCAGCTACCTTTGAGAGGAGAAAATGATACCATGAGTAGCCATAACAGGAGCTCCTCTCCCCCTCCATCCTCTTTGTGTTACTTGATTCTTTAGGAGAATGTATTTGTGCGAATGTTGTATAAATGAAAAATCCCAAGTAAATAAATAAACAGGTTTAAAGATTAAAAAACAAAAACAATAAAGCGTAGCACCTGGAGCTCACATAAGGACAGGAAAACTGATTGTTCCCACCAGCCAGATTGGAAAACTTCATAATTTACAGAAATTAAATAGAGTACCCTGAAAGTTCTTACCTCAGTAGTAGGAAATAATTAGCCCTAGATTAAACAGTGTTCTGGTCCCACCTAAAAAAATATTAAAAGTAAGACTTAAAAGGATCAAACAGTTCCTAAGAAACTGAAACAGAATCCCAGAACAAAGCCCAAGAAATTTATAGGAATAAAAATATAGTCAGAACCCAGCAATGTAAAATTTATAATGTCTTATATTCTATCAAAACATATTGGACATACTCTTTCATCTGGGCTGCCAACATGCCATCCAGACTGAAGAAGACCTGAAAACTCCAGGGCCACATGAGCCACAGCCAAGGCCACATCAACAAGCGCTGGAAGCACCCAGGAGGCCTGGGTGATGCTAGTGGCATGCATCATCACAGGATCAACTTCAACAAATATCACCCACGTTATTCTGGAAAAGTTGCTATGAGGCATTACCACTTAAAAAGGAACCAGAGCTTGTGCCCAACTGTCAACCTGGATAAACTGTGGACCTTGGGCAGTGGGCAGGCACAGGTAAATGCTGCCAAAAACAAGACTGGAGCTGTTCCTATCATTGATGTGGTACAGTCAGGCCACTACAAAGTTTTGGGGAAAGAACAGCTCCCAAAACAGCCTGTCATCATGAAGGCCAAATTCTTCAGTAGAAGAGCTGAAGAGAAGATTAAGGGGGTGAGGAAGAGCTGTGTCCTGTAGCTTAAGCCACGCAGAGGGAGGCTCATTAAATGCTAACAAGAACTTTAAAAAAAAAAAAAGTATCCAAAGGAACAAGAAAGTATTGAGGAAAACAATCAACCAACCCCAAACTGACACAGATGTTAAAATTAATAGACAACAGCATTTAAAAGAATAAGTATATTCCATAAATTCAAAAAGTTAAATAGTAACAGAAAAGATAATCTAAAAAAGAAAATCAAACTTCTAAGGACAAAAACTAGACTGGAAGAAATTCAGCAGATATAGCACTAAGAGAAAATGTCACTGAAATAAAGTGCTTAGAAAAAGATTTTTAAAAATAATTAAGAGTAAACTACAGTACAACTTCAAACTAATATACAGGTAAATGGAGTCCCCAGAAAGGAAGCAGGAAAAATAATGCCAAAATAATGCCAAGGAAATACTGGTCAAGAGTTTTCCAGGTTTGATAAAAAATCAAATCTACCTATCCAAGAAGTTAATAAACCTTAAGGACAAGAAATATAAGGAAAACTACACCAAAACCCATCATCATCAAATTGCTCAAACCCTGAAAGGTAAAAAACAAACAAACAAACAAACAAACAAACAAACAAAAAACTAGAAAGCAACCATAGAAAAAGCCATAGGAACAAAGATAAGACTGACAGAAAATTTCTTGTTGGAAATAATGTAAACAAAAAGATAGTAGATCAACATCTTTAAAATTAAAAAAAAAAATAGAGCAAGGACAATGTCTTCAATAAATGATGCTGAGAAAACTGGTTTTCCACATGCAGAAGAATGAAATTAGGCCATCCTCTGACTCCATATACAAAAATCAACTCAAAATAGATTAAAGACTACAGGACCTAAAACCATAAAACTATTAGAAGAAAACACAAGGAAAAAAGCTGCTTGACAGTGATGTGGACAATTATTTTTTTTTGATATGACCCCAAAAGCATCGCAACAAAAGCACAACTAGACAAATGGAATTGCGTCAAACTAGAAAAGCTTCTGCACAGCAAAGGAAACAATCAACAAGGTAAAGACACAATGAGAGACAATGAAATGAGAGACAATATTTGCAAACCATACATCTGATAAGGGGTTAATGTCCAAAATATATAAGGAACTCAACTCAATAACAAGAAAACAAATAACTCAAATTAGGGTCACCTGGGTGGCTCAGTCAGTTACACATCCATCCCTTGATTTCAGCTTAGGTCATGATCTCAGGGCCATGAGATCCAGGCCTGTGTTTTTCTCTCTCTCCCCCTCTGCTCCTTCCCACTCCACTCTAGCTCGCTCTCTCTCTCTAGAGAAAAACAATTCAATCAAAAAACAACAACAATAATAACAATGAAACAAAAATAACAATGAAAGAGGAGAAGGGAAACATAAAAGAAATGGAATAGAGAGAAGACAAAGCAAAGTGATAAATATCAACTTAACTATATCAATAGTTATATAAACAGTTATATAAATATTCCCATTAATAGGCACAGATTTCCAGATTCGATTTTTTAACATTTTACTTAAATTCAATTTTCAGATTTAATTTTAAAAAGTAAGATCCAGCTGTATGCTGCCAACAAGAACCACACTTTATATACAAAGCCACAAATAGATCACAAGTTAAAAGGCTAGAAGATATATCAAGCTAACACTGGAGAGACTATGTCAATATCTGATAAAGTAAATTTTAGAGAAAAGAATATTTTGGTGGATAAAGCTGACAAAGAAGTCAATTCATCAGTAGGATATAGGAATCTTAAATGTTTATATACTCAATGACAGAATTTAAAATGCATAAAGAAAAAACTTAAAAGGGAAAAAGACGAATCCACAATGATAGACATTTCAATGCACTCACTCAATAACTGACTGAATAAGTACAGGGGAAATCAGTAAGGATGTACATTTGAAAAAGATAATCAACCCACTTGATATAATTGATATTTCAGGAACAATCCACCAAAAAATAGGAAATACACAGTTTTTTCAAGTTCACACAGACCATTCCTGAAATAGACATATTCTTGGCTACAAAGGAAGTCTCAAATTTGAAAAGACAAAAGTCACACAAAGAATGTTCTCTGACACCAAAATTAAATTTGAAATCAGTAATAGAATTATCTCTGGAAAATCTCCCAAATATTTAGAAACTAAATAAAATATGTGTAAGTAACCCATAGATCAAAAAAAAAATCGAAAGGGAAATTAGAAAATATTTGAACTGAATGAAAATGAATATGTAATTTAGCAAAATGCATGAGATGCTGCTACAGCCATAATTTAACAAGAATCTATAGCCCTAATGCTTACATTAGAAAATAAAAAAAAAATCAATAGCATAAAGCTTCCAACTTAAGAAACTATCAAAGAAATAGCGAGTAAAAAAATATCAGAAAACAAATCAATAAAATAGTAAAAAGAAAAACAATGAAGAAAATTAATGAAACCAAAAGCTCACTCTTCAGAAAGTTCAATAAAATTGACAAACCTCTACCCAGACTGAAAAGGAAAAAAAGAAGACACAAATTGTGAATATCAGCAAGGAGAGAAGTAACATCATTACAGATACAATAGATATTAAAAGGCAAAGAAGGAAATACTGTAAAAACCTAAAGCCCATCTGACAATTTAAGTAAAATGAACAAATTCCTTGAAAAACACAAGTCACCAAAACTTGAACAAAAATAAATGTTACCGAAATGTACTATAGTTTCTAAAAAAAAGTTAAACTTGTAGTTAAAACTCTTCTACAAAGACAACCCAGGCCCAAACAGCTTTACTGGCAAATTCAACTGAACATTTAAAGAAGAAATAAAACCATTAATATACAGACTCTTCCAGAAAGTTTCCCAACTCATTGTGCAGAGTCATTATTACACTGATAGCAAAACCAAAGACATTACAAGAAAACTACAGTCACTATTCCTCATAAATATAGATATAAAAATTCTAAACACAGTTTTGGCGAATCAGATTCAACAAGAGGACAAAAGGATAAAACATCATAGACAAGTGGAGTTTGTCCCAGGAATGCAAGGCTAATTTAACATTCAAAAATTAATCAATGTAATTCACCATATAACAAACAAACAAAGAAAAACCAAGGATCATTTCAATACATCTATAAAAAGTATAGGACAAAGTCCAACCTCCATTCTTATAAAAACTTCCGGCAAACTAGAAATAGAAAGGAACTTCCTCAAATGGACACAGGGCATCAAAAATCCTAGAGTCAACATTCTACTTAATAGTGCGGATTCCTTTCCTCTAAGGTCAGGAATATCTACTCTCACAACTTTTATTCAATATTAAACTGAAGGTTATAACCAGTGCAATAAGATAAAAAAAAAAAAAGAGAGAAATGAATGGCATAAAGATTGGAAAGAGAAAAGTAAAAAGAAGATGCCATGATCATCTGGGTGAAAATCTTATGGAATGTACAAAGAAGGTACTAGAAGTAATAATGAGCTAACTAATGCAACAAGATTGCAGTTTTATGATATCAATATATAAGAATCAATCATATTTCTACATAGAAGCAATGAACAATCAGAACAGGAAATTTTTAAAATATTTACAATAACATAAAAAATATGGAAATCTTCGAAAAATAAAACATTGCTAAGAGAATTTAAGAAGACAAATGGAGAGCTAGATTTTGTTCACGGATTGGAGTTTAAGACACCAACTTTGCTAAGCAGATCTATAGATGCAACACACAATCCCAATCAAAATCTCAGTGAACATTTTGTAGACATTAAAAAATTGATTCTAAACTTCAGATGGAAATGCAGAGGACCTGATGTAGCCAGAACAATTTCAAAAAACAGGAAGAAAGTTGGAGGATTTATGCTACTTGATTTTAAGACTTATGGAATTATAGTAACCAACACAGTGTGTGGTATAGGCATAAAGCTCTATGCTGACTCCAATACTTACATATAAACATTTTATTTTATTTTATTTTTTATTTTTTTTAAGATTTATCCACTTATTTATGATAGACACAGAGAGAGAGAGAGAGAGAGAGAGAGAGAGAGGCAGAGACACAGGCAGAGGGAGGAGCAGGCTCCATGCACCGGGAGCCTGACGTGGGACTCGATCCCGGGACTCCAGGATCACACCCTGGGCCAAAGGCAGGCGCTAAAATGCTGATCCACCCAGGGATCCCCCCCCCCAATACTTACATATAAACGCAAAAACCTGCAATAGTTAAGATATTGTTTAAAAAAGAATAATTTTGAAAGACTCCATCTACTCCACCACAAGACTAGCTAAAAAGCACAGCAAATAGAAGTGTCATATTAGCTTAAAAACAGACAGACTAATGAAATAGAATAGTCCAGAAAGAGATTTATGACAAAGATGGTGCAATACAATATCACTATGGGAAAGAAGTTGAAATTCAACTCCCTTTCTCACACTACACACAAAAATCAATTCCAGGTGGACTACAGATCAAACAAAAAAAGATAAAACAATAACGTGTTAGGATATAATATTGGCAAATATATACATAATCTCTGGGGAGAGGGATAGAAAGAAAGAAACAGAACACAAAAGGCATTAACTGTAAAGGAAAACGTAGATCAAATTGACCCCATTAAAATTAAGAATTTCTAAAAAAAAAAAAAAAATTAAGAATTTCTATTCATCGAAAGACAGCATTAAAAAAAAACATCACACAATACAAGAGGATTTTGGCGCGTCTGCCTAACTAAGGGCTCATAGCTAGGACACTTAAGCAACTCTTACAAATCAGTAAGAGAAACACCAACGGGGTGCCCGGGTGGCGCAGGAGCAGGAAGGGGCCTTCCTGGAAGCCAGCGATGCTCTATCTCCGGGGCAGCCGTTCTACACTGATTTGGTTTCTGATGCATTATTAAGCTGTACGTGCTTGTCTCGTGCAGCTTTTACGTATATAATATTCCACAGTTTTTGCAGCGCTAAGTTAACAACAACACCAAAGCCAGACTTCCCCGGGCAGGCTTATATGGCTGACGGATGAGACCTGCCTACAAGGAGAAGCTGTTGGCCAAACACCAGTCACCCGCTGCCAAAACTACATTCACCAGAGAATTGACTTTCAATTGTTTTTTCACATGCATGGAGGGTGGCCGGGATCTAGTGCAATAGGGCACGCCCGGGCAGGACCCCCTGCGTTGTCAGAAGCCAGCATTCGCTTCTACCAATTCATCCACCAAGCACAGCAATAATTAAGCACCATCTATGGCCCAAGTGTTGGTTGGGCAAGGTGCTGAGGCTGAAGCTCAGTGGTGAACAAGTGAGGCACCGTCACTGTCCCCACAGAGTAATAACCCCCATGCAGGGCAGGGCGGCCCGAGTGGGGCGTGGAGGGGAGAACCAAGATTAGAGATGGTGTGGGGCGAACGCACACATGCCACAGCTTTTTCGTCTAAAGTCTACGCGAGGATATTCCAGGGCAGAGGTCGCCTGAGAAGCCATCTCTACGCAAGGTACCTCCCCGAATTCCTTAACTAAAGGTCAAACAGCAAACCAACAAGGTATTAAGATTCTCCGATTTTGGAGAAAGCTGTGGGTCCCTCCTCTCAGACTTAGCCCTGTTTGGAAGCCCCTCCATGACCACCCTATGGAAATGTCAAACGGAAGAAAATCAGTAGACTTGGGTATGCGTATCAAGGTGGGTCCCTGCAAAGAACTCTGTGTGGCGCCCCGCAGATCCCTGAAACTTCGCGGCTTTTCTGTAGCCTCCGTTTTTCATGTTCGGGGCTTATTTGGGGCAGCAAATTTTTAGTTGAGCTCAACAATTCAAATCCACCAGGTAGTTCCCGAGAGCCCATGTGTGCCAGGCTCCTGGCTCTGCTCCAGGCACAGGATACAAGGGTGCAGGTGCCACACTGAGACGTAAGTGCCCCAAGGAGCCGCCAGGGCTCACATGAGGTCCTGCTGAGGGGACTGGTCCTGGGTGCGAATGTCACGTCAGATAATGTGTCTAGTCTCAGACCAGATCACGAACTGGAATGAACTTAGTGGGTTGGGGCAGGTCAGGCAATGCCTGCACCCTCATTACCCAGAGCCCCTAATCTGGCCTTCCAGAAAGGGGAGATTTCTCGAAGAATTGTTTCACCAGATTAGCTCTTTTATTCCTTAAACCAATCCTCAGTGAGTGCAGCTACACCCGCGATTGTCGTCCGCCGGCTGCAGGTGCTAAGGGCTCCCTTCGGAGCCAGCATTGAGGACGGATGATAAAACACCGGCTGTGGGGCCACGGCTCTTGCTCAGGCTCACCCGGGCAGTAGAGGGCAGAGCGTCTGCCCAGGGTCGGCTGACTCGCCTGCTTGCTCACACCCTTGGGTGCAGAGATGGGTGCCCCCCAGCTCTGGGGAGCGGGGCCTCCGGGCCTCCAGGCCCAGCATCTTCCCCCGTCTGCGTGTTAGTGTGACGGTGCTGCTAATCCTGAGCGTGGCACGACCTTGGCCCAGGCCTGGTTTAAGCACAAGGCTCCGGGGGGGTGGGACAGGGAGGCTTTCCCCACGAGGTGGGGGGGTGTTAGTGACCCGGGAACAGGCTGCTGGAGGTAGGCCTTGGTGCTGGTTTAGCAACCTCACTCTGGAGAAAAGCTCTCAGCAAACTGACAGCAAGGTGTGCTTGTTCCCCGTTAGTTTGCAAAAGAAGAAGAAGAAGAAGAAGAAGAAGAAGAAGAAGAAGAAGAAGAAGAAAGCCAGAATAAATGCAAACAAAGGAATGACATGAGGCACACAGTACCCAGCTGGCTGCACCCGCCGCCAGCCTCTCCCCTCCAGACGCAAAGGTGAACGTGTCTGTGTGTCCTCAGAAACGGAAGGAAAGCACGGCCTTTGAGGGCCCACCGACAGCCTGTGTGGGAGAGGCACAGGGCCGTCACCCCTGCCCCCAGCTGCCCCCCTCCCCTCGTCCCCACCCCTGTCCACCCCCAGATGAGGCCTCGCCCCACTGTCCACATGGCCGAGCAAGCTGTGGGGAGCAGGAGGGGGAAAGTCCAATCCCTCGGGAGTATTTCTTTGTTTAGGGGGGAAGGATGTAAAAATGGGTGTTTATGAAGCACGCTGTGCTGCCAGAAGAGAATAAGTAAAAAAAAAAAAAAAAAAAATGGGCACAAGAGAAGATTTTTTTTTAATTTCCACTTAATTAGGTTGGTTTTTTTTCTTTATTCTTCCTTCTATTTTTTTTTTCCTACATGAACTGACGAAAAGAATGGCTTTGACAGAGTATTTGTGAAGAAGCTTCTCTAATATCTCTACCTCCCTGGAGATGCAGCAAAAAGGAGAGAGAAAGTTGGTGCACTTTACAGTAGGCCTTTAAAATCCCCGGGGGGCTTCGTATATCCTGAGCAGATGTGCATGGCCACGCTGCCAGCGTCCTGGACTAGTTTCCTCTGCTGCGGCCAATCTCCCGACCCTACCCCCTCCTCCCCTAAAACAGATCTGAAACTCAGAAAGCCTCGCCATCCCTGCATTTAAAAATATATTTGCAAGTCATCCAGTGACTTTATTTCCTTCCTCAAAAAAAAAAAAATCCTCTAAATTTATTTTGTGAAGGGGAAGGGCGACGGGGGGGTGGGAACATGTTTTCAGTCCCCCTGTAGTCTGCGGCTGGCCCCAAGGCGAATGTATGTGGCCACGGCTGGTTTTGAAGACGGGTACTCTGGGTACTCCTGCAGGGCGAACAGCCCTAGAGCTCGCTCTCTTGCCCTTCGCTATGAGATGAAGATGAGCAGCGAGAGGGGCGGTCGCCGTACTGGTTTATTCAAACACCAGACTCTCCTCGTAAAAATACCGGCTTAGCGTGAAACTTCCCTGCCGTGACTTTACACCCCAGGGTGCACCGGAAGGACGGTTGACTGCCCAGAGCCGCTCACCACAAGAAGCAATGGATGTGCGGGGTCCTGGAAATGGTAGAAGGATTCTGCTTCTCTGCAGAGACCCTCCCCTCCGCTGCCCCACTGTGGTCCCGGCCAAAGACATAGGACCCCAAGTACAACACACACACACACACCCTCCCCCCTCCCAGGGGTGGGAGCCATGAGAGAACCACAGGGCTCAGGACATTCTGAATCCCTGGTGACATACCCGGGTGGCGCCACTGCCTGTGCATAACAGGAAAAGGGCAGTAAGCTGTATAAAATGTGCTCACCCTGCCCTATGACACTGGGCAAGCTCCAAGGACCCTTCCAGGCCACGTCCCACAATGACACGAGCCATCCACAGCCCTGTCGGCTTTGCTCACCTTGGGCACGGCCAACTCTGGGCACTCACCCTGTAAGCCTGAGCTACTTTCCTGCCGCCCTTTATTTTTTTCATGACTCTTGAAAGACAAAGTATAGGACATGGTTTTAGAAGGCGAACAGGTTACCTTCATGCACAGAACTGATATTTTGGGACAAGGCTAAACTGAGCTATTTCAAAGCCTCAGATTTAACTTGTGCCCTCAGTTACCCAAAACATTTTTGAGAGTTAGTGGGTATAACGGACTGAAAACTATGAGAAAGACACTATCAACATTGAGGCCACATGGAGAGGGCACCGAGAGAGACCAATTAGCAGATCAGCCCAAAACATAGAGGAGGCGCCCTTCTAATCTTTTTACTTTATGCCTGGGGTCGGTTGCAGGAGTTGATGTTAGCTTTTGGGTTTTTGCTTGCAATAAACACAGTTCCTTTCCGAGCCGGGCTGTGCCAGTTCGTGACATAATGTCCACACAGTAATATGATGTGGTAAAGCATAAATGCCGCGCACAGACCAGACTGTGGCCTGGGAAAGACAAGCTCTGTCCATATATCAACGGGAATGGCCTGGAACTCAGGGAGTGAGTATTTTGAAGCAATCGCACATGAATTCACCTTCAGGAGATTAGAAGCTGATGTCACCAGGAGAGTGAAGTCATTAGAAATGACCTAAACTGATGGGACGTTGCCAGAACAAAGCCGCACTGTGCAGACACACAGTTTAACTCCTTCTGGGCTTGAGATTTCTCCAAGGCCTTTTTTGGTGAATACGAGGAGCCTTCAATAGAGACGACGGAGCCAACGTGACTCCCATTCTCCTTGGCATCAGCCGGCGTTACTTGATCGAGGAGGCTTGAAAATAGATTCCGCTAATTAAATGCCCGAGAGGTAACCCCCCGTCTTTTCATCCAAGCATGCCATGTCCCTGTGCTTCCCCAGGGGAAAAAGTACTTGTATAGCAGTTGATGTGGAGTGAATGGGATCGTTAGCGATTCCAGGGTGAAATAGTAGGGCCCCTGGAACGGAGATGGGATAACACGACCAAAAACAGTCCCTTTGAGAAGCAACTGGCTGCCTGAGTCTGTCTGTGATCCTCAGTGGAGGATTCTATGAACCGGTGGCAATAAGATCCGAGGCCACCCCTGCCTCCATGGAACCGCCCAGCGTCAGGAGCCATCTCCTTCTACTTGTTACCTTTATGCTGGAGAGCCAGTGCCACCCGCCTGCTTCACTCGCTTCTGATATCCACCGGTGGCTCCTGGAGATAGCAAAGGGCCAGTCAAACCTTACTCGGGCCAACTAATAGCAACATAACCATCAAAGGTTCAACGTTTACTGGACACAGAAAATCCTTTCGGATAAGTGCAGTAGCCATAGGAACACTGAATCATCAAAACAGGCTAGAGAACATCCTGCTGGAGGCCTCCTTAGAGGCAGAGAGTTGAACCCGGCCTCCTTTCTGGGACGAATGGAGCCTCTAGAATCTAGAATCCATAATCAAGTAGGAGACCATGGGCAAAAGCACCTTACGCGCTGAAAACCGCTTTTCACTGACGAGCATCTTGACTTCATGGTGGCCCTCTACAAAGCAAGTATAAAAGAGCAACATCAGAGGGTGCAACCCCAAAGAGCAGGTAACGTGAGGGGCTAGCCGCCCACTAGAGTCGCGGGAGTTCTTCACAGAAGGTCTCCTACTGCCTGTCACAGCCCTAAGATCCACTCTCAGACAATTTGCCTTAAGTCAGTGCTTTTTTCACGTTTTTCTCATTACAACCCATGCAAAGAACGTGTTTCATAGCAATGTTCAATACTGCCCCATACACACACAACTGAAACACAGGTTTTGCCATAGAACAGGTCCTTTCTGCTGCCTAAGATGTGCTCTGACAACCTCTACCTGGGTTTCGTTCTATTTCAGTTTTCGGTGCTGTTTCTACCCATTAACCTAACAACCGCTAATGGGTCAAGATTCACGATTTGAAAAACACTGAGATTTAAGGCCATTTTGGAACAGAACTGATAAAATACAAATTAGGGTATTCAAGGTTGGAAAATAAGATTAGGAGGGAAATCCCACGAGGCTTTGAGGCAAAGTCACAGGAGACCATTCAGTCTTCTGACTACATGACTCCCCCTCTACCCACACTCTCCCAAACTCGTCCACAACCACAGAAAGCTACTCTACCATCCTGAAATGAATCTGGCAGAAGACATCATGCTTGTTGGGGTCTTGTTTTTGGGTTTTTTTTGTCATGCATTATTTAACTGAGGCCAGTTCAAACCCCTGCATCGAAACAAAGATCAAAGGGACAATGCCCAACAAACGGCCTGAACCATTATTCAGCGGAGACTGAAGTGGGCCGGTTTTCTGGATGAGTCAAATTGCACTGATTTGACCGCACTCTTGCATCTACTTACATTGTAAATGAAAAAGTTAGCTCTGCTTTCTCACCCAAAGTACCTGACAAATCATCCGAGCCATTGGCTCTGGAAACCAGGGTTGGTTTTCCATATACCACTGAAACATCAAGAGGTTTAGGCTGACTCTATCTTGGACTATTGGATGAACTACTGTGACCAAATATTTATTAAATATTTAATTTTTAAGATACAGTGAATACTTCCGGAGCCCTTACTAGGCTGGGCACTATAATAAATGTGTGGATCATTTTATTGGGTTGGATAGTCCAGATATTTGATTGAACGAATATAATTCAGAGTTGTGGTTATGCTTATTACAATAATCCTGAGCCCCAACAGCCTTCAGAACCCTGACACAACTTGCAGGTTTTTAAAATACTGTTTGACATGTATTGTACTGCAACAAAATGTTACTGTTGATCCTTCAAAGGTACTTTACTAAAATACCAATAATTTTCAAACATTCAAATTAACGTCTGAATAAATGCATGATACGCCGAGAGAGACAATTCACAGATCTTTAAAAGGGGGAACCAACGTGGGCAGTTTCATTCTCTGTTTCCATTGAGACTAGTTTCCTGTGCACTTGCCTTTAGATTTAAAATAAGTGAGAAATAATCTACTTTTTAAATTAAAACTCACAGTCATTACCTTTTTTGGCAGGAGAGGCTCATCCCTAATATTAGGAATATCCAGGCAAGAACACATAAGGAGACCAGGTTTAGGTGCCTCTTACTTTGCTCACCTGAGGAGAACTGAGTCAATGCATGTGGACACTCCAGCCAGCACGTGAGGGGGGAGCCTCTGCACCCTCTCATTCCACCCCAAATATAGCCACTCCTCAGACCTAAAGGGGTGCATGCCAGGGTAGACACAGGGCCAGGGATACCGAGGTGCTGGTCTCAGAGCATAGTCTAGACGTGGGCTGTCAGAGGAGCTATGAGGGATGGGTCAGAAGTGGGCCAGAGCAGACACGGCGCCCAAGGAAGGAGCCCCAATTGCCCAAAACCTAAGTGGGTGGGGAGAGGCACAAGTCCTGTGCTAGTATCAATATATTCAGATTAATGCATTCAAAGTGACACATGTGACATCCACGGCCCACCAGTGAAACCTCCTTACCTCATCAGAACAATCATGAACGCATGCCCAGCCTAATTTAGAACCCAAGTCCTAGGGCATTCATTCTTAGAAAACAAAACAAAAATAAAACCAGATTCCATTTTTACTCAAGTAGCATTTTTAGTTGCTTTTTTAAAGAGCCAATTTCTGATACACTTGTTTTGTTTTTTTTTTTTTTCTAATGGCATTTCAAATTGGAACCCATTTTAACCAGGGCCTGCTTTGAGCGAGTTCATAGAGATCTTATGCCCAGTGTTCTCTTTTGCTGTCGATGTATCCTGCTCATTTGCAGAGATCATGGAAAGGAAAATGACTGGGAAATGCACAGAAAGCAGATCTTTTTTTAGCAGGTCTATACATGAGAGGAAAGAGAAAGTAGGGACTATTAAACCCAGGTCTCCTGACATCGGTCGGCCAGGATATCATAATAGCTTGTCTGTTAGAGTGTCAAGTAACCCGTAGGAAAGAAAACATTTCTCAAACACCTGTAAGTCCATTCCAGGGGGCAGATATGGCATCCTCTCCCACCTGGGACCACTGCAAAGCTAAAATCAACAATTAAGAACAGCTGCAGCCTTGCAACAGCTGCCCTTGCTAACCCCGTTGGAGGGAGGGCAGGCTGAGTTCTAGGAGGGGTAATCAGCAGAGAAGACTGAAATTCCTCTTTCTGCGCATTACTTTTTTCTCTTGTGAAATGTGTTGGAACTGCCCCTGCATGCTGAAGATGTTCCCAAGACTGCTTTTTTTGTTTACCAAACATCCTGCGACATTTTCAAGCCTTACAGACTACGGGAATGTCTAATCTTCCATTTCACAGAGCTAGGACTCACAGCTCCAAATTGCTGCAGGAGTTGATTTAAATATTCAAAGAAATGTTGTTGCTTTTGAATACATTTCTTTGGGAAGAGATCACTAATGTGCGCCACTTGGTCCCGGGCTGTGGGACCTCTCAAGAGCTAAGTGAAAAACAGAAGAGACCAACAGCCATTGGTAAAATCATAGGTGCGGCAAATCCAAAGGATTTGACATGCCCACTCATCAGAAAGGGAAGAAGAGCCACAGCCAGATGAGTGATAGTTTTTAGGTAGCTCAGGAGAGTGAATGCAAGGAGGAAAATAATTTGAGTTGTTCCGGGAAGATTAATGCAATAAAAGAATTATCTGCAAAAATGAAATTCATCTGAGAAAAACTTCTGATACTGTTGACTTTTATTTATTTATGTTTTGGGTTTTTTTTTTTTTTTTTGAGGGCTATCTCCCTGAGGGAAACAGCAGAAGAGCTATGAACTAAATCATTTATAATAAAGAAGGAGAATCAGAAAACAGATTACTTAGAACATCCTCCTCCTCTCCCCAGCCTTTCAAGCAGTAAAATGGTGCGTTAAGTGAGATTATCTCATGAGCTTTCTCATCTCGAAATCTTGTTTCTGGCTACATATCTCCCATCCCCTTTTGCCTATGGCTCTGCTGCTAATGGATGTGTTCAACACATAAACCCGGGATTCACTCAATTTTCGTTCAGCTTCTCCATTTCACTTTTAAATAAATTAGGTCACCTTATCAGTACAAATTGTGATTTAGAGAGAAGACAGAAGAATAAATCAGTTTGAAGGCTGTGGATGTTTCATCCCTGTTTGGGTGACGTCTTAGTGACCTTAATTTTAGTGCTTTCTTATGTTTGCCCATTCTAGGACTTGATAGTGTGAAAAATAAAAATAAAACCACCAGCAAAAAGTCAATTCTTAGATATCTGATATCTTGCTTATATGCCTAGGTTGCCTGTTTTTAAAACAAGAACATGATCGTCTGTGAATCTGTCAACAAGTCACAGGTCAGAGATCCTGCCCTGTATTTGTTTTGCTATGTCACTACACACCAAATGTCCAATGCAGATGTTTTTGGACCTGAGAAGTCAACTTACTTGAAAAGTTTTTGTTTAAATTTTTAAGAAAGTTATTAACGGCACCTAATCAAGAAGATGCAACAGAACTTAAAAAGAAAATGATTCATAAACTGCTCGGCTCTAATTTATATACTTCTAGGAACATCCAATATATGTTATTTCTTCTCTTTTGATTTACCATTCTTTCCCTCCCTTCCTTAAGCTATCCATGCCAACAGAGGCCAACAAACATGGGTTTCTATATTTTGCAAAAGGAGCATCTAATACTCTCTTTAATTTCTAGCAAAAGCTAATTAAGGCTTTGAGGTTGCCATGAGACGGTGCCTTGCAGCTCTCCAACAATGGGGAGTATAACTGACCAAGGTCTCTAGGTACTGCACTCTGATATCTGCCGTCACATCTGTCCCTAGAGCACACGAACCACAGGCCACTCCCAGCCAATGAGTAGCTGTGGCAGGCAGTCTTGTTCCTAGGAAACAGAGGACTCACCAGACAGCTAACATTGGGTCAAGGACTCCCCAGTGGCCTTCCTGAACCTTTCTTAGGTTGCACAGTGGTCAAGGACACTTTTGTTCAACAGAGTTCCCTTCTCTCTTTCACTTACTAGATTTAAATCATAGTCTAACGACTCTCCAACTCCCTCTCCGTTTTCCTCTCATGTGGGCATTCCCCCTGATAAAATCCTTGCACATTTAATCTCATCTTAGCGTCTGCTTCCGAGAGAAACAGACTAACACAGCTTGCTTTTTCAATCTTGGTCCTTTTCAATAAAGATGGGAAGACTGCATCTTAGTATACAAATATGGGCTCCTTACTTTCTCTTATACTGGGTCATAGTCTAGAGGGAATAGATAAAACCAGCATAGTAGAGAACAGATGACCTCACATTTTCTTTCTTCAGGGCATAGATTACTCTGTATGCTAGTCCTTGCTCCTAAATGCACTAATTTCAACTTTAAAAGGTGGGATAGGAAGGGTGAATTAGGGTCGATGAAAGATACTAAAAGTCATCCTACTAAAATTATAAGCAAGATAGTCCAATATCTCAAAGGTTTAGTTTTTGAAGTTATATGTGACAATGTGAATGAAGACTCATTTAATCAAAAATTGTTTATAATCTTCTGTCCCAACATTAATAATTTTCTTCTATCAGTAGATGTATTGCCATGGATACTTTTCTTGGTCCTTCCCAGTCCATTAAACTGAAAGTGACACTATAACAGGAAATCTTCTTGGCCTATTAACTCTCAGTGGAAACCACCATGGGCAACCCTATAGTCTTACCAGAGGAGTTGCTGGGACCTCCATTCCTGCTTAGCCCAATCCTAGCAGACAAGAAAAAAATAGGAACCATCAATTCTCCTGAAATGCACCAATGTGATTCCAACTATGATAGCAAAAGCCCTGGAATTCCTCTCATTTCATAAGTAGGGAGGGTATAACTCACCTCTTCTTCCCTTATCCCCACTAGTTTTGGAAGAACTTAGTCAGAACTTGCTGGTTGCTACGCAATGTACATTCTCCTTTTTTCATCCTAAGAAAATCTCAATTTTGTTCAGAGATAAATAAGTCCAGCTAAAAATACTACATTTTCCAGTCACTCTTGCAGCTAGGGTTGCAACATAGTTGCAATATGTAACATAGTTCTAACCAATAACATGTAATAAGTCATTGGTTGGAACTCCCATGAGACCTCTTTAAAGGAGAGTCATCTAAAGATTCAGGTGGAAAATGATAAACTGATTCTAAAATATATATGGATTATACAACAATTCCACAGCTAACATCATACTGAATAGTGAAAAGATTGAAAGCTTTTCCTCTAAGATCAGAACAAAGACAATGGTGCCCCTTCTTACCATTGAATAAGAATTCAACGTAGTACTGGAAATCCTAGCCAGAGCAGTTAGGCAAGACAAAAAAATAAAAGGCATCCAAATAAGAAAGAAAGAAATGAAATCATCATTATTTGCAGATGATAAGATCTTATATAGAGAGAATCCTAAAGAGTTAACCAAAACATTGTTGAAACTAATCAATATATTCAATGAAGTCACAGGACATAAAATCAACTCGCAGAAATCAGTTACATTTCTATACACTAACAATGAAACATCTGAAAAAAAAATAAAGCTATTCCATTCACAGTAGCATCAAAAACAATAAAAACACTTAGAAATAAATTTAACCAAGGAATTGAAAGATTGTATGATGAAAGCTACAAACCTTGAATGAAAGAAATTGAAGGAGATACTACAAATGGAAAGATATTCCATTTTCATGGATATAAAGAATTAATTGTTAATAAATCCTTCATACCCAAAGCCATCTATAGATATAATGTATTTCTTATCAAAACTCCAATAATGCTTTTCACAGAAACAGTAAAAAAAAAAATGAAATAAAAATAATCCTAGCCAAAGCAATCCTGAAAAAGAAGAATAAAACTAAAGTAACATATTTCTGGGGCAGCCCGGGTGGCTCAGCTGTTTACGCCGCCTTCAGCCCAGGGCATGATCCTGGGGTTCCAGGATCGAGTCGCATGTCAGGCTTCCTGAATGGAGTCTGCTTCCCTCTCTCTCTCTCTCTCTCTCTCTCTCTTTCTCTCAAATAAATAAATAAATAAATAAATAATAATAAAATCTTTAAAAAATCATATTTCTGAATTTCAAACTATACTATAAAGCTATAAGTAATCAAAACAGCATAATCAAAACTAGCATAAAAACAGATACATAGACCTATAGGATAGAATAAAGAGCTCAGAAAGAAACCCCCCTGCATACAGTCAACTGATATTTGATAAGGAACCCAAGAACACTCAATGAAAAAAAGATAGTCTTGACAAATGTTGCTGGGAAAGCTAATAACAACATGGGGAAAAAAATGATATTGGATCCCTAGCATGAACCATCACAAAAATTAGCTCAAAATAAAGACTTAAACATTAGACCTAATACCATAAAACTCCCAGAAGAAAACATAAAGAAGAAGCTCCTTGACATCAGTTTGAGCAATGATTTTTTTTTGGATGACACTGAAAGCACATGCAACAAAAGAAAATAAGTAAGTGGCACCACATCAAACTAAAAAGCTTCTGCTCAGCAAAAGAAACAATCAACAAAATGAAATGGCAATCTACAGAATGGAAGAAATATTTACAAACCACATATAAGAGATTAATATCTAAATTATATCCAGAACTCAGATAACTCAATTACAACAATAACAACAAAAACAATCAATTAAAAAATAGGCAGAGAGTCACAGATAGGTGGGCCAGGATGGAAGCTGGGAGACCAGGGCAACAGGCATGCAGCTTGGTGGAAGGCAAATACTCAGAGACACGGTTGGGCCCTGGTGGCCAGCATGCCATCCCAAGGCAGGGATGCCCAGCCCCATCCCCTACCCACCCATGCTCCCCATGAAAAATCAGCTCTGAGGCTCTCCAGTTCTGGTGCACATGTCGACCTCTAGGGCATTGGCTGCTGGGGACACAGGGGTGGCATCAGACCCCAGTGTGATTAAAAAAAAAAAAAAAAAAAAGGACAAAGTAACTAAATATTTTTCCAGAGAAGACATCTAAATGGCCAACAGGTACAGGAAAATATACTCAACATCACTAAGCACTAGAGAAATGCAAATCAAAACCACGAGATATCACCTCATTAGAATGACTATTACCAAAAAGCCAAGAGATAATAAGTATTTTCAAGGATGTGGAGAAATGGGATCCCTGGCATACAACTGGTGAGAATGTAAATTCATTCAGCCACTGTGGAAAACGTTATGGAGGTTCCTCAAGAAATTAAAAGTAGAACTTTAACGTATGACCCAGCAATCCCACCCCTGGATAGATATCCAAAGGAAATGAAACAAGAAAAAGAGATCTGCATTTCCATGTTTATTGCAGCATTTTTCACAATAACCAAGATATGGATTCAACCTACTCATCTATGGATGAATGGATAAAAAAGATTCCAGTTCATGATTTATTATCCAACCATCAGAAAGAAGAATATCCTGCCATTTTTGCCAGCATGGATGAAACCTGAGGGCATTATGCTAAGTGAGATGTCGGGCAGAGAAAGACAAATACTGTACGATATCACTCATACAGTATGCAGAATCTAAAGATGTCAAACCCATAAGAATAGACAGTAGAATGGTGGTCACTGGGGCAGGTGGGGGGTGGGGAGGAAGGAGGTGGATGGAAAGATGTTGTTTAAGGGTAAAAGCCTACAACTAGTAGATAAGTCCTGACAATCTAATGTACAGCATAATGATCATAGTCAGTAACACTGTATTATAAACGTCTAAGTTGCAGAAAAACTAGACCTACATTATTTTTACCATAAAGAAAATAGTAATAATTATGTGACACGATAAAGGTATTAGCTAACACTATAGTGGTAATCATACTGCAATATATAAATGTATTCAATCATCATGTTGTGCACCTTAAGCTTACACATTGTTATAAGTCCGTTATATCCCAATAAGAATAAAATTAAAAATAAAATAAAATATATATGGCAATGCAAAGGATTAAATATAGCAAGGCAATCTAGGAAAAGAGCAAACAATTGCAAGGCTTAAACCGCTAGCTACCAAGACCCATTTTATTAAATAAAACAGTGGTATTGAATTAAGGATACACAAACAGACCAAAGAAAATGAAGAGAACCCAAAAGTAGATCCACACAAATGTGGATGCCTGGTTTACAATGATAACACTGCAATGCTATAGGAAAAGGATGGTTTTTCAATAAATAATGTTGGGCCCACATAGAAAAATATAAATCATAACTACTATCTCTCACCACAAATAAAAATTACTTCCAGAAATATTGTACACCCAAATGTAAAGGTAAAGCAAAAGCTTTTAGAAAAAAAACATAAGAAATATTTTTGTGACCTTGAAATCAGCAAAGAGTCTTTTAAATAGGCTCCCAAAGTGCCAAGTATAAGGAAAAAATTGATAAATTAAACAATATTAAAATTAAGAACCCCAGCTCATCAAAAGATACCATTACCATATGACAAATGCCATAATTTCACTTACATGTGGAATTTAAGAAGCAAAACTAAGAAAAAAAGAGAGAAACAAACAAACAAAAAAACCAGACTCTTTAATATAAAGAACAAACTGGTGGTTACCAGAAGGAAGGTGTGGGGGGGGGGATGAGAGAAATAGGTGAAGGAGATCAAGTGTACACTTATTGTGATGATCCCTGAGTAAGGCATAGAATTGTTCAATCACTATATTGTACACCTATGTTAGTTACATTGGAATTTTAAAAATGATTTAATAAAAACAACATTAAGAGAATAAGCAGGTAACTAACAAAGTGGGGGAAACGTTTACAATACGTATATCCAACAAAAGGCTTGTTATGGATGGAATCATGTCCCCACAATATTCAAATATTGAAGCTCTAACCCCTAGTACCTCAGAATGTAATGTACCTGGGAATAGGGCCTCTAAAGAGGTAATTAAATCAAAATGAAGTCATTAGGATGGGTCCTAATCCAATCTAACTGGTATCCGTGTAAGAAAAGATTGGGACACAGAGAGAGGCACCAGGGACAGCCATGCATAGAGCAACAGCCATGTAAAGAGGCAGCAAGAAGGCAGCCGTGGTCAAGCCAAGGACAGGGGCGTCCGGAGAAACTAATCCTGTTGACACCTTGACCTTGGACTTCGAGCCTCCAGAACGATGAGAAAATAAATTTCTGTTGTTTAAACCACCCAGTCTGTGGTATTGTGTACTACTTGCCCCAGGAAACTAATTAACACAAGATTCATATTCAGAAGATGTAGAGATCTCTAACAAAACTATGAAAATGACCGACAACGTAAAGACAATAAAACAAAAAATGTGAACAGGTACGTCACTAAAATAGGATATCCAAATAGCCTATAAACATATACATAGGAAAAGTTGTTCAACTTCAGTTGATAGACCTGTTATCAGGAAAACAGAAATTAAAAATACAATATAACACTCACCAGGATGGCTAAAATGAAAGAGTCGGCTAATACCAAGTGCTGACAAGGATGTGGGGCAACCAAAACTTTTATACACTGTTGATGGAACAGTAAATGAGCACAAATACTCTGGGAGATGGTTTGGCAGTATCATAGCTAAATTCAAGCATAATCCATAACTAAGGGACTCTTCCTCTCAGGATATATCCACAGAAATGTGAACATATGTTCACCAGAAGACTTGTAGAAGTCTTTGCAGACTTTGTAGAAGTCATTAAAATCCTATTTCTATAATGGCTAAAACCTGCAAGCTATCTGAATGCCCACCAATACTGGAACGGATTTTAAAAAAATTATATTCACACACTGGAATAACATAGCAGTGAGAATAAATATCCTAAAATTACATGCAATAATATAGTCAAATCCCACAAACATTATATTAAGCAAAGGAAGCCAGACACAAAAGAGTACATGCTGTACATTTCCATAAAGCTCAAAATCAGGCGAAATTAATCTACGCTGTTCCTTTGGGTATAGAAGAAGGACCTCTGAGGCAATGAGGAAGATTCTGAGGTGCTGGGACTGTTCTAGTTCTCGTCCTAGGTGCCAGGCACATGACTGCGTTCACTTTGTAAAAATTCATCAAGCGGTACAGTTGTGATTTGTGAACTTTTCTGTATATATGTTATATATCACTATAAAATTTTTATGAAAATGAGAGAGCCAACTCATTGGGCCTGCACTTTTTCCTTCACCTTTCCCCCTCTTCCTGTCTGGAACACAGATGTGATGCCTGAAGTGGAACCATAAGGTGACAAGCATGAGAACAAAAACCACATGCTAAAAACTGCTGGGTAGAAAACAGAGGTGGCCCAGGGGGTCCTTGAGTACACGGCGGAGCTCTCTGCTGCCTGCTTCCAGCCTTCTTGTTTCACAGGAAAAGTTAAAAATCCCAACTTGTTTAGTCATGTCTCGTCAGGGTTTCTGTTATTCACAGCAAAATGCAACACTAACAGACAAACCAAGTCCTCAGCAGCTGCTAGAAATCGAGGTGGATGAAGGAGGAAACACGGATTGCACATGGTGACCAAGGATAAAGACGGTGGACGGGCAGGATGTGGACCAAGACCCAGCTCGCGCCACCCCTCCTGGTTGGCATTTTTTGTACATAAGTATCCCTCTGAGCTCTGAGTTAGGCCTTAGGCAAAGGAATTCTATTCCACGGAGATGATGATCTCTTTGGAAGCTTTTAGCACAGAAATGAGAAAAGCAAAGAATCCAGGCATCACTGTAATACTGGAAAAGTGTATGACCTCTGCAGAGAAAATAAGAAATTTCATGTTAGTCTTATTACTAGCAATGGAGTAAATTACCCAAATGCTGTGATCAGCTCTGTGCTCATCTGTAATATAAACCCAAATTAACAAAGCCTTATGAATGGCAGCCGGTCAGCATCAGAAACCCAAACTCCGACTCTGTTTCTTTTCCACTATGGCTAGGATGTCGCCTCCTCTGCGTGGGCCAGCACGGCTCCCCATCGCTGTTGTGCGATGCAGGCAGCGGGTGGAGGAAGGAGGGGAGGAGAGGTGCAGCTCTGTCCTTACAGGCACAGCCAGGAGTTGCCCACGTCACTTCTGATCACATCCCTTTGGCCAGAACTTGGCCAAGAGCATTAGCAAGGAACATTCGGAAATGCAGTCCTCAGGAAACGCGCCATGATCTCACTTAAAAATTCAATTACTATGGAAGAAGAGGAAAAATGCGTACAGGAGAGGCAGGGCCTAGCAATCCTGCTCTGCAGGGGTGAGTATAGCTCTCCACCCGCGACCTCTGGGACTCTGCATTCGAGTAAGAACAAGAAGCAAAGTTCTTCTTTCATCAAAATAAGTTTCTTAAAAGAACTATGATTGGAGAAACAACCGAAGGGTTTTTTTTTTTTTTTTTATCATTTAAACTAATTCTTGCCTCATTGTATTTTTCTATTCTCTAAGAATTCTGCTCAAAGTTCACCTTTCCTGTTGAGCTCCCAGATGAGCTACACCTGGCTCCAGATGCTTCCCCAATTTCACCCACAACGCAGATCTGTCTGCGTGTAGCACTAAGTGATTATGCATATGTGGACTCGTTCTTTGCTCGGCTCACATGTAGTTTTCTATGATGAAGTGGAAATAATCTGGCTTTTGAAGTCTGGCAGACATTGATTCAAATCCCAACTCTGTGAATAAGGGGCTACATGACCTGACTCACACTTCCCCCGCACTCCGTTACCTTCGGTTTCAAAAGAGGGGTCTGCTCCGGTTCAACCCATTTCTTGACCCTACGTCTCTCACTAACTGAACAGATTACCTCTGTGCCTTCCATCTCCTCCTCCATGAACTTCTTTCTCTCATTTAATAAGCTCCTATTTTTTTCAAAACTCTCTCATCCTTTTGTCCCATGCTAAATAGCTTCTCTCTCTTCGTCACTTCGCCGTGACGAAGCTTCTTAAAAAAGTGTGCACCCCCTTCCTTGCCCGTTAATCATCCTCTGCTTCCGGTTTCATTCCTATTACAAAACGAACCTGCTCTTACGGGAAGTCCTGACCACTTCTAAAAGCCGATCCTATAGTAAATTTTCTGCAGTTTCCAACAGTTGACCACTGGTTGATGCTCTCAGAACCACACAGAACATACATATTACATATCACCATATATATATATATTTAGACACTCACAAATTTTATTTCATGCAAAAATAAGATTCAGTCAGAACATTATGGCACTCACACTTTTAGTGTTATGCATTTAAGTTGTCATATTTTATGTCTTAAAGGGACAAGTATGTCTTTAGATGTATAATTTATGGATATTTTTTATCACAGTTTTACATCTAAAATCATGTTTCTTATAAATGATAAGCATATCACAATTACCAGAAAATTCCATTCATAAAATGCAGAGGACTGACATATTTATGTATCACATATTTTATGTACTTATCTGATATTCTGACAGACATAGGATGGTGATCTATGCCTAGATTTTAATTTAAATTTTCTATCCTACTTCATCACTTTAATTAGCCACCACATATATTATATATAATCATCTTTGATATGTGACCATCTCTGACCGCCTTCTCTGCTCCATATTCCCTATGGAGGCTCATCCATGTGTTTGGCCTCCATAAATTCCAGATTAGTCCCAGAATCTACTGAGTTTTAGACTATCCTGGTTTTCTTGGGGCTGAAAGATTTCTTGAGACTCTCAGTTTTAAGACTGGGAAAGTTTCAGGCCAACCAGAATGAGTTGGTCACCTTAAAAAACTTAAACTCTAAGCACCTACTAGACATTTCTACTTGAAGTGTACTATAGGCACCACAGATTTAACACGTCCATCCTTAAAATCATCACCACATCCCACCTGCTCACCTTCTTTCATTATTTCAGCGAATGATGCTCGGACACTGTCAGCCCTCTCAGCCACCATGTCCACTAGTCACTAAAGCCTGAATAGACTCAAAATGTAGTTTTGCTGCCTCTGCCCTCCTTGTCTGTTGAACTATCATTATCCTACCCTAACCTCCCTATCCCCAGCCTTGCCCCTCCAATCTATATAGCCATGTGAGTGATTTTTCTAGAACCAAAATATAAAGTTCAAACTCCTTTCACTGGACTCATAAGCCCCATAAAATCTAACCCCTGCCTGTTCTCCAGAACTCCTCCCTCTGATCCCCGCTACCACTCCGTAGCAACCGGAACTCTGCACAGTCTTGAGAAAGAGAATGCTATTTCAATATTCATTACTTAGCTCACACTCTCCTTTCTAATTGAAACTTTCCTTCTTGCTTCCCGACCAGCTCTTATTAACCCTTCAAGACTCGGTTTAAGTTTCTTCTTCCCGAGAAGCCTTCGCGGTTTCTAGAATGTGCATGTCTATCATACCTCCTCGCACATGGAAATGTAATTATGAGTGTATTCACATCTGCTTTCCTTGCCAGACTAGGTATAAAATTCTTGAGAGCAGGAACCTTGGATATTCATTTTGTATCCAAAGACAAGGTTTGGAACACTCAGAACTAAAATATATCTTTAGTTGACTGACAACCTCTCTGGGTCCAGTTCCCCATCTGTAAGAACTCAGGTGTTACGCCTATCTTGAAGAGTATATTGCGGGGATTAACATACAGGAAAGTACCTGTCACCCTGCCTGGAACTCAGCAGACCCTCGTGTTTCTCTTCCCCTTTACTAATAAATTCAGATCTGTAATTTCTCCATGCTTTGTAAGTTCTGAGTAGACGCCTAATAAATACCTCTAACTGACACTGTGGTTAGGAGCTGGGGGCCAGGAAAAAAGTCTCTCTTCCTCCTTGAGTGAAATCAGGACATCAACTTAAAGATTAATCAATACTTATATCAGTATCGATTCCCCAAAACAGTCATCTCTACAGAGAGTTTCCAAGTTATCTGTGCTGTTCACATTCATAGAATAGTTTTGCGTTAAAATAATTCTCATATGTGCACTACATACATTGCATTATCACCATAGAAGTGGTCAATAAAGATAGGTGAGATTAAATATTCGAAAAGAAAGAATAATACCACCTCCTACCCACCAGACTAATAAAAAAATGTTAAGATTTTTATTTATTTTAGAGAGAAAAGAGTGGGCATGGTCGGGTTTAAGATTTTTATTTATTTTAGAGAGAAAAGAGTGGCAGGGTAGAGGGAGAAGAGACTCTTGGGTAGACTCCCCACTGAGCAGGGAGCCTGAAGCAGGGCTCCATCCCTGAACCCCGAGACCATGGCGTGAGCTGAAACCAAGAGCTGGATGCTCAAACGACTGCACCATCCAGGCTCCCCAAATGAAGAATTTTTAAATGTCATTGCAAAGGTGTGGCACCATGGGGATTTCCGTGCACTGCTGGTGGGAACACAACCTGGATGAGCACAACTTTAGGAAAACACCAAGCATTGCCTCGTCAAATGAAACCTGCACAGCGCCTATGCCCAAGTCATTCCGCTTGTATGCAGATATTCTAGAGAAACTCTTGTATGTGAGTACCAGGAAATATGTACAGAAAGTCCATAATATCAGAGTTTATAGGAGGAGGGGAGAAAGAAAAGGAAGAAGGAGAAGGGAAAGAAGAGAAGGGAAGAGAGAGAAGAGAAGAAGAGAAGAGGAGAAAGAAGAGAAGAGAAGAGAAGAGAAGAGAAGAGAAGAGAAGAGAAGAGAAGAGAAGAGAAGAGAGAAGAGAAGAGAAGAGAAGAGAAGAGAAGAGAAGAGAAGAGAAGAGAGAAGAGAAAGAAAGAAAGAAAGAAAGAGAAAGAAAGAGAAAGAAGAGAAGAGAAGATAAGAGAGAGAAGAGAAGAGAAAGAAGAGAAGAGAAGAGAAGAGAAGAGAAGAGAAGAGAAGAGAAGAGAAGAGAGAAGAGAAAGAAAGAAAGAAAGAAAGAGAAAGAGAAGAGAAGAGAGAGAAGAGAAGAGAAAGAAGAGAAGAGAAGAGAAGAGAAGAGAAGAGAAGAGAAGAGAAGAGAAGAGAGAAAAGAAAGAAAGAAAGAAAGAAAGAAAGAAAGAAAGAAAGAAAAGAAGAGAAAGAAGAGAAGAGAAGAGAAGAGAAGAGAAGAGAAGAGAGAAGAGAAAGAAAGAAAGAAAGAAAGAAAGAAAGAAAGAAGAGAAGAGAAGAAAGAAGAGAAGAGAAAGAAGAGAAGAGAGAGAAGAGAAGAGAAGAGAAGAGAAGAGAAGAGAAGAGAAGAGAAGAGAAGAGAAGAGAAAGAAGAGAAGAGAAGAGAAGAGAAGAGAAGAGAGAAAGAAAGAAAGAAAGAAAGAAAGAAAGAAAGAAAGAAAGAAAGAAAGAAAGAAAGAAAGAAGAGAAAGAAGAGAAGAGAGAGAAGAGAAGAGAAGAGAAGAGAAGAGAAGAGAAGAGAAGAGAAGAGAAGAGAAGAGAAGAGAAGAGAAGAGAAAGAAGAGAAGAGAAGAGAAGAGAAGAGAAGAGAAGAGAAGAGAAGAGAAGAGAAGAGAAGAGAAGAGAAGAGAAGGAGGGGGGAGGAAGAGGAGGGGAGGGGAAGGGAGAGGTAAGGAATGAAGGGAAGAAACCCAATAAATGGAAATGGAGTATTTCATGATAACAATTATAAATCAACTACAACTACACAATTCAACATAAATGAACCTCAAAACTTAAAGCTTACAAGAAGAGAAAAACCAGTGGAATTTCACTTACATAAATCTCAAAACTCACACCAAAACTAAATAATGTATTGCTTAGAGATCTATATATGTGGTAAAACTACAAATAAAAGCAAAGGAATAATTTTCACACATTTTCAGTTCAAAGCAGAGGCAGGAAGGTGTGACCAGGAGGGGGGACTGAAGAGTTTCGAAGGATTGAATAATGTTCAGTTTCTTAGTCCACATGATCAGTAAATAGCTCTTCTGTTTTTGTGTCATGAACAGATTATTTTTCTTTAAACTGGACATGTGAGTTTATACTCTTTTGCATGTAAGATGTGCTTTAAATTTTAAGAACTGTTCTTTTAAACAGAGGTCAGCTAACTTTTTCAAGGTCATACTAAAAAGTAACAGAGCCACAGGGGACCCACGTCTGTCTGACCATAAAGTTCATGGTGTTTTTTACCACTTCACTTACATACCGGCTCCCCAGTACTTTATTCACATAAAAGTTGCAGGTCCTGGAATGCCTAGGGGCCTCAGGGGGTGAGCGTCTGCCTTGGGCTCAGGGCGTGACCCCGGGGTCCCGGGATCGAGTCCCGCGTCGGGCTCCCCGCAGGGAGCCTGCTTCTCCCTCTGCCTGTGTCTCTGCCTCTCTCTGTGTCTCTCATGAATAAATAAATAAAATATTTTTTTAAAAAGTTGCATGTCCTTAGCCCAAGTGTCCACTGATAGATGACTGGATAAACTGAATGTGGTATAAACACACAATGGAATATTATTCAGCCTTGAAAAGAAGGAAATTCAGTCCCATGCTGTAACACAGATGAGCCTGAAGGACATTACACTTGGTGAGTAAGTCAGTCTCACAAAAGGACAAATACTCATGATCCCATTTGGATGAGGTTCTCAGAGTACTCAAGCCCATAAAGACAGAAAGTAGGAAAGTGGTGTCCAGGGGTCAAAGGAAGGGGAATAGGTATTTTTTTAAATATCAGTATTGTTTACCAGTACAGAATTTCAGTTTTGCAAGATGAAAAAGTTTTGGAGATGGACGGCGGTCATGAGCGCACAGCAGTTGGGAAGGTGCTTCATGTCACCAAATCATATCCTTAAACATGACTAAAATGGTAAGTTTTGTGTTATATTTATTTTACCACAATTAAAAAAAAAAAAGCTGCACACCTCTATCGGAGAAACAATCCAGGTGAGTGGAATTTAGTGGCCGGGCACAAAAAAAAAAAAAGCTAGTTTCTAGATTTCCGGGCATGGCCCGCTAATTGGCAGCCAGTCTGCTCACCGAGCTGCACATCGTCACCCGGGTCTCTGGGCCATGGCCTCCTGGAAGTTGGGTCTGTCGACCAAGGCAGTTGCCATTTTTGGTTCGCCCCCGGCCTTATCCCCGGGGTGGTGGAATGGAATGTAGGGGGGCTGCCAGATGGCAGATGAGTAAAAGGGCAAGATCTGAGGTTGAGAGAAACATGAAATAAAGGGGTAGCAGGTGCTGCTGAAGCAGGGCTGGAGCTCAGGGGCCTGTGGGCCTAATCACTTCAGCCCATCCGTCTCCAGCCACATGGCGAGAGGCACAGAACAGAAAGGGATGAGGCATCGGGAGAGGAAATGAGAAACAGAAATCGGCCCCTGGGACGCTAGAGCAAAGAAGCCAGAATTTGCCACAAAAGTGAGCTTTAAGCCTGAACACATCTCCAAAATACATGATTTAACTCCTGTATAATTCAGCGACTCACCCTTGCCGGAAGCACAAAACGACATACAAGCCTACCTACACGGACCCTTCTCCAAGCACGGGGTTGAGAAGGGCCGTTTAATCATCTGGATGATCTGCCTACACAGTAGCCAGGAGCCAGAATCTAGATGATTCACTCAATTCTGTGTCTAACTTGCTGGCACCACGCCGACCCAGCTTCAGTAGACTTTTGGTCCAAAAGAGGGCCCACGGCAGGCTGACGCCCTTTTCCCACTGCACTAAGCCCACCGCGCAGTTATCTTTAAGGGCCAGCAGGGCCAGCAGGGCCAGCGGAGAACATAGACGCCAGATTGCTACTTAGAGACCCGAGCCACCGAGACGGCGGTGTTCAGTACTCACGAGGCCTGCCGCGTGCGAGAAGGCAGGGGTTCAGCTCTCAGTCACTCCTCCCTGCAGGCCTTAGAGGAAGGAGCTGTCTGTGAGAAGAAACTGAGGCACAGAGAGGTGGAGGGAGCCGTGAGGTCACAGAGGAAAGGTGATCTGCAGAGCTATTGACTAAGCCACCCAGGGCCCCAAACCCCGGGCCGCTGGCCAGTCGAGGTGCCGCTCAGCACATCCCAGAAGTCCGGCGTGGGTGCAGCTCGTCGCTCTCCCGCCCAAGGTGGAGCGGGCCCAGCTCGTGCTTCAGAGGGTCTTTGGAGGCCTCTCTTGTGCCTGGCGCAGCCCCAGTCTGAAGCTCCCCCGAGGACCAGACCTGCAAGCCTCATTCAAAGCGGGACATTAATCTACTTTGATGTGTCTAGACTGTGCCCGACGCCTATTTCTGCTTCAGCACAGACCAAAACAGCAGGTTTAGCCTCAGGGAAAAAAAATCAGCCTCACCGGAGTCCCAGGGTACACCTCCAAGCCCTTTATGGAACGCCAGTCTCACCCCATTCCCGCCCTCACCACACGTACCACACACTTCAGATTCCAGGGCTGGTGCAGGACGGTGTGCACCTCACCGGCAGGCGGTATTGTCGGGTGACACACCCAGGGCTGTGCTCACCCAGAACTGGCCCGTGTGTGTGTGTGTGTGTGTGTGTGTGTGTCTACGTGTGAAACCAAAGAGTTGGCAGTGGTCAGTAGTTCTGCTATTTCTTTCTTTTCACCCCATTAGCCTCTGTGGGGTGGTGCTCATTTGGGGGGGGTGCGTGGAAAGGGCCCCAAGTCAGATCTCCTTCCCCGCGAGTCGAACCAGGATGCATCTTCCCGCCTAGGCCATCTCTTTGCTGACTCTGTTTTGCAGAAAACTGATCTCGAAGGACGATGGAAAGTCACGGGGGTGAGAAACTGCAGATGATGATAAGCTCCTCTAGAACGTCTGCCAGGGGGATCCCTGGGTGGCTCAGCGGTTTGGCACCTGCCTTTGGCCCAGGGCATGATCCTGGAGACCCGGGATCAAGTCCCATGTCAGGCTCCCTGCGTGAAGCCTGCTTCTCCCTCTGTCTGTGTCTCTGCCTCTGTGTGTGTGTGTGTGTGTCTATCATAAATAAATAAATTAACACATCTTTAAAATAAATAAATAAATAAATAAATAAATAAATAAATAAATAAATAAATAAATAAAACGTCTGCGAGGCCCAAGTGGACCATCAGTTAATCATTCCTTCAAGCTTGTAACAAGGGGCCATAGGCATTCGCAGTATCCAGTCAGCAACTGCTCTCCTGGAAAGGTCTTTATAAAAAAAAAATTTTTAACTGCTTTAAGTATGAAATAGCAAGAAAAGGAGGAAGGGAATCCCACGTGGCTCCCCACGTGCTCCCGGCCAACAGCTCCATATGTGTCTGGGACGCTGGTTGCTCAGGACTGTGGTTTCTGCCAAGCCTCACCCCGCGGACCTCCAGATGGTTGCTTACCCGGTGGCCACTCTGCTGTGAGGCTGCGAGCGCCGGGGCCAGGACGCCACCCCGGAGAGCTGAGGGCCACCTTCTTCCCATCATCACACGTGGGCTACAGAGACGTCGCTCACGATGGGACTATCGATCTGCAGCACTGGGCGCCTTCTTCATAATAACATCCGCCGGAAGCCTGGTTCACTGAGAGCATTTTCCTTCTTCTCCTTCTCCTTCTCCTTCTCCTTCTCCTTCTCCTTCTCCTTCTCCTCCTTCTCCTTCTCCTTCTCCTTCTTCTCCTTCTTCTCCTTCTCCTTCTTCTTCTTTCTTCTTCTTCTTCTTCTTCTTCCTTTCTTTTTTTTTTTTAGCATTTTTTTTTTAGCATTTTTCTTCTTAATCAAGGGCCACGCATCTCAGGTCCACAAAAATGCCATCTTGCTTTTCTGTCTCAAACTCCAGTTCACCAATGGGATCTTATCAATTCTAGAGAAACTCAATACTTTGGAGTTTCCTCAATCGTTGCCACTTTTGTTCCGTCTGTTCCAGGTTTTCTCCTGCCCACCCTCCCTCCCTCCTCCCCTCAGCTGACCTGAGTCCCAGAAGGTTTCTAGAATGCCTTAGTGTCAGCATTAACAACAGGGAGGTCTTGGGATTGGGACTATCCTCCCTCTTCCCCAGGATATCTGAGTCACTTACCCCAGCTGACCCCACGGGTGGCCACCTTTCAGGCCAGCGCTACTGAGGGGTCTTATACTCACGTTGTCTTTGACTATGGAGCCACTACCACCTTCTACGGCAAAGACCTCTCGGTAGGACCCCAATGCCCGTCTTGGGTCCACCGGCTCTCCTATTGACTGGTGCTGACTAGTCATCCCTTGCTCCCTCAGCCAACTTCCACACCTTCCACGGCACACAGGAAAACTCAGCTGTTCTGGGGACAAGAGAGGTCCAGATGGGCTGTCTTGGGCCCCTTCTCTGCCTGGCACCCAACGAAGCCACCTTAAGCCTTGGCTTCCAGTCCCAGCAACACGGAGAAGCTGTGGGAAGCAAACTCCTTCCGGGGCTTGAAGAGAACGAGGCACACACCCTCTGTGTGCCTGAGCACAAACTCTCCTGTATGTCCTACTGTCATGTTCCTTTGGGGTCAACTTTGCTGAGCGAGAGGGCGGGGGCACACATTCCCTCCCCCAATTCCCCCACTGTCCACCACAGAGGGCTTCGTCACTTCTCTGCTGAACGAAATGTGTCCTGCAGGTTCGGCCTCAAGTATTTCTTGCACCTGGATGGTACCTGTCGGTTGTGGGGAGGGGGGGGGTGAACCACTCCAGCCAACCCAAGCAGAAAAGGGAGAGCTGTTGAACCCATACTGGGCAGTTCACAGACTCGCTGGGAAAGCCAGAAAATCGGGTGAAAACCAGGAGGCCGGACAGCAGAAACTAAACACTGAATGGTCAGGGCCTTGCCGCCACTGAGCCTGTCTTTGTTGCCGCTGTGACTAGGGGGAAGGGTCCCTACAGCGCGGGGTCACCGCCTTCACACAGCGCCTTCGGCAGGAGCCGTGCCCAGGTCACATGTCCGCCCACAAGCCGGCCTCCAGGTGGGACATCCAGCCCCCACACTTCCCCACAAGGGCAGGCAGCGGCCCCCTTCCACCAAGGCTCATGCGACCGAGGGATCCCCGACCCAGGAAAGGCCTCAGAACTCCTGACAGATGCCAAGAGGTAAACATCCCCTGCAAGGACTTAAAATAAAGGTTAAGAACCTTCGTTCCTTTGATCTCTGGCTCAATGCTCAGATCCCCCCTACATAGCTGCGCCAACAAAAGGGGCGAAAGGGAGCGTGAAGGGAAATGGCGTATAAATTAACGCCTCGCGATACGCTCTTTCACACACGGTATCTCCCTAATTCCTACAATTCCATAGACTGAGATTTTTATATTCCCATTTTGTGTGTGAGGCCGGGGCGCAGAGGGACCCAAGCCAAGGTGCCCCGACGGGAGGGGTGACAGCAGGGCTGGAGCAGCCGCAGGTGCGCGGCGGGACCGGGGCCGTGGCTGTGGCTCTGGGGACGGTGCCACCTCGGAAGCAGGGCGACAAAGCATCAGAGGCCAGAACACGCGGCCGGGCTGCGCCGGGGAAGCCGGGAGGGACGGGCTTCTGGAAGCCACCCGCTCGGCCGCTGGGTCCCCCTTGGACTTGAGCCCACAGCGCTCCGGGCGCCCGGGCCGGGGTCCCTGTCCCTCCCTCGGCCTCTGGGACCACGCAGGTCGCCCGTGGGCCTGGGAAGGGCCTTGCGCCCCAGGCTGGGGCAGACGGCATGAGGTCCTCGGAACTGGTGTCTTGGGGGCTAAAGGAGGAAACAGTGGGACCCTTACTAACCCGTGCGAAAGGGAACGGCCAAGAATGTTCCCGGCGCGGCCGAGGCGATGGGCGAGCCCTGAAGCAGGGCCGACTGTCCCTCCGCGGGGAGCGGGGCTGCCGGCAGCAGGTGCCACCCACGGGCAGGGGCTGAGAGGCGACCCCCACGGGCCTGTCCCTAGCGCTCAGGGGCTCGGGTTCACTTCAGTGTTGCACCTGCGGGGGGGTAGCAGGTGGCAGGTGGCAGGTGGCCCCCAGGTGGCTGCACCTGCAGGCAGCACTGCACCGCAGGCCGGGGGGCTGAGAGGCGACCCCCACGGGCCTGTCTCCAGTGTGCAGAGCTTCGAGGTCACTTCAGCGCTGCACCTGCGGGTGGGGTGGCAGGTGGCTGCACCTGCGGGCAGCGCTGCACCTGTGGATGGGGTGGCAGGTGGTGCCCAGGTGGCCGCACCGCGGGTGGGGGGCTGAGAGGCGACCCCCACGGGCCTGTCCCCGGCGCGCAGAGCCTCGGGGTCACTTCAGCGCGGCACCTGCCGCTCCCGGACCCTGCAGTCGCTGGGCGTCGCCGTCACGATCCCGGGTCTGTAGTGCCTTCGCCCCAGAAGCCCTTCCCAGCTCCGCCTGCTCCGGCCACGCATCCGCGTTTCCCCACGGGCTGAGTTCCCAGGTGTTCAGCGCCGCTGCAGGGACGGTGCCGCGCCTCCTCGACGGCTTCTCAGACTGTCGCCCAGAGGCTCCCCGAGCGCCCGTCTCAAGCTGCCTCGCAGGGCCACCCCCACCCTCACGCGAAGGGAGGACGGACCCCCGGTGGCCACCCAGCCCGCAAGCCCGAGCCACGGGCCTGTGACGGGAGCACTGTCGTCCGGGACACAGCGATGGCCCGGCGTGTGCCCGGCGACGGGAGAACCATCTGAACATTGAGTCCCCAGAACCACCTACGTGAACAGAGAAACTACGGAGCAAGAACAGCTGCCCGGATGCTAAGCGCACACCCTGGGCGTCGCAGCGCGCCCCATCCCGGCACCAGGTAAGTGAGCACCTGCGGCAGGCCCGGGCTGGTCCCCCCCTGCCCCCTGTCCCCCGAGACCACTCGGTCCCCGTGTCGCTGGCAGGAGGCTACGTGCACGTGGACTTCCTCCCACCTGGTCCCGGCTGCTCGGGGGCCGAGGGAGTGGCAGCGGGCCTTGGCCCCCGCAGCGGCGACTCTGTGCCAGGCCACCCAGGACCGGGTCCCAGGAGACCAAGCCCAGCGCAGCAGCCCTCCTCCCACACCCCCGCCACCCCGCGGCCACCTCAGCACCTCCACGTGTCCGGCTTAGTCTCCTAATCAGGCCCCAAGGAGGGTCCTCTGCATCTTCCCTTATCTCCCCACCGGGCAATTCCCAGATCTTGTCTCCTCTTAGGCACTGGGCTTCGCAGCTCCCTCTTCACATGCATCAGTCAAGAGAAGTAAATCTGGGCATATGAAAATATTCTAAAACACAAAGAGTCGAGAAGAAAGGCCAGACCCTCTGTGCAACCCCCTGCCCTCTAAAGCGCACATCCTAAAAAAAGAAATGTCCCGACATGCTCATGTTACTAATAAAAATAAAAGAGTGCATGATCTCTGTGAATAAAAAGATAAACCACAGTAAAAAAGAGAACTATCCGGAAAACAAAAATACATACATCACACAGAGTAAAGCCCAAAGAAGAGTGACGTCTGAGACCAAAAGTTAGGAAATAAAATAGTAGTGGTAAATAAAACCAACGAAGGGCAAACTGGAGCAACATTCCCTGCATCCAAAGGAAGAAAGGGTAAGATAGAGTAAGGATCTAACCAAAAAATAAGCATTTCTGGAACAGACAATAAAAAAATACATACTAAAGAGAAATTATCCTGTGGTTTTTTGTTTGTTTTTTTTTATCCAAGCCTGATTATAGAGTCCTTGCAATAACCCAGGTAATCGTTTTGAAAAGAAGTTTATACCTAGCATGTGTTTCTGTTTTTTAGTATTTTATTTATTTATTCATGAGAAACACACACACAGAGAGGCAGAGACACAGGCCGGGGGAGAAGCAGGCTCCATGCAGGGAGCCCGATGCGGGACTCGATCCCAGGACCCAGGGGTCACGCCCTGGGCCGAAGGCAGATGCTTAACCGCTGAGCCACCCAGGCGCCTCTATACCAAGCATATTTTAGTGAATATTTTAAAAATCCAAAAACAAAGAAAGCATTTCTAGACACCTTCAGGCAAAAACTGCGAATCACCTATAGTTTTAGCCTGGGTTTCCCTAAAAGCAAAGCCTGAGGGCAGCCCGGGTGGCTCAGTGGTTTAGCGCCGCCTTCAGCCCAGGGCGTGATCCTGAAGACCTGGGATCGAGTCCCACATCGGGCTCCCTGCATGGAGCCTGCTTCTCCCTCTGCCTGTGTCTCTGCCTCTCTCTCTCTCTCTCTCTCTCTGTCTCTCATGAATAAATAAATAAAATCATTAAAAGAAAAGAAAAAGCAAAGCCTGAGCCAGAGGTTTACATGCTGCTATTTTGGTGAGTGGACAGCATCAACCCAGGGGAGCACAGACAAGACCACCTCGCTATCAAGTCAGCTCAGCGAATTTCTCAAAACCTCACAGGACCAGGGCGCCTGAGTGGCTCAGTCGGCTGATGACTAGCGATTTCGGCTCAGGTCGTGACCTCATGGGCTGTGAGATTGAGCCCCGGGGTCTGGCTCTGCACTCAGTGGGGAGTGTGCTGGAGATGCTCTCTCTCCCTCTAAAATAAATAAATAAATAGAATCTAAAAAACAAAACAAAAAAAAAAAACCTCACCATATAGGACCATCTTCCAAGAAGTCCCTTGAACTCCAACTCAGCAGAGTCTGACCACAAGACGAGGAGGAAGGATTTTATCCATTGGTTTTCAACTCCCATTGGCCAAGGATTTGCACGCACACACCCAGACCCGGGAGTGTTGACCTCCGCACGTCTGTGGGTTATCCCTGCGTCGCGCCCAGCAAGTCCCAAGAGCTCCGTGCCTCAGCATTATCAGGGAAGCTCCAGGGCAGAGACGGAGGGACACGCGGCCTGACCCGAGGCCAGGCGCTGGCAGCTGTGCCCGTGTGACTCGGTGGGCAGCTTACACTGGTCATCGCAGCGGCTCCCGGGGCAGAACAAGTGCCAGGGCTCCAGACACTAGTGAGCCCCCCCAAGTTCTGAAGCACCTGCTCTGTTGACAAAAGACCCGAAGTCAACTTCAGGCTTCTCCTTGGCAACACTAATAGCAGACCAGGCCGACTTCCTATCGGGCACGACCCACCAAATGCCACAGGGCGGTGGAGCAGCAGCTGCAGAGCTTACAGAGAAGAAAGTCTGACCCAGGAATTTACACGCAGCTCTCGCCCTTCTTGTAGCAATGTCCCAATCTCTCTGAATAAGGTACCTGCAGCAAATCCCTAGACCACAGGAATGCAATGCAATGAAGAACCCTAAAGGCAGAAGTCGAAGTCAAAACGAGTCCTGGAAGCATGAAAACTGTTAAATCGTGGATACGGGTCTAATTAATGACTCTCCATCTCATTGGAAACCTCACTGGAAAATAGGAAAAATAGGTTATAAGGAGATACACATTGTCTACTTTTTCAAATTAAATGGTGAGGCTTATAATCACACATTAGACATACTACACTCGTCGAAACTGGGGTTCATAAATGATGATTCTGTTCTTGACTTTGATATTTCAGAAAAAGATGGGCTTTATGAGGCTTTTACACTTTTAAGCTGTATATTAGTGGAATGAAAACCAGAAAGTTGACACTCAAAGAAGAAAGTGGGAAGCAAATAGTATACATGGCACAAACTAAAATAAAACTTGACGGGATGAGCACTGGGTGTTATTCTATATGTTGGCAAATTGAACACCAATAAAAAATAAATTTATAAAAACAAAACAAAAAAAGGAAATATAGAAACTGAAATTATAAATCAAGATACTTTAAAAGAAAAATTAGTTAAAAGGTTATGAGACTATATGTATCAAATGCCCATACTGGAAAAAAAAAAAAAGATGACTTTCAGACTGGATAAATAATAATAAGCTACATATAAAAGGTTCTGTATATTATTTTTAAGACTGGCAAAAATATGTCCCGCAAACATAACACGCAATTCAAAATAAATTACATTAAATTTAAAAAGAAGCCAATTCTTAAAAAATGACAAATGGTACTATCCATGATAAATATTTCACGATAGAGGGAGGCCTGAGTGGCTCAGGTCGTGATCCTGGAATCCCGGGGTCAAGTCCCACATCAGGCTCCCTGCATGGAGCCTGCTTCTCCCCCTGCCTGTGTCTCTGCCCCTCTCTGTGTCTCTCATGAATAAACAAGTAAAATCTTTAAAAACAAAACTCACAACAGGACCCTTTTAGACATCTAAGAACAAAGCACCCCTACAGGAAGCTAATTCCAAGCCCAGAGATACCAATATTGGCCGGCACCTGACTCCATCACACCTCAACAGCGACCCTGAGATTTTGGCATCACCGATGGCCTAATTTTATAAATATGGAAACGGAGGCTCAGGAACGTTAACCGATTGCCCGGGGTCATGGATAATAAGTGGAAGAATCCAGAACTTGCTGCCGGGAATCCCACTTACCTTACCCCCAGATTCATGTCATCCCCTGGTAGCTTATGTCCCTCTTTGTCCAACCACGAGCGGTGGTCATCAAGACGCACCGGGACATCGACATGACAGTTGTCTCCTTGAAGGCGCACGGCTGGCTCGCACGCCCACCCACCTGAGATCGTAGTATCTGATCCGCATCCACAGAGCTTCCACATGGTCTCTCCCCACAGCAGTGTCCCACATGACGGGTATGACAGTGGCCCAGATCAAGAGCCCACCTGTCCCCCACACCTCGGTGGATTTGCGTCAGGTGACACCAACCTTTATTGTTTCAACTACTAGATGCCGAGAGTGGCTCTTTACGACAGCCCGGCCTAAGTCGGCCCCAACCGATGAATCCTTAGTGAAACTTCCTCTAAGATGAAGTCCAGGACGAGCCCAGACGGCACCCCGCAGGGCGCGGTCTCACTGGCCTCGCCCCATCAGTCAGCAAGGCCCGGCTTAGCCAGCCTATCACTAACCGACCCGACTGTCCTGTCCCACGGCCCACGTGGCTGCCCAGAGAGGCCTGATCAAAGACGCGCTGGTAGCCAAAGATCCCCGTCTACTGCTTTATTTATTACACGAGTTAATAATCCCCCGCAGAGCCGAGGTCAGTGTGGAACGACGTCTTCATCAACGGTCCGTGGGGATCACTGCTGCCTTCCCTAAATAGTCACAGACTTTTTTTTTCCCCCTTTAAAGAGAATCTGTCCTAGGAGGAAGAGGAAGGTGACATTTGATCTGAATCTTAGAAATACGATTTTTAAAGGCAGAAACGGAAAGGACATTTCAGGTTCAATGACAGAATGAACACAACTGAGGGGGAAGGAAAGCGCGTGGCTTTGAGGGAACCCTCCCTCGGCTTCTGGCTTAGAGCACGGAGGTGGAGACACGAACTCCGGAACCTGTAAAGAGTATTTACGTGCGCAAGCGGCTCTAGAACAAAAAGCAAGAGATCGGAGAAAATTTCATGTTGTCAGCAACTCGGAAGAGCTGATAGGAACTTAGTCTTTGAATTCATCTGCAGGTTAATTTTAAGTATATAAAGAATCGGATTATAGCCTAGGCCTTCCCTGAAATTGCTTTTAAAGACGCTAATCTATTTCCGATAACCGCATCTAATTTAAAACTCCCTCTTAAGCTGATAGGCAGATGGATGAAAGCCCCTCTCAGAGTTCTCCCCGGAGAACGAGTTCTCTCCTACTAAGCTCTTTCCCTGAAGTGAGTTTCCCAAGCGCTGGGCGACGGGGCTCAGGGATCTCACGACAAAAATAACAGAAAACATCAGTGGAGTAACGGCGGGCCGGGGAAGCTGGACCTCGTCTTTGGGGTGTCATCCCGGAGGCCACAGTCTGCCCGTCAAGCATCCGAAGCTGGACGTTCCCCAATGATCCAGGAGAACACTCGACGGTTTTCTCCGCATCAGGTAGGAGGCAGACCCGGATAAGGCGCAGCGTCTCCAAGGTTAGCACGATGCCGGGGCGGTGGGGTTCTCGGGCCTTCTGCAGAGGTCATTTCAGCACAGTGACCCCCAGGAGCTGAGCTACCGACAGCTTCCTTAGCTAAGGTCACAGAACAGACTCGGGGTGTGGACCCAACTCTAATGCCCCGAGACAAAAGCGACAGAGAACAGCAAAGTACATACGGGAAAAGCAAGGAACTCCTGAGACGCGAGACAAGTGTCCTCTCACCTCCTGCCCCCACTGGGGACAGGGACAGCCAGTGCCACCCTGCGGGTCGGCAAGCAGCCGCGTCCGTTCAAACAGAATGAACTAAGCCCCAGATTTTACCTCGACGGCCAGCTGGATCGGAAGCACAGTTCTTGGGCCTCGCGGCTGAACGTCGCTTGCTACACGACCGGCATTCCTGAGCGTGGCTCGTTTGGGGTCTGCACCTCGAGACAAGGGAGGGATGGAAGGACGATGGCAGCCGAGACGCACAGGGCGACGAGGGTCCCCAGCCGCAGGGGTTGTGGCAAAGGCCCCCCCAAAGGGCGCAAGGCCTGTGGACGGTGGAACCTCCGCGATGAGCTCGCCCCGCGCGGCCAGGGCCACGGCCTCCTATCTCCTAGCGGCCCCTCTAGCTCAGATGTTAGGAAACGGGGAATAGGAATCCTAGAAGAGTGCAAGTTCCTATTTTCAACAAGATTTCTCAAGCTCCTGTGCAGTTTCAAACGCCACGTCGGTGCCTCCTGAGACTCGGAGAACAGAGAACGGTCAGAGCTCCACGGGACTAAAGACGATCGAGTCTAGAAAGTACTCGCAGTGATGAGGGAGTAGAAGCCCTCAGAGGAGAAGAGGCGAATAAGGATCAATGAGCTGGCGGGGACCCCGGGTTCCCAATCTGGGTGCTTTCTTCTTCGACGCCGTGCTGCTTTCTTCGTCCACATTTAATCCTCCCACTTAAATATTTCTTGAGTCGGTTTCCATCCAGCCCGTGACATTCCACCTGCCACATTTCTTAAATATTGCCGAGAAAAGTTACATTTTTTTTTCCTGACAGAAGGCCCCAATTCAAATCTCATCGTCTCTAGGCCTCTGCTCTGATTAGAATGATTTCCCTAAATAACCCAAGGTGATGATTTCCCATATTTTATAACGTAAGTTTCAATTCCTCTGCGTGGCCTGGAAGGCCCTTTCCGGCCCGGCCCCGTGTGAACCTCCAGCCTCGCCAGCGCACACGCGGACCCCCAGCCGGAGGCCTGCCCTGCACAGCGTGGCTTTTGTCTCTCACCCCTCGCGTATTAGTCCCCTTCCCTGGGACATCCTTCTCCCTTTTGTTTGATCAGGTGAGACTTCCTCCTCCTCCAGAACCTGGTTTAAAGAACACTCGCCCCAGCGATCCGGGTCTACTGAGATCCAACTATTTGGCAGACGTGAGGCACCCGCACGACACACTCAGAAACGCCGAACGAGGCCCTGCGCCGGTTTGCTGAAGTATCCTATGCGCAGCAGGATAATCTCATCCAGATTCACACCACACAGACAAAATGTTATCTGACCAGTAAGATAGGGAAAGACTTTCTGAAGTGCAAAAGTAATAGAAATCAAGAAGAAAAAAAAATATATATATATACATGAAAATTAGAAACTTCTGTTCTTTGGACTTGGAGATTTTGCATTGGACAAAAGATTGGTATCCTTAATAAATAAAAAGAAAGTCTTGACAAACAATAAGAAAAGCACAAAAAACTGTAATAAATGAGCAAAGGACATAAACTGAGATCTACAAAAGAAGGCAGATGGCTAATAAACACAAATCTTAATCCCACTAGTAGACCAAAATAGCAAATTAAGAGATAATATCTTTTAACTATTTAATTAACAGCAACCATATTCATGATGACAAGAGTAATCAGTAAAATAATCATTCTCATACTTTGCTTATGGGAACTAGATTTATATTTTCTATATGGAAAGCAATTTTGCAGTGCATATCACAAGCCTGAAAATTTCATCCCTTGGACTATGTTTTTCCTTCTCAAAATCTAGTCTAAGAAAATTGTCATAAATTGTGGAAGCTTCTACTTCCCAGCATTGTTTATGTAGCAAAACAGGATACATCATTCATGGGGCAATAAATGAATAATTAAACTGTGATACAAATATAGAATATAATATAGTAAATAAATTTTCCTTCTAGTATTATTTTAACAACATAAATGCTTATAATTCAGTGAAAAATTTAAAAACAAAATGAAAATTGCTTTTGCAGTATGATCCAGATTATATTCTTAAATATGTATCTGTTTCGAAAAAGCTTTGAAAGACATACATCAAAACATGACAATTGATTATTTCTGGGGAATTTTAATTTTTTTTCCCCTTAAACGTTTCGCAATTTTTCAAATTCTCTGTGATAACGTCACATTGCTTTTATAATCAGGCAAAAACGCTAGTTTAAGAAACAACACAAATTTCATACATATATACAAAACATATATATTAATACATATATACATTTTATTTCATATGCGTGTGTGCTTGAACGTTAGTGCAGTCTGTTCATAAACTATATGATTTGAAAAAAAAAAAACTATATGATTTGGAAGACTCCTAACTCTGGGAAACGAACTAGGGGTGGTGGAAGGGGAGGAGGGCAGGGGGTGGGGGTGACTGGGTGGCGGGCACTGAGGGGGGCACTTGATGGGATGAGCACTGGGTGTTATTCTGTATGTTGGCAAGTTGAACACCAATAAAAAAAAATTCATTATTTAAAAAATAAAAAAACTATATGATTAATCTTTTTCTTACAAGGATATTCCTTTTAATACCTAATGAAAGTAGCTAGGGCTTCTGATGTTCCCGAGACGTGGGGCGAAGCACCGCCACCAGCGGTGAATCGTCACGCAGAAGGAAAGCCTTCTCTAACAGCACCTTCTTCTTCGGTTACAACTTTATAATGTTTTATGCAGTTATTTGACTAAGGTGCTCCACTAGAGCAGGAATTCCGGGAGAGCAAGGGCTCCCTACACGGTGGATGACTGCAGTATGGCCCGGGGTACAGTACGCCTGGAGGCCTAGGAGGTGCTCATTAGCTCTGAGTACGCAGAAGAAAGAAGGAAAAAAAACAAGGAGCTCTGAGGTCATGGGGGCCTCCAGGAGAGTGGGACACTCGCCGCTCGTAGGCATCCCCCATCCTGTCTCCCTGTCCCCTACAGCCATCCCTAGACGGAAACCATAAGGATCGCTGGGATCCAACATCCTTTTCCTCAAAATCCATACCCACTTGGAGTACTTTTCACCAAAGCTGATTCCTTCTAGACACTTTACCTAATGAGAGCCACCGACACGTGGACGTTGATGAGGACTTGGCTGGACACAGCCCCGAGGGGTCTGAATCCATCAAGAGTCTCTGACTCTCCAGAACAAAGCTCCAGTTGGCCATCGATGAGTCAGGCAAGGTCTTCGCAGGCCTTCTAACGTGCTGGGGCTGCGTTTCTCGCAGCAGCAAGGCCTGGTCAGATCCTCAGCTCCCAGAGTACGGCCGGGGGCCCCCCGGGCAGCCCACCGACGGCTACGGCAGCGGCGAGGACTGGGCCGCACCCTGGGGACCCGAGGGAAGGAGGCTTTAGAGGCCCGGCCAGACACTCCCGATTCAGCAATTCATTGAGGGCAAGCAACGACCCAGCCAAAAGGATCTTAGAGAGAAACGATGCTGTTTCACTGTCTGTGAGACTCACGAGGGAAGAGCACGTTGGTAAACATGTTCTTGAACCGGCGAAACGCTCCGTCTTGCTCACAAGGAAGCACTGCACGGTGAGAATCAAGGCCACGGCCAACGGCAGTGAGTGAAGGGCTTCCAGGGCTTCAGATCGTCGCTAATTCCCCAAGCTTCTAAAGCGTGTGATTTATTGATACCGTCCGGAATTCACGTTCGTGAGAAGTAAATTATCTACGTTTTTATGAATCCCATCTTGCTCTCAATTTGCAAAACACAAAACAACGCACACAAAACGTTCACTGTTGCAAAATAGTCTTTACAGTTAGAAGGGGTGCTGGCTTAGCCCCTAAACAAATCTGCTTTTCAGTCTGGCTCAGGAACGAGACAGCAGTGTGACCTTGGCCAAGTCTCTGTCATCTCCCCAACGGAGAATGATGGCAGCCACCTCAGAGGGGAGTGTTGTTGGGATTAATCGAGGATGCCTCCTTCGGTTCCTGACAGAGCAGACAATAAGTGGTCCATATCCAGGGCTGAGCGAAAATACAGTCATTTAACCCAACATTTATCAATAGATGCTCCCCTGCGTGCCTTGGATTTAGACAGTCCCCTCTCCCCGAACGCGAATTTCCAGTGGATCTACTTGCTCGCGCCAACAGCTTCTTGTTGCGTGTCAACCACGCCTGCGAAACAGCCCAGGCATCTATGATCATCCCCATTTTGAGGCTGAGAAATTAAAGCTCACAAAAGTCAAAGAAACTGTGCACGCCCATTACTAGGGATAGAAATAAAGTAAAAATTCCAGAGTTCTGAGTATTCTAAGTACTTCACTCTTCTTTAAGTTGTGGCTTTCATTCCAATCAGCTAGCATACAGCGCTAAATTTGTTTCAGGTGAAAAAAATTAAAAAAATTAAAAAATAAAAAAATAAAAAATAAAAGGGAGACAGAACATGAAAGAGGAAACTCTGGGAAACGAACTAGAGGTGGTGGAAGGGGAGGTGGGTGCGGGGTGGGGTGACTGGGTGACGGGCACTGAGGGGGGCACTTGACGGGATGAGCACTGGGTGTTATTCTGTATGTTGGCAAATTGAACACCAATAAAAAATAAATTTATTTAAAAAATTAAAAAATTAAAAAATTAAATTAAAAATTAAAAATTAAAAATTAAATTAAAAACTAAAAATTAAAAATTAAATTAAAAATTAAATTAAAAATTAAAATTAAATTAAAAATTAAATTAAAAATTAAAAATTAAATTAAAAATTAAAAATTAAATTAAAAATTTAAAAATTAAAAATTAAATTAAAAATTAAAAAATTAAAAATTAAAATAAACTTGTTTCAGGTGTACGACGTAGTGATTCAACAGTTCTATACATCATCCGCTGTTCACGACGAGGGCACTCCTTAATCCCCTTCACCTATTAACACATCCTTCTGCTCCCCACCCCCCCCTTTGGTAACCATCAGTGTGTTCTCTATAGTTAACAGTCTGCTTCTTGGTTTCTCTCTCTCTCTCTCTCCCTTTTTCTTTTCCTTCGCTCATTTGTTTCGTTTCTCAAATCCCACATTTGAGTAAAATCATATGGGCTTTGTCTGTCTCTGACGGACTTGTTTGGCTTAGCATTATACTCTCCAGCTCCATCCATGTTGTTGCAAATGGCAAAATTTCATTCCTTTTTTATGGCTGAATAATATTCTGTTATACATATGGATACACCACATCTTTGTCCATTCATCAACCGAGGGACGCTTGGGCTGCTTCCATATCTTGGCTATTATAAGTACTGCTGCTATACATTAGGGGCGCATGTATCCCTTTGAATTAGTGTTTTCTGTTCTTTGGATAAATACCCAGTAATGTGATTGCTGGATCATAAGGCAGTTTTACGTTTAACTTCTTGAGGACCCTCCGCACTGTTTTCCGCAGTGGCTGCACCAGTCTGCATCCCCACCAACAGTGCATGAGGGCTCCCTTTCCTCCGTATCTTCACAACAACTGCTGTTTCCCGTGTTGTTGGTTTTCGCCCCTCTGGTGTGAAGCGATATTGTGGTTTTGATCGGCATCCCCCTGACGGTCGGTGATGATGAGCATCTTTTCATGTGTCTGTTGGCCATCTGGATGTCTTTGGGGAAACATCTGTTCATATCTTCTGCCCATTTTTAATTGGATTATTTATTTTTGGGTGTTGAGTTTTATAAGTGCTTTAGATATTTTGGACACTAACCCTTTATCAGATATGTCATTTGCAAGTATCTTCCCTTACCCGGTAGGTTGCCTTTAGTTTTGTTGATCGTTTCCCCCTTGTGCATAAGATTTTTATCTTGATGAAATCCCAATAGTTTATTTTTGCTTTGGTTTCCCTTGCCTCAGAAGACATATCTAGGAAAAAAGTTGCTACAGCCGATGTCAAAGAAGTTATTGCCTGTGTTCTCTGCTAGGATTTTTATGATTTCAGGTCTCACGTTTAGATCTTTAATCCATTTTGAATTTATTTTTGTTTGTGGTGTAACAAAGTGTCCAGTTTCATTCTTCTGCATGTAGCTGACCAGATTTCCCAGAAACATTTGTTGAAGAGACTGTCCTTTTCCCACTGGATATTCTTTCCTGCTTTGTCAAGGATTAATTGACCATCTAGTTACAGATTTAGTTCTGGGCTCTATTCTGTTCCATTGATCCACGTGTCTATTTCTGTGCCAATACCATACTGTTTTGATGACTACAGCTTTGTAATATAACTCTGGAATTGTGATGTCTCCAGCTTTGCTGTCCTTTTTCAAGATTGCTTTGGCTACTCAAGGCCTCTTGTGGTTCCATACAAATTTTAGAATTGTTTGTTCTACTTCTGTGAAGAATGCTATTGGTATTTTGATAGAGATTGCATTAAATGTGTATATTGCCTTGGGTAGTATAGACATTTTAACAATATTTGTTCTCCCAAACGATGAGCATGGAACATCTTTCCATTTCTTGTGTCGTCTTCAATTTCTGTCATCAGTATTTTGTAGTTTTCAGAGTACAGGTCTTTCACTTCTTTGGTTAGGTTTATTCCTAGGTGTCTTATTATTTGGGATACAATTATAAATGAGACTGTTTTCTTAATATTTTTTTCTGTTCCTTCATTATTAGTGCATAGAAATGTAAGATATTTCTGTACCCTGATTTTGCATCCAGTGATTTTATTGAATTCATTTATCACTTCTAGCAGTTGTTTGGTGGTCTTCAGGCTTTCTATACAGAGTATCATGTCATCTGCATAGAGTGATAGTTCTACCTTTTCCTTACCAATTTGAATGCCTTTTATATCTTTTTCTTGTCTGATTGCTGTGGCTGGGACTTCTACTACTATGTTGAATAAAAGTGGTGAAAGTGAACATCTCTGTCTTGCTCCTGACCTTAAGGGAAAAACTCTGTTTTTCCCCATTAAGAATGATGTGAGCTGTGAGGTTTTCATAGATGGCCTTGATTAAGTTGAGGTCTAGTCCCTCTAAACCTATTTTGTTGAGGGGTTTTGTCGTGAATGCATGTTGTAGTTTGTCACATGCTTTTTCTCCATCCATTGAAATAATCATACGGTTCTTATCATTTCTCTTATTGATGTGATGCATCATGTTGATTGATTTGTGAACATTGAACCACCCTTGCAACCAGGAATAAATCCCACTTGATTGTAGTGAATGATTTTTTTAATGTATTTTTAGATTCAGTTTGCTAATACTTTCTTGAGGGTTTTGTGTCTATATTCATCAGGGATATTGGCCTATAGTTAGTTCTCTTTTTTTAGTGGTATCTATCTGATTTTGGCATCAAGGTAATTCAGGCCTCATAGAATAGATTTGGAAGTTTTCCTTCTTCTATTCTATAACTTCTATTATAGTTTAAGAAGAAAACATATTAACTCTTCTTTAAATGTTTGGTAGAATTTGCCTGTGAAGCTGTCTGGCCCTGGACTTTTGTTTGTTGGGAGTTTTTGTTTTTCATTACTGATTCAATTTCTTTGCCTGTTATCAGTCTTTTCAAATTTTCCATTTCTTCCTGTTTAGGTTTTGCTACTGTGCATGTTTCTAGGAATTTATCCATTTCTTCTAGGTTGTCCAATTTGTTGGCGTATAGTGTTTTCATAATATTTTCTTATAATTTTATTTCTATGGTGTTGGTTGTTATTTCTCCTCTTCCATTTCTGATTTTGTTTATTTGAGCCCCTCCCCTTTTTTTTTTTTTTTGATGTGTCTGGCTACAGGTTTATCGATTTTCTTGATCTTTCCAATAAACCAGCTCCCCGTTTCATTAATCTTTTCTACTGGCTTTTTTTTTTTAGTTTGTACATCATTTATTTCTGTTATAATATTATTTCTTTCCTTCTGCTGGTTTTAGGCTTTGTTTGTTGTTCTCTTTCTAGCTCCTTTGGGTGTAAGATTAGATTGTTTATTTGAGATTTTTCTTGCTTCATGAGGCTATAAACTTCCCTCTTAAAACCACTATTGTTGGGGATTCCTGGGTGGCTCAGCGGTTTGGCGCCTGCCTTTGGCCCAGGGCGTGGTCCTGGAGTCCTGGGATCGAGTCCAGCATCGGGGTCCCTGCATGGAGCCTGCTTCTCCCTCTGCCTGTGTCTCTGCCTCTCTGCCTCTCTCTCTCTCTCTCTCTCTCTGTGTTTATCATGAATAAATAAATATATAAATCTTAAAAAAAAAAAAAAGAACCATTATTGTTGCGTCCCAAAAGTTTTGGACCATTATGTTTTCATTTTCATTTGTTTCTGTGTACATATATACTAAAATTGTTTCTGCATACTTTTTTATTTCTTTATTTATTTCCTGATTGGCCCATTCACTATTTAGTAGCATGTTATTTAACCTCCATGTATTTCTGCTCTTTCAGGATTTTTTTTTTTCTTGTAGTTGATTTCTAGTTCCCTAGCATTCTGGTCAGAAAAGATGCATCATACGACTTCAGTCTTCTTAAATTTGTTGAGACTTATGACCTAATATATGATCTATTCTGGAGAATGTTCTCTGTGCACTTGAAAGAATGTGTATTCTGCTGATTAAGGATGGAATTTTCTGAATATATCTTAAATCCATCTGTTCCAGTGCTACATTCAAAACCATTGTTTCCTTGTTTACTTTCTGTGTAGATGATCTGTCCATTGATGTATGTGAAGTGATAATGTCCCATGCTATTGTATTATTTTCAATTAACTAGTTATTATTATTATTAACTGTTGTATACATTTGGGTGCTCCCATGCTGAGTGCTTACATAATTACAATATTAATATCTTCCTGTTGGATTGCCCTGTTTATTATTATACAAATAATATATATTTGGTTTTTTGTGCCTCTTATTACAATCATTGTTGTACAGTCTTTTTTGTCCAATATAAGTATTGCTACCCCAGCTTTCTTTTGACACGCATTTGCATGATAGATGTTTCATCATTCCCTTGTTTTCAATCTGCAAGTGTCTTTAGGACTAAAATGAGTCTCTTGTAGCAAATAGATTGGTCTTGTTTTCTTTTATCCATTCTGTCATCCTAAGTCTTTTGATTGGAGCATTTAATCCATTTATATTCAAAGTAATTATTGATAAAGATGTATTTATTGTCATTTTATTCTTTGGTTTGTGGTTGTTTCTGGAGATTTTCTCTGATCCTTTCTTGTCTTTCTCTCTTTCATGGTTTGCTGATTTTCTTTTATAATACATTTGGACTTCTTTCTCTTTATTCTTTGCATATTTATTAGTGGTTTTTGATTTGTGATTACCATTAGGCTTGTATATAACATCCTCTGTATATAGCAGTCTATATTAGATTGATGGTTAAGTTTGAACCCATTCTTTACTCTTCTCCTCACGTTTTAGGTATATGTTGTCATATTTTATATCTTTTAATTTTGTGAGTTCTTTGATTTGTATGGAAATATTAATTTTTACTGGTTTTGTGTTTCCTACCTTCATATTGTCACTTTGAGTCCCCTTTAAAGTTTCTTGCATGGCTGGTTGGGTGGTCATGGACTCCATTTAGTTTTTGTTTGTCTAGGAAACACTATCTATCCTTCTATTATGAATGATAAGCCTCGCTGTATAAAGCATTCTTGGTTGCAGATTTTTTTTTCCTTTCAGCACTTTGAATATATCATGCCACTCCATTCTGGCTTGGAATGTTTCTGCTAAAAAGTACCCTGCTAGCCTTATGGGGCTTCCCTTGTAAGTCACTGTCTTCTTTTGTCTTGCTGCCTTTAAAATTTTTTTTTTTCTTTATCATTGTATTTTGCAAACTTAATTACAATATGTCTTGGTGTGGACTTGTTGATTTTGTTGGGGATTCTCTGTGCCTCCTTGATCTGGATATCTGTTTCATTCCTCAGATTAGGGAGGTTTTCAGATATTTCTTCAAATAAATTTTCTGCCCCCTTTTCTCTCTCTCTACCTCTTCTGAGATTCCATACAAATGTTATTACGTTGATGAAGCCACTGAATTCCCTAAGTCTATTCTTGTTTCGCAGAATTCTTTTTCCTCTTTTTTGTTCAGTGTGATTACTTTCCATGCTCTTTCAAGTCATTAATTCCTCCTCTACTTTTTCCAGCCTACTGTTCATCCCATCAAGCATGTTTCTCATTTCGTTTCTTGAGCCCTTTATCTGAGCTATGTTATTTCTTATCTCTGTGTTAAGGCTCTCACTCATGTCTTCCACCCTGTTCTCAAGTCCAGTGAGTATCCTTATGACCATTGCTTTAAATACTCTATCAGGTATGTTACTTATATTTGTTTCACTTAGACTTCTGGCCATGGTCTTGTCTTGTTCTTTCATCTGGGATAAATCTCTCTTACTATTTTGTCTACGTCTCTGTGCCTGTTTCTCTATGTAGGGCATTCAGCTATGTCTCCTGTTCTTGAGAGTATTGGTTTTACAAAGAAGAGGCCCTGTGGCACCTACCATATAGTGTCCCCTGCTCCCCAGGGCCTGGTGCTTCTGGGAGTGTCTCCAATGTGCTGTGTGTGCTCTGCTGTTTTGTCCTGCCCACTTTATCCTCCAGGCCAATCTGTAGGGGCTCTCTTTGTCTGTTATGGGCAGTGTTTGGTCCCTGACCTGTATGTGGTGCATTTTAACCAGGCGTTCCCTGGTCTTCTTATGAAACAAGACCTGTCACCACTATTGCCAAAACTGAGGCTCTGCAAAACTCCCCAGTTGGGAGATGTGATGTGAGCATGTGTTGGGCCCATCTGCTGGGGCAGGCAGCCTGCTATACTGGGATTGAGGCAAGAGAGACTGGGAAGGGCAGTTCCACTGAAGTGTGGGGGGTGTGAGGCTTGGTATAAGCAAGTTAAGCAGCCAGTTTAGGTGCTACACTGGTTCCTGCAGGTGACCCTATGCTGATACTGAAGGATAGGGGAGGGAAATGGTGTTGACTAGTTTCTTTTTTCTAGAGGGGTCTCTCTGTGGACACTGTCTCTCTGGAACATGCCCTGAGATGAGTGAATAACCTCCCCTGGTATGTGCCCCGGTGCTCTTCAGATTGCTGTTTCCATGCTATATGTCCATGGGTTGTTTGTCTGTCTTCTCTCCAAGAGCAACACAGTGCCCTCTGGGCTCTATCCCAGCCAAGTCTGCTAACCTTCAAAACTCTGGACTTTAAGGCCCATTGGTTGCCAGAAGTCATATAGTTCAGGCCCTCTCACTTTCCAACCCAATTCCTTTTCACCATATGCTCCCCTGTGTGCCAGCCTGTCTCTCACTCTTCTCTGGGACAATGAATGGCTCCCTCCCCACCACAGTGGCTGTGAGCCACTTCTCCTCTAAACCACATCTCCAAACCTCCTTCCTTCTCCAATATGGCTTCTTCTCTGTCTTTAGTTGTGAGTTTGTTCTGCCAGTCTTCTGGTCAATTTGGGGGTATTTAGGATGATTTGGTAGTTATCTAGTTGTGCTACTGGGGTTAGGCCAGCCTAGGGTTCTCCGGTTCCACTGCCATCAGGCTGACAAAGTCAACTAAACAACTAACTTTTAAAAGGTTCTCAAAACAGGAGATAAAGATGTTAGGGTCTGTGTTCAATAGGTCATCAGCAAGAGAAACCCTACAATTTGTAGTAAAGGATACATGTATATGTACATATGCCAACCAGCTCAGCAAAGAGCAGCTGATAGTAAGATAAGCAGTAAGATCAGAGGGTAGTATATGGAGCTTCCAGACAGATGAATTACTTTATTTATAACCATAAAGGATTTTGTAAGCATGTATGTGCCAGAAAGGACAGATATTCTAATGCTGTTGAGCTAGGCTATAAAATAACATATTATGTTGAGATAACATTTTTATGATTAACCACACATTTGATACAACTGTTTCAGTGAAGTGAGATGAGGCCAGGTTCATAATTCCTTATTACCAATTCCAAAATCCCAAATGTTACGGAAACCAAAACTCTTTTTACTAACTTTGGCATCAAAAACTCATTTGGTTAACTAACATCAGGTCATCCCATGTTCAGATGTTCCATATCAGAAATAGTATGCTTGGTTAGAGGATGCTGCCCCCGGTCCTTCCTGGGATACTATGTAATACAGCCACCATATTATTGCTCCGGTATCTGCAAAACATCTAATTATTACATACATATGGCCTCAAAAGTTTAATATAAGAACTTGCAGACCTGTATTATCATCTCTACTTTAAGACTGGCAAGTACCTCAGTCTCAAACTAATTTTTATTTTGCTTTGTGTATAATACTAATTTTAGCTAAGTATACTCAAACATCAGAGAATTCTGCTAAGCAGAGAATTCATATGACAATATTTTTCAAAACTCCTTTTGTAGCTGGAAAGGAACTCAGTAAATGTCAATAAAACTAGGTGAAATTAGTTCAAAGAGGAATTAAATCATGTATAGAGTTCCTAAGGTTACATCTTAATGACTGTAACATGACTGCTAAAGAAAATGTTTTTATCAAATTGTGTCGTTAAAACCATTGAGTTGTGATGTAAGAAGAAGACATCGGCCAAGTCATCTGAGTAGTGTTCATAAAGACATCCCAGCCTATTTGCCTATATTTTCATCTCTGCCTTGATGTGTGCCCTGGGACTGGCCAAAGACCCCGGACCTATCCTCTCTTGGATAACTGCCTAGAGATCAGGCTTGAGAGAAAAAGAGAAAAGTTATATCCTGAAAACAGCAACATAAAAAGATCAAAAAGCCCCACAAAATTCCTCTTTTTGAGGAAGATTTTTTAAAAAGAGTTATGAGACCTCTGGGCGGGGCTTAGGTGGTTTCAAGGTTTGTGTAGCTCTGAATCATTTTGGATTGTCACATGGAAGTGGGGAAGGGGTAGGCTCCTGGTCGTTTGCTGAAAGTCATCTGCTTCAGATCAAATTATTGGCTTGAAACTTAGAAGTGAGGAACTAATCCCAAAAAGTACCAAAACTGAAAGAAGAGGTGCATGTGCATTGGCGGGAGTTGGGGGCGGTGGGGGGGGGGGGAGTCGGGAGGGAGGGAAGGAGGGAAGGGCCAAGGAAAAGATGGAGAAAGCATTACATCCTGACTTTCCAGAGTTTCTCTGGTTCTTTTAAAGCTAGAGATGAAGCCTGCCAGGAACGCTTCTTGCTACTCTACTTCCCAGTAACTGACCTGCCTGAGACAGCCAACAGCAATGTTTTCTCTGTCTGGAATATCATCCCTCCTCTTTGTTGCTTAACTCCACTCACCCTTCATGTCTCAGCCTAACAGTCTCCTCCAGTAGGTAGCCACCTTTAGTGCACCCTCCTTGTCCCTGCACCATCCTAGGTTCTTCTATATACACCCACAACTCCTTGCATCCCCATCACAGCACTTACTTTATTTTGCTATAATTGCCTTTTTCCCTTCCATCCCTGTTAGATATCATCTCCTTGAGGTTAGAGGCTGTATTCCCAGCACCTACTACAATGTCCAGTCCACAATATGTGTTTCATAAATACTTGTTAAATAAATGAATGAACCAATTAATAAATCGGTTCCTACCTGCTGGGGTGCATGGTACATCTAAGAAAGCCCCAAACAGGCAAAAGTGAACCCAGTTGAGTTCTTCAGAAACTGATAAGACAGATTGGACTATAGGTACATTGGCCTCAAATGATACTTAGGACTTAAAAAACAGAGTGCTTCTCCTGCTGTGAATGAGAACAAAACACACAGAAGCAGCAGGAATATGCCTGCTTGGTTGAAGCAGGCATATTTTTTTTTAATTTTTATTTATTTAAGAGAGAGAGAGAGAGAGAGAGGCAGAGACATAGGCAGAGGGAGAAGCAGGCTCCATGCACCGGGAGCCTGATGTGGGATTCGATCCCGGGTCTCCAGGATCGCGCCCTGGGCCAAAGGCAAGCGCCAAACCACTGCGCCACCCAGGGATCCCTGAAGCAGGCATATTGATGAAGAACCTAGGTTATCTCCAAAAGAGGGACTGCATGAGGAAGTAAAAGGAGAAAATGCTAATGTGAAAGTAAAGACCAGTCACAGAGCAGGGTAGTGACCACGCCATGGTGTTTGAAGTGTATCCTGTGGTCATTACAGAGCCAAGAAGTATTTTTGGCCTGGGAATAAAATGTGCAGATGAGCAGTAGGGGAACTGATGGGAGAAATGAGGGCCAGTTAGGAGATGGTAACAAAGACATGAAAGTCTAGACAAAAAAGTGAGGATGAAAATGAAAAGATAGGAAATATTAAGAAGTGTCCAGACTACATGAGTAGTTGGATAGGTCTAAGAAGAAGAGCAAGGCCTTATTAAGAAGTTAGTTTGAAGAAAGATTATAATGAATAACAATGGTTATACTCATCATTTGCTGAGTGTGTGCCACATGCCAAGAGCCTTATATTTAATTTAATCTTCATAATTCTCTTTTCTTACTCTCTTGAGTATTATTTCTGTGTTTTACATATTAATACAATTTTAAAGCATTTTTGAAAGGTTGTTGCAATCACATTGGCTAGTGGTTCTCAAACCACAGACTCCTCACCTCATAGAGGCAAGGGAGAGCGCTCCAAGATCTCTTCCCTGACCTTCGAATAGAGCAGCTCCCCTTCCTCTGCCTTATATAATAATTCTCTATGGTTCACTTTTTAAAACATTCTCTTAAAAAATGTTGAGAACTACAGAACTAGGTGCTAGTAGTTAAGAACACATAGATGGGTATAACGGGGTAGGACATCTCACCTACATCAACAGAATTTGGTATTGGTGTAAAAAGAATAAAAGAGTTGAGGATGGTCTTAGGTCTCGTACTTAGACTCTCCGAATTGGGTAGGGAGGAACTTTACTGAGAGCAGGATACAAGAGGAGGAAAACATTTAGGGAAGAAAACTGCTTTAGTTTGAAATGGGTTGAGTTTAAGATGCCTCTAGGACAACTCCATGAAGATAAGTAGTTGTAAATAAAAGTCTGGGCCAGCTTATGGATGTTGGTGAAGTCACTCTAGTGGATAAGATCACCAAGGAAAAGAGGGCAGGAGAAAAAGAGAAAAAGGGTCAATGGCAGAGCTCTAAGGAAAACTAACATTTCATTTATTTGTCCAACAAATATTTGTTACCTATAATGACACTGTAAATAGAAAGAAAGAAAAGACAATGAAGGAAGAGAGAAGAATAATAAAACTTTAAAAGTGAGTTCAAAATAAATAGCACTTGACGGGATGAGCACTGGGTGTTATTCTATATGTTGACAAATTGAACACCAATAAAAAATAAATTTATTAAGAAAAAAATAAATAAATAAGAAGTTAAAACATTAAACAAATAATAATAAAAATAAATGAATAAATAATAAATTAATTAATAAATAAAAGTGAGTTCAGTCACAAAGAGGAGAAGAAGGAATTTCAAGGATGGGGTAGTTAGCAGCGTCAAAGATGGCAGAGTTTAAATAGGATAAGATCAGGGAAAGGGAGGTATGAAATACGACAATTTGAAGGTCACAGGTGACCTCTGAGAAACTACAGCTTCTCCATCCAACAATTATTTTCTGAGCATTTCTAAAGTATCAGACACAGGGCCAGCCTCTGGCGTTAAATGGTAAAAGCAAGACAAGCGTCCGCCTTTATGGAGTTTGTAGCTTGGTGAGGGACTGGACACTCCCCAAATAATCATATGAACCAAATATAAAATGGCAATTATGATAAGGGGCTAAGAAAAAGACACATGCTAACCCATGGGAGTCTAGAAGTATTAGACTTGGCAGTAGAAGAATTAGACCTTGTCAGGGAAGGTTTCCCTACAGAAATGATGCTCGAATGAAAATGACGAGTGGAACTTAAGCCAAGAAAAAAGAGCTCAGGCAGGGCCTTGCAGTAGAAGAAAGCCCAGGACGTGTTTGAGGGACTGAAAAGTCCAACATGTGTAGAGCAAAGAGAGGAGGAATGAGTACAAGGCAAGAATGGGGAGGCAGGCAGGAGCCAGACTGTGTAGGGCTTCGGAGGTCACATCGAAGAGTTCTTCCTTAGGACATCTTAAGAGTAATAAGTGGCCCTTCGAGTGTTAAGTGTTTGGAGCTGGGGAGGCAGGCAAGGAGACACCATCGGATTCGCATTCTGGGAAGATGGATCCAGTTGGACTGACTGAAGGCCTAAGGGATGCAGGATATCTGAACAAGTTCCTAGTGACATGGGAAGATCAGCAGGAATAAGGGCAGGGGAGTGAGGATAAGTTAAAAAGGATGCTTCTTCCTGAGAGTTGGATGGATAGAGGTAAAAATGTGGGGGTATGGACACATTTAGAAAAAAAAAAGATGTTTGAAAAGTTGAAATCTTTATTCATCTGCTAAGAATGAAGAAAGCATGGATAGAAGGTGGGGGTACAGTACTGCTCCAGAGAAGGCTGCAGTCAATATTTATTGGATGTTAATGAATGCAAAAGTTTGGAACAGCTGCCATGACAAACTCGAACAGGATCCAGCTCGTCATAACTCTAAGAATTGCTTAGCAACCAAAGGCCCCACTTTGCTAATTTTACTTAGTGTGCACCATCAATGCCTATAAGGAAAAATGTACAGGCTCCAAAATATTATAAACTTGGAAACACTGTGGACACCTGCACTAGGAAAATCTGAATTGTGGCATCATATTGCTTTAAAAAATGCTCAAAATTAGAGGGGGAATGTCTTCAGCGCGCTTGATTACCACTCCTCAAGGGTAACACAGGTCATCCTGGGATTAGTCATAGGTGGTTTGAATACTTTGGAAGTGATTTTTGCTGCTGGCATTTTCTAAAGAAGTATAAATTATGACTAAATTTCTCCTGTTTATATGCATTGCCATTTCTTCCCACAGCTTTCATCAACAAATAGCAATCAGAGCAATATGGCTAAGAAGTAATAGCTGTGTCTTATTTCTAACACTGTGCCAAGCGAGGCTGCCAACTGCTGCCTATTATCTCTTCTCTCCCCCGGGTCACAGAGGGTAAGAGGTAAGGCACCACGGCTGCTACCGTGGAGACCCAATGCCGCGATCACAGAACAGAGTGCAGCTCTGATCACTGATGAGCACAGCGCATTTTGTTTCACTCCTTTGAAGCACTTCAGAGAGAGAACGGCATTGTCAGGCTCTCCTAGACAGGGAACGTCGTTCCATTGAGGTATTGGGAAGAAAATCCTGATCCACTGAGGGATGGGAAGAACATATTAGAACCGGATTTTCAATTCATTTTCATTTTTAAAGGACAAAGAATTAAGCTTTACTGGAATTGCTTTTATTATATGAACCAGCACTAACATCTTACTCAGTCTGAACATCAAATTCCATGCGCTGCCCCAAGGGGAGAGTGGAAATTCCATGACATAACAGAGGTTGGTTGTCGTTTTGTCTAATTAAGTAGATTTGTGAGCAACCTCAGAAGACGCAATTTTGGTGAGATGTCAGTTCTCTCCTAACTGACCTCTAGATTCACTGCAATTCCAATCAAAAATCCATTTTTTTGTCATAGCTTGAAAGCACATTTTTCTGCAGAGATTGAGAATTGAATTCTAAAATTCATACGGAAAATGAAAAGGATTTAGAATGACTAAAGCAACTTTGAAAAAGAAGAACATTAGAGGACTTAGCATTCCTTGATTTCAAGACTTATTATAAAGACATATTATATTTATATTATACTTATTGGCATAGAGATAGATAAATCACTGGAATAGAGGAGAGAGTCTAGAAATAGATCTACAAATACACAAACAATTGATTTTTGACAAAACCGCAAAGCAAGACGGTCGAGTAATGATAAACTTTTCCACAAATGGTGCTGGGAAAATTGGCCATCCACATGCAAAAATATCCATACTTTGTATCATATACAAAAATTAACTAAAAATGAAACATAGTCTTACCTAAATGTAAAACCTAAAGCTATAAAATGTCTATTAAAAAAACACTGGAGGGATCCCTGGGTGGTGCAGCGGTTTGGCGCCTGCCTTTGGCCCAGGGCGCGATCCTGGAGACCCGGGATCGAATCCCACGTCGGGCTCCCGGTGCTTGGAGCCTGCTTCTCCCTCTGCCTGTGTCTCTGCCTCTGTGTGTGTGTGTGTGTGTGTGTGTGTGTGTGTGTGTGTGTGTGACTATCATAAATAAATTAAAAAATTAAAAAAAACAACAACACAGGAGGGCTGCCTGGGAGGTTCAGTGAGTTAGTGTTTGCCTTCGGCTCAGGTCATGATCTCAGGGTCCTAGAATCAAGCCCCACGTCAGGAGTTGGCTTCTCCCTCACCCTCTGCGGTCCCACCTCCACTCCTGCTCTCTCTCTCAAATAAATAAAATCTTTAAAAAAATTTGGGAGAAAATCTCTGTGACACTGAGTTAGGCAATAATGTCTTAGATATAACATCAAATGCACAATACATGCAAAAAATTAATAAACTAGAACTCATCAAAACCAAAAACTTCTGCTCTTCAAAAGCCTTGCTAAGAGAATGAAAAGACCACACACTGGGAACAAATAGTTGGAAATCACACATCTGACAAAGGACACATAAAAAGCTCAGTAATAAGAAAACAAAAACCACAATTTAAAAATGCCCAAAGATTCGAACAAAAATTTCACCAAAGAAGATGCACAGCTGACAAACAAACACATGTAAATATTCTCAATATCATTAGTGTTTGGCAAAATACAAATTAAAATCACAGCAAGGTGCCACACCACAACTATGAAAATGGCTAAAGTTTAAAAGACTAATATCCAGGGACGGCAAGGAATTGGAGCTACTAGAACTCTCGGATACTGTTAATATAAATGCAAAATGGTGCACTAACTTCAGAAAACAATTTGGCAATTTCTGAAAAGTTAAGTATACGCCTACCATATAATCCAACAATTCTACTCACAGATATTTGCCCAGGAGAAAAAAAATGCTCACACAAAGACTTGTACACAAATACACAAACGTTCATAGTTGGGTTTTCTTGGTAATAGCCCCAAACTGGAAAACAGCCCAAATGTCGTCCATCAACAAGTGAATAGATACTGTGTGTCTCATGAGTAAATAAAGTAAAATCTTTTAAAAAGGGGGGGGTGGGACGGTGGTGCCTCAGTGGCCCAGTGCCTGAGCATCTGCCTTCAGCTCAGGTCATGATCCTGGGGTCCCGGGATCGAGTAACTCCATATGGAGCCTGCTTCTCCCTCGGCCTGGGTCTCTGCCTCTTTCTCTGTGTCTCTCATGAATAAATAAATAAAATTTTATAAAAATAATAAGTGAATGGATGAACAAATTGTAGTATAACCATACAATGGAATACTACTCAGCAACAAACAAGAATGGACTATTTATACATCGATGACATCAATGAGTCTCAAAACAATTATTCCACATGAAAGAAAGTAGACCTAAAAAATAGTACATATTGGGGCAATAGGGTGGCTCAGCCGATTAAGTATCTGCTCTTGATTTTGGCTCAGTCATGATCCTGAGATCTCACCGTGAGGTTGTGAGATCAAGCCCTGCGTCGGGCTCCGTGCTGGGTGTGGAGCCTGCTTGGGAGTCCCCCTCCCTCTGCCACTTTCCCCCACTCGTGTGCTCTCTCTCTCTCACATACTATGCAGTTTATTGTATATTAATCACACCTCAATAAAGCCGCTAAAAGAAATTATGTCCTGTTCAATTCAGCAAAATATCATGAACGCTCACCCTCCATAGCACTGAGGTAGGTAAGAGGGGTCCTCTAGTAATCGTTCAGGACTCCAAGTGCATCTGCAAAATAAAGCTGATGCTCACCTCGCTGAGGAATGATGAAAATTATTAACTAGTGTTGACTGGACCCACCGCAAGTGTTCATTGTCATGCACGCTTTTATTTTCAATTATGAAACATGACAGTTCTTTCAGGTCATTGTATTTAAGCATATCCGTGTTGGCTGAATTCATCCCTGAATCCTTTCACTTCTGCAAACTACTTGATTTGTGTTATCAGTTAACTCTGTGTGTGGCTCAAGGTTTTCAGGCTGTACTGATGCACTGGCAAAGACAATATCTTGAATGTAAGTAATAGGCTTATTTTAATCTGTAAACTGAAAATTGGTAAGTATGGTGAGTTTCATGAATACAAGGTTATTGTTGGATTCCTTCAATGATCAATTCATCAAATCCACCTGAATGTGCCTGAAAAATTTCCTCAAGAGAGAACTTAGCGGGCAGCCCAGGTAGCTCAGTGGTTTAGCACCGCCTTCAGCCCAGGGCGTGATCCTGGAGACCCGGGATCGAGTCCCACGTCGGGCTCCCTGCATGGAGCCTGCTTCTCCCCCTGCCTGTGTCTCTGCCTCTTTCTCTCTCTCTCTCTGTCTCTCATGGATAAATAAACAAAATCTTTAAAAGAGAGAGAGAGAGAGAGAGAACTTAGCTGCTTGTATATCGACACGAAGAGCCTTTCTCCTTGGACCTTGACATTCACTGGCTAAATGTGCTAAATAAGCAGCACATCAGGGGCAGCTGGGTGGCTCAGTCTGTTAAGCATCGGACTCTGGATTTCTGGTTAGGTCATGACCTCAGGGTCCCGAGATCAAGCCCTGTGCCTCAGCGTGGAGCCTGATTAAGATTCTTTCTCTGCCTCCCCTCTCTCCTTCCCCCCCACCCAACCCACTTGTGCATGCTCGCTCGCTCATTCTCTCTCTCTCTCTCTCAAAAAAAAAAAAAAAAGTACATCAAAGAAACCTGTACTCTGGTATCACATGAGACTGAGTTCTAATCCCACCTCTGGCACTAACCTGCAGTGAGATCTTGACACGTTACTCAACCACTTCAATCTGTTTCTCTCTTTGTAAAAAGGAAGTGAGATGCTTGCCCTTGGCCTATGAGCACGTATCATTCCGAAGATGACACAACTATCTGATCTTCAATATTTAGCTTTAAACTTTCACTGCAGGGTTATTCAGGCACTACACTTGGGTAAAGAGAGGAAACCAACCCTACTATGGTCTTGCACTTGACCCTCTTCTAGGGTCCAGGCCCAAGATAGGTTTATTATTTTAACACATTTACCAAGTTATCCAGACATCTTTCCCAACCTTTGCAACATGGAGATTTGTTTGGCTGTAGTTTATGAAGATTAACAAAATATGGCAACACATTAAGACATGAGTTACCTAGTCACAACCTCATTCATTCTACAGTCATTAGTTGAGCACCGTGTGTCAGGGAGACTGCAGTAAACAAATCTCAGTTTCCATTTGTTATGGATGGAATTGTACCCGCCCCCCCTCCCAAATCCCAAACTTCCAACGTGACTGGAATTGGAGAATAGCCTTTAAAAGAGATAAATAGGGGATCCCTGGGTGGCGCAGCGGTTTGGCGCCTGCCTTTGGCCCAGGGCGCGATCCTGGAGACCCGGGATCGAATCCCACATCGGGCTCCCGGTGCATGGAGCCTGCTTCTCCCTCTGCCATGTCTCTGCCTCTCTCTCTCTCTCTGTGACTATCATAAATAAATAAAATAAATGTTTAAAAAAAAAATAAATAAATAAATAAATAAAAGAGATAAATAAGGATGCACCTGGATGGCTCAGTCAGTTAAACGTCTGCCTTCGACTCCGGTCATGATCTTGGGGTCCTGGGATGGAACCCCACATCGGGCTCTCTGCTCAGTGGGGAGCCTGTCTCTCCCTCTGCCTCCACCTGCTGCTCTCTCTACTTGCACTCTCTCTCTCTCTTTCTTTCTCTTTGTCAAATAAATAAAATCTTTTAATTAAATAAATAAAGAGATAAATCAGTATCAATGAGGCCATATGGATGGGCCCCTACTGACTCGTGTCCTTATAAGGAGAGGAAGAGACACCAGGAGTCACACACTTAGAGAAAGGCCATGTGAGGAACGGGAAGAAGGACGCCACCTGCAAGCCAAGGAGAGCGGCCCCAGGAGAAACCACACCCACTAACATCTTAATCTTGGACCTCCAGGCTCTAGAATTATGAGAAAATACAGTCTGGAGTCCAGAGCAGACAGTCCGAGGAGAGTGGGGGCTTCCCTGCCAGAGGTGTGAGCAAATAAGAGTGCTCCTGACTCTAAACTGGTGATTCCCACATTGTCATCTTCAATTCAATCCCCATTTCTGAAAAAGTGCTGGTAACATGTCTGTAATCACCCACGGACCGTCTTCATCTGGATGGGCCAAACTCGGGCAGCCCGGGTGCTCAGCGGTGCAGCGCCACCTTGAGCCCAGGGCCTGATTCTGGAGACCCGGGATCGAGTCCCACGTCAGGCTCCCTGCATGGGGCCTGCTTCTCCCTCTGCCTGTGTCTCTGCCTCTCTCTCTCTCTCTGTCTCTCTGTCTCTCATGAGTAAATAAATAAAATCTTTAAAAAATTAAAAAAAAAAATAGATGGCCCAAACTCATCGCTCACTAATCTAACTCACCAGAACCTCCAGCAATAACATTTTGAGTGTCCCTATGTGTCAGGAATCACCCCATTAAATTTAGTTATCCATTTAATTCCAAGTATGGGATTCTTTATTTTAAATTTCCTATCCGTTGGCCTTTCACAATGAGACCTCATCCAAAAAGCGTTTTCCCATTTTATCCATATTATTTTTATTGCTGAAATGTCCTGTCTTTAATAAACAAGATAAATGCTGCTATTTCTGAAGTTGTTTTATACATAAAAACATGTTTTAGGCACTTGACACAGCCCTTCCCCATCCTATGAATATGTGCTCACAGAAATCTTGAAATGAAGATGATTCAGAGGTTTACTTTCATTTTAAAGATTAATATTAAATGTGTTAAACGTATTAAAGTCATCAACCAATAAACACATGGACCGATGATGGATATGTGTCGCAAACCAAGGATCCCAACTGATCCGGTTCTGAGCACCTGATGCCCATTTGATAAAGAATGCACATTCCCTAAACTTTTAAGTTCAACTTATAAATATTATATTTGTAACTCTAGCAAATTTTAACAATGACTTTTTTTTTTTTTTTTAGAGAAAGAGGGAGCAAGCGTGGGAGTGGGAGGGGAGGGACAGAGGGAAAGGGAGAGAGAATCTTAAGCAGGCTCCATGCTGAGGCCCCGACTCAGGGCTTGGTCTCACGACCCTGAGATCATGGCTGGAGGCGAAATCAAGTCAGAAGCTTGACCCACTGAGCCACTCAGGGACCTCCTTAACAATAATTTTTAAGAACTTTTGGAAATTATTGGTTCTTTTTTTTTAATAAATTTATTTTTTATTGGTGTTCAATCTGTCAACATACAGAATAACACCCAGTGCTCGTCCCGGAAACTATCGGTTCTAATGTTCAAATATTTACGACTAAATTTATAAATTTAATATATTCCATCTATTTTTTAAAGTATTTCAGCTATATTTAACCAACACATTTTCCCATGAACTTTAAGTAATTCTATATATCTGACAAATTTATGAATGTGGTGAAACTTAAGTTCTCTTAAATATAAACTAATAAAATTTCAAGTAAAGAAATGACAGCTCAAAAATCAACTATTCAAAAATGTAAAATCTGTGTCATGGTTCACCTTTTTTTTTTAACATATTAACTTCCAATTGCTGCAGCACCATTTGTTGAAAAGGTAAGGACTATCCTTTAGCCTCTGAATCGCCTTTCCTTCCTTGCCACGGGTCAGTCGACTGTATCTGCGGAGATCTACGTCTGCGTTCTGTCTCCGGTCTCCATCCTGCTCCACACCTGCCCTTCTACACAGAACGATGCGTTTCCACGAGTGCTCGATGAGGGGCTGATTCTCGGCAAAGAGCCAGCCCTGCAGATGACCTACCACCAAGGGTATGATGCCCTGGCACTCGAAGAGGCAAACCAGCTCCCAGCTGTGCTCTTCTGCCCCCTTCAAAGGGCGAAGATGAAGGAGGAGGCAGAGAGGGCTGGAAAGAGGTCGGCCCTGCTTCTTGGCTGTGTGCTTTGAGCCGCCTGCAGGACCTCGGCCTGTTAGCGCTTGCAGCTGAAGGTGTGTGTGTCCTTTCGGCACAATCAGAGGCTCCTACGGGGCTGTACAGCGGAAGCTCAGACGCCTCGGCAGCTTAGCAGAGCATCACCCCGGGCCTGCAAATGCACCTAACAGTCACGGCAGCCAGCGTGACCGAAGGGGGCAAATGCCAGCAGCACAGAGCTCAACCACAGACTCATTCTCCATTGAGCCAAAACTGGTGTCTTCCTCCCTCAGACCCCGTAGGACCGCATATCTGCCAACCGTTTTATCATTTTGGATGAAAAGTTCAGGCTACTTTATCCTGATCCCGAACAATTCTCCACAAGCCGAATGGCTCCACGTACTAGCAGTTACTCAAATGCACAAGGAAGAGAACTAGTGTTTGTCAAGAACCTATATGTGCCAGGTATTACGGGAATTATTCCAGTTAATACTCCTGACGACCCCGTGAAACAGATATTATGATCCCCCTTCCACCTGGCGTTGAAAACTAAAGCTTAAGAGTTTGGATACTTTACCCGAGACCATGAGGCAGGAAACGGCAGGGCCCGAGACGCGAACTTCCCATGCCCTTGTCCTAAGTTCAGCACTGCCCAATAGAAACAGAACGTGAGCCGCAAATGGGAGCCACATACCTAATTGCACGTTTTCTCGTAGCCACATTTAAGAAGAGGATGAAACAGATGAAATGAATTTTAATAACGTATTTTATTTATCCCAATATACGCAGGGTATAATTTTAGCATGTCAATCAACATAAAAAATTATTAATGAGATAGTTTGCGTTCCCTTTTTCATACTAAGGCTCCGAAATCCAATGTGCGTATCTCAATTCAGACGAGCCACATGTCAAGTGTTCAATAGCCCTACCCTCAGGGTCACCCTAGCAGACTATTGTTCATCCCTGGATTAGAACCAGCTGTACTACACCTGTGACAAACCCGAAAAGAAAAATGTTACAGATTAAAAGTCAAGTTGCTAGAAAACCATACATTTTCTGGTCAAAAGACAAATGAGAGGAAGTAATTCATCAGCTGCATTCCTCTGCACAACAGTCATAAATGCACCAACTGCTCTGGGCTATTTACCTCAGTGGGACTGGAAACAAATGATCTAAAGCTCATAAATCCACACGTTTCGAAAGTGTAGACTGCCAGGGAGGGTAGTAAACCCAAACGAGTCCTATCTGAATTCTTCTAGGCAGTCCTTTTTTAATTGATTTTAGAGGAATCCCCCACAAATTACGCAGTCCCCTGTGAATTTTATCCATCCACCCCCACCCCCCACCACCACCACCATCTACTCTCACAAAACTCCCTCAAGGGGCTAAGTTTGGGTTAAGTAATTTCCTTTATTTATTTTCCATTTCCGTCTTGTCGTACGTGTATTTTTATTCATCCCGCTTTCGCCTCTTCCCTTCCTCTTTTCTAGTTGGTTTCCCAGATTCTCAAACTTGCACTAGGCTTCTAGTTGTGTTTTGCGTTTTAACATTAACCGTATTATTTTGTTGCTGCTTTTCATCTGCCAAGCGGATCATGTTCCCTCCTGCCTGAGGGAAGAAGGGAAACCTTCCAGCACCATCATCGGGGCCGCTCCAGCCCCTGCCTAGTAGGGGCAAGGGCAGAGGGAGGATGGAGACCTGGCCCCACACAACTCCTGGTGGGAGGAGTGGAGCGGGGTGGGATGCATCTGGCTGCCAGTGCGCGTTTCCAGTGAAACGAAAGAAATCTCAACGTTGTAAAACTCATTTACTTCGATTGTTCTGGACTATGTTTCCAAAATGGAAATAGCTTAACATTTTTAGACTTCAGAATAACTTGTTTTAAAAAAAAAATGAAAAGAGAAAAGGAAAAAGCACCTGAGATTCCACTCGCAGAGAGAATCACTGTTAGTATCTTCACTTTTAAAGATCTTCTGTTTTTCACTCACAGGCTAGTGAGCCACCCCTCACCTCACCCCTGCCCCAGGGTGAGAAGGGGAGGAAAGAAACGGTTCTGATTGAGTTCGGAGATAAGGGAACTCACATTTAGGCCTGCAATGAGCGCAAAAGTTAGACAAGCTATCCCTCGCCCAAGCTTCTGGCGATCTTTGTTTGAATACGTGTCCTTTTTAATACAGCTGTGGGATAATAATGTCCATCATCTACTCCATACTAATATGTGCCAAGCCAGGCACTTGCCGTCTGTTCCCCCATTTGAATCCTCGTCCCAACTCCATGAGTTACGGAGGGCTTGTTCCATTACACAATGGGGAAACTGAGGCTCAGAGAGGTCACGTCTAGCTACTAAGTGATAGAATTAGGACCTGAACATAGGCCTGATTCCAAAGGCTGAGTTCTCTCCACTAACCCAGAGTGCACAGCTGCAGGCATCGGAAAACTGGGCTTCTACCGTTATCAGTTTTAGAACCGAAAAAACTTAAAGTCAGACGTGAAGTAATACGCTTCTGGCAAGACCCCCGTCCGCTCCCCCGTACACGCTGTCGGGCCCCAAGGACGGCAGAAGCACTGGCTCCCCACAGCGACCCCACTCTCCAGCCCACTCTGGGAAGGAAGCACAGGCCCCCTCGTCGACCGCCACCTCTTTCGAGGCCCTGAGTTCAGGTCACAAGGCAACCACCCCCATTATCTACGGAATCCAGAGCAGCCCCTAAAACACCAGCTAGTGGGAGGAACGTTTTGGTTCTGATCAACAACGACCTTTCACCATTTAGGGCCATGTGGCTTGGGCTGTTTTCCGGCACAAAGTTGAGGTTGGAGTGCAGTAGGACACGCTCGCTTGCCATCCACGATCTCTGCACCCACGTGCCCTGACACCTGCTTGGATTCACAAGTACTCAAGAGCTTTAGAGCAAAGTTAGCTCATAATACAAAGAAGAGATGCAAAGAACTCTTGGCAACGGGCTAACCTGATGAAGGCAAGGTCCTCGCCAGCCCCCTGGAAACCCGCTGACGAACAGGTGACCCCTGTGCTCTGGGCTCTCCCCAGGCCACTGCTCCCCGACGTCGTCATTTGGTGGCATTCAGAGAAAACGGTGACACCCATGTGGCACAATGGGGTAAACTGGGGGAGGGCTGGGGGAATCATTACGGCCTCCTCATGTTATATACTTACGACTGAAAAATAAAGTAAAAGTAGCAGGGAAGATACTAAGTGTTGAAATCTCTAAAGCTTCCAAATAAGATCTTTTCAGATTTTTTAATGAGAAATCTAAGATTACTCCTTTGAACATAACTTTTTCTTATATGGTTTCATGTAAAAATTGGCTACATGTACTCTCTGACGCAGCCTTTTTAAATCATGATCTCTGTATGGTTCATGATCACCACCATCAATGAGAAACTTGCAGGTAATTTAAAAATTTTAAACATTTTTATATAATCGTTCAAAAATTTACAACCACTAAAGCTACATTTAGCAAATTTTTTAAAAGATTTTATTTATATATTCAGGAGAGACACAGAGAGAGAGAGAGGCAGAGACCCAGGCGGAGAGAGAAGCAGGCTCCATGCAAGGAGCCCAACATGGGACTCGATCCCGGGTCTCCAGGTTCACACCCTGAGCCAAAGGCAGACGCTCAACCACTGAGCCACCCAGGAGTCCCTGTATTTAGCAAATCTACCCTCTTCCTCTTATTTTAAATTGCAATGTCTGTGGACAACATAAATATGTTTCAAAACCAACAAGATTTCTCATGATGAGAATTTCAAAATAATGATGAAATTCTAATTTACAGAATGCACACACGTTGTTGCTGTAGTTCTGGAGACAACTTGAATGCCACCAAAAGGGCCTCTCAATAGCACGTGAACAGATCTGCCAATAACTGAGGGCAGAGGTTTGGGGTGGCCACCTGGAGCTGCGCGTTTTTCCGCCAAAGAAGCTATTCCCGATGAATATTCCGTGCCGTGAATCCAATCACAGCACACTTGTCCGGAAGTTCTGCTCTAGATAAAGGTCACAAACCTGCACGGACCTCTTTCCAATGGTTTTCGCTCACTACACACATTCTGGTTCCTACAATCAAAACAACCTTTCTCTAGTTGCCTATCTGGAATCACCCCTTAACCTTCCTGTATCGGGATGCCTCTGTTTCTCGGAGTTCTCCCTAGAGTGCATACTTTAACTCTTCTTCATACCACACTAGAGTCACCAAGGGACCTCAAAATGCAACTCCCCTAATGGATTTCAAATCTCCAATTTAAAATATTCTGACTTTGATGCAATTTTTAAAGGGCCTTTATACTTTACTTTTAAATAGACGTTTATAGTCCTATGGGGAGGTTACTGTACATCACCTTCAGATCCTTAGGTTGATCCTTTAAAGAGACAATGAATGTTCTTTTTCCCATTTTACACGGTAAGCCTACATGGAGAGACTTGAGTAACTGGCTCCTAACGTTTCCACTAGTAAACAGTGAGCATACATCTCCTAACTCATAAGCCAGTGCTCTGCTTTGTCTCATCTCTTACCCACCTGAAGTGATGCCCTATAGGTTCCCAACTAAAAAGCAGAAAGTAGTAGTACAAAGCGAGGCGGCTGCCTTTGTGTCTTCAGGATCTGAAGTCCTTCGCTCATTTATTGTGGCCCAAAGTGGACAGACTTCAAGGGTGCCCAGGACCATCCGAGAGAGATCTGGATCCAGGGCAGGATAGAAAAATCACCCCTTCTCCTCCTTAGCTCCTTTTCTGCCCCTACTTCCCCGCCCGTCAGCCTTATCACCACCCTGCATTCCCCTTGTTCAGTGTAAGTGTGAAACCAATTAAAATAAACTTGATTGAAGGCAACTACACAGAGAAAAAGAAACCACAAAAGACAAGGAGGGTATACACTTGGCATAAGCCAGGGCAGTCCTTCTTGGCCTTGAGAAGGTAAAAAGAGAGTAGTTTCTATGCAGATCAGCCAAAGCCTTTAAACACTTGCTGGCAGGGTCATCTCCTTCACCCTAACTTCCTCCAGCATGTGTTACTGATGCATCCCCATCATGGACACTGCTGGGCCCTGGGGATGACTATGCTGCCAACTTTCCCCGTTATGGCCAAAATGGGCCTGCATGCTCAGGAGGTGTTAAATTCTTGGGGGAAAGGGGGAGAGGGGGAACCAGGCACTCTTACGCTTTGGATGGATAATAGAGCTATGCAACCATATGATTCCAGTATAGAATTTCTTATGCATCACTGAAAATATGGCAAAATGTCAGCAAAAAGATTATAGGCCAAAGCTTAGTTCATTCCCAGCTGTTTCTCAGCAGAGATATCCTACTTCTTAGAAAGGATAGCATTGTATAGGCATCCAGTTAGAGTCCATCTCTCTAAATGATTAACTGTCATTGCCTCAAACTCCTCTATAATTTTAGCTTTAGCAACTTTCTTTGGCAACTTCTGCCTCCGTGATTTTTTTGGAGGATGTCCTCCTCCTGTGAGAGAAGAGGAGAAAATACACCCTGCTGGCTAGTATTTTGCCTTCCTCAGCTCAAGTTCTTGCCAAGTTCTCTTTATGCCCTTCATGCCCTAAAGTCCTAGTTGAAGCCCTCAAGAACTTATAAATCAAGATTACTGTCAAGGTTGTTTACACTGCATTACTATTTAAATCCTTCTCTATACAAATAAAAATGGAATTACACCATTATTTTAATTTAGCATTTCCCAGGAAGGTCTGACGGCTGGTACTCTAGGTGAAAACCTAACACTGTAAACCATTTTGTAACCCATTCATGTAACTCAATTGTTCCAACGGTTTTTTTGCCATGGTTTTTCTATTTCGGTGGTATAAGGATGTTTCGTGCTTTCATCGTATGGGTCAGCCGCAAATCTCAGAAATCATTTAGCTATGAACATTAAAAATTATAGTAATAAGAAGGATGATTATTTACAATTAAAATTTCAGGACCAAAAAAAATAAAAAATAAAATAAAATAAAATAAATAAAATAAAATATATAAGATAAATAAAATAAAATAAAATAAAATAAAATAAAATAAAATAAAATAAAATTTCAGGACCAGTAAAGTGCTATCACTTAGACCCAGTGATACATCAAAATGGCCTAAAATAAACCAGCCTTTTGTATATGTTTAATTTAAGTGAGGAGATCATTAACTCAAAAAAAATCAGGCAAAAGTTGTTACATTTTGGCAAGTTTTTGCTTAGCTCTACTTGTGTTATTTTTTTTCTGATTCCAGATTCGAAATACCATACTTCTCGAACACTATTATAACTTCAGTTTAATGAGCGTTCAGTAGAATTCAGCGTAGGCGAACCCTCCTTTCCTGAAGCACCTTTCTCTCTTGGCTTCCTTGATCTCGACTCCCTGGATTTCCTTCAGCCCTCTTAGCTGCTCCTTCTTGGCCTCCTTCACTAGCTCCACCTCCTCCTCCTACCTTCATATTGCTGGTGTTGTGCCTCAGAGCTCAGTTTCAGATTTTCTATCTCTATTTCTTGCACTTGTGTTGGTAAATACATCTACTCCTGAGATTTTAAGGACGATTTCCTACTCAAAAACCAATATTGCATCTTTGGCTTAGATTTCTTTCTCTTAAGTCCTGCACGTGGGTAGAGCTTAAACTTAACATGAAAGATATACAAGGCATTAAAATTCAAGTGTTAAAAGAATAGTCTATAGGGAAGCAACATATTTCTGTTTATCTTTTCCTACAATGTCTCTCCAATAGTTTAAAAAATTTTATTGAGGTATAATTGAAATACAATAAATCACAAAATTTTAAGTATATAATCTGACTAGTTTTGACAAATGTACATACTTGTGAAACAAACACCACAAAGATAACAAATATTTCATCACCCCAAAAGTTTTGCCATGTCCTTTTGCAATCCCTTCCGCCCTCTATCCTCCTTCCAGGGAACCATCCATCAACTTTCTGTCACTATAGATTTAGTTTGCATGTTCTGGAATTCTATATAAATGGATTCATATAGTATACATTCTTTTGTGTCTGGATTCTTTCACTTATCATGATTTTCTTTAGGATTTTATTTATTTTTTTTTAATTTTTATTTGAGAGAGAGAGCATGGGGTTGGTGTACAGAGTAGCAGAGAGAGAGAGAGGGAGAAACAGGCTGCCCATGGAGAAGGCAGCCCAACGTGGGGCTCAATCCCAGGACCCAGAAATCATGATCTGAGCTGAAAGCAGATGCTTAACCAACTGAACTACCCTGCCACCCCTCACTCACCACGATTTGAGAGTCATCCATGCTGTTCCATGTACTCACAATTCATTCCTTGCTATTGATGGGTAATATTCCATTTTATGGATATACAGCAGTTTGTTTATCCTTTTTCCTGTTATGTTCATTTGGGTTGTTTCCAGTTTGAGGCTATTACATATAAAGCTGCTATGATCATTTTCTTTGTATGGACTTATGGTCTTTTATTTCTCTTGGGTAAATATCTAGGAGTGGAATGATTTTGGAGTAAGTGTACTTTAAATCTTTAATAAACTGTTGATTCTGGTCAATACGGTAACATAGGGAGACTCCTGAACTCTCCACCTCGCATGAACACAGTGAATATATTAGCTCTGAAAGAAATCCAGAAACTAGCTGAGTGACTCCTACACACTGGAGGAACAAGTAAAAACCCACATCAACATGAGTAGGAGAGGCTAAGACACAATCTAACCATAAATCCCAACTCTGGCATGGTGACACACAATTGAGAGGAAACACAAAACTCCTAGCTTCCTCTGAGAAATATGGACCTGAAGGGTTTAGACCCCATGTCTAGGGCCCCAAATTTTAAAATTTCCACCTGAAAATGGGCCTCCAAATCATCTAGCTTTTAAAGCCAAAAAGGCTTGCATCCACAAGACCAAAAAAGGTCATAACAAACCTAGAGACAGTTTTTTAAGGGCTCAAGTAGACTCACTATGGCTGTCCCCACAGGTTCCAGTATAGAAGCAGCAGACTAAAATTTGGTGTCTTTTTTGTGAAAGAAGCCTATTTGTTTATTGTAAAAGCTGCAGCCCGAAGGTCAAGCTTCTAATTTAAAACATATCTAGGGGCCAACTGCAATAATCTCTAGGGACCATAGAGGTCAGCAGGCACCATCTTCCCACTCTCCCTCTGCCTTGCTACAGGTGGCCGGAATAGTCCAGAAAGAAGTTTGTGCACACATCTGGCACCCCAATTTTTATGGCTGCTTCCCAGATGACTCATATTGATCTCCTGGCTCTGGTGGACAATGAGGCCTACATTTGTGGGTCCCAAAGGATCATAATAAACAGAAAGTTCTTGCTGATTTTCCTTCCAGGGCACAGTGCAGAGGCAGCAAAAAGAAACACCCAGTTTTTCTGAAATAGGACTATCTGCTTATCTTAAAAGCTGCGGCTGAGGGCAGGCTTCTAATTTAACATACATCTAGAGGGCAAACTGCAAACTCTTCAGAGACTGGAGAGGCCACTGAGTGCCATCTTTGTACTTTCCTTCTGCCCCACTCCAAGTCTCAGTATCTTTGAAAAAGAAACCAAAAACAAAGGCTGTCTAGTTATACATAGATAAAATATTCTTTAAGAAAAGGCTGTAATAAGAGACAAAGAAGGTCGTTATATAATGACAAGGGGATCAATCCAACAAGAGGCTAAAGCATTTGCAAATATGTATGTACCTAGCAAAGGAGCACTAAGTACATAAAGCAAATGTTAACAGATCTACAGAGAGAAACAGACAGCAATACGGTAATGGTAGAGGACTCCAATATCCCACTTCCATCAATGGGTAGATATCCAGACAGAAAATCAATAAGGAAACATTGGGCTTCAATGACGTGTTAGACCAGACAGACTCCAAAGACTTTTACAGAACATTCCATCCAGAAGCAGCAGGATACATATTCTTCTGAAGTACACATGGGACATTCTTCAGGATAGACATGTTAGGACACAAAAGAAGTCTCAACAAATTCAATAAAATAGACACCATATCAAGTATCTTCTCAGACCACAATAAAATGAAACTAGAAATCAATTACAGGAAAACAGCTGGAAAATTCACAAATACAGGGAAATTCAACAACATATTCTTGAGCAACCAATGTATCAAAGGACAATACAAAAAGGAAATCAAAAACTGTCTTGAGACAAATGAAAATGAAAACTCAACATACCAAAACTAGGAATGTAGCAAACACAGTTCTAAAAAGGAAGTTTAGAGACTCCCGTATGGCTCAGTCAGTTAAGCGTCCGACTCTTGATTTCTGCTCAGGTCTTGATCTCAGGAACCTGGGAGCAAGCTCCCCGGCAGGCTCCCCACTGGGCATTGAGCCTGCTTAAGCATCTCTCTCCCTCTCCCTCTGCCCTTCCCCTCGTCTTGCACACGTGTGCTCTCATTTGTGCAAGCACTTTCTCTCTCTCTAAAAAACAAACAAATGGGAAGTTTATAGTGATAAGCATATCAAGAAAAACATCTCAAATGATGTAACTTTACAGCTAAAGGAGCTAAAAAGGGAACAGACTAAGCCCCAAATTAGCAGAAGAAAGAAAATAATGAAGATTAGGCAGAACTACATGAAATAGAGCATAGGAAAACAATAAAGAATGTTAACATAACCAAGAGTTGGTTCTTTGAAAAGAAAAACAAAATTAACACACCTTTAGCCAGACTCACCAAGAAAAAGAGAGAAGGCTCAAACAAAATCAGAAATGAAATGCAGCCCCAGGGGCCCAGCGGTTTAGTGCCGTCTTCGGCCCAGGGTGTGATCCTGGAGACCCAGGATCGAGTCCTGCACTGGGCTCCCTGCATGGAGCCTGCTTCTCCCTCTGCCTGTGTCTCTGCCTCTCTCTATCTGTGTCTCTCATCAATAAATAAATAAAATCTTAAAAAAAAAAGAAATGAAAGAAGATAAGTTACAACTGAGACTGTAGAAATACAAGGGATCATCAAAGACTATTATAAGCAACTATATATCAACAAATTGGAGAATATGAAAGAAATAAATTCCTAGAAACTTATAACCAGCCAAGATTGAGTTGTGAAGACACAAAAAAATCTCAACAGACCCATTAGAAGTAAGATCAATCTTACTTACAATCTACTAATAAAAAACTTCCCAACGAACAAAAGCCCAGACCAAGTGGCTTCGCTGTAAATTCTACCAAACATTTAAAGAATTAATCCCAACCTGTCTCAAATTCTTCCAAAAAATAAGAAAACTTATTTTATGAGACCAGCATTATCCTGATACCAAAACCAGTTTCTTGTTTTGTTTCTCTCTCTGTTTCTCTCTCTCTCTCTCTCTCTCTCTCTCTCTCTCTTCCCTTTGCTTGTTTTGTTTTTTTGTTTTTTTTTCCTTTGCTTGTTTTGTTTCTTAAATTCCATATGTGAGTGAAGTCATGTGGCATTTGACTGACTTACTTCACTTAGCATCATACTCTCAAGCTCCATCCATTTTTTTGCAAATGGCAAGATTTCATTCTTCTTATGGCTGAATATTATTCCATTGTGTATACGTAGGTACCACGTCTTCTTTATCTCTTCATCAGTCGATGGGCACTTGGCACTCTAGCATTTCTTATCTTGGGGATAAATTCTTTTAAAATTTCTTTATCAGAGAATGTATTTTGCTCACATTCCTGAAAGATATTTTCAGTGGTGGTTGAATTTCTGGGCTAACAGTTTTTTTTCTTTCGGCATTTTTTGCTGTCTCACTGTCTTCTAGGCTTCCGTGGCTTCAGATGAGAAAGCTAAAGTTATTTGAACTGGTATTCCCTTGTATATAATGTGCCATTTTTCTCCAGCTTCTTTCAAGATTTTTACATTTATCATTCATTTTTAGAAGTTTGATTTTGATGAGTTCTAGGCATAGTATTTTTAAATTTTTATACTATTTGGGGTTCACTAGGCTTCTTGAGCCCTTTTCCAAATTTGGGGAGTATTTTGGCCATTATTTCTTCAAATATGTTTTCTGCCTCAGTCTCTTTGTCCTTGCCTTCTGGGATTCCAAACACATGTACTGATATTGTCCCACACGTCCCTGAGATTACATTTATTTTTGTTCATCTTTTCCCTCCTTTCTTTAGATAACTTCTATTGCTCTATCCTCAAGTTCAGACTCTTTTCTCTATCATTTCCATGTTGCTATTGAGGCTATCCAGTTTTCAGATATTGGGGGCTTTTTTTAGTTCTAAATGTTCTATGTATTTTTGCAGTTCTAAAATATCCATTTGCTTCTCTTTCTAGTTCTCTGTGAAAAGCTTCTATCTTTCCATAGATTTCAAGTGTGTTTCCTTACCTCATGCTGCATAGTTATAATAGCTGCTTTAAAGTCTGTGTCTCATAATTCCAAAATCCAGGTCACATTGAGTCTAACATAAGTTGATCATCTTTTCTGTTGGGGTAAAAATGTAAGCACATTTGGTTTTTTTTAATATGTCACATAACTGCTGAAATGTGCCTGGGCATTGTGAGTGTTCTATTTTTTAGATGCTGAGTCCTATTATAATCCTCTAGAGAATGTTGATGTTCTTATTTTAGTGGCAATCAACTGTTTAGGCTCAGATTGCAAGTTCTATCTTACCATCTGTGGGTACTGGTTCAAACCTCGGTTTCATTGTCAAAGCCCGTGCTATGCTAGTTAAGTCTGTCACTCCCATTTGCACTTCAAGAATGAGCCTGAGATTTGTGCAGATGCAAACACAGAATGCGGGATCCATTTTCCAGTTCTCTCCACATTGACATTCTCCCCTCACCCTCACGCTGCAACGGCTCCTTTTCCCGGTCCCTCCAGCCAGAAGGAGTGGGTTTCTATTAAGATTCTATCTGCCGGTACTGCCATCACTCCCTTACTACTCCATAATCAGTACCACCCTTGGGGTACAGCTCTAAGAAAAGAAGGGGAAAAGATGAGAATCTCACCACCATGTGGGCACGTGTCCACATTTTCAGAATCCTCAAATACGGTTTGTTTTTTGTTTTGTTTGTATTTTATCCAGAGTTTACAGCTGCAGTCGGTGGAAGAGATGGTGATATAGGACGAACCAAAATCCTCAGTAGATTTATAGGCTGAGGAATGAGGCTATCCCAGTTATTGACACTGAGAAATTCCAACAGGGGAGTGGACACACGTGCGTACCTGTCAGTGTGTGTATGTTGTATGTGTGCGTGTGCGTGCTAAGCACTTGACCAACATTCCACAGACCCGCATAAATGCTTACCTCAGTGCTGTTGCAAGGCTTTCATAAGATAATGGAAGTAAAGTGCCCAGTACAATATCTGACAATTAGTTCCCTTTTCCACTACTCAGTAGAAAGTGTACTACTGAAGGGCAAATAAATTGTTTTTTCAAACAAAAATAATAACTATGTTGGAAAATTGATAACTTAGACATGCTCTTGGTGTTTAAGTATTAAAAACACAGAGCGCTTCTCTTTTTGTTCTTAATCATATGCTACTCCTTCCTCCTCTCTTGCTTATTCTCCTCTTTGTTGGCATCAATCAACCGCGTCCCCAGGATGACGCTGAAGTCGGGCACATCTGTAGTATTGACTAAAGAAGAATCTGTTTCCATAGTTCTGGCCCATCCTAAAGCCTGAACTCTGCTCTCTGCCTGCTTTGCATCATTATCACATATAAAGAAATCACCTGAAAGGAAACCACAAGAAAACAGTAACTTTTAAACCCAAACTCACTTCAAAGCGAAGTTCTCTATACGCGGCCAGGAATACCAAGGTGCAACGGATGAGTGGCGCACCATATTCCATGACAACTAATAAAAGATTGGTGTTACACAGTGACCAAAAAAAAGGAATTTGGGAGAAGTGGGATGGAGATGGAACGAGGGAAAATAAGGAGAGATTGGGAGAAAGAAAAAAGAGACTAAAGCTTCCCTGTTCCTTAAAAGTGTAGGAAGAATTCTAGTCAAAATATAATCATTCAAATCCTTTTTAGTCTTGCAGCTGTAACAATATGACCCAATCCCACAGAAGTCAGAGCCATTTGCCATAAATAGAGGTGTCCCATCACCCCAGGTCATACATGGAGCTGCATTCCTGAGGTCCCTGTTTCTAGCACTCTGCTAGCAAAAACATAAGGAGCGTTCTAACCTGGAGAGTTGCAACGCGGTCTGCACAGAATCTAAATCCTTCTGACTGACGCTCCAAACATAAACCTATCTATCCGCGTTTCTGGTGGCCTTAGCTAGGCAACTATGGACTCCAGAACCTTCCCTCCCCAGGCTATTCCATTCATTTATTCAATAAAAGCAAGCCTATAGCATTAACCAGGGAAAGTCTGTTTCCATAGCGCTGCCCCGTCCTTTGCGCCAGCTGTCTGCCTGCTTTGCATCATGGCTACACACGACCTACGTGCCTGAAAGGAAACTGCAAGAAAGACAACTTTTTAAATCCAAACTCACTTCAAAGTAAGGAAGCTCTCCGTATGCAGCCAAGAATCTCAAGGTGTTATATATGGGTGACAACAATATTCAAAGAAAATAAAAGATTAGTGCAGCAAAACTTCTAAAACATGGGATTGATGAGGGGAGCAGGAGAGGGGGAAGAGAAGGGGGGCTCACTGTGCTCCAGGCCTTGCTCTCACAGGTGTTCTCCAATCTAATACAGTTTCAAAGAGAAGAACAGAGTTGGGGCGTATAAATAATTGCCTCTTTACATCGCTTCAGCAGTAGGACTTGGGCGGGAGCACTGGTTGCCATGCGGCTGACAACTTACATAGCTCAGCTTTTCAACTGAGCCAAAGGGTTGCAGCTCTCCGAGGACGGGCCCATAGGAGCAGCCTTCTGAAAGCATCATTTTTTGGGTAACAGAATCTATTTGTGGTCTGTAACCAATCAGGAAATGGAAGAAAATAGGCCTAAATGCCTGCTGATTGCCAATGTCATAGAGCAAGTCCAAGCATACATGACTTCAGACAGATAATAATTCTCACTTCAGTGTCTTAAGAGGCAGAATGGAAACGAAAGATAGCATAAAAAGCGGTACCCTCCAGAGCACTCTTCACATAGGATGGAGAAGGATGTTCAGAGCACAACTATAGGAACTTTAAAAAAAAAAAAGCATTAGGTCATGTTATTGAGATATTTTGTCAACCCCTTTATTCTCTTTGGTTGCAAGTCAGTCAAAGCAAAAGAGAAATTTTAAGAAAGTTTAAAAACAAGACAAGACCAAAAAAAAAACAAAAAACAAAAAAGCAAAAACCCATCTTGAAAATGTTGATTGTTCCTGGAGAGTGTTCTAGAAAAATCATGCACGGGGAGGAAGGAAAGGTAACACATTTAGTGACTACTCTGGCCCTGCTCCTGGCTAAGTTCTTTTACAGTGACTGCTTTCAGTTTCACAAACTCTGTGAAGTTTGCAGATGAGGAAACTGAGATTCAGAGATAATAAGAGACTTGCCCCAAGTCACAGAGCAACTGGGTGGTAACTGGATCTCTCTTGATTGCAAATGCCCTTCTACTTCCGTAAGATGTGCCTGGAAGCAGCTGAGTCTAGTCCTGGCATTCACTGACTAACTTGCTGAGTGACCAGAGACGAGTCATCCTATTTCTCTGGGACTTGTTTTCCCCCTATGGAAAAGTGGCTCCTAAGACTCCCCTCAGCACCACCTTGTACACCCCACTGCTCAGGGAGTCCTCCTCACCCTTCCAGTACCAAAGACCCTTTTCTTCTTTTTCATATTTTTCCTTTTTTAGATGGATGGTATCTAACCAAATTTGTATCTTGGGTAACAATTGATCTAATTTTTCCCATTGTAATTGATTTTTTTTTTTAATTCTATGCATTGGTGAGGGCCCAGTAAGGAAAACAAAAACCACCCTAGGCATTCCAAGCAGAGAGGATTGGACACAAGGAATTTATGGCATGGATGATGGAAGAGCTGAGAGAGCACCCAGGAAACCACCAGAACAGGAAGCCAATGCCATTCCTATGGCTAAAGAAAAAAATGGAAGGAGATTTGCCATTTAGTGTCCAAAGCTGGGATCATCTAGCAGGAGCTAGACCCACAGTAGAGGCTGCCTGGTGGGCTGGGACTATGGAGCGAAGGGCTACCGAGTGGAAGTCAGAGCCACTGAGGAAACACAGCCAAGGAAGGAGGCATGGCCCGAGGCAGAGCAGAAGGGAGAGGTTCCTGGCTCCCCCCACACACCCCCTCTGGTGTTGCTCCGATGCCTCCCATTGACTGAACTTACTCAGAAGTCGGTTAGCAAGTAAACCAAGGAAATGCAGTTCCCTCGGATACAGAGCAGGGCGATGGCAGATGGACAACGGATTTGAAAGCAAACAGGTAAACGATCCACAAAACCCGGTTAACTGGCGACCAGATCTTCTGATCAGCATATGGCAACAAAGTGATTCAAGGGACTAGAAAGAAGTCTGGCCAAAAACAAACCATTTGACATCTTATTTAGCCCATGAAGCTTTGCCTCAGATTAAATGTACACTTTCCATTAGGCTCCTTGAAATAGTTTGCGTGGCTTTTGGACCCCTCAGGTACTTAGGGACACCAGTTTGGGAATCACGATTCACAACATTTTACCAATCCGCTTTACACGTGATTCTAATAAAACAGAAAGATAGACTCAAAGAACAAAGAGGGAGAAAACCAGATCCTAATTCTAGCATTGTCTGAAGTGACCCCTTGGGAAATGGCTTCCCGTTCTCCATATCTCAGACTTCCTGTATGCAAATGGGTAATCAAAATCACTACTAATCTGTAGAACTACGAACCATTACAGGGTTACAAAATCACTACTAATCTCCAGAATTACTAAATGAAGTTATTAGCAGATGTCTAAATTCACTCACACTACATCTAGAAAACATACTATATTTCATAGTGCTTAAAATATAATTTTTTTTACATTTTAACATACCTAAAACTTAACATATCATAGTTTAGTTGGTAGTTGTGATGGTTAGTTGTCTGTGTCAACTAGGCTACAATCCCCAGCTATTCAAACACTAATCTATGTGACCTGTGAAAGTATTTTATAGATGTAATTAAAGTACATAATCAGTTGACTTAAGTATAGGAGACCATCCTAGGTAACCTGGGTGGGCCTGATTCAATCTGCTGAAAGGCCTTAAGATCAAAGTTAAAGCTTCCCTGACGAAGGGAGAATTTTGCCTGTGGACAACAGCTTCATCCCATGCCCAAGAGTTACAGCCTGCGATTCCTTACAACCTGCCCTAAGTGTTTTGGACTCACCCAGGCAGCCCCCACAATCATGTAAGCCAATTCCTTGCCATAAATCTCTTAATAAATATCTCCTAAAAGTTCTGTCTCTCTAGTTGAACTCTAATATAGTTTTTTTTCTTTCTCATTAATTCATTAAAAATGGTTCCTTTAATAGTCTATGGTATCTTAGCTTTGATAAAATATAGGAATTTCTACTTTCTCTCCATAGCCCATATGATTATCCTCATAAGCCCCTACCCACTAAAGCAAACCTGGGGAAAAAACTAAAATGTCTTTCCAATCCAGCAAACTGCAATTATAGCAGTCACTTTAATTAACCATTTGATTCGGATAAAATCTCCTCTTCTTCCCCGTCCTCTAATACAAGATGGTGGCTGGTTGAAGAGGACAGCAGTGGTCATGCCTAACAGTGTGACAAAGGAGAAGAGGGAGACCTCAGAGGCACACGGGGTCATCTGGATTCTCACTAGGTCTCTACCGCAGAGAGGACAGACTGAGGCCCTCTCTGAACTAGTGACCACAGAGGTACAAATGGGGTAGGTATGCCTCGCCATTTGAGGTCACATGTTAGCACTCACTGTAGGAACACATGATCCAGGTTATTCATCCTCATCGTTAAGGGCTCACCCCAAAATGAACTCTCTCCTATAATAGGGCCTCTGCTAGTTCACCAGGACACCCAGCATCTCCACCTCCCCTCCCTAGGACATGAAGTAACTTAAAAGTCCTGGTACCACGTACAGGCCCAGGGGGTCCAGCATTGCTGACCTGGACTCTTAACACCACCTGAATTTGCTCATATGCTACGGTGCCCGTGGCACCAGGCGCACAGCTGCGATTTTCCTACAGGGCTTCGGTCTTCATCACACTAGTCCAAAGGAACAAATGTTTCTTTGGCTTCTCCATTCCAATATGGATGACACTTTCTATAGCTACACTCCCTTCCCCATCCCACATTGGGCCCTAAGAAAAGAAGAGAAACAAGGACCCTGACATCTCACTTTCTCCTTAGCCCCTTAATTTTCCCAGATTGGAAAAGCAAACTTTGCTTACTTCTCTTTACATCATATCTTCCTTCTACCCAAGGGCGAGACCCTTGGCTTTACCTACAGAGGCAGAACAGCAATCTTCTGAGCACTTCATCAAAAATCTGAATGATCTGAGCCCACCAGACCAGATTCTTGATAGTCTACAGATATTTAGAAAAGCCACTTCCATTGGTCTATTGAGCCCATCATTTCAATAAGTGAGAAGCCCTGGGACACCTGCAGGGCTCAGCAGTTGAGCATCTGCCTTTGGCTCAGGGCGTGATCCTGAGATTCAGGATCAAGTCCCACATCAGGCTCTCTGCGAGGAGCCTGCTTCTCCCTCTGTCTGTGTCTCTGCCTCTCTCTGTATCTCTCATGAATAAGTAAATAAAATCTTTTAAAAAAAAATCTTTAAAAAAAAATAAAATAAGTGAGAAGCCCCCAAAATATCAAGATTCACAGTAGATGGCAATACATCTGAAAAATAATTTTAATACATCTCCATTAAAGATATTTTTGTCACCATTAGGGTCAAGGGTCTATCTGACACAAAGGAACTCAACACACAGGCTTTTACAATTCTATCAAATCAGGGGATCCCTGGGTGGCTCAGTGGTTTAGCACCTGCCTTCACCCCAGGTCGTGATCCTGGAGTCCCGGGGTCAAGTCCCACATCGGGCTCCCTGCATGGAGCCTGCTTCTCCCTCTGCCTGTGTCTCTGACTCTCTCTCTCTCTCTGTGTGTGTGTGTGTCTCATGAATAAATAAATAAATCTTTAAAAAAAAACAATTATATCAAATCAGGAAGACTTGGATTGATTGAGTGCATTTTACTCAACTAGTAACAGTTGGCACCAGACTAGCAAATCCAGGGCCTGCTACTTAAACTGCCCGAGACCTGCCTCCTCCTTTGCAAAACTCTTTACTGAAATGTGAAAATGCTTTCTAAATCTCATAGTGCTATGTGCATACAATACATTATTAGTCTTTTTAAAATCATTGAAATTCTTGCTTCACTAATTTTTTTTTTATTATATTACTCAGACTAACTTCTTAAGTACTGCATGTCTATGGACAATTTTCTCAGCTAAAGAAATCCACGGTCTCAAAAAAAAAAAAATCCATGGTCTCCAAACTGCCACTAGCAACACAATTATTATTATTATTGACGAAAAGAAATACATTCCTTATTTCAGCAAGACAGCTTTCCATTTCTTCTTCTTTTTTTTTTGTTTTGTTTTGTTTTGTTTTGTTTCCTAATAACCTAGGAAGGACTAAACAAATTTTTTAACCAAATTTTATGCAATGTTATAGGACAATTAATTATATCTAATTTGTTCAGTCTGCCATTTGAAACAAAATGTGTGTTACTACACTTTTCAAACACTAAAGAGATTCTATAGTTCTCCAGAATTTTAGCAAACCCTGGTAAGTTCAAAGAAGCTATAGAAATTCAGATTGCCCTGAGTGATAACTGTAGGTTACAGGATACCTTGTGATTTTTAGTAATAAGAGAAGTCATATGCTTCCTGAATTTGCTGATACTAATTGATGATGGAACAGTTGACCAATAAGGGCAAAGGCTATCTTTCATCAAACAAAAGTTGTGCTCATGTCACTGCAATTCTCTTTTTTTTAAATTTTTATTTATTTATGATAGTCACACACAGAGAGAGAGAGAGAGAGGCAGAGACACAGGCAGAGGGAGAAGCAGGCTCCATGCACTGGGAGCCCGACGTGGGATTCGATCCCGGGTCTCCAGGATCGCACCCTGGGCCAAAGGCAGGCGCTAAACCGCTGAGCCACTCAGGGATCCCATGTCACTGCAATTCTTGAGAGCAAATCCATCCTAGATCCAGTTAGGTAGGTCCATACTTGTTTACCTGAGCTCTGTGAACAACCATTGCCAGCCGTGGTGACGAGCACACTTAGTGTGTGCTTTTTAAAATTTTTGCTTTTTAATGGCAGCTCAAACCATACCCACAAGGGCTGTGAGCTGCCTTTCTGAACCAAGACGGGGCCCTTGGTTGCCTTGCTGAGGACAGTGATTATGAAATGCACAGGCCTGTAACACCTGTTCTCGTATAAGTGCACCCGCTGCAGGTGCTGTGACTGTTGCATGGCTGCGGGCCTGCTCTGCACAGCAGGTTAGTTTAATTCCTTCTCTTACCAACTGGGTAGGGAAATACAGTATTTCATCTGGGTTCTCCACAGAGCACTTTAGTTGGTAATTGCTCTTAGAGGAGAAAATACATTTTTTTTGACAGGAGCTGGGAACTCCAGACAGAGTTTCTAGGAGTCCTGTTGTTAGGGAGGCACAACCAAGGCCTTGGTGAAGCTTTGTGGCCATCCCAGAAGACAACCTGTTCCTGGGGCCTGTGTGAAGACATTTGTTAACTGCCCTGGTTGAGAACAAATTTGATTTTTGGAAATAGCTAAAGGTCATATGGCACCAAGTCCACTGTACTAGAAGCTTGGGATCAAAACAAAAAAAAAAACATGTGATAGAATATAGAATGATTTTCCTGTTTTTCATTTGCTGACTTTAAAAACAATTCAAAGGTAGAAGTTTTAAAAAGTATTTGAGCACTAAGCTCATAGTAGGCACTCAAAAAATTTGTATCGTCCCAATAACTTAAAAAAGAAAGCATCATTAGACTAAGCATATAATTTTACAAGGGCATTGATTTAAAGAGCAATACTGTTTGAAAAACTACATTCTGGAAATTTTAGTTTTTAAATGGTTGGATGACTTGTCGCAGGAAAAACAAGTAAATAAAATGAAAACACTGAGAAAGTACTTTTCATGTCTTCAGGCACAGGCACTGCCTCATCCTGTGTTTGGTCTACACACATTATCAACAGTTGGTCAACGTTTCTTGATTTCAAAGTTTCTTGTGCGGCGTTTTTCTGAACACCTAGGCAACGTCACCAGATCACAGAAAGGCTCAGCAACGATATGAGGGGACAGTGTTAAGGATTCATTTGATTACAAGCTCCAAAGCACAGTTAACTGAGAAGGTAACACAACCTCAGTCTTCAGGAACCGAAGGACAGCGTTCAGCTTAACATTTGTCAGAGTTCTGCTCAAATTTGTGCTGATAGCGGGGATCCCTGGGTGGCGCAGCGGTTTGGCGCCTGCCTTTGGCCCAGGGCGCGATCCTGGAGACCCGGGATCGAATCCCACGTTGGCTCCTGGTGCATGGAGCCTGTTTCTCCCTCTGCCTGTGTCTCTGCCTCTCTCTCTCTCTCTCTGTGACTATCATAAATAAATTTTTAAAAAAAATTTAAAAAAAATTTGTGCTGATAGCAGAACCTGGACTATAGGCTCCCATCCAGACAGACTAAAGCAGAGTAGAGGGCCTGGCATAGCGAGGGGAACAAACCCAGGAAAGCTGAAGAACAACTGCCAGATGGAAGGAAATTTCACCCCAAGAGGGGTCTTACAGGACACTTGATGCCTCGCCAATATCTTCAAGATTTAAGGAAGAGGAGAGACTGGCTTTATTGTAACTTCTTCTTCTTTAAGAGGAATAATTAGGACCAGTAGATAGAAGTTATAGGAAAGGTAGGTTTGAGTTAGTACAAAGAGCTTTCAGAAAATTTTATGGTCCAAAAAATGGAATGAGCTGCCTAATGAGAGAAGACAGGCCATTACAGGGGGTGTTTAGATATAAATTACATGTCTATTTATCAAAAATATTATAAAAAGTATTCTTGTGCCACAGATAATTGGCCTGGAAGACATCAAGGGCCTTTCCCAATTCTTATAGCCCTTAAGACTACGTAGTATCTGTGATCCCTCCCGCACATGCTGTATGTACACATATATATACTTCACGTGGGTGGTGGATTTATCTAAACTTATTAAAAAGGGGCACTGGGTGGCTCAGTTGGTTAAGTGTCTGACTCTTGATTTCAGCTCAGGTGGTGATCTCAGGGTTGTGAGACTGAGCCCCGGATTGAGCCACGCTTGGGGCTTCTTACCAGATGTGAAGCCTGCTTACGATTCTCTCTCTCTCGCCCCCCTGCCCTTCCTCCACCCCCCAAAAAATAATAAAATAAAAATAAACTCATTAAAAATACTGTGACCCTACCACTGACAGAAAAATAATAATCTATCAGTCACTTCCTGACATAACTGCTATTTACCACTTATCATCGTGAAACTTTCTTGTGGTTTTTCAGTTCAATCTTACCACTAAGTAGGAAGTAACTGAAATATTAGTTGAGATGAATGTCTAATATTCAGAAGTTGCTGGTAAACACTTACTAAGCACATATTGTATGCTTGGCACTGCACTTGATACATGCAAAAACAAATAAGGCATAGTCTCCTCCTGTAAGATGCTTCTAGACTAAAAGGTTAAATGACACCCGAGCAGAAGTGCTAGTATATATTCAGTAGTAAGACAGCAGCCACAGAATCTAGAGAAGCCCTCAGTCCCACCTCATTCAAGGGAATACTCTTTGGAGAGAATGATGGGTTATTCAGGAAGAGTCATCCAAGAAAAGGAAAACAGGAAGGGCATTCCAAAGAGAAGGGTCGTGGGGAGATGTAGTGCGGGGATCACTGGAGTATAAAATGTCAAGTGCAAAGCAGGGAGGGGCAGGAAATGAGGCTGGGGAGGCCGAGAGAAGGCAACGCACAAAGGGCTCATATACTATTACTTAGAAGCTTGGGGACCAGCCACAACAGGATCATAATCCGGGAGGTAACAAGCTTAGATCTACGTTTTAAGTAGAGCCATCCAGCTACAATGCCAAAGAGAGTAAACTTAAAATTAGTACATAAGAAAATTCCCTTAAAGGATGATGTTTTATCCACACGCACTGCCGAAGGTTTATGTCTAACCTCCACACCGACTGAAACCCAGGCTGAGCATACCTAACACTAAACACCTAAGCACGAGCACATGCCAACACAGGGATGAGAAGGGCGAACGCTCACGTGGTCTTCCCATGGTCCACTTCCCTCTCTACTTCCACTAACTCAACTGCTCCCAGGAATGGAAGGGTCAACCGAATACAGCTCCTTCTCATTCATCCTTTTTTAGAAATACATCTGGAAACTGCCACTCATCATCCTTGTCCTAATAAGCAGAAAGACATGGATAGAAACCTGTCCTTGCTCTGCATCACTTGCCATCAGGGAAATACAAATCAAAACCACAATGAGATCCCACCTCACACCAGTGAGAATGGGGAAAATTAACAAGGCAGGAAACAACAAATGTTGGAGAGGATGCGGAGAAAAGGGAACCCTCTTACACTGTTGGTGGGAATGTGAACTGGTGCAGCCACTCTGGAAAACTGTGTGGAGGTTCCTCAAAGAGTTAAAAATAGACCTGCCCTACGACCCAGCAATTGCACTGTTGGGGATTTACCCCAAAAGATTCAGATGCAATGAAACGTCGGGACACCTGCACCCCGATGTTTCTATCAGCAATGGCCACAATAGCCGAACTGTGGAAGGAGCCTCGGTGTCCATCGAAAGATGAATGGGTAAAGAAGATGTGGTTTATGTACACAATGGAATATTCCTCAGCAATTAGAAACGACAAACACCCACCATTTGCTTCAACGTGGATGGACCTGGAGGGTATTATGCTGAGTGAAATAAGTCAATCGGAGAAGGACAAACAGTGTATGTTCTCATTCATTTGGGGAATATGAATAATAGTGAAAGGGAATATAAAGGAAGGGAAAAGAAATGTTGGGAAATATCAGGAAGGGAGACAGAACATAAAGACTCCTAACTCGGGGAAACGAACTAGGGGTGGTGGAAGGGGAGGAGGGCGGGTGTTGGAGGGGAATGGGTGACGGGCACTGAGGTGGACACTTGACGGGATGAGCACTGGGTGTTTTTCTGTATGTTGGTAAATTGAACACCAATAAAAGTTAATTTAAAAAAATTTAAAAAAAAAAGACAAAAAAAAAAAAAAGAAAAGAAAAGAAACCTGTCCTTGAAGAAATAAATGTGGGAAAGCTTTTCTTTCTTTCTTTTACTTTCTTTCTTTCTCTTAATTTTTTTTCCCCAAAATGTCCACATCGCTATGGACTGGTGGGGAAGGAGAAATCTAAAGTCCAGGTTACTATCAGAGATGATTGTTCTCCCACTGATCATTCTTTTAGACCAAAATGATGGTGTCATACGACTTAAAGATCACTTCTGTAAGTCTCTGAGGGGTCATGCATCTGAGACAACATAGATAAAACCGGTCTGCTCGATCTTACTTATTCAGAACGAAAATCTCCTGCTCACCGTACACACTATAACTCTTTTATCCTCCTGTTTCCATCCTTGAATATGCACTATTGGTGATAGAAAGTGCATTTTCCAGTACCTATAATAAAACAGGTGTATCCTCCCATTTAATTTAGTTTGCATTCTTTTTCTTTAAAGATTTATTTTTATTTATTTATGATAGACATAGAGAGAGAGAGACAGAGACACAGGCAGAGAGAGAGAGAAGCAGGCTCCATGCCGGGAGCCCGATGTGGGACCCGATCCCGGGACTCCAGGATCACGCCCTGGGCCAAAGGCAGGCGCAAAACCGCTGAGCCACCCAGGGATCCCCCTTTAGTTCTCATTCTTAAGAGTTAGGTGCAAAGTATCCCAGTCAGGTTCTCCACACTAAGTTTCCTCTTTTTTCTTTTTTAAATCCTTATTTGAACTCCAGTTAGTTAACATACAGTGTAATATTCCACACTAAGTTTCTAAAAAGTGCACACATGTGAACAAAACTATTTCTTTTTTCAAAAGCAAAGAGTAACATTTACTTCCTTATAATTCTGTCACAAAACCTTATTAAAAAAAAAAAAAGCTACAGGAAAAAAAAAGTCCAGCAGTTTGGAAGGCTGGAGTTTTGCGACAATTTGCAAATGCTTCATAAGACTTACCAAAGCTTGTCTCAGAATTGAATCTGGCCAAGCAAGAAAAAAACTATTACTTTATTTGGTAATGTGGCCACCAAATAAAGGCAGATGTTTCTTCCTCCTCCTTTTTATCTCTAGTCCCCAAACTATTATTTTCCACATGAAGGTTTAACAACATGGAGCTAAGGAAAGACCTAAAATTTTGCTACTACGTTTATCCAACCAAGTCCAAGTATCTATCTATTGAAATACTTTGGCTAATGTTCATTTTTCATCATAAACATATCTTTCACTTAAGGTGGAGAAATTTCTCATGAGCTCTTTCAGGCACAAAAAGAAACCTGCAATGTAAGGGAAGACGCATACACCTGACTTCACGGGAAAGCTGGACCCCAGCGTTGACCTTGTCAGTAATTTGTGACACGGACAGAAAAGAGGTTCATTGAAAGTATGGCTCTGGCTTTCTCTTTCTCTCTCTGCATCTCTGTCTCTCTCTGGTCTCTCTCTCTCTCTCTCTCTCTCTCTCTCTCTTTCTCTCTTCCATCTCCCTTAGGCAAAACAATTAACAACTAGAGGAATCTTCTCTAAAGAAGTTAAGTCAATTTCTTGGGAAGAATTAGGGCTGTTTGGGAGATAAAAGCCCAGATTAAAGCTCTTCTCATTCTGAAATGTGAAGGCCTCTCTTTCTTTAAAGGCTGCCTCCATATCAACTCACTCTAAAGTAAGGCCTACCAGTCCACATGCTCCACCTTCATATGCAAACCTCGGGCAGCCTTCCCTGTATAGAAGATACCCAGAGGAAAAACCACCTAACACATTTAACAGAACTAATGGAAAAAATAGCAATGCCTAGCTATATCACCATGCCAATTTCAGACAGGAAATACACAGAATATTTACCTCGTATGCAATTTTTATGAGAAAGTTACTTGAGGATTTGCTCCAGGAAGGTGAAAGCAAAATACAAAAACTGGAAATCAAAAAAAAAAAAAAAAAAAGGCGGAACTCAACCAAGTAACAAACAGAAAGAAATTATATGGATGACAGTTGTGTTTGGCCTAGCAGCAGGCCCAATTGGAGCAAGATATCAGTACATTCCATGAAAAATATCTTCAAGAAAAACTGTATAGATTTCAAGCAATGGACAGAATCAAAAAGAGCATGATACTTGGAAAAAGGAGAGAAGTTTCTTATCCCAATAATGAATTAACATTTAGAAACTCCAAGGAGGGATCCCTGGGTGGCGCAGCGGTTTGGCGCCTGCCTTTGGCCCGGGGCGCGATCCTGGAGACCCGGGATCGAATCCCACGTCGGGCTCCCGGTGCATGGAGCCTGCTTCTCCCTCTGCCTATGTCTCTGCTTCTCTCTCTCTCACTGTGTGCCTATCATAAATAAATAAAATTAAAATAAAAAAAAAATTTAGAAACTCCAAGGAAAAAAAAATGGTCTTGAAAAAAATCATAGTACAAATATAAAGAAAACTAAAATACCAAACCACCAAATAATTTTGAATCATTAATGAATTATAAGAAAAGAAAACCCATTTATCCTTTTGACCTCTGCAGAGGGAATAATGTCTGTTGAAGGGTCAAGAGTTTATGATATCAGACAAAGGAGAAATAAATATAACCTTAGACTGTGGAAATACAATCTTAGGAAAGAAAATTTGGGGTTGTGAAATGGCAACATATTATTTCCATGCAAAATAATAAAATAGCTTTAAATCTTTATAATCAATCGACTATGTAAGATTTAAATATTGTCATAGAACAAAATGTAAATGCTAACAGCCTTAATAATATAAAAATAAAGGTTCAATGGTCAGAAGATGGGAGGTGGGATAATATAAAATAGCTAGAAGGAAGCCTAAGAATATGAATATCCCCATCTACCATAGTGAGGAGTCAAGAGATCATCTCTACAGTTGATTGCACAAGGTTTGAGGTTTATAGGTACATAAAAAACACTGCAAATTTTTAAGTAGTGAGTATCAAAAATTGAAAGAGAGGATAAATGGATGCTGTGAAGTGGCTTAAGCTCCCACTTATAGGGAGGAGACAAGAGAAAATGTCTTAAATTGATGAATGAAGGGGAAAAAACCATATACAATGATCATATAATCAAGAAAACAGAAACCACTCCAGCTGTGTCAGACAAATGGAATATAATACAAAGAGTTAATTACAAGACTACTGGAAAGTTCAAAAGAGAGAAAAGTAAAAGTGGTTTTAAAAATATAGGAGTTGGGCAGCCTGGGTGGCTCAGCGATTTAGTGCCGCCTTCAGCCCACGGCGTGATCCTGGAGACCTGGGGTCGAGTCCCACGTCGGGCTCCCTGCCTTGAACCTGCTTCTCCCTCTGCCTGTGTCTCTGCCTCTGTGTTTGTGTGTGTGTTTTCATGAATAAATAAATAAAATCTTTAAAAAATAAATAAATAAAAATATAGGAGTTGACCAATAGTATTTGATAGAGGAAGGAACATAAATGTTGAGGTCAGAGGAGGAGCACTGAGGCAAAATCATGAGTTCAGTTTGGGATATAATTAAATAATCACAGGGGCCATGAATAATAATCAATTAAGTGATTTAAAAAAAAGTGACCAGTGCTTCCCATGCCCTCAACCCTTCGACATGTACAAATTACCTAGTTTCTGACTTTCTTTTTTTTCTAGTTTTGTTAAGATATAATTGACATACACCTCTGGACATGTTTAAGGGGTATTATATAATTTAATATATATATTATGAAATGATTACAATACTTTCAGTTAATATTTTTTCCTCATATAGTTACAAGAAGAAAAGAAAGTTTTCCTTGTAATGAGAATTTTTAGGATCTACTGTTAGCAACTTTCAAATATGCCACATATCAGTGTTAACCTTAGTCATTATGTTGTGCATTTCATCTCCAGCGCTTATTTATCTTATAACTGGAAGTACATACCTTTTAGTTATCTTCCTCCAATTCCCCCTCTCCCCATCTCCTTTCTCTATAAACCACAACTCTGATCTCTTTTTCTGTAAGTTTATTTGTTTTATATTCCACTTAATCCATTAAATTCTCGTCTGACTAATTCCATTTATCATCATGCCCTCAAGGTCTGTCCATGTTGTCACAAATGGCAGGATTTCCTTTTTTTTTTTTTTTTGTATGATTGAACAGTGTCCCATTGTATATATACATATATATCATATTTTCTTTATCCACTCATCTGTTGATGCATACTTAGGCATCCATGTCTTTGCTATTCTAAATAGTGCTGCAATGAGCCAGATATCTTCTTGAGATAGTGATTTTGTTTCCTTCAGATAAATACCCAGAAGTAGAATTACTGGTAGTTCTTTTTTTAAGTTTTTGAGGAACTTCCATAGTGGCTACACCAAATTACACTCCCACCAACAGTGTACAGGGTTCCATTTTCTTCACATCTTCGCCAGCATTTTTTGCCTCTTATCATTTTTTTTAAGATTTCATCTATTTATTTGAGACAGAGAGAGAGGGAGAAGCAGACTCCTCGCTGAGCAGGGAGCCCAATGTGGGGCTCGATACCAGGACCCTGAGGTCATGACCTGAGCTGAAGGCAGATGCTTCACCAGCTGAGCCACCCGAGTGCACTGCCTCTTATCTTTTTGATGATGCCCATTCTAACAGATGTGACATGATATCTCACTGTGCTTTCGATGTGCACTTCCCTAACAATTAGTGATATCGAGCACTTTTTCATTTACCTGTTGGCCATTTGAATATCTTCTTTGTAAAAAATGTCTATTCTGACTATCTTCTCAAAAAGAACCTCAAGAAAGGAAAAGAATTGGGTTTTAAAATAGAGGAATTAGAGGTTCACTTAAAACTAGGAAAAATCCATGCACATGGAGATTGCTCCCATCGGGCTCCAGTGCTCTAGTATCCCGTTTGGCCCCTGGCATGGGCAGCTGTCATTGATAATGTCTGTGTTTCTGTGGTTTGCAGTCTTATTTACCTTTCCTTGATTTTGCCCGGTCTTCTTCAGTAAATTGGAAGGGTAGGTTCTGTAGCTTCTACTTCCTCTAAAACTACAAATGACTCTTGGTAAAGTGTCCCACACATTATGTGGCACATAAACAAGACTAACCGACTTGATGAGAGAGCGAAGTAGAACTTGGAATGCCCTGGAGTAGAAACCAGTGACCTCAACCACCGAGTTCAGGCCTGATGCCTTAGGGAAGCATGTATGTTTTCATTAAGAACTACCACCATCGTTCTGTGAACATCTATTAAATACATTTCATGATTGACTCAAACAGTGGACAATGCTTAAATTACAGCTAACATTTTAAGCCTTACCAAAAACTTTAAATTTACCTAGTAAATAACTTAGGTCTCAATTCAGACGTCACCTCCTCCTTAGAAGTCACCTCCTCTGAACAGAGAGACCAGTTCAGACCATCAAACTAAAGCCACCTCCAATCACTCTACCACATGACCCCATTTAACCTTCTGCCTTTACCGAGATTATCTCACCTATTTGTGTGTTTACTAGTTTATTTATTCATTCATCAGCTTATTGTCTGTCTCCATCACGAGAATGTAGTCTGTATGAGATCAGGGATGCTGTCATAACCTTTGCTCTATCTCCCACCTCTAGAACAGAGTTAGCATCTATTAGGTACTGAATGAATCTATGCTGAATCTCAAATATATCCTGCATCTCTCCTCGTCCAATTATAGATTTGTCCTGGTTGGAATTTTTTAGAATTAGAGAACACATAGACATTAATATGAACTAAAATCAGGACTGGAGACCACTGAGACCTCAGCATAGTAAAATAAATAGTTCCATCCGATAAATGCTTGGGTGAAACAATTTTCTTAAAGACCACTCATTAATAGCTTTAAAAGATAATTTATCGTATATATGCAGCTAGAAAATAAGTGTAAAGTGGACTCTTCTAGCAATTGCTGGCATATAGAGAGATTCCCCAGCTACAGGGCATAGGCACAGCATACAGCAGAACACTTAACTCTTTCTCAGGACGTATTACATCATTTGTGTTGCCCAGTGCAAATCACAAATGCAGTGTAACCCATCCAAAAAGAATTAGTAATTTAAAGATGGCAACAACAGAGAATTCAAACACATGCAGGGCTCTTCTGAATGCAACATCCCTGAGCAACTGCACAGGTCACATGCCCTGCTCTTTCTTCATCCACAACAGTAAAACGAGTCAAGGAGGGTGGCGTTGACACTAATCAGAAAGACAGCTCTCAGAGGCTATGTAACCAGAAGACCAAGAGTCCCCTGGTTTATCACTCTCATGCACGCATGAGTGTGTGTATGTGCATACATTGCACTCACGTAAGCAAATACCTCCATTCCATTACCTGGCAGCAGGCAATGGTCACCAAAGAATGACCGTCCCGATAGGAAGGAGCAAGCTCAGAGAACAGGGTGTGTCCTGGCTGGTGAGTGATAAAGGAGAAAAAGCTGGGAGAAACCAGGAAGACCAAACCAACCCCCAGTAGCAAGAGGTGTCACGGGAGAAGGGAAAGTTCCCCCAAACTGCAATAAGGTAATTTTGGTCCACTTTTTAGTTTGCCCTAAAGCCAAGTTTACTCTAAGATCATAAGAAAGAACCAGATAGCTGAGCTTTTTGAGGGCCTACATATACCAATTTTAAGGTCTTTTCTGACCAAGCAGCTTTAACCTTGTAGAACCTATACTGGGGGCAGAGACGGGTCCTAGGACCCCCTCAGGAGTCTTGGTTGCTCCTATGGGGGAAATTCACATTTAAATTTGTTTTGGACTTTCAGGTAGTACAAATTAAAAACATCTCAACTTAGTGAGTCCTCCAATATTTTAGGGTCAGACAGGAATTGGAATATTTGTGAGCATATATTGAATACTAATTAGTTGGGAAGGACAGATTTATAGCTAGTTATAAACAAGAATAGCCAGAGTGCTAATTAATCACTTGTTATCAACCTGGAAGAAAATCTCCAACAGAGTAGCACAGAGCTCTATCCTTAAATTTGTTATAATTAATATTTTCAGTTAATAATTTGTATGGAAATTAGGAAGTACACTTTTCAGATCTACCAATGACCTGACAATGAACAGGATAACTAATATGTTAAAATACAGAACTAAAAAAAAAATAAAATAAAATAAAATAAAATACAGAACTAAAATTCAAATATATCAAGGCACCTGGGTGGCTCAGTGGTTGAGAGTCTGCCTTTGGCTCAGAGCGTGACCCAAGGGTCCCGGGATCAAGTCCCACATCGGGCTCCCCGCAGGGAGCCTGATTCTCCCTCTTCCTGTGTCTCTGCCTCTCTCTCTGTGTCTCTCATGAATAAATAAGTAATTTTTTAAAAAAAGAGATTGAGGGAGGTGGGTAACCTTAGGCTGCATTAATAAATAAATTCACAAAAGCTGGACTCACAGGATATAATAATCCCACTTTGTCTTCAGTGATCATACCCCCAAGCAGGTTGTAATGCTGATTGGTCCAATAATATGATTTTAAAGATGGAAAATCAACACTTGGAGAGGTTAAAAAGACAAACAACAACAACAAAATAAAACAAAACCTGCCCACCACTACAAGACTTGCAGTGCAAAGTCAGCTAGGACCCAGTTATACCTAGACCATTAATAACACCCACTGTCTTATGGCTCCTCCAAGCCATACTGGCATTGCCTTATCTAGGAGTAGAATGTGCTCAGGAACATAATTTCTCTTCACAAATTTTCTCCAGCAGTTTGGCCAATATATATAAAAATGGCTCCAGAGAATTCAAATAGGATTTTTAGGATATAATAATTTCTATAATACTCATATATTCAGTTTGAAAAGCATCTATGGAGCTCACACCATGTGCCTGGCACCAACGTGGGTGCAGGAACTACTTAACAAGACAGTCCTTGCCCTCTAATCACCCGCAGTCCAAAGGAGGAGACAAGAGTCAATAAAATTGAATTCTTATTACCCATCATAATATGAAACAGTTATAACTACAGAGTACATGGTATGATATGATTGTTTGTGTCCCCCCCAAAACTCCACCCCCATGTTGAAAATCTAATACCAAAGGTAACGGTATTAGAAGGTGGGCCCTTTGGGAGGTGATTAGGTCATGGGGTATCCTCATGACTGGAATTTGGGCCCTAATAAAAAGAGACCTCAGAGAGCATGCTCACCCCTTCCATATATGAAGATATAATCTCTGTGACCTGGGCCCTCACCCGACCACCCTGGTACCCTGATCTTGGGCTTCTGACTCCAGAAGTATGATAAATATATTTCCATTGTTTATAAACCACCTAATCTGGGCTATTTTTGTTACAGCAGCTCAAATCAACTACGACAGTACAGAAGTCATAAAACGGAGGGAGCTGTCAGAGACATCAAGGAAGGCTTCAGAGAGGAAAGGATAGTCTACTTAAATTTACTTCATACCCTGGATGCTTCTTTTATTTTATTAACAAACGGATTAGCACTTAACTTTTGGGAAGAGAGCATGAAAAGGAATCTGAGGTGTAATCCCGGTGCGGCCCGTGTACTAAATGAAATGTGATGCAAACTAAATGTGATACTAAATGCGATATAGAAGATTGGGAAAATATTTTAAAAATAAGTTTCACACAATAAACACATGAAGGAAAGACTAAACTTCACATCCACCCTGCAAAATTCTTCAAATACAAAGGCTTCATAAATACACTGACAACATGGCACATGCCAGGGAAAGACTTAAATGTGAGAAAAGCAGTCCCCTCTTCTTTCATTTTTGCTTTTTCTCCTTTTAAAAACCAAATTGGGCATCTAGGTGGTGCAGTCAGTGAAGGATCTGACTCTTGGTTTCAGCTCAGGTCTGATCTCAGGGTCCTGGGATTGAGCCTTGAGCCAGGCTCAGCGCTCAGTGTGGAGTCTCCTTGAGTTTCTCTCTCCCTCTCCCTCTGCCCCTTTCCCCCACTTGCACTCTATCTGTCTCAAATAAATAAATAAATCTAATAAAAATGTAAGAAGGGAAGGAAGGAAGGAAGGAAGGAAGGAAGGGAAGAAAAGAAAAGAAAAGAAAAGAAAAGAAAAGAAAAGAAAAGAAAAGAAAAGAAAAGAAGAAAAGAAAAGAGAAGAGAAGAAAGGAAAGGAAAGAAAAGAAAAAAGAAAAGAAAAGAGAAGAAAGGAAAGGAAAGAAAAGAAAAGAAAGAAGAAAAGAAAAGAAAAGAAAAGAAAAGAAAAGAAAAGAAAAAAGAAAGAAAAGAGGAAACCAAATGGGTATGGACTCCAGGCACTATCTCCACCAGAATAAATTCCCACCAAATTAGTAGGCTTTGGTCTGTTATTGTTTTATTCTTTTTGAGCTACTGAAAGCAATGTTTTTTTATCTTTTCTTTTTTAAAAAGATTATTTATTTATTTACGTATTTATTTATTTATTCATGAGAGACACCCAGAGAGAGGCAGAGGGAGAAGCAGGCTCCCTGCGCAGGGCCCAAGCAGGACTCGACCCCAGGACTCCGGGCCCCACGCCCTGGGCCGAAGGCGGACGCTCCACCACTGAGCCACCCAGGCGTCCCGACGTCTTTTATCTTCTAAATGGACTGTACGTTGCTAAAACTCTCTGGGTGCTCTGAAAGCGGCTCCCGCGGCCCTGCAGTAGGAAGGCTGTGTGGACGCTGTTCGCCCGGGCTCCCTGGCCCGCCTATGAGGAGCTGAGAAGTACCCGTTTTCCTTGCTTGGAAATGTCGCTGGGAAGTTCTCGTGGGAGGGCACAGGTCACTGCTGGTCAGGAAGAGGCCCCCGTCCTCCTGTCCCCTCGTGGAGGCTCCGAGGTGTAGACGTTCACAGGGTGGCCGCAGGGGTAGCCCGGCTCAGCCTGTGCTGCCTCTCGCCGGCCACGACGCGCATCCCTCTCCGAGGGTCTCTCCCTCACTTCCTTGCCTACCGGAATCGTACTCACCCTTCCCCTTCTGCTGTGGGATTTGCCTCAAACTCCACTTTAAAACCAAGTCCCCACCACAGCGTTCAACCATCCCAGCCCCTACCCCACTCACCCCCACCTTACAGTCTGGCGCTTACACGTCTGCCTCCCTCACTTCTTGGAAGTAAGACCTGATCTAATTTATCTGTGGGTTTTCTCTGTTGGCTTGGAGCAGAGGCCTTTACAGGGAGTAAATCCTTGGGAGGCTGCGGTCTATTAACTCGATCTTTGGACAAAAGGCACAGTCTGGGCACCCGGGTGGCTCCGCAGTTGAGCGTCTGCCTTGGGCTCAGGGCGTGATCCCAGGTCCTGAGATCGAGTCCCACATCGGGCTCCCCGCAGGGAGCCTGCTTCTCCCTCGGCCTGGGCCTCTGCCTCTCTCTCTGTGTCTCTCATGAATAGGTAAATAAAATATTTTTTAAAAGAGTCTGATAAATTCATTTTCAACAACAATTAAGCAGATTGCCTAACTTCCCACTAAATTTGGCCCTTTTTTTTTATTGGTGTTCAATTTACCAACATACAGAATAACACCCAGTGCTCATCTCGTCAAGTGCCCCCCTCAGTGCCTGTCACCCAGTCACCTCCACCCTGCCCCCCTCCCCTTCCACCACCCCTAGTTCATTTCCCAGAGTCAGGAGTCTTTATGTTCTGTCTCCCTTTCTGATATTTCCCAACATTTCTTCTCCCTTCCCTTCTATTCCCTTTCACTATTATTTATATTCCCCAAATGAATGAGACCATATAATGTTTGTTGTTCTCCAATTGACTCATTTCACTCAGCATAATACCCTCCAGTTCCATCCACGTCGAAGCAAATGGTGGGTATTTGTCGTTTCTAATGGCTGAGGAATATTCCACTGTATCCATAGACCACAGCTTCTTTATCCATCATCTTTCGATGGACACCAAGGCTCCTTCCACAGTTTGGCTGTTGTGGACATTGCTGCTAGAAACATCGGGGTGCAGGTGTCCCGGCGTTTCACTGCATCTGTATCTTTGGGGTAAATCCCCAACAGTGCAATTGCTGGGTCGTAGGGCAGATCTAATTTTAACTCTTTGAGGAACCTCCACACAGTTTTCCAGAGTGGCTGCACCAGTTCACATTCCCACCAACAGTGTAAGAGGGTCCCCTTTCTCCGCATCCTCTCCAACATTTGTGGTTTCCTGCCTTGTTAGTTTTCCCCATTCTCACTGGTGTGAGGTGGGATCTCATTGTGGTTTTGATTTGTATTTCCCTGATGGCAAGTGATGCAGAGCATTTTCCCATGTGCCTGTAGGCCATGTCCATGTCTTCCTCTGTGAGATTTCTCTTCATGTCTTTTGCCCATTTCATGATTGGATTGTTTGTTTCTTTGCTGTTGAGTTTAATAAGTTCTTTATAGATCTTGGAAACTAGCCCTTTATCTGATACGTCATTTGCAAATATCTTCTCCCATCTGCAGGTTGTCTTTGAGTTTTGTTAACTGTATCCTTTGCTGTGCAGAAGCTTCTTATCTTGATGAAGTCCCAATAGTTCATTTTTGCTTTTGTTTCTTTTGCCTTCGTGGATGTATCTTGCAAGAAGTTACTGTGGCCGAGTTCAAAAAGGGTGTTGCCTGTGTTCTCCTCTAGGATTTTGATGGAATCTTGTCTCACATTTAGATCTTTCATCCATTGTGAGTTTATCTTTGTGTCTGGTGCAAGAGAGTGGTCTAGGTTCATTCTTCTGCATGTGGATGTCCAGTTTTCCCAGCACCATTTATTGAAGAGACTGTCTTTCTTCCAGTGAATAGTCTTTCCTGCTTTGTCGAATATTAGTTGACCATAGAGTTGAGGGTCCACTTCTGGGTTCTCTATTCTGTTCCATTGATCTGTGTCTCTGTTTTGTGCCAGTACCACACTGTCTTGATGACCACAGCTTTGTAGTACAACCTGAAATCTGGCATTGTGAGGCCCCCAGCTATGGTTTTCTTTTTTAAAATTCCCCTGGCTATTCGGGGTCTTTTCTGATTCCACACAAATCTTAAAATAATTTGTTCCTTAAACTTGCAGTATCGTGCAATCGGTTCTTGTATATGTGTTATCAGTCTAGCAAGATCGATCACTAGGTCACTAAGAGGGTAGCCACACATTAGTGCAGGCCGTCCCACTTCTGTGATTCTTCATATGTCTACAACTTCTAGCGCTACCCACAGAGCAATGACTCCCAAATTTCCCACCTCTGGCCCTCTCCTAGCTCCTAAGTTCCAAAACTGCACTTTTAGTTATCCCCTCACATACTCATCTGAATGTCTCACAGACGACGTAAATACAACATGACAACCATTTTCTCCAAAAAGTCATACCAGCTTCTTGGAGCCAGCAGGTGATCACCACTATAGGTGATGTGAAGCATTCTGAAAGCCTCTCCACTTAGCCTAACTTTTCCACGATAAGAGTTATTCCTTTGGATTAGGGTATAAGATCTGCAACGATCTCTATTGAATGCAACAGAGTAGAGAAATTAGTGTTAGTAGATTCGTCAGGTCTCCCTTTATCGGCAATGTAAGGAAAGAAAAGGTCTCCTGACTTTACACCACTTCCTAATGAGAGAGGGTTGCCGGCAAGTTCTAGGAGAGAAAACATCTGTTTGGTCCTATACCTTGTCTAAACCCACAGAGGGCCCATTTTATCCCCCTGCTAAGTTTAAGCTAGGAAAGGGTCAGCAACTTCTCCGAGAAGCGTAGAACACAGAGCAAACCGCTAGATACAAACGCAAACGTGTGTGCGTGTGCCTCCAAACACACACACGTAGAGGCAAATACAGGTATAATCTTACGCAGATGAACATTAAGATCAATCCCATTCAGTGGAGCCCAAACTTTAACCAGGGAAGACAGTGATAAACAGGAGGTAGGGATGTTCCACAGGGAGGAAGAACAAAGGTGAGCCACTCTCAGCAACGGCCATCGAAAGTCCCAGGAGGACGTACAGAGGGAGACAGTTACCATCAGCCACCCCATCTTATGCTTAACACACACACACACCCCAACTCTATGGGACAAGTGAGTACCCTTAGCACCAGCAGCTGGTACCATCTCCTCCTCACCCTGACTCCTGTCACCACCTCAGGCCTGAAGTCATCACGTAGCCCAACACCTAGTCTCAGGGTGGAAGAGAACAGCATCAGACTGCGACCCTTCTTGGCCATCCATGTCTTACCCTAAGCCAAGCTGTCCTGGATAAAAACAACCCACCTCAAATCGCCTTTGGAAATAGCCTCTATATAGATGAAAGTCATACAAAGATTAAAATATATGAAAAATAAATAAATAAAATAAAATATAGGTATGTTCCCTCCAGGGGGCCAAGCCATCATTCTTCTGAGCATCCCATTCCACCAAGGCAATTGCACTTTTACTGTCCTTACCTGTGCTTTGCTTCCATCCTTTGCTTCCATCCTTAGGCATCTCGGTCAACAGTTCTTCTCTACTCTCCCACTGAAACAAAGTAAAACAACATTTTAACCCTCTCTCCCAACCCTCCCCCAAGAAAATCATGCTTTTTAAGAGCCAAATATAATAATTAAAAGAAAAAAAAAGGGATCCCTGTGTGGCCCAGCGGTTTGGCGCCTGCCTTTGGCCCAGGGCACGATCCTGGAGACCCAGGATCGAATCCCATGTCAGGCTCCCGGTGCATGGAGCCTGCTTCTCCCTCCGCCTGTGTCTCTGCCTCTCTCTCTCTCTGTGTGTGTGACTATCATAAATAAATAAAAATTTAAAAAATAAATAAATAAAAGAAAAAAAAGCAGCACTTTGTTTTACACGCCTGCACTGACTGCTTGCAATGTTTTACAATTCATTGAGAGAACCACTAGGCTCCCTGGGCTGCCTTCGGCATTATTTTGAATTTTTGCTCTTCAAAAAAACTCCCATGTAAATTGTTTTAGCGGTCCTAATCACTTTGATAGCTCAGGCTAACTTGGAAGACATCTGGAAGCTTTGGCCTGATGAACACTGCCCGCACGCTTGCTTCTGATGTTGTTCTTTCCCTAAGCTCTCAGGTGAGTAGATGCGTGACCTGAGAAGGCCACTTTGCAATTTAGGTGCGGTCTTATCTCTCCTCTTGGTGTCATCATTGATACTCTAGGAGTTGGCCCTGGAGGCTTAGGGAAGCCAGGTGTCTGACCAAGACCCAGTGAGTGGCCGACTGAGTGTCCTCAGGCCTACTTCCAGAGCAGCCTCCCAGCAGAGCCTCAGAAGGGTCCCTGGAGGGCGGACGAAGGTGTCCTGGGCCTTTGCTGACAGAGTCCTTCCTAACTTAAATGGGAAGAACGCCCTTGCACAAGGTGACACGTTTGGTCTTCAAGAACTCAGAAGCCACTTTTTCTTTCCTCACTGTCTTACCCGACTTGAGAGCGAATAAAACATGTAGAAGTAGGACTCAAAAAGTCATTGAGGAAAAAAAGCAAATTTCTATAAATAGCAACACATTTACCCTTGATTTTCGTTAATACTCCCATAAAAGAAACATCTTGTGCATAAGACATATAAAGAATGTGACAAGCCATTTGAAATCATGTATTTGTGACAAAGCATTAATGACTATCAAAAGAAAAAAGGGAATGCCATTGAAATGACCTCCTCAAATTTCAAGCATGGAAGTCTTCTGAAGTAAAGTCGGCAGAAAGGGAGATAAATGGTGGTTATTACACTTTCGAGGTCAGCCCACCTCATGCTAACACAAACAGTCCATTTCTAAGCTGTGAACATGGTCATCTGCACTGCATCCTTATTAGCTCAAGTGAAGGCCCATACAGCTCTCCAGATGTTTATTCTGGAGCTTTTGTACATTTTTCATGGAGAAATTTGTTCCACTGGGCACACTAATTAAAAAAATTACTTGAAAACAAATAAAAAATAAATAAAAAATAAAATAAAAAAATTACTTGCCATGTCTTAACTGTGACTAAGAATGAGAAGGGTAAAGCTTTTCCCAGAATGAGATTTTTTTTTTTAATACAAGATCTATCAGCCTGTCCTTATTTTGTAATATCTTTCAGCAGTTGGAAAATTTTTTTCACCTTTAAACCATTAGGTGGAAGACACTAAGTGTGAAAGTATTTTTCACCTGCAACTACCCACGCTTAGCATCTTCTTTTGCAGCTGTTGCTCATGACCAAACCTCACACCCCAGTTATTGCCCCTCCCCATCGATAAATAAATGAAAAAAATTTAAATTTAATAAGGAGGGGCCTTACTAAATAATAATAATAGTATTTATTAATTTTAAATATTATAATTTTTATAATAATATAATATAATTATGTATAATATAATTTTAAATATAATTTTTATAATGATAAAATATATAATTTAAATATTAATATTTAAATTAAATAAATTTAAATTATTAAATTTAATAAGGAGTCACCTGGGTGACTCAGTTAAGCATCTGCCTTTGGCTCAGGTTATGATCTCAGGGTCCTGGGATCGAGTCCCGTATTGGGCTCCCCGCTCAACAGGGCGTCTGCTTCTCCCTCTGCCTCTACCTCCCTCTGCCCTCTGCCCACTCCCACCCCGGCCCCACTCATGCTTTCTCTCTCCCTCTCCAATAAATAAACACAATTAAAAAGGAAAGATTGCAAAAAGAACTGTTAGGAGGCTTTCGCTGCTCCTTTCAACCCCGTTACAGCTGAGAGGTCAACCTAGACTCCCGAGCCCCGAGCGGATAGGAAGATAAAAGTGAAGAAAGGCAGGTGTTTTATGTCCTGTCATTCATTCTGAATGTTTAAAACCCGAGAGGACAACCTGGGGAGTCGGGTAGTCAGCCTCCCGTCGGGGCGGCCAGCCGGAGGCACCGTCAGGAGAGGCCAGGAGAGGCCAGGAGAGGCCGGGCGGGAGCACTACTGCCGGGGCCCAGAGAGCTCCCGGAAGGCCAGAGGCGCCGGGGCGGACGGCCTCGCAGATGCCAGGCTGCCAACGCTTGGGGAAGCAGCCAAACGACTGCACCGGTCTGCACGTGGGCAGAATGACCCTTTCCTTTCGAGAAAGCCCTCCCCTCCCTACTTCTCTGCCCCCCCCCAGGGGTAAACTGAGCAAGCTTCCCGAGCACTAGCGCTGGAGGAAGGGGGGAGTTCTATCATCCTGATGAGGCACTATCAGGCCTAGGTACGGTTTTTGGAGAAGATCTCCTTACTCCTTTCCTCTAGGGGGAATCCTTATCTAGACTTTTCCGGAATTCATTTCGATTAAAATATGATTGACACAAGATCAATCGATGGCAGGCCGCACCGCTTTCTAGCACCGCAAAGTGAATGGTGAAAAAAAAAAAAAAAAAGTCTGGCCATGTTGTAAATCCATTAGAATAAATGAATGGTTCCACTGACATACTCAAAATAAATATGTGCCTGTCATAAATGTAATTAAATAATTCAGTGGAAAAATTAAATGTTGAAACAATTACCCACATGGTTTGAAGCATTATGAAAATATTATGGAAAAGAAAAAATGGGAGCTGTTATTAATAGAACATGGAGATTTTCATGTCTTTGGGGGTTTTTTTTTCTCCCCTCATTCCCTCAAAGTGAAAGGAAAAAAGAAAATAATATTTACAAAGTGCCTTTTATGTGCCACTAAGTACTTTCATATCCATCATCTCGTTTGATTATCAGAATAAGCTTTCCGGTTCATTTGACAGAGAAGGTAAAGAGAAGTGAAGCCTAGAGGGGTCGGATGCCAGGCCCGTGACCAGGCGGGCGGCCGCTGGCTGAGCTGGCAGGCCACGCACCTCCGTGGGACTCTGTCCCTGCCACGCGGCCGGTCACCCCGGCCCCGGCCTACCCGCCTCTGCAGGAGGCAACCATCTCCTGCCCCGCGCTGCCTTGTCTTGTCTCCTCCCCACTCCCCAGCAGCCAGGGGTCCCCGATTCCTTTCCTGGCCCAATGACCATGTCCTTGACTTCTATTTAATGTCTAACCTCCAAGGGTAAAGGATCAGCAATGTAAAAAATAATAATAATTAAAAGAGAACAAGAGGCAAATAATGCCACTGGGGGCTCTCTCTCTCTGTCTCTCTCTCTCTCTCTCTCTCTGCCTACAGAAATCTGCCTATTAATATAAGTCCCTGGTGGGGAGAAGGTACTGGGAGGGCAGCCAACAGTAAGTGGGAGTGGGTGTGGGAAAATGCAAAAGAAAGAAGGAAAGCTGCTAAAAAAGACTGGCCATATGTAGCAAATTATAAATTCTCTGGCTGCAAACACAATTTCTGCAAGTCCGGGGCCTCTTAAGGGAGCACACCTCAGACACTCTGCAAGAACCACCGGGCAGGACGTGGGGGCTGCCCGGAGACCAAACCATCCAAGATGTGACTCTTCCCCAGAGTCTGGGCGGCTGTGAGCAACAGGTGGGGGGACCTAACCCACCTGGTGTTAACCCAGATAATGATACTGCGCCACGGCTACCTCCCGACCCCCGCTCAGCTCCAGCCTCTGAAATCGTTGACACCCTGGCATCATCCAAACCTTGGAGGTCTCTGAAAGTGTCCAAAAAGATTTTAGTAGCCCCGATTTCGGTCATCAAAGACCACAGATGGGGAGTAGAGGCAACTCCTGCGTTCTGATTAACAAGGACCGCTCTGCAGCAGCGTGCACCGAGAACACTCTCTGCAAGGCGGAAGCCAAGCAACTACTCGGTGTGGCCTGAAAGTCCCTTACCCACACGTGCCTCTCTCTTACCCTGAAACTGCCTGAAGTGCCCATATCACCTTCTCTCTTCCTAATGAGACGCCCTAAGATCCCTGTTAGGGTGCAGCCATGGTCCTGGAAAATTCAGCAAGGAGCTAATGCCGGCTACCGGCTACCGACACGGCAGGTCGAGGACGTTCACTGGAATGGTTGAAGGTTCCCACCAGGCAGGAGGCACGGTGACCCCCGGTGCAGAGCCGAAGACACCAGGGCCACCTGAGGACAAAGCCAGCCGGGTGCGGCTACCGTCTTCACGCGAGCCTGGCTCCTGAGAGGGGGGCGAGCACAGGTGAAGGCCGGTCCCACAGCGGGCGGCGCTTCGAGGCGACTCTTCCAACCAGCGTTCCAGGCCGGCCTCTTGGCAGCACGTGGCCTGGTTTTACCCAGTGAGTTCCAGCTGCGAGCTTCCTCCCTTTCTGTCCTCTTCCAGGCTCGCCGTGAGTTTAAATGGCAGCGAAGGGAGGTGTAGAGACGGTTCCAGCAGTCCTGGCCTATGGGGGGGGGGGGGCTGGTTCCACCTTCCAAGCGGCCCCCCGCACAGCGAGGAGCGCCCTGTCAGAAGCCACAGCACTCAGGCTCCGGAAGCTAAACAGGACTTCTTTCCAGTCCGCAGACCCTGGACACGTTTCCAATACAGAACAGGATTTGTTTGGACTTTCAGACAACTTTTAGTTGTATTGGGTCAAGTGGCCCTTTGCCATGTCTGGGTGTCTACACGCTCTCACCACCTTTTGCACATATATGAAGATACTCCCAGGCCTTCACTTTCCTCGGATGCTAGGATACCCATATGTTCCAGAGACTCGGGCTCCAACGCGGAGACCAATTCTACGTGGTTTCCAACCTCTTTATCTCTTTCTTCTGTATTTTAGGGTATCATGACGTTGTAAGCTATTTGAGATTCTTTTTTGAGGTCAGGCAGCGTAAAACTCGTGAGATAAATACTAACTGGGAAGATTTCTTCACATGCAAACGTTCTACATGGTGTGGCACAGTGGAAGCCCCCCCGGGATGGGAGGTGGAGACCAGGTCCTGGTGGTGACCTGCCACTACCAGCAGAGCTCCGAGCCCCACAGGGCCTCTGTCCTGCCTGTGTAGTGAGGCACGCGGAGTGGGGAGCTCTCTGAGGACCACGCCAGATGCCTGAGTCTATATTTGGAAAGGCTTATTAAAGAGCCTTTTGTCATCTGTCTACTTCCTCTCTTTGGAAATCTTTTTCATAAAAAAAATTAAAAAAATAAAAAGGAAATCTTTTTCATCTACAGTATGTGTCTAAAATGAGTAGCCGAGACAAGAGGTGATGACACATCTCACGTCAGGAAATACTATGAAAACAGAGCCGAGCAGACATCGGGAGCACCATGAGATGTGGAGCCTCTTTCTGGCTTTGAATTCTTCACTCCACATACAGTTCTAATTGACCACACAAAAAGGTACTGTCTCTTTGAACCTTGCAATTATCTCTTTTTCTCCCCCTCTTTGTAATCATCAGCCCAAGTACAAGTTGATTGTGGTCATGCTGCCGCACATCAATGTGGTCGATGGGCCTGTCGGTGAATGAGCTTGGGTAGCTTTGCCCCCACAGAAGGAAATGCTGAAAATACTGAACAGCCAGGACAGGGTCCCATCCAATCAGAACGGGCACCAATCAACAGCACAGACATGGGCTGGCCTGCCACACAGCTGCGTCCCGGCTGACTGTCAGCCCTGCCTGCTCGCACCCGGACTCCTGTTCTGGCTCCTCGCAGAGGGAGGAGGACACAGAGATTGGGTTGCTGGTACTGGGCCTGCGACTCTGGCCCTGGCGACCCCAGCACTTCCCAGTGACAGGATTTACTTGCAAAGTGCTGTAATATGCAAGACAGGTGCTTGAGGGGATCCCTGGGTGGCTCAGGGGTTTAGCACCTGCCTTTGGCCCAGGGTGTGATCTTGGAGTCCCAGAATCGAGTCCCATGTCAGGCTCCCTGCTTGGAGCCTGCTTCTCCCTCTGCCTGTGTGTCTCTGCCTCTCTCTCTCTCTCTCTCTCTCTCTCTCTCTCATGAATAAATAAAAACAAAATTAAAAAAAGAAAAAAGGGGGATCCCTGGGTGGCACAGCGGTTTGGCGCCTGCCTTTGGCCCAGGGAGCGATCCTGGAGACCCGGGATCGAATCCCATATCGGGCTCCCGGTGCATGGAGCCTGCTTCTCCCTCTGCCTGTGTCTCTGCCCCCCTCTCTCTCTCTCTCGCTCTCTGTGTGTGTGTGACTATCATAAATAAATAAATTTTTAAAAAATAAAAATAAAAAAAAAATAAAATAAAATAAAATAAAAAAAAAATAAAAATAAATTAAAAAATAAAAATAAAAAAATAAAATAAAGAAAAAAGACAGGTGCTTGAATAAGGAGATACGGTCTCCGACTACCTATCATCTATCTATCTAGCCAGCCATCCCTTCCCTTTCTCTTCCTCCTCCCAGGTCCCCCCACACACCCTTTCTGTCTTTATGCTAATAATATTGTAAGGGCCACAAAACAAACAAAAATTAGATTCTCTTTTTTATAAAGATTTTATTTATTTATTTGAGAGAGAGAGAAAGAGTGCGTGCAAGCCAGGGGAAGGACAGAGGGAGAGGGAGAAACAGACCCACCCACTGAACAGGAAGCCCAATGCAGGACTCGATCCCAGAGTCCTGGGATTATGACCTGAGCCAAGGGCACCGACTGAGCCACTCGGGTGACCCCAAATTTAGGTTCTTAACAACAGCTTCTCTCTAACTATATGACTCCCCTCTCCCATCCCACTGGCCTCACCCATCTGAAATAATTGTCATTCTAATTGAAAGTTGAACCCATGTTCAACTTTCAGGTGGCAGTTTTTTTGTTTTCATTTTCATTTTCTTGGGGGGGTAGTTTTTTTGCATTTATACTTGTTCACAAAAATCATATTTTTATTTTGGTTGTTCTGATACCATAATAATTACATCATGTTGTTTGCTTTCTTTTGGAACTCCTTTTTAGCTAACCGTTACATTGCAAAGATTCGCCTATATGGTTGCACTGAGGGCTATTTTTAAAAAGACCTCCATTTTCTGATTTAAAAAAAAAAAAAAGGACCCAAACTCATTGTAGAAACTCTAGAAAACACACACCAAAAAAAATCAAAGAAGAAAATAAAATTTATCATAATCCTATATTTCTTCTGGTCTTTGTCTTTCCAATACACACATTATTTTTTCTCACAAAATTGGGATCCTGTTGCATAAACAATAAATAAACAAGTAAATAGGTAATTACAAATTTTGATAAGTGCAATGATGGAAAGAAACCGAGTACAGTTTATTTTCTGTGTAATAATGGGTAGAAGTCATTGAATTGTATATATATCTGGGCAAATTTTATGGTATGTGAATTACATCTCAATAAAGCTACTTTTAAAAAAGAATAGGACAGAGGACCACCTTAAAGTAGACAAGGAAAAGTTCTAGTATACATTATACAGAAAGAGAAACTGGCAAGGCAATTAATATTTGAAATACATTTGGTTTGTTGCTGTCCATGCTCTTGGGAGACCTAATATTTTCATTAACAATGTGGTTTTTGTCTTATTTTTCCATTTTTTTATTCTTTTTAAAAATTATTTTTCTTTTACTTATTTTAATAGCAATGTGTTTTATTATACCATTTCTTGTTGGCATTATTTTAAAAACTGTTTTCTTTAAATAAGAACTGTCATGCCAAAACCCTAGAATACTAGCTATCAACATTTCATACAAAAGTCATATTTGTAACCTGAGCATACAAAAGAATAAAACAGATTTTCTCAGATTTTATGCTGAAGAATCTATTTAGGTAAATCATTTCCACATTAAAGCTTGAAAAAATTCTCACAATATCCTGATCAGTTGAGAGGTCAACAACCATCGTATAATGAAAATAAAATCCCTTTTCCTACTACAGTTAACTATAATCGGGACTTGTATTAATGACTCGTGTAAAGTACTTCCCGCAGGGTCCCTATGAATTCCATCATCATTTTACAGGTAAGGACTGTAGCCCTGCGAGGTAGACAGTTTGTCAAAGTGAATCATGTGCAGCTGGGATATCAGTTCATTATTGCTGGTTCATAGTTATCCACACAGTACAAAGCAGAGATTCAGCAAATATCAAGTTAAATGCCTCAATACAGACAGCCCAGTTGAATAACTCGACTTGATTACCATCCGAGATCTGAGCCAATGTAAACAGGTTGGCAGAAAAATTATAGTTGGCAGAGACCAATATAACCATATTAGTCAAGACTCTTTCGATTATAGTTATAGAAATCCAATTAAACCAGCACTTTTGAAAGGAGTACATATTAGAATCCCATAATTAGAAAAGGCAGGGGCATTCCTAGTTTTAACCATCACTGAGGTATAGGTAATATCATCAGGAATCTGCCTCTTGCCTTCTATCTCTTAGCCCTGCTTCCTCTATGTTGACTCCTTTCTCAGACTGTTTCTCTCCAAAAGCAGCAAAGAGGGCCACTGGCAGCTTTAGACTTAGACTTGTCCTTATAGCCCATGAACCACCAAAAAGACACCTCATCCCTGATAGTTCCAGCAAGAACCCCAGCACAGGCTCAGACAGGCAGGCGGAGTCAGGTGTCCACGCCGGAGCCATCACAGCAGTCCAGTCGATGGAATATTTTGATGGCCCCAAGCCTGGATCATATGCCCACCTCTGGGTACAGAGGTTGCAGTGCATCTCATCAGAATTCAAGGCCTGAAAACTGGGAAGGAATGGCACCCACAGAGATGTCAGACAGACAAAAAACCCGGCCCTCTACAATGACAACAGCCCATGGTTTACTCCTCTGATAATAAAGACTGCAGCTGTTGGCTTTGGAAACGTATCAAGTGTCAAGTCTCAACTTCACAAACTATCCTCTTATAACCTGAGACTGTAAAATGATTAGTCTCAAATCATAGACAGAGGAAAGCTTTAGGGAAGGCCTGCATGGGCCACCTCAGCTCTGAAATATCTGGGATGGGATACCTCCGAGGGCTAGAGCACTGGCTCCTGGTTCAGCATATGTGTCTGCATATGGGTGTCCTGGCATTCAGCACTGGTGTATCAGCACAGCTCCGCTACAGCTTCCTGACTTGGGATGCAAAGCTGTGAAATTCAACGAAACAGAATCACATCTTGGAAGCATTCATATTCTTTGATGTACATGTGAAAACATTAAGATGAATATCTTTTTGGCAACTTGATGTCATACAAAGGGACCAAGATTTCTGTAGACGATAAGTACTGGCATCTTAGTTTTTAGATAGATCTCTCTAGATCTTATATTATTTGTTTTCTTAATACTGTATGATAACACCAGCTATCTAAGGCAAAAAAAAAAAAAAGTTCACGTCAACATGTTTGTTTCTTTGGAAATACAAATCAGAAAATAATTGAATTTATAGCTGCAGTATATAACTTATCATTTAGCATGATACCCCTGTCATAACAAGGTATCTTCTGAAACAAACATTCTAGAAAATCAGATTGTCTCCGACCAGGTTCCTACTAGTGAGTCCCAGAATACATAATATCTGTATAGTGCCCCATACCGAGGATTTTAATGCCCCACAAAGAAAAATGTGCTTCTATTAACAAACCAACAGTGTAACACCATGACCAATTTGAATAGCCCAACTCTGAGTCCTCCAGCAAGAGAGAAGTCTTTGATAAGGAGAAGGGGTTCCAGCTTGAGCCTAAGCTGTGCCTATGGCTAGAATTCAGACTTCTGGGGTCATGTCTGAAAAATAAGTGGAGCAACTCAACTAGAAAGCATTGGCTTGAGAGACTGGAGTGAGAAACTAGTTGAAAATAATTCACCCTGAGGTGAAAACATTTGCATGAGCTTGGCCCAACATCAATGCCCCAGTCTTAGAGGGCACAGCATGGTGTCAGTCTATGAAAAAGAAAAAAAAGAAAGAAAAAGAAAAAGAAAAGAAAAGAAAAGAAAAGAGAAAGAAAGAAGAAAGAAAGAAAGAAAGAAAGAAAGAAAGAAAGAAAGAAAGAAAGAAAGAAAGAAAAAGAAAAGAAAGAAAGAGAGAAAGACAAAATCTCTATAAAAGGATTTCTTGTTAAAAATGATGGACAAGACTCATACTCAAGATTCTGCTCCATCCCAAAACCCCAGTAAAATAACAATAAAAAGATTTTCCTAAAGGTATAAGCCCATAGGATAAATGTGAAGATGGGAGAGTTGATAACAGCAAAAATATTTAGGGAGCTAGAAGCTGATGAAAAAAAGGGAAATTGACATCACAAAACGAAAAAAGCTGAATCCTACTCTGGCCTTTAGGGAAAGCCAGGAGCAACCCCAATTTATCCCTCAGAACCTCCAAAAGGCTTGGGCACCTCTAGAAATAAGGAAAGAGGTCAGGCTAAAACAGATTTCTTCAAAAGTCTTTAGCTCCCCACCCTCCCCTTCACTAACAAAGGCTTATTCTCTAGAAACAGGTCTCTGGGTTGGGAGACAACAGCGCCATTGAGGGTGTGTGTACCACACTGAAAACAGGAAGATGAAGTAAAAACAGGAAGATGTTGAGACTCCCAGGCTGTTCTCTCACTCAGCTCCCATCATGCGAACAGTCAGGCTTACACCCCCTGACAGGGGTTTGGAAGAGCCTTCCCCAACCAGCCCAAGAGAAAAATTATTTCTAATTATTAACTTCAGAAATCCCCCCACAAACAGCGCAGTCAGATCACCCTCCAGTACACCACACACACACACACACACACACACACACACACACACACACACAAGGGTTTCCAACCTGCTCCTGATACTCCATTTCTGCCTATGAGCAGGCAATTAAGGATACCAGCTATTGGAGAACTTCTATCATGAAAGACAGAAACAAAAGAAACAAAAAGAAAAAACACCCTAGAAGCAGCAGACTATGCAGGTAAAGGAAACTTCAAGAAAATCTATCAGTAATGGCCTCAAAGAGTTAAGGGAAAATACTGCACTTATGAATACAAAAAAAAAAAATCTGATTTTTAATGTTTTCAAAGTACAACAGAAAGTCTTAGAAAATAAAAATGTGAGAGTAGAAATGAGAAGCTCATTTAAAGGGCTAGAAGTTAAAATTCAAGAAGTTTCTCAGGAAGTGCAACCAAAAAAAAAAAAGAAGAAGAAGAAAGTAGAAAACAAAGTTAATTTATAAGTAAAAGAAAAATATATATATTGAAACACCTTGATATACAAAATACAAATATATCAACATATATATGAAGATACATAAATACATATGAGACACCTCCATAATCCATACACCAAAAAATATGCGGGAGGGTGTATACGTATATTTATGTGCTATATATGTTAATCACCTAGACATTGAAAGCCACCATGGAAATCTTATAATTTCCTCTTCTAAGCAGCTAATCAAGAACGCTGGACCAAATGGACGTGGGAGAGGGAGACAGGAGGAACTGGCAGGCACAGGAAGGTGGAAGACTGCCACCCCAACCATCATCACCAGATCCCTAGAATCTCGATGGTGATGGCAAAGGGTGAACAGGAATGACCAGGGCGCCCCCTCTCTTTGGGAGCCACCCTGGGTCACAGTTTGGGACTTAACTACGAAATCCAAATTAGGAAAAAAAAAAAAATCCTGCCTACTTAGATTCTTTAATCAGAGCATTTCAAGAGCTTGGTTCCAGCCCCTCAAGCGGAGAAGCTGCATTTGCACTGGGCCACTCAGGCCACATGAACACAGTGGGGAGACGGCTTCCCTCCGTGCACACAGGGCTCAAGTTATTTGCAGCACGTAGCTGGGAGGGTTGGGGGGGTGCCTCGCTATTATTCCCACTGCACTAGCACAACACCGTGGAATTCCAGAGTGGGGACACTCCAGAGCGTGGTAGCAAACACAGAGGTACGGCTCCAGGGATCTGTGGGGGTAAACACAGACTAGAGAACCAAAGGTGAAGGCATGACCTCCGCGAGCCCTGCACCCAACCCACTCCCACAGCACCATAGCGTGCATTTACCCCGTGCAATGGGGGCAAAATAAACACCCAGGGCAGAGGCGACATATATAGACTTACAGACCTATAAGTCTATAGGTCTATAGACTCTGAGACTCATAGACCACCGTCCTTCTGGCTGAATCCCAATTCACGTAACCAAAAATGATTTCAAAATAATGCAAACACCATGAAGGACATTAGATCCCATTGACACTTCTTAACACCTTCTTCCTTCTCCCTCTATTTCCTTCACAAACTATAATTGCTCCCAGATCCTTCTCCCCAAATGCTCTTCCAGCCACTGCCCCCCAGATGTCCCTTGGGATAGTTCACCTTCCTTCCACCAGGCCCAGAAAAGCAGGATCCTACTCGGGAATGGGGACAGGTTTAACAACTGGAAGTATTCTTATACTAGGGACCTTTATTCTAAGAAAGAAATAGGAAAGGTATTAGCCAAAGAGTTCTTCTAAGGCGGTGGTGGTGGTGGTGGTGGGGTGTGTGTGTGTGTGTGTGTGTGTGTTTCTGTAAGACAGGAGAAATTTAACCATGTTAAGAGAGGTAAAATTGTTGGGTACACCTAACATTATATAAACTGGATTTAGGAAAAGAAAATTGCTGTTGAGAAGTTGTGGAGAAGGAATAATGTAAACTCATAACCTGGTCAAGTCTATTCACACAGACAGCTTTAACACCAGTGCAAACACGATGAATAAATATATTCAACATCAATAAAGCCGAGCTGAAGTTGAAAAGGAACTTGGAAAATCAAAAATCCTGTTGTTTGGGATAAATTTTCTCCAGTGGATCGAAAGCCAGCTTTGGGGGCAGCCCGCAAAGAGAACAGATGGCTAGAGATATGACCATTGGCTCACGCGGGCTACTTCGGGCCTGCTAGGAAAAACTTAGAAAAGAAAAACCATAATAAGACTGGGTTTATTATATTTCACTTGTAATTCTTTTATTTTGGTGAGATATTCTTTCCTTTGACTTGACCACACAAGTAACATGTGGTTTTGTTTATCACATTGTGAAAGGAAAGAAAACTGGAACAGAGGTGCAAAGCACAGAGGGCAGTGGTGTGAGATGCTTTGTTCTACACTGACATGAAATCAAGTCCCCCAAAATACACGAAAACCATAAAAAACACAGTGTCCATAAAAGAAACATTTTTCTCTTAATATTAAATGGGTCTTTTCCAAGTTGCTGCAATAAGCCAGTACGGCCTTTATAATCACTTTTATAAAAAGAGCTTTTAAGAATATTGAATGGGCCTTCCCTCTTTGCCTCCTTAGCCTCCCAACAACCCAACAACGCAGGCCCGCGACACCACTCACAGTTGACAGTCCTGGGTAGCTCCAGACATACAAGTCGGCGAATTCCTTGATGACAACACCAGCGCTTGACAGATTTCGAAGGGCCGCGGCACTGTCCGGAGGCCCCATGGCCATGTCGTCCCCGAAGCGGCACAGCAGCAGCAACCGTGATCGTCGCGCTCTGGCTCCGCCGACTGAGCGCTGGAGGGTCACCGGCCCACCAGACCAGCCCTTCCCGCCTGGGAATGCCCGCAGCGCCTGCCGCGTGGCCACGCCATGTGACACGTGGCCACGCAAGGAGAGAATACAGGGGGAGCAAGTGCTCAGAGCAATAGTGAGAACAAGAGTAAGAGCCCATCACACCGGTCGCTTCGGTGCTTTCCTTGAAAGGAAAACACTTTGCTCTCCAGAGACTTCCATTCCAAAAATAAAGGACAACACACGGGGTCCAGAATACGTGGAAATACTCAGAGCCTGAAAAATAAATACACGTTAACCTTTATCCTAGTAGGCACGTCGTCAATAGACCTCAAGACGAGCCCTGTCCCACTCTCTTTGGCTTCCCAGTTGCTCCCAAGGAGTCAGAAGGAGTCCCGGCCCCTTGCCTTCCCCAAACGCAAATTTGGAGGATTTCCACGCTGAGGGCGAGCTGCGTGGGGCCGGCTGCCTCCAGAGAACCTGCGTGTGAAATTTAGGATCCCGTTGACTCGTACTTTCCTTTGGAATAGCAGAGTGACGTCCTCCTTCCCTTGGATTTTTGGTTGGTTTGTTTCACATATTACCATTATATGTCTTCTCCACTTTTTCGGGTTATCAACTTTTTGTGCATGTTCAGTTACATTAGAAGAGTCCACTCTTGACATGGCTTCAGTGTAGCTAGTGGTGAATTCCTGAGCCCGGAAGTTTTAGGTGAACGGGAGTGAGGTTTAGTGTGCAAGCTATGCTGCACGACGTTACAGCATGTCAGGCCGGACCCAGACACAAGTATCAAGACGAAGGCGCTGATCATGCCAGGCTCCCTGCTGGCACGTGCTGTCATGAGCCTATTTCCTTCCTGCACTGAATGTTGACACTAGCCTATCTCAAGCCTACGTGAAATGCAAAGTCTTTTTTTTCTTTTTTTTCTTTTTTTTTTAAGATTTTATTTATTTATTCATGAGAGACTCATGGAGAGAGAGAGAGAGAGAGGCAGAGACACAGGCGGAGGGAGGAGCAGGCTCCACACCCGACGTGGTCTCCAGGATCAGGCCCTGGGTTGAAGGTGGCGCTAAACCGCTGGGCCACCCGGGCTGCCCAAAGTCATGTTTTTTCTATAAGAGATTTTTAGATTTCTTAGGAAATGACTGTGGAAATGGATTGGAAAGACCCTTTTCCAAACTTGCATGAATTCCAACTCTTAAGGGCCTTTCTAAAGAGCATTCTGGAGGGCAGCTGTATGTTATAGATTCGGAGAGCAGGTCCTTGGACAACACTCCTGAAGAGCAGAAAAAATACAGAGATTTTGAGAACAAGAGCAAAAGGAGGAGCTAATGCTCCCAACAGGTGCGTCCTAAAGCCACTGAGCTTCCCAGACTCTCCCCCCGCCCCAAACTAATGCTCACCCGTAGAACGCTCGTTTTACAGGTTGCTTCCATTGAAGGGCCTGAGAAAGGTCATAAGCTGCAAGTGATCAGAAGACTGATACCCCTTAAAGGGCAGCGGATAGACTGGGAGACAGCAGCAGGGTATATTTAAACAAAAGGGTTTGAGGGATATGCTCCTTACATCAGTGGAGGACTTCCCAAAACCTGTGGGTGGTCTGTACCATGTTTTCCCAATTTATTAGTCCTGTTCAAATATAACAGTAGAATCAACTCAGTGTGTGCTGGAAACTCCAGCCCCTTTTCCAAAAACTCCCTCCTGTCGTCACCTCAGACACTGTCATTCTAATCAGTGTCATATTCCAGACAATAAAATGGTAGAGGAAGAGGAAGAAAAAAAACCTATTGCTCAGAAACCTAACCACTACTGAGCTCAACACCTCCAAATAGGGTTCTTACAGTTACCACCTCCCTCTGAGCTGAACCACCCAACCTGGGGCTCATCCTGCATGGCTGGGTGAGGACCGTTTCAAATGTCACATCACAGGACACATCAGTTGTCTTCATTTCTTCACCTCCCACTCACTCCTCAACTCATTCCCGTTGGCCTTATTACTCCACGCTTACTACTCCACCAAAGCAGCTTTCATCAAGGCACCAAGACCTGAGATGACCATGTGTCCAGACCTTGTCTTACTAGATTCCTCAGCAGCAGCTGACCCTGGTGACCACTTCTCCCTCGAAGTCCTCTCTTCCTTTAGTTGCCCTGGTTTTCCTCCTAGCTCTTTGCTCTTCCTCCTCATTCTCCCTTCATCGCTCTTTCCTCTCGGCCTGGCCTTTACATGTTGGCATTACTAAATAAAAGCTCACTTTCCTTCTACTGTATTTTCCTTCCCTGTGCCATCTTTCCCATATCCATAGCCAGCACTCTGCACAAGTCCAGGAGATGCGACACCCATCACACTCCAGGTAACTGGCTCTCCCTTGAGTTGCACAATGCATGGCTCTGTTTGGTCACAAGGGCTGTTCTATCTGCTCCTGTGGCTTCAACATCCATCCGTACATTACTGACCGCAGAATGTCTGTCCCAGGCCCAGACAACAATGAAACTCAAACCCACATATACAGCCGAATACTTGAGATCCACTTGTTCGTCTCAAAGGCACTTCAAATACCATGTCCCAGCTGAACCCATGCTCTTCCTAGACAAGTGTTTTAGCATTCCCTACCTTGGATTTGGGGCCAGCACCCATCAGGTTGCCCAACCTAGAGGCCAGAAGGCATTCTTGTCCCTCGCCCTTCTGACACCATCAACAAATGATCTGTTTCGTGTTTGTTATCTGTCTCCTTCCACTACGATGTAAGCCCCTTGAATGTTGGAATCTCTCTCACCATCACATCTCCGGAGCCCAAGGGGTGCCTACCGTGTGACATTTGTTGAATGAAATAATAAAGTCCTATTGATTTTATCTATCTCTCAAGTCATCTCCATCCTCACCCAGCACCTTTACCTGGGTTGCTCCTTCAGGTTTCCCCTCTTTTCTTAGCTAATGCCTGTTCAACTTTCAAATCTCAATTCAAAGTCACTCCCTCGGATGAGCACTGGGTGTTATGCTATATGTTGGCAAATCAAACTCCAATTTAAAAATATATTTAAAAACAAAACAAAACAAAGTCACTCCCTCAGGGAACTTCCTCTGATGTCCCCAACTGGGCCAGGGCCCCTTCAGATGCCATGTAAATATATAACACAGTATGCAATATCTGCTAATATAGAGCTGTATACAAAGAAGCTAAAGAGCACAGCGGAAAGGGTGATTAATCCCATTTAGGTGGGGGTGGCCAGAAAAGTCTCACTGAGTGGGTTTTGCAAGCAGATCTTTCACCCTTATTTCCTCATAGACTATTCTTATAGTCAGAACATTCATGGAAACTGTTTAAGTCTTCCATTTTTTCTTTTCACCCAGCGACTCCCAAAGACAACTCTCGATGGTTGCTATCTAGAAACTTTGCTGTTCATTCTAAGGCCTCCTGTTTCTGCAGACTCACAACACCCTGAAATGTCTCCATTTTCTTTCACTTCTGTTCACTCTTCTCACACCATTCTCTTTTCTCTTTCTTTAAAAAGTAATCTCTTGGGATGCCTGGGTGGCTCAGAGGTTGAGCATCTGCCCTCAGCCCAGGGCGTGATCCTGGAGACCCGGGATCGAGTCCCACATCGGGCTCTCTGCATGGAGCCTGCTTCTCCCTCTGCCTATGTCTCTGCCTCTCTCTCTCTCTCTCTGTTTCTCATGAATAAATAAATCTTTTAAAGAATCCTTAAAAAAATAAAATAAATAATAAAAAATAAAAAGTAATCTCTTGCACTCATTCCCACTATGTGTTATAAGTCATATCTTCTTAGAATAGATAAATTTTACAAGAGGCCCTTGAAAGAAATTGCTACTCTAAAAAATGAGTCTCCATATTCAGGTGGAGGGTCTGCTCCAAGTGCTTCCATTTACAACAACAGGCAAGACCTTGTGTTCTGCCTGTAAGTAAGGCCAACGCTGCCAAAACAAACAGGACTTTCCAAGTTTGCTAGTTGTGTGTGCTTCTTGGGTTACTTCTTTTTCCAGCAAACATGAGAGCAACTTGAAATGACCATCACACTTGACTTTTGCCAAAGAACATTACCTGTTGTGAAAGGTATCATATTCCAAGGAAAATCCAACAACATTCAGCTCATCTGTGACATTTGCTTGGACTGTTCTTCCCTTCGCTTCACGCCTGGCCAACTCCTATACTTCATTCAGCCTCCACTCAAACATCACTTCTTCAGGGAACCCCTTCTCTTCTCCTGATTCAACTCTCATGGTAGCTTATGCTTCCTTCTCTAGAATACTTACACACATGTAATTACTAAAGATGGGTCTGTCTTGTTTTCAGTTGTATCTCCCAGGCTTAACACAGCACCTGGTACACAGAAGGTCCTCAAAGTCAGTATATATTGAATTGAATTGCTATATCTGTGCCCTCTACGTGCTTCTATTGCTACCACACATTATACCATAATTTATTTGTTTTCGTGTCTCTCTACTTCCTTTCACATTAAGTCCCTTCAAATAAATCATAAACGATTAATTTTTTAATTCCCAGAGTCTAGGACATTGTTGGTGCCTTCAATAAATGGGGGGGGGGGAAGGAAAGGAAAGAGGAAAAGAGAAAGGCAGGGGGAGAGAGAGAGGGAGGGAAATCTCGCTGGTTGGCATTTCTATAATTCCAGTAGTGTCTTAATAATATCAAACCCACATGTCTGTAGAGAATGACAACAAAAGCAAGAATCAGGCTCTCAGCTTTTGTAGACTCAGATTCAGAAAAATTCCAAATTTCTTTTTTTTTAAGATGTATTTATTTGAGAGAGAGAGAATTGGGGGAGGGCCAGAGAGTGAGAGAGAGAGAGAGAGAATCTCAAGCAGACTCACCTCTGAATCTGGAGCCCAACACAGGACTCGACCTCATGACCCTAAGAGCATGACCTGAATGAAAACCAAAGGTCAGACATTTAACCGACTAAGCTACCCAGATACCCCCTCCCCGCAAAATTCTAAATTTCTGGGAAGTTTATTTAGTTAGAGTGTTTTCCGAGACCTATATCATTCTGATTTCCCTCCTTGTGAAAAGAGAAGGAAAACCAAACATTTCTGAGACCTGCTATGTGCCAGGTGCTTTACATATAGCGTAGTTAGTTCAGCAACAGCCTAACTGAATATTCACTGAGTTGCTACTAGGTACCATGCACTTGATCTCAGGGATCAAAAATGTATTAGTATCCATTTTTAAAATATGGCTCCTAGAATGGAACACAATATTTCTGTTATGTTCTGACCAATACAGGGGTTTGGGATGTTCTCTCTCTATTTCTTCAGCCCAGAATTCAACTAGGCCATTTTGCAGCCATAGCCTTTGGATTGCCTAACAGTGCTTATGGTTAACAAACTCCTCTCTGAGGCTTTTGAAATTTAAACACCCTCAAGTCAGATTTTCCCCAGTTTGGACTGAGTCAATTGATTTCAAAATCTAAACTGAAAGTCTACACTTTTTTACTTTACATTGGTTTCACCATCTCTCAAACCTGGCCAAAAATGTTTAATTCTTGATTTTATCATCAAACATATAAGACTGGCAGCCTGAGACCACAAAATGACCTTTAGCAAATCTCTTAACTTCTCTGCCAGGGCTACCATGTTGAACTCCAGAGACCCAATTTACCCCAGAGCCAAACAGCACCTATACAAACAGCCCCGCTGGATGTCGTGCAGTGGCCCGGGCTTGGGATCTGCCATTGCCCATAGATTAGAACAAAACCTCATTCTGTAATTTGGGGTCACTTACACTTTTGATAAACATTCCTTTGATGCTCTGTCCTATTTACTGATGAAATTACTGACTACAAGCAAAATATAGAGGAATATATATTTTATATATTTTATATATATGTATATATATATATAAATAATCTCCCAGGTCTTACTTTGTGTTCTTGAGAGACTCCTTTAACTAGGTCAACAGTCATCCTTCACTTCCTTTAGAGCACCATAGGTCTTCAAAAGTGTGGAAGACAGCAAATTGCCACTTCCTTGTCATACTGTGCAAAATTCTCATGAGCTACAATATATGACAATGTGAAATATATATTCTGAAAGTCCCTAGAAGGAAAAAGCTGATTGATGATTCATCTTATCAATCAAGGAAATAAAATAACTAAGAGTTACTGATACCAGGCCTGTGATCTATGATGTGCCTTTCTCTTTCAGGGTTGTCTAGGCTAACATCCATAATGGTGAAATGGGAAGATAAGACAGGGAAATGCCATGCAACGTAGTGTTGGTAGAAGATGAAACCGATAGTACTATATTTCTTTAGGTTACCAATTATATCTCCTGAAAATAGGTAGTAAATTAGGACATAATTCAATGAAAGGAAATATTATAAATGTTCTATAAAAGTCAAAAATTAGCACGTGTAAAAGCCCTGTGTGCAAATAGGCAAGAGCTTAGTGAGGTCAAGAAACTGAAAGAAACCAGAATGGTAAAAGCTCAGTAAGCAAGGGGAAGAATGGTGGAAGGTAGGCCATGGGGGACCAGATCATACAGATCTGTCAGCCATGTAAGGATCCTGGGCTTCTTCCCAAGTGTGACTGAAAACTGTTGACAAAAAGTAGAGGATTAGGTTAGTAAATAAGGCTATAGCATCAGACTAACCATCACTGATTTCCAAAGTGCGTTCTAAACACTTATCTATGGAACAGATGTATTGTTGTATATTTTTTTAAGTTTCATATTAAATTAATTTGAAGAAAATGTGTAATATTCTCATTCTTTACCTTAAAGCAAGATTTCTCTAGATTTCTTCTTTGAGAAATCCTACAGTGATTTATTCACTTTCACAACTTTCCAAACTGATCTGACCTCAGAGACGTTTTATTTTCCCCAAGTAACATAAGTTAAAAATCCCAGGAGGGGATCCCTGGGTGGCTCGGCGGTTCAGTGTCTGCCTTTGGCCCAGGGCGTGACCCCAGGGTCCCGGGATCAAGTCCCGCGTCAGGCTCCCGGCATGGAGCTGCTTCTCCCTCTGCCTGTGTCTCTGCCTCTCTCTCTTTCTCTATGTCTATCATGAATAAATAAATAAAATCATTTTTAAAAATCCCAAGAAACCAGCATTTGTGAAATATCTTTTGGTAAATATTGCTATCTAGCCATTTTAATTTTTTTATTTTACTTAAATTCAACTTGCCAACATATGGTATAACACCAAGTGCCCATCTCATCATGTGCCCATCACTCAGTTACCCTACCTATTTTAAAAGATCATATATGGGGGATCCCTGGCTGGCTCAGCAATTGAGCACCTGCCTTCAGCTAAGAGTGTGATCCCAGGTTCCGGGATCAAGTCCTACATCAGGTTTCCTCCATAGAGCCTGCTTCTCCCTCTGCCTGTGTCTCTCTCTGCCTCTCTCAATGTGTGTCTCTCATGAATAAATAATTTTGTTTTAAAAAAGATCACATATGGGAAGTCTGTAGAAAAATGAAAAATCCCATGATTGCAACTATATTAAAATATGAATGCACATGAAGGTAATAAGCAACAATTAAAATATCCATTACTCAGAGGTCACCTGGCTGGCTCAGTCTGTTGAGCCTATGACTCTTGATCTCAGGTCTGTGAGTTCGAACTCCATGTTGGGTGTACAGATTACTTAAAAATAAAATTTTAAAAGGGGCACTCGGGTGGCTTAGTCAGTTAAGCGTCTGACTCTTGATTTCAGTCCAGGTCATGATCTCAGTGTCATAGGATCAAGCCCCACATCAGGTGCTACACTCAGCAGAGTCTGCTCGGGGTTTCTCTCTCCTCCTTCTGCCCCTCCCTGCCCTGTGCTTGCTTGCACTGTCTCTCTTTCTCTAAAATAAATAAATAAATCTTTTAAAAAATCAAATCAAATCTTTAAAAAAAAATCCGTTACTTAGCATGACAGGTTTACCAGTGGTTTTATTTCTTTCTTAAGTCTTCCTTAATTATATTATAGCATTTTTTCAATTAAAGATTATAAAGTAGTAAAAAGTTATGAAAGCCATATTTTTAAAAATGTATTTGAAGTTTTGCCAATTCAATCAATCCATGGGCTGCTTCACAAATTTCACTTCATTAGTGTGTCTAGAGACTATGAAAGCTACATTTTATGATGAAGAAAAAAAAAACAGTCATCTTAATACTAGTTCTAATCCCCTTGCTGGCAGGCTGATCTAATTAACATCTCTTAATTGGATGAATTAATGTAAACTAAACCACAGTTTGATTCATGCCATAATTAACTATAGACATCCTTCATGGGATTCATGGAATCCTCTGGATTTACCTTCCAATCCCATTACTACCCATAAAGCCATTTCAAAGAATATTTCATATACATAGATCAAAACCTTTTTAAAACTTTAGTGTTGGGATCAGAAATTAAATCCTGTCTTTCCATTCATTCATTCATTCAACATTTACCAAAAGTATGTTTAGACTATGGCTAAGGATATAAAAACTTAAAAAGACAAAAATCTTTATCTACAGTGAATTCTCAGTAAGTAATACAGACATGCAAAGTAAAGTAATAAAGAATAAATACTCTGATCTTGTTATATATTGGCATAATGTTAGTATAAGAAAGAGAGAAGTCAGTCCTTTCCAGAATCAGGAGAGTGGGTTGGAAAGGTTTCAAAGAGGAATTAGATGTATGAGCCACATCTTCAAAAACAAGCATGAGTTTGGTAGGCAAATGAGGTTGGGAACACTCTAGGCAGAGAAGAGCATGTACAAAGCATAGATGTGTGATCCAGCACAAGAACACAAGCTGGGACGTAGTAATAGGGCAGAGGGAGACCTTCCAGAGATCCATCAAGTAAGATAAAAATTAAAGTGACTATAGATTTAGAGTTTAGGTGGCAGCACCAACTCTAAAGCAAAAGCAGACTCAGAAAACTGAAGGAAAACATTCAAACTGCAGTCAATCGGAGAGTGAATTCACAGGAACCATAGTCAGCAGACCCAGTCATTTATGGGGTAACATTTTGACAAGTGATAACCTTAATTCATGTAATGAGTTAGCTCATGAGAACATTCTGTAGTGCATGTAATGATACCAAGCTATTTTGTAACTCTGGACTTCTGATGCATATCACTGACGGAATATAAAGCGTAGGTAAGTCTTATGATTTCAACCCGTTCATTCTTTCACTTCTTTAAAAATAATAGTATTTGATGAAGCAGTCCAAGATGGCAGCCCAGGAATGTTCTACCTCCCCTCCTCCCATAGACACATCACATCTACAGCTACATATGGATCACATCCGTCTGAAAAAGATCTGAAAACCAGGTGAACTGCTGTCCACGACAAAAGATAAAAGGACCACCTCCAAATAGGTAGGAGAGGCAGAGACATGGTCTTGCCAAAATATCCATCCCCAGCATGGTGTCACACAATACGGAGGCATCTCACCAGACAGGTGCTTCTCCCGGAGACACAAGGGCTGAGTCCTCACACTGGCACCCACAGCTAGAATCTGCACTAAACAGATGAACTCCCAGAACGTCTGGCTTGGAAAACCAACATGGCTGAAGTCTAGGAGTCCCAAATTGCTATAAGAAACTGAGATTCCCTTCTTAAAGGACTGACCCAGAGAACCAGCAGAAAAACAGCAGTTTGAGAAGTGCCTAGATTATATGTAAGCGAGATTTGTTTGCTGATCTGAGAGCATTGGCTGAACAGGTGGGGAACAGTTGAGATGCTCCCCAGAGATGGAGGCACTGAAGGTCATACCTATTGCACTCTCTGCAAGCAGTCACAGTGCTCACGAGGATGAAGAGTGTGGGCATTTGCAGCACTTCCCTACTTCTTGGCTGAGGTGGGGGAGGATAGTCAGTCACGGTGTTCCCTTGCTCCCTAGCTAAAGTCTCCAAGCATGGGCAGTTGTGACACTCCCCAAGCCCCTGGCAGGGCTGGTGAGTGTGAACAGTCATGGCATCTCCCACTCCCAGCCTAAAGCTGCACACATACACAAACAAAGCACTTTCTCACTGCACTGTTGATGCCCACATGCATAGTCAAGACATTTTCCTACTGCCTTTCTAATGCCAGTGAGCATGTCCCACCCTCTACACTCTCCAGCTGCCTTGCTAAAGCCAGTGGGTGCAGGCAATTCCCACAAAGGTCACTCCTGAATCACCTGGCCTTGGTGGCCAAGAGGGCTAGCATTCCAGAGCTCCGAGGGACTGTAACAATTGGAAAGACAGTTCTTGGCAGGCCATCACACCCAGAGCACTGCACAAATAGCAGACTGAAATACAACCCAGTGTTCCTGTGAGAAAGGCCTATTGACTCAGACTAGAGCTTCAGCCAGAGGGACAGGCTTCAGGTTTCCCACATATCTAGAGGCTAAGGAGGCACTCCTAGGGAACTTAAGCAGGGAGACAAAATCTTTGCATACCCCTTTGGCCTCACTGCAGCTCAATGAGACTTACCAAAAGAAAAGTAAAAGGCTTAAACATTCATCTAGAGCCCTGATTCTTGCAACTGTCACCCAGGGTACAGATCTCCTGGTCCAGATCTCCTGGTCTGAAGACCAGCAGGAATTGTGATTGCAGCCCCACTGGACTATATATATTCGCATACTTTAAAAGTTATTGCCTGAGGGTCTGACGTCCAATTGGCCTGAAACTAGGTGCTAAATGAGATTCCTCTCCTTGGATCACTGACAGGTCTTGGCTACAACAGGGTCATATCAAGAATGAATCAAGTTATTAGATAACTAGACAATCACAAATGTTCAAGAGACAAACAAGAGCTATGGTAAGGTTGAATGAGAGGATCATCACCTACAAGAGGCCACTCCAAGACTAAGAGAAGTAGCTGTTTAACCTAATACATAGAAACAAACACAGAGAATCAAGCAAAATGAGAAATACATTCCAAAAACCAATAAACAAAAGAATTTTTAAAATCTCAGAAAATACCTTAATGATATAAAGATAAGTAATCTATCTGATAAAGAATTCAAAGTAACAGTCATGAAAATGATCACTGAACTTGGGAGAAGAATGCATAAGCAAACAGTGAGAACTTCAATAAACAGATAGAAAATATAAGAAAATACCCAACAGAAGTCACAGAGTTGAAAATATAATGACTGAACTGAAAAAACACACTAGAGGGGCTCAGCAGCACACTAGGTGAAGCATAAGAACAGTTCAGTGAGCTGGAAGAAAAAGTAATGGAAGTCACCCAGACAGAGTAGCTAAAAGAAAAATGAATTTTTAAAAAATGAAGATAACTTAACAAATCTCTAAAACAAGATCAAGCAAAATAATATTTGCATTATAGGGGTCTCAAAAGTAAAAGAGAGAGAGAAAGTGGCAGAAAACTTATTTGAGAAAATCATGAATGGAAACTTCCCTAACCTAGAAAACAGAGGTCCAGGTTCAGGAAACCCAGAGAATTCCAAACACAGTGAACCCCAAAGAGAGTCACAACAGGACATGCTATAATTAAAATGTCAAAATTAAAGACAAAGAGAATCTTAAAAACAGCAAGAGAAAAATAAATTGTTATATACAAGGAAAATCCCAGAAGGCTATCAGTAGATTTCTCAGCAGAAACTTTGCAAGCCAGAAGGGAGGCATAACATATTCAGAGTTCAGAAAAGATAAGATTTCTAACCAAGAATACTCTACCTGGCAAGACTATTATTCAGATTTGAGAGAGAAATAAAGAGTTTCTCAGGCAAGCAAAAGCTAAAAGGAGTTCATCTCTACTAAACCAGTCATACAAGAAATATTAAAAGGACTTCTTTAAGCTAAAAAGAAATGGTACTAATTAATAACAAGAAATCATACAAAAGTGAAAATCTCACTCAAAAAGGTAAATATTTAGTGAAGATAGTGGATTAATCACTTATAAAGCTACTAAGAAAGGTAAAAGACAAAAGTAGTAAGATTAAGTAAAATTACAATAATTAGATAAAATACATAAAAGATGTAAAAGGTGGCATTAAAAACATAAAATGTGGGGAGGTGGAAGTAAAAATGCAGACTTTTGGAATATGTTCAAATTTAAGTTGCTATCATCTTAAACTGTTAATGCATAAGATGATATATGTGAACCTCATGGTAACCACAAAGTAAAAACCTAAAGTGAATGCACAGGAGAAAAATAAGAAAGAAATCTAAACACAATGCTAATGAAAATCATCAAACGAAAGGAAAGAAAGGAAAAGAACAGAGAAGAATTAACAAAAAAACACCCAGAAAACCATTAACAAAATGGCAATAAGTCCAAACTTAGCAATAATGACTCTAAATGTATAAGGACTAAATTCTCTAATCATAAGATACAGAGTGGCTGAAAAGATTAAAAAAGCAAGACTCATCTATATACTATCTATAAGAGACTTCCTTCAGTAGCAAGGACATATACAGACCAAATAGAGGAGGGATAGAAAAAGATATTCCATGTAAATGGAAACCAAAAGAAATCTGGTATAGCTATATTCTTATTAGACAAAATAGATTTTTTTTAATATTTTACTTATTCATGAGAGACAGAGAGAGAGAGAGAGAGAGAGGCAGAGACACAGGCAGAGGGAGAAGCAGGCTCCATGCAGGGAGCCTGATGCAGGACTCGATCGTGGGACTCCAGGATCACGCCCTGAGCCAAAGGCAGACGCTCAACCACTGAGCCAGCCAGGCATCCCAGACAAAATATATCTTAAAACAAACACTGTAATAAAAGACAAAGAGAAGCACTACATAATGATAAAAAGATCAACCCAGCAAGAAGATATCAGATTTATAAATACATATGCACCCAGCATAGGAGCACCAAAAAATATAAAGCAAATATTAACAGAAAAAAGGTACAAACTGACAGCAATTCAGTAATAGTTGGGAATTTTAATACCTCACTTAGATCAACAGATAGATCATCCAAAGAGAAAATCAATAAGGAATATTGGCCCCTAAAATACACACTAGACCAGGCGGACCTAACAGATATATACAGACTATTCCATCTAAAACCAGTCAAATACATTTTTCTCAAGTGTACATGGAATGTTCTCCAGGATCAATTGCCTGTTTGTCCATAAAACAAATCTCAATAAATTTAAGAAGATAGAAACTATATCAAGCATCCTTTCTGACCACATAGTATGAAACTAGAAATTAATTACAGGAAGAAAACTGGGAAATTAAAAAAACAAAACATGGAAATTAAACATGTTACTTAACAACTACCAGGTCATAGAAGAAATCAAAAAATACCTTAGAGACAAAAGAAAACAAGACAAGGATGCCCATCATTTCCACTTGCATTCAACATACTATTGGAAGTCCTAGCCACAGTCATCAGAAAAGAACAAGAAACAAAAATCATATAAATTTGAAAGGAAGGAGTAAAACTGTCACTATTTGCAGATGATACACTATATATAGGCAAACTGTTAAGATTAAACAAATAAATTCAGTAAATTTGCAGGGTATAGCATTAATATATAAGAATCTGTTGTGGTTTTATACACTAAATAATAAGCTATCAGAAAGAGAAATCAAGAAAACAATCCTAGTTACAATCACAGCAGAAAGAATAAGATATATAGGAATAAGATAGTTTAAAGAAGTAAAAAGACCTGCACTGTGAAAATTATAAGATATTGATGAAAGAAATTGATGGAGACACAAATAAATGAGAAGACATTCAATGTTTATGGAGTGGATGAATTAATACTGCTAAATGTCCATACTACCCAAAGCAATCTACAGATTCAATGCAATCCCTATCAAAATTCTAATGACATTTTTCAGGGACCTAGAACAAATAATTCTAAAATTCACTTGGAACCAAAAAGACTCCAAAAGGCCAAAAACAAACTTAAGAAAGAACAAAGCCAGAAGTATCAACTTCCTGATTTCAGAGAGCTATAGTCATTGATTTTGGAGCTGTAGTCATCAAAACTGTATGATACTGGCACAAAAACAGACACATAGTACAATGGGATAGAATTGAGAGCTCAGAAGGAAACGCATGCATATATGGTCAATTAATTTATGGCTAAAAGGGCAAGAACATACAATAGGAAAGGGACAATCTCTTCAATAGATGGTGTTGGCAAAACTGGACAGCTACATGCCAAAGAATAAGTCTAGACCACTATCTTACACCATATATAAAAAATAACAAAATGAATTAAAGACTGAATGTAAGAATTGTAACCATAAAACTCCTAGGGAAAAAAAAACATATGTAATAAGCTCTTTGACATCAGTCTTAGTGATTTTTTTTTAGACCTGACTCCAAAAGCAAGAGAAACAAAAAAGCAAAAATAAACTATTTGGACTACATCAAACCACAAGATTTCTGCACAGTGAAAGAAACTATCAACAAAATGAAAAGGCAACCTAGTGAATGGGATAAGATATTTGCAAATCATATATCCAACAAAGGGTTAATAACCAAAATATATTTTTAAAAATCATATGATTCAATAACAAAAAAAATTTCAATTAAAAACTGGGTAGAAGATCTGAATAGACATTTTTTTCCAAAGAAGACATCCAGATGGCCAACACGCACATGAAAAGATGCTCAACATCACTCATCATCAGAGAAGTACAAATCAAAACCACGAGTTACTAGCTTACACCTGTCAAAATGGCAATCATCAAAAAGATAAGAAATAACAAGTGTTGGTAAAGACATGAGAAAAGAGATCCCTTATATACGGCTGATGGGAATGTAAATTGATTCAGCCATTATGGAAAACAGCATCGAGGTTCCTCAAAAAATTACAAATAGAGCTACCATATGATCCACTTACTCCACTACTGGGTATTTATCCAAAGAAACTGAAAACACTAATTTGAAGAAATGTGTGCACCCTACGCTCACTGTAGCATTACTTACAACAGCCAAGATAAGGAAAGAACCTGAGCATCCATCAGTGGATGAATGGATAAAGAAGAGATGGTATATGTATACAGTGGAATACTAGCCAGCCATAAAAAAGAATGAAATCTTGCCATTTGCAGCAACATGAATGGACCTTAAGGGCATTATGCTAAGTGAAATACACACAGAGAAAGACAAATATCACATGACTTACCTTGTATGTGAAATCTGAAAAACAAAACAAATACAATAAAACCTAGAGTCCTAGGTACAGAGAACATCTTGGTGGTTGCCAGAGGGGAGGGGAGTTGGAGGTGGGCAAAGTGAGTGAAGGAGGTTAAGTACTACAAGCTTCCTGCTATGAAATAAATAAGTCATGGGGACGTAAGGTACAGCACGGAGAATATAATCAGTAATATTGTATTAACTGTGCAAGGCGACGGGTGGTAACTAGGCTAATTATGGTGACCGCTTCGCAACATACACAAATGTCAAATCACAATGCTGTACACCTGAAATTAATATAACATTCTACGTCACTTATACCTCAATAAATATAAATAAATAAAAATTTACATCCAGAAAGCCCATACAGGGGGATAAATCAGCAGAATATAGAGAATTTCTAGAGAAAAAAAATAGCTCTTAAAGACAAGTTGTAGATAAATCTTGATATCCTCAATTGAAAAATGCTACATACAGGGGGACTTGCTAAATCTACTTTGAGTACAGAGACTTCTAAAGTACGTGGCAAGAAAACATAATGTTCTGATAACTTCTATGAAATCTCAGATTGGTGAGGAGAGAGTGGTGTGTGTCCATCGTGATGCCACACTGTGAATTGTGCAGCAGTGTTTCTCCAAGGGCTGCAGGACACTTGGTATGTATGTTTACTGTCATATGAAGACAGCGGTCTGTGCTCACATTCGAACAGAGGTAAAGAGGCGACGTTATAAAAGTGCAAGAACCACAAGAGATTTGAGCATCATCTGTCCAAACTCTTCATTCTGGATAATAAGACAGAGTCAGAGAGGTTAAATAAGTTGCCCACAGCTCACCAAGTGAGTCAGAGGTGAAAGCAAGTCTGCAACCCGAGATCCCCACGTCTAGTAGTCTGGTGTGTTTGCTGCACTGCACCCTCCTGGCCTGGCCCAAAGGCCAAAGCTAAGCCAGAAATAAAAGGAATAAGTCAGTCAACAGTTGAATCAATGAGACTGTGATCCTATCACCCCTTAGCGTGCAACTGAGCCGCTAAGGTCAGGAACACGACAGGGAGGTCCACACTCACCAGTGTTGCTCAACATAGCTCAGCAATTAGACAACAAAAAGAAATAAAAAGGTGTCTGAATCGGGAAAGAAGAAGTCAAACTCTCACTCTTTGCAGAGGACATGATATCCCATGTGGAAAACCCAAAAGACCCCACCCCATTTTAAAGTGAGTGTGGGGCGAAAGAGGACCACTGTGAATACCTGCTGCATGCCTGGCACTTTGTCCGGTGCTATATGTACACTCACAATACAGGATGCAAAGTTATTCTCTCATTATTTCTTAGTCACTGAGTAAATAAATACTTCCTGGGGAATCATGATGTGCCAAGGACATTTCTAGGCCCTAGGGATCGTGCTGAACAAGACAGAGTCTCTTCCTTCATAGAATTACACTGTAATTGGGAGAGACAAAAAATAAACAAGTCAAGTAATGAATACACAAGAGAGAGTAGTAACTGCTAGACAGAGAAATAAAATGAAGTGATGCAATGAAGTGTGACAAAAGAGAATGTGGGAGAGTGGGCACCGCCTCATTTTGTGTGGTCAGGGAAGGCCTTCTCCAGGTCTCCTTCTTACTGGCTGCTAAAAAGGACATGAATCGGGCACCAGCCATGAGCCTTCATATGAGAAGGCATGAAGATGCCCTCGAGCCTGATGCCTAGGGGTAAAACCAGGTCAGAAGTCAGGTCTGGGCATGTGTGAAGGCACACGTCTGTCCAAGTATCACTTACGGAAGTAGGAGAGAAATGGGCCGAGGGCCGGTCAAAAGAACTTTCTGTAAGAGTTTGCTGCTGTTTCCTTTGGTTTTTATTAAGCCAAGCTACTTAATATGCAATGGATTTCACCCTGTGGCCTTCATTCCTCAAGGCTCTAATAATATCCAATGGCCTCCCTTCTCCCTACATGATTCCTTTCTTATTCTAACTGGATGTAACTGTTTCATAACCAGTGAGTTGACATAAAGGTGATAGGGATGACTACCAAGACCCCTGCTAATCACAAGAATTCCCTGGACCAAGACAAATGGGACAGAATGGTAGAAATGCTGCTCCAGTGGGCATTCCAATAAGCATAAACAGATTGAACCCAAAGTGAGTGCAATGCCATCAGGACTTCTTAAGGGAAAACAGCAATGAGATGTTGGAATTAATTTGAGGCCTCTGACATTGACAGGGTTGGAAGCAACACAAAGCTCAAAAAGTCAATCTGCTCTGGGAATGTTAAAAGGAAACACTTGTTTGGAACGAATTTTTAAGTGTGAAAAAGAAAGACTATTTTTGGTGGAATTTGTGAGCGGTGAGTCTGACCACACACTGGGGGCTGAGAGATGTATCACTGGGGGAACCATGGTCCAGCTCCCAGCAGTTTTCATGCCCGGCACCCAATTGAGAAATCGTGTGCTCTGATTCACGTCTTCAATGTGCCAAATGACTCCGCTGGGAGTGAATCTGACTCTCAAATCCAATCTCGGTCTAATTTCCATTTTTTTCCTTCTCCTCGCCCCAGCATTCCTTGTTTCTGCAATTCCATGTACGATTTAAGAACCACACACCTTGGGTTTAACTGTTTCATGAATCGCTTCCTCGTCCCCTGGCGGGAAATAGAAGTTCATGCGAATGTTGCACGTCAGGGACAGGGTTCCAACTGACCCCGCTAGACCGCACTTCCTGTGACACGTCCCCAGACCGGATTAAAGTCAACAGGCTAAAGGGCTACGTGCCCGAGGCGAGTCTGCCCACTGCATGTCTGAGCTGGTTGTGGCATCTTTTATGACATCTCTCCCTATTCTTGGCATCTGGATGGACACTCAGCCTATTTCCCTTGTTGGTGTGGTGTTCGGGAACGTTTGGGATCACTGGGGAGAAAATAATATGCTATTTTAATATGTCTTCCTGGGAAGCTTTTTCTACCACTACATCAAGCTCCAGGGGATCCTAAAAAGTGCTCTTCTTGTGATCGACATGCATTGAAAACATCCAATCGCCTCCCAAATTCCATCATCCTACTGTACCCGTGATGATCGGGTGATAATTATATAAATACCTTAAGACACTGGGGGACAAGGGGCAGATTCCCAAGAGTAGGAAAGCAGAAGTATATCCAGGAAACCTCTCGCTGCACAGAGCTAAGAACGCCTTTCCGTTCTGAAACATCCAATTCCCATCCCTCGATTGGCTACTTCAGGAAGACAAAATTCTCCTTTGTTTCTCAGTGAAAGCTCCTAATAATGTGTTCTACATGATCATTGCCCTGGAGAGGGTTAATTTTTGACTTAAAATTAAGGCAACTTTGCCCTCACGTCATTTAAATGTGAAAATTCCTTGCCCTTTGAAATGATTAGAGACATAAATTTGGAAATGATTTTTAATACCTTAGGTTATATTTATGGCTCTTAGATTTTAGTATATTCTTTAGATATAAACTTACTTCAGGTAATCACTAAAAATTCCCTCAGTTCAACTTTTTCCAAAGCAATAAAGGAAACTTTAAAATTATGAGCTATACACATGATAAAAATGACCCGACGTAGCATTATGCACACAATGTGTATAAATATATGAACAGTACCCATAGCCTTAAGGTTTAAGAGTTCAAGGGATCATATATTTTAAAATTTTATAGCTCACCTTGTCATCTATTTTTTTTTCTCATTTCAGATCGCCTGGATCAAAGACATGGAATTAAGAACCATGACTTTAAAAAAAAAAAAAAAAAAAAGAACCATGACTTTACGTAACTATATATAATATTCTGTAACATGTAGGTAGTAAATGGCGTGTTTTGTTTTGTTTTATTAAACACAATGGTGTATTGTGGAAGATTAACAGATATGTCATCAATCCTCATTATTCACACATTCTGTATTTGCAAGTTTCCCAATCTGGTTGAATTTATTTGTGACTCCAAAAGCAACACACACGGCCTTTTCATAGCCATTGGCAAACGTGAGCAGTGGTGAAATTTCTGAATCACCTGATGTTCACATTCCCAGTGGGGACGAAAGAAGGCAACACTCTGCCTTCTTGTCTCAGCTGTTACAGCATAAACAAGTATCCTTTTCAGTTACTTCATGTCACGTTTTCCAAATTTTGGTGGTTTTTGTTTGGTAATTTCTCTGTTTAAAATGGGCTCACGCATAGTGTCGTAGGGCTGCCTAGTGTCCCTAAATGCAAAGAGACTGCGACGTGCCTTACAGAGAACATAACTGTGTGAGATGAGCTTCCTTCAGGTATGAGTTATAGTGCTGCTGGCTCTGAGTTCAATGGTAATGAACCAACTGTATATTAAACAAGGCATCTAAATAGAAACACACAGAAAATAAGGTTAGGTATCGATCAGTGACAAAAAACGTTGTGAGCAGAAGCTGGCAGGAACCAAACCCTATATTTCCTCTAGGAGCAATGGTTCATTTATCCACAAATCTGGGGTTCACAGAGCATAGCTTAGTGGTATTAACATGGTTTCTTGGGGCCCCTGGGTGGCTCAGAGGTGGAGCGTCTGCCTTCAGCTCAGGGTGTGACCCTGGGGTCTTGGTATCGAGTCCCGCATGCGGCTCCCCACAGGGAGCCTGCTTCTCCCTCTGCCTGTGTCTGTGCCTCTCTGTGTGTGTGTCTCTCATGAATAAATGCATAAAATCCTTTTTAAAAAATTAAAAAATAAAGTGATTTCTTTAAGCTGCTAATCAGATGGTGTTTCCCAAGGGACCAGGGGCCAGGAGGAACATAGTGATCAGCAACCGTGGGCCCTGAATGGGATTCCTACAAAGGGAAGCCCTCTAAGCCCGAGTTGTCATGTGAGGAGGAGCTCAGGGCAGCACACAAAGACTATGTACGTCCCATAAGGAGCCACGTCAGGATGAAGGTGTGCGATCTGAGGCTGTTTGCTGCACCTGAGTGGTGCAAGATGAGAATGGGAATCAAGACAAGAACCAAGGGGGGCAGAAGGTGAACCAGGCCAAGGCAGGGTGTGGAGGAACTACCGTGTCAGGATTCAGAAATTCACTGAGAAGTCTGATGCAGGGATCGTGATCTCTGGCCTGGAGGGAGGGAGGTGAGGGGAGTGGACAGTGCTGACAGCCACCTGAGTAACCTCGGAGGGAAGTGCATGGACAAACGTGTCCCCCCCACCCCGGGTCCTTACAGCCCTTTGGGCTTATGAGAGGCTGACAATAAGGAAAAATAGTGCAGGCTGGCAGATCGGCTTTGTTGGTTTGTACTGAAATTTGTGCTTGCCATCAGAGTCCTTAAAAGAGAAACAAGTGTCTTTTGAGTTTGAGCAGAATAGTAGTGTTGAGTAATATAAAATGTCTTTTTACGTTTTGAAGCTGTAACAAAAAGGGATACAAACTTTTTTTTTCAATGTCTGGTTATCTCCAGTGAATCTATCAGCTTAGTCTTCTTATTAACTTTCATTATAAAACTTTTCAATCATACGCAAAAGGAGAGAGAATCATCTAAGAGACTCCCCTGGGCTCATCACCTAGCTTCAATAATTCTCGACATTTCGGCGCAGCTTTTTCATCCTCTTACTTGATTAACAGAGTATGCATATATTTTTCCATTCAATAAGAAGGTTTTGAGCAACTGCCAGGTCAGGCACTTTTCAAGTACTAGGGATGCATGAGCAAACAAAAGAAAACGGGCAAAGAATACCTGCTGTCAATGAGCTTACATCCAAGTAGGATAAATAACAGCTGGGCAGCCCGGGGGGCTCAGGGGTTTAGCGCCGCCTTCAGTCCAGGGCATGATCCCAGAGACCAGGATCGAGTCCCACGTCAGGCTCCCTGCGTGGAGCCTGCTTCTCCTTCTGCCTGGGTCTCTGCCTCTCTGCCTCTCTTCCTCTCTCTCTCTCTATGAATAAATAAAATTTAAAAAAAAGATAAATAACAGCTAATTGTACTGAGAGCTGTGGGCCATCACCGTTCAGGACATGTTACTTCAATTATTTTATTTAATCTCACAACTCAATGAGCTAGGTACTCTCATTATCCTCTTTTTTACTGAAAAGAAATTGTAATACAGAGAGGTTAGGTAATTTGCCCACGGTCACACAGCTACCACGTGCAGATGTGGTTCAAGCTGATCCCAGCATCTGTGCTCTTAACCATCGCGTACGCTGCTTCTCTACACTTTGGTAAGTCCTCTCTCTTTCAAAAATCACTTCTCTGCAGATTCCTAGGCTTCTCTGACATGGTGAGGATTATAAGAATGAGGGAAATGTTAGCTGTATAACCTTTTTTCTCTATTCATATTGAATTCATGGAATATTTTTAAGACTTTATTTATTTATTCATGAGAGACACAGAGAGAAAGGCAGAGACACAGGCAGAGGGAGAAGCAGGCTCCATGCAGGAAGCCTGATGTGGGACTTGATCCCGGGGTCTCCAAGATCACGCCCTGGGCTGAAGGCAGACGCTCAACTGCTGAGCCACCCAGGGATCCCCTGAATCTTTAGATTAAAAAAGCTGTGGCCAAAAAAATACATACATAAAAAATAAATAAAATTGAAAGGCTGTGGTCATTTGTCCTTGTTGGTCTTCCTTCCTCTTAAAAGACATCTCTTTTTGTAGATTCCAAATAAATACTATAGAACATTAAAATATTTTCTCTTAACTCTCAAAATTCTGCATTTTCTACCCTGATATTAAAACCAGCTAACAGTTCAGGTGCCTAGGGTGGCTCAGCTGGTTAAGCGTCCCGTATCGATTCTGGCTCAGGTCGTGATCTTGGGGTCAGGAAATGGAGCCCCAGCCGCGGGCTCCGTGCTGGGCGGGCAGTGCGCCAAAGGTTCTCTCCCTCTCCCCCTCCCGTTCTCTCCCTCCCTCTCTAAAATAAGTCAATAAATCTTTTTTAAACAATAGCTGACCTGCTGAGCATGTGCTCTCAGCCAGGCTCGGAGCTGAGTACCCCAGGTGCCTGCGTACAGACTTGGTCACGACTCCACAAGGTAAACACGATCATCCTGAGGCTCTGGATGCAGAAACAAAGCCGCAGATTACGTGACCTATCCCCGTTCATACGGCCACCAAGTGGCAGGAGAACTTGGCTTTATTCCCCATTCACACCCGCGCTAGCCCCCACCTCTGCCTTAGAGGAATTCTCTGCGTCATAAAATTCAGAACTCCTCTGACGGTTCAGCAGAAATACTCCCTATGTATCATTCAATGATATTTTCCAAAACAAAGATTTCCAGCTTACTATTGCCCCCCTCTACATTCCAAATCTCATGAAAAACTTGAGTCTGCTCTCCAAAGAGCCTGGCAATATTCATACCCCGATTAACTATCTCATCCTACCGCATCATTCAAGGCGGGGGGTAAACTCACGCACCTGCAGGTTCGATGACAGTGCTCCCACATCGAAGGCATCTGGAGAGACAGCAAAGGGACACAGAACCAGGACAGAAACCACATACTAAGGAAAATGTCCAGTAATAGAGACCCTATTTCACGCCGTAGATTTCCAAGTAAGGACTGGTGGAGTGCTTGGCACATAGAAAGGGCCTCGGCGATTTGGGTTTGCTCAATTAAAGTTATATGTGAATAAATCAGACTCTCGTTTTGAAAAGTAGTCCTGAAATCCCATAACAAGCTACCTGCGTCACTGGAGAGGTGGGGTTGTTTAAAATGTTTTACGGAGCAATAATAGCAACCGCCTTACCTCCAATCCAGGTGAGGTGAGCTCCTGGATGTTCCCAGACCTCGCCGCGCATCCCGTAGATCTTAGCATATTGTAATAATTCGTCTGTGTGCCTTCTGAAGCAAACTGCAAGCTCCATGAGGGCAAAACAAACAAAAAACTTCTGGATCCTGTTCACTGTTGTGAACACAGTGCCGTGGTCATACAAGACAAATCATCTCATTGCACTGAAATGAGTGAATTAATGAATAAACAAGTGAATAAGTGAATGAACGAAATAGGCACCATAGTACTGGCCAGACAGGACCCACATTCACTTGATCAGGCTTTCCTCCGTCAGGAGACCTCGCTGTTCTATCAACCTCTCCTTTTTCCTTTTTCTCTCTGGTTTTTGTCTTGAGTTTATCTGCATTGGTCTTAGTGTATCTGTGTCCTACCTAAACGACGTTAACTCTTCTTTATTTAAAAAAAAAAAAGAGCTAAAGTAATAAATAAACCCTAGATACTCGACATTAACTCATGATGACTAACATGAATCCAAGTTCACCTACTAGAGAATTTTCTATGCATAAAGAAATGTTGCAAATCTTTCCTTCTGGCCAAAGAACGGCATATTATTTTTTGCTTTCCCAGAGAATTACCTTTAATGTCATTGAATTTTTCACATATGGTTAGATGATTTGCAGCTGATGATTTGGGAATTACAGTGACCCTCAGTTAACCCTTTTCTACCTAAAATTAAATTTTGCAGCTACCCAAAACATTAGGAAATCCAATGCCCCCAAGGGCTTTGCAGTTAAAAATCATAACAGAAAGGCTTAACATCTACAGAGCCCCTCTCTGAAATTCTGGAATTATTTTTGTATCATTAAAATGGAAAAAAGAAAGAGGGAAGGAAGACGGGAAGTGATAGAAAGGCATCAGCAGCACACTTTCCTGATATTTCTCGACATTCCTGGCATCTCCTCTTCACGCCTTTCTGTGCAGGCACTGGGCTGACCCCGAAGGGCAGGGCGGGGATGGTGTCAGGGAGGACTCCTGGCTGGAGTCGGGCCGCCGCTCGGCTCAGCTTCGGGAAGAAACCTCCATCGGTGGCCAGGAAATGAAGACTCGCCTGTCTCAGGTGCTGTAACCCCAGCCACCTCCAGCTGAAACCAGCCTGCAAGTATCTCTCATCCCTGCTGGTTTCCAGGATGCCAGGAGCAGGCTCACGAGGAGGCATCTGGGCCCCAACACAAACCTGGGAAGGATCATTTGATTCTGAGAATGTCAGTTAACAGAAAGGGGGACGCCCTCCGAGGCTGAGACGTGGGTTCTCACCCCGGTACTACCACTAGCTTGTGAGTTCTTGCACCTGTTTGCGTGCCGGTTTCCTCACCTATGGAGAAAAGACACCCACCCTGCCACCCGCGCCCGTACACCGTGGAAACAAATCAACAGATGACGTCACGCTTCGGAAAGGTGAAGCACCTCGCAGAAGGTTTCTCTCGTGGACCCCCCCAAGAAGACCTCTCGGGCAACGATCGACGGAGGCTTCCTTCAGCCTCACCTCTGTGACCAACCAGGGTGCAGCTGGGAAAGGAGAAAAGAAAAAGAAAAAAACCCACAGTAAGTTACGGCCTCTTCCTCCTCCTCTTCTTCCTCGCAAAAAGAAACACAGTGACAACTGCAACAACCAGGGGACCCCTGGGTGGCTCAGCGGTTTGGCGCCTGCCTTTGGCCCAGGGCGCCGTCCTGGAGTCCCGGGATCGAGTCCCACGTCGGGCTCCCTGCATGGGGCCTGCTTCTCCCTCTGCCTGTGTCTCTGCCTCTCTCTCTCTCTCTCTCTATGTCTATCATGAATAAATAAATAAAATCTTTTTTAAAAAATGCAACAACCATCACTAATGAGCGTGTATCAAGCACTCGCTTTGCCTCACTTGATTTCCACCAACGTGGTATCAGTGGCCCCGGGTTAATTATCAGGACGCATCGTTTCAATAATACTGATCATTCATTTTACTGATTACGGATCATTTATCAGGATCAGTGGCCCCGTTTTACCAAAGAGACTGGAAGTGGCCTCAGAACCACTCGCCCCACGAACGTATCTGGCGGCCTCCAGGCCTGTGTTCACGGCCACACACCCGCATGTCGGGACTTCGAACAGGCTGCTCGGGGAGGGGGCATCTGTGTGAAGACCCGGAGGCTCGAGCTTCTGATCCCTCAAGCCCCCCTGGCGCCTGTCCCCACCTCTCTCCCAGATCAGAACTAGAGGCGGCGGCCCAGGTCGGAGCGGGTCCGCAGACAAGGTGCCTTCCCCAGCCAGGCAGGCCGCCGAGCAACCACCTCCAGCCTGGGTGTAGAAAGTCAGCGACTTTCACGGTCTGGAAGACTGTGCAAAAAAAGAGAGAGAGAGAGAGAGAGAGAGAGACACAGGGAGAAGTCTGCTCTTGACACCCACGCAGCCCTATACACTTGACTTGAGCGCCCCGAAAATTCCCCTAAGCATTCTTATCGTCACGTATCACTCGTATCGCTCCACAGTTTAGTCAGCCAAACCGTATCCTTCTCCAGCTTTACATAAATTGCCTTTTGACAAACTGCACACAGAGAAAATATCACGACGTCCCCAAGTTGTAGTCTTCACACTGTTTTTCTACCGAGATGAGTAAGATTTTCCTATTTAGTTTTTTTAAGTACATAAGCAACAGATATGTATATATATCTATATATGACACGGGTATCATCCGCAGTGCATTTACTCACTGTTTCTTGCAATGTATTTCAGTTTTATCTCTAAAAAAGAGGTGCTCATTTGCCCTTTCTAACTCTCAGCACGGTAGGTGAAGCATTAGCTGTATTTTGGGGGGAAGAAATGAATGCAATCAAAGAGTGCAAGATGCTTCGTCACTATCACCAAATTTATACTAAAAATTCCTTCACCAAAAAATAAAAAAATAAAAATTCCTTCATCACCCGTCACCCAGTCAGGGGGGCACTTGGCGGGATGAGCACTGGGTGTTATACTATATGTTGGCAAATTGAACTCCAATAAAAAATTTAATAAATAAATAAATAAATAAATAAATAAATAAATCCTCCAATATAGCACAAGGAAGCTAAGCTTTATAAACCACTATAAAATGTCCAAGCATAATCCACCTTAGCCAAAGTCAAATAAGAGGTGGGCTCACCCTCTCTGCCGCAACGAGTTTTATTTCGAAGGGAATGCAGTCGCTAATGCTTTACTCATCCATCTATTATTAAATTTACGTTAACGACTACCCAGGAACACGCTGAGATCAGGATTCGATGCAGGAAAGGACACACACAGTTTCTGGTGACCTTATACCCATTAAGGTCGTTATCAGATCAAAAAGGTATTTATCTACTAAGTAAGTGTACTTACTTGGATCGGTCCTGCGTCAAGCTGAGTAACGTGTCGGGATGTGAGGCACAGACACACACACACACACACACACACACACACACACACACACACACACATACGGTCCTGAAAGATGAGGAGCCACCTACCCAAGAGACCAGTGGTTGCTCTAACACAGCAACAGAAACACGACCCTGATACCTGGTACCCACGAGCACCCGGCACCCGGCAGGGACTCAGTATCTGCCCGGACACTGATGTGTTCCCACCCTAATATGAATTTCTTAGGCAGAATTATAAAGGTATTTAGGGATTTCAGGAGCAAGTCGGAGGCAACACTGTTGAACTTTTTTTTTTTTTTCCTCACATCTCGGTTTTGTTTCGCTTTTCTACAAATTTCCTACTTGAAATTAATATGCTACTTCTGGAAATTAGTGTCACACACGTTGCTGGGTTTATTTTCACATCCTAAGGTATATGAGTTTTACTTTCAGTCTTTAACCTACCGAGACCCATGTTTTGATCGGCATACATTAATTCACAGAACCCTCTACAAAGCCAAGAGCTTTCAAAATGATTGTTCTCTTATGCTTGCAGAGCACCTTAGAGCTATTTCACTGAATGCAAACAAAACAGCCACGGGGAGTGGAAAAGGCAGCTTCACGGGCCCCACTTCACAAGTGGGAAACAAGCTCAGAGGAGTCGAGGTGTCTGGGCCAATGTCACAGAACCAGTGACTGACAAAACCAAACTGGAATCCAGGCCTTCTGGGTTTTCCTCCAACGTGCCACCCACACGTAGCACAACAAAACGACAACTGTAAAATTAACCACAAGGAAACTATTTCTACTCTGCCTTTATTCATTCAACAGGTGCCTCTTCACTACCTACGTGCGCCAGGCGCGGAGCTAGGAAGGTAGGAAAAAGCTCAACACTTCTTTGTGCTTGTGCGGCAGCTTTGTCTAATTCTTGTTTCCTTCGTCTCTTCCCTTCCAGAAGGAACCTCAGCTCCCCACCTTAACGTGTCCAAAATAAACCTGGCCACGGCTTGACGTCAGAGCATGCAGTTGCTGAGTCCGCGATGAAGGCGTCTCAAAGCCCATTTTGGGCGAAAGTTTTTGAGACCTTCCTTGGATCCTCCACCCACTGAATGCCATGGGGTAAAGCAAAGACTGTTCTGCTTAGAAAACACTATTGTATGATATGGGAAGACGGTGCAGCGAATGCCCGTTGGTTTTTCCCCATGATCCGTATGACCAAACCGCATAACCCCCTCCAGTCCCTACCCCCCTCTCCGGGTGTCTGCGATTCACTGAATCCTCCACTCACTCACCCCGGTCTGAACAGCTAACCAGGACTCCTTATTAAGGTGATTCCAGAGATCTGAGGATATCAAAATGTCTCATCCAGAATTTCTCCTTCCTGAAATATTAATTGTTCGAGTTTTATTCTTTTTTATTTTTTGTTAAATATTGTTGTCTTGGGTCAGTTTGTTTTAAAAATGTACATGCTCTTAGGAAGACTATTGTGGGAAGTCTCTTTTGCCTTAATGTGGGTTTGATTACACTAAGCTTTCCAGAAAGGCAGGAGGAACCAGGCACCCACACTCGAACGGGGTCCTGAGGAAGAGGAGCCATGTGGAATATTTGGAAGTAAAGAACAGAATAGCAAGGGAAAGACTGCCTCGGAGAAAGCTCTTCAACTTCATAGTTGTGCCAAAAGGCATCCTGAGATAATAGTAATATGATTAAGTAAAGATATATTTTGGGTTCCTGAAAATAAAGTATCCCTTAGCGAATGTTTCTGCCTTTGGTCTTTTTTTCTTTTTAATAAAAACTTCATTTTTAATGTAAAAATGAAACCCTGGCTTCTATGGAAGAAATGAACAAATGATTTAGAGTATGAAAATTTCCAGCTGCCTCTTAAGAAATTTTTATCCAAGTACACTAGCAAGTCATCAAATAAATCATCATCCCCAGACACCTCCCCATAAATATTCAGTTTTTCCACAAATCCACAACGTAGTCTAAGACCTTGGGAACCTCTTTGATCCATTCCGTCTTCTTCAGGTACATAATCTATCACTGAACACTCACATTTCCCCCTTCACATCACACACGTGGTCTTATTCGCTGTGACCCCATTCCTTTCCATTGCACCCCTGGATCGCAGCAGTGCCCTCAGGATGAGATTACCAATCCTGAGTCTGGTGGTTCTCCACTTTGGTTAGAAAAATTTCTGGGGAGGGACACCTGGGTGACTCAGTGGTTGGGCGTCTGCCTTGGGCTCAGTGTGTGACCCCGGGGTCCCGGGATCGAGTCCCACATCGGGACTGCTTCTCCCTCTGCCTGTGTCTCTGCCTCTCTCTCTGGGTCTCTCACGAATAAATCAATAAAACCTTTAAAAACAAATTTCTGGGGAAATTTTTAAAATACGGATACCTGAGGTTTACTCACAGAGACCCTAATTTAATCCTTCTGTGGTACAGCCAAGGCATTAGAGTTTGTTGTGTTTTTTTTTAATTGTGGTAAAATATACACAGCCTAAAATTTACCATCTTAAGTATTTTTATGTGTACAGTTCAGTGTTAAGTCAATTTACATTGTATGCAACCAATCTACAAAATTATTTTCATCTTATAAATCTGAAATCCTCTACCCAATAAACAATCACATCCCATTTTCCCCTCTCACAGCCCCTGGAAACCATCATTCTACTTTCTGTCCCTGATTTGGACTATTCTATGTACCTCATATAAGAAGAATCATACAGAATTTGTCTTTTTGTTACTAACTTATTTCACTCGGCGTAATGTCCCCAAGACTCATCCGTGCTGTAGGCTGAATAATATTCCATTATATGTGGAATATATGTAAAATCTGGTACATTTGGCTTATGCGTTCATTCATCTATGGCACTTGGATGGCTTCTACCTCTTGGCTATTGTGAATAATGCTACCATGAACGTGGATGTGCAAATATCTGTTTGAGACTCTGCTTTCAATTCTTTGGAAGTACACACCCAGAAGTGGAATTTCTGCCTTTGGGCCTTTTAAATGTCCATAAAAAAGTGGTGATAATTTATTCTGCTTTCAACAAAAAACAAACCATTGTGTATGACTTGGGCCCTCCACCCCAACAGACAAGCACTCGCTTTCCAAGGCTTCTGAGTCTGCCATCACCCTTTCTTGGATGTGGACAGTGTACGGAGCCTCACTCTGCCCTGACTGCCTTGAGGCTGGCTTGAGCTGAGACACTTATGTGTCTCCACCAACATGGAAAACAAGGAGAAGGTGGGAATAGACCAGAAGGGGTGGCAGGCATGACCCTGGCACTCTGGGCTGGAGGGTGTGGATTCCCACATCACTGGTTTAAGGGCTTCAGACTCCATGAGCACTAAGGAGATTATTATGCTCACTCTCCAAGTATAATTAAAATTGTAAATATTTTTAGGGTTTAGACCCTAAACTGAGTATAGTAAGATCCCATCTTACTGGGTCAGAGATGGGACTGGCCAAACTAGGACTAGAATCAGGTCTCCTCATCCCCAGTAAAGCCTTTCCCCATTGGGTCCTGACCTCTTAGGTGTCCTCTGCCTGTCTTCATTTCCACCTCAGACTCCTCCTTGGATTGGTGTTGGGGACCAGAGGTGATGCACAGTGGGGTTTGGGGTAGGGCCCAACTTTGTCTGTGACCCAGACAAAGTCACTGTGGGCCTCATTATTTCCTAATCCATAAAATGACTAGGTGATAGGATTTCCCTGTCATATATATCATTCTCAATGTTTTTATGTATCACACGTGTACACACACACATTCATATATGCCTGTATCAACTATTATATTTATAAATCAATAATTAAAACTTTTTCAAGACATTGTGTTCTCATTTGAGGGCCTCCTTCTTGCCAATTCTTGCAGCGACATAGACTCTGTCTTCTGGGTTGCTCAGCACCGTCCGTCCCTCTGATGAGGACTAGAATTGGAATCTCCTGGTTCAGGATCCAGGCCGAACACAAGAAAGCCTGAGCGACATTTCCTGGTCCTCCACATGCTTGGCAGGGTCTGAGAGCAGAATGTTATGACACAGTCCTAGTGCTTTGTATTGTCCAGGGCACCCTCCCAGACATTGCACCGCTAGACCCTGCAGTGAGGAGACACTGCGCGCTTGCACACATTTACAGACCAGCAACTAAAACCCAGTCCGAAGTCACATAGCAAATCAGCGTCTCAGACTCCTGTCTGGCCTCCGACAACTGCCTTTGTCACTGCACTCCCGGCACGGATCCTCCCCGCTCCTGCTCTCCTATCTGCTTTTGAAGTAGCAAGGACCCACCTTCCAGGCCTTTAGCCAACTTCACTCTTGGTGATCTAAGCCCTATAGGAAACAGGAGCCCCAAGCCCTCTTCTCAGGACACTTGTAATCCGGAGGAGAAGGAAGGATGCACATAACGAAAAGAGACAGGAATACAAATTGTTCTGAATATATAGCCATATGCAAAACCAGTTGCAGCTGGTACGCAAGGGCCGTCAGGGGCTACTGAAGGAGGGGTGGGGTTGGTCTGCAAGAGGAGAGCTTTGAGCAGAAAGGGGTGGAGAAGCCCAGCTCAGAGAAAGGCATGGTGCACTCTCTTCCAGCAAGAAAAAAAATGGCTGTCATATAGAAAAGTTCCAGAATTTGAGAAATAAAACATGGAGAAAAGAGGTCTGTAGGTCCAAAGGCACAATCCTGCCAGGATACATGTCCATAGCCCAGGCAGACGCAGGCAACTAGTAAATGTCACAAATCTATTATTGGGGTTTTATATTTTTTCCAGAGGTGCCCAGAAGCCATGCAGGCAGCAGTTCTCTCTTGGAGGTACACCGGGCCCCGTCCCCTGTGAGCCCCAAGAACCAGTCTACCCCTACCTCTGCGTCTCCCAGGGTGGCCTGTGGGAGGCCACACTTTGAACCGATGCCTCAGTGTGGCAAATAACAGGGTGATGACAGAAAGGATCTGGGTAGCACCAGGACAGCTGTACAGGAAAGAGACTTTTTTTAAGTCAATCCAAACATCCAAATAGGATAAGAAAGAAAGTCACCTCAAAGGCATCTTTCCCTAGCTTTCAACTCTCCACCAGTGTTCCGAAAGACCAGGTTAGGTTATCCAAAAGGACTCTGCGCGTCCCTTCCGTAAAGTTCCTCCCATTTGTGGCCGTTTTCTGCATGGCTTAATACAGGACGCAAATTCTTCCAGCATCTGAACCACAACCGTCTTCACCTGGGTCAAATCCTGTGTAGGTTCCACCAGCCTGGCCCATCTTCGGTGCTCAATAAATATTTATCAATTGATTTCCTGACTTGCTATGGAAACTTTAGCAAGTTACATCCCCTCTTTGAGCCTCAGTTTCTTTATCAGTTCACAATTATGAATCGTCTCTATAGTCAAAAAATTTAACCATGCTTGTGGTTAGCATTTCCCAAAAGGAAATGGGCTGAGATGAGACACACCCGAGGCAGGGCAGAGCCAGAGGCCCTACGCCACCCCCCTCTGTGCATCACCCCTGGCCCCCAACACCAATCCAAGGAGGAATCTGAGGTGGAAATGAAGACAGGCAGAGGACACCTAAGAGGTCAGGACCCAATGGGGAAAGACTCTACTGGGGATGAGGAGATCTGATTCTAGTCCTAGTTTGGCCAGTCCCGTCTCTGACCCAGACAAAGTCACTGTGGGCCTCATTATTTCCTAATCCATAAAATGACTGGGTGCGCACCAAGGAAAGTTCCCTCCAGATCTAAGGCCTTTTTTTTTCCTCTCTCTCTCTCTCTCTTCGAAGCCAAAAGTTGCTCAGTCAAAGCTGTGCTTGGCCATAAAAGAGACTTGATCCCATTATTATTGCTAATATTTCCATGGTCTCCTGAGCTCCAGGTCTGAACATTTTCTTAGGGGTAGTGATGGGAGATTGAATGAAGCAGAAGGCAAGAGACTCAGTTTCCTTTAACCCAAGCCATAGTAAACTACCAAAAAAAAAAAAAAAGTAAGAGCTATGAATAGGGGAAATTTGGAGCATCAATATAATCCCTCCCCAAGCTGGAATAACTGCACTTTTCAGTTTTTGCATCTGTGTTGTCACTGGGGAATTATCTGGCCGTGTCTGTGTTTTAACATCTGTCAGCTAAATCAGAGACTCAACTGCAAAAATTGTAGGGCTCAGAAGCACCATGTGGTTTTTGACACTCCCGGGATGACACAGGGTCAAGAAAGCAATAAATGAATTGCCATGAGACCCAATATAACATTTTCATCAGTAACACGGCCCTTGTTCCAAAAAGCCTTTGCTCCAAAAAGAAAGAACATGTACCCATTTTCTCCAGAACCATATTTGGACATTTCAAAGGCTCAGACCACAACAACTGGAAGAATCTGAGATGAACAAACAGCTATTTAAAGAGCATCATGTCTCTCAACGTAACAGAATTAACATTGCCCATCAGAATCGGCTCCAGGTACGAATCAGTATCACCTTGAGGCAAGGAAGACGTAGGTGCTTTGCTCCTGCCGCACAATATTGCAGGTACCCTAGCCAATGGGCATTTGCTTGTGCAGACATGCTTCCTAGCGTCCTACTGATTTAACCAGAGGCCACTCTTTCAGCTTCCTCTGCCAGGCGGTTAAAGAAATTAAGCTGGGAGGTAGTGGAGTGACACATCAGCTAGACCAGCCTGATCGACACTAACACGCATATGAAAAATCTTAGAATTCTTGGGGCTCCTGACTGGCTTAGTCAGCAGAGCATGTGACTTTTGATCTCAAGGCCATGAGTTCAAGCCCCACGTTGGGTATGGAGCCTAAACTTAAAAGAAAAAAAAAAGTCACAGAATTCTCGAGATGTCATACAAAAAATCGAGACACCAAATCACTCTCCTCTGCACAAGCCAAAGCGTGTTATCGATGCTTCAAAACGCCTGGTCGCCCGTGGGTAGATTCACATAGCAAGTCTTCAACTGGGGCAAATGGTGGCGCTTCCTCCCCGGAGGGGGCCGACTCAGACTTCCCACTAATTCCAAGCCGAATCTCCTGGCTATGAACGTGACGGCGAAAGAACACAGTCAATTTCTGTAACACGTTTCCACTTGGGCTTCCATTTCAAAGGCTAATGTTCGCTTTTAAAAAAGGCTTCTGGGTCCCTTTGCTCTTCACAAGTGTTGACGTCCACACCCAACAGCTACATCTGGCAGGAGGCCTCACCTAAACACTTGCTCCGAACTAACCAGAAGCTCGACCGTTTTCTTGCTCTTGCCCGTCCTTGGGCTACAGCTCAAGTTCGCTTGACGTACAATCGCCACCGCCGGGTCCTCCCTAGAAGGCATCCGCTGCTGTAAGCTCTCACACATATTACCTCATTTAATCCTCAAAACAACTTTATGAGCAAGGACGATGTACTCGTCCTGCTTTATAGACATGGAGCCCGGGGCCGCACAGGGATTAGCGTATTCAAGGTTGAGTAACTCAACAAGCCAATAACCGAGTCTGAATCTGGACTCTGATTTTTCTCCAGTGTAGGGCAGCTCCATGAGCACAGAGATCCCGGATCCTGGCTCACTCGTGCTGTGTCCTCAGCCGCCCACGTGGGGCCGGGAATAGAGAGTATTGTGCATTGTGCTCACTACACAGTTGCTAAGCGAACACACTGTGCATCCTCCTCAAACTCAGGGAATGGCCCAGCAAGCCGAGCATGGACTTGACCCAAGAACAAGTCGCTTGGAGGGGCGTTCTGGGAGAGAACTCCTCGCGCAAGCCCTGGGTTCTGTGTGAAGACTGCAAAAGCCCATTGTGTCCGCCCCACGAGAGCTGGGAGGAATCCTTTTGACCTATTTCCTCCGAGCTGCTCTCCAAGCCCCCCTTCTCCCAGGCCACCCTGATTAGGTCACTGCGGAAACTGGGTCAGTGTCTAAACACCACGGTCAGCTTACAAAGCTTTAATCATTAGCGTCTACTCGGTCATCTGCACGTTGAAGAATAGAACGGCCGCTCCAAATCACGACACCAGCATCTCCTTTAGATCCGTCTTCAGCATCGTGTGAAGACACAGACTTGGAGTTTGCCTTTAGTCTATCACAAAGCAATTCTTCCAGAACTGAACCGAAGCCCATGGGGCCTCGCTCCTCCACTCCCACCCTACATCAGAGGGCCACCTAGCTCCTGTCCTCTGCCATTCTCCCAGGCTCCTTCCTAAATTAAAATTTTGGACTACCCAGACTCCAATGCCTATTTAAAATAAAACCTAAATTACTACCTTATGTTTGGGCAAGTCAACACTCCGTCTGGCATCTCTCATTTCTGTGTGAGATTTGAACAAACCCACCCGACACAAGTGGAAAATTGGTCTTGCATCACATACTCTGTTGGGATCACCACATTTGGAATTCTAGTTTTATTCTCCCACAGAGTCAAATTTAGCCCAACCCTAGAGAACAGCTCTGTGCACTCTGACATTCAAAATAATATTTGCTAAAAAGCGTGGGGGTTTGCAGGCAACTTGAGCTGCAGCAAGAGGCATGTTATTACTGACTCAACTCCTACATGGGGTTCCATCTTAGTCATCAGGCACATGGGCACGGGCCCTGGCCGGGTTTCACAACCTCCCCTCCTTTTTCTCAATCCAACCTCAGAGGACTCAGGTAGGTGTTGTGCAGTTGTTGTTTTGTTTGGCGAAAGCCGAAGGGCAAGCCATCATGGTTATAGTATTTTCGTTTTAGGTGATCTCACCAAAGGTGAGACAAAACTGCTGCCCAGGCAAGTCTGCCTCGGGTAAATGGGAGTTACCATACCGCCTCCGAGGCACAAAGGACTGAACAAGGACGTCGCAATCCTTAAAACTCCCTCTGACTTGAAGCCAAATTTCGTAGCCGAACTTCATTCCCCGCTGAAGCCGTCCCTCCTGTCGCCGGTTTTGACTGCTCCCAACACACGGGCAGGTGTCCCTGGTGAGGGTAATTGCTCTCCTGTAGTAAGGACTGAACCTCGTTCAGGCTGCCTCAAGGGAAAACGGTATTTAAAGACAAGGGGACCAGGCCTGGCTCAGAAACTACCAGGATCCTAGGCAGTTACTCTCCTCTTTCTCTTTGAAACCACATCCTTCCCTCCACCACGGGTTTCATTCTTTTCTCTTTGCCATCTGGCCTCCTTGTCCCTCCAGCCTACGCCAGATCAAAACGGCCGTCTCCTGAGTCTATTAGGTGACCTTCTTAGCTGGCCGGCCTTGGCTTCGGTCTCCCGTTTTCTGATTCTCAAGGGCCCATAGCATCTTTGTGGGCCCACGTAACTGGTCAGTCTAGGCTGGAGACACCCCTGACCGTGAAGGGAAGAGCCCACCAAGGTCCAGACAGACAGGGTAAGATCCTGTAGCGTAAAACATAATTATTAAGGGCCTGTGGGTGGCCAAGCAACGTCTGCTATCTCCAGCACAAACGTTTTTAAATTTTCGTTCTCGGTGATGGCAAATTTGCTGACAGCCATCATTTAAAATCAAGGTTTCAGGGATCCCTGGGTGGCGCAGTGGTTTGGCGCCTGCCTTTGGCCCAGGGCGCGATCCTGGAGACCCGGGATTGAATCCCACGTCAGGCTCCCGGTGCATGGAGCCTGCTTCTCCCTCTGCCTGTGTCTCTGCCTCTCTCTCTCTCTCTCTCTGTGTGTGTGTGTGACTATCATAAATAAATAAATAAATAATTTTTTAAACCTTCACAAACTTTATTATTTTATTTTATTAAATTTTTTTATTTATTTATGATAGTCACAGAGAGAGAGAGAGAGAGAGAGGTAGAGACACAGGCAGAGGGAGAAGCAGGCTCCATGCACCAGGAGCCCAACGTGGGATTCGATCCCGGGTCTCCAGGATCGCACCCTGGGCCAAAGGCAGGCGCTAAACCGCTGCGCCACCCAGGGATCCCTAAATAAAAATTTTTAAAAAAATAAAATAAAATCAAGTTTTCATATATTTAATACTATGACCATCTTAATTAATCCCCCCTCATTCTTAGAATTAAATTAGACAGATTGGATAGATCAGACAAAAGTTACACGATCATAATTTGCAAAGCTCCAGGAGTCTCTGATCCTTGTGGAATCATGTATGAACTCCTGACTCTCTCAGAAGACTGTTCGTCAATGAACATCCTTACGTCCCCTCTAAGTTATCCCAACTCCAGCAAGAACCTAAAACATGTAGGATGCACCAGTTTGAAGTAAACTCAGTAAACATTGGCTAATGTCTCTCACCACCTCTGTCTTTTATAAGCTGCACCTACCTCCCATCGCGCGTGCACGTCCAGGAAATAAGAAGTGTCCACTGCAACGCTACCGCGGTTTTTGCACGCCAGCTCTCGCCGCTCCCCCCGGTTTGCTCTCTCATATTAAGAATAATGTTTACACGGGCAGCAGCACGCCCACCGCCAATGTGAGTGCGGCCCACAGTCGTGAGAGCAAGCACCTAGGGCCATGTCCGTGCTTCACAGCCCCGGTCCGTGGACAAAGCACCCCGTGCGCGGTCGGGGAACTGCAGTGCGAGTAGCCAGTGACCTGCAGCTGAACTTACCACTTGCTGTTTCTCTCTTACAATCCAAATCTGGAAACGTGCTGACCGGTCAGCAGTGACCACCAAGCCACTCAGCAGAACGCTCCGGATGCCATAAAAGTGGGCCTGCGTGTTAGAAAATGAACTTGTAAAATATAGGCGAGGCTTGAGCGCAGGCCGGATTTCAGACAGCAAAGGCTTCGGCCGAGACACCCTCGTCACGCAGCCAGGCAGCAGCTGTGGGGACTGCAGACGCCGAGGGCGTGAGTCGTCCACGGAGTCGCAGCTGCCCCTGCCCCGGCCTGCCTGGCCCCTGAACACGCTCCCTGGGACCGCGTCCTGACCCCCCTCACCGGCACTGGCATCGGAGAGTCCCTCTCAACTGGGCACCCTCTTGGGCCTCACGTCCCAAGACGCGCCGCTGCTGTCCCGCCGTGGGCAGTGTGGAAAACAGGCACTAAGCTTCGGTGACAGACCTTACATAATTTGATAAAGAGCAAACCAAACTTCTAGGGGGAGCAATAGTAGCTATTTGGGAGAAAAAATTATGACTTAAAGAAAATCAGGCATTTCATCATGGTATCTAACCTATTGTTCTTCAGACCAGAGCCTTGGTTTTAACTTACCCTGGTTCATTAGTACAGTCGTGGTTTTGTCTTTTGCCTCTTAAGACGTACTTGGCGTTAATTTCTTTTTTTATAGTAAACACTCACGTTACCTGTGTCTAGACATTGTCACCACGCCGTGAACTTTTCCGCTGGCTCCACCTCCTAGCTTTCAGTCAACCCAACTGACTTCTCTTCGCCACACTCACCCTGTCTAAGCCCCTGTCACCTTCGCCTTCAATATTACTCTCCTGACTGGCCCCCCTACCCCGCCACTGCCCCCCAGATCCATACACTGCACTCAGAGCCCTGGATTTTTAAGACAAATCTGACCGAAACACGTCAGGCTTAAAAACTTTCAATGACTTTCTAATAACCCCCCCCCCCCCGCTTCTCCAGCACAGTCTCCCACCAGTATTCCCCTTCACCCCCCTGCCAGCATCTGCCCCGCACCTCAGCGCCACGAGGGCCTTCCTTCCGTTCCCTCAGACACTTCCCAATGCCACTCCCTCCGCCACAAATGCCCATCCCACTTCTTCACCTGAAGAACTCCTACTGGCCCTTCCTCTCAGCTTAAAAGTGCACTCCTTCCAGAACCTTCCCAGTTGCCAAATGAGGTGAGATCCTCTCAAAGCGCCCCGCTCTTCATCACGCTTAGCATCACATCACAACTGTACGGGCCACGTGTGCAGCTGGTAGCCGAAGTGTCCTTTGCGCTGTGTTCGCCTTGGCCTCTCCCAGGCGTCTGACGAAATAAGCACCTCGGCGATGCCCGCCACAGTCGCAGTGCATCGCTTCGACGTGACACGGTAGCAGTTCAAAGAACAACCGAAGCTGTGCACAGGGTGGGTTAGGATGCACCCGACAGGGGTGTTCTGCGCCGACAGAAGAGTGTTCACTCGGTGCTTCCTGTCGCCCTCGAGCCCACAGCCGGAGGGCTAACCCCGGCCTGCCTGGGAAGGGGACTGTGAAACCCAGCCCCAAACTCAACTGGCCAAACTGCACAGGAAACCACGTTTCTAAAGTTAGAAGGAGTCTCAGGGATTCGTTTCTCTCTGGGAATTCAGGCCTAATAATCCAACAGGCTCTTAATCACATTTTTCCCTGTTACTTTTTTTCTTAATGAACTTCATATTTTAAAACACTTCTAGATTGTTGTGAAGATAGTACCGTGAATTCTCAGATACCCTACACTATCCCCCATTAGTATCCCCCATTAATATCCCCCATTAGTATCATCTACTATATGGTATATTTTTCTCAACTAATGAGACAATAATGATACATTATTATTAACTACAGTCTATACTTAACTCAAATTTCCTCAGGTTTTCCCTATAATTCTTTTACTAACCCAGAATCCCATCCAGGATACGAAATTACATTTAGCCGTCAGGTGTCCTTAGACTCTTCTGGGTTGTGATAGTTGGTCAGACTTTGCTTGTTTTTGATGACCTTGACAGTTCTGAGGATTACTAAACAGGTATTTTTCCACACTCTCTTAACTGGCATTTTCTTAAAGTGAGATATGATTCACATACCATAAAATTCACCCTTTTAAGGAGTACAATTCAGTGGTCTTTAGCACATTCAAAACGCTGTGCAACTGTCACCACTATCTATTTCCAGAACATTTTCGTCACCCTAAAAAGAAATCCATTAGCAGTCATTTCCTATGTTCCTGTCTGCCCAGCCCCTGCCAACCACTAATTTACCTCATCCCAGGACCCGGGATCATGACCTGAGCTGAAGGCAGACACTTAACCGACTGAGTCATGCCGGCGCCCCCACTAATCTACTTTCTGTATGGATGTGCTTATTCTGGGCATTTCATAAAATGGGAACATATAACACATGGCCTTTGGTGCCTGACTTCTTCTTTCACTTAGTGTAAATTATTCAAAGTTCATTCACGTAGTATATATCAGTACTTAATTCCTGATTGTAGCCACACAATATTTCATTGCATAAAAATACAACATATTGTTTCTCTGCTAATTAGTTGATGGACATTTGGGCTGTTTCCACATTTTAGCTTGTAAATAATGCTGTTATGAACATCCATACACAAGTTTTTATGTGGACATGTGATGTCAATTCCCTTGGGCATATGCCTTGGAGCAGAATTGCTAGGTTGTATGTAGGAACTCCACGTTTAAATTTTTGAGGAACTACCACACTGTTTTCCAAAATGGCTGTAACATGTACATTCCCAACTTCTACATATCTTCATCAACACTTGTGGTTGTCTGCCTTTTTTATTTTAAATTCTATCGGGTGTTAGGTGATACCACACTGCAGTTTTGATTGGCATTCTCCTAATGTCAATTGATGTTAAACATCTTTTCACGTGCATATGGATCATTTATACACCTCTTTAGAGAGCTGCCTATTCACTTGGCAGGATGAGCACTGGGTGTTATGCTATATGTTGGCAAATTGAACTCTAATTTAAAAAATTTAAAAATAAATAAATAAATAAATTTTAAAAATAAATAAAATTAAAAAAAGAAAGAGAGCTGCCTATTCAAATATTTTGCCATTTTTCATTGAGTTATTTGTCTTTTTATTGTTAAATTGTAATAGTTCTTCATATATTCTGGCTACACTTTTATCAGATGTATGATTTGTGAATATTTTCCCCCATTATGAGAGCTTATTTTTACTTTCTTGATAATGTCTTTTGAAGTTCAAAGTTTTTTATTTTGGTGAGATCCAATTTACCTATGTTTTCTTTGTTTGCTTATGCTTTGGGTGATATGTCTAAAAAACTATTATCTAATCCAAGGTCACAAAGATTTGCACCTATTTTTTTCTAAGAGTTTTATACTTTTAGTTCTCTCTTTTTTTAATATGGTAACTAGCAAGTAAAACTTGCAACAATTAACAAAACTACATATAATATGAATAACTATTCTGATGTCAATAAAAAGTTCTATACTACATCTCTTATTGTATCTCTGAATAATCACGTGAATAACATGTGAATAAACCTCCCTGAGGTACAAAAATTGCTATAAATTAAGATATTAATTGTAATCCTTAGATAAATCAATAAGAAAATAGAAATACAGCAAAGGAAAAAGACAAGAAATGGAAATGCTACATTAGAAAATACCTACTCATCACAAAAGAAGGCCGTACATAAGAATGGAGAAACAAAGAAAGCATAACATTTGTAAATAGAAAAAAATAGCTAAACCTTACCTTTGTAGGCCATTAAATGTAAATAAACACTCCAATTAAAAGGCAGAAATTAGCAAATGGATAAAAAACAATGACTTAACTATATGACATCTATAAGACATACTCTAGACTCAAAGATAAAACAGGTTCAAATAAAAAAGATGGAAAGAGACATACCATGCAAACACTCAACAAGAGAACCAGAGTGGCTTTGCTAGCATCAAATAAAATAGGCTTTGAGACAAAAATATGTGCCAAAGATTAAGAAAGAACACTTTGTAATGATATAAAGGTCAGTACATCAAGAAAAGATAAGAATTATAAACATATGCATCTAATAATAGAGCCTCAAAATACATAAAGCAAAACCTGACAGAATTGAAGGGAGAACTAGATAATCCAATAATATAGTTAGAAGCTTCAATACTCTCCCTACTAGGGGAAGAACTAGATAAAAGATCAGTAAAGAAAAAGAAGACTTGAACAAGACTATAAACCAAGTAGATCTAACACGTCTATAGAATATCCTACCAAACAATAGCAGAATACACATTCTTCCCCATTGCACATGGAACATTCTCCAAGACAGACCATAGGTCAAGCCATAAAACAAGTCTCAATAAATACAAAAGGAGGACTGGAATCATACAAAGTATGTTCTCCAACCATAATGGAATGCAGTCATAAACCAACAAAAAGATACTTGTGAAACTCACACATACTATGTGGAAATTAAACAACACATTACCCTTATCCACTGTGAAAAAGCAAAAATCAGAAGGGAACTTAGAAAATACTTTGAAATGAATGAAAATGATTATACAACATACCAAAACATGGACGCAGCTAAAGCAGTGCTTAGTGGAAAATTTATAGCTATAAATTCTTATTTTTAAAAAGAAGATCTCAAAATAACCTAATTAGAAGAAACCAGAAAAATTCCTCAAGAAACCAGAAAAAATTATCAAACTAAACCCAAACAATCAGAAAGAAAGAAACAATAAAGATTAGAGTAGAAATAATGGAAATAGGAACTAAAAAGATGATAAAATCAATAAAACCAAAAATTGGTTCTTTGAAAAATCAATGAAACTTATTAACTTTTAACATTTTGTCTTTGGCTTTTGACAGTTTGATTATGATATGTCTAGATGTAGAACTTTTTTTAAAGATATTTATTCAGAGTTCATTCAGGGTTTATTATTATTATTATTACTTGTAGATTATTGTTTTCCCTCAAATTGGAAAGTTTGGAGCCATTATTTCTTATATTATTATTTCTGCCCCTTTCTCTATCTTTTGTTCTTCTGGTGCTCCCATTATGTACATATGTTGATACTTTGATAGTGTCCTGTGGTTTCTGAGGTTCTGTTCATTTTCATCATTTTTTTTTCTTTTTTCCTCTGAGACTAGATAATTTCAAATGATACCTTCAAGTTCTCTGATTCTTCCTCTACTTACTCACATCTACTGCTGAGCCCTTCTAAAGAATTTTTTATTTTGTTTATTGTAACTTTCAACTTACCATTCTATACTATTTCAATTTTCAACTTCTATTTGGATCTTTTTTTTTTTACAATTTCTCTTTTTTATGTTTTCTATTTGGCGGGATATCATTTTCATATGTTCCTTTAGCTCCTTGAACATATTTAAAATAGCATTTTAAAGCCTTTTTCTAGAAAGTCCAACATCAGGGCTTCCTCAGGGACAGTTTCTGTTGACTTTTGTTCCTGTGTATGAGCTATACTTTCTTATTTCTTTGCATATCTCATAATTTTCTGTTGAAAACTGGATTTTTAAATAATATATTGTGGCAACTGCAGAGTACAATCTTCCCTAGGGTTTGTTGTTATTGGTGATAGTGAGGGTGTGCCTATGGGCTAATGACTTTTCTGAACTAATTCCATAAGGTTGCATTCTTTATGGCATGTAGCCACTGAAATCTCTGCTCAGCTAATAAATTAAAGATTCAAATAAAAATTTTAAAAAATAAAAATAAAAAAATAAATTAAATATTCCCTTGGAATCAGTAAGTTTCCCAGTCTTTGCTATGGGACTCTGTATGCATTTTTAAGCATGCTTTCAACAGTCACCCAGGCAGTTTACAACTGCATCTTAGCCTCTACTTTTTGTTCTTGCAGAGCCTCAAGATTATCCATAGCTCAGAGGTCTTTCCTGAGTATGTGCGCAGCTTGGGCATCACACAATCCCATACGTGAATGTGATCTTTTAGATTCCCAGAAATATGTCACAGGCTTTCAAAGCCCCCTGTGGACATTTAGTTCCTCTGATATTCCTTTCAAACCATTTTGGTTAGCCTATTGTTTGACTCAACTGTTATTCACGGCTTCACTGGCAGCTGAGATTTCAATATTCATTTCTCATTGTTTTTAACAAACATTCCCAATGAAACAACTATTCACATTAAATGAGCTCTAACTTTGACCAAATAAAAACAGCCCTGCAAATGGGGCCTTCCAATGAACCACCAGATAGGTCCATAATGGCAAGTCTCTGAGAATAGGGATTTGAAGGAAATTCAGCCTCTTTCCACCCTCTCTGGTACCTACCAGACTGCTGGTTTTAACTGTGATTTACAGGCTATTGGTTTTCAAGGCTAATGTAGATCCAGGAACAAGTGAAGTGTTTGAGTGGGACAAGTTATACACCACAACACTTTCTAATCTTACCAAAATTCAGCCATTTTTCTTGAATGAATGTTCCCTGGATTATAGATCCAAGAAGCTCAATAAACCACAAGTAAAATACACACATACAGATTCCAAGGCACATCATAATCAAGCTGCAAAAAACCCAACGATAAGGAGAAAATCTTTAAAGGAACCAGAGAAAAGAGACATATCACCAACACACTAATAATTTAAAATTTCACTGATTTCTCATCAGAAACAATGTGAACCAAGAGACAACAGACTATCATCTTTAAAGCACTAAGAGAAAAGCTGTAACCTACAATTCTATAACCAGCAAAAATATCCTTCAAAAATGAAGGTAAAATAAAAACACATTCAGACAAAATAAAGCGAAAAATTCACTGCCAAAGACCTTCAAGTGGAAGATTCAATGTGAGTAATCTCATCTTTTTATTTATTAATTCATTAAAAGGTAATTGATTATTCAAAGAAAAATCAATTGCAATGTATCATATGGTTTATAACATCAATATCTGGTGTCAGGGTCCCCCTCGGCCTGTGGAACTCTTTTAATCCTGCGTGGCATGATAAACTGACATATGTTCCCAGGTGAGATCACAGACGAGAACAGAGACACCAGGCCTGCATTTGAGCCTAACCAAACTAAGCAAAAACATTTCATGAGAAGCAGATGTACTATCTGACTACCCACATTCACCTTGTTCTTCTCAAGTCTTTGCTCCCCTTTCCCTCTCTCCTCCACTTGAAATGACCTAATCTACCTATCTCTGCCTATCCAAAATCTGACTTTTTTTCAGGATCCCATTCATATCCTTCCTCTGTCATGAAGCTTCTCTTGACGCCCCAAAGACACCTAGCTAGTTAGTGGCAGTGCTAGAATTAGAACTTGGTCCTCCTGATACTTAATCAGTGTTCTTTATACCATATCAATTGTTCTCAAAGCTTTTCAGGTGGTGGGGTGCATAAAAGTAATGATATTTTTGAAATCTTGATATTCAAATTTTTTTAAGTTAACGTGCTATGTTTAATCAGATACTCTCTTACACAAGACTCTAGCAGAGATCAGATATCAAAGCTTAATAAAGTATTATTGGAATAAAAAAAAATGCTGGGAAAATTCTTTTTCTTTAAATCAAGAAAAGGCACTCATTTTTTCAACATTTTAGTAGCAAAGTGGGTTGGTCCTGCCCAAGGAAGATCCACACTCTGCAGAGCAATTTGAACAGTGTCGTACCATGTGCCATCCTGAAATTTTACTTTACTCTTTGTGAAGGTCTCCAAGCAACATTTTAACTAGGCTACTTCATCCTGATTTCCAAAGGGGGTTTGTAGAAAAATTATTTCTCCAGGCTCATATTGCTCTAAATAGAGTAGACTTTGTAATTGGGCAATGTCTCATTTTAGAACAAGGATACCCAGATTTATGGCCTAGGACATAGCTCATCCCATTATTCTAGATACAAACTCCTAGTTATTCAGCAGAACTCTCTAATCTCAGCCTGCTTTCTATAATATGTCTCTTAACACATGAAGTCGGGCTAAACTGAGAAAATCTAGACACGGAAGAGGGAAGCCATTTCCACAGACATCGTCTTCCTATGGCACGAATTAAGGATCCTGATACTGAAAGTCTGGCTCTACTTAGAGCACATGTGGATCTCTAGGGGTTTGTGAGGTCCTCCAACACCTCGTGGTGCTTGGTACCAAGAGAGGTGCTGAAGTATTCGCAGCTCATCCCTGAAAGAAGCCCACCGTTCTCACCAGAGGCCCAAGGACTCACGTGTCACGCCACTGAGAGGTGCAGGATGGTTAAGCCATAACCAGCTCTGAGAAAAAGGGACTCCATGTTCTCCTGTGGAGGAGACAAGGACATAGGGGCCAGGCTGGTTCTCCAGGGTAAACTGTGGCCTCGAGGAAAGCTACTGCCTCGGCACCCAGCAGTATTCAGCCGTTGGGATAAAGCTGGCCTTAGTCACCATCAAAGGCAGAACCAGAGGAAATGAGTCTAAATCTCACCCAGAGAAATCTAAGTTAGACAAAAGGAATAATCTGTGAAGACTGTTAGCAGGATACAATGCCCATGAGCCTGCCGAGCATTTTAAAATTAGTCATCTGTCTTCACCAGCGGCTGTGACTAATTAAAAATCGTATCACCATATCCAGAAATGCAAAGTGGCTACAGCCACAGCCAACTTCAAGCATATATTCCTATGTCTCAGGAACTGATTAAAAAAAAAAAAAAAAAGTCTTGTTCAGCCCAGAAATGGTTCCTGGGATATTTCTATACAATGCAAAAAATTCAGGAATTTACTTTCAAGTGACTACTGAAATAAAATTTTGTGAGCCAGGCAAGCTACATGAAGATAAATAAGCCAGAGGGTTTTTTTTTTAAACTGTGTTTATTCAAAATTCTCTAATATCAAGACTAAAATTCAAAATTCACTATATAGCAAGACTAAACTTACAAAGATACCTCACCATCATATAATATTATACAGCAACCAGCTTTCACAAAATAGTCCAGCTCCCAATCGGTAATGAGTAATTTTGGAATTCAAAAGTGCAAATTGTTCTTTGGCCAAAAATAGTAGAAAATCGCAGTCCCTTAAATACAGAGTAATCTCTCATGATCTCTTTAATTTATTGCACTTCTTGTGACCAACAAAAACCTGCTGAATACCTATTATATGTCTATTATGTGTAAAGCTTTTTATAAGCATCACACTGGACGTTTAAAGAGAAGGAAAAAAAAGTTCAGGGGAAAAAAAACCCTCAAAGACTTTGTAAACCATTCTGACATGTTTCGAACATTGCCTCGCACGTCTTAGACGTGAGAATGTGATTGAGCTGGGTGGCCGCGGTCCTCCTGTCATCCTGAGAACTTGCCCTCCCCACCCTCCGGGCCTGAGGCCCGAGCAGCCGGTTAGGCCTGTGACCCCAGCTCACACGAGTGTGCCCCGCAGCCCGGGCCTGTGCCCCTGCAGCCTGGGGGGCGGGGGGAAGCAAGGCCGGGGTTGGGGGGCAGAGGTGCCCGGAAGGCCCAGAGGCCTGGGGGCCACACGGTGACCTCGGGCCCAGCAGAGGAAGGGGGCAGGGAGAGAAAGCAGAGGCCAAGAGGGCACAGAAGGCAAAGGGAGAAAAAGAGAGGGAGGAAAGGAGAAGAAGGGCCTGAGGAGAAGCGCCCAGGGCCCCCCGCTGTCCCCTCTGTCCCTGTCCCTGGGGCAGCCAGCCAGCCCCGTGTCCCCATGACTAACCAGTAATCCTTGGCCAGACGACCGCAGACTTGCGCCTATTTGATTGCTCACTGGACTCCCTTCCAAGAGCTTTGCACTTTTTCATTCCACAGGGGAGAACTTGACGGGAAGTGACTTGCCCAAGAACATAGGTGGAGGCGTCCCCTGCCACCTGGACTCAGGCCGGCCGGCCTGCCCTGGGCAGTGCTCCCGCCGACAATAATCGATGGCGTTTAAAGTCCTTTAGGACCCCGAGGGCCACATTTAATTATCCCAGGCATTTACTGAATTTCCTTTTTTTTAATTTTTTAAATTTATTTATTCATGAGAGACACAGAGAGAGGCAGAGACAGAAGCAGAGGGAGAAGTAGGTTCTCCGCAGGGAGCCCGATGCGGGACTCGATCCCAGGACCCCGGGGTCATGACCTGAGCTGAAGGCGGCCCTAAACCGCTGAGCCACCCGGTCTGCCCTATCCCACACATTTAAATGGTATTAACAATAAAAGAGAACCTTTTTTATTCTCGAAAGCGGTTGTATGACTCTAGCTGAGAGCTCCAAAATAAGCAAGACTCATCTATGATTAATAAAAAAAATCAAGATACCTGTTGCGATGGGCGTGAGGGCAGGAGGACTCACCGAGAAGGAGTGAGAAGGGAACTTTCTGGAATGAGAGTAATGTTCTACCTCCGAGCAGCGGTCCGGGTTCCACAGCCGTATGCACTTACCAAAGCCTCTCCAGCGACACAGTTCAGATGTGTACATTTCTCTGTATGTGTATTTCACCTCATAGAGGAAAAAAAAAAACACAGAAAATAATTGACTCTGGTTAAAGATAATGCATGCTGACGTGTCCAGGAATGAATGTCTTGATGCCTGCAACTTACTTTGAAATGTATCCCCAAAAGGAGATGTGTTAATAAACAGATAGACGGATAGGCACGTGGAGATCTACACGTGAAGAAGCAAGTACGGCAAAAATGTTAGCCGTGGAGTCTAAACGGTGGGCATATGGTTGTTCACTATCAAACTCGTTCAACTTTTCTGCAGGTTTGAAAATCTTATAATAAAATGTTGGTAAAAAAAAAAAAAGAAAGAAAAAGAAAAAGCATTTGATGATTGTTACTGGATGTGAGATACTCAGGTATGTCCTTACGGGGACAGGTGTTAGACGTGATTTTAATATCTCTATGATACACACATGTAATACACCTATGGTAAGGGTGTATATGCCGCAGATACACACACACACACACACACACACAACCTGTGCCCTACAATAAAATAATAGAGTGATTAAAAAGACATCAGATGGGGCGCCTGGGTGGCTCAGTCAGTTAAGCATCTGACTCTTGATTTTGGCTCAGATCACTATCTCAAGGTCCTGAGATCAAGTTCCGCACTGGGCTCCTGGCTCAGTGGAGAGTCTGCTTGAGATTCTCTCTCTCCCTCTCCTTCTGTCCCTCCCCCCCACACACACACATCTCTAAAATAAATAAATAAATCTTTAAGAAAATAATAAAGTAAAAAGATAGCCTACTAAAAAATAAAATAAAATAAATAAATAAATAAATAAAATTTTAAAAAGATAGCCTACGACTTAACAGCATCAGATAGATTTTATTACATGCACAAGCAGGCTTTTATTAACGTGACACGTGGACTTTTATCTGTTGATTCCGTTTGACATGGAAAAAGCACACAGAGAAGTATACTGAGCACCAGCCACGGCGACAAATATTCTAGGACGCTGCAACACAGTGTTATATGTGGGGTGAGAGACAAAGCTCCTCCATGTCTCTCCTTGCTTGTCAACCCCTATATGACATTTCCACGTTACCAGCTCCTTTAGATTTGACTGGAAGAAGCAGAAATTGTAAAACTAATGAAGTAGACAGATGAAAAGACAGATGAGGGGGAGGAGGTAAGCTCCTGCTGAATATTAAACACGTGGCCTGTATTGTCGCCGAGTATGTATCCTATGTAGAAAGTCAGCTACAAAGAAAAAATGAATAATGAGCAGAAATAAGTACTAAGGTTCTGTTTATGAATTCTATTATTATAAAAAAAATAATGTGGTCTTTATTTATGACTGTCCCTCCTCTTAAAGAACTTGAGGTGCTTGCAATAAACATATATGCAATAATCAAAAATCTAAGTTAAGAAGAGAGCATCAGGAGCTTCTTAGTTGTAAGAGGTTTATAATAAGAGTAAATTAGGTACATTTCCAAAAGGTTCTTTCCTGTCTTTGTGCAGCATGCTTCCTTAAACTCACTAGCGTTTTCTAGGGGTTCTAGACGTTGTGTTTGGCTTCTGTTGGTTTCTCATGGGCACCAACCATCCTCTTCAAATCAGAAGTCTGGTAGTTCAAATCAGACCCACATTCACTCCAATAAAATGTCTTCTTTTTTTTAAGATCTTATTTATTTATTCATGAGAGACACAGGCAGAAGGAGAAACAAGCTTCCCGGGGGAAATCTGATGCAGGACTCGACCCCAGGACCCCGGGATCATGACCTGAACCAAAGGCAGATGCTCAACCACTGAGCCCCCCAGGTGCCCCCTAAGATGCCTTCTTCTTGAGAGCAGTCCAGATGCTCAGACAAATAGAAACCACCAGGTAAGATGAAAAGCCCTTCCTTCCCCCACAGTCTGCTTAATGCCAAAATTTCAAATGTACAAATTACGTGTGCAAATGAGCCCAGGAACACTAGGTCCAAAATATGAGAAAGAAATGGCTGCTTTTGGTGCCCCAGAGGATAGTGCTGGACTCACTGAGTTAGTCTACACCGGCCCATACATTGGAGACTCCAGTAAAGACATCCCAAAATTTATCCTACCATCTGACACTTAGCAATATTAAATTACATTTGTAAATCAGTTAAGCAAGTGATTTTCGGCTTCAAATTACACAACTATTCCAAGAAGAATGACCCATGAAGAAAAGGTTCTTACCATCTTCATCTGATAAGACGTCAGCACCATAGGATCATCATATCAGATGAAATATGCTACAGCATGATACGCAGACGCCGTGGGGGGAAGGATATCACATGTTATCACCTCCAACAAAGGAACAGAATTTAGAGAAAACTGGTCCTTGTCCTATGAACCCAGATACACGGAGAGATGACTTTCAAGCCTCCTGTGATGGGTGGAACGGGATTCCCCCAAAAATCTGTATGTCGATGTCCTAACTCCCAGTAGCTCAGAAGTTCCTCACAACGTGACCCTTGCTGGAAACAGGGTCATTGCAGGTGCAATTAATTAAATTAGATGAGGTCATCCCGGAGTGGACGGGGCTCTAACCCAGTGTGACTGGCGTCCATATGAAAGGTGGAACCTTAGACATGGAGACGGACGGGCACAGAGGGAAGACGAATGCGAAGATGCACAGAGAGAAGGCAACCGCCAGGAGGCTGAGAGACAAGTATGGAACCGGTATCTCCCTCACAACCCTCAGAAGGAACCGACGCTGCCGACATCTTGGCCTCAGACTTCTGGCCTCCGGAATCATGAGACAATAAGTCTCTGTCGCTCTAAGCCACTCGGCTCGTGGCACTTGTTTACAGCAGCCCTGGCAAACGGGGACACTTATCTACGCCCCCTTAACACCAGAAAGAAGGCATAAGGCACTAAAAAACAAAAGGGATTCCCTTTCCAAATCCCTTCCCTTCTTTGGAAATATAAAATGTCGAACTATGGAAATTAAGTCATAGCATCAGGTATTTGATTAGGGCCCGAGACAGAAAAATCCCCATCGTGAGGGAACGAAACGGCCTCCCGGTAGATCTATACGGTGGAAGAGCTGAGGTCTGGCCTAGGCCTACCCAGAGGCAGTCATCCTTGCCCTGTGCTATCTTTGGCAAACTTTCACCTCTCTTCCAAACCCTCATCCGCCTTCTCTGGCCCTCAGACACTAAAGGCCCACATGCCGCCTCCCGCCGTAGCCCCCACCGCCTTACCTGATCCAAACCACCCTCCTTTAGAGAACCACATCCAGAATGCACCTTCCTTCCCCTCCTGGCTCCACAAACAGCACCCCCAGAATCAGGGGTCCCTGCTAGGCTTTCAGAAGAAAGCAATCTGAGAACCTAAAGCATTTTACGCAAGCGCGCATAGAAGACAGACGCCTGAGGAGTTTATAAACCAAACATCCCACCTAACAGATGGAATGGAAGGCAAATAATTTCAGGACGCATTTGGGGTGTTACTCGGTAATCCTGGGAAATCCACGGCTCAGGGTGGCTGGCTTCTCAGGAGAGCCACTGAGAGGTATTGAGGGAAGAAGGGGGTCAATACCCCAAGTTGGAGGCCTTGGGGGGGTGCTGGGGGGGGAACAGAGGCCTTGCAGACAAGAGAGTGACAAGAGGACTCGATACCGTCCTCTACCTAACACGGAGGGAAGAGCTTGACTGGCGCTTTGGCTCTCAAGTGCTTTCAGAGGTGATGATAGTAGCGGCCTCGCGGGGCGTTCTCCGCGTCTCAGCCACCACCCTCAGCGCTTTTTAGGTGTTAACTCATTTCGTCCTTATCACATTTTACACAGGACGAAATAGAGATACAGAAAGATTAAATTCATCATGTCTACATGACTAACTAGCAGCTGAGCTGGGACCAGAGTGTAGGTCTTCTGACTTCCAGTTTGTCATCAAATCGTTGACTTAGAAGGGCTATTTAATGTGCTTGTAGAGTCTCTAGACTCAGGAATATTGAAAATAGAGACTCCTCTCTTCCAGACTAAAAGGCGCGTGCCAGGATCCCTCTGATAAGTGGAAACACAGAGGCCCCGAAGGGCTCAGTGATTTGTCTACTCGGGCAACAACCAGTATCCAAACCCACGCACACACGCCAACGCCCCAGGCTCCTGCTCCAACCACCGCTCTGTGCAGGGAAACCGCCTAGCGACGTGGGGTGATTATTCCAGCAACAGCATACAGCAGTACGTTGAAGCCTCGGCCGGCCCACCTGACGTGGAGCAAGTGTTGCCACCTGGATGCCCACAGCAGGCCCGGGAGGCTGTGAGGGGCCAGCGCCGGAGCCACCAGCCACACCTGTGGAGCCAGGCGGGTCCTCAGGTGTCACTCTACCGACAGCGAGGGGTCACTCCGGGGGCCCAGCTCCTGGAGCCGCGTTGAAATGACTAAGCAAACCTCCAAGTCTGACTTTGGCCCGGACAACCCAGGCGGTTCCCCAGGGGTGAGATGCCAACTGTGCCTTTCCGCTGTGTCCCGTTGATGGGACCACGGTCGAGGTCTTAAGCACAGAACCCCGAGGCCTCCTCCTAACCGCGGGCTTCCCCAGGGGCTCCCACGCAGCCTGTCTGAACTGTCACACAAACGCAGTTTATTTCCAAACAGAAGGAAAAAAAAGTCATCCCTAAACGTCTGCTCTCCTTCCAGGATTTAAAAGGCCTGATGTAAGAAAGTAAAAATAACAAAATTTAATGTGTGAAAATCTAGTGGGTTCGATGCTTCCCATAGCCTGTTTTGCCATAAACACTTGCTGAGTGGGGCCTTCTTCGCTCCGGGAAAGTGGGGCGCCCGGCTGGCCAGGGCCTGGGTTGCAGGTCTCAGCAGACAGGGCAGCTCTGTGAACGTCACACGCGTGCACACACGCACGTGCCCTCGTACCGTGTACATGTGCTCTTGTCCTACACGATCCTTCTAGTGATGACCAACCAACCACGCGGAACAGCGTGCGTCTGCCCGGGGACAGGGTGCGCCCAGAGCCTCGGGGACAGCCGTCGCTGCCAGGCCACCGCAGCAGGCCCACGGACGGCCTTCTGGAGCCCTGAAGCCACCTGCACGCAAGGCCGAGTCCACCCCAACCCCACAGGCACCGCCGTTGGCTGCCCACGAGCTGGATGATCTGAAGAGCAAAGTCAGGAAAGGACGAGGCCTCCCCACAGAGGATGGGAGCAGCACTGCCTCAGGGACAGTACGGCCCCCAGGACGGGGGCCCCAAGGGCTGGAAGAGGGGCTGGGAAAGGAAGAGAAAGGAGTAGGGGAGAGACAAGGGACACCTGCTCCCGCCAGAAGGTGTAGGGTCTCTCCCAAGGAAGCTCTCTGTGGGGAAGGAGTTAATGAGTTGGATCTAGTCACAGCCCCGACCCTTCTTCTCTACCAAGCGGAAAAGCAACCACCCAAATCCATAGTGATCCTGGGTAGACTTCACCAGGGGAAGACCAGAAAGGAAGAAGGCCCTAGAGAAGGGAGCAATGACCACCATGCCTTCATTCCCGGGGGAGCGGAGGGGGAAGGGGAGGAGGAAGGAGAAGAATCCTGAGAGGCAGGATGAGTATGGATGGACTGGCCTTGGGATCCAGCCGTGAACAAACCTTTGAGTGACTGGAGGTAGCACATTCCTCGGGCCCACGCGTGAAAGGGCTGTCCCCCCTCGCTCTCCATTGTCTTCTCCAAACCACCGCTGTGGTCTTTCCTGAGGATCCTCTTCTTTGAAGCCTGTGCTATTCGGAAACACCAGCCTCTTCCATTCCCTCCCCCAGGGTGCCTGAGCATTGGCATCGGGCTCTACGTCTTTCGCTCCCCTGGAGTCCTAACCTCAGCGTTCGTGTCGATGACCCAGGCAGTCTGACGTCCCCGGTATTCACGGAGTGCCAGGTGTCCTATCTGTAACCTTGCATCATTACCTGTAACCCTCACAATAGATCTGTAGGTAGGCCGCAGCACCCCTATTTAGAGACAGCGGGGGCTGGGCCTCGCGACCATGCTGGTCAGACTCCCAAGTTCACGTCCTCCTCTCTCTACAACACTGCCTCAGAATGCATCTGACATGCAAAAACGTAAACCCGAAAATCCCGTTCTCTGACCCTACATTCTTACCTTGCTACTTCTCCCATTAAACCTCTTCCCCCACCTCATCAAATGTCCAACCCGTCAACCCCGGCCTTTACTCCCAGCTTATCAACCCTTCCTGACACTTCTTCCTTCCATACCTGTGGCCAGAGGAAATGCCAGGAAAATCCCTCATGAAATTGTTCCTTTGGCTCAGTGCCCACATAATGAACCCTCTCCCTTTGATCACCAGACTACTGATTAAATTAGTAAAATCCTCTCGGCCTAGAATTGTAAGCAATGTTATGATGGTGATGTAAGTGCCGGTTTGAACTTTTAATAAGTGTGTTAGATTGCTTGGAGCCAGGTGGAGAGAAAACAGCTGATGGCAGGTGGCAATTGATAAGAACCATGGCTATTCCCGGTTAGCCTCGTAAAAATGAGGCCCTGTGCTTTCCCTTGAGCCCCTTGGGGCTCTTGATCTAACAGGAGCACACTCTGACCATGATGTCACTGCTGGCATGATCTGAAAGACATGCTGTCTCTTTCCATCCCGAAGACAGTGACTCAGCACTGCAGGGGTCCGTAGGTGGCTGAAAAATATCTCCTTCCCTTTGCCGTCCACCAGCACACACCCACCACCCCTGGATGCGAGGGAAAGTAAAATGTGACCTTCACGAGGGACCTCCCTCCCTCTTCTCCAGAACCAGGGTTTGCCGGGAAGGTCGGAGAGTGGATGAAATGGACGTTGGCAGTGTGATGCGCAAGCCTGTGCACACCTGTACGTTCTTCATCTCTAGGTACGACAAAAGTGCAGGCAGACAGGACGTGGGTGTCCGACGAGTTCTGAGCCCGCGGGTAACACGCACGAGGAGGCCCGCTCAATCAGCTCAACGATGTTCTCATCAACATCTCCCTTCTCTTGCCCCGTTGTCCTGTCCTGCTGTCTCCTCTCCTGACAATCCCAGAAACTCTCTGATATTTCCCCGACTCTGAGAGTCCTGGAACTCCTGGAGAGACTCACAAAACCAGGTTTCTTTCTTTTTTTTTTTTAATTTTTATTTATTTATGATAGTCACAGAGAGAGAGAGAGAGGCAGAGACACAGGCAGAGGGAGAAGCAGGCTCATGCACCGGGAGCCCGACGTGGGATTCGATCCCGGGTCTCCAGGATCACGCCCTGGGCCAAAGGCAGGCGCCAAACCGCTGCGCCACCCAGGGATCCCACAAAACCAGGTTTGATTACCAAAATTACAAATTTAAGAGCTCCAATCTCTGCCCTCCCCTAAATATCCCTCTACTGCATTTCCCTTTAGCAGCACCTCCAAAGCTGTCCCACGATTTTCAAGTTCCTTATCCCAACCTTAGCCCCTTTATCCCAAGACAACATTACTGCCTAAATTCCAAACACACACACACAAAACCGTCATCCACAACTTCCATTCCTTCTACCTTTCAGGTTTTATTCCCACCCATCTTCCCCATTTCCTTCTCATTTAAAAAGAAAAGTATCCTAACCCTGTCCAGGACTAGTCACCTCACCCACATTTTGATCCCACCCTTGCCTTCCCTTTCTGAGATGTTTCATCGGTTCTTGAGTCTTCCCCATCCAAACAGTCAATAAAGCAACAGTCAGCAAAGCCTCCCCTCAGTCCCACCTCGTCCTCAAACCGCCACCCTGCTGTGGCTACCCTCCATTCACAGCTGAGCCGTAGTTTTGCTCCCAATCCTGCTTCCATAGCAAAATTCCCCTGGAAAAAAAATCAGCATTTTCCAGCGTGTCAAACCCAGTCTTCAGTTCTCATCTAATTCTTCCCTGAAGTTATTGGTCCCATGTGAGTTAAAAGCAGGAACCGTTTCCACCAACTACACAGCTTGACCTTGCGTTGAATTACTCAACCGTGGCCTCAGTTTCCTCACCCTTAAAATGGAGAGTATACAACTAGTGGCTCCTTGCGTATAAAGCTTATACGCAAACGCTTCGAAAACGAAGAGGTGGAATTTGAAGTACTGGAAAGCTGGACTGGAAGTCAGGAGAACAGGGATTTAATCCCAGCCACGGAATCTTTATACGTAACAAGATCTCTGGGTCTCATTGTTTAAACCGACTGGGTGATCATGATCATGAGGTGATCATAAACATTTCTGTGAGACAAGGAGTTTGGTGAAAGACCATTTTATTCTTTTTCACCTCCAATTTTATTTCTAGTACCCAAAAGGATTCAAGGATTTTATTAATTGCAACTTGAGAAAATGCACAAACGAGTACTGTGTGAGCAAACACATGTAATAAGGGCTTCAGGGAAAGGGAAGAGCAACATTAGCAGGAAACTCGAAGGAGGATGAACACGTAAGACTCCAGTAGACCCTAAAAGGCAGGGAGGATCGTAACTGACGTAAAAGAGGAGGAAAAGACTTCTGAGTTTGAGAAGCGAGACAACAAAGGCATGGAGGGATCTAAGGTGCACCAGGAACAACTCCCCAACACAAGTGTCCTTGTCAACAGGTTCCAAATGTCAGTAAAAGGTTTCGAAGTTACTGTTAAACCATAAATATGTTGTTATTTATAACTGATAAAAATGAATATGACCTACTCCCTGCAGCCATTTAAAGTAATTTGTAGAAAAATGGTTAATAAAAGATGCACCCCATGGGATTAGTGGTGGTTGTCTCTAGGCAACAGTTTTTAGTGACTTTTATTACAATTATCTATATTTTCTAAAATGAACATGAGTTGTTATTCATAACCAGAAATAGTAAAAGCATATTTAAGGTTTTAAATGCAATTAAGGGGGTGGTGACCTCTTAAGCCATTAATAATTAATAGCAGGAAGGACCGGTTGACAGAGGGTTGGGACTCAGTTGAAGACACAAGTGCCAGGGGCACTGAGAGAGCTGTTGCAGAGGTAGCAAAGCATTGGCAAAATTCTTTGCCTACTTCCTAAACTGGTCCCTGCAACAGTATATTTTAACCTCTTAAAGACCATTTTATTTTTTTTTACCTCCAATTTTATTTCTAGTACCCAAAAGGACTCAAGGATTTTATTAATTGCAAAAGATATCTTTTTAAGTCCTGACATATCAAGGGTAAAGGCTAATGCAACCACTCATTCTTTTTCAGTGACAAATGTCTGTCTGTTATTCTTCACTTCAATCCTTTTACTCTCAGATCTGTGGAGCCTTGGAGTCATTAATGGAGTTCTGGGAAGTAAAAGGCTGGGCAGGATGACTCATATGAATAAGCATGATGGGGATAATTTTTATGCCTACAGATGTATTTTTAATTCATTCTCTCCTATTCAGCTTTCAGGCAGCCTTTCCACCAGGATGGCCTCAGAGAAAGGGAAAAGGCAACTCCTTCCTCAGGGAGGAGGACAGCATTTAGAAATATTTCCTACCACACACAAGGGGGAATTAAATGGTGACCTCAAGTAAGAGACATAAGCCAGGAGACGAGCATGGCATGGTTTCTTTGCCTTAGGCCTAAATCTCAACAGGAGCCTTAAGAGGTAGAGGCTAAGGGAAATGTCAAAAGCAGAGGAGTTTCTGTCCCACTTCCTCTAAAGGACTCCAGGAGGAAAATGCATCCCAGAATGACTTCCACACCAACATGGAGGAGTCTCATGGGAGGAAAAATGATGTGAGTAGAAGAAATAAGGTCTGTAGTAACACCCCTAAGTCTTCCTCTGCTCCCAAACGTCAAGAAGGAATCCACGAGTCAAGTTATCCAGGGAAGACCAACCATAAGGACCTTATAAGAATAACAGAGACCCAAATTCACAGGAAGCAGATACCAAAGGACTATTAGTGACCTGAAGATGAGTGACACTGGTGTGGAGAAGAGAGGAGCACAAGGGCCTAAGCATGTGTGGAATCGAGGTCTCCTCTCTGCTCAGAACTTAAAGTCATGTAAGACCCACAGAGCTCCAGTAAATGCTTAACAAGAGACTCTTCCTAAAGAAAAAGCCCCCGTTTGTAGCACTCGGAGATTTCTATGGTATGAATGCTCCCACCAAGGCCGACTCCAAGCTACCAACATTATACCATTGACCTTAGAGTTGGGGTAGATGAGATACATGGCAGTGTACCATTACATGGCATTTCCACTTACAGACACCATAGACATAAATAACTCCAATCGTACAGATAATTGTCAAATGTAGTTCATAATTAGGAAATGACGAGTTTTGAGGCTTAAACTTTCTTTTTAATATTACTTATTTAATTGCAAGCTTTTAGTTGTCAATAAAGACTGCATATAAAAACTGACTTGCAAAACTCCCAAAAATTAAGCAATCAAAAAAAAAAAATTGAACAATCCATTCTGAAAAGTCAGTGCAAGCCAGCTGAGCATGCCACTGCTTACAAACTCCTACCCATTTCCTCCAAACGTCATCTTGGAGAGGTACAGGGCAAGTGGAAGGAAAACTGAACAACTGAGTCACTTACCCAAAGTAAATTATCACCAACTGATAACTGTTAGTGTCTACTACCACTGCCTCTGCCATCATAGCCAACCTCGGAAACTCAGGAAGAAGGTAAAATCAAGTTACAAAAAATATAAAGAAATTATATTCTCTTTGCACATCTTAGAATTTTTGTGTGTAACAATCAGAAATTCTATACCAGGTAATGGAATCCTCCAGTGACAGGCAGGAGCTTATGTGGGTGGGGATACGTTTTTCTCACGTAACAAGCAGTTAGACCTGTGCTTCATGGTCACAAAATGGCTGCACCAGCTCTAGGCAACACATTCACATTCAAGCCAACATAAAGAGACAAAAAGCCCAGCAATTTCTGTATCTTTTCATCAGGAGCACAAAAACTTTCTCAGGAGGCTGCCTTCTCTTGTCCCTCCACACTTCCTCCCAGGGGACTTTTGTGGCTGAAGTCTTACTGGACAGAACTAGGTTACTGAGTTTCCTCAAGCTACAAGGGCCACTGGGGAAAAATATTCCAACCTGCCTAGACCAGTCAGGATCCACTGTCTAGGTCTCAGCATGTTACACCCAATATATGAAGAAAACCAGAGTTCTGCTAGCAAGGCAGAGGGAGTAACGGAGAATAGGCAAGCTGGAAGCAGAGTCTAGGACAACATCAACCACGATCTCCGACTCCAATACACACAACAAAGTGGAAAAGAGTCAAGACAGGCATCCGTTTGCCAGAGCCTACAACAGAAGTTCAGGAAGAGCCTGAAGTATCAGCCACGTCTAAGGCAGAGGCTATCAGGGATGCAGACGGAGGCCTGGAGGTCTTCGCTGCTGCCCAACCTCCCGCCCCACTGGCCGTCAGACTCCTAAAGGAAGGCACCTCCTTTCAGCCACTTCCAGAGCAGGAAATGGGATAAAGACAATGAAATCCAATGGTATAAAGGTTCCCCATCAGGGAACACTAGGGAGTAAGAGACTGTCATTGTCTAATATTTTAGATGGCTCAGAACTTTTTTACCAGGTAGTGCTAGGGACCTGGGTGCCACTTGCTCCCTCTTTAGCTCACAGTTCTGGTGTCAACCATGAAGCTGGGGAGAGCTGCGGCACTGAGAAGGAAAGTGAAAGGAAGGTCCTTCCTGCCCTGCCCCTGATGAACCTCCAGACTAGCAAAGGTCAATTACTCGAATGGTTGGGCCTTATTCCTTGGAAAAGGAGCTGAATGACTAAATATTGTGAGCCCCAAGTCCCGCAGCCCATCGGCAAATGGAGCCTTCCCCGCTATGACTGGGTGTGTTGACTCTCATTTGGCCAATAAACTACTTGTAGGAGTCACACTAGATCCAGGAAAAAGACAAGTCACAGATGTCACAGATGTTCCAGAGATGGAGGCTGAGGGGGCTGGGGGTGAAAGATTAACTACTGGACAGGAGGTAAATGTTAAATTAAAAATTCCACATTAGCTTTTCTAAAATAAAATGTGGGTCCTTGATTTGAATAGGTTGAATAAATGCAAATAACTTTAGGCAAAAAAAAAAAAAATCTTATTCATCTGTCCACACTGCAAAAATCATACATGTGATTTAAGTTTATTCTTTTAGTTAAACATATCCAGTGCTTTTCCCATCTTATAATACTATCTTACTTAAAGAACATTTATACAATAGCATTTTGAATTTTTTGTTTTCCATGTTTCTCAACCAAAGTTCTCCTTGAAGTCTGTATGTGTGGTGGTGGGGGCGGGGTGTTGTTGCTGCCTCTAGACAAGTACTCAGACGTGAGAATGTTAACTAATTTCATTTTCTTGATAGTTTGTCTGTGATCAGAACTGAGTCATACCAAAAATACCTCTATAAGATTTGACCTTTTACTTAAATCCCACACTGAGATAACACTTAAAATGGTTATCAATAAGACCTTTGTTCTTAAAAGCACATTTAAAATAAATCACTTTTTAAAAGAAGAAAACTGTTTTCAATTAAGTTCTTTACAGGCAATCAGATTGAAAGTTATGTTTGCCCTTTTATTTTCTTTATATATAAATTATGCCCAAGAGTGCCATGATAACAACACTATACAAACTATGCGTTACCTTTGTATTTACTTCTTGTCAAAATAAGCTCTACAAATTAATTTGTTTTTAGAGTACTTTATGGCCAATAAGCCCCAGGGTGAAAACAATGCAGGCAGTAACCATTTTTATTGTTAATGAAAAAAAACCTAGGTCAATTATATAAGGATAAGAAATTCTTAATTCCTTCTGATGAAGAGTTTACACATAATAGAAAAATCTCACTCATTTCTAACAATGTTTTATCATTTGGAAAACCTTTCAAAACAAGAGTTTTTGCTTGAGTCCCCTAAGCAAAGTGACCCCTTCAGTGATACCTTAAAACGCCTAACAGTTAGGCTTGGCCTCCTGTATGTTTTAACCACCTAACACTTTTGTTATTAAACTCCTGTTTACCCCATAAAATGCTGAGAGCTTATTACATGGAAATATAATCTAAAAAGTATTAATTCCAAAAGAGATGTTTCTCTTATTTCTCAAATTTTATTTTTTTCTCCTTTTGGTTTGGCCCTCCATCCTCCAAGTTGGAGGCTGTTTTATTAGGGGCAGATTTTGCATTTTCCTTAGTGATTTACTATGAATGTTCTAGAGGGGCAAAATTCTGATCTTAGCAAGCAAAAGTCTGGAAGAAAAATAATTTGGAAAATGAAGTAATTTTATACATGTTTATTTATTTTCATATATTTATTTGATATATAAGTTTAGTCCATAAAATGAGCTTGCTACTTTCAAAATAGCTATGGTAAGTGCTAAATTTTTTTATTTTTTTATAAATTTATTTTTTATTGGTGTTCAATTTGCCAACATATAGAATAACACCCAGTGCTCATCCCATCAAGTGCCCACCTCAGTGCCCGTCACCCAGTCACCCCCACCCCCTGCTCACCTCCCTTCCACCACCCCTAGTTCGTTTCCCAGAGTTAGGAGTCTTCACGTTCTGTCTCCCTTTCTGATATTTCCCACTCATTTTTTCTCCTTTCCCCTTTGTTCCCTTTCACTATTTTTATATTCCCCAAATGAATGAGACCATATAATGTTTGTCCTTCTCCGATTGACTTACTTCACTCAGCATCATACCCTCCAGTTCCATCCACGTCAAAGCAAATGGTGGGTATTTGTCATTTCTAACAGCTGAGGAATATTCCATTGTATACATAAATTGGATCTCATGGGATATTCATTAGATTGCTCCTCTTCTACGCATCCCCTCCATAGACTGGACAGGTTAGCACAAGACAAGGCCTCAGACCCCAAAATAGGATTAGAAGAGTCGTCTATTCCAAAAACCTAGAAACAAGAAGAGTTTTATAGAGAAGAGTATGGAAAGAGTACGGGAGTCAAAGAAGTTGAAAATTTCATCAATCCAAAATGGCAAGCACAAGCCTGGAAAGACATAGGGTACAAAGAACAGCAATAAGAATGGCCCAAAAAAGATCCCACTAAAAATAGGGCAATAACCCTGATGAACAGATATGCAAATATCCTCAATAAAATATTAGCAAACCGAATCCAACAGTACATTAAAAAAAATCATTCAATCCCACAATTAAGTGGGATTTATTCCTGGTTGCAAGGGTGGTTCAATATTCACAAATCAATCAACACGATACAACACATTAATAAGAGAAATGATAAGAACCATATGGTCATTTCAATAGATGCAGAAAAAGCATGTGACAAACTACAACATGCATTCATGACGAAACCCTCAAAAAAATAAGTTTAGAGGGAATAGACCTCAACTTAATTAAGGCCATCTATGAAAAACCCACAGTTAGCACATCCTTAATGAGGAAAAACTGAGAGCGTCTCCCCTAAGGTCAGGAGCAAAACAAGGATGTCCACTCTCATCACCTACATTCAACATAGTACTGGAAGTCCCAGCCTCAGCAATCAGACAACAAAAAAATATAAAACATATTCAAATTGGTAAGGAAAAAGTAAAACTACTGCTCTTTGCAGATGACATGATACTCTCTACAGAAGACCAAAAAACTGCTAGAACTGATAAAAAAAATTCAGTAAAGTCACAAAATACAAAATTGGTGTAGAGAAATGTATAACATTTCTTTTTTTTTTTTTTAAGATTTCATTTATTCATGAAAGACACAGAGAGAGAGAGGCAGAGACACAGGCAGAGGGAGAAGCAGGCTCCATGCAGGGAGCCCGATGTGGGACTCGATCCCAGGTCTCCAGGATCACACCCTGGGCCAAAGGCAGGCGCTAAACCACTGAGCCACCCAGGGATCCCCGATATGTGTCACATTCCTATGGACCAATAATGAAGCAGCAAAAAAAAGAAAAAAGAAAAGAAAACAGTTTCACTATAATTGTATCCTAAATAATAAGACATCTAGAAATAAACCTAACCAAACAGGTGAAAAATCTGTAGTCTAAAAACTATAAAATATTGATGAAAGAAATTGAAGAGGACACAAAAAGTGGAAAGATGTGCCATGCTCATGGTTTAGAGGAACAAATACTGTTAAGATGTCTGTATTACCCAAAGCAATCTACACATTTAATGCAATCTCTATCAAAATACCAACAGTATTTTTCACAAAAATACAACAAGCAATTCTAAAATTTGTATGGAAACACGAAGACCCCAAATAAAGAGAGCAATCTTGAAAAAGAGAAACAAAGCTGGAAGCCCCATAATTCTGGACTTCAGGTTATATTACAAAGCTGCAGTGATCAAAACAGTCTGGTACCGGCACAAAAGCAGACACATAGGTCAATGGAACAGAACAGAAAATCCGGGGGCACCTGGGTGGCTCTGTTGGTTAAGCATTTGAGTCTTGATTTTGGCTCAGGTCATGATGTCAGGGTCATGAGATCGAGCCCTGCATTGGTGTCTATGCTTGGCAGGGGGGTCTGCTGGAAATTTTCTCTCTCCCTGTCCCTTTATCCCTCCCCCCTGCTCACGTGCGCTCTCTCTCTCTCTCTCTCTCTCTCTAAAATTAAGCAATCTTTTTAAAAAATAGAATCCAGAAATAAACCCATAATTCTATGGTCAGTTAATGTTCAACAAAAGAGGCAAGAATATGCAGTGAGAGAAAGTCTCTTCAGCGAATGGTGTTGGGAAACTGGACGGCTACATGCAAAAGAATGAAACTGGACCACTTTGTTACACCAAACACAAAAATAAATTCAAAATGGGTTAAAGACCTAAATGTGAGACCAGAAACCATAAAAACTCTAGAACACAAGTAGTAACTTGACATCAACTGTAGCAACCGCCTTCTAGATGTATCTCCTGAAGCAGGGGAAACAAAAGCAAAAATGAACGTTTGGGACTACATCAAAATAAAAAGCTTCTGCACAGCAAAGAAAACAATGAGTAAAAAAACTAAAAGGCAGCCTGTGGAATGGGAGAAGATATTTGCAAATGGCATTTCCAATGAAGGGTTAGTATCCAAGATATATAAAGAACCTATACAACTCAAGACCCAAAAAGAGAAATAATCTGATTTAAAAATGGCCAGAAGGGGCATGTGGGTGGCTCAGTTGGTTAAGCATCCTACTTTTGATTTCAGCTCAAGTCATGATCTGAGGGTCCTGTGATTGAGCCCCCCATTACACTCCCCTCTCAGCAGGGAGTCTGCTTGGGGATTCTTTCTCTTCCTCTGCCCCTCCCCCCACTTGCACGTGCTCACGCGCTCTCTCCCTCTTCCTCTCTCTCTCAAATAAATAATCTATTTTTTTAAACGAGCAGAAGACACGAACAGACATTTCTCCAAAGAAGACATACAGATGGCCGACAGATACATGAAAAGATGCTCAACATCACTTACCAGGGAAATGCAAATCAAAACTACAATGAGATATCACCTCACACCTGTCGGAACAGTTAGAATCAACAACACAAGAAACAACAGGTACTGGTGAGGATGTGGAGAAAAGGGAACCCCCTTGCACTATTGGTGGGAATGCAAACTGGTGCAGCCAGTGTGGGAAACCATATGGAGGGTCCTCAAAAAGTTAAAAACAGAACTACCCAATGACCCAGGAATTACACTACTGGATTTGTATTTACCCAAAGAACACAAGAAGAGTAATCCGAAGGGATACGTGCACCCTTATGTTTATAACCGCTTTATTTACCACAACCAGGAGATGGAAGCGGCCCAAGTGTCCATCAGTTGATGAATGGATAAAGATGTGCTATATATTTACAATGGAATATTATTCAGCCACAAAAAAAAATGAAATCTTGCCACTTGCAACAACATGGACAGAGCTAGAGAGTACTATGCTGAGTGAAATAAGCCAGAGAAAGGCAAATACCATATGATTTCCCTCATATGTGGAATTGAGAGACAATACAAATGAGCAAAGAGAATAAAAAAGAGAGAGACAAAGCAAGAAACAGGCTCTTGATTACAGAGAAAAACACTGATGATTACCAGAGGGGAGAGGGGTGGGGAGATGGGAGAAACAGGTGATAGGGAGGAAAGAGTGTACCTGTCACGATGAACACTGGATATCCTATGGAAGTGCTGAATCACTATATGGTGGACCTGAAACTAATATAACACTATATATTAACTAACTGGAATTAAAATAAAAACTTTTTTTAAATAACCCACACAGGGGCACCTGGGTGAACTGGTCTGGCGTCTGCCTTTGGCTTGGGTTGTGGTCTTGGGGTCCTGGGATGAGCCCTGCATCGGGCTCCCTGCTTGGCGGGGAGTCTACTTCTCCCTCTCCCTCTGCCCCTCCCCTCTGCTCATGCTCTCTCTCTCTCTCTCTCTCTCTCTCTCTCTAAATAAATAAATAAATAAATAAGCAAACAAATTAATTAAATCTTTTTTTAAAAAAATAGCCCATAGACTTTAAGTAAAGTTAGTATTTCTGTTGAGTCTTTCTTTTGGGCCAATTCCTGGGCCAGAGATCTATCTCTGAGAAGGTTTACCACAGAAATTATACAATCACAGCATAAATTTTTCCTCCCTGTTGATTGGATTAAGAAAGTCAGGCGCTGCCTCTCTGTCTCGGGTATAAACCACGTCTGCAGGAAGGAGCCTCACACCTAGAAGGCCCATCCAACCCTCAGATATCTCCCTGTGCTGTGACCCAAATTACCACCAATTGGATCAAGCTGTAATTTGCTGACAGACTTCTCTCTTGGTCAAATTCTCAGGTGAAGAAAGCTGGTAATGCAAAACCCAACAGGCATCACATTGAGGTGAGTCAGCTCAAGCAGGCTTCTCTGAGACAATTCATGTTGGTTGAAGCTAATGGAAAAACAGCCACAGGATTTCTTTTCTATCTTTTTTTTTTTTTTTTTTAATATGGAACATTTCACAAACCTGCATGTCATCCTTGCTCAAGGGCCACACTAATCTTCTCTGGATCATCCAGTTTTAGTATAAGTGCTGACAAAACGAACACAACCACAGGATTTCCTTCAGCTATCGTTCACGCAGAAATTCTGGCCCAAATACTCCTTTTGAGGTGGGTCAACCATTTAGACTTTACGGCACCTTCTTTAGAGAAAAAAAAAAAATCATTTCTCACAGAACAGAAAAAGATCTATCACATCATTCTTCGATGCCAAAGACAGAAAGATAATGTATATACGTGAGTTAGTTAAATGAAGGAGATAATGAAGTTAGTTAATGAAGTAGAGGAAAAAACTATCTTCAGGTTAACATATAACTCCTTGAGAAAAACACAGGAAATAAATAATCTCATTAAAATTTTCTCATGGAATTCTAAAAGCATGATCACATCCATCAAGTAATAGCCATACCTGTAAATGGGAATTGAATTATAAATCATGAAAATAAATAAATAAATAAAAATAAATAAATAAATAAATAAATAAATAAATAATGAAGGCTGCGATGAATAAATCTTTTTTTTTTTTTTTTTTTTTTTGCGATGAATAAATCTATACGTCAACTTGCCTGGGCCACAGAGTGCCCAGCTCTTGCTCTGGGTGTGTCTACTGGGTGCTTCCGGAAGAGATCAACATTTGAATCGGGAGACTCAGTTAAGCAGACAGTCCTCCCTACTGTTGACGGGGCTTGTCCAATCAATAGAAGGCCAATAGAGCAAGAGGACCAGGCCGAGAAGGAGAGAATGCATCCGTTTTTCTCAAACCTGAACTAAAACATCAGCTTTGTACTTCTGAGTCTTGAGCCAAGCTGGCCTTCGATTGGAACTACACCAGTGCTCTGCTGAGTCTCCAGTTTGCCAACTCAACCTGCAGCCCCTAAAATGTGTCAGCCGCCCAGCTGCATAAGCCAATTCCTTATAACGAATCTCTTTAGAGATAGATAGGGGAGAGAGAAAGAGAGGGAGAGAGAGAGAAACACAGGCACATTCCATTGGCTCTGTTTCTCTGGAGAACCTGACGAAAAAGGATGCTTGGATAAATTTTATAGCAAAGTTGTGTCAAAGAATAAAGATATACCAAGTAGACTTAGCTGCTTTCGTCTCCCCCAGCCCGCAGCCATAAGCTCTACTCTGGTAGTAACTCAAAGAATCATCTGATACAAAAGTCACACCCAGACTAAAAAGGAAAGCCACAGCCACCACCACTAGCACCATACTCAGCCGCCACATTCAGTCAGAGCCATTTACGTCTAAATCCACCACCTGCACGTGGCCTTCTGCAGAGGCCAAGAGGGGGAGAGCGGCAGTGAGGAGCATCACTCTGGGGCTGCCGTTCGCTCTACACTGTAATTGTGACCTTATCCATACCTCTCCCTATAGTGGCCCCGCTGATCTAACGTCTGAGCGAAGGCAGATTGGTTGGTCGTCAGGGTCGTAGACACCTTGACTGAACATATTATATCAACATGAGAGCAAGCGATAGGTCTCAAGTCAATATCAAAGAGTAAATGAAGCAAAACTTTCATACTGATTTGAAGATTTTATTCACCAAAATTCTAGGGCAGGAGTAGCTTATGCTTACGAGAAAAACCACCAGCACTAGACAATACATGTTCCAGAAGACTGCATACACCAGAGAAGGTCAGTGTGGGCCGTGTGAGGGCTCAGAAGGGCAGAGCCACCCACGAGTGCACTCTAGGCAGAGCGAGAGAGGGCCTTATGCAGTTGCCGTGAGTGGGAAGCTGGGGAAAAAGAAAGGCGTGTAAAAGGAATTTTTAGAAAGATTCTGTATGATTTCAACTATCTGAAATTCCTTAAAAATAAAACTTAAGAGTAAATATTGACATCATTCTTCAAGATCTCTCGAGGTACACTGTTGTTGCACGTTGCCGTACACGGAAGCCTGGCTCTGTGTGGGTTTCATTGCACTTAGACAAAGCCCATCTTCGTATTCCAACATCCTTCCCGATCCCCCACCGGGGCAAACCTTTCCTGTTACTATAACAATTTACAATCCACAATAAACAGTGCAAGTCATTGTCCAGAACAGTAGGACTGAGCTTTGGTGTTGTTGGTGTTTATCTTTCAGAAATCTTAGCTTATTTTTATGATTCTTAGTATCTTGTGGCATACAGTATCCATCAATCAACTCTTAAAAGAAAGCAAATTGGGGTGTGTCCAACATTTTGGCTCCAGACACGGTTCTAAGTTTCCATAATGTTCCAGAACAGCAAAAAGGTTATATAGGCCCAATATAGCAAATGTAGAGAAGACAGCAAACACCAGCTCAAACTATATCCTCACTATCTAAAAAGACTAGAAAACACTTTAAGTTTTAAAAAAGGGGAAAAAATAAATAAAATTTAAAAACAAAATTTAAAAAAAATGCAGAATGTTACCAGGATGTGAATTATTTATCACAAAAGGCACCATAAAGATGAATCAAACACTACTGTGGTGTATTATCTTAGGTGACAGATTCTGAAGTGAGAGCATTTTGGGCTAAAATTTCATGTCACCAAAATTGCCCTTGAAAATCCCTAAGGAATGTACCATGTCGGAGACACAGTCTCTCAGTTCAGTCCGACATACCCAAATTTTCCTGCTAAGATGGAACAGATAACCATGGCTTTGGTTGAGACCAGCGACCTAACTTCTGTTTAGAGACTACGTGGTAACAATAATCTCTTGTACAATCAATATTAGAATCACACTTGGCACAACGAAAAGTTAACACCACGAGCAGCACATGGGAACTGAGACAAAAAGGGGAATAGCAGGTTCTTTCCTATCATCATCTTCTGTGCACCCCAAGGCAAACACTTACTGGTTGCAGTAGAGAACATAATTGTATTTGCTTAAGCTAAGTATACATTTGATAGGATTTTTCTTCTATTCAGAAGAAAAAAAAAAAAACACACACACACACAGTGGGAAAGAAGACACATCAAAGTGATGAACTTCACCCCGTAACCGAAGACTGGGTGTTACTCTAAATCTGCTTGAATGTTTAGCTTCGCCAGCAAATACGCTTGGCTGAAAATCCAAGAGATACCAATTTTTCTTTAGATTCTCAGAATTATCCTAAAGGTGGAGAAAGGAAAATCTGCCTCCAGAGTAGACACTGCCCCAGAGGAGTTTAAGAAAATATCTAAGAAAAACCACAGCCTGTTTTCCACTGACTTAACAGATAGTTGTGGCCATACGAAAGCCAGAAATGACAATGGTAACAGACACAAACCATGTTCTGTGAAGCTAAGACGTTAGAGGAGGACACATCACATTGCCAGAGTCAAGAGCATGCAACTCATCCAGGACGCTAGGATACAGATGCGTGGTGGGAACACAGCTAATCAAACTCCTCGGTTTATCAAACAGTAGAAACCCAACCTGGACCCTGAAAAGTTAATATTCTATGAACTTCTTTGGACCACCTATATGACCTTCCCACCAGCGAAGCCCCAGGACAGGGCAGTCGAGGCAGGTGTCCACATATGCAGTTGAGAGAAGCTGGTTCTGCAGCCTCCTCAGGCCGTGACCTGTAATTGCCATCAGCCCAGTCCTGCCTCCGAAGGAGATCCCCAGACGAGCCCTTGTCTTTTCTCCTAGTAAGAGAAGGAAGGGCAGAGCAGCAGTGGGACGGTGGAGGGCAGGTCAAGAACAGAGAGAGTAGCTAGAGAGGAAGGCTGCCCGGGGGGGGGGGGGGGGGGGGGGGGGGGGTGCTGAGCCAGGAATAGACCGACTGCCACCCTTTGCAGCATTCATCTTTCATTCAACAAACACTGAGGGCCTAATATATGCACAGCACCCTGTTGAGCATTGCTCGTGTTTGACAGTCTTAAGGGGGGATCGTTTCCAGGGCCACTTCTCAAGGCTCACCGCTTCGCTGGGGGAGCAAGCCTCCACTGTTCCCTACGCGGGTCACACCCCTTACCCCACCTCCGTGCAGGCAGAGGCTCCGGCCCGGCGGCAAGGACGAGGAGAGGGAATCTGGCCCAGCTGGGGGCTGAGAGGACCCCTCACCTATGATCAGCCTCCAAAGTCAAAGCAGGGACCAGGTTCAAACAATATGTAACAGGGCAGCCCGGGTGGCCCAGCGGTTTAGCGCCGCCTTCAGCCCGGGGCGTGATCCTGGAGACCCGGGATCGAGTCCCACATTAGGCCCTGTGTGGAGCCTGCTTCTCCCTCTAGTGTGTCTCTGCCCCTTTCTCTCTCTCTCTGTCTCTCATGAATAAATAAGTAAAATCTTTAAAAAAAGAAAAAAAAAAACATAAAACAACGCCTCGTTCTCACTGCAAGTCCCTGGAGGGGCATTTTTAGAACAGAAACCTGAGAACACTTGGATTCTTCACTAGAGCTTAAAAAAGGAAGCCAGGGAGGGTAATTTATAGCCTTACAAGAGATTTTAGAGCTCAGAGATCGAGGACAGAGTCCCTAAGATTCCAACACAAGTCAACATAAAGCAAGAGTTGGATGTGGTGAGGCTGACGGAGGATCCATTTCGTCTTCTGATGCAAGAAAGATGCCTGTAGTCCAGTTTCCCTTTCTCAAAAAGACCTTCTTCTGCCTGTGGTTAGGCAACTGAAGAAATAGAAAGAGAAGAGATTGAAGAAATAGAAGAAAATGTTGTTCCAAAGCCACAGAATTCACCTTTTCCTTGATCCAGCAGAAATGGGCCCGTCCGTGACGGTGCAGACCTGGGCGGTGAGAACACAAGACGGGAGGCCAGGAGCCCCGGCCACTGGTGTCCGAACGGCGGCTTCAAGACTCGGCCTGGGGTCTGCGCTCTCCTTGACGCTGCTTACTAGTCTGGCTTTCTTTTCTGTCAAAAGCTGTATCGACTGGGTGACGGGCACTGAGGGGGGCACCTGACGGGATGACCCTGGCTGTTATTCTGTATGTTGACAAATTGAACACCAATAAAAAATAAATTTATTAAAAAAAAAAAAAGCTGTATCGGTTGGGGGGGTGGTGGGCGTAAGGGCGAGGGCTACAAGCTGGTGTCCTGACACCGCTGCAGAGACAGAGCTGGGAGCAGAGGGGTCACGAAGTGCCCGACGGCACCGCAGGCCGAGCAGACCCGAGGCGAGAAACGACTCCTTCCCGCCTCAGCTGAAGCGCTGCCACCGCGCTCTTCTCAAGAGCCTGGTCACTTACCTCGGGGACCGAGGCGACAAAGCCCCCAAAGCCCGGGAGGCACCGCACGAGAGAGCTGCCCCCATCGTCACCCCGTGGCCTGGGGTCTGATGAGGAAGGAGGACGTTTATCGGTGTCCCCCCCGCGCGCACACACACACACACACACACACACGCACACACGTGTGCAAGTGCCCAGGGCAGCCCCTGACCCAGCAGCACCAGCACAGCCTCTGGCCGCGGAGGGGGCCTGCCACGATGAGGGCAGTCAGGTGACACCGAAGTGGCCGCCATCCCTGGCTGTGCCCTGTGAGGCCACCTAAGTGGGGGACGACACTGGGCGGGGTGGGGGGCCGGGAAAACGTCACCTGCCTGGAGACCAGGTGGCCGGTCGTGAGGGCCCGCAGGCCTGCCCCCCCGGCCCCCTGCACCCCGGCCCGGGCCCCAGAGCGGCCGCCTGCGTGTGGATCTGCAGCGAAGCGGGGGCTCCCTCCTCCCGGGTGAGCCTGCAGGGTGGGCGCAGCTCACACCCACCCCCTCCTCAGCTCCCGCCTCAGCACCAGGCCACGAGCACGCGGCTCGCTGTGCCCGCGTCAAGGCCCGTAGCACGAGGCAGCAGCACAGACACCACGCACGCAGCCGAGCTCGGGGCTCCCGGGGCCTCGGGAAACCATCAAGTGACACACCCAGCACCCTCCGTGCTCAGGGCCAGCGTCTGCTGTCACGAGGTCGCAGGGTCGCAGCCTCCACTGCCACCGACCACGTGCGGGGCTTTCCAAGGGACTAAAGTTGTGCCACTTGTATTATTATTATTCTATAATTCAATTAAACATGTGCATTATCTGATGAAATACGACAAAGAGACAGTTGTATTTCTTTAAAGAGCAAACTGACCTCTTTTAAAGAATCAATGAAGGGACGCCAGGGTGGCTCAGCGGTTGAGCGTCTGCATTCAGCCCAGGGCATGACCCTGGGTCCCGGGATCGAGTCCCCCGTCGGGCTCCCCGCAGGGAGCCTGCTTCTCCCTCTGCCTGGGTCTCTGCCTCTCTCTCTCTCTGTGTCTTTCCTGAATAAATAAATAAAATCTTTAAAAAATAAAAAATTTCAAAAAATTTAAAAGAATCAGTGAAGAGTTGCTAAAAAAGCTGCTCTTAAACGTAGTATCGGTGAGACAGAGAAGCATAATAAAAATATACGAGGATTCTGCACTCATTATAGCACAAGTGTCTTTAAGATATTGCTCTTATTTTAAACACATGAAACTGGAAATCACAGGTGATTCATCATGAGTGTGGTTTTTATAAAAGAGATGATATGAATAATCAGTTGGCCTATTTGCAAAGAAAATGCCTTGACCCTCCACTGAAAGACTGACTAATAGAGTTTACATTAATATGTTTTATTTTAAAAGATGCGTCTGTATGATTTTTCTATTATCCCCCAACTTGTCATGATTAACCAACCAACTGTTGGCTCTAAACACAAGATGTCATAAGAAGGACACTGATAAAGGCAAATCAAAAGAGCTATCAAAAAAATACCATGGTTCCATAGAGAGGACAGACCCTGAAAAATAGGAGAAAATCCTTCCCTCTGATTTACTACAAGGGAGAGAAGACATTCTGGAATTCTTTGGAAACTGATTTGTCAAATGATCAGCCCCTAATGACTAATTCAACACGTAACCACCTCGCTGAGCAATCATGGGACTAATACCTTATATAGGACAATTTGTCAATGCAGGGGCACAGTCAGGGGCAGAAGCAACAGGGGCAGTGGCAATAATAATTCAGACAAAAATCACTGTTAAAAACTTAATCATCTTAACGTCAGAAAGCATTAAGAGTCCTAGGAATTCTCGGGGTCTACAAGGTGAAACACAGGCAAAGCTGATATCAATCAGCATTTGGCCAAAATAGGTCTCCACGAAAAGAACTTCAGCGACACCAGGACAAAAAGAAATTTTTAGAAAAATTCAGTATTTCAGCAAGTTCATCTTTTGGTCTAATGATTACTAGAGGATTAGCTTTGGGCAACTTGGTCACCTACTGGCTCTCAGCAATTTCATGTTGGGTGAAGTAGGCAGCTTCCAAGGTGAAAGGGGAGAGCATCCTGGCATGAATGAAGGAATCACTTAGCTCCGGGGTCGGGTTCCGGAGACAAGGGACCCGGTCTATTTGGTTTAATGCTGGAGTTTAGCGCTGGATCGGCAGCACTTATTTCAGGGCCCACACACACCAGGCACGGAAAAAAATATTTGATGAACGAATCTTGAAGGTCAATAATGAGCAATAATATTCTATACCTCGGTCGGGACCCGCTGGGGAGAGCCATGGATGTGGGGCTATGAATGCTGTACCTCATCCTACCTGTAAAAAGGAAATCGCTGAAGGCTTCTGAGCAGTCAAGTCACGTAACTGAAGTAACGTATAGGAAGATTAATCCTTCGCAACTAGTAAGATAGGTTAAAAGAGTAAAAATTACAAATGTCCCTCGACGGATGAATGGATAAACAAACCGTGATATATACACACAATGGAGTAGTGTGCAGCCTTTTAAAGGACTCTGACGCATGCTACGACACAGAGGAACCTTGAAGACGTTATGGTAGGTGACATAAGCCAGTCACGGAAGGACAAATATGTAATTCCACTTAGGTGAGGTACGTAGAGTAGCCAAATTCAGAGACGGAAGGTAGAACAATGGTAGTGGTTGTCGGGCTGGGGGAGGGGGTCACTGAGAGTTGTTAATGGGTACAGAGTTTCATCTGGGGAAGATTAGAAAGCTCAGAAGATGGATACTGGTGACGGTTGCGCAACAATATGAATGTACTTAATGCCGCTGAACTGTATACGTTTTACAAAAATTTGCCAAATTTTTAACCAAATTGTTAAAATGATAAATTTTATAAATTTGGTATAAAATAATGTGTACGTTACTATAAATGTACACATTATGTGTATTTTACCACCATAAAAAAATTCTAGAAGTCAGAGAGAGAATGGCTAGACCAGAAAATTGCATTTTTTCCATATAACTGGCGCAAAGCAGTGGAGTAAACCAGATTTGAATCAGAGCGGTGGTCAGAGAGCATAACATGAGGGGCCTTGGCAACTCCGATAGAGTTTGGACTTGGCAGTGATGTTTGAATGATTCGAACGTTCATAGTCGTTCGTAGGAAAAAGGAGGAGAAACTGGTAGCAGGATGACCCAGGAGGCTTTTTTTATCCATGCATGGTCTAACCCAAGGTCGTGGTAAGGGAAATGGAAAGGAGGAAAAGAATTTGTACCAAAGCATCACGAAGGAAATATACAAAATCTGTTGACCGATCGGGTGGAGAAAATGACTAAGAAAAAGGAAACATCAACGTTTTTAGCCCAGGAACTAGAAAAACGAAAGGTATGCCCACCAGAAGGAGGTAGTTTATGGGTAAAAAAAATAATAATTTCCTGTTTTGACATGTTAGGTTGGAGCTGACAAGAGAAAATCAAAATGGGGAAGTCCAGTAAGCAGCTGGAGATGTAAGTAAGTAATGAATAAAGGGCAGTTAGCCCAACCCACCAAAGGTAGGCTGAGGATGTCAGACTCACTATGTGGCAGCTGCTAAATTAATCAAAATTAGTACGAGGACAAATAAAGTTGGTATGAGCACAAATAAAAAGAATTAGTGTGAATACAGTAAGTCAACTGTCACTGGAAAAGATGGACTCATCCTATTTAGGTAAATTATAATGTCCTTCCTACAGTCTGTAAATAATTTCTGAAACAAATCTCCTTAGATGGACTAACGAATCAGAAGAGAAAACTTTAGGATTCCATAAACTTTCCAATCCCGAGTTATTCCGTCTGAGATTTCTTAATCTAATACCAACACACATTCTAACGACATAATGGATGCACAATGGCTAATACCCTATCCTTTGGGGATAATATCACTCATTTAGTCATTCGACAAACGTGTACCAAGAGCCCAGTAAAGATACGGACACAGCTTTAGAGCATCAGCAGTACAGAGACCCGCGCCCTATATCCCGGGCCGTGAAACGGCTCACAGCCTGGCAGGGGAAATGGACTAGAGGAAGCGCTGGTCCTGAGCTCGAACACTTAAGACTCTTCCTATCCTGGCTACCGTATTAAGTCCTCTAGTAAAAACGACCGCTGGTAGTACTTACCTTGGTTTCTCACAAAGACTTAATCATATCATCGATTGGTGATAGCGCACTGTTATATTATCGTTATTACTTGGGATCCCTGGGTGGCGCAGCGGTTTGGCGCCTGCCTTTGGCCCAGGGCGCGATCCTGGAGACCTGGGATCGAATCCCACGTCGGGCTCCGGTGCATGGAGCCTGCTTCTCCCTCTGCCTGTGTCTCTGCATCTCTCTCTCTCTCTGTGACTATCATAAATTAAAAAATAAAATTAAATTAAAAAAAAAGAAAGTTTATCATTATTACTTAAGACGTTATGGACAAAGACAGGCGATGGCAGCGAGCAAGACGGGAAGGGATGACCTGTCAAGTTACTAATTTTGAAGCTCCTCTCTTCATAAATTTACAAAGAGAATTATTTGATTAATCCAGAATCCACAATACTACACACGACCCTTCCAGCTGGAACTTTCTCTACTTCTACTGTGAATGCACTTCAATCTGGTGTATTAAAAAGAGAGACCGACGCATTCTGCTAATTATTTCATGAATGTGCCCTTTTCGCCCTAGATAGCATGCCGGCTCCCTAAGGATAAGAGTTATGACTTTTCTTTTGAGACTCCTAGGAGCCTAGAGCAGGTCTTAATAAATATTTGCTTAATCTAATTAAAATAAATTAAGTTCATGCCTTAAAATCCTGTATCAGTTACATTACGTTGTAAAACATTTGCCAAACTGGCCATTAAACATGCCATCCTCGGTTAGCACCAAATTTTCTCTTCACTTTTTGTTGTTTTTTCATATCCAAAGTGCTACTTCTCTTTCTCACAGCCAGTTCCTACGACTTTGGAATTTACAGTATTTTCATATTTCCATAATGACACCTGCTGGTAGGAGAAGAATGGATGAACTGCAGGAATTTTATTCGACTGGCTGCACCCAGTCATATTCCAGTCTGAATCAGCTGACGTTCCTCAACATACAAAGAGTCGATCTCAATGACTCCAAGTACCCATGTACTAAAATTTGGCAAAACTGGTACCATTTCAGTGCCATTTTCCAACCAGGTTTAAAACGTATCCCCACAATCGGTGTCCAAAAGTAAAACTACTGCAATTAAAGACAGTTGCCATGAAGGGCCTTAAAATGATCGATTCACTCACGTTCAATATTTTACCCATGTAAGAAGTGGCCTTTAACATGGGCCACTTAAGAGGAAGATGACAACCGAGGACGGGGGATGGGGGGGGCGAGGCTCGTCTCATCCCACAGACACAACCAGGTAACTACCAAGTCACATCAAATATGGCTATTGAAGAGATTATCGCTCTCTGAGACTTTTTCTATTTTTTCATGTGATCAGCAGATCAACGTTGCAGAGGTCCAGGAGGCAATGAAGGGGGGCATTTGTCCCCGCGGTGACCTGCTGGGCTTGCCCTTGGGAGGCTAAATAAGAAAAGCAGCAAGCGTGGCCACCGCTGGAAACACTTGGGAAAGCTGAGGACACGCTACAGGTGTCCCCATAACAGGCAAAGAGGAGACACGGCTGCTGCGTCCCTCAGGGGGACAGGACTGTGCTCCCGCCCTCTGCGCTCGGCACACTCCCCGGTGCACAGCAGACACTGAGGATACGTGTAAACAAGCGTGCGTGTATACACCGGGGGGGCGGGGGGGGCGGTGCTTAGCAGCCACATAGATGGGCTCCTGGGTACCTGTGATCCAGACCCCAAGGTGTCAGTGAGACCAGGTGGGGTCACTGCGCCACCACCTGGGGAGCCCACCGAACGCCGTGGTGGGGAAGGCAGGCGAGGGAGCCGAGGCAGCCTCAAATAAGGTGTGCGAAGTGCAGTGCGCCAGGCCTCCCAACAACCGGGGGCAGACGTGTAACTCGCTACAACGCACATTTCCCAGCCTCTTTCTTATTCAATCAGCAACCGCTCCTCCTTGGAAGCCAGTCTCAGGCGGCAGCCACTGGGGTCAGGGCGCGTCTCTGCCCAGCCTCTCCCTGACTGGCCGCAGGTTAGAGGCCCGCAAGTTAGAGGCCACAGGTTAGAGGCCTGCAGGTTAGAGGCCTGCACATTAGAGGCCTGCAGGTTAGAGGCCCGCAGTTTAGAGGCCCGCAAGTTAGAGACTGCAGGTTAGAGGCCCGCAGGTTAGAGGCCCACAAGTTAGAGCCTGCAGGTTAGAGGCCACAGGTTAGAGGCCTGCACATTAGAGGCCTGCAGGTTAGAGGCCCGCAGGTTAGAGGCCCACAAGTTAGAGCCTGCAGGTTAGAGGCCACAGGTTAGAGGCCCGCAGGTTAGAGGCCTGCACATTAGAGGCCTGCAGGTTAGAGGCCCGCAGGTTAGAGGCCCGCAGGTTAGAGGCCCACAAGTTAGAGCCTGCAGGTTAGAGGCCACAGGTTAGAGGCCTGCACATTAGAGGCCTGCAGGTTAGAGGCCCGCAGGTTAGAGGCCCACAAGTTAGAGCCTGCAGGTTAGAGGCCACAGGTTAGAGGCCCGCAGGTTAGAGGCCTGCACATTAGAGGCCTGCAGGTTAGAGGCCCGCAGGTTAGAGGCCCGCAGGTTAGAGGCCCACAAGTTAGAGCCTACAGGTTAGAGGCCACAGGTTAGAGGCCCGCAGGTTAGAGTCGCGCTGGCCTCCGCTCAGCAGACCGCCACACGGGGATCCCTTTGTCTCTCCAGGTGGGCTGACTTTGCAGCCCGCCCTCCGCTGGTTGGGATTCTCTCCCACGAGGAAGAAAGGCCTAGAAGCCCTTCTAGGCTAAGTAGGCCAAGTAGCTTCCTGATGTCCCTTTTCAAAAACATTCCACTTCTCCCAAAACAGCAGGGCAAGGGACATAATGGACGTGCTTATAAATCAAAAGCTATGCTTTTCGTTCAAAAAGGAAAACCTCTTGGGCGTCCTAAAAGCCTCACCTTGTGACCGCATTGCCAATAGAGCATAAGTGCCCCCGAGAAAGCCCGCAGGTACCCCTAGCTCGGGGGCACCTGGGGAAACCAAGAGGAACGCGGTGCTGGGTGGCGCGGTCCCCGAAGGCATCGCCCTGCAGCACAGCAGCAGCCCAGGCCCGGGGGCCCCACTGCTATCCTAACAGCGAGTCGGCGCCCGGCCCCACCTCCCTGAGTCCATCTGTCCATGCCCACGGCTCAGGAAGCGGCTCCAGGGAGACCACGCTGCTCCGGGGCAGCGGGGCTCATGGGGTGGCCAGGGTGGGAAGCCTCGGCAGAAGGACTCCCGCGGCATCAATCCAGCACCTGGCTCGGGGCCTGCTTACCAACCGTTTCTGATGGACACCTGAGATGTAGAAAAACTGCAGTGAGGGCCCCCAGGGGGCTCAGCAGTGGAGCGTCTGCCTGGGGCCCTGGGGCATGACCCCGGAGTCCCAGGTTCGAGTCCTGCATCGGGCTCCCTGCATGGAGTCTGCTTCTCCCCCTGCTGGGTCTCTGCCTCCTTCTCTGTGTCTCTCATGAATACATAAATAAAATCTTAAAAAAAAAAAAAAAAAAACAAGCAAAAGAACAAGAAAAACTGCAGTGACTCAGAATAATCTAATCCTTGGGCCCTGTCACCTGAATGCGAGCATGTGCGGGGCTGAGGGGTGGCGGGTGCGCACAGCCCAGCCACGCGGGGTTAGCACTCTCGGTCCACTACTCCGCACAGCTGCCCAGCGCGCGTCATTCTTTGCTTTTTACCCAGAGAAGATCACTTCGGGATTCACACTGCCTGGGGCTTTTTTTTAAATATATTTTTTAGATTTATTTATTAATGAGAGACACACAGAGAGAGAGAGAGAGAGAGGCAGAGACCCAGGCAGAGGGAGAAGCAGGCTCCACACAGGGAGTCCAGGATCACACCCTGGGCCGAAGGCGGCGTTAAACCACTGAGCCACTGGGCCTGGGGCTTTTTAAAGATGAGAATCAAAAAAAAAAAAAATTAAAGAGGAGAATCATGGGGGAGCCCCAACTCTCTTTTTCATACCCTTCTATCAAAATGCCCTTTGAAAAGCTGGGTCCCTGACCTAAGATAAACCTGTGAACCACTGGAGAGGAAAAAAAGGAAAATGACATTTTCTGAGTGTCTGTCCCTGCCAAGCCTTTATGAAGTGCTTCTTTAGGCCTCGCGATAATCCTGTGATTATTAAACTGTCACATTATTATGACTTTACGGTTGAGGAACCTGAAGTTCAGAGAGGCTAAGAAATTTGCTGGGGCCCCAGGGCGGCTGGGGGCAGATTCAAGGCTCCTGCCCCCACAGACACGCAGCCCCCCGCGGCCCGGCCCCTCTCCGGCTGCTGCTGTGTCCACGTGAGGGCGAGGGCACCGGGCACAGCGGATCGGGCTCCGTGGGGCCGGAGGGGAATAGGATTTCTGCACCCCCTTTTAAGGAAAACAAAATGCAAAATTAGATACACAAAAATTCAATATTCCTTGAGAATGAGTAAAGAAATTGCACGTCTTTTTGAAGATGACAGATATCGCAGACATTTTCTTTCAATTTATACTTTTGGTTTGCAATAGACATACACCCTTTCTACCACATTGAATTTTGGTATGAGCAATAATTCTGGGGGAAAAAAAACACAGACAAAATTAACCTAAAATGACAGCATCCACAAGACTAAGTCAAATGCCCCCCCACGGCATTCCGCCACGTGATGGGATAACTGGGCTCCTCTTGTGCTACGTACTGTGACTTGCGGACCGATTGTGAGAGTTTCAGCCCCAGAACACTTATTCTCAGGGCGTTTCTCTGGCCTCGGTGGTGACTTTGGACACCTGTCCTCTGAAACCACCAAGTCTTACGGGGACAAGATGCAACAGATATAACAAGATGAGATCCGGAAGGGGATGAAGAAACACGCACAAACACAAGAATTCTGATGAAATCTATTCCACATGAAAATAGAAAAACATAGGTACGGAGTTGATAATCGGACACTCGGCATGATCAAGCGTCTTCCAGGTGGGAGAGGATATACCTGGCTGGGCATCAAACCTCCACTCACAATTTTATGTCTGCCGAAGGTAAGAATTCCCCACAGCTGAGCTTCTCAAACCTCGCTTCAAAACTTTTTTTATCTCCACTACCGCTGTGCTTCCCTCCCAGGGCCGAGCACCATAAACTGGCTTATACCCTTAAGACCTCTGGCCCTGGCGTTTCCTCACCATCCCTGCTGGGTGAGTCATTCAGCGGGTGGTAGGAGTATTCCTAGAAGGCATTCCTCACCCAGAGGGCCACAACAGGCACTGCAGACTACATAAAAATATTGCACCAAACTACACGTATCTTCAGTTCAACTTCCTCTTAGCCTGTGCCAATACATGCCCATCACTCCGAAGCCAGCTGACACAGGGTGGTGGAGAAGTCAGAGTACACAGAGATGACCTTGGGGGATTACATTGAAAACATCTCGCTTTTGCAGAATTTAGAAACACGCACGATCGTGTGAACACACTGGTCGTGCCCTTTGCAGAGCCTTCATTAGATTGCTGGGGACTGGGACCCCCGGGTGGCTCCACGGTGGAGCATCTGCCCTCAGCCCAGGGCGTGACTCCGGGGTCCCAGGATCGAGTCCCGCATCGGGCTCCCCGCAGGGAGCCTGCTTCTCCCTCTGCCTGGGTCTCTGCCTCTCTCTCTCTGTCTCTCATGAATAAATAAATAAAATATTAAAAAAAAAAAGGTTGCTGGAGACTGGCCACCAGTGTGGAATAGATCCTACTACAGGAAAATGAAATTGGAAGAGAAGCAATCCAACGACCAAGAGGATAGTTGATGAGTCCAACAAAGTCTCTCGGTGTCCTTGTTTATTGGACAAGACTTGATTCAAAGCAGACACAGAGTAAGGGAAGAAGAGTAAAACAATCATCTGTGTTTTGATGATTTTAATAAACCACAGTCTCCCAGTGAGACTGAGGGTGTCCCCCCAAACTGCCCCACAATACAATCTAAAAAAAAAAAAAAACTTTGGAGAATACTACAGTACACTTCAATAGTTAAGATTAGCCTTTTGGCTTTTTTTTTTTTTCCTCCCAGGGTGGTAGTTTCTCCTCTTCCTCACATGTGTATAATGGGCCACTTTGGAGAAAAACCAGCAGTATTATTTATTGTCCCATGCACTATTTTTAAGAGTGTGATATCAACTGGAAGATTACTGTGGTTCTTCTTTTCCCTTCTCGTTAGCTCATCAAACTTTACGTGTTTAGGTTCAAGAAAGGCAGATTGGTTTTCAACGAGAATTGAAAAAATATTCTTTAAAAATTCTTTTTAATTAAAAAAAAGAATTGAAAAAATAAATAGGATCCCTCACCAAAAAAGCAACATGAGGTCATTTTATTCCACTGGATAGTGACTGTACAGCCGATCCTTCGAAGGGAAATAGCCATTAATTTCACCTCCAAAGGACACACAAACGTGACCCCTTGGGATCTGAGGCCTTCATCCATACGTCCTAAATAAACAACTGCCTTTTCCCCTCCTGCTGCTCCCCCAATTGCCTGCTATGGACCAAGGGGCTTGAAAATGTCTTGCCTCCTGCACACAGATACTCCAGAAACAAATCCCACAATCGTACGGCCCTCTCCTATCCCCCAGGCCCAAATGCATAACACAGGCTTTTCTGACAGTTGTAAGCTTAAAATAATGATGATGATGATGATGATGATAAAAGCAGTGCTTTGCCATGTTTGCTTGGGGCTCTCCAACAAAATCACATCACAGGTTCTCTTGCCATAAAGCTGGTTCACAAAACAAAGGAAACATGAACTTTAGTTGCTTGCTACTATGCGCCGGAAAATCTTCATACGTGTTTCATACACACCCTTTGGAGGTAAATACTATTACCCATAGTTTATAGATACAGAAACAGAGGCTCAGGAAGATGAAGACATTTTCCCCAAGATTTTGCAGCTGTCAAGGGGCAGGGGCAGTATTCTGAAATCTTGAGAAGTGTACGGTACCTACAGTGTAACGTGGGGAAATCCTGGGCTCTGGCCTTCAACCCTGGCTCTACGCACAACAGCAGTGGGACCTGGGGCAGAGGATGGTGCCCCTCTCCTCATCATAAAATATGGGTAAGAACAGCACCTACCTCAGAGCTGTCACAAAGGTCAAATGAGAGGTAGACGTGAGGCCGGGGCTTAACAGATGCACAGTAATTTCTGCTACGTTCCCTTCCTCTCAAGTGTCTTGGAGGCAGAGACCACGTCTTTTCTATTATCTTTTTTTTTCTTCTTTTGTCTTACACATACTCAGCCTTTAGCAAATACCTGCGGAGACGAGCCCCACCACGTCCAGTGCTTTTTGGTGACAGCTGACTCAGTGTTTTCCAAAAGAACACGGGCCGTCCTTATGCTCAAAATATTAAAACTTCCATTTCAGCAGACTGGATGAAATACCTCACATCCCAATGCAATTAAATAAAGTAAGACACGAAAAAAAAAATAATAAAGGAAGACACGGATGGGAAAAGCATTTTTGCAATTTTGTAAACCATCAGTTCCAGCATCTGCTTGTTATTAAAATATATATATTTATATTTTTAATATATATTTATAGTTTAAGCCAGTGGAATATAAGGTGAAACAAACAATAATCAAGTTACCAAACATTCTGAGCAGCATCAAGCCTCCGACGCAGGCATGCATGGCAAGCAGACGAGGAGCGCATCTAACCCAGTGAATTGCTCCAGGGAAGCCTGGCCTCTCGGGTTCCAAACCAGCTGCTCAGACGCTAAGCACACGAATGCTAGAGCCACCCAGTCATCAAAGAAGGCTACCCCGGTATAAGGAACAGGGTTTGGCCTACAAAAACACACTTTGGCCAGAATTGGTCATTTCTCTCCACTTCAAACACCCTGGTCTAAGTCGTCATCACCTCTAGCCTAGAATCCTGCAATCGACGTCCTGCTCATCCTGCAATCGACGTCCTGCTCATGCCTTTGGCCTCCATCTATTCTCACGCTACAGCCACACGGAACTCTTAAAAACACAAATCAGAGCATGCCATTCCCCTGGTCTCCTACAGTTCTTAGAACCAAACCTGAACTCATTATGGCCTGGAAGGCTGAGCGAGATCTGGCTTCGGCTTCCCTCTGCATTCGGGGCATGAATGAATTCTAAACAAGTGAATGAGACAGATGGAGCGATGCGCCGCCTCCCTCGGCTGAAGCCCAGAACGTCTTGCATAGGACGCCTGACTGTTACTGTTCCCACCTGACCTCTATGAAATGTCTGGAGCACCCTGGAATGTGTGCAGAACAAAGGTAATCCGGCTCCTGCACCCGAAGGCTATATCCCGGGAGTGAGTCTTCCAAACACGAAGGGAAAGGAAGCGTCTTTCCTGGCAACCTTTCTTTTAGTCCTTTTCCTTCTTCAGACTTAGACACAGACAGTGGCATATGGAGAGCAGCGAGAAAGAAAACGAGGAACGGATGCCAGGGAAAAGGAGACGTGCTCCTAGGAGGAAGGGAGAAAAGGGAATCAGTAAAAACGTCGGGAAGGGGGCATTGAGGTCAGGGAAGAGGAGAAGCAGCAAGGAAGAAACAGGGACTCCACATAGGGCTCTCTGTCCCTCCCTGCCTCAAATTGACATTTGACTGGCATTCATCTGGAAAAATAGAAATCGAGGTGAGCGCCCGCGACCTCAGACAGATCTGTGCCCATGCAGGAACGTATGCATGGATATGTTAACTATACTTGGATAAAAAAATAATGTATGTTAATTATACTTGGATAAAAAAATAATGATGATGATGATGAATAGTAGAAATTTTTTTAAAAAAAATTTTAAAGAATGGACTGCAGTAGCTAGAAGAATACATATGTACACTCAGCTCTCTGGGTCGACGGACAGAAGGCAAGACCTACAGCTAGATAATATCCTAGCACTACTGCCTTCATCTCTATTTGTGAAAATAATTTCCCATCAAGTCCCAAATTTCCATAGACCTTGACTCACAAGAGCATCATCGCTTGAGCAAAGAAGAAACGAGCAAGCCTTCTTCCGTCCTTACCAGCACCTTTCCTGTAGGGTTTTGGAGTCCATGACCACTGAAGTGACAGAAGTAAGTTGTAGGTATTTTAGCTCTTTAAATAATCCCACTGTGCCTTCCTTTTTCTAAATTACTAAGTGTAGGTATACGTATCGCGGACTGTCCTCCCGCATTATTTAACTGGTTCGAGAATGCCTTGTCTCACTCTATTCCCTCTTTCATTTGTATCCCACACAACACTCAGCACAGTGTCAGAAACACAGCAAACACCCAAGAGAAACTCACGGCGCTAAGTATGATTTAATGATTTACCGTCTTCAAGGAAAAAGCCGTCTCTCAAGGGCATGACAATTTGCAGTCTGACATTACAGAAGAAACGGAGAAGGAATCACAGCTAAAATATCAACGGCAATTTCAATACATCAGTGTACTCAACTTCTTCATGTGTGCAGCTGGTCTGTGAGAGCAAGACCCATGCCCATACCCCATGATGTGAGCGGTACTAATAATAGTTCATACCGTTGCCATGTAAACACTGAGGAGCTAGCCCTTCAAGAGATGTGTTGGAAATGCTGATCCAATTCTAAAAATATCACTTCCTTTTCTCTTCAAGAAGCAATTTTCCAGGTTAATACAAATATGCAAGGAGGCGCATCAAGACTTCCCAGAACTCTTGAAGATTCATTAGCTGGATGTCCCAAGCTCTTCTCCCACTTGTGAGGACTGGACTAAGTTGTCACTGCCAATCGTGATCTACTAAATCCTCAAAAATACAGCAGAGTCTAAGATTGCGATGACCACTCCTTCCCCTCGGGCCCAGGGCAGGAGTCATTAAAGGATGGAATTCATTCCCCTGAGTCTGGACTTGGCCTCAGAACTTCTCTTGGCCCAGCAGCGCAACCCAAGTGGCCTCAATCAAGCACACTGAAGACCTGTGATGAAGCGTTTTCCCATATATAGGCCAAGGCCTTCTAATCTCCCATGAAGAGCTACTGTAAACACCAAACTCTAAATCAGGCTATGAAATAGGTTATGTTTATCTTCGAGGACACCTAAAACCCCTTTCCAGGAGTTGCCCCCTTGCTTCTAGAGCAGCCTCATCCCCAACAAAGCCATCATTGTGTGATACTTTTGTTAATTCCACCCGCCAAAGTCCATGCGATGTGCCCACCCCTGGCCTGCCTTCCTCAGATGTCGTTATATTCTCAGGACACGTCTTCCTCCAACTTCTTCTCTGTTAACACCTGAATGTCTATGGTCCTACTTCTCCCGGACTGTTTTTTCTTAGGGCCATCGATAACTGTTTAGTGAGTCTGACAAACTCACCTTTCCAAATGTGCTAATTCTCCAAAGGAGCACAGTCCTTCTGGAAACAATGGCCTGAATGACACTAGCGGAGAAAATTCCAGACCTCATGTTGAGTGGCTATGAGAGAGATTTGAGAGTGTGAGAGAGAAACCGCTCCCTGTCACACCTCCTTGGTTTTCTCAACGTCCAATCAACGACTCCTTACCAATCAGTCGCTGCCTTGGGTCTTTCTAGATCCATTTCAGTAAACCAACTTAACCGCTATGTAAGAGCACAGCCCATAAAACACCTAACAATTCCCAAGAGAAGTTAAGGGAGCTTAACAAAGAAGTATCTGATTTCTGTGCACCCGTGGGCACATGCTAAGTAGAAGAAATCGCTAGAACTTTTTCCCCCTACAAATTTATAATCTTGCATTTTGAATTTAATCTGTAAGCATTAACCTGGTACCTTCCAGAAGCTGAATAAATTAGGTATCCAATACCACGTAGGTTAAGTGGGCTTAATGTTTTCTCCAGACCTGAATAGGCCTAGACAACAAGGAGTGGGTGGGGATGATCATGTATTTTCATTTCTTTCATGAGTCCTAGTCTCTGTGGACCGCTTGTTTCTAAAGCTACACACACACACACACACACACACACACACACACAAAGCTTTAACTGCGTGAGTAATTTTTGTTTTGTGGTACATTATTATTCACTTTCAATCATGCAACTCAAAAATGACTTACAAGATTACAAGAGTACAGCATAAAGTTTCTAATACAATTCAATGGCCGTTAAGTAAAAACATGAACACCATCAATTGCAGTTATCCTGTGCAATGGCAGAAAGCTGCCAAGCCCAATTACGTGAAAATGCAAGAGAACTGCTTAGACAAGCTCCTCACCAAGCCTTTCCATTGCTCATATTACGGAAGATGCTTAAGATCAAAATTCTAATGACATTAAATCAGTTTCCTGATTATAAAACATGCTTTCCAAGTTAGCTCAACATAGCAGTCTCTGTCCCAGTACATAGAGTAGAAAAAAATGATAGTTATTTCTAGGAGGAAGAAGCTCCTTGCCAATCAAAATCGTATGTTCCAGGTGAAGCTAGAAAAACCCTTAACGCAATTTTTACTGTTGAAGGGTGATTTGAAAGTGCAAAAACACTTGAGACACATACCCCCATTCCCAGGCACGGATCCTTTTTTTACAACATGCAATCCACTTCCTCATATACTTGTTCAAGTGACGTTTTGGAAAACTATTAGACTAACGGTGGGCACACAGTAAGTCAACAAAAAAAAAATCTGATGAATGAAGGAATGAACTCTTGCGCATCCTAAGGAGCTCCGATAAATGTGGAAAATGGACAGCCATACACGTAGAACCATATCTCACTTTCTCCAAAAATGCTATTACTACTTTTCTTGTGAATTACTTAATTACCTAAGGCAATGTCTCTTTATGAAATGTTTTCAAGGCATTTTTATCTTCCAAGCAATGAATTAAATGTGGGTTAAGCCTCTGTGCATCTATGCCATTGAGATATTCCATGTGTTTTTTTCTATTTTCATAGATTTCATAAAAAGCATAATCCTTAAGTCATTAGCAGACAAAGACAAACACTCATGAGCTTTGTGTTTTTGTTTATCTCACATTCTGCTTCATAGCCCAACCAGGTTTCCGAGCAAAAATTTCCCTCAGCTGGGGCCCCAAATACTTTATTTTTCAAATACAAATGATTTGGCCAATATCACTGTGGCTTAGAAATGTTTTCCTCCCTGTTGGTCTCTGCCATGATCTCCTCTGGATATAGTTCAATTAGGTGCCTTCTCACTTTTTCACAAGTAGCCTGTTTTTGTAAAAGTTTGAAAAACTTTGAAAAAAAACTATAAAACGTTTTCACTGTCAATAGGAAAAAAAAAATGGATTGCTCAAGCCAGACACAGCTCCCTGTAGAGCTAACCTTTTGATCCTGGAGTCCTTTCATGCACTTAAGTCTTCTCTAGAGTCAATGGGAGTGTTGTGTGTGCAGGGGCAGCAGGATCAAGTTCAGTCAGTTCAGACTCTTCTTTAGTACTCCGTAGCCAAGTGGGGTAGCCAGCTGAGTCTGGTTTAGTTAAAAAGTTGGGGGGGAAAGATCTTTCCTGATGCTTTGAAGTCTTTGGGGCAGTGTAATAATATCAGGATTTGTAGGAGGTTATTTTGCAAAATCCTTAAGAAGATAGTCTTATGCCTTCAAAAAGTTAGTGGGACAAGGAGAGCAAGAACCTCCAGTGCTCATCTGAAGTATTTTTTTTTTTAAAGTTCTGTGTATAAACGACCCAAAATGCATTTCGGGAAGACATATAAGACTGCCCAACTGCATGTCTACACCGAATGCACCTAAAACCATTCCCGAAAGATGGATATTTTTAAAGAAAGATATAAGCCCCCCCGTTTTTTTTTTAAAGAAAGAGATAGAACATCCCTCAAAAAAGTGTCCACAGAAAGTAGAATGGTGATTGCCAGGGGCTGGGAGGAGGGGAGAACGGGGAGTCAGTGTTTGAGGAAGACAGTGTTTCAGTTTTGCCAGATGAAAAAAGTTCCGGAGAGGGATGGTGGCGATGGTCGCACAACCACATGAGGGTACTCAATACCACTGACCTACACACTTAAAAATAGTTAAAGTGGTACGTTTTATGTGATGCATATTTTAATCACTCTGCAGGGAAAAAAAAAAAGTAAATCTTCAGAAGGGTCTAAATTCTTAAACTATTCAGAATCAGGAAAATTAGAACTCTGCTAACTGAACAGTCCCTGCATGGCCTGCATTCAGTTGTTCATTTTTTTCCCTTTAAATGAGTACAAAATACTCCAATGAACACAAAGAAGGTTGCTGGAGGATTCTACTATTTGTAAATGGATTAAGTATCCCTGTGACTAATCCAACTACTTGAACTGAAACAGGCCCTCTTCCCTCTAGAATCCTTATCACTCGAACCACACAAGTACGCACCGATGAGGACATCTCTCCAGGCGAGGCCAGCGGGCTGAGCAAGGTGACTCTGCACTGCCAAGGAGCAAAGGGGCTGGAGAACAGGGAAGTACAGACTCACGTCCCAGAAGCCACAAGATCTCTCTGCTGGAAGCCTGTTCCCTTCATTATTACCAAGAAACCAAAGGTTCATTTTCTGGTATCTTGGCGTGGACATTAAGAAATTAAACTAACTCCGTTGGACACAACCTACTGTTTTAAAAATGAGCGTTTTATTATCACTTTATGGAAGGGTTCTAAAACCCCATGACATTGGTATTGGGAATCCAGAAGGCATTTAGGCAGCAGCAGTTTGGGTCTGAAAAGTAAAACGGCCTCACTAAACAAGTGATGGTCCCGACACTAAATACGAGGTTAGGAATGACTTTCTCTCGGTTAAACAAATTTCAGATGCTGAAGCTAAACAAAAAGAAGAAAGGTGAACACTATGTGAGGCAGTTGGCAATGAAGTGTGTCACTTTGATATATAAGAATAATTAACTTATTTTTTGGAATAAAAAAATATTTTTGGAATCCTGATGTTGGACAACCTAATCTTTGCTCCACATCACTGCTATCTTTTTAACAAATCTTTTTAAAACTTTAGTAGTGGGTCCTCAGACAAAAAGATACTGTACTAAAAAGGTAGAAATCTCCAAAATTATCTTCTTTGCTATCTCTGACATATGAGAACCATGGCTCCACGAGAGGAAGTATTTTGTTACCTGTTTGGAGTATATTTTAAAATTATAAAATTAAATTACTTCCGCAGGACAAAATAGGTCCCTGGTGTTTCAAGAGAAAACCAGTGGACAAAGAACAGTCAGTGCATAAAAGGAATATATATAATGGCCAATAAATATGCAAAGAGATATATTCAGCTTTGCTTGTAATGTAAGCATTGCAAAAAAAAAAAAACAGTATGGCAATTTTTCTATCAGAATAGCAAATTCTAAAAAAAAACTGACACGAGTGGGAGTGCAGAGGAAAATGTGTAAAACAGATACCTTTGTGTACTTTTGATGATAGTGAAAACTGATACTACTTGAGCATAAATTTACCAGCCTGGCAACTTTATCTCTGTTGAACTGTTAAAGATTTCTACATTTGACCCAGCGATTCCACTTCTCAGAAGTTTCGTTGTACATGTGAAGATCATTGTACGTGTGAACAAAGAAGATGCAAAAGGATATTCATCGCAGTGTAATTTTCAATGATGAAAAACTGGAAATGAATCATGTCCATTAATAGAAAATTGGTTAAATAAATTGTTGCTCATTTGTTCACCGACAATTGGTTGACGGCCTACTGAGTGCCAGGCACGAGTCGATCTACAGTATACATAATGCATCCGTTAAAGTAAGGATGTAAATCTATAGTTATCAACAGTTCATACAGTATTATTGCATTTACGTCAAAGTGCATGTGTACTTACTTATATATATTTATATGTGAATATGTATGCAGGAGACATCTGTAAGGATGATCAACAGTGTGTTAATCTATTACCTGTGATTATCTCTGGGGCTTTTTTTTTTAAGATTTTATTTATTTATTCATGAGAGACACACAGAGAGAGGCAAAGACACAGGCAGAGGGAGAAGCAGGCTCCATGCGGGGAGCCCGATGGGGGACTCGATCCCAGGACCCCGGGGTCACGGCCTGAGCCGAAGGCAGACGCTCAACCACTGAGCCACCCAGACACCCCTCTCTCAGATTTTTCTGATACTTTAGGACACATCTTGCTAATGGATGCACGAAACAAATCAAGATAAAGCACAGACGCTCACAGACACATTTCAAAGCCGTGGTGGCTTGATGCTGAGATGCTGAGTGTAGTTCTGGGGAAGGAGCCTGGTGGGGCCGCTCCCCCCTTGGGGTATGCACCACCTCCATATGGCTGGCCGCAAAACAAACGCTGAACACTATTTTCACTTTTCGCCTTTTCTCCTAAAAGCGAAAATCCTTTTCAGATTTCTTTCAGTTAGTGAAAACAGGTACTAACGTCGGTCTTTCATAAAAGCAAAGTGGTATAAAGCAAACTTTTGAAAAGCTGGGGATACCCATACTTTTCCACACTGTTTGGCTATTTTTACAAGGTAACTCTATCACTTTTATCATCTAAAAATATTAGAGGTATATTCACTTTGAAAGGATGAAAAAAGGAAACCAATGGTACAGTTTAATCATATTAATATGCAGAAGAAAATACCAGACAGCCACAGAATTCCAGAAATCCAGCTGCAGTTCTTAAATGTAAGACACAAAAGCAGATGCTTGCCCACAAGGACGAGGTAAATAAAGGCGAAGCACAAGGGTTCCATAGAACTCAAGTGCACTACGCAGCTGAATGTACTCCACTAAACCAGAAATCTAGACCAGAAAGGTCCCCAAAGACTATAAAGCCTAAAAACTAATAACAATAAACATATCATACACAGGGCTTTTATATAACTTGGATGTTATTTGCATTGAAATATTGGCCCTTTAACAGTTTATAATGTTGCTCTTTAACTCTATATATCATTCTCTTTTCCTTTAAAAACGATTTCCCATGAACCTTCTCCATCCCTTTAATCCTACACAATAGTTTTCAGTCTGAGCAGGTGCCAAATGCATAGCTTGGTTAAAAAGCTAAAATATTCTAAATGTTGGTGATCTCAGCCAAAGTATCAAGTATAAATCAATAGCACGGTCGTAATGCAAAATCATTCCTTCTCCTGCTATGAGTAGAATCAACAGGATATGCATCATAAAGACAGATAGAGAAACCATAACACAGAATGATATACCAGAAGTCATGCTAGGGTTCTCTCGTGATCCTGCTGAATCCGAGTACGTGAACAGCTGGCCAACACGAACGGCAGAATGGAAACGTACGACCACGGCAGGTCTTTAACCCGTTAGCAAAGAACATTTACAGAGCTCTCACTTAAATGCACGGAACAATTATTTGAAAGTCTGGGTTTCTATTGTGGGAGGTATGCGAAGTAGTCAACTTTGAATCTGTGTTAAGTTGTTGTTGTTGTTGTTGTTGTTTACTCTTACTGGATCCCTTTACACGTTTATCCCTGGCGCCGTGTGCGTGTCACACAGCATCAGTTTTCTCAAACCTGCATAAAAAACTTCTGCTCCAGGTCTTTAAGATGGAATCAGATCCCAGCAGTAAGCAAATACCTTGCTTGCCTTCACAGTTTTTACGATAAAAATTGAAAACGAAACTTGAAGACATTTGGTGGAGTCAAACAGAACAAACAAAGCAAGTACTGTAGTCTGGTGTCTTTTATTAGCACAACTTGGAGTTCTCCGCAGCGAGCTCCCTTGACCACGTACATACAAGTCTTAGGTGTGCGCGTGTGCTTGCTTCAATGCTACCAAGGACCCATAATAAGACGGATCAAACATTCTAGTTTCGCTCCTTTCAAAAATTGTTTCAAGGAATCGGGATAATCTGCCAGTAGATTCTTAAAAGCTGAAAAACATTCTGTAACATCTGACCTTTCTGATTAGAGAGAAGCCATATGTAGACTAGTGACCAAATCCGAGCTTCAAGCTGCCATGGTTAAAAGCAAAGCTGAGGGCGGCCCCGGGGCTCAGGGGTTGAGCACCTGCCTTCGGCCCAGGGCGTGACCCCCGGGGTGCCAGGATCGAGGCCTGCATCAGGCTTCTCCTTCTGCCTGTGTCTCTGCCTCTCTCTCTCTCTCTGTCTCTCATGAATAAATAAATAAATAAATAAATAAATAAATAAATAAATCCTAAAAAAAAAAAATGGTTAAAAGACCATAGTCTTAACTATTGTGAACCTGGGCCAGAAGCATTGATCGAGATCTATACGGGGTCTTGCCCTTACTCACCCATTTGTTATATTCTTCAGGTGAAAATTCCAACGTCACGCAGTCTGCTGGTGTTCCTAAGAATAAATCAGGGTTTTATAGATCTGAATATCTTGTAAGAACAAAGAAAATTCAGGAAGCCCTAAAAATATCGGACTGACCCATTAGTTTTTTGGACATTCAGCAGGTCAGTATAAATAGCTCTGGTTACCCCCATTGCAGAAGGGAAAGGTAAGAAGTTTCTGGGCTTTACATTAATAGTTCAAAGCGAGAGAGTGGGGTGTGAGTGAGCACAAGTCCATTCCTTCCTGCCAAAGCACGTCCTTGCTGTAGTTGCTTCTCTATGAATCTTTGTGAATGGAACATTAAAGGAAATGACTAAAAGAGAAAGAATACACCACGTTCATTAGTCTGATGCTGCACAGTAAAAAGTTACTTTCATTCTCTTTAGTGACATTTTTGGAGAATGATGTCAGAAGTCAAGTTTAAAATACAGTTTTAATCTCAAAACTTCTTAGAATAGTTGAAAGAAAAAGAATCTCCAAACACTGCAGTAGTATGATCTCTCATCTTAACTGCTCAGAAACAAAGGGTTGACATTTGGTTTAGGGTGTGTGTGTGTGTGTGTGTGTGTGTGTGTACGTGTATTTTCATAATCAGCAGTTAGTATTGAATCAACCCCTTCTCATCGTTCTATTGCAAAAATCATGTTTGAAGCAAACAAAAATATTTTATTAGCCAGTATGCAAAGTTTTAGTGCTTAAAACAACACTTAAATATTATCAATTTTCTTAGGTGGTGTCTAAATGATTAAATTAAAAAAGAAACAGAAAGGTTCGGTCCAGTTCTAACTGCATATTTAACAAAAATAACACACTGGGTTGTCTTTAACAGCTTAGATTCCTGTGGTACTATTTACAATTACATACTTATTACTGTCCTGGCAATTCGGGAATTATTAAGGCTAGAAAAACTCTTCCACCAAGTGGTCTTTCCAAAATTCCAGCCATGTCCAACACCCCATGACTGTAATCAGTTTATTAACACGCACTGAACGGAACCCTCCTTCAGGGATACACACAGGCTCCCATATATCGAAAGCTGAAAGGAAGGAGCAGCTGTCATGAGCACATAGAAGCTATACTACAGGGGGAAAAAACTATTTGAGGCCAAAAGAAAGAAAGAAGAAAGAAAGAAAGAAAGAAATGACAAGGGCCCTTCACACTTCATAGACCTTATTTCCATTCACTCGGAAATTTTTTTTAAAAAGAGGTTATGTACTTAGTCATGAGAGACCCAGGCAGAGGGAGAAGCAGGCTCCCTGCAGGGGCCCCAGGCAGGACTCGATCCCGGGACCCGGGGTCACAGCCTGGGCAGCAGGCAGCCCCGGGCACCCCCTCACTCAGAACTCTTTGCGGAGTGCCCCTGGAGGTTGCAGCCTGTGTCGGGGCTCTATTGCTTACCTCCCACCCACCCCCGCCCCAGTCTCCACTTCCCACCCCACGATTAAATACCAAGGAAACCGAGCCGTGGCCCAGAGGACAGTGGCCCAGCAGGCGCTATGATGGCAGAAGGTGCCAGCGGCCTCCCCTGGCCCCCCTGAGGCTCCCCTGGCCCACCTGAGGCCCCCTTGGCCCCCCTGAAGCCCCCCTGGCCCCCCTGAGGCCCCCCTGGCCCACCTGAGGCCCCCTGGCCCACCTGAGGCCCGGCCGGCTGCAGACCCCGAGGTTGGCACAGGGCCTCCGCTGCAGCGCCCAGGGCAAGGGCCCACCTGTCGGGACCACTCCTCCCACGTCACACTGGTCTTCTCTCCAAACGTCTCTAGAAAAGAGATTCCACGGTCATCCGTTCCCATGCTTAACCAGCCTCACTTTTGGGGAAACTTCCCTGAGTCCAACCTAGCGCCCCCTCGGCTCAAGTTAGACCATTTCCTTTTGTTCTCTTCCCAGCATCAAAGAGAACAGCTGGTGACCGGTCTCCACGGAACGACCCTTCCTACACTTGAAAACCCTTCCTAAGCCACCCACCAGTTTCTCTCCTCCGAGTGGAACAATCCTAGCTCCTTTAACGTTATTTTTCTGACCTTTTGATCAGTTTTTTTTTTCTTTCCTATGTCAGAGCCCTGCCTGGACCACCAAACATGAAATCCAAGATGTTAAGGCATGAAAATGGATGGGGGAGACAGGCTGTGGACTGCTAAACGGGGATGGCGAGATGGGGGATCGAACGCTGGAGAAAGATATACCGGAATTGAACACCCAAAACCAAGGTAGACCTGGAAGTGTAAGTCTTAGTTGTTCTAAATTTTTCCACGATTTCTTGCAGAGCCACTGTGTTTTCGAGACTAGCATCGGATAACGTTACATTCGGCTGCAAGTTCTGTGAACGTCGATCCTGCCCAACACTTGGAAAACACGCTGTCCACGGCACCCTTCGTGCAACTTCAGACGGCAATAAAACAGCCAGATAATACACAATATTGGCTGACCCAGAAGAATGCAAAACTCCAGTAACTCATCAGCTAATAAATGCTGAAGGCACATGTTAAAGTCACACACCAAGACACATGGTTTGACTCTATCCCAGCCTTTCACCAAGTTGTAGGGCATAATCAATGCCTGAGCAGGACACTGCTTGTCCTGAGATGGTCAGATGTGCCTAGTATTTTTTATTTTTTCATCTAAATCCCAGGTGATGGAAAGCCCTGCAAATGTCCAGGTGTTTCTTAGAGCCCACTGGCTTCCTGGGCCTCAAAGAATGTGCCACACATAATATACCAGGAGTTTTCTTTACAAGATTTTTTTCCCAAACATCATCAAATAAGAATCCAAGAACGAATGCGTTCAGAGGTATGAAGTTTAACTTTTTACTCTGGATTACAACAGGATCCTGAAAACAAAGAAAGAAAGAAAAAAGGGTTTTTGCAAGACTGAAGATGAAACTTTCCCTTAGCGTGGGGCCTCACTAAGGTCAAGTACTGATTAGATATATTTTGGCAAGATGCCGCTTCTATTATGTCAATTTTCACAAAGACGAAGTAGGGCGTTTTACAAGTGCTTGTTTCCTAAATACCGCAATTCAGCCTCAGAACCTATTTTTTTCCCTACAGAGGCATACTTTTCCCCAAATATATGTGGTTGAGTTTGTATTTGTCAACTGGAGGTCAAATTCTACTCTCAAGGACCAAGGCAGGCTGCCTTGAAGAGTGCATGCGTGTTCCTGCATACATTTGTGAGCTGTGTGTATGAACACGTATTCGGAATGTGTCTTTAATTTACCGTCCGGCCGTGTGGACAAGTTGGTCTTGCACTGATTGAAAATGTATTGAGCTACTTATCAAAAACAAATTGCTGCCATCTGTGAAATAAATGACAAAAGATATTACTACCATAATGAAATTCAGGAATCAAGATCGATAAAGAGATGCAAGGTCTTAATGTCCAAATTTTACGTTTTGTGTCTCCCTTCAAACCTCCGCATCCAAAAAGAAGGCACAGACACTACCTGCAAAATGGGCCCTTAACCTCGGGCAGTGCAAAGCGGGTCCCTGGTTAGGGCATTTGCGTTGTAATGGAAAATCCAGGAATGCCAGGGGTAGGGTGGGCTCCTTTTGCGTGTCTTCCAGCCTGACTCTCCCGACTCCTGCCAGGGTCCGTTTAAGCGGGTAGCACAGAACCTGATGCATAACCACGTTTGAAGAATATTTGCTGAAAAAAAAAAAAAGAATATTTGCTGAACATACGAATAGGGGGGGAAAAGGTCATAGATTCTAGGTCATATCTAGATCACATCTCTCTATGTTGATCGGATCAACATTTTGCTATAGCCGCGGAAACTCAGGCAAGGAGGAATAAGAAGGCTTCCCTGCACGCCGTAAACCCAACCAAGTGGCCCCGTGTTCTTTTTAACCGGGTATATTTTGGCCACCTGGCTTCACGAAGAAATCTTGGAGTATTAGGATCCTACGCTGCAATGTGTGCTCACACCCCTATTTGTTAGATGCCTATATTGCCCTGAACTGTATTACCTGCCCAGAGTAATCCAGGCTATTAATTAATTCAGGGCCAAGAATCAAACACAAGCATCCTGGCTTAGGGTCGAACCTGCTCCCCATTACACCACGATCTGAATTCCTCTGCGACTCGTTATTGCTGCATTCCATTGTCATAAACTGAACCCCCACAGTAGAGGGCTATATTAAAAATTGTGTTGGCTGTATTTCAAAACATCGCCTATTTGGAAGCTCTTGCCTCAGAAAAAGGCGTAGCAATAACTGCAGTGTATCTCTAGAGTCACTACATCTGAAGATCAGGGAAACATTCAGCTAAAACGTAACACATGACTTTTCTTTAGGGGCTGCACGAAACTCTGCTACTAATGGTTGCAATTCACTAAAATCAAAGTGTTAAATAAAGAGTGTTATTCAAGGCAGCCCAAAAGGTCACCTTTAGAGATCTGTGCTTAACACAAGGCTTTGAACCTCGGTCATTTTTTTTTTATTTAAATTTATTTTTTTATTGGTGTTCAATTTGCCAACATATAGAGTAACACCCAGTGCTCATCCCGTCAAGTGTCAACCTCGGTCATTTTAAACTCTATTGTATTTAAATTGCCATTTGTGGGGCGCCTGCGGGCTCAGTGGGTGAGCATCTACCTCGGGCCCAGGTCGTGTCCCCGGGGTTCCGGGATCCAGTCCTACACGGGTTCTCCCCCAGGGAGCTGCTTCTCCCTCTGCCTGTGTCTCTGTGTGTGTCTCTCTCTGTGTCTCTCATGAATAATAAAATCTTAAAAAAAAAAAAAAAAACAAATTGCCATTTGTCACTTTGCATCTTCATTAGTCCGCTCTTCCCTCCTCCAACAGTGTCCCTTTCCCTAGGATAAGGAGCCCTGCACTCCAATCTTGGGCTCCCTACCCCTCCTCACTTAGGAGGATCTTTGGAAGCTCAACCAAACCAGACCCTAGTTACTGGAATATAAATGACAGTATTCTTTAACATGTTATCATTCCTAAAGGACTTTCTATTTTAACAGGAGAGGAAATCTACGCCAGCCAGTTTGAAAGTTTAAAGAAAAAAATATGTAAATTATTCATCTCTGAGCTCATCACACTAAATAAAAATATATGTGTTGTATAGTAGAACTTAAAATTCCCAAAGGTCCTTTACAAAGTTTCACCAAAGGAATTAAAGATGATCAAGGCACCAGATAATCTGAATTACGGTCAACCCTTGAACAACACGGGTTTGAACTGCAAAGGTCCACTTATACATGGATATTTTCAATAAATCCAGTACAGTACTATAAATATATTTTTTCTTATGACTTTCTTAATAACATCTTCTCTCGAGCTTACTTTAAGAATATAGTACACAGGGATCCCTGGGGGACGCAGCGGTTTAGCGCCTGCCTTTGGCCCAGGGCGCGATCCTGGAGTCCCGGGATCGAATCCCACATCGGGCTTTCCTGCATGGAGCCTGCTTCTCCCTCTGCCTGTGTCTCTGCCTCTCTCTCTCTCTCTCTCTCTCTCTGTGACTATCATAAATAAATAAAAATTTTTTAAAAAAAGAATATAGTACACATAGAACATACAAAATACATCTTAATCAACTGTTTATGTTATCAGTAAAGCTTCTAGCCGACAGTAGGCCAGTAGTGCTAAGTTTGGGGGGGAGTCAAAGTTATACATGGATTTTTCACTATGTGGGGGGGTGGGGTCAGTGTCCCTAACCCCCTGTCCAAGGGTCAACTGCACTTTTCTGTGCTTTGAAATGAATGTCCTAAACTAGAACTGAGACAAAAATTAGTGCAATGATGATGAAAATTTCACCCTAAATTTTGACTAGTTCAAAGTTAGAAAAAGTCAGAAAAAAAATCTCTCATATGGGTTGGTGGAATGCAAAGCAGGCTGACCTTTCTGCAGGAAAACGTGCAGTACGTACCAAGAGTCACATGTATGTAACATTTGATCCAATCAATTTGCACCTAAAAATTTATCCTAGGGAAATAAAGATGCACCCAAAGATCTGGACAAACTGTTTCTGCAACACATTTAAAAGCAAAATGAAATAATTTCTCATCAACCACAATGTCCAGCAGTAGGAGATGATTAAATAGAAACGGGCATCCAAAGATGGATGAGATGACGGTGTAGTCTCCGTGGTGAGGCAACTCTGTGTACACAGCCCAGAAAACACTCACCCAGTGATGCCACCTGAAAAATCCCAGAGTAGAGAGTGGCATGAATGAAATGGCCCTACTTAAAGGAAGAACTCTCACATATACAGATATTCATATATATTTACATATATTTTTTTAATGACCATAAGTATATAGCCCAAGCTTTAAGTGGACTCACTTCCAGGGAATGTGAATGACCAAGAATGAGTGAACTGGCAGTAGGGGGAAAGTTTAAATTTTTTTTTTGTATTTATTTATGATAGTCACACAGAGAGAGAGAGAGAAAGAGGCAGAGACACAGGCAGAGGGAGAAGCAGGCTCCATGCACCGGGAGCCCGACGCGGGACTCGATCCCAGGTCTCCAGGATCGCGCCCTGGGCCAAAGGCAGGCGCTAAACCGCTGCGCCACCCAGGGATCCCGAAAGTTTAATCTTCAACTTTATAAAACTAATTATTGCTTTAATATTTGTACTTGGCAAGTATCTGCTTTATAGTTCAAAAAATTTTTTTAAAAAATATAATTTTAAAAATCATGTTTCAGAATAAGGACATCAGAAGCAATTCGTAGTATTTTCTCAAGAGAAAAAAAAACAAACAAGACACAAAATAGCTCAAACAATATGATCTTAACTCTGTAAAAAAAATCATATATGGTGTAGAACATAAGAGAGATATAGAGTCAAAAGAAATGAAAATATATCCACTATTACTGGTTCGTTCTGAATAGTGAGACTAAAATTATTTTTTCTTTCTAAATTTCATGGATTTTCTGCGATGAACACAGATTACTAGCATAAGAAAGAAGAACAGTAAATTTTGCTCTTAATACGTCTAATTTTTTCAATTGTCAGTTCAATAAGTTAATGGGATTTGCTTTTCTAACGTTATGACTTACACTTTCCACCAACACTGACATTCATTTTAAATTCACAGTGTTTCTCCGAAGCTTGAGATGTCAAATTTCTACAGATGAGTATCCGTGGAGCTCACTGGGATGTGCGTGTGCTAACAGACTTAAAATGTCAGATGGAAAGAAGGGACTTTATAGAGCAGACTGATGCAGCTGATGAAACTGAGGTCCGAAGAGTTAAAGTGGTTTTCCAAAAGTTCAAATCTTTTCATTTAACGGAAGAGCCGAGATGAGAATTGATTCTCCCGGTCCAGTGTTTTTCCATGACATGATGCTGCTATGTTTTGGAAGAGAATCAGCGAAACCACAACAAAAATAGCACTTTAAGAAATGTACAGCAAAATGGCAAATGCACAAAATTTGTATGTAGCTTCACAGAGAATTATTAAATCCAGCAAAATACCAGATTCCACTCTCAAAAACCAATTGGCCTTTCTGAGAAACCTATCTAAAGAAATGGCTAGATTGTACCTAGAAGGAATCTTAAAGAAACTTGATTTTTATTTTAATAGTAACACAATTCAAAGCTTAAATGAAAACATCTGGTTTCACTTTCTTTACTGATTGTGATAGCTAGAGATTCTGAGACATCAAGCATGACTCTGTTATTTAATATGCAAATAAAATTTTTGGCTTGAGTGTAAATCTTATACTTTTCAGTTGTGCCCCTTGCATCTAATTATTTTTTTATATCCCCTCCTGGATCCAAAAATGCTTGAGGTAGAGTCATTCATTAAGAAATGCATCCTTCCCACAAAATGCCTACAGGCACAATTTCCCTTAAAAAGTAGGGGGGGGAAGTAGACCCTAATTAATTAGAATCTAGATCACTGGGATAATTGCCAATTCTGTCTTGTTGGGTTTTTTTTTTTTCACTCTTCCCTATAGGTTGTGACCCAAACTCAAGGATGAAGGACCAAATGGGGTTGGGAAGGAGGTGACCACAAGGCAAAGAGATCAATTTCTAAAGCAGCTATGAAGCAGACCCATTTATTATGAAAAAGGTGCTGTGCTCAAAGTGATCATCAGAGACTACCAGGTCAGATGAGAAAGTTGAACTGTTTGCAGTGGGAACAGACCCCCCAGAACTGTTCCCACACTGCCGGGCTCTCTCAAGCACCCTCTATACACACACACACACACACACACACACACACACACGCACCAAAATAAACAAACAAAAACATCCATAACTCTCAGTGCTCTCATTAATCAGATAAGTTTGATAGGACAGAGTTTTAGGCACTTTCACCCGCGCTAACAAAAACCTCGCTTTGGCTCAATGTTTCATGATACCAAACACGTAATTCTGGGTCTCAACAATGAACTACTTCTGGGACTTACTGCAACACATCCTCAAATTCGAGGGGCTTAGACCTATCTTTCCCTCGCAGGGCAGCCTCTCACAGTTGGGGACTACGAGACACAGTCACTGATATTCACAGGGTCCCAGTGTGTGGTGCGTATTCATTCACGTTAGGCGGTGTGACATTTAAGAATGTGGGGGGGCAGCCCCGGTGGCTCAGCAGTTTAGCGCCGCCTTCAGCCCAGGGCCTGGGCCTGGAGACCTGGGATGGAGTCTGTGAGCATCTGTGCTTTATCTTGATTTGTCTCATGCATCCATTAGCAAGATGTGTCCTAAAGTATCAGAAAAATCTGAGAGAGGGGTGTCTGGGTGGCTCAGTGGTTGACCGTCTGCCTTCGGCTCAGGCCGTGACCCCGGGGTCCTGGGATTGAGTCCCCCGTCGGGCTCCCCACATGGAGCCTGCTTCTCCCTCTGCCTGTGTCTCTGCCTCTCTCTCTGTGTCTCTCATGAATAAATAAATAAAATCTTAAAAAATAAAAAAAGAAAAGAACATGTGGGACTGGGAGGCCCTTCTCCATCGGTGTTCATGCCACTGGGCCTGGATGTAAAGTTGAGAACTCCATCTGAACCAGAAGGAGACACTAAGGAGAGAATCCAGGAAATGGGTACAGACAGGCAGCTTTCCACAGTCAAACGTCATAGTCTCACTTCACAGTAACCCTACATTGGAAGTGGAGGAGAAAAAAAATACAGACTATCCATTTATTTAAGCAAGTGGAGAATAAATCAAAGGGGGGAAAGAAATGAAACACAAATCACTATTAACTACTGCTTAGCTTTTTAGAAATAAGTAAATGAACCAACCAGTCCACATAGCTAGAATTTAAAATATATATATATATATATATATATATATATTTTTTTTTTTTTTTTTTCAAAGTTTTCAAGTTTTATTTATAATGGGAGAATAGTTCCAAGAGATGCCAAGCTTCCAGATGTATTATTGGCTATAAAAAAAAAAAAAAGGCTACATGGCTGGATTCAATCTGCTAATATTTGTGAAGGAGTCTGCATCTATTTTCATGAGACTGGCTTCTAGTTGCTTTTTTTCTTTCTTGTAATTTCTTTCTCAGGCTTTAGTATCACGATTATGCAAATAACTGTCAGGGTGACAGTTAATCTTGGGTGGGGGTAGAAACTGTCCAGAGATGCAAGGGGACTTGCTTGGCACTGGTAAGGCCTTTCCTTAATCTGTATGCTGCTGACCTGGGTGCGTTCTCCTGATGAAGTTTCATGATTTGTATGCCGATGAAATATGCACTCTTCCACATGCAGGTGTGGCTGGCCTGGTCTCTAGGAAGAAGACACTAAGAAGGAATGTGCAGGGTTTCTAGGGGGGGTGTCTGTGAGGGATGATGGGAGAGGGACCCCCCCGCAAGTGTGTGGGGCTTTCGGACTGCAGTACAGGCTGACGTCTGTGGAAGGAGACAAAGAAGGGAAGGACATTGGCTAGAAAGACACCACCATGTGGCTCCGGGAAAGGCTCACTGGGACTGAGCCTTATATACATATATATATATATGTTATGGGGCATCCTGTGTGGCTCAGTGGTTTAGCATCGCCTTCAGCCCAGGGTGTGATCCTGGAGTCCCGGGATCAAGTCCCACATCGGGCTCCCTGCGTGGAGCCTGCTTCTCCCTCTGCTTGTGTCTCTGCGTCTCTCTCTGCCTCTCTCTGTGTCTCTCAAGGATAAAGAAATAAAATCTTTAAAAAATATATATGTTGTGCAACCTCATTTAATAAGGTGAGGGCAAATGAAGAACATTCAAAGTGGCAGCAGGAGAGTCAAACAGGCAACTGCCAAATTGCACCATTAAATTTGTCATCTACTAAGCCCAATCCCCACGGGTTCGTGTCTAATGCTCCATAGTCACAATTGTTATTTTTTAATCCACTGAAGGCCACGTGACTGTGATATCTTAAAATGCCTACCAAACAAACCAACCAGGTTAAGTTCTATTTAGTACAGTCACACTAACCAATATATCTCATATTTTTCTCATATTCTGATCGGTTGTAAACTGACAAGCCACATATGAAAACACAGTCCGGTGAGTCAAAAGATAGCCCAGTCCTGAACATTTAAAACCACACTTGCTCGACTTACTACGAGGGTGACAAGTAAAACAGAAACAGAGGCAGAGCTCACTGACGATCGAGGAAGCTATAAACACTGCGCGGACTCGTCATCTGATATTAGATTGATATATTTAAGCAGGTCCGAATTTTTACATCAGTCCAGATCCTACATCTCTAAATAGACATAAATAGACATAAAGTATGTTCCAAGTTCAGAAATCACCTGCGTTTCTCTCATCCTAGCCTCCTAAATATTGACCACGGCCTACCACCACCTCCCTCCCCCACACGTACATTTTCATCCTCCTGAGACCATGAAGAGGGGGAGAAAGTGGGGAGAAAGAAAGAGAAGTCGCATGACTTCTGAAATTGGAAAGAGAAACTGAGTTTTGCAAAGAAGAAGGAAAATAACAGTTTTGCTTCAATTCCAGTTTTGAGGACTATTGCTTGGTTATTCCTCATGAGACACGCTAGATCATTTTAACCATTTCTTCCTTTCTTTAATTTATAAGAAATGAAATTCTAATGTAAAGAAAAAAAAACCTTCTTGACCGCACGCAGAAATCACTTTGCCCTTGGCACCTGACAATAGCTTGCATGGTAGTGCCCTACCTTGTGTGCTTAGATACCAAGCAACCTACATACTAAATAAAATGAGGAGCCTAACACAGCTGAGCGGGGGGAAAACACAAAGTAGAAATTTATCCCCCTTAGAAAAATAAGTAAAATATATGTTAAGGAAATGGGTAATTCAGGGAACCAGAGTATTTAAACAAATTCCCAGATGTTTGTGCTGCTGTCTGAACATTTTAAAAAGGAAACAGCTTTTCATTACTTCATGAATCCTCTTTCATTGTGGAGACAATTTCAAAGCCCCCAGCACTCAAAAGAGAAAGCCTCAGGGTTGCCAGGGGTCCCACTGTGTCTTGGGCACCATGAATGTTCCAGAAACCCACAGAGAAAGCTCAGGCCCAAAAACATGTCTGATTTTGACCTCCCAACCCCCCAAGTCTGTGTTTATATAATTCATGATTAAGACGGATTTATGACGCTCGAGTAAAATCCCACTTCATCTTTCCCCAATCAATAGTCCAGAACAATTAGGCCAACAGTCGTCTTGACATAAATAGCACGAATAGGATGACCACAAATATCCCCACACCTTCCTCTGGACATCACGTGCCTTCGCTGGGCAGCTTTAGCTACGTCTGGCCGTGCCAATAAATGCGGTTAAAAATCAAGCAGGAAATGTCCGAATGTGCACACTCGGCTGCGTGATTTTCACCGTCTAAGACTCAAAAGAAATCCTCAAACAATTTTCACCCAATTTGGCTTGCCTTGCTTGCCTGTACGTTGCAATACTGCCAAGTGACAAATTAAACATTCTGCCAATTTTTCGATTTTGTGAGCAAAGAAAGAAAAAGTCAGCGTACTTCCCCTAAACGGATAGTGTGTGTGTGCACGCGTGTGTACGCTGACACTTGGTTGTGACAGTATGCTCTGACAACATATGGAACTCTTATTCTAATTTTCCAAAATAACACACACACACACACACACACACACACACACACACTGTATACAGATCATGAAATAACATGTTAGACCCAGCGTGAACCGAGAGGGCCCAGGAGACAGCGCTGGGGCTCTGCCGGCCGCCACGACGAGGGCTGCGACCCAGGCAACTCACCGCACACTTCTAGACCTTCCCCCCGACGCGGCCCACGCCACGAGTGTGCTCAGGTGACTCGCTTCAGCCTCTGCACAGATGCGCGGAACTTCGAAAAAAGCCCCCAAAGCAAATTTACAGCCCAAGAAAGACTCATCCCAGAAGTGGCGGTGGTCACGGTGGCAGAGGTGCTTCTGGGGTGGTGTCTCACGTGGGCCCGGGAATGAGGCCTGCCCGCGGGAAGGAGTGCTCAAAGCCTCCCGCAGACACGGTGGCCGCCACGGAGCCCCCAGTCGGCGTCCTCAGACTTTGCCATTACAACAAAAATTATATATTTATAATTTTATATATTATATTTATATATTTATAAATATCTTATATATTTATATATTTTATACATCATATCTATAGATTTGTAAATATTTTATATTTATAAATTTATATATTAGATTTATATATTTTAAACATCATATTTATATATTTATATATTTATACATCATATTTATATGTTTATAAATATTTTATATATTATATTTATATATTTTTATATATTTTATATATTATATTTATATACTTTATACATCATATTTATATATTTATATATTTTATACATCGTATTTATATGTTTATAAATATTTTATATATTATATTTATATATTTTTATATATTATATTTATATATTTTATACATCATATTTATATTTATATATTTTATACATCATATTTATATATTTATGTATTTTATACATCATATTTATATGTTTATAAATATTTTATATTTATATATTTATAAATATTTTATGTTATTTTATATTTTATATATTATATTTATATATTTATATTTTATATATAATAGACACATATTGAGATAGACTTTTAATGGTACGTTCTGGAACACACCTACTCCCAAACCTCAAGCACCCGTCCTCCTCCCGGAGCCAGGAGGGCCGCAGGCTCCCCGGCAGCAGCTGGTCACAAACAGCCAGTGTCATCGGGACGGAAAGTAGCGCTCCCCCCGCGGAGAGGCAAGCCTGGCGTCCCCACGGCCATTCGGGAGGGCAGCGGGGCTACAGGTGTCCAGCCACAGGCTCCGGAGGCAGTGACATCCACTAATAGCTTTGAACGAGCTTGTGGGTACAACTGTTCGTCAAAATGCTCCCCATTTCGTGGGCTACACTTTACCCCACTCGCACCTGCCCGAAGACCCCCCGCCTGCCCAGCCCCTGGTGTGGATCCCTAACATTCACTGGTGGAGTGTGACCTCATCCCTGTGCCCCATGTCAGGGGTTGGGGGGCTGGTTTTCTTGATGATTGTCAAGTGGCCTAGACCTTTTTCCCAAATGCCAATCTAGGCAGATTTTATAAGACCTTTTTTGGAAAATGTATTTAAAATGGAGACTAATGGAGGCACCTGACTAGCCCAGTCGGTAGAACATGGGGCTCTTGACCTTGGTGTGGTGAGTTCGAGCCCCACGTTGGACATAGAAATTAAGAAATATTTGAGGGGGGAGGGGCAGATGGGGGAGAGAGAGAGAGAGAGAGAATCGTAAGCGGGTTCCGTGCCCAGCGCAGAGCCCAACCGGGGGCTCAGTCTCACAACCCTGAGGTCATGACCTGAGCTGAAATCAGAAGTCAGACACAACGACGGAGCCACCCAGGCGCCCCAAAATTTTTAAGAGTTTTTAAAGGAAATAAAACAGAGAGTAAGGCCACGTCCCCAGAAAAATCTGACTCTACGAGAGAGAAGTATGATCCTACGTTTTTAACAAGCTGCTCAAGGGTTAGTCCTCGCTCGAGAAACAATGTTTAGGAGGCAAAGGGTCTGGCGTGGGCAGGGGAGGCTCAGAACGCTGTCGGCTCTCAGGGGACGCTGGGCATCTGCTATGGCACATTTTCATGCTTTACCTGTTTATGTGTCTCTTTCGCCCACTAGACTTGAAGCTCCTCTTGGCCAAAGAACTTCCCGTAACCTCTGAACCTACAGGCTCAGAACAAGTGTACCCCATCCAGCAAGCGTTTGGCACTGGATGAATCAATACAACACAGAATGATGAAAGTTCATCAAAATCTGATCCCACTGGACCACAAGGTTTTTTCCATCCATAGGTTATCGCAATAAACCCGTCATTAGAGTTATGCTGTTTATCCTGTGAGATTACGTTAAGCTAAACAACTAACTGCTTTTGGGTTTTGCTAGTGCTCCACGAGGTAAGCAGGGTAAGAATAATGATCTGTCTCAGGCGAGGAAACCGCATAGGACGGATAAAGTGAGTAGCAAGGACTCACAGCTGTGAGCGTCTGCATAATCAAGGATGCGTCGTGGGGCCAGGAAAAAGCATCAGAGTCTTTGTTGCTGGGTTGGAACTGGAGCTGTGCCATTCCCTAGTGTGATCTCGAACGAGGTATTTAGGTTTTCCGAGCCTCCCTTTTTGTGTATGTACCACATACGCAGGGGCAGACAGCAGCCTCGTCTGGAAGATTAAATGAGTCTAGAAGAGAGTTGGGCACGTTGTTTCGCTTCCTGCCTGATACACTGTCCACAGCCAGGACTCAGTTTATCTTGACCAACACTATATACTCAGTACCTGGCAAGTAGTATGGGTTCAACAGATACTTATGAAGTGATTGACTAATATAATCCTAGGATTTCAGGGACACCTGGGTGGGCTCAGAGGTGAGTGTCTACCGTTGGCCGGGGGTGTGATCCCGGAGTCCTGGGATCGAGTCCCAGGGAGCCTGCTTCTCCCTCTGCCTGTGTCTCTGCCTCTCTCTCTCTCTCTCTGTGTCTCTCATGAATACATAGATGAAATCTTTAAAAAATAATAAAAACCTTTTCTTTACCTATCAAATACTATCGGTCTATAAACCTGTAATATTACCGTAATCTCCCCCCATCCCAAACCTCAGGGGGCCTACATGCTAATGACAAGCCTCCTCGGTCAAAGCCCAAGGGAAGTTACCTAGTGACTGCAGCTGAGAAAACCAAAAAGAGAATTTCCATTTAAATGTAAGACTATACACACGTGTTTCTCTACATAATAAACTAAATTAACATATTAGCACACCTTTATCCTGAAATTTTTCTAGCAAGCAAAGGATGGTAAAGAGAGATTGGTCACATTTTTTTTTTAAGATTTTTTTATTTATTCATGAGAGACACAGAGAAAGAGAGAGACACAGACAGAGGGAGAAGCAGGCTCCATGCAGGGAGCCTGATGTGGGACTCGATCCCGGGACTCCAGGATCACGCCCTGGGCCTAAAGGCGCTAAACCGCTGAGCCACCCAGGGATCCCGAGATTGGTCACACTGTGCAAATTCAACTTGTGTAAAAACACTCCCGGTGTTCTTTCGGTGATCCCCTTAGTTTTAATATTGGCAACTCTAAAATATAATCTACAGGGATACTCTAAGTTCACCCAACCCTGTATTCTCCAGAAGGACTTAAAATCTCAAATGTGAATTCTCTTACTGTGATTTTCTTTTTTTAGGATCATCACCCTCTGGCTCAAAAGAGACTCCATGAGAAGAGTGAAGAGAACACAGACGTGCAGTCAGATGGCCCTGCCATTTACTTGCCAAGTGACCTTGCATAAATGCATCGAGCCTCAGTTTCCTAATCTATAAAATGGACATAAAAACACCTCCTTCATGGAGCTGTTATCAGAATTAGAGAAGGCAACATGTATGAACCTCGATGTCACACAGCAGGTGTTCAAAAACCGTTCCCTCCTGTCCCCACCGACAATACTACGAAGGGATTCAGCAGCTCTACTGAAAGCACCAGTCTAGGTGTTCTCATACTTAATAACTGTGACATCAAACTAACAGGTTTTTTTAAAAAAATCTAATTAGTTGCAAGATCTAAGTAGTTTCTTTTGTTTCTCTGGAACAGAGTTACCAGCGGGCAGCACCCCTAAGACTCACAAATGCTGTGAAGACTCCACCATTTCCAGAGAAGATAAGAGCTGTGCTGTGTCAACCCACAAAGGCTTTCTCTCTTTCCTAGGAATGTTCTCTGGGATTTCCCCATGGGACTTCCCTGAGTTACCTTGAACTAAGTGCCCCACCCCCATGACCTGGCCTCCTGAGAGTTTAAAGCCTGCCTTGCCTGCAGCCCTTTATCTTCCAGGAGATGGTGAACTTCTCCTATGTATTTCCCCATGCCTTGCATTGGATTTTAAACTCCATGAGGACAGGGTAGCGTCTTCACTGTCTAAGGTTTGGTCTCAAATACAATTCTCTATTTGCAATATTTTCACAAAATTTTCTGCTAGATGCCTCTCTTAAAACTAGTTTTTTATTTTTCCTCTTTTCAAGGTCTGAAGTGTCAATCGTGTAGGTATAACAGGGATAGATGTGTTTAAGGTATTGATATGCCTCAGTGGGCCTGGAATGGAAATACCGACTCCCTTTATAAAATGACAAGTGAATCCTTCTTACCAGAAGAAAAACCTAGGGGGCATCTGCTCTACCGCAGCACCACAGCCTCCTCAGCTTTACTTTCTGGGCCACCCACCACCCTGAAGGCCCCATGAGGCACTGCTTAGCCTTTAGATTCCACTCTTGGATCCAAGCGAATCACCTGAGGCTGCCTCTCTACTCTCCTGCCCCTCCTCTGACCGCTGTGTTCCAGGGATGCTGACCTTGTAAACAGCCCCAAATAACCGGGCTCACTTCACCATGGAAACACAGTATTTAAAAAATGTTCCGCTTCTCACAGCGTATTTTAATTGCCGGGGTGTTGGTCCCCCCCCCCCATAAAGAAAATCCGATTGTGAGGACAGGAACTGTCTTGTTCACTATCCCCTTCCTGTGCCTGACACACAGCAGGTTCTCAATAAATCTCTGTTAAGCGAATGACTTTCTTTTGCAACAGTTTCAAAATCACTAAAGAGTAAAGGAAAACAAATGGAAAGAATCTTAAAACACAGTACAAGAAACTCAGCCAGGAACGTATAGGTTTCTAACACTAGCATAGTGTCTGGAAGCTTCAGTCTTGTCCTATTCACCTTTAGACTGGGCACATCCACCTTGTCTTTTCAGGCCAGGCAACGAAATTCCCCAGGCCTCTGTGACATAGGAGAAAGCTCTCCTAACCAGGATCCTGGGTCCTGTCTCCTGGCCATTTTCTGGCCTTCCTGCAGCCCCTCCCAAACCACAGCCCTCATTCCCAGTCAGACCAGTCCTGCGGGGAAGCCCCCTCCTCAGCTCAGGGCAGGACCTCCCCTGGCAAGCCCAGGAGCCTGGAGAACACACAATGTCCCCAGAAGGAGGCCTGTACATGAACGGGGTGGGGGGTGAATTGTTCCCCAGCCTGTAACCCACCTTTTGTCTGTGTGACCAGCTCACTTGAGGGAAACAAGATTTTCCCCAAATTCATTTCTACAGGCCAAAGTACCTATGGGGTCCTAAGAAAATGGTCAGCCTTGAGTTCACTGATTGCAGACTTGGGAAACTTGTGCAGCACTTTCTTGGTGAAAGAAGAAACCAGACTCTGAGCTAGTTAACCCCTGCCCAGGGGCCCTGGGGCCTGCAAATACCCCAGGGGCTTCCAAGCCTCCAGGCCAGCCAGGGAGCTCCCTGCCCTCCGTTGGTGGCACAGGCCCACTGGGAGTGCTTGGCCAGGCCCCCGTGCCACCTGGGGCCAGGCTGTGCGGCACCCCCAGGCCAAGGTCCTACCACCCTGACCCCGAGAGTCCTGGGGGCTGCGGCTGGGCCCACCGTGGCTGCTCAGAGCAACCAGGCTCGTTGGCCGCCGACCGGAGCGCCCCCACCCTCACCGTGGGCGCCCTGACCCTCGTGACTCTCAACTCAAGAGCCGGACCCTCGCCCCCAGCGCCAGGGGTGTCCGCCTGCAGGCTGAGACCTCGAGAACCCCAACAACGAGCACAGTGAGTTCACCCCCCCTTGGCCGCCACACTTGCCTGCGCCAGGAAGCCTGGAGGCGGTGCCCCCCACCCCGCGGCCCTGTCCCCCCCAGGCCCCGCTCCTGGGGCCCCCAGACCAGGCCCTGCCCCGCTCTCCCACCTGACGTCCCCAGCCCCGCCCTCCCCTCCAGCCCTGTCCCCCAGCTCCCAGGCCTCCTGCCCCCACACCCCTAGCCCCCCACCCAGGCTCCCCGCCTGCCCCCCCAGCTCCCCTCAGGCCCTGCCCTAGCCTGCTCCGACCCGGCCCTGCTCCAGTCCCCCGTCAGCCTGCCCCCAGGCTCCCCAACCCCCCCCAGCCTGCCCCCAGGCCCTGCTCCCCCACCAGCCCTGCCCCCTCAGGCCCTGCTCCCCCCCCAGCTCCCCGGCCCTGCTCCCCCACGGCCTCTGCCCCAGGCCCTGCTCCCCCAGGCCGACCCCCCCAGCTCCCAGGCCGTCCCCCCAGCCCCCCAGCCTTCCCCCAGGCCCTGCTCGCCCAGCCCTGCCCCTGCTCCCCAGGCCCCGCCCCTCAGCCTGCTCCCCACCCCCAGCCCTGCCCCCAGGCCCTGCCCCCCAGCTCCCCCCTCAGGCCCTGCCCCTACAGGCCCTGCTCCCCCACCCCCAGGCCCTGCTCTCCCTCCCCCAGACCCTGCTCCCCGAGGTCCTGCCCCCGTCCAGGCCCTGCCCCCCAGGCCCTGCCCCCCAGCTCGCCCCCCAGGCCCTGCCCCTCCAGGCCCTGCTCCCCCACCCCCAGGCCCTGCCCCCCCAGGCCCTGCTCCCCCACCCGCAGTCCCTGCTCCCCCAGGCCCGCTCCCCCGAGCCCCAAGCATCTCTGCCGCCGCAGCTCCGAGGGCCCCGGGCCGTCCGTTGGGGCCAGGCCCTGCGCCTGCACCTCCGAAAGCCCCGGGGTCACGCGGGGCCGCGGGGGCGGCCAGGCTGGGCGGCGCGGGGCAGGCGCGCGGTTCCGCGGGGAAGCAGCAGGCCGCCGCCCCGCCCGGGACCCCGGGACCCCGGGACCCCGGGACCGCGAGCCGCGGCGCCCACCCGGCCGGACCCGGCGCCCCGCCTCGGAGGAGCGGCCCTCGCACCCGGGGCTCCCGAGGCAGGAGGAGGGCGCGGGGCGGGCGTGAGGTCGGGGCCGCACAGACTCCCCGAGGGATGCTCGTCCGACGAGGAGCCCGCGGGGCGAGGGGCGCGGTCGGGGCGCGGGGGCCGGGCCCGCAGCCTGGGCCCCGGAGGCCGGAGGCCGCGGCACACGGACCCTGGGCGGCGCGGGGGCGCTCGGGGCGGCCGGGCCCGGGGATGCGGGGGCAGGTGCCCGCCGGGAGCCGCTCCCGGCCCCGCGACCGCGCCACGGCCACCAGGAGGGAGGGGCGCGCAGGTGGGTTTGGGCACCCGGGAGGCCGCAGACTCCCGCTCTGGGTTCCCATCTTATTTGTTAAAAGAAAAAGAAAAAAGGGGGAAAAAAAAAAAAAGAAAAAAAGAGCCCCACTCTGCAATGTGGATAACTGAACAGGGTCCCGGTAAAATCCGCCCTGCGAAAAATGTGAAGTCGCGACAGGTCGGCCTGCGGGTGAAGGCTGCTCTAGCAGGAACGCGAGAAGTGAGCGGGAGCCCACAATTTTCGTTTTTACTGTAGAAGTCGGTCAACGAAATCAAATGGTAATGGTTACCTATTACAGCCGCTTTAAAGTTTGAAATAATTTAATGTATTTCGGATTTATATGTATGTAATCACCATACTTTTTATTTTGTCTAGCTATTTCCATTAAGTTTTAATAAGCTAGTAAAGCTCCCTGGATAAATTTTGTGAGTTTTCTTTCTTTTTTTTTTTTTTTTTAAGTGAGTGGAGATTACATGAACCAGAAGCGAAGTTTGAGCATAATTTCCTTAACCACTGGGAAATCTGTACCGCCTGCCAAAACTTCCAGGGATGGGGAGAAGAAAGGAAGAGAAGGAGATTAAATATTCATGGAGTACCCACTACGTGCACGCACCCTGTGGGCGCTAGCTTTACCCATTATATTCCATATTAGTCATTGTTTATAAAATAAGAGCTCTTTTTTTTTAAAAAACATGGATACCTCCTTCTTCTGCATCCGGACCTCAAATGGATAGCTTCCACAATTATATTTTATTCGCGAGAATTTCGTTTTTATTACTTCCTTCTTCGAAGTGACATAATTGTTGAGGCTAATGGAGAGATCCATGTGTAATGATATTAAAGTCTGTTTTTTTGTTTAACCGATTACATCGTTCAGTGTTCATCCTGGCTGGGGTGAAAGAAAAAAAAAAAAGTGGAAGGTGAGTCAGCAAACGCTGAATTTCTGCTAACTCTTTAGGTCTCTGTAAAAATGAAGAAAGAGAAATCCCCGAACTGTTTGGGAGAAGAGGGAAGTTGTAGCTGGGAGGAGGGCACTGGCACTGAGCGCGCTGTGCCCTCCTCCCCACCCAAAGAAAGAAAGAAAGAAAGAAGGAAGAAAGGAAAGGAAAGAACACGCAAAACAAAACTTTCCCGTCGCTGTGGATCAAAGGAACCGAAAACATGACCCACTTTGCGAGGGTTGTGCAAACACCGTGGCTTATATTGACCATTGATAAAGGCTGAGTGAGACCAGCCTCTGCGCGTGTCACAGTGGAGACGGTGGAACTGAGGGTACCCGCAGCTTAAGAAAAAGAGAAAGACAAAAAAAAAAAAAAAAAGAAAAAAAGAGTTGACAAGCAGATGAAGTGGGAGAGGAGGGGAGGAGCATAGCCCCAGGAGCCGCAGCAGGCAGGTAAACCCTCAAAACCTCAGCTCCAGCAGCTAATGAAAAAACCAAAGTCAGTCCAGTCCAGGGGAAATGGTTCTGACGCAGGCCTGATGGGGAGTCGTCGGTCGTGTTTCTTTTCCGGACTATCAGCAAAGAAAAAAAAAGGGGGGGGGAGGAATTTCGAGGTTCGGCCAAATGTTTGGACTGGGAGGCCGAGGACGGGACGGAGAGCGTTTCCTGCTGCGCCGCCCGGGCGGCCCCGCGCGCCCCAGCGCCCTGCGCTCCGGAGGGAGTCGGGGGCGCGCGCTCCGGCCCGGGCTGCCCGGCGGGGCGCGGAGGGAGGGAGGGAGGGAGGGAGGGAGGGATGGAGGGAGGGAGGGGCGAGCCCGGGCGGGCCCCACGTGCGCGGCCTGCGCCGGCCGGGAAACGCGGGATGCGCGGCCGCCCGACGGACGTGGGAACCGGGCGCTCCAGGCCGCGCTGCCGTCGCCGCGGAGGTGCCCCACGTGCACGCGGAGGCCGCGGTGGGTGGGGGTGGGGGTGGGGGTGGGGGTGGGGCGCCCGCAGAGGTCTCCCGCCCGCGTCCCGTCGGGGGCCCGGCGCGCCCCGGTGCCCGCGCCCCGGCCCTCCCCGGCGTCGCACCCTCCCCACCCGCGCCTGCGCCTGCGCCCGCGCCCGTCGGGGCTGACCCGGGCACCCCTGCGCACGCCCGCTGCGCCCCCGACCCCCTTGCAGCGCCGCGCACCCCGCCCCCACCCCCACCCCCGCGCCGCCGGGGGCCCCGCCTAAGGCCACCTGGAGGGAGGGGGCGGGACGCGCAGCCGCGGAGGGCACGGGGGGGGGGAGGGGAGCAGGCTGCCGGTGCCTTCTGGAAACTTCGGCGACGCCTGGGGCGCTTGTGCTCCCCGCAGGACGGCTTTCCTGGCGTCGCGGGGAGCGCCCGAGTGGTGCCGGCGCTGCCTGCGAGGGGCCGCTCCCCTCCCGCAGCTCCTTTAAGGACATCTGATCCAGCCCCGGGCCGGCGCTCCGCTCCCGAAGCCCGGTCCGCCGCCGCCGAGGGCGACCCCAGGCGAGGCCGAGGAGGGAGAGCGCCGGCGCGGGGCCCACCCACCCCAGGGCGCCCCGAGGCCGGCCGAGGCCTGCAGCAGGGAGGCAGGGAGGCCCCGGGGACCGCGCGGGGCTCGCTGCCACGCCTGAAGCAGGCGTTCCCTTTTCCAGATCGTATTCCCCATAAAATCTAAAGCCAGATGCATCGCTTGGGCAAGTTCCCATTTCACCGCGAAAAGCACAGATTTGTTTCCAAACTGGACTCCAAATCGAGGTTTCTGGTGCGGGTTCCAGGGGGAGTGCGCAAGGTTGGGCTTTCGATGGCTCAAGGGACTGCCCCGGGCTGGGAACGTTATTTAGGCGCTTTAGTTTCAACCTAGACCGGGCGACGTATCATTTGAGTGTGCGGAGATTTAGGGGGGGTGGGGGGGAGGAGGAGGAGGAGGAGGAGGGTGCGGAATAAAGACAACTATGGCTTTCAAACCCGTGCATGTACTTTTTTTTTTTTTTTAATTTAAGTGGGATGGAGAATAGACCAACTGCATGATTACAGACGCCCAGGTAAGCAAGATAACCTGAAGGAAAGTGGTTCACAACAGTAAGCTGCAGGGGGGAAAGCTTGCAAGAAAGTGAGAACGGCCGCCAGGTATGGAGCCAGAGGGCGAGCAGGGTGAAAGCAGGTATTTTATCAGTCTGCTGCGTCAAAAACCGCTTCTGCTGAATATATATATTATATATTTATTTATTTTAAGAAATAGATGGTTTTCTACAAAAGGGTGGCTAGCCCAAGGGTCCCTAAGCCTAAGGGTCTGTTTCACCTGTAGCTCTCAACATTGCATAAAGAAATTTGGGTGGAGTGCGCAGGCTTTTTCACAGTTAGAACTTTCTGGAATTCGCAGTTGTGGTGGGAAGGGAAGGGATCTAAACGAACAACGCCAGCCTGGGATTGACTGGGGACCGTTAGCAGCAGAACGTTAGCAGGAAACCAAAACTGCCTTCCCAAGGCTCGCCCCAGCGAACTCCGTTTTTGCATCTTTTAGGATTACGGCTGTTTTAAAGTCACGTTGCTCAAGTGCACAGCCGGCAATGCGGGGTCGACACAGCGCGAAACAAGCACACACAAAATCCCAATTTATTTGGAGAGCGAAGGCGCCTCTGACCTGCTAGAGCTGTACCAGCGGCGGGCGGCGCGGGGCAGTGGGTGCCAGCCTGAGAAAGCGCAGACCCCACGGCCCGCACAGAAAGCCGTGTTCCCACATTCCACTCATTTAGGATCAAATGGTTTTTTTTTTTTAAACACTTGCCACAGATACTGCTACAACCAATGTACCATTAAATGGAATAGAGTTAGTTGTTTATTGGGGTAAGGTGGTGCTTTCCCGGCGTGTGGCTTGAGGGACGTGCCCTGGCGTGACACAGCGAGCCTCTAGGCCAGCCTTCCAGGGGTGGGTCATTGCAGGGTGCCTGGGGAAGCGAGGGCGCGGCTCGGGACTGGCCGCGGTGCCCCGAGGATGCTCCATGGTTGTGGGGAGGGTCCCTTCACCTCCTGAAGACATCCTCGAGCCTTCCCTTGGGTGAAACAGGCCGCCCACGCGGGGCCGCGCCTCCTCCCAGTCTGCGCAGGCCGCCTTTGTCCGCGCGCGGGGACCACCAGAGGATGTGCCACCAAAGTTCCCTGAAATCTTTAAAGCACGCGGCACTCTGGTGTTTGCGGGGAGCCCGGGGGCTTGTGCACCGCCCCCCTGGGCCTCTGCGGCCTCCGTGCGCCCTGGCGGGCCCAGGCCTCTGCCGGGCATCCGCCTCCAGGGGCCAGCGCTCGCCCCGCCACACTCCCCGGCCTCCGCGTCCCCTCGCACAGCCCTCGTCAGTCTCCGATTGCAGCTCCAGACCCAGGCCAAACCTCCCCTTCGGGACTGGCGTCCGCTTCTCGCAGGGGGAGGCGGCGGGCTGGGGCCCTCGGGTGAGCACCGGGCGCCGCCTGCGCGCGGCTCCCGCGCCCGCCGTCGCCTCCCCACCCCGGGCCTGGCCTCCCGCGGCCGTGCTCGGGGAAGCCCGGGGAAGCCGCTGCGCCCGATGCGCCCGGGCGCTTTCGTTTTCCTTTCGCTCCCTCCTCTCCGCAGCTGCAAAGACTGCGGGATGACAAAGTGGGGGTGGGGTGGGGGTGGGGGTGCGAGGCACGTGTCCCGACAGAGTGGCGGGGACCCCGCGGCTTGGCCCGAAGCGGGAGGGGGGAGGCAGGCGAAGGCTCAGGGCTCAGGCCTGGCCACCCCTGCCACTGCAGGCGCGGGAGCACCAGGAGGCCCTGCTGGCTTTCTCCCTGCAGACCAACGTGGCTTGTAGGTAGGGATGCCACGGAGTTGGCGCGGGAACGAATTGGCCTCCCTCGGCAGGCTGGGGCTTTCCCCCACGGAAGACGAGACGGAGGAGAGAGGCCTGGACCTTCCGCTGCGTTGGAACAGACACGGGAGGCACCGAAGCCCTAAGGCGTGGGGCGGCGCCCGCCACCAGACCCTGCGCCCGTCAGGTGCCAGGGGACCGGCCGACGCGTCGTCCAACTTGCTGCGGGCCCGCTCGCCTCCGCGCTCTGCAAACCCGGCAGCCACGGCGCAGCTTTGCTTTATGTGTCCCTGCGTCCCTGCATGGCGAGCGAGGCAGGCTGCTCGGTTTTCAGACCCCTGGCCTAGGCTCTCCCCACCCTTGAAACAGACAGACAAGGCCCAAACCTGCAACGGTCTGGCGAGCCCTGGCACCCTCCTCGGGGGCCCGTGCGGCCCGTGCGGCCGCGCTCCCGGGTCTGGGGCGAGCGCAGGGCAGCGCCTGGAAGCGCGGCTCGCGGGGCGGCCGGGGACAGAGGTCCCGCCCCCGCGCCCTGGGCCGCGCTGGGGCCCGGGCGAGGCTGCGCGCGCGGGGACGGGCTCTGCGAACTCCTCGCAAGACGACACGAGCCTTCCAGGCTGTTTACCACCGCGCAGCTGCCCGGAAAGGTCCGACGCGTTTCCTGCGCTCGCCCCGCTCAGCCTGGGCTTCCCTGCACCCGGGAGCTCAGGGGCTGAGACGGTTTACCCCCGCCTCGGGCAAGCTCAACGGCGACCTGAATAAATCGAGACGCGGGGCCTCAGGGCGGGAGGGCAAAGCGGCCTGCAAGCAGCCCCTGGCAGCCGGGGTCGTCCTCAGCCAGGCCTCGCCTCGTGTTCGCCTCCCTCTTGTTTACGCGGAGCTCGGGAGCGGCGGCTCCAGGCCGGAGCTCGGTTTCATTTCGGGGTGTGGCGGGGCCTATCAGCGGACCGGGTCTGGACGCAAAGTTCGGCCGCTCTGCTCCATCCCTAACTTCAACGACTCCCGAGGACGCCCCGCTCCGTCCGCCGCCGCCCGGGTCTGCGGCGCCCGGTCCCAGCCGCCCCGCGGGCGGGGAGGGAGTCGCGCAGCGCCTCGCTGCACCTGCGGAGCGCGTCTCCGCACGTCCCGAAGGGGCCGCACCGCGCTTCCCGCGCTCGGCGGGCCCGGGAGCCGCCGCGCCCCCCTCCGGCGGCCGTGCAGGGGGCAGGGCGGCGGGCATCCCGGGGCGGCGGCCGCGCGGGGCACGAGTCGGGCCCCCGGCTCCGCGGCGAGGCCCGGGCGCGCGCGCCGGCGGGGGAGGGCGCGGCCGCGGGGTCCCGGCCGTGCCCGGGGGGGGGGGGGGAGGGGGTCCCCACGCCGTGCGCGGCGCTCGGGCGGCCGCCGGGGCGCCGGGGCGCGGGTCCTGCCGGGCGGGCACGTGACGGGGTTGGCGGCGCTCGGGCCGGGCCGGGCCGCGGGAGGGGGCGGCGGGGGCGGGCGCGGGCGCGGGGGCGGGGGCGGCGGGCTCGCGGAGCACTTGGGTCGTGTGCTGGGGCTTTTCTCTCCCCGGAGCCGGCGGGGGGAGGGGGAGGGGCCGCCGCTCCGCCTTCTCCTTTTCGCAATGTTGACGCAATCTATAAATAGTGGAACAAAAGGACCAACTTCCTCGGAGCTTTGCTGAAACTGCACAAAAAATCGAGCCGGGGGGTTCCCTGGTCCCTGGCGACGGGGCGGGGAGCGCGGCGCGGGGGAGGGGCGGGCGCGGCGGCGCGGGCCCGAGGGGACACCTGGCCGAGCCGCCTCCTCCGCCGCCGCCGCCGCCGCCGCGGGCCCCGCGCGCCCCGGTGCGCCCCGACCGGGGGTCTTGCTCCGCCGCCGCTGACAGGTCAGTGCGCACCGCCCCTTCCGCGCGGGGTTCCTCGCCCTCCCCCGAGCCTCCACTTTTAGAAGGGAGCGGGGGGACGGGCCGCCAGGCAGTGACAGCCGCCAGCGCCAGCGCCAGCCCGGGGCTCCCGGCGCCTCGTCGTCCGGCCGGTCCCGCTGGCGGCCGCGGGGGCCGGGGCAGGGGCAGGGGCAGGGGCCGGGCAGCGCCAGCGGGAGAGCGCGGGGGGCGCTGCGGGGGCGCTGCGGGGCGCGGGGGGCGGGCTCCGGGTCGCCGCGCCCGCCCCGGCGGGGACCGCGAGGGCCTGGAGGCCGCCGGGCGCGCCTCGCCCCGCTCGGGGCTCGGACCGGGCGTCCCCGCCTCGTCCTGCGGCTGCCGCGCGAGGGCTGCGCGGAGGAGAGCGGGGCGCGCACCCCCGGCTGCGGGGCCCACGCACCGGGCGCGGCGGGGGCGGGGCGGGGCGGGCGCGGGCGAGCCTCCTCCGGGCCGGGGCAGGGGCAGGGGCCGGGCCGGGCCGGTGCGCGAGCGGCCGCCGTGGCGGTTACTCGGGGCGCGGGGGAGGGGGCGGAGCTGGCGCTGTTGACAGCGGAGCCGGGCGGGAGGGCGGGGGAGGGGGAGTCGGCGCCGGGGGAGGGCGGCGCGCGCGGGCTCGGGCGGGGCGGGGCGTCACGTGACGGCCAGACGCCCCCGCGACGGGCGGCCGCGGGGTGACGTCAGCGCCCCGGCCGCAGGGCGGCACTTCCGCCCCCTCCCCCACGGCCGCCCGCCGCCCGCCGCGGCCGCAGCCCTCTCGGAGCGGGGAGCGGGGAGCGGGGAGCGGGGGCGCCGGCCCGGGCTCTCCTCGCCGCGCGGGGCCGCGGCCGCCTCCCGGCCACCCCCGCCCCCCGCCGCGTCCCATTGTGCGAGCGCGCGGCGCGGCGCGGGGCGGGGGCTGGTGCCGGCCCCCCGCGGCTCCCGGCTGGGGGGAGGGGGCGGGGCGGGGCGGGCGGTCACGGCGGGGGGGGGGGCGCGGCCGGCGCGGGGGGGCGGGGGGTCGCGCTCCGGCCGCCGTCGCCGCCGCCGTCCGCGCTATTCGGGGAAACTCGGGGTTTCGGTGACTCAGCGCCGCGCGCGCTATTTATAAGTCGGCGCATCCCTCGGTGGGGCCCGGCCGCGGCGCGGCGAGCAGCCCGGGCTCCGCGACAGTTCAAAAGACCGTTCTTGTTGGGGTAAAAAGCAGGAAAGCCGCGGCGGCGAGAGCCCGTGCTGCGAGTGCAGCAGCCGGACGCGCCCTCACAGTCGCCGGGCCCTGCGGGGCAGGTGCAGGTGCAGGTGCGGGGCAGGTGCAGGTGCGGGGCAGGTGCAGGTGCGGGGCAGGTGCGGGGCAGGTGCAGGTGCGGGGCAGGTGCAGGTGCGGGGCAGGTGCGGGGCGAGACCCGGGAGCGGGAGGCGCCGTCGGCAGGACCCGCACCCAGCACCCAGCGCCCAGCGTCCTGCAGGCCCGAGGCGTGAACCCGGGGAAACCTGCCCGAGCTGCGGGTTCCCGAGGAGCCCCCTAACCGGAAGGGTGCGCGGCGCCCACCCAGCATCAGAGCTCCCAACAAATCTGAATCACGCGTCTACCGTCCGAGGCCTTCCTGCCCACAAAGTGCCATAAAAACGTACCCTCCAGCCCGGAGTTGTGCAGTGTGTAAGCGCTGCACAAACACGATGGGCCATTGCTCGTTTTACAGGCTTTATGGTTTTTTTTTTTTTTTTTGGTTTTGTTTTGTTTTCTCCCATGCACCCCTCCCCCCACCCCAGTCGGGAAATCCAAGGGGTAAATGCTAAAAAGGAGCAGTCGCGAGGCTGGCTTCTTGGAGCCGTCGGTGCACACCCAGTCGGCCCGGCCCCACACAGTCTTCCGTAGGGAGTGCGACCTGGAGTGTTTCTTGAAAGAGAGAAGGCAAGGCGGTGTCCCGGACGGCGAAAAGTTAGGCCCCCTGGGAGAGGACGGGGCCTCCCAAGCTGAGAAAACGAAGCAGCAGTGACCAAGGCCTGGAACTAGAGAGGGAGAAGTGTGGGGGGGAGAAGGGAGTGGAGGCAGGTGAGAAGCCAAGCTGGACAGAAGGCCACTCTGAACTTGACCCGGAGCCCTACAAGCTTTTAAAACTTTTCGTAGACAGGTACCCTTTTGAGAACCTATGGGAAGCAATGGGGCCTCTCTCCAGAAACACGTACCTACAGATCTGGATTACAGTTTTGCACACATTTTCAAGGAGTTTGTGAGTAAAGGACTACTGGGTCTTAGGATTAAACCTACACAGGAAAAGGAAAACCAAGAAAGGATTTTTTTTTTTTTTTTAATGGAAATGCATGGTCAGGTGTGAAAAGATTACAGGCCTTTGAAAAGATTTCATTGGTTGGGGGTCCTGGAGACTTGAAAATGGAATGTAAAACAGCCCGTAATCTAAGTAAGAATGGATTGGGACCACTGCTGTGTACCTAATGACAGTGGAGATAGAGGAGGAATTTGAGAAAAGTAATTACAATGAGCTGGTGGAATGGGAAACCGGTTGTGTGGGGCAAAGGCAGGAGATCCCCAGGTTCCCAATGCAGTGTGTGGACTAGGATGAGGAGTGGGCCTCAGGTCCAGGAGGAAGAACGTTCTTCTGTCCCTGTGGACTCTGAGCCATCAGGGAACTATCCCCAGGAGGGTTGGAAGTAAAGGCTGGCTCTCTGGAGTCATTACAATATAGACGGTAACTAAAATCATGGGGATGTATAAGATGGACCTGTGTCAAGTGAAGAGAGGCCTGCGAGGAGAACCCTGGGAAATGCCTATATTTAGGGGAAGGGGAGGAGCCAGACGAACCTTTCAAGGACAGGACACTGATGAGTGACTAAACACAGAATGGTGTCTTTAGTGTATAGTAACTTTGGTCAGTGAATCCTGCTTCCTTGGTAAGGAATGAAAGTACACGGTAGGTCTGGTCTCTTCATAGGATTTTAAAGTCTGTGTATTCTTTCAGTTTTAAAAAAGAAAGGAAAAAAGCACCTTTCCAAAGATTTGAATTCAGAAGAGAGATGAGGGCAGGAAATGATTAAATCTTGCTTTCCCTTCTTTTCTGAAACTAGGAATACCTTGGGGAGAAGAAAAGCAGAAACAGACTCAGCCTTTCTCTTCCCTGCTCACATACTAAGCCTTTAAGGAAAAGGAGTTTAGATAGGTCCCCATTATGGTATTTTTTTTTCTTCCTCACGGCACTTGAAAACCATACTCGATTGCCAACAATTAGTACTAGGAGGTGCTAAGGTCTCAGTCTGGCTAAGAAAACAAGGAAAAGTGGAGGGAAACCATTTTCTTTTGCTTCCTCCATCTCCCTCCTACTTGTTAGAGCTAACCTGAGCTAGAACTAGTCCCTACAAACAGGGACTCAAGCACAAAACAAACCACCCCAGAATTTACTACTTTACTTGGATATGCAATCTGGGGAGGGTTCTGCAGGGGCAGCCTGTCTCTAATCCACTTGGCCTCATCTGGGACAGCTCATAGGCTGGAGACTTGCATCATCCGAATGCTTGTTCACTTGCGTGGCTGGTGATCAGTACTCACAGATGACTGGGACCTTAGCTGGCACTACAGGTCAGAACACCTGCACAATGTCCTCTCCTTCAGGTTTGGGCTTTCTCAGAGCAGGGTTGCTGGGTTCCCAGTGTCTCAAGATTGAGAGCCAGGTAAAGCTGTATCACCTCCTACAACCTATTCTTAGAAGTCATGCAGCATCATACCCATTGGATTCTGTTCGTTAGTGAAAAATCACTACTGCCATACACGTTCTAGAGAGGGGAATCTTATCTTTTAATGGAATCTTATCTTGTAATGGAAGGAGCATCAAAGAATTTGCAATGTGCTTAAAATCACCACACATATAATACAGATAAACAGATTTATAAACAATGTATTATATATTAAAAATGTTTAAACATAAGAAACCAAATATAGTCTTTTGATATCAGAACGAGATACAAAATTGCAGACATTCCATTGTTACAGCAAAGCTAATTCTAAACCAACCCAAGTAGGCAGTTGGTCTCATAATCTTTCCTCCTCCTCCCTTCTGACCATTCTCCCCACTCCAGGCCAGGCTCCCTATACAAGATACCTCTCTCTCCCAATCCAGGCAGGACCCCCCCCACAGTGGCTATACTTCCAAAGTGATGATCAGTCCTAAAAGTTTTTGCTGTTCCTTCCTTGAATTATCCCTGACTTTGTACCTCACTAGATCACTGGGAAGGCCATCTAGTGACATGTCTTTACTTCTCAGGGTTAACAAGCAAAATGCTATAGAGAGTATCCCAATAAAGAATTTTATAACAAATTCATGTTACATAATTAAAACAAGATGACATTTCTTTAAAAGGGCTATGTTTTTAGGTATCAGGATCTTGACTTAGGCTTGTTTACTCATAAAACTCAGTAGTTCTAAAAGGGATGGTTAAGATTTTAGGTATCTTATAAGAATCTGCATGTTGCCTTGAAGGTTTTGATTGCCATTTGATGATTTTATGCAAAATTTAAATGACTCTTCTTCCATGTTTACAAGGCACAGTGCATTATTTTTCTTTAAAACCAGTACACATAATTATTTGCTTGGTAAAGAGGCTCAAGAGTTCTCTAAGGAAGTGAAAATACTATCTTTCTTTGAGTAATCAAAATAAAATAATCTTTTCTTATAACCTAGTATATTTTTAAATTCTCCTAAAGCTGATATTATAATTTATACATCTTTGATGTTCTCTTAGAAAGATTTCATTTACGACTTAGAAATAAATAGTGCTTTCTTGGCTTAGAAATAGAATTTTAATAATTCATGCTCTCCTGAAGGCTAATACCTCTACATGTTTTGGTCATTCTGCATAATTATTTATAGTTCTATTGAGTCAGAATCACATTGTGGGAATATATAGTATGGAATACAAATTTTAAAATAAGCACAGCTAGATAATGAGCAAACATATATTTATGAACCCCTCTGTGTATTTAGATTTTTGAAGAAGCATACGTTTTGTTTTTTTTTTTTTTGAAGAAGCATACATGTTTTAAAAAGTAAAATGAATAAAATATGTCTTTGTTTTTAAAGGTTCTTATAGAGCAATGATAAAAAAGAAACTGACACAGCATTCAAATTAAACTTATAGACTTTGTTATCAGGCCCCAAACTGTTCCTAATTCTGTGACTTCATAGCTACCATGGAGGCAGCCCAAAGGAGCTTAAGTAAACATTTTTAAATTACGTAATGAGGTTCTGAGGGAGGAAGAACCCCAACCATACTGCGCCATATAGTTTTACAGATGTTATTTCCCTGCATGCCAGGATGCTTATTACCCTATCTATAGAATGACTTCATAGTAATGATAACATGAAAGAAAATTAATGTAGGCAAGCAAGTCTGTTTCTAAGGCATTGAGAATGAAAGCAAGGTTGAGGTAGTTATTTCAAAGTAGTTATCTAGTAAATGTTTTTCTTGACTATAAGCATTTAGGAAGCATTTTGGAAAGGGCTATAGTGAAAATGGCACATTAAGCAATAAATCCAATATGATTTCAATAAAGAAATAAATTCAATAAGTAAAATAGGATACTGCTAGCTTACAGTAATAATGCTCTATTTACCACTACATTAAGAATTAAATACAATCTCACCTTTTTTTTTACTAAGTAAAATAATTTGGATCCTTCCTTATACTATTTTTCTTCACCTTTGCATGTGTTCAAAATATAATTTATTTTAAAAGAAATATTGCCAAAGTCAATAAAAAATACATTTCTTCACCAGCTGAGTAAGCATCACAGAGAAGACAAAGAATATTAGATCTTTGGGGCAGTAAAGTTATTAATGTGAGTATATGAGCAAAAATGCAATTTTATCAAATTCAATTACACACGGAGTCTCCCCATCAGATTGACAAAGATTGAAGATAAGTGTTAGTAACGAGTGTTGCTAAGAAGGTGTTCAAATTTACAATCACGTTTATTACTATATTACCTTTCTTGGGTCTTAAAAATGTCCAAATCTTTGATACAGTAGTTCCACTTCCAGGAACCAATCCTAAAGAAATAAATACGAAGTCAAAGATTTATATATATTCACTACAGTATCTATACGGAGGAAACAATCTGAATATTCAAAAGTAACGGAGTGGTTAAATGAGACATGATGATCAATCTAATGGAATATTATGCAATAACTAAAACTACTTAGGGCCACAGAAAAATACTAATAGAGTAATTCAATGTATAGTTAATTTTTTTAGGTTATAAAACTACTTCTCATTTATTTGAAAATGCACTTATATGCATAGAAAAAGGATGGGGAAAATATATCAAAGTGTGATTATGGTAATTTTCCTTTTCCTTTTTAATTTTTTTTGATTTTTTTTTAATTTATGATAGTCACAGAGAGAGAGAGAGAGGCAGAGACATAGGCAGAGGGAGAAGCAGACTCCATGCATCGGGAGCCCGACGTGGGATTCGATCCCGGGTCTCCAGGATCGCGCCCCGGGCCAAAGGCAGGTGCTAAACTGCTGCGCCACCCAGGGATCCCTACTTTTCCTTTTTAGAAAATGAGCACAAATTATTTTTTAACAATCAGAAAAAGAAATCCTTAAAATTAAAAGATCTCCTCCCTAATATGTAAATCAAATGACATACATTTATATTCTTATAACACTAGGATATTTAATAAAGTAACACATCGTATTAGTTACTCTTTATTAGTACTTTCTCATTTTGTATGTTTACAACAATGTCTACCAGTGAATAATCTCTGCTTTTTAAAATCAAATTAGAGGGGATCCCTGGGTGGCTCAGAGGTTTAGTGCCTGCCTTTGGCCCAGGGCGTGATCCTGGAGTCCCGGGATCGAGTCCTGGGATCGAGTCCCACGTCGGGCTCCCAGCATGGAGCCTGCTTCTCCCTCCTCCTGTGTCTCTGCCTCTCTTTCTCTCTCTCTATCATGAATAAATAAATAAATCTTTAAAAAAATCAAATTAGATAAAGTGTAGGCAAGTAGAGAGTATTATATGAATGGTATACTCTGAAAGGTAGCCTTTGGTGGAAAAGTTGATTTAAGAAAAATTTAGTATAGGGGAGCCTAGGTGGCTCAGTCAAGTGAAGCTTCTGCATTGGGCTCGGGTCATGATCCCGGGGTCCTAGGATCGAGCCCCACATGGGGCTCCCTGCACAGTGGGGAGTCTGCTTCTCCCTCTACTGCTCTCCCTGCTTTGCTTTCTCTCTATATATCAAATAAATTAAAATCTTTAAGAAAAAATAAAAATTTAGCATAGTCAAAATCCATCTGTAAAGCTATAATGGGTGGATCTATTTTATAAGTTTTATAACAGTATACTTAATATTTTTTATTCTAAATTGTGGTAAAAAACACATAGCATAAAATTTACCAACTTAACTACTTTTAAATGTACAGTTCAGTAACTAAGGAATTCACACTGTTGTGTATAAAAGTGTTTTTATAAAAATAATAAATGTTCATAAAAATAATACAGGTTCGACTTATAAGCAATTTAAACAATAGAGAAAGTTAAAGGAACATTTAACAGATTTTACCATCAATTTTAAATGAATGTTGCTGTAGGCATATTTCTATGCATTTATACAAATATATTTAAGATCAAACATATAAGTTAAAAAGTATTAAGTGTGAAGTAATTTGGTAGTGGTAAAATAAACTGAAGGAATTGCTGAACTTTTAGGAAAATGTTTCTTTACTACAAGAGATTTTATTTCCTAAAATATCTGAAGTTTGTTTTTTTTTTTTTAAAATATCTGAAGTTTAAAAAAGAGTTTGGAGACCTTTTTTATCTATGTTTCAAGTTCAGAAATGCTAAAAGACTCTGCTATGAAAAATATATTTTTACATCATCCTTATTTTTACAAAGTCACGGTTTTAATGTTTATTAAACAAGGCTTAATGTTTATTTAATGTTTATTATGTTAATTATAATCCTAATTTCTTTGATGATTTGGTCTCGATCTGTATCTTAATCCAGTGCTTATAATCTGGCTTGATCCTCAATATCCTACTTAATTAATTTTGATTGATCAGTTATTTGCTCTTCACTAAGTAGTTGTTTTCTTTTTTCTTTTTTTTTCCTACACAGATCCATGGATTCTGTGTTTGCCTTTTTCATCAATTCTCAAATGAACTTATTTAGATGTAATGGTTTGGGGTCACGCTGCCTTTGCCTTGAAACTGCACAGACATTTTTCCTTTGTTTTCTGGCTTTGAATATTGCTTAGAGGAAGTCTAAGGCCAGCACGATTTCCTCCCTCTTGATAAGTTATTTAGCTTTCTGCCTGGAAGTCTGAAAAGTTTTTCCTTCATTCTTTATGGTTAGTAGCTTAACCAGGATATGCCACAATACTGAATACTACACGTCCATTATTTTTCTGCAGATTCAGTTCTTTCGTTATTTTGTGGAAATTCTCTTCTGTTGCATCTTTATGTGCTTTTTATGGTTCACTTGTATTATGTACTCAGGGAGATGAATCAGGCTTATGTTATCTTTGTCTCACATATGATTTTCTTTGCAGTGACTTTGGTCTACTTTTCTCTTACATTCACTGCAATTTATTCAATTCATTTGTCAACTGGAATTTATTGAGTGCTAGCACCAGTGGTAAATAAGATCATAATCCTGCCATGAATAAGCTTTCAGTTAAGGATTGGAGAGGGAGAAATAAACGTATAACAATGTCGAGTAGTAATAAGAAGAACCCCTGGTAAGAAATTGGAAGGATAGGGGAAGGAATTGTGCACTTTAGGTGGAACGTAAGAGCAGGCCTCTCTCTGTAAAATGACATCTGGGAAGAGCTCTAAATGAAGTGAGGCAGTAAGCCAGCGAAAGACCTGGGCAATCCAGATGCAGAAAAAGAGAAAGTACAAAGGTCCTATAGTGGGAAAGTGGTGTGTTCAAGACAGAATCATTAGAACCAAATGAGTAACCAGAAAGTGGTGAGAGATGAGATAAAAGAAGTAGATAGGCCAGATCACAAAAGGGGTTGTCAGCCCTAGGGAGGAGGCTGAATTTTGTTCTAAGTGTGATGAGAAGCAGGGAAATGATGTATGCTTCAAAGGAGTTATTCTGGTTGCCACTAAATATTTCAACAGCGATAACTGAGTATAAAGAATTGGTCAGATAGGTGCTGTAGAACTGAAAATGCAAAAAGGGAGCACTGAAATAAGAGCGTTAACTTCAGGAAGCAGCCACTACCCCTAGTACTGGATAAACACAAGGAAGACCTGAAGTTAATAGGGGAGACTCAGCAGAGCTGGAACCCTGGCCTCAGAAGACATAGGGTATGTTGGGGCTGGTTCTAGGAGAGTGTTGGAGCTGACTGCCACTGTGAGGGTGAAGGTCCATAACTAGGGCAACCTTGACAGGTGCAGAACGCCAACAAGAAGTGGTGAGTTCTTCTCCCTTCTCTTTTTGATTTTCAGTCTTTCTCTAACACACTTTATTACCAGAATGCGGCAATAATTCAGCTGGCAAAATAGAAATGTAGTTTGCAGAGTCCCATCCTAGCATCACAAAATGTATGAGTGTGGAAGGGTTTATTATTAAGAGAGAACAGCTTAGTAGCTGGCACAGAAGGGAATTAAGGATGACTTCTAGATTTTTGTCTTGAGCAAAAGGATGAAAATATTGTCATTTATTGACCTATGGGAAGACTTGGAGAGAAGTAAATTGAGGGGGAGAAGAAAATTAAGAGGTTTTGAGTGTATTAACTTTGACGTCCCTACTAGCCCTCTAAGTGCAGTTCCTAGGTAGGCAGTTGGACAGGAGTTCAGAGTTCAACAGTGATAAGAGGAACAGAGTATACATTTTAGGATTCCTAAGAACATCTGCATTTAAAAAAAAAAAACTTGATGAGATGATCCAAGGAAAATAAATGTTGATGGAGAAGAAAAAAAGGGGTGAAGAATATGCTGGTGTCCCAAACACCTAAGAAAAAAATGATCTGGCAAGAACGTAATCAGTGATTTCAACAAGCGCGGTTAGGTGGGGTTGTGGAAACAGTAATTGTAATTGGAATGGACTGAAGGGATAATGTAAGGCGAGGAAGTGGAAACTACAAGCATGGTCTTTGAACAGTTTCGTTATAAAGGAGAATAGAAAAATGGGCTTAGTAAGGAGAGGGGGACATGAGGTGATGCTGTATTTAGAAACATTACAGTATGTTTACTGGTTAGAATCATCCAGTAAAGAGAGAAAACGAGGATGCAGGAAATGGAGGAGATAATCATAGGACCACAACCATTGACTTTACAAGAAAACATGGAAGGGGGGAAGGGGGGGCATGCCTTATTTAGGAACAGGGATAGTTAATCCTTTATAAAGGAAGACGACTAAATACAGAGGAGGAGAAGTTGGTAGACGGGGTTAGGAAAGAGGAGTTTCTTGTGACAGCTTCTATTTATCAATAAGAGTCTGAAGTCAAGAGCGGGGAGATGAGAGAGATTTAGAAGAGATGAGGCGTAATCATCTAGGAGAACAGAAGAATGAATGGACTAGGGGATTGTGCTGGGGTTGCCAGTCTTCCTTTATGTTGATAATTTGATTTCCAGCTATGTTTCATTTCTTGATATTCCAAGCGTAGTTGTTTTATCTTTTTTCTTTTTCATATTTGTTTTGAAATAGTAGTATTATTTTGGTCTTCGTTGGCTTAGGTTGTGAACATTTTTTTTTTCAAAAGATTTTATTTACTTATTCATGAGAGACACAGAGAGGCAGAGACACAGGCAGAGGGAGAAGCAGGCTCCATGCAGGGAGCCCAATGCGGGACTTGATCCCGGGACCCCAGGGTCATGACCTGAGCCAAAGGCAGACGCTCCACCTCTGAGCCACCCAGATGTCCTGAACATTTTTTGTTTTATTTATTTATTTACTTTTTAAAGATTTATTTATTTATTCATGATAGACACAGAGAGAGAGAGAGAGAGAGAGAGAGAGACAAGCAGAGGGAGAAGCAGGCTCCACGCCGGGAGCCCAACACGGGACTAGATCCCGGAACACCAGGATCGCGCCCTGGGCCAAAGGCAGGCGCTAAACCACTGAGCCACCCAGGGAGCCCCCATTTTTTGTTTTTAAAGGAATTTTTACTGTTTGCTTTTCTTGTATTATAAGATATTTGGAGAGGAAGATTTTGTGATCTGCTTTTATTCCCGATCTTTATCTGGAAGTCTAGAATAATATTTTTAAATAGATTGCACTTATTTTTTTCAGCTCGCCCTATATATAAGAATGTAACAATAAGATGTCATGGTAGTATTAGATATCAACAGCCACAGTTTACTGAATGCCTATGTGCAATGAGTGCTAGGGACTTCACATACATGACTTCTAGAACTTATAGTAAGCCTACAAGGTAAGTACTATTGCCAGTTATTTCCACAAGAAACCTTTTTTATTAGTGATGTCAGATTACAGAATCTTACCTGAAGCTCACACTGACCAAAATAAACAAGGTAAGAACAAATTTTTCTCTTTTGTGTTTTTAAAAAATGAGCACATAAGAGACTATTCTTTTTGAAGTACCAAAAAAAAAAAAAAGTTTGCAAAAGGGCACCACACAAATTAAGAGCAATTTTATGGACAGCTTTTTGACACTATATCATTAAGCTCTTGGTGGGAGAGGTGCTACTTAAGTGACGGATTCAAGGAACCTGGTAAATTAATTGAAGTGCCCTTCCTCTAACCATCTCCATCACCCGTGAAGAGAGCCTGCTATCTTAAAATCGTTACTAAATTATATTAAGCCATTATAATTTTACAACTCCTAGGAGATGTATCAGTATTTGCTTTGGAAACTCCATTATTTGAACTTAAGTAATATCAAACTTTTCTATGGGTCAGCAATATTTAAATTCATGTGATGACACTGAAAACATATCATTGGGATATAAACATATATCCATGACAAGTAATGGGTTTCTTTTTCTGATTATAAAAGTACATGTAAGTGAAGAAAATTTTGAAAATATGTAAATAAAGTAAACCTCTTTTTTAAAGGACAGCAAGAAAAAATAACCAATAATTCTTTTATTTACAGGCAACTGACTATTGAGGTTGACATATTTCCATGCAATTAAGCTTAGGAAATTTAAAGTACTTGAGTATGCTGCTTTTTTTCATAGCAATATATCAGAAATATTTCCTGAAGTTATTTAAAACTCCTCAGAGACATTTTCAATGGCTGCATAACATTCCTTGAGTAGTATTTCCTTAAGCTCTCATTTAAGCAATTTTCCTTAGTTTCTTATAAGCAATGTTGCTATGAACTTTTTTTTTGCTATGAACTTTTTTTATGCTTAAATGTTTTAGCATTTCAGATTATTTCCTAAACTAGAATAAATTCCTAGAAATGAGCTTAAGAGGCCAATATTTTTAAGGTTCTTCATCTTGTAAAAATTTTGCTATAAGAAATCTTTTATTTTCTACATACTTTTATACTGAAAATAAATCTAAAAGAAAAATTTATGTGGACTACCTTTTAAAATTAGGCTAATATTTAAGTTTAGGTTTAAATATTTTACCTTCCTTAAAGAAAGAAATTCATTCTTCAAAATATGTACTTTTGGCAGGTTCAAAACTTACACTTCATTTGAAGATGTAAGTTTAAATATATACTTATTTCAGCCTAATGTATCACCGTCTTTTTTCCTATTTTCAGATATGCTAACCCCACAGTGCCTTAGCCCAACTGATCACCAGTCTAATCTCACAAGTATACCACTATGATATAGACGCACACATTCATCTGTGGATAGAATCTAAATAAAATTGCAGGCCAAGGTCATTCCCAAACTAAGTAAATTTGGCACAAGAATTTTAAGAGTGCCTATATTAATGCTACAATTCTGTTGTTCTAGACTGAAATACATAGCCTGTGAACAGAGGAAGTTCACCTAATTTTAAATTAATTCAGCGGCACCCGGGTGGCTCAGTGGTTGGGCATCTGTCTGCCTTTGACTCAGGTCATGATCCAGGGGTCCTCGGATGAGTTCCATGTTGGGCTCCCCACAGGGAGCCTGCTTCTCCTCCCTGCTTATGTCTCTGCCTCTTCCTGTGTCTCTCTCATGAATAGATTTTTAATGAAATCTTTAAAAAATAAAATAAATAAATTTAGACTGGTGATGGAACTGCAAAACTTGAGAAAATATTAAGAAATCTAGCCTAATAAAAGATTATTGCTTTATAATAGCTATCATTTATTAATTCACTCACCAAATACTAATTGAACATCTTTTATGTGTCAAACACTTGTTAGGTGCTGGATTCAACTGAAAAAAAGATATAGGCCTGTCCTCCTGGAAGATATAGTCTAGTGGGAGAGACAGAGAAAAGCAAATGAATAAATAGTCCTAAATTAAGCACTTCCCTTACTAATATTACTTATATGAGATAAAGAAATGATGTGGGTTCTACTCCAAGAGTTTTTGAAGTTGTATTACTGAGAAGAAAAAAGATTTAGAATTACTAGGAAGTATAGGTATCTCTACGTACATATAGGTATCTCTATAGATCTTTTATGACTAGTCATTAGCATCCCCTCCAAAAGAAAGGAGAGACTAGGATTCCTAGATTTCGGCCCTCCCTTCATTACTCTCTATACTCTGGTCTGACCCAATCTCCAACGTAGCATGTTGTAGTAGAAAGTAAAACATCCCAAATTTGGGAAGTAAGAGAACCTGTTTTAGCAAGTGACGATGCTAAAGGGATTGAAAACCTTAGGTGAGATATTTCATTTTCCAGAATATCAGTTTCCTTTGCAAAATGATGTATTTTGACTAAATGATCTCTAAAATCACATCAGGCTTTAAAATTCACTGTCTATGCATCTCTCTGTTAGACATCTCTTCCATGGGGTGCCTGCATGGCTCAGGTGGGTAAGCGTCTGCCTTTGGCTCAGGTCATGATCCCAGGGTGCTAAGACTGAACACCACATTGGGCTCCCTGCTCAGTGGGGAGTCTGCTTCTCCCTCTGCCCCCCACCTTGCCCGTGTTCTCTCTCTCTCTCTCTCTCTCTAACTCTCTCTCAAATAAATAAAATCTTAATCTTTTCCATTATGCTCCTATTTATATTGGGGATGGAGAAGAAATAGTTGGAAAGAATAAAGCTGATTCCTGTTCAATAGAGATAAAGGATTTATAGTTTTTAGTGACCATTTTTTCAAGTTATTGAATACTTTTTAAAATGTTAATATCTGCACAGCATTCCAACATAAGGATATACCAAAATGTATTTATCCATTTATCCATGCCTTCTTTCTAAAGATTTTTTCCCCAGTTTCTGCAATGTTGTAAAGGATATTTTAGAACCTATATTTGTCTACTAGTACTCAAAATACTAGTACAAGCTTTCTCTTTTGTATTATTCCTTTTGTTCGAAAAAAAAAATCCTTCTATCTACTCTTCTAAAAAAAATTCCTTCTATCTACTCCAGCCTTTACATGGCTTTCTGTTAATATAAAAACTCCACTTTGGACAATGTTATAGAGCCTATCCTTTCTCCTTCCAAAAATAGTATCATCCCAGACTGAGGGCCATATTTCTGCAGCTCTCCTGCAGTAGAAGAGAAGTAAAGCCAATTCCATGCCTGCAGTCAAGTCTGGATAATGTATATTTTAGCTTTAACCAAAGTTGAAATCTGTAAGATTAAAGCCCCAACAGCAGACAGATAGGCAAAGGTTCATTTCTGTTAGCTATACCAAAAATGTGATTTAGTGTGTTAATTATGACAAAGATAACTACGAATTTTGGTGATTTTGCCATGATCCTGAACCTGCTATAATATTAGCTATTACTACATTGAAACATTAGAGCATAAACATACAAGTAGGAGAAATAAAATTTTAAGGTATAACTACTAAATTCAGTGAATTATATAATCTGCTACTTTTTTTTATAATATGATACATTATTTCAATAGATATCACCTTATGCATTAGCATTGGTACTTTTCCACCCATGAGTAAAGAAATCAGAAATTTAAAATTACCCTAAAAAATATTCTGAGTTAAAAACCCTTTCAACTTAGTAATTATTGTTTAGGGAAAAAATGGAACCTCTGTTGTGCCTCTTGGATTGCCTCTTTGGTGCAAATATCTTTTTTAAAAACTTTAAGGACCTCTATAGAATCAATTTGGAATCCAAAGAACACTCACATTAACAAGTATTTCTACCAATAGCTCCATAGCTATTGACATTATATCAATTGTATCAAATGACATTATATCGACATTACAGTCATCAATAGGAGAATTTTAGTGACAGGATCTTTGAGGTCACATAGTCCAACTCTCATCTTACAGATGAGGAAAGTAAAGCCCAGAAAAGTTTTTATTAGTCATTAGCAGTAAGCTTGGAGTGGGCAGGGGCAGATGCGGGATCCTAACACTCTCTCTCAGCCTAATATATACCAGAGGGTATTATGTTATAAGTACAGTACAGCACGTAGCTAACAGATGAACAAATCTAAGAAAGAGATCTGATTTGTATCCTTCGTATATATTTTCCCCTTAAGATTCTTGTTGGATGATCCATTCCACCTTAATCTGTTAGCACAGACACAAAATTATACAAATTAATGCTTGTGTGAAATAAGACCCAAGAGAGTAGTTGGAGTTACTTTGCCAGAACTACATTGTTGCATAGGCCCTGGGGTGAAGATTTCTGTATATCCATATGTATACATACCTGGAGCTTCTTAATCCTGCTTCAGGAAATGCCATTTACATACATTACAATGTAAATAGTACCCAATGGAGTTGTGCATCATAGGGACACTGCAAATATAAGTTTTGTGTATTAATTTAGGGTAGGCTAATTGCCATACCAGATCAACCCCAAAATATATAATGGCTCAAATTATATCTGCCATAGTAAGAAAGTTTCTTGCTAAAAATAAACAAGTAGTTCAGTACTCAGTTTCCAAGGTGTTCTAGGACCTTGGCTTTCAGTACCAAGCTTCCAAAATCTCCTGATGGGGTCTTGTCTGTTCCGGGCCATTAGAAGGGGAGTATTTTAGGAGACTCAAAAGTAGTGCATGTTATAACTGCCATTCTTATTCCATTGGCTCTAACTTGGTCACATGCCCACACCTGCCTACAAGGGAGGCTAGGAATAGTTTATCTGTGTGGCCAACAAGAAATGAGAACATAGATTTGTAAGGCTAGCTAAGAGTCATTTGTTCACTTGGGTGCTCTTTCTCTCTCTACACACACACCCCGACACACAAACTCTGAAGTGGACACCAAAAAATACACTCACATGGTTATGCTTCAAATAGAAATAAACAGTGAAAGAAAGGGGCTTTTATTTAAGAAGTACATTCACCTCTACCCTTTCCTTCCTTCAGGTGGGACCCTAATTAACACATGACAATAACCCAACTGGAAACTGAAATCTAAAAAGGAGGAAAAAAGGAAAATTTTTGCAACTATTACCCTTACGTGTGTGTATGTGTGTGTGTGTGTGTGTGTGTTTTAGGGACACAAGACCACCAAGTTCCCCTTTTTAACTACATTATTAGTAAATAATGTTTGAAAAATATTCAACTTCTTAAACAACAAAAATAGCAATTTCACAAATGAAGGTGGCAGTAAGTGTAGTGGGTTTTTTCCTTTGGATAAGTTGTCATTGTAATTCTCAAACTATTCTTAATCACTCACTTGTTAATAGAAGCACTGCATGGCCGCACTTCTGAAATCATAAACAGGAAGTGTGATATATAAATGTCAGTAAAACTAAAAGTCAATTCTATGGCTTGATATTTTTCTTCTCCGCCATATTTTCATGTTAATATCTGATGTTGTATGTACTTAGAATGATGATATGAAGGCAAATAGTAATATTACCTGACAAGTTTTGACAACCTAACACTTTGGGGCTTGGGGGAAATATGCAGAGCAACCCATAAGTTGTAGATTTCCACAGAGGAAGAAATAGGAATGATCCAGAAATTGCTATTAGTTTGGCATCCTTAGAAACTGCTTTTTCGTTTAGGTTGCCCAACTTTATTATGGCCAGAAGATAGTACATATGGACAAAGAAGCTAGAGAGTACAGGACTCTTCATCTATTTAAAAATCCATTATAGAAAATAGTCTTATACTTTGTATATTCTTATTCTGACACCTCAACAATTCCTTGAATGTGTTCTACTCCATTAATTCTTTCATGAGACAACTAAGGAGTACAGAAAAATCAGGATATTATCTCTGGTTCCTCTCTATGAAGAAATAAAGGATCTTTGTAGGATTGGTGATATTTTCTACATAACACTATTTCAGTTTCTTTGCTACATGAGCATCTCTATGGAAATCTCTTTATGTGAAGAGATTCAGTGCTCGCTTCAGCAGCACATACACTAAAACTGAAATAATACAGAGAACGTTGGCATGGCCCCTGCACAAGGATGACCTGAAATTCGTGAAGCATTCCATAACAAAAAAAGAAAAGAGATTCAAATTGACCAGTCTAGAACTTTTACATTAACTATTTCTGGAGAAATGTACCAACATATAGATACTTCTGTAACTTTAAAATGTTTTTTCTTAGAAATGTTGGGAAATATCAGGAAGGGAGACAGAACATAAAGACACCTAACTCTGGGAAACGAACTAGGGGTGGTGGAAGGGGAGGAGGGCAGGTGTTGGAGGGGAATGGGTGACGGGCACTGAGGTGGACACTTGACGGGATGAGCACTGGGTGTTTTTCTGTATGTTGGTAAATTGAACACCAATAAAAATTAATTTTAAAAAAAATTATCAGTATGGGAAAAAAGTGAATAAAATAGAAGATTATTTTAAAGTAGTAAATTTAATAGCTGGCATTTATTACATAGCATGTATTATGTATTTTTATTGAGACCTAGGCACTGTGTTAAACACACAAAAACTCAAACTTGTTATAAGGTTTAGTGTCATCATGATACTATTTCTTTATTGTTATAAAAAGTCAGTAAATGTGAGCATGCAGCAGTGACAAACACAATAAAAATTAAGGCCAAAAAGGGGCAGAAAGAGCAAAAAAAAAAAAAAAGGTTTTTTCTTTAGGCAACAGTTTCTTAACTTATTCTTAAACTAAGCACTGAAGAAAACGATTTTACTCAAAGTCACATAATATAAGAGTGAAATAGCAAAAAATAGTTCTATCTATGTATCCAAACTCCCTTTCAAGGCAGATCCCAATGTCCAGAGAATGTCTTAAAAGGAGGTAGCCTGCCCATCTATCATCTAGCTTTCTACAGCACGTGAGGCACTATTGAGCAGCATACCCAATATATAAAATTTGAGGTATTCTATTTTTTATTTATATTCTTATAGATTTATTTTAGAGAGAGAGCAAGCACAAACGGGGGTAGGGAGGTGGGTAGGGATAAAGGGACAGGGAGAAAATCTCCAGCAGATTCCCTGCTGAGCATGGAGCCTGACTTAGGGCTCAATCTCACCCTGAGATCATGACCTGAGACAAAATCAAGAATTGGATGCTCAACCAACTGAGCCACCCAAGCGCTCCAAGAATTTGAGGTATTTTCATTGAAAATTGAGCATGTGAAAAAAGGATTTGGAAGTGTTTGCAAAGTAACATAATAAGAGTATATTAATCAAATGCAAAGTATAAATAGTTGCTAATGGGAAGTGGAAAATGAACTGCTTTAAATAATAGATGGTTTACTGGAATAGACAAATTTTATGTAGATTTCTTTAAAGCAGTGATGGACTTTGATTGCCAGAGAGAAAAGATACCCATTGATCATTCACCAGATATTTATTGAGTGCTCACTATGTGCCATGTGCTATACACTGTTCAAGGCACTAGAGATAAGGCAAAACACAAAACTACTCCAGAGCAGAAATAGATATTTCATTTCTCAGGCATGATAATTTGATAGGAACAGAGAACACAAATATGAGCATACAAAAATGAAATAGAAAGGAAAGGAACTAGTAATGGGCTTATAGTAGAAGGCCTTAAATACTAGGATGTTTCTAAATGGAAGAAAGATGTTTGGGTGTGAATTGAACAACTGAACTCCTTTGGTCACTGCAGTCAGAATAGGCAGCTTTTTTCCCCGTCGGTCAGCATAAACTTATAGTTAGCAAGATAACACAAACAAAATAAATACACACAGAAAAATTCCCATCTGAAGTGTATGGAAAGCAAAAAGAGAAAGAATGGGTAGCAAAAGTTGAATTTTATCTCTCCTTCTACCTCTAGTTCAATTTTAGGGATATAAGAACACATCTGTTTAATTCTACTTACTGAAGTGTGTAGATAAGTTACTGGGTTTGGTATTAGCCTGAAAAGATCCTCCAAGGTCGCATATTCAATTTCTTAGTTTCAGCAGACAGAGCTACACTATGAATATTGAAAACAGAATTGTCAAGACAAAACAACAAATAATTTTTGAGCTCTTAGTTGCTTATCGGTGCCGTACATATTCTAATCCATAGTCAACAAACATGCCAGACAGCATATTGAGCAGTCAAAGGCATAAGGAAAGTGTGGATCCCATAGTCTGAGCTCATAGTTATCAGTAGTATTATACTATCAGTCCTGCTACTGAACCACAAATCTAAATGGAGGCAATTTAGGATAGACGGGTAAATATTTTAGAGTAGAACAATTTGGGTTTAAGCCTTAACATTACTTATAAATTCTGTGATCTGGAAAAATTACTGCCTTTATGAATCACCGTTCTTTCGTTTTACAAACTGGAACTAAAACTCTGTAGCCTAATGGATGTCACAATGATCTGTTAAAAGAAGAGACTTCCCAGGTTCAAATCTCAACTCCCTTACGCAGAAATTGTGTGACTCCTTTTCCTCATCTGTAAAATGAAAGTAGTAATAGTCCCTGTATCTCAAAGTTATGAGGATTTAACACCTTAATATATTCAAAGTGCATGTAACAGAGCTTGGCACATAGAAAATGATATATTTACATAAATTATAATTCCTATTTAAAGCACCTACCTAGTACTTGCCCCTTAGTATGTTTCTAATAAATGTTAATTCCCTTTTATATTTCAGTTGAAATTATTTTCCTTTCCTTTAAGATTTTATTTTTCAGGAATCTCTCTACCCTATGTGGGGCTCAAACTTAAAACCCTGAGATCAAGAGTCAGCAGGCTCTACTGACTGAGCCAGCCAGGCATTTTCTAGATACATTTTTAAATGTAGCAAGCTAAGGTATGACTGATACTCAATAAATGGCATATACATAAGGTATACAATTGATAACTTTTAACATGTATAGAATTGATAAGTATATAACTGATAAATTTTAATATGGAAATCCCTGTGAAACAACTATCACCAGAATAAGACACTGAACATATCCATCAACCCTAAGAATTTCTCTGGCCTTTTTATAATCCCTCCCTCCTAGCACCTCTCTCCTCAGGCAACCACTGGTCTGTCTGCCCTTTGTCCCAATAGATTACTTTGCATTTTCTGGAAATTTATGTTTTCTTTCTTCACTCAGAATGTTGTTTTCAAATTAACCCACGCTGTTGCACATAACAATAGTTCATTACCTTTTATTGCTGAGTAGTATTCCATTATATGAATATATCACAATTTATCCATTTATCTGTTGGTGGACATTTGGGTTGTTTCACATTGGAGACTTAAAAATATGAATATTCATGTACAGATCTCTGTAGGAGATATGCTGTCTTTCCTTGTGGAAATACCTAAAATGAAATGGATCATATATTGGTGTATGTTTGACTTTTCAAGAAACTGCCAAACTGCTTCCAAACCAATTATATCATTTTACACTCCTATTAGGAGTGTATCAAAGTTCTAATTCCTTCACATCCTTAATAACACTTTTCATTTTAGCTGTTCTAGTAGATGTGTATACATTTTTTGTATATGGATATCCACTTATTCCATCGTGGTTTTACTCTTATGTTTCCCTAAAGACTAATGAGGTTAATAAAGCTGAACATCTTTTCATGTGCTTATTTGCTATATGGCTTATCTTCTTGTGAAGTTACTATTCGAGTCTTTTGCCTATTTTTTGAGACTTCTGTTTTCTCATTATTGGGTTTTAAGGGTTACATTCTTTTTTTAAAAAAAAAAATCTTCCTTTACTTATTTTTAAGTGATCTCTATACCCAATGTGGGGCTTAAACTTATGACCCGTGAGATCAAGAGTCATATATTCTACTGAGCCAGCCAGGCACCCAGGGAATATGTTACATTCTTGATACAAATCCTTTATTATATGCTTTGCAAATATTTCTCTCAGGCTGGAGCCTGTCTTCTTTAGCAGTGTATTTTAAAGAACAGAAGTTTGTAAAAACTTGATTAAGTCCAATTTTTCAATTTGTTCATTTATGGATTGTACTTTTGGTGTCATATCTAAGAAATCTTTGTCTCAGAGTCACAAAAATATTTTTACAAAAAAATTTTTCTTTTTACATTTTCTTCTAGAAGTTTAATAGTAATTTCAGGTTTTATGTTTAGGTCTATGATAAATTTTGAGTAAATTTTTGTGCATGGTGTTAGATATGAATCAAATTCCTATTTTTATATATGGATATCCAATTTTTCCAAGCACAATGTGTTTAAAAAAAAAAACAAAACTTTTTTTCACTGAATTACCTTCGGACTTTGTAAAAAATCTGTTCTCCTTATATATGTCGTTCTGTGTCTGGACTCTGTATTGTTACATTAATCCATTTGTCTATTTTTACACTAATACCACTCTGTTTTGATTACTATAGATATTTAATAAGTCTTGAAATCAGGTAGTGTCAGCCCTCCAACTTTGTTCCTTTTATTGAAGTAAATTATTTTGGCTATTCTAGATCTTAGCATTTCTATAGAAGTTTAGAATCAGCTTGTCAGTTTCTTTTTTTTTTTTTTAACTTAGTGGGATTTTGATTTGGTTTGTGTTGAACAATTTAAGATCAATAGATCAATTTAAGGAGAGCTGACGCACTCACAATATGAACCCACTGAGCCAGGTAAATCTCTCCCAACTATTTGTCTTTACTTCCTCTCAACAGTATTTGCTACTGTTAGTATACAGATCTTTTATGCCTTTTATCAGGTTTATTCCTAAACATTTCATATTTTTATGCTATTGTAAATGCTATATATTTTTTGCATTTTCATTTTCAGTTGTTTGTTGCAAGAATATAGAAATACAGAGGTCTTATATCCTGCAATTTTGCTGCATTCTTCTATTAGTTCTTATATCCTGCAATTTTGCTGCATTCTTTTATTAGTTCTAGTAGCTTTTTGTAGATTCCAGCAGACGGAATAGATGGATAATTGTGTCAGTTTTATTTCTTCCTTTCCAATCTGAACGTATTTTTTTTTCTTGCCTGATTGCACTGGCAAACCTTTCAATGTTAAATAAAAGTGGTAAGAGCAGGGGCCCGTGGGTGACTTGGTCAGTTGAGCATCCAACTCTTGATTTCGGCTCAGATCATGATCTCAGGGTCATGGGACCCAGCCTCCTGCTCAGCATGGAGTCTCCTTGTGATTCTCTCTCCCTGTGCCCCTCGTCCCAATCAAGCTCTAAACAAATAAATGAATAAACAAAATCTTTTTTAAAAAAGGTGTAAAAGCAGACATCATGGTGGTGTTCATGATCTTAAGGGGCAAGCACACAGTTTTTCACCAGTAGGTATGAGATTATCTGTAGGTTTTCTGTAGATACACTTTATCTGGTTGAAGAAGTACCCTTCCATTCCTAGTTTGCTGAGTTTTTAAATAGGAAATGAATATTGGATTTTATCAGATGTTTTTTCTCCATCTATTGAGATGATCAGTTTTTCTTTTTTAATTTGGTGAGTTACAATGATTTTTTATTTTTTTATTATTTTTTTAAAGATTTTTATTTATTCATGGGAGACACACAGAAAGAGAGAGAGAGGCAGAGACACAGGCAGAGGGAGAAGCAGGCTCCATGCAGGGAGCCCAATGTGGGACTTGATCCCGGGACTCCAGGATCACGCCCTGAGCCAAAGGCAGCCGTTAAACTGCTGAGCTACCCAAGCGTCCCACAATGATCAATTTTTTAAATGTTAAACTAATCCTGTATTCTTGGGATAAATACCACCCAATAAATAATATATTTTTTATATATTGTTGGATTTGATTTGATAAAATTTGTCTAGAATTTTTTTACATCTGTGTTCATGAGGGAAATTGGCCTGAGTTTTCTTTTCTTGTAATGCCTTTGTGTAGCTTGGGTATCAGGATAATGCTGGCCTCAAAGAACAAGCTTGGAAGTATTCCTTTCTCTTTACTTTTCTGAAAGAGTTTGTGTATGATTGTTATTTTTTTTCTCTAAATGTTGGAAGGATTCACCAGTAAAGTCCTATGGAATAGAACTTTATGGGAATGTTTTAAACTAAAAATTCAATTTTTTGGAAATGGATATGTGACCAGATTATCTGTTTCTTCTTGAGTCAGGTTTGGTAGTGTACCTCTTTCAGGGAATTTAGTCATTTGATCTAAGTTGTTAAATTTTTTGTCTAAAGTAGTTCATAATATTCCTATTATCCTTTCTTTTCCTCCAACCAGTCTGGCTAAAGGTTTATCAATTCTACTGATCTCAAACAACCAGATTTTGATTACATAGATTTTTTTTTATATATATTTATGATAGTCACACAGAGAGAGGGGGGGGGGCAGAGACATAGGCAGAGGGAAAAGCAGGCTCCATGCACCGGGAGCCCCACGTGGGATTCGATCCCAAGTCTCCAGGATCGCGCCCTGGGCCAAAGGCAGGCGCCAAACCGCTGCGCCACCCAGGGATCCCAGATATTCTCTCTTGATCTTTGTTTTCTATTTCATTGATTTCCACTTTGACCTTTATTATTTCACTTCTTTTGCTTGTGCTTAATTTGCTCCTTTTTTTTTTTTTTTAAAGATTTTATTTATCTATTTATGAGAGACAGAAAGAAGAGAGAGAGGCAGAAACACAGGCAGAGGGAAAAGCAGGCTCAATGCAGGGAGCCCGAAAGGGGACTGGATCCTGGGTCTCCAGGATCACACCCTTGGCTGAAGGCAGCGCTAAACCGCTGGGCCACCCGGGCTGCCCCTTTTCTAGTTTGTTAAGGTGGAAGTTGAGATCATTGCTTTGAGACGTTTTATATTTTTTAATGTAGGTATTTCATTTATATAAATTCTGATATAGTGTATTTTTATTTTCCCTCAGGTCAAAACAATTTTGAATTTCACTTTGAATTGCTTCTTTAATCAGTAGGTTATGTAGAAGCATGTGATTTTGTTTCCAAATATTCAGGGATATTCCAGTTAGCTTTCTGTTACTGATTTCTAATTTAATTCCACTGTGGTCAGAGGACATACTTTGCATGACTTAAATCCTCTAAAATGAATTGAGATGTATTTTATAGTAAAACAGATTGGCAAATCTTTTCTTTTTTTTTTTTAAGATTTTATTTTATTTACTCATGAGAGACACAGAGAAAGGCAGAGACACAGGCAGAGGGAGAAGCAGGCTCCATGCAGGGAGCCTGACGTGGGACTCGATCCCGGGACTCCAGGATCATATCCCAGGCTGAAGGCGGCGCTAAACCGCTGAGCCACTGGAGCTGCCCCACAAACCTTTTCTACAAAGATTCAGACGGAAATATTTTAAGCTTTGTGAGTCACGTACAGTTTCTCCTGTCACTTATTTTTTCAGAAATCTTTCAAAATGCAAAACTATCCTTAGCTCATAGGCCATACAAAAGCAGGCTAGATTTGGCCCCACAGTCATAGTTTGCTAACAGCTGGCCAGGAATATGATCTCTGTGGGTAAATGTTTCATGTACTCTTTAAAGAGAATGTATATTCTGTTAGTGGAATATTCTAGAAAAGTCAATTGGGTAATAATGGTGGATAGTGTTGAGTTTACTATATCCTTGCTATGTTTCAACTTGTCCTAGCAATTACTGAAGGGGAAGTACTGAAATCTCTGACTATAATTATAGATTTGTCAGTTTGTCCTTGCAGTCCTGTTAGATTTTGCTTTACATATTTGAACCTCTTTTTATTTGGGGCATAAACATTTATGATTGTTATATTTTCCTAATTAATGGACTCCTTTACTATTATAAAATGACCTTCTTTAACTAATATTCTTCACTATGAAATCTTACTTTGTTTCTACCACATTAATACCACCCCACCAGTTTCTCTTGACTAATATGGACATTAGCATGGTATAACTTTTTCCCTCCTTTTATTCTTAACATTTTTATTTCTTCGTATATAAAGTGTGTTGAGTCTTGTTCTAGCCAATCTGACAATCTCTACCCTTTGATTAAGATTTTTAGGTCATTTACATTTAATGTGGTTATTGATATAATTAGATTTAATTCTATTGTCCTGCTATTTTTTATTTGTTCCATTTGTTCTGTATTCCATCTGTTCATTGTTTTTTTCCGTTTTATGCCTTCTTTTGGATGGAGTACTTCTTCATTATTCCATTTTTTTCTCCTTTGTTGGCTTATTACCTATAATAGTTTTGTTATTATTCTACTAGTTGCTTTAGGGTTCATAGTCTAAATATTTATCACAGTCTACTTTCAAGTGAATTTATACCACTTGACGTATACTAAAAGAACCTTATCTTATTTCTATTTTTCTACTCCTGGTCTTAATGTTACTATTGACATATATTTATTAACACATGTTATAAACCCCATAATATATTGCTATTATTTTTGTTTAAACAGTTGGTTATCTTAAAAGAGAATTAAATGTAAAAATAACTTACATTTACCCATCTAATTACCTTTTCCAGTGTTCATCATTCCTTTGTGTAGATCTCTGTTTCCATCTGATATCATTTCCCTTCCATCTGAAAGAGTTTAACATTTCTTGTAGTGGAGTCTGTTGGCAATGATATTAAATTTTCATTCTGTGAATTTTTAGTCTTTGAAACACTCTCAGGTTCAAAATAAGTAATCATCAATTAATCTCCCTATCATACACTACTATAAATAGCGTGGGCTAAAGTGTAAAAGAGAAAACTAAAACAGATCTATTGTACAACCATGAAATAACCTAAAACCTTGCTTCTAAAAGGACAGTTTGAGGCAAAGGAAACTCCTAGTATGCCAGGATGCTAAAAGCCACTGAATAAACATGAGGCATCTTCTTAGATATCAATTTTACTAAGGGACTTTGAAAAAATTTTTAAACATTATACTAAACATAGACTATTATGGTATATAATATAACATTTCGTGTTAAATTTAAGATAAAACAAGAGACTAAAGGAAATTCTAGTTGGGGATCAAACTTCTAAGGCACTTTTTTCGCTTTTCTCTACTATTAACCATACTTTTGTGAAAAAGTTCGAGAAGCTGTGAACTTGATGATTAATCATGATTTATTGAAACCTCTCCTAAAATTGGATGCTGTCAACAAATGTACGTTATTCACTGAAGTTTTTATTTAATTTGAATATGCATTTCTGAATTGACCACTATATCCTGTTATTCAGCTCATGAATCATTTCTTATTATGCTCATGAAAAGTACACTTAATTCCAAGTTTTTAAAATACCCATCATTATTCCTGTAAAAGACTTTTACTTACCAATTATCACTTTTGTGGCTATCAGCATGTTTACATCATTCAGTACCTGCAACACTGTTCAATTTTCTGATTCCAATCCAGGATAGAATAAGAATACACATATAAACAAGCCTATTAGAAATAAGCCTAAAACAAAGAAGAACAGGCTGGCTATGAAGACCTTACTGGAAAATCCACTTCTAAGACTGCATCCTAAGGAAATAAAGCAAAAAATTTAACTATTAGATTGTCCCTTTTACAAATAGAGAAACACATAAATATAATACCCTCAAATAAGAAATTGCCAAAATTATAGTACATCCTTATTCCATATGGAATATTTACTCAGCCATTAAAGGATATTATAGCTAAATATTCATTTCTAGGATGAACAACAAACAAGTATAAAAATTTGAAAACGGAGTTAACAGCTGTTATTTCTGGGTTAGGATTATTAGGATTATTAATTTTTTTCTATATCTTGCTCATCTTGTTGTATATTCTTGAGTAGCAACTGCTTGTAGTAAGAAACACTCAGTTTCCAAAAACACTAATTCAACATGAATAAATATTCAAAATGATGAGGTCATCATTTGTTTATCCATTAATCAACAAATATTTGCAGTATTAAATAAGACATAGTCCTTGCCCTCATGACTCTTAATTTGTGAGGACAAAAAAAAGGGCATAATCAATACTCTTGACTCTTTTCCTGAATCCTCTCTCCCACTGTATTCTACAACACTGAGCTCTGTTGATGTTCCCTTCCATCCTATTTATTCTTAATTTTTTTGCTGCCTTATCTTACTTTGCCCATTTACTAATTTGTTTCTTATTTCCTCACTATATTCAGTTTCCATAAGCAAGGACATCCAGTTCCCCCAAAATTTCAACTAATACCTATTAAGTGACATTCTCTTCCAGCTCCAACAGTTCTCCTAAGCTTCAGAGGCACATGCTGAGCTCCCTACTGAACTTCTCTCTATGGATATCCCAGGGACAATCTTTGATATTCAATATGTCTTTAATGAGTTTCTCATCTCCTTCCCCTTCCCCAGTTTTTTATTCCATATCCTATACACACATACACATAAGCAAAAATCCCCCTTCCTCTATTTGCCTCTATCCTAGTTAACTATACCACTGTTATACTCTAGAGTCAAGCCAGGAACTAGGAAGTCATTCTAGATTCTCCCCGCCTCTATCTCAACCATTACTATCTATCCTAGTCCAAAATCTTATTCTTTCCCCTCATGACTGTAAAACTACATAAAACTACTTCCATTTACCTAATAATAATTATTGCAATAGTAATATGTAATAATAGAGCACATTTTACATTTCCCCTAGTATTTCAATTATGATATTGCAACTATGTTACCTTATTCGCAAACCACGAAGACTTATACAGAAGCAAAAATAGCTTCCACTATTCCCAGACATCAGCAGCCTTGTTTATACCCCTGTATCTAAGTTTTTATGACATAGCATTTGTTGCTTTACTATATGTTTACTTTTGAATAAAGCAAACATGGCAAAAGATGATCATAATAATTATTAAGCTGCTGATGGGATGAGCACTGGGTGTTATACTATATGCTGGCAAATTGAATTCAAATAAAATATTTTTAAAAAAGAAAAAAACATAAATAAATCACATGTTCCCCCCAAAATAATTATTAAGCTGCATGTTAAAAGTTCAAATAATAGGATTTATATTAAGTTTATATAACAAAATATAATGTTATACTATGTTAGTTCACCAGTATTTCTTTAAAACACATACCAAACACATACCTATACACATATACCACATTAGGAATTAGATAAACTAAAAAACTGAGTTTTTTCTATAAACTGAGCTTCCTTTCATTCCTATTCTGTCATCATTGACAGCACTCAACCTATCTATGCTTCCAAAATGATGAAAGTGAATGCACCCCCCACAGCCATCCTTGCCTAGGAGGGTCAGAGGGTCCAATTGCTTCCCCAAGTCTTTTCTAATTTGCTCTCTGATGTCCGAAAGATGGAACCATCTATTCCACAAGATACAAATTTTCCTGAAGAGGAAAGACAAAGTATAGTATTTAGTAATAATAAAATGAATGAATTCAATAATACCAAAATACAAAAGACAAATACAGAGTTTTCCTTTGTCAATTGGGAAAGAGAAAAAAATGGTTTATTTTTAAGGAGCTTTCAGAAGCAATGCCTTCCAAATCATTCCTGATTTTTTCCAATATTCTTTAATGCAGATGTATTTTATAATTGGGTGGGGGGGAATGTTCAAAAGTGAGTCCATAAACCTAGTGTCAAGGGCATATAAAAGTATTTTTACATCAAGTGATTTACAAGAAGCTTTGAACCTTATCATAATTAACTGTATTACTAATTTTTTTATATCTAAAGGGTTAAACTTTAGGAACTTTCAATTTTTATATTCCTTTCCTTTCAAAGAAGATATGAGTATAAATAAAGGTAGATGAGAGAATCATTAGATTTAGTCATATGCCACAAGAATTTCTTGTCAAGGAAAAGTTTTGTATACACCATATTATATCAGCAGTTTTGCAGTTTATTAAAAATATTGCAGTTAAGTCACATGAGCTTTGGGTTGTTTTGACAATGGCATAAACATCTAATTGTTAAAGAAAACCCTATGCTTAAAAACTACATCCTCCAAAAAGGAGGGAAAATTAGTATGTATGATACTTTGAACCACTTTTCTTTAAGAGTTTCCTTAAAAGTAGGTATATACCAACCTGGGTTTACTGGGTCAAAAGTTAACAGTATAGGGTCATCAAGTAAATTAAATGTTAACAGCAAAAATTAGAGGACTTAAAATTAAAAACATAGGACTTAATCCTATGATGAAGAAAAGTGAGGAAAAAGTATTCCCACAAGAGCTGTAAACTGTTCACCTATTTAAAATAAATTACTTCTTCAGAACCACCTTAAAAAGTTAATTTGTTTTAAACACATAAACATTTCTTTGCCAAGAATGTGCTATATTTTTATTCTCATTTCCCTATAGATTTATGCTACATGAAAGAAATATTTTTTTTACATGTCATAGGGAACTCATCACAATTCTGAGTCATATCTCCTAGAGACCAAGGGTCTCAATTTTACTTCTGTTTACCAAAAATAAATAAGAAATGAATGATAATAGATTGCTGGTTTCCTGTCCTTCTCAACTTCCAAGACAAGGCTCGCCCCAAGTTAAGAAAGTCTCTGAGTAGATCATGAGTTATAATTTTTCAAAGTTTTTACTCAATGTGAAATTTTATTAAAATCCTTCAATTTTCTTTTGATAAAGGATCAACAGATCCATTTCTATTATTTACCAATCCTTTTTATTATCTTAAGCTGTTCCCCTGATATAGACATTTTAATGGCTAGAACAAAAAGTTAACTAACACTTGGTATATTTTGGACCATATATGGTATACAATTCACTGTTCTGGGTGTGTCAGTTTTTGAGAGGGGTGATGTTAAACTGGAGCATAATGAGAAGGAAGCCAAGATGGTGACAGGTTTAAAATCATAAACCAACCAAGGAAACTAAAGATATTTGGAGGGCAGGGGATTCAGTTGTCTTCAAGTTTGAAAATAATAGTGATCATATTTTTTTAGTTTATTTATTTTTTTAGTAATCTCTATACCCAACATGTGGAATTCATGACCCTGAGATCAAGAGTCTCATACTCTTCCAACTGAGCCAGCCAGGTGCCCCAATAGTGGTCATATTTAAAAGGTTACCACACATAGGTGAGAATGAATTAATTCTCAACAGCTGCAGGGGGCACTCTGACATATTTTAACTATTAAGATTCTATAACTCCAATCCTATTATTTCAAAAACAATATCCCAAAACATTATATTTAATATTTCATCAAAAGGCAGCATGTTTACATGAATTTTTTGGAAAGTAGATAACTGAAGTAAGTGGGTTTATCCTTTTCCAGGTATCCTTATTGGTAAAGGGGGTGGGGAGAGCTTATATTTATTCAGTAAATATTAACCACTATTAATTGTAAATGAATTTTAGATCAGTCTCATAATCTGTGCTCAAGATATGGAAGCAAAACAATTCTTGACATGGGTGGGGTGGGGAGGAACCCTTATACTTCTATAACCTTAAATCAGAGTTGAAAATACTATGTATGAATCTGTTCTACTTCCATAATACCCATAATACTATTTTTTAATTGAAATAAACTGATCTTACCTAATTTTCTTAAACATTACAAGAACTTGAAACAGATCACTCCTATGCTATAAGGATATGCTTGATTTACTAAAGCATTCTACATTTAATTTATATCTTTATATCTTATATCCTGGGGTTAAAACTATGACTTACTGGTAAAAACTGTCATCTCAAGCAAGTTAGGGTTACCATCGCAGGCAATGAAGTTAATTATCAGAACCCCCCAAAAGAGGTGATCTTACCGATGTATATCACCCAGATTCAAACTATAGATAACTTAATTCTACCAACAACCACTAACATTGTAGCTAACTCTCATCACTATTTAAAATAGCTCATTTTGCATATCTTTGGACACCTTAAGATCATCCATTTGGATTCTCTATCTCTCTTAAGTTCTATGACTGTGGTCACAACACTAAAGTAATGCTAACAAGTGGGATCTAATTTTTTAGGAAGAAGAGAAGCAAATGCTTTAAAAATAGATTTGTAAGACTTATGATCCATCAGTCCATCAGCACCCCCCAGTCTCTTAACAACGCCCTCAATTATTGATTTTAAAAAGTAATCCAGGGATCCCTGGGTGGCACAGCGGTTTAGCGCCTGCCTTTGGCCCAGGGCGCGATCCTGGAGACCCAGGATCGAATCCCACGTCGGGCTCCCGGTGCATGGAGCCTGCCTCTCTCTCTCTCTCTCTGTGACTATCATAAATAAATAAAAATTAAAAAAATAAAAAAATAAAAAAAAATAAAAAGTAATCCAATAGCAATGAGATAGATGGTGAAAACTTACAAATGTCTTTACTTTCACTTTCAGGTCTTGCTTTTTCAACTTTTCATAATTTTTTTTTTTAATTTTTTTTTTTTTTTTTTTAATTTATGATAGGCACACAGTGAGAGAGAGAGAGGCAGAGACATAGTCAGAGGGAGAAGCAGGCTCCATGCACCGGGAGCCTGACGTGGGATTCGATCCCGGGTCTCCAGGATCGCGCCCCGGGCCAAAGGCAGGCGCTAAACCGCTGCGCCACCCAGGGATCCCCATAATTTTTTTTGTATTTGTTTTCCTTCTTTTGTTTACTGTGTATTTGATAACTATTCTATTTTTCTTATAGACTTATCTCTTTGTACATCAAGGATATTAACCCATTATCTGCTTTATAAGTTAAAAATATTTTTCAGTTTTTCATGTCTTTAGTATATAGTGAATTATTTCCTGTGTATTTATTTTTGTGTAGGTACCAAACATTGTTCTCTGAGATTCTATATATCTTCACGACCTCATCCAATCCCATAAACTACCACCTGTAATTGGTCAACTAGTAAATCTATAGACAACATATAAACCAGACCTTTACCCTAAATTCCAGATTTCTAAATCAAAATCCAATCCTAATACCTAGCTATCTGTAAAGTGAGGATGGGAAGATACACTTGACTCACAGGCATCTCAAAATCAATACTTCATGTATCAAAATCCATCACCTCTGTTCTCCTTTCCTTATCTCAGGAAATGGCCCACAGCCATTCAGTTGCCCACACCAGAAACCTCGGAGTCCTGTGACAGATCTCCTCCTCTCACTTCTCCATAAACAAAGCCTCCTAAACCTCCTCTTTACGTCCTAACCTTCCAGCTTTTTCCATTCTTACTTACTCTGTTCTAGCCAGATGGGCATTGAATTTACCAGCCCTTCCTGCTCAGTATGTTAACTTACACTCTTCCTTTGCTTAGAATGTTCTTCCCCTCTTTTTGGCCTAGCTAATTCCAAAGCCTCGGCATAACTGTCTCACCTTGGGAAGGCCTTACTTAAACTTCAAGTGTTAGGTCTCCATGGTGGTATATGCTTTCACTGCATCTGTATTTTTGTTATAGCACTTATCTCGGTTGTAATTTGTAAGACTATTAACTTAAACATTGTTTCTCTCACTAGACTGCACAAGGTGAGGAACTGTGACTATAATATTTTTAGTACCTTGCATAATACATGACACAGAGTAGGTGCTAATTATCTGGAAATACCTACATGTTGATACTGAATAAACAAATTCAGTCCCTTTTGTACTTAATGTCACCCCCACTTCTACTTCTTTAGTTCAATTACTCTTTTATTGCTTGCCTGGATTCTACAATAGCATCTGAAGGACTCAACCACCGCTCTCACACTTTCGAATCTGTTTTCCAGTATCCTTGTTAAAGCGAGTTTCTAAAATATATATCTGATCATATTCCTCACTGGCTTGAGATTTTTCAATTGCATTTTATAAAGGTGACATGCAAGGCCCTTCATGGTTTAACCTCTATCCACTCGATCAGGCTAAACTTTCTCAACTCCTCCAAAGCCATGCAACAAATCAAACTACCTGAATTTTCTTGAACATGCAAGTTCTTCCTGATTTCTGTCTTCTTACACTCCAACAGTTATGTTTAAAATGCTTTCTATGGCCTATTTCTACTCTCTTTCACACTGGAATAATCCCAGTCCTTTAAGGCTCCATTGATGTATCCCTCAAGATACAGCTCTACTCCTGAAAAGCTTTCCTGAATCATTTATTTCTAACCTGGTTTACTCTTTGTCTATATTTATTTGTCATTTTTAGAGAATTTATCTATCTTCCATTAGACTTTCAGTTCCTTCCTATCAGGGACTACATATTTTTCAATCTTTATATATCCAACCCCAATGTGGACTTTGGTAAATGTTTGATTAAATCTGTGTGCCAAAACACATCAAGGAGGACATACCTACCTATGGGAACTGGTCCCACTTCTGGGAAGTCTTCCAATAAATAAGCAAATAAATAGGAAAATCAATCAGCAACAATATATGCATAAAAATGTTCACATCAGGATTATTTATAAAGTAAAATGCTAGAAACAATCTAAATGTCCAGCAATAGAAGAATGTTAGAATCTGCTAAATGACAATGTAGCAGAGCAATTTAGAATGAAAATTATAAATGATATAGTAACTCACAGATGCTAACGACATGTTAAGTGGAAAAAGACAAAACTGATTTCACACTGTGACCCTTTAAAATTATATGTATAGATATTGACTAAAAGGGAACATGAAAATTGTATGAGTGGTTTATGTGAATTGTGATTTCGTTGCCTTTATTCAGAACTTTATAAATGGTTGCTACGGTATCTTCTCAATTATAATGAAGGTAATTTAAAAATAAACCGACATCATTAATATACGTATGTACATAAGTATACACATTTGTATGTATGTACATTTTTGCTTGTGTATATATGTTGTATATATGTATATATTTCCTGGTTCAGTCTTATGAAAGATCCAAGCAGCAGAGACACCTCATTAGTATGAGCATACCTAGCATTGGTCTCTAATACTATTCTGTACTAACAGGAAACAGGGCTCCTTAGAGAAAAGGCTAATTCCAGGGTTGGGGTGGAGTAAAGATAAACATGGAACATCTTATTATACCAGAAAGTAAGAAAGTGCTCAAAAAAAAAAAAAAAAAAAAGATGTAGGCATATCATAAAGGCATAGTACCCATACTAAAGGTGCTCCTATTACCTTAATCTGGATACAGACTTAGATATTTAGAGGTGAAAGGTCATGATATAACTAAACTTACCTTCAAGTGAGTCATAAAAAACCTGACCCCACACTGGCTCCTATACTGGAGGGGGAAATGCTCCAAGGTCAAGCTACAAAATTGGAACATGGTGGTAGATTGAAGTATTATTTCAATATAAATTTGTGAATTGATAGGAAATACACTCAAGTATTCATGGATGGCAGGCCAAGATGTATATAACTTCAAATGGTTCAGAAAAAAAGTTATATGTAAGTTTACATGTATGTGGTGAGAGAGAGAGACCCTGCACAAGAGCAAGCAAATGATAAGGATGCTCTTTGACCTATTTTTATTTTTATAACTTTCTGTAAATTTTAAATTATTTCCTTTCTTAAAAGATTTATTTATTTGAGGAGAGGGAGGGGCAAAGGGAAAGAATCTCAAGTAGACTCCTCCCTGGCTCCCAGGACCCAAGAGATCATGACCTGAGCCAAAATCATAAATGGTACTCTTAACTGACTGAGCCACCAGAGTGACCCAATTTTAGATTATTTCTAACTAAAAAGATTTTTAAAAAATTAAGTCCACCTTAGAGAAACAAGATCAACAGGAAAATAAAAGTTACTTTAAACCCATCTAAGGGTAGCCCAGGTAGCTCAGTGGTTTAATACCGCCTTCAGCCTAGGGTGTGATCCTGGAGACCCGGGATCGAGTCCCCTGTCGGGCTCCCTGCATGGAGCCTGCTTCTCCCTCTGCCTGTGTCTCTGCCTCTCTCTCTCTCTCTCTCATGAATAAATAAATCTTAAAAAAAAAAAAATCTAAAAGGGGCATCTGGGTGGCTCAGTAGGTTAATAAGCATCAGCCTTTAGCTCGGGTCATGGAGCCCTGTATCAGGCTTCCTGTTCACAGGTGAGTCTGCTCCTCCTCCTCCCTCTCCCTCCTGCTCTCTTGCGCTCTCTCTCAAATAAATAAAATCTGTAAAAAAAAAAAAAAAAAAATCTAAGCAAATTGTCTTTAAAACATTCTCCAGTATATACTAAGTTGTCAAGCTACAATTCAAAATGTTTTCTTCAAAGGTCTTCATTCTTGCGTAAAAGACCTATAGCTTTCATAGTTTTATCTAAATAAGTTAATATGTTGAAGCCAACATTCCATCAGTTGTAGCTTACTCATTAGAAACAGCAGGAGGGAACGAAAGCATTGAAATTATAAAACCTCTGTTCTCCACACTACCCATATTTACCATTCGTTTGCTGGTGATTGCATTCGTTTCCAAGTAAAACCTCAGATTTTAAATTATGACTTCAGTTCTACTGTTATGACAAGTAAAGAGTATGCAGAGACACAAATGGGGTGGGTGGAAACCAGTGGGGGTAGGGCTGTTCACTCTTCACCATATTTAAGATAAAGAAAGCTGAAAAATTCTGCCCTAATTGAGTTCCTAAATAATTGAGTTCTTTTTTCCCATAAAGCACACCACTATGTGGACTATTAAAGTTTGGCTAAGGTATTCTCACTGGTTTTTACCTGTGAATTTGATATTCTGAAGTTAAAGCACTCTTTTTCCCCTTAAAATTCAACTCAATTATTTGCACCCCCTTGTGGCCAAACATAAACTTCTTGGTTTTCAAAACATTTTTTTCCAATTGGGCTTTTTGTTCAGGCATAGGAACCATGTTACCCGATTTTGTTTTCTCCCATTTTGGTGAATCGAGAAGACTTATGAAGGGTTTTTGGTTTATCGAATTATCTTAAACAAAACAGGGCTCAAATCTTCTTAAAGTAACTTCCCTATAAACTTACTCTGTGCAAAATGGAGATAATTGCACCAGCCTCACATGTTATTTCGATTCAAGGGGGAAATGCATAGACATGCTTAGCTGACACACAGTAGGAACTCAGTAAATGTTATTTCCCCACAACATCATCACTTTAGAATTCTCTAGCCACGATATATCTAAAAGGGGGCTTAAATCAAACATTTACCAGTTCACCAAGTTCAACTGTGTAAATAGGCTCCCCATATATACCACTTATCCAGACTACCTCAAGCTGATTGTCAGCACAGATACATTTTTAAAGAAAAAAGAATATGTATTTATCTCTGGATGATAGAAATTTGGATAGGTTCTACTTTATATTTTAGACGTCTGATTTTCCCCCTTCCCCTCCCCCTTAATTTTAATAATTAGAAAAAGCAACAGAACTATTCCATTTCCATATGATGCTCTTATGAAACAATGAAACAAATTAACATCCTTCTTCATCTGGCAGAAACCATTACTCCTGTTCGGCAAGAATAATTTGTCAGGCTGATTTATCATCTTAAGGGGCTTTTTGAACACAAATGCTTAACTCTTAATGGCGTTAACTTAAAACTTTTTAAAACACAAGAAGCTCTTTTACAAGATGAGTGTTAATGACTGACTCACAACAGCAGCTAACATTTACTAATCTACCAGACGCTATTCAAATGCTTTTACTATATTCCTCATTTACATCCTTACAACAACCCAATGAAATAGTGACATTACTCCTTTTACAAAAGAGCAAACTGAGAGAGAGAGAGAAAAAAAAAAACTCACATAGTGTCACAAAGCTAGTAAGTAACAGAGTTGGGATCCAAATCCAGGCAGTTTGGATTCAGAGTCCACGCATTTAACCAGTGCTCCAAAGTACCAGAGAGATATAAGGCAAACGTACCACTCTGCAATGTTATTTCTCGATGACCTCAGATTATTAAAATAGTTTCTTTTCTAATTGCAACTCAATAATGCCAATCACGAGAATGCAAGCCTTCTCCCATTTCGTCAGGCACTTTCAATATCCACCGTCTCCTTTAACCCTCGCAACGATGTATATTTTTGTATGCTCCGACAGTGATGCTCCATCACAAGTTGTTTTGCAACAAAAACCGGGGGTGGGGGATTGTGACAATGCCCCCCCCCCCAGAGTTTAAACTGTTAAGATTCTTTAGAAAATTCATTATAACTTGGGATCAGGGAGAGAGAGAGAGAGAAAAAAAAAAGTAACCAGTCAAAAAATAATCTTAAAACGTGGTAATTCACAATCAATGGCAGTGGTTTTGTTTTCATTTTCATTTTAACCAGCCTGGTGGCGGAGGGGCTAACTCTCCCAAGCCCATGAATGATAAAAAGAGGGTTTTTTTTTAAGGAAAGTTTGCTAAGATAGCACCTTATCATCCCTGATTGTCCTATCCTAGCTCCCAGTTTTTTTAACGGTGAGCACAGATTTGCCTAGGGCTCGTGCTGGCTGTGCTTCTACTTGGTGCTCGTTAAGATTCGGGGGCGAATTTCTCAATCTGAGCCTCGGGTGTCCTCAAGTGTAAAATGACGCTGGAGCGTTCCTCACTGCGCTGTGCTGAGCGTCCGCGGAGCGTTCGTTGCTCGGGGCCCAGCCCGAGAGCCGCGGGGCCGGGTGTCCAGCGACGGGGGCTCTAACCAACGGGTTTGCCGGTTTCAGGTCCCTTCCCACCCTCTACGGGGAAAATCCTCGTCGTCGTCGTCGTCGTCGTCATCACACCAAGCGACGGCCCAGGAGCGCCCGTTCAGCTCCCCAAGACGGAGCCGTTCCAGGACGAGCGGGGCCGGAGGACGAGGACGAGGACGAGGACGGCAGCGGGCGGCCCGGAGCCGGGGTTAGGGCGCCCCGCCTCCCGCGCGCGCTCAGCCCGCCCCGCACAGCCCGACGCACGCGGCCGGCGCTCCCGCTCGTCCGACAGCTGCGCGCCTGCACGTGCCCCTTCCCACCTGCGCGCCTGCTCGTGCTCCTTCCCACCTGCGCGGGGAGGGGGGGCGAGTCCCGCCGAGTCCGTCCGCCCAGACCGGGAGCGACGACGGGACCTACCTCGTCCGGCTCCGCTGAGGCTCAGCGAGCAGCCGCGCCCGGTCCCGCTCCCGCGCCCGCTCCCGCTCCCGCAAAGCGCTGGCGCTCGGCAGGCGCTGGGCGCCCGGGCGGGGCTGCCCTAAGCACACGTGTAGCGCCCGCCGGGTGTTAGAGACCCGCGCCGCGCTCGGGAGGCCAGCCCCGGCCCGCCGAGCGGTTTTCCTTTCCGCGCGAGCTGCACCCCGTTTTGCCTTCCCCGGACAGTAGGGTCAGCGCATCGGCTGACGGGCCCCCCGCGGCGCCGGGTCCCCGCAGCCCGCGGCCGGCTCTTCCACGTCCGCCGCGGAGCCCGGGCGCTGCACGCACGCGCGGGAGAGGAGGTCGGAGGCGTGAGACGGAGGAAGCGGAGCGAGCGGGCGAGCGGCCGGCAGCGACGGCTCTGCGCATGTCCGAGGCGCGGAGCTGGGCGGGGGGGACGCGCGGGGGGGCGGGGGGGAGTGTGCGCGTGCGCAGAAGTGCCGGGAAAGCCGGAGCGCGGCGCGGAGGCGGCCTTGACAGCTGTGGAGGCAGCCCGCGTTCCCGGCATGCCCCGCGGCGGCGGGGTTGGCTCTAACGAATTTGAATGAGGAGCCTCAGCGCTTTCGGCGCCATTTTCGAGTGATGCCTGGTCTCCTCCATCCAGCGGGAGAGACGGGGCGACCTGTGCGACATCGGAGCGCTCCTGGGACTCCGCAGGGGGGAAAAAAAATCACCAAAAAAAAAAAATCGCCCCAAATTCCTGGGAGCCGAGGGCCGTCCGCGGGGCGCCGCCACGGTAAGAGCCTGAAGAAGTAACGGCGGGAGCGCTGGGCGGCGGCGGGCGCGGGGGCCGGGGCCGGGGCCGCCCGCCTCGTCCCGTCCCGGCCGCGGGCGCGCGGCGCTGGGCTCGGGGGCGCCCCGGCGAGTGCGGGCGGCGGCGGCGGAATGTGGCGGGAGCGCGGGGCGCGGGCGGGGGCGGGGGAGGGGGCGCGGGCGCTGCGACGGGGCGGCCGCCGCCCCGCCGCCCCGCCGCCCCGTCAGCCGGGCCGCCGTCCCCTCCCCTCCCCCACGCCCCGCGGAGCCGCCCGGGGCCGCTGTCTTCCCGTGACAGGAGCACTTGAGGCCGGCGGAGAAGTGAGCGCGCGGCGCGGCGGCTGCGGCTGCGGCGACCCCGGCCCGGCCCGGCCCGGGGCTGGACGTCGGCTCCTGGCTCCGGTGGCTCCCTCAGGGGGCGCGGGCCGCGGCGTCCCTCAGCCGCCCGCGCGCTCCTCAGAGCGCTCCTCGGGGTCTCCGCGGGGTCCCCGGCGCGCGCCGCCCAACGGCCCGGTGCCCCCACCTGGGCTGCCGCCGCCGCCCCCTCGGGGCCCGCGCGCTCGAGGCGGAGGGCGAGGGCCCGGCGTGTGCGTGTCGCCCGCGGGGGCCGCGCGGGGCGGGGGCGCCGAGGTCCGCGGGCGCCCGGGACGCGCCGAGCCCGTGCCCCCGGGGCGGCCCACCTGCCCCCGGGCTCCCCCCGGCTCCCCCCGCAGCCGACGGCGCGGCCGACGGGTCCGTTTCTGCGGAGCCCCGAGGACCCGCCCTCGCCGAGAGCCCGGCCCCGAGGAGAATGGGAGAGCGCGCGGCCGTGGTTTTCAAACTGCATCTAACGGAGCTCCCCGAACCCCGGCCTCGTGACCCCCGATTGGCTGCCGGCGGCGGGCCCGGGTCTGACGGCGAACGCCGCCGAGGACGCTCCGCTCTCCAAAAATTGCACTTTGAGAGAACCGCGGAAATGGGAAACGTTCGGACGGGGAGTTGGGGGGGGGGGGAGCTGGAGTGTTCTGTTTTTTTTCTTCCATAAAGGACTTTCGAATGGTTCCAAAATGTGTATTAAAACTCAAACCGGAGAGGCAGTTTTCTCAAAAATTGCGATTCTTCGGGGCTGAAATGGCAAGACTTTTTTGTGTGTTCGCCCCTGTTCTCTACTGGTTGAAAACTGACTGTAGGATCTAGGTTTTTTGTTTTGTTTTGTTTTTTTGTTTTTTAATTTTAACAGAAATTTTTCAGCTTCAGCTACATGTTTGTTCGATGCAGATGACCGGAGAACTGTTTCTTTTATTTTGATGAAGAGAAACTTTGATTTTTCTTAAGGATGAGCTCCTCCGCATTGTCCATAAAAATTGGATGTATTTAAATTTTTATTCACATCTAACTTCAGACACATAGGTTTTGGTAATTCAGCCATTGCTGTAGATTTAAAACTTGATTTACAAGAAATTTACGTTGCTTAATTTAGGCAGTACAACAGGTAAGTATGCGCAGGTGCCTATGTATGATTCCTTGATAAATTCACTGTGAAGAAATATATTGCGTGCGGCAGAGTGGGTGTGTTGTGTCTTACGTGGTGGGTTTTCAGTTGATTTTTGTTTAATGTTGCTTGAGACAGCCGTCAATATATTTCTGTTTATTACCAAACTTGTCATTCCGTTTAATTGCATCTTGATAAAAGGCGGGTGTGGTTTCCAAAAGAAAATCACTAAACTCAGTGATAAACAAGATAGCTGAGGATACTTTTTAAAATATTTTTAATTTAATAGAAATTTTTTTTTATGAATAGCGGTTGAAATTTTGAAACTTAAGAGTTTGTAGTCTCACATTAGGTTAAATATGCATTGTTAGAAAATATTCAAATGAAAAGATCCCATGACTTTTATAAATCTCTGTAGGGCTATAAATAAAATTTATATTGAGTGGAATAGCTGAGTTTATAAATCATAGTATTTTGTATTGCCTTTGTAATAGGAATTGCAATTACAGAATCTTTGTCCATTTCCTTTTTTCAAAGCTGTTTATTTTGCATCGTCTCATGAAAATTTCATGAAAGGTGCTAATTATCCTCTCTATAAAATTTGACTTAATGAAGTTGTAGGAGACCCCATTTCTATTGTAAATGTGATTTTACCTATGATACCAGAACTAGTGGGTTTTTGTGGGGTTTTTTTTTTTTTTTTGACTGTTGTTATTTGGGGTTTTGTATTTTAATTTTCATTTAAATTACTATGTGACTTACGGAGTTTTGAGGATGGGGTGGGGAAAGGCTTTAAAATTCACCAGGCTGGTTAAATTTAACCATATTTTTTAGTGCTTTGGTTTATGGGTCTTTTTGTTTGTTTTGAGGGGTGAGGGTGAAGGATTGTTTTGTTTCATAAGCCATTTTTAAAAAGAAGTGAAGGCTTTCTTTATTTAAAATACTACACTTAAAGCTGGAGAATGCACTAGCACCTAAATAAAATCCATAGCATTCAAAATATTTTTTCTTTATGTGATGCTAGATAAGAGGAAGATTCGGGTTTTTACATTTGTGGGCATGTAGGTTATAAGTTCGAAGAGATGTATATTATTTGTACTATCCATGTTACTCTGTGGAAATTGATAATTCATTTTCCATTGCAAGAGCTAGGAAAGTGCTGTATTATCACTGGAAAACAATGGTAGGGAAAGGTGTTGCCCCAGCCGCTCTACTCCTTTTAAAAGATGTGTTTATATAATATTGGGGAGAGGGCACTAGAGAGAAGGTGTAAGGTGTTAGTCTTCCTAGCAGCATTGATTTTCATTTGTTTGCCTTTCATAGTATTTTTAAAATTCCAAGTAAAAGTGCAATTTTAGACTGCTTGAATGCTCTTGTCTTAGTTGTACATTTACAAAATGTAGCCTCAGGTGTTTGCTGTATGTAACACTGCATTTTTTGTGATCAGATTAATACCCCTTTTTAGGTTATCAAGAACCGGAACTAGGGATAAAAATTTCAAAATAGCTTTCGTATTCTGGATCCCATGTTTCATCATACTTTGTGTACTGCATTTTTGTTTTTTGTTTTGTGAGGACGTGTATAAATATACATATTTGTTTATTGATATGCAGTAACTATTCGAAATGTCACGATATACTTCAATATTGGTCAGTTAATTTGGCTTACAAAAAGAAAAAGATAAATGCTCAGAGATTGTATTAGATATTTCTTCTACATGATACATGAGTTTTCTCCAATTAAAAATAAATCAATTAGACACACGATTTTGAAATTTTATTCTATAATTTTTTCTCTCATTTCAAAAAATACTGCCCTAAAATTTGCTCTTGTCTTTTCTCCCTTTTGTTTAGTGAAGCTTAATAATTCCCACACTGATTTTTTTTAACCCTTTTTTAGAAGAAACAGATTATAGGTCTGAGTATAACTAGAAAACACTTCTCAGAATTGTCATACCGGAGTATTCATGTACATGTCGTCTTGTTATTTCTTATTATTATTAGTTTTTACTCAGCAAACTTAGAAACACTGTGGCGAGACAACTAATTTTGGCATGTAATTAGACTCAAACTATGACTTGCTGAAATTTGCTAGTCCTAAATTTCTTTAAGACCAAAGGAAATCAGTAATAACCACCACTTTCTTTCAAATAAGTGTCAAAAATTAGATTAAACCATTTTGCTTTAAATTTTTACAAGTGATAGTATTAGAACTTTAGAGTCCTGATTGTCTTAACGTTCTAAAAGTAACATCAATTTTAGAATATTATGTTACCAATACATGTTTATATATTTGTCTATTTGCATTGACAAGTAACTGTAGAGCCTTTCTATAAATATTGATTTCTTTTAAGGAAATGATTTTGTTTTGCCACCCCCCACCCCCGCTTTGTCTTTCTCCTTTTAGGATCTTTTAGAAAGACAAGTTTCAAATATTGGAATTGATATTAAATATATGTATGAATTTTATTCTCAACAATTTTTATCAAATTGTGAGTTTAGTATACTTTTGTTTATTCATGTCTTATTTCACTAAAAAAATCTTTGAACTGGAAAGACTTTGCCCTGGGTTCGAAGTATAAATATTAAACTGTATTTTGTAATAGATTTGGTATTGAGTTGTACTATTTTAGAGATTTTTTTTTTTTACGTATTTTTTCCTTATACACATTTGGTTTAATATTTGTCTTATATCCGAACCTCTTTTGTTCTTTATTATCTAGTATTTGTTGTTTCCCTCCTATTAAAAAAGTTTACACTTGGCATGGAGTACATACTGGTTTCTACTATTTTCCTTCTGTGATTTTTAAAGTTACAATACCTTAATTTTCAGAGTGCTCAAATACAGAAAACATTGTCTATATCTTTTGAAGAAGACTATGTAGAAATGATTTTAATTTTTCAAAGTGTCATGGTATTTGGATTGGTGTTTGTGAGTTATATATGTGTTACATGTATACATGTGTATACATGAGTTACACAAGTGTTACAGTTATACATGTGTATACATGAGTTATACATGTTTTTGTCATTAAACAATCAAATATTTGGCGGCAGAGGAATAAAGGTTTTTTGGCTTTTATTTCTTTTCCTAAGCTATTCTTAAATAAAAGTAGAAAACCATGAGCATTATGGTTAACATATAGTATGTTATAAACCTTTGTAGTTTAACAACCTTATATTTTTATACAGTTGATTACCACTAAATCATTAAGATTCAGGTGAAACAAATGAAGCCACTCGTACACATTTGATTACACCACATCTCTTTGTGGTGTAATCTATTTTAAATATTTTAAAAACCATTGGCCCAATAGTTGTTACTTATAAATATTTCAATTTGTTTAAAAAGTTAATTGTAAATTTTGTTCTGTTAGAATTGCAATCTCTTACAATATTTGGAAATATCAGTATGATTTGTTCACTCGGGCATGGCAAAAGATTAAACATAAGAATAACGGTAATTTCTGTCATCATTAAAATATTTGATTTGGGGAGAAAGATAGTTAAAAATCTATCTCTATCCTTTGAGTATTTTTTTTTAACAGTGGGATTTTATGAGTTTTAGAAGTATGAACTATATTTCTGGTATATTCCTTATGGAGTCCCCTTTAACAGTCCTCCAGCACTTACCTACTACACACACACACACACACACACACACACACAATACTTTGAAAATGAATGCCCTAAAGAGAAATGAAAGCAGAAACATATTAATCTGATTTGTTTGAAGAGGCTTCAGATGATAAAGCATATCACAGGTGTTTCTAATCAAGTTATTTCTATTTAAAAAACATTTTCAAGTTACGGTTTCTTTGAACACAGGCAACATTGGGGTCATTTGAAGATTTTACCTCAGTGTTTAGGGATCAACTGTGGAACTGCAGGAGGCGGAAATCTGTTGAGTGTCTTCATGCTATAATACATGACATTTTTATTGCAGGTTTTGACCTTTAGGAGAGAGCCAATTCTGGAGAACAACCTAACTTCTTTGATTGAACATTCACATAATGCATTGGAACATGATAGGAGATTAAGGTATACTAATGAATTTTAAAAGTATGCTATTTTATTTCTTTGCAATATAATTGAACTAGACAGTAAAGCTAGAACTTTTAAGTGAGCTAAAATCAATAAAGATTTATTCACAGAAATCTGTGAAGTGGCCAAGGTGGACTTCTCTTTCTTATTAAAAACTCCAGATTTTTAAAATATAATTGATATTCTCATCACGTTTTATTAGGTCCAATTCCAACTGAATTTATTCTAAAAATAAGTACATATTTAGTGATTTTTCTTAACATTATTACACTTCTGTATAGAAGAATTACATAGTGATTTTTTTTTTCTTAATATTATTACACTTCTATATAGAAGAATTACATAGTGGACTTTTCATCTCAAAATGGAGGGTTTAAATCAAGTAGAATTTGGTGCTTGGCTGTTTGACAGATATAGTGATAGGTAGAGCCTACAAGATTAGATAAGATTAATAAAACTATTTTAAGAGAATTTAAAGTATTCCAAATACCATCCTAACCAAGGGTGGCATTTTGGTTGAAACTGAAAAACCCACTTTCTTAAGCAGAAACTAGTGTCTTACTCATAGATACTCTGAGTAAAATATTTAAACTGTTCATATCAAAAATTGCAAACTCTAAAAATGTAGAATGTTCCAGTGACTTATCTTTACCTCGAAAATACTTTATCAGAGGGCCACTTTCCTAGTATATTTATTTTCTTTGATTTTTTTACAGTTTTAGTTGAAAGTTTCAGATACTTACCTAGTAAAACTTTTGGCTGTTTTCTAAGTAATGATCTGGTATAATGTAAATGAACTTATTGAGCAGTATTGCTAAATATTGGTTAATTTTTGCATGCTGAAAATATTAGTCACATGATAAAGTAATAACCATAGTGTTGTTTTATAAAGTGTATGCTAAAGTGAGCTCTACTAAAATAAAGCATACTACAATTTTTTCTTTAAATTTTTTTTCCTAAAAATATTTATTTTATATAGAGGATATGGTAGATAACAAAGATTTGTTTTCATAAGAAAAATGTAGTCTTAAGAGTGAAGTGTAATTGTGGTCATAGAACTGCTTGTATCTTTAAACAATGTTCAGTTTTTTTTTTCCAGACAAATTCTCCAATGTATGTTTGAACATGAAAATACAGATCAAAATATTTAAAAGCTAATATTCGATATTTATTAATAGGTAGATAATTCAGGAATGTGAATCCATTAACAGTTAAAGTTAAATAAAATGTTAATATTTAATAGAAATCAGTTTAAGGGTGAAGTTCAGATATTGGTCTCATTATTTTGTAAAGTGTCACTATAATACTATTGGAGATAAATACAAGGTTATAGAATGTTTTCATACTTAGATTTGACAGTGTTATGAAAAAAACAGCTTAGTTTGAAGGGGATGAAAATGAATACAAGTTTTCCCCCTCTAATTTAACCAGTGATTTTTCAGACTAGGTAATATTAAGACAGAAAGTGAAAAATAAGGTTTCTGAGTGTCTGGTGGGGAAAAAAACTAGATTCAATTTCTCACTTTTAATCCAGATATCTTTTACACATAGCCTACTGTTAAATGGAGGGAGAGAGATAGCTTTTGAGTTCATATTTTGAGTAAAGACATAAATCCACAGAGTTGTTTCTAATTTGGGGTGTTTATGATTTGTGATCTTTGAAATTGTCAAAACTTACTGTTTGGACACAAATTTTTAACATCCTAAAGTCATCCCTCTATAGCTATATTCTGACTTAGAGACTTCCATATATTTAGCTATACTAAATAATTTAACATCTAAGAGAATAGATGCAAATATTAATAGTTTTCTTGTATTTGGGCAGCTCTTACAGGGTAAGAAACTTTAACCTAATTAGTAGTATGTGTTATTTTAGAAGACAGGTTAATAAAGGCCTTTACTACTGTGTGCAATTGGCTAGCCTTTACCCTTTAAAGGACATTTTCTAAGGATTTAGAGTGTTTTAAATTTGCAAACCTGATTATCTATATCTAACTAATCCTTGATAAGTAGTTTGTTATGTCAAGATTTGGAGGAAAGGATTTACTATGTTTTTTTTTTTTTTCCACTGATAGACTTCTTATTCAGTGTTTATATTTTTGGTTAAATGCACTTTGCAGGTTAAATAACATTCATTTTCAGGAAAAATTCTTAATTCCTAAAATGCAGTTATACTGTCAGTGTTCCTGTTTTGTTGAAATAGTTATTCCTAAGGGGGAAAGAATATTTTGGATAAACTAAAATAGAAGTAATTTAACATGTCCGCATGTGAAGGGACTTGAAATTATTATTTGTCATTGATGTGTAATTTTAGTTTATAGGAACAACATATCTTAAGCAACTTTTCAGCTGCAAACAGCTTCCTTTATTGAGATTTTTGTCATGTTGCTGAGCATTCATTAAAGAATAGGCAATTAACTTTCTTAAAAATTTTTTAGATGTTTGTTTAAAACAATTCTGTGTGTATTTTGTGTTGTTTCTTGGCCAACAAATAAAATATATACTTAACCTATTTTTTTTCTTTTCAGAATTATATTTTATAAGCACTTTCAAAAGGTTTATTCAATTAATGAGAAGATTTAAATTTTTCATAAAATATTTTGAAATAGAATTTCAGTTCTTAGCACCTACAAACCTACACTTTTGCTATTTCATTAACATATACGATTTCACTTAGTTTTACTTTCCTGTTTCATGACTAGAGTCACTTGGAAGAAAAACTTTTAGCATGTTTCAAAATGTAGTTCCTGAGACTGATCAAATCCACTGGTTAATAGTTTGTTACTGTTTTGTAAATGTCTTCATTTTTAAAAATCCTTTTTGATATTTGCTGTCAGGTTTTTTTTTTTTTTTTCATTGTATGGCTTTCATAATGTTTTTAGTAATTTTGTTATCCTGTGATTCTCAGAATTACTTCTTTTATTTTTAGTAGCATTATTTGGTTTTGGACTGCTGCTAAGCAGAACAATTGTTTTTGCAATTTTGAGAAAAATAAAAGATTGGGGTTTTTTTCTCCTTTTTTTCCAAAATATTTTGATCTGATTTTTGATATTACTGTATTTTATACTTTTATTTTAATCCCAAATCCAGCCTCCTTGACTAAATAATATTTAGACTTGTCAGCCAGTTCTAGCATTTTAAAAAATAGTTTATAGATGTCCTAAGTTTTCTTTTTATCAGAATCAAAAATTGCTTACGGTATTAAAAGTTAAGGATTGCATTTGAAATTGAAGTTCTAGGTCCGTATATAGCATCACATTTAAATTAAAAGATAATTTGACAGAATAAACAATTCTATTTGTTACTCATCATTGATAGTGTGTACTTACTAAGTTTTTAGCTTTGTAGTACACATTTAAAGTAGATAAATTACACGTGGGAATTTTTTTTTAATAGTTGGAGTTTTTGTTTAAAAAAATTTATGGGCAAAAATCTTATTTCTTTGTTAATAGAGTCTGATGTCAAACATATGGTGATGATTAGATATGTGGAACTTGGGAGCCTGGAACCTTTTATAAGCAAAATATAATTTCATTTCTTGATTAAAGTTTTTAGGTACTTGTTTTCCAGGAGAATGGATAGGAAAGATAATATGAATTAATGAATTCATGCCAAACTTGGTTAAAACTCTTCTGAGAGAATTTGGGTAATTGAGTTAAATCTAAACTAGGAGCTGAAGATCATTACATGTGTCATTAATTTTTTTCCTTGGATACATTATAGGTTCCCTTTCTAATCAAAACACTAATTTTGTCTTAAATCTCTTCTTCCCACCCTACTTTTTAAAGAAAAAATTTCTTCTTAAGTAATTTTATCATAGTAGAGTGATGTAAGCTGACCTGCTAGGTAGATGGGATGTGGAACCATTTTTGTCTTCTGTGTCAATTGCATATGCTTTTCTTAGCTTGCTGCTTCAGCAGCAACAACAATGAATAAACAAGTATCACCACAGCCCTTGTTCTTGTCCCTTACAGCTGGGGGAGCAGGGGCTGGGAGATTGCTGCTGCTTGTCAGCTGTTGTACAGAATAGCATCAATATGCAATAATGGTGGCCAAAGGAGCCTGCACCCACCAGCTTTCACAGACCAGGTAGGAAGGGCCCAACTGTCATTAAAATCCGTGTTTAGTATAATGAATACATTCTTTGACAAAAAGGTACTTTCTTCCGAAAGCTGCATGAAAAGAACAGTAGTTGCTTATAGTTCTTAGAGCTATATTATTTTTCTATTATTTACTCTACAGTTTTAGTTCATTTAATTTTTAATCTGTTAATTCCATCTGTTTGAATGGAAAACCATTTTCTAGAAGTATATATGGTTTCATGCTTTTTACTTTTAAACTGGTAGATGGAAAAAATATTATTAGTTACTGATAACACAAGTTAGGTATTTTATTAAGGAAAGAAAAGTTGACTGTGGCCACACCGGAGTGTTCCTTTCACTTTGGGACCATATTCTGAGCCCCGTCTAAACAAGACCAAAATCTTATTGATTTCACTATAACTAAAAAGAATGCCCCATACTGCTTAGTGTTGTAGTAACTAAAGAAAATCAGGCTGCACTTGGAAATTTACTCTTTACTTTTTCTAGTAAAATAATGTTTTATATCTGGAAGTTCGGATTATTTTAAATCTTTGGGAAATAGGGCTTTATAATATCAAATGATACAGAAGGATGTTTTTTATCTTTGCAATTTGAATTTTCACACACCTGCATAACCTAGATATCTGTGCATTTTTTTTCTTTTGTATCTAAATAAGATTCTAATAGGTTGTAGTTACAGGGAAGTGAATATTGGATCGCTATTAAAGTTCTGATTTCAAAAAAAAGTTCTGATTTCATTTGTAGCCATCTAGATAGAAAACTACAAATGACATTTCATTTTAGTATATAAGTCTAATGTCCCAATTTAAAGTCTGACATTTGTAGTAACATTTTTTTAAAAAGGTAATCATAGTTTTTCCTTGGTCACCTTCATTTAAATCACAGTCACTCCCAGTCTTAATGTTGTCCCTTACAATCTTGGTGAACTCCGAATATGAATACTATCAAAACAAACTTTGTTTTAGTGTGCTTAGGTATCTGAAATCATAATCTGAAATAATAAATGAGCCCAAAACCTGGTCTAACATGAAGTCAGACATACTCAACCATAAATGGAAATTACTTTTTTTTTTTGCTAAGATATTTTCTTTAATATGTTGATGTAATTAACAGATAACATTTTAATTAGTTACCTGCTTTTAAGCAAAAAGTGAGTTGCAAAATCCTTCATACTTAAAACACCTTGTTTTACTATGAATTACTACATAAAATGTCTATGGACCACCTGTACCAGAATAACTTTGAATAAAGCATTTTACCAGATCTGCTGAATCAGATCCTTTGGAGCTAGGATTCAGGAATTTGTATTTTTTTTACAAGTTCCAAGTGAATTTTTTTAGAAGCACCACATGAGAGGAGCACTGCCCAAAATGAAATGGGGGAGGATTCTTCACACTAATAAACCATTTATATTTTCTGCTCCCTCTTCTCCACTGTCCTTTGGTCATTGTGGATCTAAGCTCAGTAACTAATTCTGAATCTTATCATTTCTACCACAGTAGTTCTAAATTAAGTCTTGGTATTTCTTTAATCATATAAGGAAAATCTGTATTATGAGAGCTTTATTTTTGTGCAAGTACCTTTGGGCAAATTTTAGTGTCTTTTGTTTGTATTATTTAGTTATAACTATGTTATTAGATCTACACTTGATAAAAACGGAAGGATTTGATCACTTATGGATTTTTAAAATTTTCCTCTAGTTAGTGGCTATTTTTCTTAAATATACTTCCAAATACTGGAGAAAATAAAGAACTTTTCATGTGCGGCTTATGGGAGCATCTGACAATATCTTAGTAAAGTTAAGATACATAGTCTTGAACCCAACAATTTCATTCCTAGATGTTCTAGATAAACTAAGACATGTATGGAAAAATCTTGTTTCCTTTTATTTTTAATGGGGAAAATCAAAAGCACTATAAATATTAAACAACAGGAAAATGGCAAATGTGGCATAGTCATATGATGAACTGTTATATTGTTATTAAAATAAGAGCTCTTTGATCATGAATGTCTTCAAACAAAAACAAGTTGCAAAACGTTATATACTATATATTTTTATGGAGTGTGTATATGATATACATTTAAATAGATCTTGAAAGCAATGATATATAGTTTTAAGTACTTGAATTTACAATAGTAGTAGTGTAAAAACATGCAAAGGAAATATATACCAAATTCAAGGTTGTGATTTTATGTTAGGAGGGAGGAGAATGGGATCAGGATATGGTACAAAAAGGACTTAACACTATTGTCTTTTTTCTTAAAGATACATAAGGAGCACCTGGGCATTTCAGTCAGTGGTTTAGCATCTGCCTTCAGGTCATGGTCCCAGGATCCTGGGATTGAGCCCCGCCCCCCCCCCCCCCCACGTCCCCCAGTCTGGCTCTACTCAGTGGGGAGTCAGCTACTCCCTCTGCCACTCCCTGCTTGTTCTGTCTGTCTGTCTCTCTCAAATACCTGAACTCTTTAAAAACCTACATAGAACAAAATAAGCATGCCAGGATATTCGAATTCAGTCAGAAGCTTGGGGTAGGATGCGGGGATTCATGTTGGTATTGTCTTGATTTTTCTGTGGATCTGAAATTTTTTTTCAAGTATATTTAAAAATGTACTGTCTTTATTTTGATGAAGATATTCTGCAATAAGATGTATACTTAGAATGCTCCATTAAAAGCATGAATGAGTTTATTCTACTTGTTCTATATCTTATAGTAAGTACTTAACCACTAGTTGGTATGAGAACCACAATTTACAGTCATGGCCCACAGAAAGTAAACATTGTAACCAGTTTAAATTAGGATATTTTTAAATTTTTTCATTTTTAAAGATAAACTAATGTTTCCTTTCTTTGCATACTGGCTGTTAATACTTCCTAATCTTGTAAATAAAGGACAACCTTAGAAATAGTTTTTCTTATCACTGCTCTTGCATATACTCTTGAATTCACACAATTTCATAATGGTATTTTCTTTTGTTATGCCTATAGATCATAACATTATTTTCAGACATTTCTTTAAGCATTTGAAGTCCAGCTTAAGCTCTGCATTTATAATGTATTACAGTAGAATTCTTGGAATTGGGCAATACGTGGATTTTTATTAGATTTTGCATTTGTACATGTGCATATATGTGTGCTTAAAAGAAAGACTGGTCAGTTTTGAGGTATAATCTTGAATTTATCTTAAAATATCTGCAATTATATGATGTGTTCTAAGTTAGACATTGAAGTATGAGTTTTAGTTGCACTTACATTTTTGGTTCTTAAACTTTGAGAAGGTAATAGTAATAGAAAAGTGAATTTAAAAAATTAATGATAACACTGTGGACTGAAATATATAAATTCTGCTGGGTATTTATAATCTGTGATTGTGCTGTATACGGATCAGAAAATCATGATTATCAACTTCAGTTGAAAATTTTCTAACTTACATAATGTGATCAAATTTTTAAAGTCTTTGCTCTTATATTTTTCTAGGTTTAATAATGATAGAATGAAGACCATAATAGAACAGTTCCCCTACTTAGCCCAGCAATTCTTATGTTGTAAGTATTAACTCTCAGTTAATATTTAATATTAGCCTTGGCCATTGCTATAAAAATTTAGTATTTGGTTACAGGTTTTGCTTTATTTCTAAATTTTTTTCCTACTATCCTAGATTGACAACTTTTTTTTTTTTTTTTTTTTTTAAGAAAAAGCGCATGTCAGGGATGGGGGGAGAGAATCTTAAGCAGGCTCCACACTCAGCCTAATCCAAGACTCGATCTCATGACCTTGGGATCATGATCTGAGCCGAAATCAAGAGTCCAGCACTGAACCAACTGAACCACCCAGGTGCCCCTAGACTGACAACTTTCTAACCTCCCTTTACCCCTACACTTTTAAGTTTGGTATATGTTTAATCCAGTTTAAACACTTTTCTTTCAGAAGAATTTATAAATAATTATCTTTTTTATTACCATTGTTAGGTTTATTAACAGTTATTTTATGATTTTATAAATTGGAGGTATTCTCTCTACTTGAAAAATAGTTTCTTCATTTATTTATTTTTACATCACTAGATTACACTGCAGACTTTTTTGTGAAATACTTAAAATTTAGCTTTTAAACTTCAGAAGGTAGGACAAACAGGAAGGCAATCACTTTTCCTTCCTTTGATATATACACATGTACACCTCTTTCTTAGAATAAGAAACCTTTTTACCCTAAATTATTTAATTTTTGAGAAGCTCATAAATTCTTTTTTTTAAGATTTTTCTAATTTATTTATTAGAGAGGGAGGCACCTGGGTGGCTCAGGGGTTGAGCATCTGCCTTGGGCTCAGGTCGTGACCCCAGGGTCCTGGGATCAAATCCCACATCGGGCTACCTGCAGGGAGCCTGCTTCTCCCTCTGCCTATGTCTCTGCCTCTTTCTGTGTGTCTCGTGAATAAATAAAAATCTAGAAAAAAAAGAGAGTAAGCATGAGCAGGGAGAGGAACAGAGGGAGAGGCCGACTCCCCGCTGAGCAGGGAGCCAGATGAGGGGCTCTGAGATCATGACCTGAACCAAAGGCAGATGCTTAACCAACTGAGTCACCCAGATGTCCTGAGAAACTTAAAAATTCTAAGGGAAAAATTCTTAACAGCTTAGCTGAAATTAATGTCATACTTCTAGAAAAACTCAAATCAAGGTCGTGGTAACTATACAAGATAACTAATTTTTTCTAATATCAGTTACCAAAAAGATTCATTTCCATCTATTCCTTGACCTTAATTTTATATCTCTAAATAAAAGAAACTCAGATGCATCTGTTTTCTGTCCTTGGTGTGAGGGATGGCCGTGTTTCAGTGAAAACTAGCGTATTAGATTTTTCTCTTAACTAATACCACTGCATTAGTGACTGGTAGATAATGTATATGTGTTGAGAACTGACCTTATGGTAATAGATTAGTCATTGAACTCAGTAAGTAGTTTTTAGGGTAGAAATCAAATAATATTGAAAACTTTTATTAATGAGCCAGTTGGAAGAGTAGTAGCCAAATACCACAGGTCACTTCTTTGTCTAATTTTTTCCTTTTTATATTTTTGTTTCTGGAAAACTAGAATGGAAATATTTACAAATCCCCAAAGAATCTTATATAGCCCAGGCATAAGTTTCTTAATTGGTCCCTTGGAAGCCAGCTCAGTTTTACTTCAGTTTAACTCTTAGAAAAAGAAATCTTTTTGATTGGTTTTGTACTCCTACTGTAGACTGGAGGGCAGTTGACTTTTCAGAAAGAAATAGGTATCATTTAACTTCTTAGAGATTTATAAGCATAGAAAATGTCACATTTCTTTCTTTTTTTTTTTTTAAGGTATTTTTTTTTTAATTTTTATTTATTTATGATAGTCACAGAGAGAGAGAGAGGCAGAGACACAGACGGAGGGAGAAGCAGACTCCATGCACCGGGAGCCTGATATGGGATTCGATCCCGGGTCTCCAGGATCGCGCCCTGGGCCAAAGGCAGGCGCCAAACCGCTGCACCACCCAGGGATCCCAAAATGTCACATTTCTAACCTTATTTCCTCTCCCTTATAAATTTCTAATCAAACAGCCTTTCTTGAATATTGTCCAGCATCTTTTAAACAAAAGTCATTTGCTATATTTTATAACTGGAATGTTTTCTGTTGTCTGTTCTAGGTAGTATGTCTGCAGTTCTCTTTAATCTTAGCTATTAAAATGATGCTTTGCTGATTTAACAATACCCAAAAAAATGGGTAAATACTGACAGGAGTCAGTGATTCTGTATGATTATGTGGGTATATCCCTTCTTCTGTCATTCTCTTGGGTTTATTTAATGCCATATTTTTTAAGCTGTTCCCCACATGTGGAATGTGGATATTCCAGAAGTTGTAGAATATTGGTGTTTCATATGTTTGATGCTGTCAGAATTAAATAATGGCAGTGTTTTTATATATTGAGTTCATTTTTATATTTTTGTTGCCTAACATTCAGAAATAATATTTCTTTCCATTTTTGTCACTTTTCCCTTTTTGAGCTGTGTTTAGTTTTTTTTTACATTGCAATTTGCGGAATATACACTTAAATTATATATTTCTGTTATATTTTAAAGTTAAAATAACTAGATATATCATTTGATACTAAATGAAATAACATCTTTAGGTACACTGTCAGCAGTTAAGATCATTGCTTCTTTTGTAATCTACAACAAAAATTTTGAGACACTGACTTTCCAAATAAGAAACAAGATAAAGCAGAAAATTCCTCATTCAGTACTGTCATGGTTAGTACTATAAACAGAAATCATGGAAACAAGTTACCTTGTAATTCAGAAAACTTACTATTTGCTTATTATCAAGAACCAGTCTAATAAAAAGAAATGACAAAAATTATTTCTTACATTAGACTGATTATCTAGATAAGTTTTTAGAAATGTTATCAAGTGAGCAGTAGAATAGCAATGGCATGTAATTGTACCATATTAGAAAATATTGTCAGTTCTTATAAATAATGTAGGGGTACCTCTGTAGCTTAGTCGATTAAGTGTCTGCCTTCAGCTCAGGTCATGACCCCAGGATCATGATTCCAGACTCCCCGGATCAAGCACCACCGCCCCCACCTCGTCCTGCCTTTCAGGTTCCCTGCTCAATGGGGAGTCTGCTTCTCCTTTCCCTCTCGCCCCTCCCCCTTTCTATCTCAAATAAATAAATAAAATCTTACAAAGTAATGTAAATGTGGGGCTGATGAAAAGTACTACAGATAAAGTAAGAATGTTGTAATCAGTAGGGCAATTGGTAAATGGCAAATGACATAAAATCTGTTGTGGTTTCAATGAAAAATGTAATGCTTTTGGTATGAGTCACTAAATCTAGCTGAAAATTCTGTTTTTAACATATTCGTGATTGAAATTTACTTGTGTAAATTGCTGTCTGTGTGGCACCCATGAGGAAATTTTAATTATCTTGAATAATTTTATAATGTGAATGCTTCTGGGAGAAATATTTGTGCCAAAAGAGATAAAAAGAACAAATTGCTCTTTTGGCAATTGGATTAGTAGTAAGTGATGTTTACAATCAAAAGAAAAATTTATAAGGGTGCCTAGGTACTGTCAGCGTTTGGTGGTAAAGAAGGCTTGCAAACTTTACTAATATGATCAGCTGATGTTAATTTTGTTATATCTATTGAACCTCAGCTCTTAAAGGGGTATGTTGTTTTGTGGTTTAAGAACTTAGAGAAAATTTACAATATGCCACAGCCATTTTCAGTCATTGTTCAAATAACTGCTCTTTTTCAGAGTTAGTGTAAAATCAGATGCCAGTTGTTCCTGTCCTTAAACTCTTATATGTGTTTGACATATATGTATTTGACAGAATGATTTAAATTATTAAATCTGATCTTCTATCTATGCAAGGCTGTGTTTCTGCTCTCAACCAAATTGTAGCCATAAAATTTGAATTTTAGTGCTAAAATTATAGAAAGGAGTTGGATTCATTATTTTCCCACCTTGAGTAACATCTCAGTTCAAGATGGATGATTCAAAGAATAATATAGGGAATTTCTTATTTATGAAGTTACCTTTGATGTTTTCTTAGGAAAATGAAAACAAGGCAAAATTTAATAGCACAGGCCTTGATGGAATAGAAAATAAACATACAAATACAATAAATTCAGCTATGCTAAGAGTTTCAAGGTCTAAGCATAAATACAATAGGTAACTTCCCTAGACTGTTCAATGCAGTCTGCCCTTTGCCTCTACCTTTTTGCCTGAAATTTGAATTTTCAAAGTGATTTCCATGTAAAATAGGAATAAATTGAATGCAGAATTGAAATAGATATTTTAGGGCAGCCCCGGTGACGCAGCGGTTTAGCGCCGCCTGCAGCCCGGGGCGTGATCTGGATACCCTGGATCAAGTCCCACGTCAGGCTCTCTGCATGGAGCCTGCTTCTCCCTCTGCCTGTGTCTCTGCCTCTCTCTCTCTCTCTCTCTCTCTGCATCTCTATGAATAAAAAAAAAAAAAGAAAGAAAAGAAATATTTTAAGTTGTCCGCAATCACACCTCACTTTTTTGTCTGGACTGTTAGTTTCATGCTTCCTGTTATATCCGGTAAATAAATTTCTTAAAATTTTTTTCAGTTTCATTTTATTTAAATTGTCTCAAGTTATTTCTTTATGCCCCTCATATTTAATATCCTACTGTCAGAACTTAAATGCAGTTTGTCCTCCAAATCTTTAATAAGACAGCTTAGTAATAAAATATACTGAAAATTTCTAAAGTCAATTCTTTTAAAGATTATTTGAGAGAGAGAGAACATGCAGAGGGGAAGGGAGAGGGAGGGCCTATCAAGCAGACTCCTGCTGAGCGCAGAGCCCCACATGGGCTCTGTCTCACAACCCCGAGATCAGGACCTGAGCCAAAACCAAGAGTCAGCTGCTTAACCAACTAAGCCACCTACAAGCCAGTTTTTTAATTAGCCTGTATTCATTTTATTTTAACCCTCAGAGTATTAGAATAAGAACCATTAATAGATAATGATATAGATTATGTTATAATAATTGATAAAAAATAAAATTCTCATAAGAGAGCAGGTTTCTGTTCAGTATATAATTTCATCCTATGGCTCTAGATAGGTTTTCTAAAAATATTTTTTTATCTTCTCTGTAGGGTAAATATACCTAAGTCCACTGGTTCTCAGTGTGAATGAGATCATAGTATGAGATGAGTAGTGTCAGTAGTATCCTGGATATTCCACTTTGGATCTGCTACATTTTGTTAATATTGCTTTAAAAATATTGCATATAGAACTGAGTATACTCTGTGGTTTGAGTACATATAGTCTGTCTTTTGTGAATAAGTGGTCTGTTAATGCAGCTTGCCTGATTCCACTAACTTTCTCATTGTCAGCACTGTTGGTTCATGTTGAGTCACAATCCACTGAAACCCTAAGTTTATCCAAAGTATGTTTCGAAACCTACCGTAAGTTTAGATTCAGCAGTCATTTGTTAAATTACCTAGTCACTACTAGATGTGCTTATAAAAGTTTAAATTTGTAGAGTCTTAACAGGGCTATAAACTGGGCATTAATAACCCATTTTTACAAAAAAAAAAAAAAAACCTCAAGGCTCCATGTACTGAAATAACTTACCCAAGATTCATAAAGGATAGAGCCAGGATTCTGTATTGGGTCTTTCAGATTCAAATTCACTGTTCTCTATCATTCTTGCCTCAATGAATTACTTCTGCTGTTTATTATATTGATAAAATTGGAAATGCAAAAAATTGACTAGTAAATTCTTTTGCACTCATGATGATTTTAGAGCTTTAGGAGACAAGCCTAGAATGTTTTAATGTTTTTATTAACTGCAATAATGCCTTATGTAAACTAGATGAACTGAAATTACAGCAGCACAAGATAGAAAGTAAATATGCCTCAACAAAAATGTTAATGGAATCAAAATTAGAGTTACAAATTACTTACAAGGAAATGAGGGGGAAACCATTAACTTATCTAAAATGTGTATCTTTTTTTACTGTATTTTAAATTTTTTATTAAATTTAATAAAAATTTAATATGAAATGAAAACTTAAGGTATTTAAAGATTTCTGTTTACTCAGATTCACATTCAAGTTGACTTCTTAAGCCAAACATGTATTGTCTCACCTTTCAAAATGACTATTTTTTCTTAGAAGATCATTTAAATGAAAAGTTGATATATATTAAAAGCTTAGTAATTAAGAGCCCACAGGCCAGGATATAAATCACTACACTTGAAATTAAGATTTTGATAAAGATGAAGGACAAGAGCTGAATGGTTGTTTTCTAATCTTTGTTTGGTTCTGCAATCTAGCCAGTAGTCCTCTTTCCATATCTAGTTAGGGAAAGTGGATTTTCTTTTAGCCAGCAAACTTGAAAGCACAATTTAAGGGATGGAGGTACTCTAATGTTTGTAGTGGACTAAAATTAAAATATAAGAGTAGAGAAATGGCGTGGACCATACCAGGAAACATTGGTACATAGTCCAGTTTGAATGGTTGATAGGTATAAAATAACTAAGCCAGTTAAGTGCTAAGCACTGTACTCCATACTGAGAATAATTTTCTCTATTCCAAAGTTTTTTACAAATGGGCAATTCAGTATCAGCCAGAAAGGTTGAGGTAAGAATACACTGAAGAAGATAGACTTAAGTTGCCCTCTAAAGTAGGGATAAATGGAAGGGGGATTAGTGAGTATTTTAGCCTCCGCGGTAGCTTCAGTGGAGATTCAAAGATCAGGCAGTAATATATAGCTTGGGAGAGGGAAGAACTGGAAAACGATTTATTTAAAGTATAAGTAATATTTATTCTACTTGCCACGTACCTGGTGGCCACAGCACATGCCTGTCAGTTTTTGTCCACTCATAAATACTTCCTATGCTTCTCTAACCTATAGGAATCCTTTTTTCTTAAATATATAATTAGTCATTTTTATAATGACAAAATGAATAATAACCCCTTACTGTTTCTCCTAAAATTCCTGATTATTTGAGAAAGGTCCATATACTGTATTAGGTTGTGATGTCTCTTAAAATAGAGATATACACATACATACATACATACATACATACACATGTACGTGCTTGCACACACACACACACACAAATTTATATAGCTGACTTTCCTGGAATAAGTTGTTTAGAGTGCAATCCACTTCACAGTTTCTAAATAATCATTAATTTCTCCATCAAAAAAAAAAATCAAGGAAGTATAGACACGGTTTTCTCTTTACCTCAAAACTAGGTTTTTTGGAGTATAAAACAGGCTTCTTGGATATATCTGAATATTATTTCAGCTCAAGTCATGATCCCCGTCCTGGGATGGGGCCCCACATCGGGCACTTCCCCCTCTCCCTCTGCCACTCCCCCACCTGTGCTCACTCTCCCAAATAAATAAAATCTAAAAATAGAGTGTTGATGCCAGATTAAGGTAAAAAATCTAAAGCAATGTACTGATACATAGTGGGTATGTCTAAACAAAAGAGCAGAAATGTTTTCATGGCATGTATTAGCATCTGAATATCTCTAACATGTGACAGTGGAAACCCTCTGCAGATTCAAAGAAATTTTTAGTTTAAAATAACCCCTTCTTGGAAGCATATTATAAAACCTACTTTAGCATCCCCAAAGTAGATGATCATTATAAATGGAAAGGAAAAATCAAAATTTATCAGACTGGGATCCAAATTGTTGTTGTATTACTGTCATTGAATACAAGTAAAGAGAGATTTAGCTGGCTGGAATTGCTCCATTGACATTATTAAATTTGTTAATACGTTTAAATCAAGAATTTCCACATTTTTCTGGAGTGTGGAAAGATATTTTTGCTAATAACTTAAGTTTACAGACCTTCAAGTAGAAAGTAGTTCTTTTCTATTATCTCAGTTACAAATAGAAAAGAAAATAGTCAAAGGTCTTCTTCTGAAGGTGTTTATTAAAACATCAGTGATAAAATTGCAATAATCTTTGAGATGAAATTAAGATGAGAGAAATTGTAGCATTTTTGTTGATAAAAATGATCCAGTAGAAAGACTAAAGATGCAAGAGAACATGCTAGAAGAATATCATATTAAGTAAGCAAAGAGAGGATAAAATCCTGTGTATAAGAAAAAGTTTATGCCTTATGAACAGTGATTGTTTATCCATTATACAGAAAAGGAAGAGTTACATGGGCATAGATATATGTAGGTAAATAAATGTGGTAGAAATTGATAAAGTTCTTTTCTAATAGTTTCTGTTAACATGAATGAAAATGGGATGAAAGGGGACATAATGGAAATTTGGAGAGAAGAGATACCTGTTTGATCGTTTTCTAGAAGAATGAGAAAATGAAGAGACCAAGGTTTCCAAACAGCTTCTGAACCAATTTTAGGTATAAAGGATTTATAAGGTAAAATTACTTCTGGTCGCAGATGACATGATCTTATATGTAGAGAACCCTTGATTCCAAAAAGAAGAAAAAACCTGTTATAACTAATAAGCAAATTCATTGAGGTTGCAGGATATAAAATCAACACTCAAAAATCAGTGGCATTTCTTTGCACTAAAAGTGAACAACCCAAAAAGTAAATTAGAAAAGTTATATTTACAATAATATCAAAAAGAATAAAATGCTTAGTAGTAAAATTAACCAAGATGGTAAAAGACTGTACACTGCAAAATATTGGTAGAAGAAATTTAAGACACAAACAAATAGGAAGACATCCCATGTCCATGTATTGGGAGTCTTGATATTGTTAAGATGACATTCAATGCAGTCTCTGTCAAAATCCAATGATATTTTTTATAGGAACAAAAAACTGCTCTAAAATGTATCTTAATCTTAAGGGACATGAAATGGACAAAACAATCTATAGTCACTATGGAAGACAGTATGGCAGTTTTTCAAAAAATTAAAACTAGAATTAATCCACAGATACCACTTTGGGGTTTATACCCAAAAGAATTGAAAGCAGGACTCAAACGGATAATTATATACTGTGTGTATACGAGCAGTTAATCATCATAACCAAAAGATCAAAACAACTTAAATGTCCATATAAGTGGCAAACAATGTATATACATAAAATTGGATACTACTCAGCTATAAAAAGGAAAGAAAGTCTGATGTAAGCAACAACATGGATGAACTTGAAAAGCTGTATTAAGTGAAATAAGCCTGACTCAAAAGAACAAATATTGGATGATTCCATACATATAAGGTACCTAAAATAGGCAAACCTATCAACACAGAAAGTAGCACAGTGGTGTCAGGGGCTGAGGCAATGAAGGTATGGACAGTATTTAAATGGGTAGTTTCAGTTGATGAAGATGAAAAGGTTCTGGAGATGGCAGGTGGTGATAGTTACACAACAAATGGACTTAATGCCACATAACTGTATAAAATAAAATGGTAATCTTTATGTCATGTGTGTTTAACCACAATTTAAAAAAAATAAAAACTGACACTCTTAGTGTGAAGTTTTGTTTACAAGACTATAAAAGTGATTTTCATTTTGCAGTATTAACATTTATTTCCTTCAAGTTTGGCATCTTTGACTTTGTTTAAAATGTATAGAATTGAGGGTGGGGGAGAAGGAAGGAAAAGGAAGAAGATGGGAATTGAAGGGACCAAATGGATTTCTTCTTGATTTTGGAGGAAATGTTCACTTGATTTTGGAACTATCATGTATCTGTTATTATTATGTATACGTATACATGAACTACATATATATATGTGTGTATATATATACATGTATACATGAACTATATATATATACACACACATACTGTGGGGGGGGCAAGAACAATATATAGTCTTGAATAGTAATGGTTCCATATCTTATGTTTTAAATGATTTTGAATTCTTTCTGAGAAGGTACTGTGTCTGTATACTACTGTACTAACTAGTGTAACGACTGGGACGGTGCCTGGCACATAGTAGATGTTCAATAGGTTTTATTAAAGTAAAAAAGTACATATATAAACTTTGTATATTTGAAAATGTCATGTTTACATTTTTTGTTTGGAAAGTGGATTTGTGGAAGAGGATACCCCTAAAGAACTGTTCCTTAATGTAATTGATAAATAGAAATATGTATTGTGTATTTCTCAAGTCATTTCAAACATTTATTTTGGTTTCATACTCAAAATTGTGCAGAAATTTGAAATAGTAATAGAGCAGAGTAGTATGCGAAATAGGAGTTACTCAGATTAGCTATGTATATTTTTCAGTAATGGAGAAGATACTCACAAAAAATGTGGAATATAGGGCAGTTATGCTTTTGTAAACAAATACGAGAAGAAGGGTGGATTTCACTGCACACCTCCTTATTCTGTAATAGGGGTATCATAGCTTTAGCATGGCCATTTTAAAGATGAGAAAACTGTAGCAAAAGGTTGCCAAGGCTTGAACTAGAATGGTGATAGTTCTCTGGTATCTTTTAGAGAAGTGATTGCATTCCTATATCTAAGTAAGTGGAAACTGTTTCAGAGTAAGAGTATACTTCCTTGCCTAGTGAAGAGTGGAGGTAGGTAGGATATAGGAAGATCATGAGCCACAAGATACCAGTTTTATTTTTCATCTCTGGATACAAACTTAATACATCTTTCCAAAGCTTTGTTATCTGGAATTACTTTTTTTATTTTTTTCCTGAGAGAGAGAGATTGGTGTTGGTAGGAAAAAGGAGAATCTTAAGCAGGCTTTTCCTTTAAACGTGTATTTATGGGGGTCCTGGATGGATCTGTTGATTAAGGTTGATTTCAGCTCACGTCATGATCTCAGGATCATGAGATGGAACCCTTTGGGCTCTATGCTGAGCATGGATCCTGATTAAGATTCTCTCCCTGTGCCTCTCTCCTTCCTCCACCCTGCTCGCTTTTGCTCTTGCTCTAAATAAATAAATGTATGTATGTATGTATCTTTTCATTTGCCAACTTAAGTTTATTGAAACTGAACTTCTGTATGTCATTTCTTATTTTTCCTTTGATACGCATTCTTACCTACTTGATGAAGAGGTCTTTTGAAAGGTGTACCGCAAGGAATGAAGTGCCATCTGTAAATTAATGCTTTTACCAAGGTAAAGACTAAATTTTATTTGTGTTTATAAAAGGAAAAAGTAGCTTCTATATATTTAGTGCATTAAAAAATTTGATCAAGTATTTAACTGTATTGGCTTATTAAGTTGACTAAGAGGGGAAAATGCTTTTCATTTCCTCCTATTACACATCTTTGTGTTCCTAACCTATACCAATGTGCTTTGCACATAGTAGGCTTTTTTTAAACATTTGATGGAGAAATAAATTTTATTATGCTACTTTAAAGTTTCTAATAGCTAATTATGTGTACTTTGTCATTTATAATCTTTAAACTTGGATTTCTTAACATATTCTCTTCTAAAAGAAAAAGACTTTCTATCTTCAGGTGCTAATGTGTGTTTTAAAATCAAAAACCTTGGAGTAAAGTAGCAGCACATAATGGTTTGTGGATTTTGAAAAGGTGCAGGCCATATTGTGCTGCCTCAAAAATACAAGGATCTGATCTTCTGAAGAAAATATATTTCTTTTTATTCATAGCTCTTATGATAGTGATGTCAGCAGTGCCTTAGCAGCACGTAAATATTGGCGTTAAGATTCTAAAATTATCTCCAGTATTAACTGTGCTGCTGAAGTAAGGTTGGCCATACTCTACAGTTTGATATTTTATAGTATAATATGTTTTACAGTTTAATATGTCTTAATGTGTCTTAATATTATTGATATATCTTCAGTTTTATTGATAACTTCAATATTATTGATAATCTTGTGATGTTTAGTATTCTATAAAAATAAGTACTGACATTTCGGATATATTATATTTGTACTAAAGTAATACATAATTGCAGGACACCTGGCTGGCTCCATTCAGAGGAGCATGCAACTCTTGATCTCAGGGTCATGAGTTCGAGCCTCATGTTGGGTGTAGAAATTACATACATATATTTTTTAAAATAAAATAAAATCTTTAAAAAAATAGAGTAAAATAATATAATTGCAATTTCATAATTGTGTTGAATGCCATGAAGTGGTTATTGAAAGAGCTTATACAGAATCAAACGTATTTTAATGCATATCATATTTAATGTAAATACTGAAATCTTTTCTTCCAATATTAGTTTTCCCCTTTGTTTCCCTAGTAAAATGAAATTAAAGATAATTGTTTATCTCACCAATAAGTGTATGTTATAAAATACACATTCTGAACAGAACTTAGGAAACAGTTTTTAGTAATGTTTCTGATTATTTCCTTATAAGGGAAAAAGGAACTATCAAAACATATGAATTAAATTCCTGAAATCCTGGGTCTCAGAATGCTCTCATAATCATAATTTCAAAGGTAGGAAAGACCTTGCAGATGACCAGCCTATTTGTTTGGTTAGCTTAGGAAACAGAAACTCAAAATTAAATAATTTGCCCCACACGACAGATTACAATCTTAATATATACCTTCTAACTCATATTGTTTTTTCTCATTTTTATTAAAATATTTTTCTAAATCCTTAGCTGAAGATTTTTAACAAGTCAAAAATATAAAGGCCTTGTTTGACTTTTTTTATATCCAATATTTAATTTCAGAGTAAAAATTGTTATTATAGTTATTAATTTTATAGATACGAACACAAGTCAAAATTTTTACTTTAAGATTAGAAGGAGGGATCCCTGGGTGGCACAGCGGTTTAGTGCCTGCCTTTGGCCCAGGGCGCGATCCTGGAGACCCGGGATCGAGTCCCACGTCAGGCTCCCGGTGCATGGAGCCTGTTTCTCCCTCTGCCTGTGTCTCTGCCTCTCTCTCTCTCTCTCTCTCTCTCTCTCTCTCTCTGTGTGTGACTATCATAAATAAATAAAAATTTTTAAAAAATGTAATTCTAAAAAAAGATTAGAAGGAAAAAGTTTACCTTCTTTTTATTTTGTTGTTTTATTAAGTCATTAAGGTAAAAATTAATATTCAGGATAACAGAGGTATGTTTGTGTAGTATACTACACTTCTGGCCTCCTTTTCTACAAAGAATATCTTAATCTTTTCAACTGTATCCAAGCAGAAAATCTACAAAATAAGAGCAGTTCTTAACAAATCATTTTCTAATTATTGCCTCTTTTAGAAGCTCAAAAAGTATTTCAAATATAATTTAAGGAATTGGGGGATCCCTGGGTTGCTCAGCGGTTTGGCACCTTGCCTTTGGCCCAGGGCACGATCCTGGGGTCCCGGGATCGAGTCCTGTGTCGGGCTCCCAGCATGGAGCCTGCTTCTCCCTCCTCCTGTGTCTCTGCCTCTCTCTCTCTCTCTCTCTAGAGGTCTATCATAAATAAATAAATAAATCTTTAAAAAATATATTAAAGGAATTGTATTCGATGATCTTCTGTTTAAATTATCATTTGAAGGTAAAGAAACTATATGATAAACTGTTTTAAGAACAGTTTTTCCCATGCAAAAGAATTTTCTCCCAAATAAGTAAGCAGCATATCGTATATACGATAGCTAGAATTAATTGCCAGCTTTTACATGGAAATACGTATTGCCTTGGTGTTTTAAAAATCATTCATCAAGCTCTTAACCTGTTTTCCTTTATTTCAACTATTTTATAAAAGACTATAACAAATAATGATAATTTTTAATTCCACTGAAAGGATTCAGGATTTAACATCTAAATACTTAGAAATATCTATTGAATAAACTACGAAGTTTGTGTAGTATTTTCCAGAACAACTCAGGAATTTGATTTCTTTTTTCTGTTTTTGTTTTCCTAAGTATATTTTGACTTAATTTTAGGAAATTATATTTAATCTAATCTGAATGACAGAAAACCTGGATTTTTACATTTTACTAGGTAAATCTTTGTATTTAACTCCTCCAGATGTGAAGAAGGAACATTTGGGGCTATTACAGCTAAATGAAAACTTTTCTTGTCTTAATCCTGAGAATAAAGAAAAATTGGGATGCCTGGGTGGCTCAGCAGTTGAGCCTCTGCCTCTGGTTCAGAGCATGATCCTAGGATCCGGGATTGAGTCCCACATCGGGCTCCTTGCAAGGAGCCTGCTTCTCCTTCTCCCTCTGCCTGTATCTCTGCCTCTCTCTGTGTCTCTCATGAATAAATAAATAAAATCTTAAAAAAAAAGATTAAAGGAAAATTGAAATATTGGTGAAGTGCGAAACTATAGAAAAACTGTTACATTGAAATTTATTGTAACAGCATAGAACTTCTTTCCAGTCTCTTACTAAAGAAGAGGAAATGGCCTGTCAGTACCTAATGAAACACACATTTTAGGTAATTCGGCAGAACTGGTAGTTTTATTTGTATGAGTTAATACACTTCCATCTTTGTGTAATTTTGAACACATAAAGAGAAAATAGTAAAATAGCAGACCCTTTAATAACCTTAATTTGGCTATTTTACAAAGAAAAAATAGGATTAAATTTCATTTTTTCCATCTTTGGAAAAAATCCTCTTTTTCATTCAGTTTCTTTTTAAGTTGATGCAAATAATTTCAATATTTAGCATATTAAATCTTGGAGTATGGATTGAGTTTGGAACTAACTCAGAGGACTCAGGCAAGTATGCAGGAGATAGCAAGAGGAATATTTTAATAGTTGAATAACTCAATTTACATGCTATATTTAAATGCAGATCTCTTAAGATCACACATTCTAATAAGTGATAGTAGTTATGAAAATTTGGCCTTAGACTAAATTCTGTACTCAACCATAAAGGTTTTCTTCATTCAATTATATATCTTTTTGGTTGTTATAGAAATTACATGTTTGTAAGCCACAAAGTATCATTATGGATACATGCTCAAGTTAGTCATAATTGGATTAGCAAGATTATACTTTCATAAACCGTGATCTCTAAGTTAATGATTTATTTAGAAGTTGACATTCTAAATCAATTTTTTTTCCTTTTGCAGGTGGATATTACTATCCTTTATTCATCGAAAAAGTTTTATTCTAAGTGTTAATTTCTCATTGAGTATTGACAGAAAGGAGAAAAATTAATGTCCCTAACTTTTGAGATAGATTTGGCTCTAGTAAGTATTTAGACATGTTATTTGCATACCTAGGAGAAGAAATGAGAACATCATGATTTCCAGCTAAAATTGTTTATTTTCTTACCTCTGTCAAAGGATTTCTCGTAATTTCTATCTTATTACAAATAACTTAAGGCCCCTTTAATGCAGAATTAACTCACCAGAAATGTGAGAGTATATGTTCTTGCCTTGTTTGTTTATAAATATATATCTCACAGATTTCTGATATTTTTTAAAGCTATATACAATGAAGAAAATATTGACAAAATAAGTTTAAACCTTTTATGTTAAAGTTACGGTGCAGGGTGACAAGTTAGTTGCTTTTTTTTTTTTTTGTCTTTATTATACTGAAATTAAATTTAACATTTATAATATCTATTTGGGTCTATTCCTTGATTACTAATACATGGAATTCATGCAAAAACTTTTATGAGTAAAATACTTAAATTAGCATTTTAATAATTACAGGTCCCCCTTAATTCTGTGGAACTTTGATATTAATTGTATCCTTGTGATTGAACTTCTGTGTTTTGAAGAAATGAAAACTACCTGGAAAATGTTATTGTTTCTATCATATGCTGTAGGTTAGGTTTTATTTGAGAAATTATGCTGAGAAAGAAGAACTTTTAAGCTACTTTTATATAAAATGTTACTCAATTTGATTAACTTGTAATCTAAAAGTATTTTTTATATCTTTGTTTTATAATTTAGCCACTTACCATGGATTATTCTATTAAGAAATATCTTTAGGAAGTGGTAGGAATTTAAACCACCTCAGAGTTTATTTCCACATTTCATTTTTAGATTTTGGGATTGCTTATATTCTAGCATTTCAGGGTTATAAGTTCTTATAGTACCACTAAAACCTTTTTCTTTTTTGGACTTAATGCATATGATAGTAAATTATAGGAGACTTTTTTAAGTTTCCCCGTCATCAATTAAAACTGCCATTTTGGCATGAAGCAAGCAAGAGTATTTGTTGTCCTGTAGTATAAGTCAAGAAAGTTTAAGTACATCATTTCTTAAGAGAATTTGTAAACTTTAAAATACTTAATGTAGATTTTTGTATTAATATGTTTATATTTTCATGAATATTTTGTGGCAGTTGTGAAAATGGTAATGTTTGACAGGGTGCATTAAAAATAGACTTGAAATATTTATATAGAGAGAGGTACAAATTTATTCTATGTAAATGCTAAAGATCAGCACTAAACAAAACATAAATTTCTGCCCTCATAGAGATTACTGTCTTGGGAGTGAGGTGAATGTAATAGAACATAGAAAAAAACCTGAAAAGTACTATATATGTGGTGTGTCAGATGATAATAAGTTCTATGTAGAAAAATAATTCAAGGGAGGTATAAAGGATGGAATAAAGTTGTTTAGAATGCAGGAGAGAGATGTTTTTAAATATTACGTCTCAGAGATGGTATTTAGACAAAGATTTTTAAAATGATAAGGAAAAAAAAATGATAAGGAACAAATCCTTAGGTTTCTGGGAAAAGAGCCTTTCAGGCAGATGAAATAACAACTACAACGATTTTGAGGCTGAAGCATTTTTGGTGTGTACAAGGAATAGCAAGGAGATCTGGGTGGCTATGATTAAATATACAAGAAGAGACTCATAGCTTATGGAATCAAAGAGTTTATAGGGGCTAGATTTTATGGCTGTTTAAACTTTTAGCTTGATCTACAGATTTAATTTTTCATACGTCTTTAAGAGAAGCTTGAGAATGGTATGTAATGGTATGTGCTTCAGCCTATTTGACCTTTGTAGGTAGAACAGTATTTTTATGAATCTGACTCAGGGTTAGAGTTTAGGTTTATATTTAGAATATAAACAGAATGTTTAAATAGTTGGTTAATAGGTACATGTGTGATGATTGCATTTTTACAAATTGTGCTTTGATGGCTCTGAAGTTGTTTTCCACTTGATCAGTATAGCTTGTCAAAGCTAAGGGCTCCAGGAGGTACTCCAGGAGTAAGGTCAGTGCCTTACTCATGTTTGTCATTTACCCAGACGAATCACTGCCATCTTGGACTCCTTCCTTCTGGAAGTGCTGCCATAATTAAGGATTTCATTATTTCTCACCTGTTCTGTAGCATCTTATCTGAGGAGTTCTTTGCCTATAATTGTTTCATTCGTTATAGTATATATCCCACTAATTTAATCTTCCTAAAATACTACTTTTGCTTATAGGATAACATTTAAACTCCTTAGCTTATACCTCATGAACTTTCCCTGACTTCTCAAGTTTTTCCATTTTTCTGCAAGGGAACTAATCTTGATCCATTTGTTTGTTTGTTTGTTTTGCCTTTATTTATGCCATTTCACTGACTGCCACTCTCCCTCAACTAATTCTTATACATGTTTAGAAATGAACGAGACCTCTTATGTGTGGTAAATGTTTCCTTACTTTAAAAATATGGTATTAGGGCAGCCCAGGTGGCTCAGCGGTTTAGTGCCGCCTTCAGCTAAGGGCGTGATCCTGGAGACCTGGGATCGAGTCCCACATCAGGCTCTCTGCGTGGAGCCTGCTTCTCCCTCTGCCTCTCTCTCTCTCTCTCTCTCTGTGTGTGTGTGTGTGTGTGTGTGTGTCTCCTGAATAAATAGATAAGATCTTTTTTAAAAATACGGTATTATCCCTCCTTCTTGTGGTATGAACACTTTATATCCATAGTTCTTAACCTTTTTCTCTAACTTAACACACCTGAGGGACATAACACTTCATCATCATTAATTGGACCTCATTTATTAATCCATATTAACCTTTTAAATGTATTAACCATATAAATAAAATTTTTAAATTTTATGGGATGTCTGGGTGGCTCAGCAGTTGAGCATCTGCCTTTGGCCCAGGGTGTGACCCCGGGAACCCGGTATCAAGTCCCACATCGGGCTCCCCAGAGGGAGCCTGCTTCTCCCTCTGCCTGTGTCTCTGCCTCTCTCTGTGTCTCTCATGAATAAATTAGTAAAATCCTTTAAAATTTTTTTTAATTTTATAAACAAAATGAAGAAAAGCAAGTGGACTAAGATGCCCAGAATTTGAAAACTTCAGCCTAAGTATCAGGTTCCAAAGTTTAAATACTAATTTTATGCTGATAAGTAATACAGTTGTTTTTTTTTTTTTTTCCCTCAGTTACATGAAAAATTCTTCCCTTCCCTCCCTCTGGCCCCCTCTCTCCCCCTTCCTTCCCTCCCTTTTTCTCTCTCTCCTTTTCTCTCTCTCTCACCTACTAATTGAGTATGGACCAGCCAAATACATCTCTAGGATTTTAGCATATTTAAAAGAATAATAAATTATTTTAATTTTTCAATATTGTAAAAGCAATAAATATTTTGAGAAATAATCCATGTGTTTATTATAGTGTTGTTTATAATATTAAAAATTGGGAAGAGATTTTAAAGTGTCCAGTAATAAAAGCTGATTAAATAACATGCTGAGTGGAATACTGTGCAGGTATTTAAAATAATGCAATGAATGTTTAATCAGCTAGAAATTGTTCCTATTAAGTAAAGATATGTCAGATATTATGAAGAGCCTCCTTAGAATACATTTGCTAAACTGTTATTACTGGTTTACTACGGGTGTGAAACAAATCTTATTAGGGTGAGAAGGTGAATCATATTTTCATGATTATAAATAAGCATGTATGATTTCTGTGATTCGGGGAAAGGGAAGTTTGTTTTTTGAAAAGGAGAAAGAAATACTTGAAAAATAAAAAAAAAAAAAAATATTTGAAGCAGACTTAAACCACATAGCCCCCTCCGGAAATCTGTAAATGGAAATCCTACTGGGTTCAGGAACTTTAAAAGTGATAATGACAAAAAAAAAAAAAAAAAGTGATAATGAAGAATTATCAGGGAAGAACTGAACAGATAATTTCAAAAATTAGGTAATTTTAAAATCAGCTGTAGGGGAACAATCTGTTTTCAAAAGAACTGAAGAGATCACTTCTTGAATTCTTTGTTGTGTGGTTTCACTGTCATTTCTCCATTCTTCCAGCCCCCAAAACCTCAAAAGGTAAGTATGAAAAAAAAATCTATTTTAATTCTAAAACCATATTAATGAACTATGTAAAGAAAAATCTAGTTTTATGGTTATAAATACTTAACAGCAATTAAATTTTCAGATCTAAAAATTAAGGATATTTTCCTGTTTTGGGGGCACCTGGCTGGCTCAGTCAGTATAGCATGTGACTTGATGATCTGGTCATAAGTTCAAGCCCCACTTTGGATATAGAGCTTACTTTAAAAAAATTATTTTTCAATAGGAAAAAAAAATTCCTGTTTAAAAAGATTTGTCTTAATTTCTTCTAGCATAAACGTAATACATAGGCATAGAAACCTTGGAAAAGGCAAAAAAAAAATTCTGTTTTTAAAAATCACATTTTTACCATCCAGTAGCAACTATTATCAGCTTTATTCCCTTCTAGTTGCGTAATAGGATTAGCAGATTTTTATTTCTTAATCCAATTCATAACTATACAAGAGATAGAAATGTAGAGCATCTCCCTCTAGAAAAGAGAGATGAGATATGCTTCTGGCTAAGAAATTTTACATTTCTAAAACATACCTTAAACTACTAATTTTATAATTTGTTCCATAATATTTTACTGTAGAGGATCCCTGGGTGGCTCAGTGGTTTAGCACCTGCCTTTGGCCTGGGGTACGATCCTGGAGTCCCAGGATCGAGTCCCACGTCGGGCTCCCGGCATGGAGCCTGCTTCTCCCTCCTTCTGTGTCTCTGCTTCTCTCCCTTTCTCTATCATGAATAAGTAAATAAAAAAATTTTTTTTAATATTTTACTGTAAAAATGCTTTAAATTTATTAACTTTTTTTCTCATGATTAGTAAACTTGAACAGATGAGAAGATACATCTTGTTGACCCTATCTGTTCCTTTACCACACCTTCATGCCAGCCCCAAGGGTACCTTTCCATAGTGCTCAGAAGCATCTGAAGCATGGGAAGTCACTGAAGTTTTTTTTAGCAGGAAAGTAAGAAAAATACTGAAATATGTGTAATACTGGGTCAAGATTTGCTCAAAGAGAAATCTAAGACTGATAAATTACGAGTTTGTTTCTTTTGTATCCCCACAACCATATCAAATTTATCAAAAGGCTGAGCTGTTCTAAAATTGTGGGATTTGTATTTGGTACTCAAAAAGCATTAACAATTATAGACACTTCACTTCAAAACATGGCTAAATGAATATGACACAACTGTATGAATTCATAGTGTATGACCTTTCTGTTGACCTATTTAGAATGTAAGCAAAAGTGGTATTTCTTGTTTTTCTCGCATGTAAATATTTTATAATTTAACTAAAACTCTTAATAGTAAATTAGGAAGGTTTAGAACCTGAAAACTTGGCTAGTAGAATAAAGAAAATATTTCCGGGAAGCCTAAAAATCTTACTCTATTTGTGAAAGGGAGGGGTATTTGTCACCAAAACAGGCCTATGGCACAGATTTCAAGTCAGACCCTTTGTTTTGCCAGTTTTGTCAGCATTTTAGTGGTTTATTGCATCCTTTGGGGAAAAAAGAAAAAAAAAGGAAAACCACCCATAGGTAAAGCCTCAGGTCCATAATAAATAAGCTATTGTACCATTTTTTTAAATTAATGGTTCTTAGATGTGTTTACCTCTAAAATTCAAGGAATTGGGACCTTTAAAAAGTGTTGACTTACTCATTTTAGAAAATTCTACTAGTTATACTCTTCAGGAAACGTTTATGGTGTTTTTACTATACTTCATATATTCATTAGGAAGCTAAATCCCCCCCCATCCAAAAAAAAAGAGAATTCCTTTAGTGTACTCTTATTTTCAACAATACCAGATGGTCTTGGTTTGTGGATAGTCAAGTTGGATAATTTAATTTGGAATTTAGGTAGAGTTTGAACAAATTTCAAAACTAGCATGAAAATGGTTTATTTAGGTTAACCTATTATATGCTAATAAACACTTGTTCCCATAAACCATTGTGGTTGGAAGTCTTGGTGTATATGGCTCATGTCAGGATACATGTAGAATATGGTGTGAACCAACTAGAGTGCATTCAGTGAATTGAAAATGAGGTGTTCAAATATCATAAGGAATGGATGAAGGTATTGAGAAACTTCTTGAAAAAGAGAAGACAGGGCAGCCCAGGTGGCTCAGTGGTTTAGCGCTGCCTTCAGCCCAGGGCATGATCCTGGAGACCCGGGATCGAGTCCCACGTCGGGCTCCCTGCCTGGAGCCTGCTTCTCCCTCTGCCTCTGTCTCTGCCTCTCTCTCTGTGTCTCTCATGAATAAATAAAAATCTTTAAAAAAAAAAAAAAAAAAAGACAAGTAACAGTCTTGAAGCTTGGGTATTTTGTTTTGCACTCAAGAGCAAAACCGGAAAGATCGAGTTTCAGAGATGAAAATACAGCTCCTTAAAACAAGCAAGGGCTTTTTACCAACTTGAATGTGTGCATTATGGAAGTGGACTGCTTTATCAAGGACCTCAAAAGTGATGAAATGGGAATGAGGGGGGTAGTTAGGTTTAAAGATACTATTTGAAATGAAGAAAATGAATACATCATCTTAACTCCTTTAAAATACAAGAGCATTTGTGCTAACAAAGGACAATTTTTTTATTAAAGTGATAGGGAAATGATGGATTTTTTGTTTTGCTTTTGGGTAGTTTCTACTGATAATCATTGTTTTAACAGACTTGACAATGTCTAAGCAAGGTGCCCTAAGAAGAACAAGATTTCCAGAAACACGTCACATGTCTGAGAACTATGAAATAAATGAAAATGTTAGCTTATCAAATACTAGAGTTGGAACATAATATTTAAATACTAAAAGCTTTCATAGGTTGGCATTTGTTTTCAAGAAGGATTACTTTTTGAAGGCTATTGGACAAATCCGGTATAGAACTAGGTTATTAAGTTTTCATTTTCCTCTTAAGACTTCAAAAGAGAAAAGGTGAAAAATACAGATAAACTTACAAGAAGGAATTGATTCTACAGAAATCTTAATTGTACATTTTAGTTTGAGATGAGTTATCAACCAGGCATTCTTTGATGTTTATATTCTGTGGTGCTTGTATGTTCATAAGACTGCAGGGCCATAGCTTGGACTTAGAATTACCACTCATGGGATTCTCTTTTTGTAGTAAAATATAGGGGAATCCAGCTTCAAATAGAGCTTTTCATGTCTCACCGGGCACATAGTAGGTGCTCAGTAACTTATGAAATGAAGTGTTCCCAGGAGGATCAATATCACTCTGAAGTTGGCAGTTGGGGTCTAGTTGATTCTGGCATCAAATATGCAGGAAATGATTCTGTAGTATCTGCCAGTTGTTATGGGGCCAAATCATTGTTGAGACAATGTTATGGCTTGGCTAAGATAATCTTATGACATCTTTTAATCCAGGCCTTTAAGAGTTTTTATAGTTAAGTACTTTTTCAAACTACTCTGGGTCTCTTCAAAAGTACATGAGAGGGGGGATCCCTGGGTGGCGCAGCGGTTTAGCGCCTGCCTTTGGCCCAGGGCGTGATCCTGGAGACCCGGGATCGAATCCCACGTCGGGCTCCCAGTGCATGGAGCCTGCTTCCCGCTCTGCCTGTGTCTCTACCTCTCTGTGTGTGTGTGTGACTATCATAAATTAAAAAAAAAAAAGTACATGAGATATTATGGATACGAGATAATTGTAAATACAATAATGAACGTCAACTGTAGCACATTTTTTAAGGTCTATTTACCACTCTGGGGAATAAACCAATAATTTTTTTATTGTTTACATAATTTAGTGAAGATGACCCAAATCAAATTTTAAAGTATTTTAATACCAAAGGATTGGTTTTTTTAAACTGCATATAGAAACCAAGCTTTAGATACTGCTATTAGTGATAGAAATAACTGTTAGTACATTGACTGTCCTTTGCCAGAAACTTACATTTTATAACCCACTTAAGTCTCATAAGTACCTGGTGAGGGAAGTACATCATTACCCCTGTGTTACAAGCAAAGAAATGGGAGTTACAGGAAAACAGTATGCCTGATGCCACATAACTTGTAAGGGGTGGGGATGGTCAGTCATTCAAGCTCAGGTGGTTTGATTGCAGATATCATGCTCTTAGTAATTATATTTACAGCTTCTGTCCTATATTAAGAGGTAGAGGAGATAACAAGCATTAAGCACTAAAATGCTAAAAAATAATACTGATACCTTAAAGAGAGATTTGTATGTGGAAATATTCTACCAAAAGCAGATTATTTTCTCGAATATTCCATGATGGTACTATTGTCCCACTTCAGGGAGACATGTTCTTAGAAGTGTGTTGTGGTGAGATTTGACATGGAGTGTGTTTGTATGGCCCACGGACATACACGCAGGTAAATGAATTCAGTCAGCTTCAGCATAATGGCATAGTCCTGGGTAAACTGCCCCCGCCTAACTGTCCAGAATAAAGTCTACACAACCTGTGTTACACCTGGTTGTATTGTTTTTAAGGCGGTAAAGCATCAAGCACCATTGTCATTTCAAACATGCTGTGTATCTCTGGAAGCTCATTAGAATCTAAGAAAAATAGACCTTTTGTAGCTAAAAGGCTGCAGACAAACTATGCGATATAAATTGTGATTTGTTTTGCAGATAATCCCTAAGCTATCAGACATATTATTTTCTTAGTATTTCCTATCAATTTAAAGAATTGGACTTCTGGCAGGGCTTAAAAATAATAAACTTCATTCTGTCTCATCGAGCAATTCCAGGCAGTATAGCAAATGCTTCCTCTTAGCTTTTAGGAACCTCCTCAGGTATTAGCTTAGAAGGGCAACCTCCTCCCAGCCTCTCCACATATACAGAGAACAGAAGTCCCTTTTCTATACTATCATCCTCATAACAAGTTTTTATTGTTTATCTTACATCCTACTGTGATGATTTTCCTATTTCTCTGCTGTTGGGCCGTAAGCCTAACAGGCTTGAGTCCAGAGACTGTGTATTAACTCTGCCCATTTATGACTAATGTAGGATGTAGAACTGGTGGCCTCACCTAGCGCCAACACCAGTAACATGGTAGTTCCTTTCCTTAGTATGTAATACATTGATCCCGATATTGGGCCACTCAACCACTCCCTAGGCAGCCAGAAATTAGATCTTGCTTTTCAGTGGAATTCTCTCAGTCTCAATTAGGTCAAACCTATTTATAGATCATGAGGATCACAATTTCACCGAAGGATCAGAAGGAAAGATAAATTAGAAACATGAAATGATGTTTGCCAGGTAATAAGAGTTTTATATGTGAAATAGTTATTTTGTAAGGGCTCTTTATTTCTCATTATCTCCTAGGTAACATAGGCAAGAAAAACTTTGACAATATATCTGATGTAAGTCTTAAGAAAAATTGTCTGTAGCAGGCTGAAATGGATTCCCAGATGTTCTTTCTCAGATTTTACAAGAAAGCACTATGGAGGTCAGGAATTTCAGTTAGCTTCTCTATCCTCTCAAGATTCAGGGTTTTAAAAGTTTTAAGTACTTTAAAAAGTATTAAAATTACTTAATGGCCTTTTGTTCCCACTTCATCGATGATCTGATTGACCCTATAGTAGTTTGCTTAGACAGCTTTAAAGTCCAAGTCAGCCTTGCTTAAGCCGATGAAATCATGCAAGCTTGTGTGTAAGAATCTGACCAGAACAGCTCTTTGTAACTAATTCTGTTTCTGCCACCTCAAGAAATAGAGGTGTTTGTTTGCATCCTTACCTGAGATCTGGGCGTTCCTCCTTTACCTAGCACTGCGTTTGTGTTCATGCTACTCTCCCTCCCAAACCTTGCCTGCCTCAACTCCACGGTACACAGCCTCTGAACCCCGTCTGCCTAAACCTGTGACCTTCCAATGCTCTGCTCTGCTTTGGGAAATCTAGTTTCTGGGCTCTACTTTCGTTTGAGGGCCCCAGGTATATTACCAAACCAATCTTAATAGCTTGTTCACTATACAACATAGCCTCTGTTGCTCTTCATAGTTAATCCACCCAAACTAGACATAACCTACCTACCTTGTCAAATATTGAGGTGTTTTAAATTTTTTTTTTAATTTTATTTATTTATGATAGGCACACAGTGAGAGAGAGAGAAGCAGAGACACAGGCAGAGGGAGAAGCAGGCTCCATGCACCGGGAGCCCGACGTGGGATTCGATCCCGGGTCTCCAGGATCGCGCCCTGGGCCAAAGGCAGGCGCCAAACCGCTGCGCCACCCAGGGATCCCTATTGAGGTGTTTTATAGTTAACAAATGAATTCCTTGGTAACTTACCGAACACGTTTGCTACTCTAAAACTAGTTTTCATTTTTTGATCACTTTTCTAAAATAAACTGCTCGCCTCCAGAGAATACTCCATATCCTCCTCATTTTTTTTTAATTTTTATCCTCCTCATTTTTAGACAAGTAAAAAGCCTGAGATATCTTTGCCTTAGAATAGGATTTTGATATCTAGATTCTAGATACAACACATGGCACAAAGGAAGCATGAGAATGGTGAAATCCTCTTACAACCTCATCTTCAATCCAGGCCTGCATATAGTAGTCCCCTCTTATCTGTTGGGGATATGTTCCAAGACTCCCAGTGAATGCATGAAACCACAGCTAGTACTGAGCCCTGTACATACCATGTTTTCATGTATTGTGTGTATATATATATATAAATAAACATGTATATATATATATATATCTCCATGGTAGAGTTTAATTTGTAAATCAGGTACAGTAAGATTGACAATAGCTAAGAATAAAAAAAACCTACAGTAACAATGTAAGAAAAGTTAACCTAAATGTGGTCCCTCAAGATACCTTGTACTCACCTTTGTGATGATGTGAGATGATAAAATCCATATGTGATGAAGTGAGGTAAAATAAGCCTTGTGATGTAGCATTAGGCTACTATAGACCTGATAATTCATCAGAAGGGGATCATCTGCTTCTGGACAGCAGCTGACAGCAGGTAACTGAAACCATGGAAAGCAAAGCCAAGGATAAGGGAGCCTACTGTAATATTAACCACGGAGGGGTCTAAAGTGGTTGGAAATTACTTTTTCTAGCTAAATTTACTTTTCATTTTGTTTCATTTCCTGTCTTAGTATGATAATCTTTTTATATAAAATTGTACTGTTTGTATCTTCATAATTTTAATTTATTCACGTGTGGACTGTGTAGTTTTAAAATTAGTGATACCTGATGTTACTTCTAATAACAATTTCCTTACACATATAAAGGCAACATTAAAACTAAACTGAAAACATATCTCACATAATAGATATCCAGCAAGCATTTAAATTAATATTGAATGAATAAATCTGATTTATTTTTAACATGGCAGTTTTAAAATGTAAGTCAGAACTTTTAGAATTCTGTTATCAACAATCTTAGAATTTTGGAACTTTTGTGCATTCAGTGTTTACTTTTAGTAGTCAATATTTTTATATTTAATTTTTCATGGTTGAAAAGATGAAAGTTCTCATAAAAATAGTAAAATGGATGTTTTAGATTAATTCTTTTTAGACTGTGCTTTTGGTTCTGTTACTTGCACCCACAGAAAATAACATAAGCATCTCTAAAGAAATAACTTAGAATTAGTATTCATTCAGGAGTTCATACAAGAATTAGGAATAATGTGGAAGATCCGGTAATATAAATTAGAAATGAAAATGCTCATTACATTAACTTGATTCTAGATACGCACATCTGGTTATTTTCTATGATTTTGTCCTTATTTTTAAGATCTCAAAGTTCCATCAGTTCATTCTCATTCATTAATGTGTGTACAGCTATTCATTCATCCAAGTCACTTGTTCAGAGCCCTTCCCTCTGATACCAGTCTCTTCAGTGTCATCAAGGTGCCATTTCTTTTAGATAACAGTTGAGCATGTGAAAGAAGCTAAAGATTTCCCACTGGTTTAGAAGACCATGAAATGAAGCAGAGCATAAGGTTATAATGCAGTACAATAAATTCATATTTCTCAATATTATGCTAAAGAAGTGTTTTAAGTAGCTTGGTTATTTTGCTAGAGAAATGACAATGTAAATAGAAGTTTAAACTGTTCCTATCCCAGAGAAGTTAAGTGTGGTCCTACTCAGATATTTAAAAATTGGCTGTGGTATTTACTACTGGTTAGATGTATGACCTTAAGTAAGTTGCAGTCTCTCTCCAATCCTCAGTTTAAAATTATAAGTGAGAGATTGAATTTGGCTCTGTCCTGCCCCATATTTTTAAAATCCAAAGCAAAATCATCCTCCAATATAACCATTTTGCATATAACTCTTTATATTGACATACTATAAAGGCAAAGGAAAAAAGTTAAATCTTATAGATTTATGTGGAAACTTGAATATTAACTTAGAATTTTGCAAGTTATATGTTTAACTTTGCCATTATAGAAAAAAAATTGTTAGATTTGTTTCTCCTGCCCTTTGTCAAACTGACATCTTGACTATATGAGACAGTTAAAAAAGAAAGAAAAACAATCCCCACTGGAACTTAGAGAAGGAGAGGCACTTGCTGTACTATAAGTGAAAAATAATAGAATTTTAAAATTTTATCAGATAAAGCATTTAACTGAATTAATGGGACATTAACTGAGGATTCAACTTGAGGAATTCCAATTTCCTTAAAGGGAAATTTCACTTTATTTCAAGCTGAACAATATTACATTGTATTCATGATTTGACCAAAGATGTACATTGTAAAGGATTTGCATTATGAAACTTTCAGTTATAATCTGTTGAGTGTAAGCAAGGCCATGTACTTGTAGATCTCTCCTACTGTCAGAAATTGCATCAGAAGGGATTGGATTAAAAAAAAAGAAGAAGGGATTGGATTATCAAGTATGGCCACTGGTTTTGATCATGGTTATGTTATATTCATGTAGTACAGTAGGACAGTTCTACTCATGTACATCTATTCTTGAATAGTGTAAAAATCTGAGTTGGTTATAATTTGAGGCCTCAGACCTATGAGTGAGAGTAAATATAATTTTAAGTCATTAAAAAATAGTTATTAAAATGGAACTTTAAAATTTTTTAGAAGTTGGGAGGCCCCAGCTGGTTCAGTCAGTACACATTATGCAGATCTTGTTCTTGGAGTCATGAGTTCAAACCCCACATGTAGCATAGAGTTTACTTTAAAATGTTTTAATTTTTCAAGTGATTCTTAAGGGCCTATTCTATGGCCAGTACTTTGCCGCAGTCCAAAAAAAGATGGTCATTGTCAGCAAAGAACTTTGAGCCTAGATGGAAATATGTACTAACATACGAGAAACAACTAGAAAATAGTGGAGTGTAAATTCTGTCGTGCAGACTTGAAGTTCAGTAGAAGCTCACAGAAAATGTGGACTTAAACCATCCGAAAAGACTTCTTAGGTGGGAGATGAGCTGGGCTTAAAGAATAAGTAGAATTCAATGAAATGAAGAAATCAGAGACTTTCAAGTGCAGGAAATATGACTCAAAGCATCAAGTAGGAAGGAATAAAACACCTACACTAGATTGAAAAGAGAGATTGGCATTGGGGAATAGGTAGGGAAATGAGTGTAACCATGTAGGAGATTGTTTTTAGAAGAAAATGAGTATTGGATTGCCTGCAACCCTTTGAGAGCCAAGTAGGAATGATGATTTGAAGGAGAAAAACCACAATTAGAAGGAAATCGGATTAAATTAGACAAGTTTGCCCCAAATACTAGGGGGTCTATGGATTTTAACAAATCAAGTGAGAATTTTTTTTAAAAAAAGATTTTATTTATTTATTCATGAGAGACAGAGAGAGAAAGAGGCTGAGACACAGGCAGAGGGAGAAGCATGCTCCATGCAGGGAGCCTGATGTGGGACTTGATCCAGGGTCCCCAGGATCACGCCCTGGGCTGAAGGCAGGTGCTAAACCGCTGAGCCACCCAGGGGTCCCCCCAAGGGAGAAATTTTGAAAGGGTTTCATAACCATAGTCCTACCACCAGGGATTTTTTTTTTCCTCTAGGTAAAATTACCTTACCACTACGGTAATAATTGTGATACAATAACCAAATAACTGCTGTTAAGCCAAATAGAAATACTCCTTTTCCAAATGCCTCTCTAATTTGCATCTAAACTTTAGCTCAGGTTGCTTACTCTTAGAATACCCTTTCCCTCATCTCACCTGTCAAATATTCTCAGGCTCTATACCCCTTGCATTAAATCTTCCCAGTTCATATTTCCTCCTCAGCCAGAAATGCCATTTCTCTCTTCTGTGCTCATATACCTGACCTGGAACATTTAATATACCCTGCCTTTAAGGACAGGGATTATTTTAACTCTGTATTGTATACTCTGCAAACTTAACATAGTGGGTGCTTGGTGAATGGCAGCTGATTGCTGAAAATCAGCAATAATATCTTTATGATAAATTTATTCTGGAAAGGCTAAATGCCAGCTAGATAAATACAGAAATGCCCAGGCTCCTCCTGGTCATTTAAGAATTTCTCTACCTTTTACTACATATACAGGGCTCCTTTGATTGTATGCCACCTACTAAGACTCGAGTCTTATTTCTCTTGAAATGCCCTTTTAAAAAAAAATGTTAAAGCCAAAACCTATGGGTAGGTTTATCAACAGAAGGCCTGTGAAATTTCAGTATCCCTCTGGAGGGCCATTGGTAATCTAATTGATTATCTAAAGCTTGTCAATGAAATATAGTTTAACCTATTTTCTGTTGGCCTTTATTTGTGTGTCTCTGAGGAGATGGGAGATAGAATGAAAAGTATTTATATTTAAAAATACTTTTCAAAAAACACCATCGTCATAATCATAAGAAAAAAACACATATTGAGCATCTGCTGCAGTTCTTTAAATACTATGCTTCTGCATCCATCTGCTTACTGGTACCACCTTATTCAGTGAAATAGGTTTTCTAATAAATTTTCTTGGGCTACTGTATAAAAGACCATCCACGTCACACCAATGAAAGCATTTTTTTAAGCTCTATACCCATCATGGGGCTTGAACTCAGACCCCAAGATCAAGTCTCATGCTCTACTGACTAAGCCAGCCAGGTACACCCCAGAGAAAGCTTTTAGAAACTGAAGACAAAACTGTGGCTCAAATGTGGAGCATTTGTTTTCTGCTAGGACATTTAGGTCATATTTATAATGTGATAAGGATCTATTTTTATGTACCCTTAGAGCTTTTATATAAAATCTTTATGACATTGATGTCTGTTTTTCAGAACCTGTATGTAAATTAGTTTTTGAAAGATCTGTTGTTGCTATTGAGTTTGATTTGGCTTTGAGGTTGGTTGACTGTTACACTTAACATTTAACCAAAAGCCAGAATTACAACCAGCAATTATATGGTTTATATGGCGAAGCAGTTTCGCCTCTATATTGATTTGCTTTATGACCTGTTTTCTAGGCCTGTATTTTGACACCGCCACTGCCTCCCCTCCAAAAGGTGAGAACTGACTATTCCATGTGTACCTAGACCATGTGGAGAAAGGACTGAGACTGGAAGCAGAAAACAGACATTGTATAGAGCAGAGTGCCTGACAACGGCTCACTCTAGTAAAGGGCAGTAATTGCCACATGATATGATCCTCTCGTCACAGAATTGTAAGTAACTTTGGGGAAGCACAGGGGAATTAGACCGTTGTCTCTGCTGACTCAGTAAAAAAGAAAAAAAAAGTCTTCATTTTATCATTTGTGGCCTGTATGCTGTAAATTAAAATGTACTGAACTGAGGTGCCTGTCTGGCTCAGTTGGTTAAGCGTCTGCTTTTGGCTCAGGTCTTGATCCCAGGGTCCTGGGATGGAGCTGAGCCATCCTGAGCTGGGAGCCTGCTTCTCCCTCTCCCTCTGCTGCTCCCCCTGCTTGAGCTCTCTCACTCTCAAATAAACAAAATCTTAAAGAAAAAAAAAATGTACTTCAAGAAAAGATGTACTGAACTGTTAAATAGTGGACTTCCCTAGTTTGTGGATAAGTATTTACGGGGGAAAAAAAAATGCAATATTCCCTGAAAAGTAAACTTGGGACCTCTGCCTTAAGACCTGAGGCAGATGCTTGAGATACATGAATTTGAATAACAGATACATGAATTTGAATAACTGGATTAAAACTAAGTAATTAGGCCTTTGGAAAACAAATTAGAGAACTTTTGTCTTGATAGAATATGGAATAGAGAGACATTATGGCCTCTTGAAACAAAATAATAGAAATTGACAAAGCAATGGAATTAAATATAGCAATATATATTACATGGAGAAGGATTTTAAGATAGTAACAAAGTAACGAAGAATCTGGGGATGTAACTGTTGTAGCTTGATCTCACAACCCTGAGATCATGACCTAAGCCGAAATCACCAATCTGATGCTTAACCAACTGAGGACCCCAATCTTTTTATTTTAAAAAGAAATATGTGATGCACAAATGTATATAAATAAACTGATGAGGTATGTAATCTCAAATAAACATTTCTAAAAATCAACCCCTTTTTTTTTCCTTAGGCTGTCATATCCTAAGCTTATGCCTATAAGAAAATCCCTACTCTTGTATTAGTCATGAGCATCAATGACTAAATGTGTTATATTCTTGAACCTTACCTTCATATTTATTAATAAAACAAAGATCTTTCCCAGTATTAGATTGAGGGAATGAAACTGAGAACTTAAAGTTCAAATGATTCAGTCAGTTAAAACTTTATAAAATTGACATGGCTTTAATTTCTCAAATGGAAAGGCAGGTAATTGAATTGTGGGAAATGTGCTGGTCTCCAGTTTCAAGAAACAGTACAGCACAAAGACATGGCATTCTGGCTGAAGAGCTATAATAATAAACAGAAATTTGAAAACCAGGAAGACAAGTTTTCCAAATGTGCAGTTGTGGCATTTCAAAGGAGATATAACAAAAAATTCCAGGAGATGGCCAAAAATAGGTTTAGGTAATTGAGATTCCTTACATGAATACTTGGTTTTGATGGAGAAATACAGTTAAGCAAAAATGAAGGTTCTAAGAGGCCTGTGACTTTCTTCTTCTCACCCTAAATCAGGTTTGCTTCTGAGTAAAAAAGTGTTAGAACAAATCAAACAGGGATTCAGTACATTGTAGCCAGGAGTTTAAAACGTGGCCAAAGGAGGGAAAATTTTAATTGGCAATAATTTTGTTTTTTAGTAGCTAAACCTTGTGTTGTAGGATTTCTATTTAAAAAGTCAAAGTATCTTCTGTCTATCTAGTTACTACTTACTATAAAAAACAACCACCTTCATCAGAAAGAAATTCCACATTATTTTATATTTTGAATTGATTTTTTAATGTACCATTTTAATGATATATAAGGAAATCTATAATATCAATCTGTGCTTCCAAAATAGCATTTTAAAAAAACTCAGTAATATGCCTTCTGGATATATCAGCATCTTTTAGACCATTTCACCTCAAAACTTGAACCATTTGATTAATCAAGTTCAATAAACCTAGAACTTCAAATAAGGTTATCCAGAACTGGGAACATTTTTTTCTGTATTTCTGTCCTAGTTGCATCCGACTTATATGCCTGGTCTGATGACTTCTATCTTTTTATGACTCCTAAATTATGGAGGTAAGTCAAGATTTAATATCAATTATAGTCATAATAACATTCATTCTGAACTTCTATTCCCTTAACATTAATTACTAAGCATTCTTGTAGCATTGCATTTTTATTAGCATATTATGTACATTCCAATTTTGGCTGGCTGATTTCACTCTGATTAAATGTGTAATTTTGTGTCACTTTCAACTAGTTAGTATTCATATATACATCTATATTTTCATCTCATTTTGTATGCAGTTACCCAAGTAAGCAATTTTTTAAAAAGATTTTATTTATTTATTTGAGACAGAGCACAAACAGCATTAGGGGCAGAGGGAGAGGAAGAGGGAGAAGTAGACTCCCTGCAGAGCAGGAAGCCCAATGTGAAGCTTGATCCCAATGATCTTGGGTCTTGGGTCTTCAGCCTGAGTTGAAGGCAGGCTCTTAACCAACTGAGCCACCCAGGCACCCTACCCAAGTAAACTAATAGAAAAATACCATGGGATTTTTTTTTTCTGTAGTCTTTAGCTTGAATCAGTTCTTTTAGACTCTACATAAAGTATCATCCATCTTTGAATCTACTATAATTCTTGTTTTTCCAAGTACCTATTCACTGAGGCTACAGTGTTCCAGATTTTTCAATTCAGTTTGAGACCATTAGATGTCCAGCACTGTGGGAGAATATAACGATCAGTAGAAAGCACAATCCCAGTCTTCATATTAAAAGAATTCACAGAAGCTCAGACATTACAGCCAGACTTCCCTGGGGTCTCTTACTACAAGGAGAGAAAGATAAACCTCTCCTATTTGGCTTCCAACTTGGGAACCCAAAGAAATTTAGATTCTTACCAGAGTATAAAATAATGGAGAGTATCATGAAACAAAAACAATTGGTTTTGGATGTGTTTTACTCGGCTTATAGAGTAAAAAACCACTTTAAAACAGTGATTTATGGATTTGGAGATGTTGATATGAAATGTGAAGGTGCAGAATGCTGCCTACCTAAAAGTTCTGTATAATTAGACAAGTCTTAGGCACTTTTTAGTTCAGGGAACAAAGTCCTATTTATTTTGCTGTGTGTTATGCTCTTTAATTCTGTGCCATGCTTAATACTCATTCCCCATTCACTATGTAAGGTGTTAACTTTTTATCCATTAAAAGATTTTTGTGGTTGGATTTATCTCTTAGTTTAAGTAATTATTAAGACATTTTTAAAGCTTAATATTTATGACATAATGAGTTTTTTGGTGAAATTTTTACATTAATTTTCACCTCTAAAAGGTCTAATAGAAGGCCTAATAATTCTTGAAGTGTAGCTCTGTGGCAAAGCTGGTAATTATGGCTTTTACTAGGTCATTGGTATTCCAGAAATCTAAGTATTTTTAATAATATATTTTCATGTCAGCTCTATTTCTTGAACTTTGAAACACTAAGTTTGATGCCACATTGTTTTCTTCCATGGGTTTTTTGGCTACAAGAAAATATAAAACATTTCTAATATTTTTTTTTTTAATTTTCTCATAGTGGCTCTTCTGCATTGCTAAACTTGCTGTAAAGGAGCTCATTTACCTAATACAGAGGAAAAATAACAGTAGGATATGGGAGGTTTAGAATGCTCTAAGCAAGTCTTTTGTTATCCCAGCAAGGTTTCTAGTGATGTGACCATTTCTATTATTTGTGATAGAGAACCAATACAAAAACTTATAAAGCAAAAGTGAAGTGCGCCAGATGTAAACAGTATAGAAGATAAATTTGAAATAGCTTATGATTCCCTAAACCGTATAGTATTTCTCTAGGTGCTTTCCCTTGACCATTTTATGTCATTTCAGGCTCCTTGATTTCAGATATATTTTGAAAGCAGCTCAAATTAATTCCAACTTTACCATAACCAAATTAATTCCAACTTTACCATAACTCTTTGTAATTATGACTTGTATATTAAATGCAAGAGTAAATTTCAACCTTAGCTTTCCTTTTTAGAAAATCTTCTTAGGGATAATTTCCAGTCACTTATAAGGTAAATTATTGAGGTTTAAGAATTAGCTAAGATATTTAGTGTCTCATCCAAAATGAAATTGTGGGTGATGGAGAGAAGCTAAACCCACATAAAAGAGGTAGGAGAATAGGGGAGACCCAACTACTGATGGTCCCATTAAGGACTGACAGATCTTAATGTGTCATTGTGATGATTTGTATTTGTACACATGAGATAGATTGATAGGTACATGTGATTTGATAGAACAAAATTTTCAGCGTGGTTTGTCCAAGACAAGCTTCTTCCATTATTTTCTTATATTTTAAAATAACACTAAATAACAATGAAATTAATTCAGTTAAGAAGAGTTAAGTGGTACCCATATGAAAATGTTGGGCCACATGTAGGTGCCAATTAGTAACAAAGTTATTATTCCTCTCACCAAATGTTTAGCAGTGGTTTATACATAGTAGTGTTAAAATTGTTGAGTGGATTGAGCTCACATTCAAGTGAAAAAAATTTGTTTTATGATGGAATGTAAGTCTATACAGAGGAAAGGGCTGGTTAATATGCTTGGGAAAGGAGGAAGATAAGGCCTCACTGAGGAGGTACATTTGAAAGTGGGCCACCAGTCATCTTTCTCTTCTTCATCATCATCACCATCACTAAAGTTACTTGGTGCCTACCTTGTGCCAGACAGTGTGTTGGGCATTTTACATTATCTCCTTTTATTTTCACATATCCTATAAGGGAGATATATTATCCTCATTTGATAGATGATGAAGTTGAAGCACAAAGAGCTTAAATGGCATGCCCAAGTCACATAGCTAGTAACTGATTAAGTTGGGATTAGAAATCAAGCAGTCTGATTCCAGAGCCCATTCTTGAGAGTTGTGTAAGTAGTCAAGAAAAGAAAGGGAAAGAGGCATTGAAGGTAGAAGGAACATGTGCCAACACACTAAGTGCACAGTGGTATTCAGAGAGCAGCAAGCCGTTAGTGTGGCGTAAGCACTGGTGAAGTATGGTTGCCAGAGATGGCATGCTAGGAAACACAGACAAGAGTTACACTGAGTGCATATTTGACTAACATACATGCCATAAATGTGGAATTTCCAAAGAAGAAAATGGCAATTTCTCTTTACTGTAAAAGAGAACAGAGGACCTCATTTCTTTTTCTGAGATTGCTCCGACAGGGTAGTTTCTGGTTTCAGTGTTTTGTTCATGGTGAGAGCTTCAGGCCTTTTTTTCCTTTCAAAGCTATAGCATTCAGTTTTGTCTTCAGAGGATGATGTTCTACTGCTGACTAGGTGGAAGCCTTCCATTAATAAAGTGTCGATTAGTAAGCCGAGGACGTTAGTTCCGTTGGCCAATTTTCGGTTATCAGGTTTTATAGAAACATACCTAGGACACACAATAGAAGTTTGATTATAAAGCATCCCTTTAATAACTAGCAAAACTAAACACATCAGTTTGACCTACAACTTCAAATAAAGGCGTCATACCATTTTTGTTCAGATTTTTTTTTTTTTGAGACTTCATTTATAAATCCAAATCAGTAACTTCAGGTACTGAAAATAGAGACCTTCCTGTGATCTCCAAGGTCATTTTAATTCCACACTTAGGAATATACCAACATTGACGAATTTTCATTGCAAAATCATTTTCTGGAGCAAACAATTTGATTAAACAATTAGCTTAATTTTTATATAATGTAACAACTATTTCCAATTTTTGTTTTCAGTTTACTAAATATTGTTTTAATCAACGTAATTGAGATCATTTATTCAACCATTTTAATGAATATTTTCTACATTTACAGTTTTCCTGCTAGATGTAATTCTACCCATAATTAGCACTGACAGAACAAATTGTTTCTTTAGTGGCGTATTTCTATCAAACACATGTTTTCAGATACAATTTTGCAAAATAAAAATGTCAAGATTTTATTGTCAGTTTTTACTCAATCAAAATTGTTCCATTGTTAAAGAGTAAAGCTCAGGGTCAAAAGGCCTCTGGAGTCAAAATGACAAAACTTTCTATTTCCTAGGAAATTCTATAGAACCAGTACACATAGTTCAAGAAAAATATACCTGAACTTTTCAGATTGGCTGTATCTTGGTTTTAATAGTGTCAACATAGCATGTCCTCTATATATTGCAATAGATATTACCCCTTTACATGCCATCCAGGATATTTTTATGTCTTTGAATCCTCTCAGTTTGTTTATGAGATGTGAAGAAAAGGCTAACTTAAATTACTTCCACATAGCAGCCTAAATTCTCAGTAGTTTCATGTCATAAAAAGAGCCCTTAGGGCTTCCTTAGCCTCTTTTTAATTATGATTAAAATAGTGATTATTGGGGTACCTGAGTGGCTCAGTCGGTTAAGGGTCTGCCTTCCGCTCAGGTCATCATCCCAGGGTCCTGGGATCAAGCTCTACATGAGGCTCCCTGCTCGGGGGAAGCCTGCTTCTCCCTCTCCCTCTGCCTGCCACTCCCCCCTGCTTGTGCGCACTCGCTCACTCTCTGTCTCTGTCTCTCTCTCTCTCAAATAAAATATTTTTTAAAAAATCAAAATAAATAGAGTGATTATTGTAGCTTACATTTAGAAATTAATTCTAGGCAAAGAAAATACTATAAGATTTATAAAAGGACATATCAAAAAATGTTTATTATGTTTGATACAGCAAATTTTTAACATTAGGAAATCATTCCATCTAGTCCCAATTCCCAGATCTTGCATGTGTAGCCTAGAAGCATTTCTAAAGAGAAGAAAAGTTATAGCATATCTCACATTAAGATACAAATAATATACAGTAGATGATAACAAACACTTGCAAGAAATCACTGAGCTACAGTACTTGATTCTCTTTGAGGTCAAATTAAGAAATGAAAGATTTTAAGGCAGAAGAGGATAGAAGAATGAATGCATTGAGAAATAGAAAATCGAAACTTATTTTTTTAAAGATCTTATTTATTTATTGAGAGAGAGAGAAAATGATCAGTGGGAGGGGCAAAGGGAGGGAGAAGCAGACTCCCCACTGAGTGGGGAGCCTGATGCCGGGCTTGATCCCAGAACCCTGAGATCATGACCTGAGCCAAAGGCAGACCCTTAACTGACTGAGCTACCCAGGCACCCCTCAAAACTTATTTTAAAAACTTTAAAAGGCAACTACACTTTTCCATTTAATCCAGTTTAATAAGGAAAGTTCGGATAGAATAAAGGCTCTAGAATCCTGTGACCGTAACTTGAGCTTGATAATGTGGTATCATATGAATGGCCTTGTGCAAGTTGCAAGCCAAGTATTTTTTATACTGTGAACTTCAGAGATGATAACTGAGCAATCTGCTAGGTTAACAAGATCTCAGAGTGGTGAATCATATTAGTGGAACATACTGAACAGCTGGATGATACACCAGACTCTTAGGGCCAACCAGGCTACTCCTCCACTTCCAACCTTCAAAAAACATCTGAATGGATGATTCAGAACAGGGAGTGAGCAAGAAATAAAAATGACTACGCAGGCAGTTATGTACCTAAGGTGGGCCTTTCAGGGCCAGAGTTTTCATCCAATCACCCAAAATCCCAATAATGTTCCCTTTCTCAGGTTATCCCTCTCTACTTTGAAATTGGCATGATAGAAAAAAATCAACACTTATGGAATGGAAAAGAACTCTAAACTTCCAGCAACTGAAAATAGTACTATTTGGTGATGAAAAAATATAATTAGTAAAACAGCTTCTGGTTTTGGAATTACCTATTTTGGAAGTTTAAATATAATGCCACTCTCACATTATGATGAAAAAAATTTGTACTATTTCTAAGTGTTAAGACACTTAACAAAGGGAAAACCAGTTGGCACTGGACATACAAGTATATTCCAACCTTAGTTTTTAGTTTTTAATTTTTGTTTTTCAGCATTTTTTTTAATTATTTTCTCCAAATGCATAGATTTAAGTGTTTAGTATTTCCAGTATCTTTTCATCTTGCATGTTTCTTCTTAAAATTAATTAGACCATTTTTCCTAGGTTTCTATCTTTAAAAAAAGGGGGGGGGGGATCATCAAAGATCCTAATCATTAAATCAAATTTAAAAAAAAAAAAAACTTGATAGTTTTTCCCTTCTATTCATTAGTGCCCCACCAGTGAAAAGAAAGTTGTATACAGAGATATCTTAAAACACTTCAAGATAAAGATAGGGTCTTAAGTTCCCTTCACAATCAGCCTATTAATTTAACTCTTCCCAAAGTGACATTTCAACCTTTTGGAGAGGGCAGGAAATTATTAAGTGTAAAAACTGAAGAATTGTCATACTGCCCAGTGTTCTTCAGTTGGTAAGTAGAACAAAGGGGTGTGTTGTGGGAGAGGCAAACATTGATCCTTCCCAATGGCGACTGCTGAAGTCAAGAAAATATCCCAAACTATGTCTACCTTTTCTCTCCCCGCCCCCCAAAAAAAACATTTTAAATAATACCAGTAAAAAACATATGCAGGCTCCTTTTTTTTCCTCCTGAAAATTAAAGCCAGCTTTAACAGTTAGTAAAATAATGGTGGGACAGCATTAAGACATTTTTAAGGAGAAAAAAAAGTGTCCCTGACAGCAGAGTGGAAATCAGCCTTAGTGTTCAGCCAAGAACAACAGTGAGAGAAAGTGAATAATTGACTCAGGAGCAACTATCCTTAACATACTGACAGCCTATCCCAATATTTTGAGTTGTCTCAGAGTGCCAAAGATGTAATAGGATACCAAATTTGCTATGGGATATATCTGCCTTAATGGTGTTTAAAAATAAAGTGGGATGGAGGAAAATCAGTAGTCAAATCATAAGGACTAAAAGAACAAATACACACGGAGTGTAAGGAAATCGGGAGAAACTACTGAAACTTTACTACGTTGCCAGCCACTGAAAGAATCTCTTGGGGAAAGAAAGGCGGTCTCGGTCCTAAGCCAAATTCACCAGCAATGGAACATTATCTATAAAATTATTTCCTCTCACAACTTGAATGACTATAGTTCCAGTTTTCCCTGGACAGTCTTGGTTTATTCCTATTGTCCCACATGATAACAATACCCTCTTTCACTCTGAAAAGTAGCCCAGTTTGGACAGTAATTATCTGATCATTCTACCCAGCTCTACTTATTACCCCAAAACATTTGAGTAATCTTTTTTTTTTTTCCAAGAAAAGTCTCAGCCATGAGAAACTTTCAGTTTGGAGGGGAAACATCAGGAACTGTCATAAGAGGAGAAAGCCTTCCAAGTACAAAATACCTGACTCCAGTTTGGTTATCAGTAGTGTTGTCGGAGCCGCACCGGAAAACCAGGTCATGGTAGGAAGGTCTTTGTGGAGGCAGAGGAAGTAAGGTCATCTGAGGAGGGAAAGAGTTACTACTCCAGGGCAGTGCTGAAGGTTGCTCTACAAACACCGTAATCCTCCCAGTTAGCATCTCAATTGTTTTGCTGCAAGAGCCAAACACCCTGAAAAAAGCTTGAGTGTTTCTGCTTAGGAACTGCACCTCCACAAGAGCAGGTCTTGGCAGTAGCCGGTCTTCTTGGTTTAAGAGGTCGACCAGAGGATCCAGTTCATAGAAAAGAGCTTCTCTCTGAAGCCTCAGATAGTCTGAAAAGTCGGCTGGTAATAAAAGCTGATGAGTTCTCAAAAAATCTAAGATGAAACTAAATAGCACGCCATCTCTGTCCACAAAAATCTGGCCACCAACCATCCTGAATTCTTGGTCTGTGCCCTCCATCATTCGTGTCAACCGAGAAGCAGGAAACTGCTTTATGGTAGAGCACCTTGTTGTGAATATCTTCCCTCCCACATTCAAAGTGACCAGTTCCTGACTACTCATCCTTTTCTTGCTTCAAGCTAGAGGCTGCAAACCATCAGCCACAGACTTGGCAACTTGTAAATCAACCTCCGACCATAAATGTTGCTGGTTACATACAATTAAGAAATGGAGAGGCGGGGAAAATAACAAAAAACAGACCTCTAGATTCCCACGTAACTGCTGTAAAGCAAATAGCGAGCGTATCCATAGCTGTGTTTGCAAATTTGAGTTGCTTGGGAACTTGCAGTATACAAAATGAAAAAGCAACAGATGAGGAACTGGATTGTTTAAGAAAAACTGCCAGTATTTCTAAGGAGAGACGTCAAGTAGATCCCTTTCCTGTATTCCATTAAAAAAAAAATTCTCCATGAAATCCTATTGTATATCTCTATTTTAAAGAAAGAGAGAAAAAAAAATACTGGGAGGCACCTGGGTGGCTCATTGATTGAGCATCTGCCTTCAGCTCAGGTTGTGATCCTGGGGTCCAGGGTCCAGGAGTCGAGCCCCACATCGGGCTCCCCGCAGGGAGCCTGCTTCTCCTTCTGCCTGTGTCTCTGCCTCTATGTCTCTCATGAATAAATAAAATCCTAAAAAAAAAAAAATATATATATATATATACTGAGAGGGGTCCCTAGATGGCTTAGTTAAGTGTCTGCCTTCAGCTCAGGTCATGATGGGTTGGGGGGCCTTGGATCCAGCCCAGTGTCAGGCCCTGCTTCTCCCTGTCTCTCCGCCCCTCCCCCACTGGTGCGTGAGCTCACATGCACACTTGCTCTCTCTCTCCCCATCTCCCTCTCGCTCTCAAATAAATTATAATCTTTAGAATAAAAATACTGGGAGCAGAAAAGCACTCCCCTTTCCCCAGACCTCTTATCTACAGTGAGTTATCACAGCAGAGTAAGATTTACAGAGAAACATGATCGTAATTTATGAACCCCTTAGCAATTTAGTGGCTAAATCATGAATTGTCAATTATGGATGAGGCAGCCATTACCTCAACTAGCAGCTTAATTTGACTTACTCCCGTAGCTGGATTCTTCTGTACTTTAAATTTAGTTGCCTCCTCTCAACCAAATTAAAGGACAGGGTAAAAGACACTCTGGGCTTTCCAAGGAATATCCTGTTCCATGACAAAAATAAGGGACTAGAGAGCATTGTAAGATGAGATCACTTCTTGTTTCACCTGAATTCTAAGCATGATGAGAAAATGAAGTATTTTTAATCTGTGGGAGATAGGGCATCTTTATCTCATGCAAGCAGATAGGACAGCAAATAGTGTTTTCTTTTTTCCCCAGTTGTATATATGTATGTGCATTTCTTGCTGTCTTTCTAAAAAAGATTTAAATTATAGCTAACACACATTAGTGTTTAGCTGATTGCTTTGTACTTTATAATAGCTGAAAGACTGTTCCATCTATCATCAAATTAATCTTACTCTTTAGAAAGATGTTAAGCAAGTGCATTGGTTTGGTTGTACAGTTGCCATGATACTTTGGAACAACACAACACTTAGCTGCCAGTAAAAAGGCTTTCCCATTTCCTGTTCTTGCCATGTGTGTGACTTTTTTTTTTTTTTTTTGAACCTGTGCCTTTGCTTGCACAGCTACCTAACACTGCTGTACTGTATCACTGAACTCCTTTGGTGATAAGTTTACAAGACCAAAAGGAGAAAAAGGCAAGCTGAAATCTCCACCCTCCTAAAAATGCTGGAAAATGCTTTTTGTTCACCTGAGATTTACATTTCAGCAAAAAAGTAAAATTTAGAAATCCAAATCTAGAAAAATTTGGAAGTCCAATCCACCCATATTTCTTTACTTTTTTTTTTTTTTAAAGAACGTTCAGTCTCAAAAAAAGCTGCTTTTACAAGAGTCATCTTTATTACATGCTTAAATGAACAATCACGGTTACACTTCCTCATTAATACACTATCAGATCGTGTGCTCTTTCGCCTCCTCTTTCCACAGCGTAAACACAACCAACATTGGGGGTAGGAGGTGTATTTCAAAAGCACTCTTTAAAAAGGAAGGGAGGGTTCAGGACTGTACTATTAAATTCACATTTATCTTTATGCTACCTAATTTGAACACCACGAACAGGACATTACTTTTGAAAGGCATACTTTTGCAGGAAAATATCTGACTTAAATCTTGACCAAATCTGAACTACCGCTCGGCTCGTCAACAAGTTTCTAACAAAAGACAGAGAACTATATACTTGCAACAGGTTTTTATAATAGTTTATATTTGCACACAAAGTCTGCCACATTGTTCAGCACCACCAACATAAAATTCTTAAATTTTTCACTGAAAATGAAAAACCCATCCATCACCTGTTCCCAGTAAAACATTGATTGTTCTACAAAATCAGCTGATTTAGTCAGATAGGAACTGAAGTTTGAGAGATGGTCTTTCCAAATTGTGAGTTCATCAAATAAAGATCCTTCTAGAAATATAGTGGGACCAAAGAAAACAAGAAGGCCGAACAGAAGGACCACCACAAACAACTGATAAAAGCTCCAGGGAATCTTGCTAATGAATGTGCCAGTGTCTTGAGGCAAGGAAAGTTTATCCACATCTACTAGTTTTATGTCTTCCCACTGGCTGGTATCAAAGTTCTTCATTAAAGGACTGGTGGGCAAGTTAGAGGGAGGTAAAGGAGTCTCCTTGATTACTTTTATTTTCTCCCTGAACTCCTGCATCTGTTGCAGAAATATGATGGGTTCTGACACGTCTTTGAAAGCCTCAGCAATGTTAAAGGCCATTCGTTGTTCCTGCAAGATAGTGTTGAGTTTGTTGATCTCCGGGTCATAGGCTTGCATAACTGCAAGTTTCATGGTCTCAAAGTCAGACAGGATTTCGTTCTTCTTTTGATCTAATGTGTGTTGTAACTTCTCAAAAAACTCCTTCACCTTATCTGAATCTCTAGTCAGTAACTGTAGAGATTTCCTTTTGCTAGTTTCCAAGGTATCCAAGCGAGAAAGAGCATCTCCCCGACGCCAGGTCTCAAAGCTCTGGAAGAGCGACTCAAAGGCATCTCTTTCCTGAGCATAGGCATCTTCAATAGAACAGAAGACGTGCTTGGTGTGGTCACCACGAGTAGCACAGATCCCACAAATGAGCTGCATATCAGTCAAGCAGAAAATGTTGAGAGGCTGCCCTAAGTGTCCTTTGCACACTGGCATTTTGGGAGAGATCTTGATTTTGTTATACTTTTCCACAATACCCTTCAGGGAGTAATTAACCTGCAGGCTATTAACTCCAGTAGCTGACGTTTCCTTACGGCATGTAGGGCACTTGAATGGAGAGGCTCTCCACAAGGAATTCCGTACAGTTCCCTCTAAGATACCTTCTAAGCATTTTTTGCAAAAGTTGTGTGAGCAAGGCAAAACTCGAGGATCATCAAACAGACTGCAACAAATTGGGCACGTGAGATCTTCTTCAAGCAGCTCCATCACATCCTACCATAGAGAAAGAAACATTTTTACTCCAGTAATAATCAGAAGAAACTCTCTTCACGGGCATTAAAAACGATCTCTCGCTGAAATAACCAGGCAAACAAAGGAAATGAGTGAGAAATTTGGGAAGGGAATGCACACCAAAGCAGATTTAATCTGCTAGGACTAGAACACACTCCTTATTAGCAGGACTCCCTGTACACAAGGGCTTTGTGTGGGCTTTCCAACAACAGTCTTTGGCTGAGATAGGGTTAGGTCTAGGACAACTGCAAGTTGAGCCAGCAGGACCCAACTTGATTGTTTTAAAACAGAAAGCTGACTACTAGCTGTCAGAAACAAAGCTACTCAGTGTCTGAATAGAATGAGCTCTTTAGTCTGGGCCCACAATTAGAAAATGGTATGCTATTTAAAAGAAAGAAGCACAGAAATATAAATTCAAGCATGCATCTTGTTCAGGCTCTTATTAAAAATTGGCAAATTTTTCTATTTCAAAGGCAAGATTACAATTATTAAAATCATAAGTAAAAACATGAGAGTTGCAATTCATTCTTTAGAGAATTAAATGAGTAGTTGTTGTTGTTTTAACCACCAGGACTGTCTAGAGCATCAATTCTCAAAATGTGGGCAGAAATCTGGTGTTGCTAAGGCTCTTTCAAGTCATTCTTGAAGGTCAATACTTTTTTCACAGTAATACTGAGATGATACTTGCTTTTGGCACGTTGACAATAGTGCTGTAAAAGCAATGGTAAGTAGACACTGCTGGAGCCTCAGCAGGAATCCAGCAAGGCAAAGGGTAGCCCCAAACTGTACCACGAGTTACTGTACTCCTCATTACTATACACCCACAGCACGAGTGAGGGGTGGTAGCCAGTTTCATTTAAGAATGTTGTTTATGAAGCAGCAACAAGTATTTATTTATCTTATTAAATCTTGATTCTTGTGTACATGCCTTTTTAATACTTTGAATGACAAAATAGGAAGTAAACAAAGCATTACTGCTGCATCCAACAGATACCGTCTGGAGAAAAAGCAATTACATGATTGAGTCGCAGTCTCAAACAGCTGCTTTTTTCCTTGTGGAACACAATTTTTACAGAACGAATGACAAACTGGCTATTTAGACTTAGGTAAAGCAAGCATCTTCTCAAAAATGAAATAAACCCTTCACTTTAGGGAAACAAATGATATTTCTTACCAATGATAAAAGTTAAGTTTTTGAGTAAAAATTAGAATTCTGGCAAAAATTTTTGCCACTTAAGAGCTTGATAACTTCTCATTAAAGATTTTTAAAAAATTCTTTTTATTGGAGTTCAATTTGCCAACATATCCATTAAAGATTTTCTAATGAAATACATGGTAATCTTAAAGAATGTGGGCTTTTAATTTTTTTAGGGGGACATTATTGTATAATAAAATATTAATATTTGGGGATCTGCATAACACAATGAACAAATTGGTCCAGATCACCAATGCATGTTATAAATCATGCTTGGGTAAAAGATCAAAAGACCAATACATTCAACGGTATGATTCCAAATTTCATATTGCAACTTTTAAGAAACTACCACTTGTTGAGTTTTGGTATACTATCGAAGATCCAGAAAAGGCTATTAAAATATTCCTCCCTTTATCAACTATATTATCTGCAAGACCAGATATGATCTTCTTTGTATATTTCAACCAAAATAACGTACTGTAACAGGTGTAATGCAGGGACAGATTAAAGACTCCAGTTATAATCTATTAATAGCAGTTCATTAAAGAGAACTATAAATATGTAAAGTAAAGCCACTCTTCTCAAAACTGTTTTGAAAATGTTATTTTTCACAAATTATTCGTGTTAACACGTAATGGGTTTATCGTTATTTTAAATATCTGAAAATTTTTGTTTTAATTTCCAATACAATAAACATCTAACATACAGTACATATGTAAATAAAACCTCTTCGGATCCTCAGTTTTTACGAGTGTAATATAAAGTCCTGAGACCAAAAAATTTGAGATTCCTGATCCAAAGAATATCATTTCTCAGTTCAAGTTTATTATTTTAAAATGTACACTTTAAAACCTCCATCCCTAAAGTGTTAAAACCGAATATAGTGCTAAATATGTCCTCATTCAGCTTGCTGAGGGACATATGTATGTCACAGAACCACCAAACTAATAAATAAAATAGAGTCTAATAATCTGTAGACCATCTTATAATCAAAAGTAAATAAATTTTGGCTGTAATTTTAGGAGTCACAATTAGAGCTATAATCTAAAAGAGAAATAGTATTTAAAAAGTTAGCTATTTCCAAGGCTAATTAGTTTGTGGTTTTACATTAAGTTATGGGAGATATGTATAATAAGTTATACAATTATATGCAGAATTAAAGCAAAGGTTATTTGAAAAGCATTGGGAGGAGGAGAATGGCTATAAAGACTGGAGTTAGTGTACTCCCTGAGAGAAGTTCTGTAGCAGCTGTAAAACATTCTGACTCTAGAACAGAGAAGGAAAACTTTTGATGATCCTCCTACCTGAGTCCTGTTCTACATTTTATCATCTCCACTGCTCCTTGTCCCTCTTTCACCTAAGAATTCTATGCCAAAACTAGATTTTGGAGAAGGCAGTAGAAACATGAAAGTAATGGGGGTCAGCATTCAATAAGATAATTTATTCATTCTTGCAAGGTTAGTATTTCCAGACATTCTTATCCAAGCATATTAAATAAGAGGAAAAACAAAGAATACCAAGTGGTTGGGATGCAGAGGAAAAAAGCAAAGAGAAACTTTGAGGAACTCTGAGAAAGATACTGTAATAGGGGCCAAAAAGAATTTTAAGGCAATCAAGTGTGATCAAAAGTAAACAGGAAAATGTCATACACAGGAAAATTTAGTGGTAAACAGACATCAATGCCATAATCACCTTATAGGTCTGAAAATGAATCAGAGGTAAAGACTATTTAAAGGTTTGCATAGGGACACCTGGGTGGCTCAGAGGTTTCCTTAGCACCTCCCTTCCACCCAAGGCATGATCCTGGGGTCCCGAGATAGAGTCCCACATTGGGCTCCCTGCATGGAGCCTGCTTCTCCCTCTGCCTGTGTCTCTGCCTCTCTCTCTCTCTCTGTCTCTGTCTCTCTCATGAATAAATAAAATCTTTAAAAATATATATATATTTTTTTTTAATTTGCAGTAAGGGGCACCTGGGTAAGGTTCGGTTGGTTAAGGGACCGACTCTAGATTTTAGCTCAGACCATGATCTCAGGTCCTGGGATCAAGCCCAGAGTGAGGCTCCCCATTCAGTGCAGAATCTGCTCATCTTCCTCTGCCCCACCGCCAGCGTGCACACACGCATGCTCTCTCTTTCAAATAAATACATCTTTTTAAAAACATAAAAATGTGCATCAAAATTATGGTGGATCCTGTTCCATTTTGAGTGATGCAGCTTACAAATTTTGGTTTATAATTTAAATATTCTTATTTCCATTCACTTTAAAAGCTAAACATTTTTTTTTCCTCTATGACCAAATTAATGTGACCACTTCCAGAGCCAACTTTTAGAGAAAAATGAGACAACCAAATCCAAGAAACCATAGCAAGTTTGTTGCCTGAAACACTTTAAAGGAAAATACTAATTAATAAGGTTTTTAGTCTCAGTAAGTGAAGAGTATACTTTGTAGTAAAGGAACTTACATATCCTTAAAGTGTGGCTAACATAAAAATCTGAAGAAGTCAATAAAACATACTCTTGTACAAACTAAAATACAAATCCCCTCTTTTCTACAGCTAATTTTTTTACCAGTATAGAAGAAACTTTATGTGAACAAAATTATTGTTGTCCAGTCATAAAATTTCAACTTAAACCCTATCAAATTCAATGTACAATAGCAAACACATTTCCAAGGCTGATTTTTCCTTTGAATGTGTTTCTGAATACCAAGAAAGTCTAAATCTTTGAAGGACAAAAATCTGTTTTATGCACCAATTAGAAATTTCCCAAGTTTTATACCAACAAAGAAACAAATATATACCTAATTGTCTACCCCCTCTCATTTTCTACCTCATTTTCCTGCCATGTGTGTTTTTAAATATACTTTTAATCTGTATACAATGACATTCACTCTTTTTGGTATATAGTTCTGTGAGTTGTGACAAATGCAGTTGTATAACACCACCACAGATTTATTTTTAGGCAAATATTCATGATATCTGCACTCAGGGTAGACTGTGAAAACTGTTTTACAATCCTACCTTGAGTGGGTATATAGCAGTAAGTGTCTACAAATGAAAACTGAAACATGATAACCAGAAATATTAAAAATGGAAAAGTCAATACTTAGAAAGTGTCATAAAATAGAAGCAAAACCTAACATCTGTGTATTAGACTTCTCTCTCCTACAAGTCCCTTATTTTTAAATGATCAACTCAAAGTAATTATAATACAAAAGGTGCTCATTTATACACTCTTAAACATTAATCTTAATAAACTATTCAAAGAAACTTTCCTATTAAGCCTTTGAATTTAATTGATAGGAATATAAAGTTGTTCAAGATATTACCCATGATTTCCTTCCAAATCCCATTAGAGAACAAAAAGAGAAGTTAATACTACTTTGTATTTTAGAGACTTAAATTTCCATCCTGCTTTGAGGCATCTTTGGATTCAAGAATTGCAAAGTAGATACTTAATAAGAAACTACATTGCAAATACTGACACACACCTCACAGACAAAACTAAATTATGCAAACCTATACTAAACTGGGAGCCAACAGTCTTTCCTGAAACAGTGCTTAGAATAAAAGGGATCACTTTTTAAAATCACTTCCTCTCAGCATATTAATCTTATTTTCAAGTAGTATACTGTATTCTGCTAGGATGAGACCCACCTGTAATGCTTTCTTGAAACCTAGGGTAGGGACAGCCTGGGTGGCTCAGCGGTTTAGCGCCGCCTTCAGCCCAGGGCCTGATCCTGGACCCGGCATCGAGTCCCACGTCAGGCTCCCTGCATGGAGCCTGCTTCTCCCTCTGCCTGTGTCTCCTCTCTCTCTCAAATAAATAAATAAAAAATATTAAAAAAAAAAAAAAAAGAAAGAAACCTAGGGTGGGGTTCCCTGCAGGGAGCCTGCTTCTCCTTCTGCCTTTCTCTGTGTCTCTCATGAATAAATAAAATCTTTAAAAAAAGGGATCCCTGGGTGGCGCAGTGGTTTGGCGCCTGCCTTTGGCCCAGGGCGCGATCCTGGAGACCCGGGATCGAAGCCCACGTCAGGCTCCCGGGGCATGGAGCCTGCTTCTCCCTCTGCCTGTGTCTCTGCCTCTCTCTCTCTCTCTGTATGACTATCATAAATAAATAATTTAAAAAAAAAAATCTTTAAAAAAAAAAAATGGGACGCCTGGGTGGCTCAGTGGTTGAGCGTCTGCCTTCAGCTCAGGGCATGATCCCGGTCCTGGGATCGAGTCCCGCATTGGGCTCCCGGTAGGGAGCCTGCTTCTCCCTCTGCCCATGTCTCTGCCCCCCCCTCTCTGTGTCTCTCTCTCTCTCTGTCTCTCATGAATAAATGAATAAAAATAAAAATCTTTAAAAAAAAAAAAAAAAACTTAGGGTGTAGTTACTGAATCCGGGTAGAGGATGTAAGGATATTTATTAAAGTATTTTTTCAGATTTTCTGTATATTTGAAAATTTTCACAAAAAAGTAAAAAACTAAAAGGGACTAATTATAAGAAAACCATATTTAGCTTAAAAAGCAAAACTTGAGAAGCATTAGCTAAGTATGATCAGCTTTACAGGAGCTTGATCTGCTGTAGTACTGTTTTATCTTTTATAAAATAAATATATTACTGAGAATCTTTGGATCCAGGCCTGCGAGGAGGCGGACATACTTGTCTGGTTCTTAGCGGCGTTTGACAAACCACTTATACATATTGCAGTTTATCTCCTCACTGTTACAAGTGTTTTGAAAATTATAATATATGAAAATTATTTACAAAATATTTAAGTGTTCCATATCAATGTGTTGTCATACTTTATTCTGGCTTTTAGAGTCGGTTCCATAACTTATGTGATCAAAACAGGATAAAGTGAGTTTAAGAATCTCAAAGGGAATACTGAAGATATATATAGTACTTAAAAGAGCTTATCTAATTGTTATGTGGCTCCTGCAAACAATATAAAAGTTACCTATGTATCCATATAAGACAATAAGAAACTTCCCTTTTCTGGCATTATTCCAGAATTAGTAGTTAAGATATCCCCCAGGATATATCTAGTAGGATTCCTGATAAGTAGGGCAAAATAACCCTAGAACAAAAGGTCCATCAGCTTGGAAGACCCACCTATTCAGCAAGTTCACAGAGGTTTTGGACTATAATAACATTCTCAGAAACGTAAAAACCAGGTCATTACCCTTACTAGTTACCGAACCATTAAAAAAAAAAAAAAAAAAAAAAAACAGGTTTTTTTCCCCTTTCCTTCATTCTCTTCTCTGAACCACTATTTTGCTAAACTCTTTCCTTTGTTTATTCTCGTAACTCATCCTCCTGTGTCAAGGTGTACAATCGTTTGATTTCCTCTTATTCTTTCCTTATCCCCTACCTGCCTCTTCACCTTACTTATCTTTCTTTCCCTTTTATCTTCTCCTTGTGTCTCTTGATAATTACCCTCGCTATTATTCTGTAATCCTGTAAACCCAGAGCATTATGTCAGTAGGGTTTTAGGATACAGCTGGATCAGATATCCCCCTACTACACTTCTGTACAACTATTGAGATATCTGTGGGAGCATGCCCGGCTGGCTCACCTGGAAGAGCATGCAACTCTTGATTCTCGGGGTCACGAGTTCAAGTCCCATGCCGGATGTAGACATTACTTTTGGAAAAAAATTTCTTTAATTTAACAAGAAAAAAACCCCACAGAAGTCTATGTGATTTCCCAACAGTATTTAAGCCTATTCTCTCCCATCTAGATGAAATAAATTTGAATGAGTCTGAATTTAAGGAAAACACACATATATAGACTAAATTTTCTCCTACTCCAATCCTAAACAGATTAGCTATTTATCTTTACCTGTTAAAGAGTTCCAATTAAGTTGGAAAATGACTTCTGGAAAGGTCAAACCAGAAATGTCTGGTCTCCTTTCTCCCAAATAAATATAAGCGGGCTTAAATGAAGATGGAAAATTTTTACCCCTAAAACGACTTGTCCTCTTACACAACCATAAATTTGGCAATCACTGTCAGTTGGTATCTATTTCCATCACAATCTAAATCTGTATTTCAGGTTAATGCCAGCTTTCAGAAAGTATTATCAAAGTCTGGCATTCAGTAGGTAGCTAGCTGGATTTATCTAGATAAGTGAGGCTACTTATGCGTCATATATAACACCGTAGAAGGGGAAGCACTACATACCAACTAGTAAGAACTTAGTCTAAGAGGACTATTGGAAATGCAATCAGTATAAACAAAGTCCCTTTTGCTCAACGTCGAAGTATGTATACATCTTATGCTAAAGTACACCTGACCTATCAAGTAGAAGGCTGTTTATGCTAAACTTCAAGCAACTTTTAGGTTGGCTATATTACATCTACTGCGTTGGCACTCCTTGCTCATATTCGATAGCACAAAAATGCAGGGGGTAAAAAAAAAAAAAAAAAAAAGCCCCTCTGGGAGTTATAATGGGATGCTGGGATGCCAGGCTACTGCCAAGTAGGATTTACTTCTGGCACTAATGCCACAGGAAAGACAATAATTTATACAATCAACAAAAATGTTCATGTCAACTTCTCTGTAGTAATAGGTCTACATCTATAATGGAAATGAATTTCCTTAAAAAGAAGCTTACGTTATCGGAATTTGCTTCATAGAAAGCTTAATGGGAATGTAACTATTCTGTATGTCAGAGGATGCCTGTAATTTGGTTAACTGTTACGAGAAGTGGGCACAGAACTCTATTCATCTAGTACCATTCTACTATCCAGGGTTCCAGGCCAAAGTAATTAAGATGGCAGTGTCTTTAGTGAATAACAAGAATGAATAATCCAGTGACCTAGTGATATTTAAAAAGATGAACTATAGGCCAAAAAATCAATTCCTGTCCTAAATTCAGAAATACAGCACATTTACGAAGATATTGTTGCTCTGAAAGGTATGACAAGTGCCATAAAAAGGACATAGAAAGTTGGCACCATAATGAAGTTAGGGTATCCAAGCAACTAGCTTTTATGTTTTTCTTAAACTATAAAAGTAATTTCTGAGTACAGTAAATCCAGAAAATACAGGGGAAAAATCGCCAATAATCACATCAGCAAGGAATAACATTATTTTGTTTCATTTCTTCCAATCTTGTGTGTGATGCAGATACATATTCTAACAAAACTGGTAGCATCACACAATTTTGTAACCACCATTTTTCACTTGATCACATGTATTTCCCCTATCATTATATATTCTTCTAAAATGTGATAGTCCATCTTACGGATATGCTCTTACTGGCTGTATGTCTTTTTGGATTATAACACTTAAATGAACACCTTGTAGGAAAGTCTTGGTCCACAGCTCTGATTATTTCCTATTACACTTAGACTCCTCTAAGTGTACTGTTAGGTGTGTCAAAGAGTAGAAACACTTTTAAGGACCCTGAAAGATTACCAGGCTTCCCTCTAGAAGGCATATAGCAATGTATGAACGCTAACCAGTGATGTATGAGTGCCCTCCTTCTCCATGCAGATCCTAATCTTAGAACAGTACTTTTATAGTTGAGTGAAAAAACAAAGATAAGGCATACATTTTTACCATACCTACCCAAAATTTAAAATATAAAAGTTTAAGGCAGTTAAAATTAGTAGGTGTTTAGGATTACCAATATGTAGGGAACATATGGTAACAAAAGTCATGAGGCAGGAATAAAACGGAAGAGATGATCTGGAAAACATTTTTCATAAGTGAAAACACTGAGCCCCCCCCACTCCAAAAATGGAACTTTCCCAGTTATACACAGTGACCTAGCCATAGGACCTGAGCTTCCCAATTCTTAGACTTTTAGCACTATCTAGAAAGTGGGTCAAAAATTCTGTGTTCTCATTCATAAAATGGAGACGTTTAATCATGGATCTATGAATCCCTTCTAAAATTTCAAATTTTTTTTACAACTTGGGCTGTAACAGGCTCCCTAGCAGAGGGAACAGCGCTGACCCTGTCTCTGACTACCTAAGTTCCAACAGGAGTTTTACCCTTCATGGAATGAGGATTTTTTACATTATGTACTTCATCATGTTTTGGGGAAGATTAAGTAATTTGTGCCAGTTTTGTAAACTGGTAAACTATATAAATCTAAGGTGGTTTAAATTACAATGTGCACAAATACACAAAATGTAAATAGACATTTTTATGTCAGAGCCCGGGTACATTAACCAAGAAAGGTCCTGAAAGAGAGCCTGATTCTCTTGAACTACAATTTCATGAAAAGGTAAAAAATAAAAAAATAAAAAGCATTACATAGGCTAGCAGGTACAAAGCACATTCATGGAAATGGGCATATCTGAACAAAAGCTGTGGCCCAAGTAAGACCAGGCAACCAACCTGTCATAAATGTATAGAATGGAAAGAATAACCTGGTGTTATGGGAGGACTTACAGGGAGGCCTAATAGCTCAGCTAGTGCAAAAAAAGATGGTTTGTTTTTTTTTTTTAAGAAAAGGAGAGCCTGAAGAAACCTTCCCATTGTGTAAGAAGCATAACCAGTTAATCAACAGCTCCATCAGGTTCTCCCAGAGGAGTGGCTAGGTTAATAAAATCGTGCTTTCAGAATACCTATTTGTATAAAAGTCTCTAGAATTAGAAAACTCCCTGTTTTTACAAGTCCTAGCAGCATGGTATGGGAGGAGGGAAAAAAAAATGCTACTAAATCTTCTCTCTCTTTCTCAGTAGAAATCTGTGGGTTGTAATACATGTCGGGTAACTGCTACATAAGGATTTTCCAGCTCCGCTGAATCTGTTTTTTCTGAGTTTTGGCAAAATAGGAGAAGAAGAGAGTCCACCCGTGAGGATGGGAACACGCTGCGTGTACACGTAGATTAATTTTGCGCGGCTCTGGGCCTAAAGGGAACGGGGTGTTTGTTGTTCCTGGACGTGCAGAGAAGAGGGTTTACCTCCGTGCCGCGGGGTCCTCCTGTGCCTGCGCTGGATGGTCCGGCCGCGCTGCTGCGGGGGAAGGACAAAGGGCGCTCGGCCTCGGCCGCGCCGGCCCCGCGGAAGGCCCGGGCCGGGGCCGCCCTCCCCTCCCCTCCCCTCCCCTCCCCTCCCCGCCCCGTCCCGCCCGCGCCCGCACCCGCCCCGCACCCGCACCCGCCCAGGCGGCCGTGGGCTCCGGCTTGGGCCGCGCCGAGGCGGTTCGCGGGGCGCAGGCGCAGGCCCCAGCCCGGTAGCCCCCCCGCGGCGCAGCCCCCCCACCTCCGCCTCGGGGCCGCGGGACCCGCCGCCCGCAGCCGCCTCCGCCGCCGCCGCCTCCGCCGCCTCCGCCGCCCCCGCCGCTGAGACCGAGCTCCCCGCCGCGCGCCGCTGCAAGACGGACCCGCCCGCCCCGCCCCTGCGCCCACCTCGGCCCTGCGCCCGCCCCTGCGCCCGCCCCGCCCCTGCGCTGCGCCCGTCTTGTCCCTGCGCCCGCCCCGCCCCGCCCCTGCGCTGCGCCCGCCTTGTCCCTGCGCCCGCCCCGCCCCGCCCCTGCGCCTGCACCCCCTGCTCCCTGCGCTGCGCCCGCCCCGCCCCGCCCTGCGCCCGCCCCCCCGCGGGTCCCCCGCCGGCCTCGCCTTTGTTCCCTCCCTGGGCGGGGTCGGGGGCGCTGCGCGGGGCCGAGGCGGAGCCCGGGGCCGGGGCCGGGGCCGGGGCCGGGGCCGGGGGAGGCGGGCGAGGCGGCTGGGCCTGCGGGCGGGCGCGCACCCTGCGGAGCCTCCGGCCGGCGAGCCGGCGCCACGAGACGGTCGGGTTTGGATTGTTGTACTTTTTTTTTTGTTCGTTGCATTTCCAGGAACAAAAAAAAAAGCCCAACCCTTCACACCGCTTCACGTGCATCTCTGCGGACGGGAAGGCGGGCGAGCACCCTGCGCCGCGGCCGGGGGGGGGGGGGGGGTCCTCGGGCCGCCCGAGGAGCCCGGAGGGCCGGGACCGAGGGCCGCGGGGAAGGGCGACAGGACAGAGCACCAGGTGCGCCGCGGTAGGTGCGGCCTGCGGCAGGGGCTCCCGGGCTGCTCACCCCCCACCCCCACCCCACCCCCACCCCCCCCACCCCCAGGCCCGGTGCCCCGCCGGCCCCCCCCAGCAGCCCCCCCCAGCAGCCCCCCCCAGCACAAGGCCGCCTGCCGCAGTCTCCACGAGCACACCCCGGGGTGCGAGCCACGACCCTCGCCCTGTAGACGAGTAACCGGGTGAAGCCACGGCTCCAACATGAGAACCCAGAGGCAGGGCCGAGGCTCCAAAAGTCCCACCTCTAGGTCCTCCTGTAGCATCACAACTGTCAATGCCATCGAGAGCTGCACCCCAGTCCCCTCCTAGGGTCGCTTTTCTTTTTTTTTTTTAACACACCAAAAAAATCTGATTTTATAAAAGCACTTTAAAGGCCAACTATTAAAATGACACAAGAGTGAAAGGTCATTGGCTCTCAGAGTGTCCTTTACTGTGACCGTGTGATGCCTGCTTGCATAGCTAGACCCGTCCGGTGCCAAATACCTGCTCGTGAACTTGTGCCCACCTGGAAGCAACACCGGGTGGATGCGCACAGACGTCTCTCGAGTGCTGACTTCCTAAGGGAATGCTGTGCAGTGCACCCCAGGGCACCCGGAACTGGGGAAGGAAGAGCGGCCTCCGTCCCCACACCGTGGGCCTGGACTGAGAGTAACTCCCAGATTCCGATGTGCATGCACAGCCACGTCCTTCCCGGAAGACGACAGGGTGACTGGATCCCGCCCAAGGTAACACAGGGACGGTCCCAATTGTCGTCACATTGCAGTTTCCTTCTATTGACGGCTCTTCGCATAAGGACACGACCAGCCGACCACTGGGAGCCCTCTGTCAGCCCAACAAGAGGACCAGAGGGTCCTATTTTGGTTTGTCTTCTGGGCTCTGCTGTTACAGGGAGAAGTCCTCGATCCTGTGTGAAATCCTGTCTATTCTTACCGTGTGGACTTCCCCAGTGCCCTTGTCTCGAGCCCTGACAGAGGAAAAGCCCGGCAGCTCTCCTGCCACCAAGGGCGACACGCAGTCAGCTGTCCCAGGACAGAGGGGCCGAGCCAACCCTGTCACCGGACGGGGAGCCCTGCAGGCCGGGACCGCGGCAGTGGTGGGCAGGACACCACTCCCCAGCAACCTGGTCGCCCCGGCCTTCCCAGCACCTGCCAAGGTCGCAGCACGAGCCCCAACATTCCCAAGACGGAGTTCCTGGCAATGCCAGGCCCCGACGGGGCAAGGTGCAGTGAAAGCAGCAGAGGCCGTGGAATCCGTTCCGCACCCAGACTCCAGGCGGGCCACCTGCTAGTTGTTACTAGAAGTCACCTAACATCCCTAAGCCGCAGTGTTTTCTTGCAGAAATGGGAGTCGTGATTTGCTGAATGATGATAATGAGCTGATACATAAACAACCAGCACTGCACCCGACGTGTAGCGATTAAGAAACCATGTCTACGGTTACGTGGAAGAAGAGAGCCGTGCCGCTGGCCTTGCAGCTGCCCCGGCTTTGTGCACCTGCTGCCCAAGCCTGACAGGCTCAAACTGCCCATGCAGCAGAGGAGGCGAGGACCGTAATTTATGCTTTTCTATACCCAGCCGGGGTGACCTTTTGAAAAGATTATATCCTACCGCTCTATACCCCCCTTCCCTGTTCTTAGGGAAGAGAGAGAAAAAGGGGGAAAAAATCACACTCAATGAAAGGAAAACTTTGCAGGTTTCTTTCTTTTTTTTTTCTAAGCCTCTATAATTTCAGAGATAACAACTGAATATCCAAAATATTCCATTAAGAAGGGAAAAAAAGTCTGTCTGCAAATCTACAATCATCACTAAAGATAGAAACTTACCTAAGGCCTGATGAGATTGAAGGTATTAGCCCCTGGTTTGAAGAAAATCCCAGATTCCATATAGTTTAGTTGCACAGGGACGTTCACGCATCAAATGGAGCAAATAGCAAAAATCAGGTGGCTTCTGAAGAGAATGAGAGACGCTACAGCAACCGTAAACTCAGCCTTTAGTTGTGCTATTTCTGTAGTTGGAAAGAAAAATTGTTGAGAATAAAGCGAAACGTCAGAGGCAATTAAGATGATGGTGGCACGTGCTTATAATTGTATCCCCAGGATTGTGCTGGGCGCCGAGGGCCCTAATCAAGGGGTTTCCCGTGGGGTTGATGAGACCAGCCTTAAACACAGGAGGTAGACCTGTAACAGCACGTGGGGGGGGGCTGTTCAAGGCTCAAGACAGGCCTGCAGGGAGGCGACAGAAACATCAGGGAAGTTCTCACAGGGGACGTGGGAAATGCAACATTTAAAGGTAATAGGGTTCTGGGCACGCGGCTGGCCCAGCCAGTGGAGCCTGGGACTCTTGATCTCAAGGTTGTGAGTTCAAGCCCTATATTGGGTGTGGTGAAACCTACTTAAAAATAAGTAAATAAATAAGAAATAAAGACCGAAGGATTTGAAGATGAGAAAGAGGAGCCCTGGAAGTGAGGAACACAGTTCGGGGTTGGAATGAGCTTCGCTGACGCGGAGTCGGTGAAGAGCATGGCCTGGCTTGAAATTAAAGTTTGAGGCCAAAGCACGTAACGTGTGGGACGTCACAATAAAGAGTTGAACGTCATCCTGAAATGAAACGGAAGCCACTGAATAATGATTTATGGGGCACTGATAAGAGGAAAGCAGAATTTTAGAAGGGTTGATCGGATTATAGGATCTAAGATTTAAGGGAGAAGAAATTTCCTTTATTTTGATACCTCTGAGGTTTGTTGTTGAAAATCATAGATTTTTTTTAAATGCAATAATGTCTACAAAAGTACAGCGTATATGGGTAAGTCTTCCTGAACCCTTTAATCCCACATAATTGTTCATTAAGTTCTTGATTTGTAAATAAAGTACAATATAGAGAGAATTATGATATGTTTTTCCTAAAATCCAATAAGAGAAAATTATATGTATATATGTATGTAGATTTATATGTCAATCATATATATAATTTTTTTGAATCCTAACTACATTGTATGCCTAATTATTAATACACTGTTGGCTACATTTTAGAGTGTGCCTTACTCGAGCTTTAAAAATTGCTGCATGTATATATTCTGAAATGTACTCCTCTGTTTTGATATTTTAACAATGATTAATTACGTTCAATCGTGTTAACTAAATTTTGGGGGGATTTAATTCCCATACATGTAGAACTTTATTCTTGATGAAGAGTGGCTCTGTGCGGGCTTTGAGGGTTTTTAATTCAGGTAAAGTAATAGATATTGTGTATTTACAGTTGTTTCAGAGAAATTAAATTTGTAGAGACTGTTTATTCTGGGATCTTTCTGTTGAGTTCATCAATCCTTATGTGCTCCGTTTTTATCTTGAAAAATCTCCATTTTGATGATAGAGTTGTATAATTTCAATTTAGAAGAGGACTTTCATCCTGTTCTATGGGGTATTGTTAGCAATATTTCTTCCCCAGATAGAGATGCAGCAGGGGTAGGGGTTCTGGAGTCTTCAGCAGGTGGATTCCTGTACCTTCAACACACTCCACTTAGGTGGAGGCAGCAGCACATTTCCTAGAGCTTTGGTTCCGATGATCTAGATTTATCAGGTACCTGTCTTCACAGCATTGCACAAGGAATTCGTGCTTCCTGCGGGTTTTGTTTTGTTTTAAAGATGTTATTTATTTATCCATGAGACAGAGAGAAGCAGAGACACAGGCCGAGGGAGAAGCAGGCTCCATGCGGGGAGTCCGAGGTGGAACTCGATCCTGGGATCCCGGGGTCATGGCCTGAGCCCCCCAGGCGCCCCTGCTTCATGGTGTTCGAAGGGAGCCCGCTCAAGTCTCTCTGACGTCAGAGCACGTGGTAATAAATGCCTTGTCCCAAAGGTGCCTGTGTTCTGGTGACCGTGTTTATCCCCCCCTGCTGGGTGGCGCTCCCGTGAGGCCAGGTCTGCAGGGCCCGTGCGGGTCCCACCCCGCCATACCTGCTCCCGGGCAACCAAGCCCACGGGCCGGTTACACAGTGTCAGCACAGGTTGTGCATTCTTGTGGAGGTCACCGTGTGGGTTCCTCGGGCTCCTGATTTCCTAGCGCCACTCCCTGCATCCTCCAGAGAAGGCCTGCCTCCTTTCCCTGGAGCTTTGGCCAAGGTCACACTGGCCCTTGGCTTCCCTTTGGCCAGCCCAGGCACACCGGCCGGCCTGTCCTCTGTCACCCGGCCTCTGCACACCTGAGTACTTGGAACCCACCGCCCTTCGGGGCACTCAGGACCTGTGACCCTTGGGTGATTCTCACGGTCCCCGTGAGGCAGTGATCACGAACTGATAGCCTGTCGTCAGACCATGGGGTTTTGTTCACTTATTTTTCACAGATTCTGGTTTTGAGTACTCTCTGCCCCCAGTGCGGCCTGGAACTGCCCACCCTGCAGGGCAAGGGGCGCGCTCCACCGCTGGCCAGGGCCCCTCACACCGTCTCCAGATGATGAAAGCTGTGTCCCTTGCAGCACCTCCGCGGGGCACGCTGACATCTGGCTCCCCACAGCCCTTCCTCCCTGGGGGTGCTCGGGCCACTGCTGTGCCACTAGGCCTGGGCTCCGGCTGGCTTCAGGGTTCCTGCCCCGCGCTCTCCTCTCCCTGGTGCACCTGCACGTCCCCCCGCCCCCCACCACGTCCATGTGCAGCACAGCTGACACATCCCAGGCTAGCTTTCCAAACTGGTCCAGGCGGAGGGCAGAGGCCCCTGAGTCCTCTCACCCCGTCCTGCGCTCCTTGCATCGCACACTAGGCAGTCCCTTGTTGTGCACTGACTCACGTGATCACTTGATTATCAGGGTCGTCTCCATGCGACTATAAACCCTGTAAGAGCAGGGACGGTGTGTGTTGTGTGCATGTGCGTGTCCACATTTCCTCGCCACTGCAATCCGAGCACCTAACCCGGTGCTTATCAATTTTTTTTATGAATGTTTTCAGGGAAGTAAGAATTCTCTCAGACTATTGAGGCATTTCAACCTTCTAGATATTAGCTGTCAAGACGAGCCGAAATGGTAATGTACTCTGAGTTCTATTCACTGAAAATAGGGATTTTAATACATTTGATCAAAATAACCGCTTTCCCCCCTTCATTTGCAAAGCAATTTTTCAGACTCCTTCCTCCAGTTTACAAGATATGTCAACAGTCTTCATTCTTTCACAGAATAGCTTGTCTCTGAAGATGAGGATAACTTCTTGAATGGTTCAGAGAATTCCCATAAAAAAATTGAGTCTTCTTTTTATGCATAAAAGTTAAGCAATACACCATGAAAAAGACTTCGTGATATAACAAGAAAAATGTAAAACTGTTCCTGTTTAAAACACAATATAGTCATGATAGGACACAGCTAATAAAAAGAAGATGGGTCACCTGAGTGGCTCAGTGGGTTAAATGCCTGCCTTCACCTTCGGCTCAGGTGATGATTCCAGAATCCTGGGATTGAGCCCAAGTAGGGCTCCCTGCTGGAGGTGGGGGGTGTCTGCTGCCCCTCTGCCTCGCCTCCTGCTTGTGCACATATCTCTCATTCAGATTAATAATGAATAAAATCTTTTAAAAATAAAACAATTTGGGGGCCTCTGGGTGGCTCAGCAGTTCAGCTTCTCCCTTGGGCTCAGGTCGTGACCCCAGGGTCCTGGGATCGAGTCCCATATCAGGCTCCCTGCATGGAGTCTGCTTCTCCCTCTGCTTGTGTCTGTGCCTCTCTGTGTGTCTCATGAATAAATAAATTAAATATTTTTAAAAATTAATTTTTAAAAAAGCCATATTTTTTTGAAGAGGATAAAATTTGGAAATTTTCAGTCTTTATGTTTTATATTATTATAATTCTTTTTATATTTTTACACTGAGCATCTATTACTTTCGTAATGTATAAAAAAAAAGAAAAAATTGTTAAAGAAAATGGCACTCCATTAGAACAAACTTTTCCAACTGAATAACAAGGCAAAACACCTAGACAGAAAAACAGGCCAAATACATGAGAAACAGGGCATTAAAAAAGGAAATACAAATGATCAATAAGCATAAAAAAATTCATTCTCAATGATAATCAAAGAAATACCAAGAAAAACATTGATATGGCCCTTTGTAGTTCTTGAAATTTGCAGAGATTTAAAACATTATAGTGACCAGTAGGCCAGGAACGGGGGAGACAGGCCATCTTGTTTGCTGCTGGAAACCAACATGGATACAACCTTTTAGAGGACAGTCTGTATAAAAACATTCAAAAATCACATATACGTAATTCAATTTCTAGGAATTTGTCCTAGGAAAATAATCATAAACACTGCAATTTATACATGGAGATTATTTGTTACACAGCTATGGAGGGGATTGGAAATTTTGTTATTATCCATCAAAAGGATATGAGTTAAGTGAATCCTGGTACATCATACAAAACGATAATATGTAGCCATTTGTAAGTCATGTTTGAGAAGCCCATTTAACAACTCAAAAAATAGGGGATCCCTGGGTGGTGCAGCGGTTTTGCGCCTGCCTTTGGCCCAGGATGTGATCCTGGAGTCCCAGGATCGAGTCCCACGTTGGGCTCCCTGCATGGAGCCTGCCTCTCCCTCTGCCTGTGACTCTGCCTCTCTCTCTCTCTCTCTCTCTCTCATGAATAATTAAATGAATTTATTCTCATGAATAAATAAATAAATAAAAGATTTTTAAAAACTCAAAAAATGCATATCTTTTATAGGTGAAGAAAAGCACATTTCAAAAGGCCTATATAGCATAATGCGGAGCGTACATGTGCCTATTAAAAAGTGGTCACAATAGCAGCAATTGTTATCCATAAATAGTATAAAGTGGGAAGGACTTTTATTTTGTCCTGACTCTTCACTAGATTTTTCAGTCTCTCTAATGGTTATATAATGCATCATCTTTATAGTCATAAAAAACAGTTCTTTTACAAGTTGCTGTCCTATGCTTTTGGGGAAAAATTGGCCGTTCCTTCAGCAGAGTTACTATAAGCTCCAGCATGTCTCCTCCTAGATATATGCCCAAGAGAACTGGAAGCAAACGTACAAATAATGACATAACGTGGATGTCGCTGCGTCTACTGGGCTCAAATAAAAACATTTTTAAAAATAAATAAATAAAACTGAGAGACCCACGGTGGCTGCTGTGTGTGGGGATAAGGTCCTGGGGTGAGAGTGGCGTGGGGGGCAGCTGAAGGCCAATGGCCCAAGCAGGCGGGTCGCCGGGGCCTTGGGGGCGAGAAGGGCGGGGGTGGGGATGTGGCTTGGAGGTGTCACAGGTGTCACAGGCCGTGACTTGGAGGAGGGATCGGGGACAAAGAGGAGCTTGGTCTTAGGGCCTCTGCACTTCATCCGTCTCAACCTGGTCCCCCAACCGCGAAGGGGGATGGGAGGGACATCTCCCTCCTGGGGTTGTTGCAGGAGGGGCACCGGGACTCACACAGGCCGGGGCACAGAGTACACCCTGTTAGCACCTCGATGACGACTGTGGGTCCCCGCTTCTTGGGGAACTGGGGTCATACAAATAGCTGCCCCAGAGCCTTGCCCCCCAGAGAGCACCCCCCCACGGGACAGCCCTTCACTGTCCTCGGCCTTAGTGTTGGATCCTTGCACCCGCCGCGGCTGCAGGAGGACCCCTCGGGTCACGGGAAGCCCGAGGTCCCCAAGCGCCTTGGCCCATCCCCTGCAGGAGGAGGAACTCGGAGCTCAAATGACACACGTCGCGGTTACGCTCCGAGGGACCATCACCCACCCATCGCCAGGAAGGACGGATACCACCATGTGCCTCCACGTGGACGGACTGGAGGGGGGATGCCGAGTGAGGTGGGTCAGTCGGAGGAGGCCTCACCCATACGGGGACCCTAAGAACTGGTGGGAGGGAGCAGCGGGGAAAGGAGGGGAGCTGAGTGGGGAACACCAGGGACGGAGACAGACCACGGGAGACTCCTGACTCTGGGAAACAAACAGGGTAGTGGAAGGGGAGGTGGGCGGGGGGTCGGGGTGACTGGGTGACGGCACCGAGGGGGGCGCTGGCCGGGATGAGCACTGGGTTACATGTTGCAAATCGAACTCCAATACGAAGTATACGGCCGTAAAAATAATAGATAAACGTCGATCCAAGTGTAAGGGGAGCACATCTGAAATAACAAGGATCTTGGAAAACGGCCTGGCTGCACGGGGATCCTCCAGCCGCTGCACAGTCCCCGGAAGGCCGCTCTCGGCAGGGGCAGCGCGGCCCTCGCCTCCCCCCGGAAGCGGTCACAGCAGCCGGCCTCTGCTGCCATCAGCCGCCCCTCAGGTGGGTCACCTGCCTCAGCAGGTGCTTCCGTGGGGTGAACCCGTCTCTCCTTCCAAAACTTCCCGATGGCAGCCTCCGGGTAGTGCGTGAACAGCTGCCGGTGGGGAGTGTAGAGGCCGCTCTGGGCCTGCAGGGCCTCTCCTGCCAGCATCTTCCAACTCGCCAGATCTCCGTGACCATCGCCAGATCTCCCCGACTGCCGCCAGATCTCCATGACCAACACCAGATCTCCATGACTACGGCCGGATCTCCCCGACCATCACCAGATCTCCACGACCATCGCCAGATCTCCACGACACCACCAGATCTCCGTGACCATCGTCACATCTCCACGGCTATCACCAGATCTCCATGACCAACGTCAGATCTCTGTGACTACCGCCAGATCTCCGTGACCACTGCCAGATCTCCCCGACCATCGCCAGATCTCCCCAACTATTGCTCCCCCACTTGGGCGAAGACCAGCCCCCAGGGCACCTGGGAGGCGGTGAGAAGCCCCTAAATCGGAGACCTCTGTCTCTCCTCGTCCCATAAACTCCTCCTTACAGGCTTTCCCTCCCCGGGAACCTGCACACAACCTTGAATTTGAACTGGAGCTGGAGCGATCCGCCCAGTGACCTCCAGACTCAGATGGCAGAGGCCCTGGCTCCTGAAAGCAGGGTCGTGGGAGCAGCAGGCCCCCGGGGGCTCGTTAGAAACGCGAATCCCGCGCGGTATCCCGTACCTTCCAGGCGGAACCTGAGTGTTCACGAGGTCCCCAGGTGACTCCCACTCAGCTGCAGGTTTGGGAAGCCCGAGGAGGCTCAGGCCCCCTGCCTGCCCTTCCTGCGCTTCCTGCGGGCTCCAGAGAATTCTCAGTGAGCGTCCTGTTAACGGGGCTCAAGCCTCAGCCCACTTCCCTGTCCTCACTTGTCTTTCTTTTTTTTCCTAAGTGATCTGCGCACCCAACATGGGGCTTGAACTCACACCCAACGTCAAGAGGCACGTGCTCCACCTGTACCCAGCCAGCGGGAGACCAGGCCCAGCCTCACTTTCAAAGAATCCTGAGGGGGGGCTTCTGACATCCCTCTGCCCCCCCCTCACAGCCAGCGCCGCTCTGATGGGCCTCAGCCCCTTCTAGGAGCCCCCAACCCACTCCCTGGCCTCTGGGGCATTTCCTGAAGGGTGGCTTTCCCCAGGTGGGGCCTGTGAGACCAATCGAGGTGCTTCCCCTCTGCACTTCTTCTTTTCTATTTACCTGCCTAGAGTTGCCTTCACCTGTCCGGTGACAGCCCCGTAGAGCTGGGCCGACTGCCCAGCAGCCTGGTCTTGGGCAGGGACGGGAGGCGCCTCGGCCGAACAGCCTTGCCCGAACCCAGACCTCGCAGACCTCCCCCCGCCGCACAGTCGGACGATCCTGGTTCTTTTCCCTGCCAGGTACCCCCCACACCCCCAACAGGAAAGCAGAGCACAGCGAAGGCTGCCTTCAGACGGGGACACCCAGGGAAGGAAGGGGACGCAGGCGGACAACCAGCCTTGGAGAAAGGGTCGAGGTTCCTGGGACCAGCCAGCAGGAGGGGCAGGTACATTTAAAATGCTCCAAGCACTTGATTCTTTGAAGGTTTCAGGATTTGAGTTTGGAGGGTTTTTTTTAAAGCTTTCCAAAAGGAGAAAAAAAAAGTTATCAGAAAACTTCTGGGCCTTGGAAACCAGAGCCTCTTCTAGAATGTTAAGGTAAGGCCTTGGGGCTGTCACTCCGGAGGTCAGGTTGATTAGCCACACGTCCTTTCTCACACCTTTATCATTTATCACACAATTGACACCACCCCACCCCCTGCCGCCAACATATATTAAAAGCCAATTTCCAATCTTTTAAAAAATACCCTGGGAATGTTATCCTTATACTATTAAAATAGCGTTTTAAATATTTATGTATTTCATGTAACAGGAAATGAGTACGGTACTTTTTTACGCCCCAAGAACGGTCCTAGGAGGTTTACAAAGATTAACTCGTTGAATCCTTAATCTAATAAAATATGTGCTGTGTTACTAACTACATTTACAGGTGAGGAAATTAAGTCACAAAGAGGTTCAGTCACTTGCTCAAGGTCACACAGCTAATAAATGACAGAACAGAATTCAACCCCAGACAGTCTGGGTGGGTCACAGCCGCGTGCTGAATCCCCGGGCTACGCTGCCTCGTTAAAGGGCCTGGGTCAAAGCGGATTCACGTGAACAGAAAGTGGATCGATGGTTGCGGGGCACCTGGCGTGAGGTGGAGAGCACAGGAAAACTTCCTAGGGTGTAGGAACGGTCTGGACCTTCACATGGTGGTGGCTTGGGAGGCTCTATTTGTCAAAATTCATCAAATTTAATGTGTGTGAATTTTATGGCCAATAAAACGAATGATCATGAAGAATATTAAAAAAAAAAAAAGTTCTTCATTCAGGGCACCAGGCTGGCTTAGTCGGTGGCTTATAACGCTTGATCTCAGTGTTGTGAGTTCAAGCCTCACATAGAGCATAGAGATTACTTAAAAATAAAATCGTAAAAAGTAATAATAAATAAAAATAAAAATAAATAAATTTTTTAAAATTAAAAATAAAATGGGATGCCTGGGGGCTCAGTGGTCGAGCATCTGCCTTCAGCTCAGCATGTGATCCTGGTTCCGGGATCGAGTTCCGCCTCGGGGTCCCCGCAGGGAGCCTGTTTCTCCCTCTGCCTGTGTCTCTGCCTCTCTCTGTGTGTCTCATGAATAAATAAAACCTTTAAAAATAAAAATAAAAATAAATTTTTTTTGAAGATAAGGGCCTGGGTAAGTATGTGTGTTTATTTCCATTCATATTTTCAATTTAATTTCAATGTTAATTCTGTATAAATATATATTTTATGTATTATATATTCTTACATATTATATATCACATATTTCACACGTGCATGATGTACATATGTAAATATATATGAGCGAGAGTGTTTAGGGGAGACAGAGGATTCTAGATGCAGTTTTTCCACATGGTCACCCTTCCACACCTAAACACACCTAAAAGCCACTTTTGAGAAACGTGTGCTGCTTGGGGAGCAGGACCCTCCCGGAGCCCCGCAGCCGGATTCCCCCCCTTTCCTCGCCTGAGCCGGCAGCGGGGAAGGGGGGGACCAGTGGGCCCGGTGGGAGTGAGGCCGCCCCGTCTCAGGTCCCTGCCCTCTGCGGGGGCCTGGCTCCCCTTCCCTCCGCAGGGTTGCTGCCCCAGAGGTCGGAGGTCGGGGCGTCCCCGGGCTGCTGTCCCCACGCCGGGCCTGAGCGCTCTGGGCCCCGTTGCCACCAGACGCTGCCTCACCTGGAGGGGTCAGGGCAGCCCCGTGGGGACCAGGGTGCCTTTGCCGGCCCTGGGGGCGCTGCCGGCCCTGGGGGTGCTGAGGCGCCCTCCAGGCCCAGGGCGGCCTCCCGTCCTGCACCCCACTGTCCTACTGTCCTGACATCTTGCTGTCCTACTGTCCTGCTGTCCTGCTGCCTTGCTGTCTTAATGTCCTGCTATCCCACTGTCCTACCGTCCCACTGTCCTGCCGTCCTGCAGTCCCGAATCCTGCTACCCCACTGCCCTACTATCCTAATGTCCTGCTGTCCCACTGCCCTGCTGTCCCGTTGTCCTGCCATCCTGCTGTCCTGCTGTCCTGCTGCCCTAGGGTCCCCCGCAAGCAGCCTGTACCAAGCACACAGCCTGAGCAAGGCACCAGTGAGCTTGGGGTGGCGATGGGAGACCAAGTGTTGCGGCGTTCCAGGGCCTCGCCGTGACCGGGGACACCCCATATCTGGGGGTTATGATGCGAGCTGACAGGTGCGGCGCTGGAACCCGACCGCATGAACCCCATGTTTGCAACTGCAAGTGGCAACCTAGGGCCCAAGCCACGCAGCACAGCACGATGGCCCTTTTATTAGGGAAGGAGGACCAGGACTCACTCTAGAATTTTCTCTGTGCACCGAGACAGACGACCTGCATGGGACCCATGGGGCCAGTCTGTCTCCCTGAGAGACCCAGGCCGCTGGGAGCAGAACTGAGAGCCCCAGGGCGGTGCGCCAGCGGGCAGGGAGGCCAGGCCCCGCAGAGAGGGAGCGGAGGCTGGCACAGGAGGCTGGCACCGGCCTCGGGACGGAGCGTGCACTTGGTATTAAATGAGTAAGTGACGTGTGCACTCAAAGACGCAACCTTGGGGCGCGGGGGGACGGGGTGGGGGGGCTCAGCGTCTGCCTTCGGCCCCAGCCGTGACCCCGGGGTCCCGGGATCGAGCCCGCCTCGGGTGCCGCAGGGGCCTGCTGCTCCCTGGGCCTGGGTCTCTGCCCCTCTCTGGGTCTCAGGAATAAATAAATACGATCTAAAATACATACATACACGCAACCAAGATCTCTGACACTTTTAGAACAAGAGTCTGGTTTATCCTCCAAGTAGATTTTGTTGGATTTTATTTTTTATTCATTGTTATTATTTTAAGATTTTATCTATTTTTCTGGGCCTGGGGAGAGGAAGGGTGGGGGCAGAGAGCAGCACCAAGTGGGGGGCGCCGGCCCGGGGCTGCCCCACCCGCCTGGCCGGGCCCCTGGACGCCGCAGCTGGGTAGCACCTGACGGCTGCCGGAAGGCACCCAGGGGAGACACGCAGGCCACCCGAAGCCAGGGGTGGAAGTGAGCCCCCCGCCTCGGCAGCCCGGCCTCGCAGGGTGCGGGGGTGCAGGGGAGGCCGTGAGCCCCCCAGGGCATGTGGCCCCCCGCCACTCGCTGTTTGACCACATGTTGTGAGCCGATGAGGCAACGAAGATCCTTAGACGAGCGGGTTCCTGCCGGGGACCCCCCAGCTCCTGCAGTGTTACCTGTTACCTGTTACCTGTTAAACAGCAGCAGCAGAACAGCACCCCCCACCCCCACTTTTATTCCATCAGCAAGGGCCGAGGGAGAGAAGCTGCAGAACTGCCTGGCGGGTCGCCGCAAGGACCCACTGCCTCGGTCGCGCAGGGGCCAGGACAGCTTGTTGTCACACGGCTTCACCCAAGGGAGCAGGTCCCCGAGTGCTGCCACCACCGGGCGCTTCACCTGCTGCAGGAGTAGCGTTGGCCACGGTGGGTCTGGGTGATGAGAACGTGTAACCCGCAGGTGCGTGAACATCCCTGTCCCCCTGCACGACGAAGAGCTCTGATCATTATTCTATTGTTTTTAAAAGAGTTTATTTACTTATTTGGGACAGAGCGAGCGAGCGCACAAGGGGGGCCGAGAGGGGAGCCGGCTGCGGGGCTGGACCCCAGGACCAGATCACGGCCTGAGCTGGAGGCAGACGCTTAACAGACCGAGCCCCCGGGGCCCCTCTATCATGATTCTTTATGATTATTAAAGTAGCAGTTTGGCCTTTAGCCAGAATGTCCCCGAGGTTCTGGTAAGGTTGGGACGAGCGCGGGGCCCATGCTGTGTCCCCCGGATGGGGTCTTTGTCCAGTTTGTTCGTTGGTTGACACCCTCCTTTGTCCCTCAAGAGACTTCACGTCGCCCGGGGCCTTCACGTCAAGGTGCCAAACTGCGCTGAGCCACATGCTGCGAGGCTGTGTCCGTCCGTGTGTAAAAGACGTGATCACCCCGTCATGATGTTAGACGGATTTATTTGGTTAACCCCGAATCCCAAGACTGATGGTAGCTGAAGCGAGTTATAGACACACACACGTGCGTGTGCTCGGTTCATTCTTGTTACGCTGTAGCTTTCCGGAGCAGTAACAGAAGAACAAGGCAGAGGAGACGAGGCCGAGCCGCGGTAGGTCCTATGCGGGGGTTCCACGGGGTCCCTATCAGAGACGTGGATCTCCATCTGCTCATGGTTTTTCCCAGGGACCCGAGGTTCAGTCCCCTCCGCCGAGTCCTTGCAGATGCCTGTCACCGGGCTCCTTCTGGTTTGAAAGGGAAAGAGGTGGGTCCCTGCGCTCTGGGGAGCTAACCCTGCGCTAAAACAGCCCAACCACCCGCAGCGGTGAGCTCTATCCCGGGCAGAGGTACCCAACGCATTCGGTAAATAAAACACGATTTATTTAACCCGGGAAGGATTTCTTGGGAGAAGAGTAAAATCAGGAATGCTACAGTCATTTTGTGAGTCATCCAGGCATAATCACCAACCAATAAAAATAAAACATCCGGACGCCCTCGGTCGCCAGTACATGCTGGCCTGCAAGGCATCGTTCTGCTGTTTGCTTGCGTTCAAGCAACGTCTCTAAAACCAATACGCTGCGCCTGTCCACATGTGCTGGGTGGAAATCGTTAGGATTATGGGGTTTTACGTGCAACCACGTTGTCCAGGTCCCAGCTCGGAGTGCGCAGTGAGCACAAGGCACAGGCGCATCACTGTGGCCCAAGGGCCGTGGATTGACGGAGCCTTACCCCAGGGAGCCTGGCACAACACAGCTAAGGGCAGGGAAACAAAAGGTGACGTCTCAGTTGGTAATAACGGGCCTCGTGTGAGGTCAGAGGGCAAGTCAACGAAGGCCCAAGAGTGGCGGTTAGAACCCAGAAGCTGAGAGAAAGGCTTTGGGAGCTGAGTCCCCTGGAACCTCTGCAAGCTAAGGCGAGGCCTGATAACGTGGGCCCAGATATTCCTCATCCTCCTTGCTCGGTCATTATATCACCAGCTTCATTTACGCTGAGAAATTAATGGCCACGAGAGATGATGGTGATGATGATGATGATGATGATGATGGTGTTGGGATGACCGCCGTCTTTCTCTCCCTGACTTCCAGAGGTGTGAGGTAATTATCAGCGACTTTACGTGTTTGCTTGGGCAACCACTGTAACAGGGACCAGAAACGCTCAGACACTATGTGCGCCCTGCAGACCTGCGTGGGAATCAGAAGCCAAGGAATCAGCCCACGGGAATCCAAAGAGTAAAGTCACGGCGGTATAAGGCTGTGGAAGCTGAGGCGACCCTCTGACTGTGGGGAGTCCCTCGCCCCCCTACAGCACCCACACGAGGTCCGGATCTGCCGCTGGGAACAGAAATGACGCCAGCCAGTCCTCTGACATCCAAAGCTGTGAGAAAGGAAGACTCGAGGCGGCCGGACGTTGTGTCTACAGCCTAGGGAATGCAGGCGATTTTGCACTTGGTTTTTTGTAAATTGGAGATTGTTTTTTCGAATATAAAACATTCTTCATAGGCCCCTCCCTGCAAAAAAACCTCCTAGGCCCTTGGCATGCCCCTATAGTATTCCATGATCAAATGGTCCTGACGGCGTAGCCTTAGCCAGAGACGCAGGAACCAGCATTCCCGGCAGAATTAAGGGACGACAGGCCCCGGTTCCTGGGAGTAAGCCAGGGACGGACACCCACACGGGGCCTGCTTCATAGCAGGCCAAGAAAAGTGTCTGAAAATGAACGAGCAGATTACCAGGTGAGCCAGAAAGTCAGAATAGGAGGATGATAATGTAACTAGTTTTAAGAAGAAAAAACCGCAAGAGATCAGAATCCAGGAAATTAGATGAAGTCGAAGACACCGCAGCACCTGGTGATCAGAGTACAGACCTGATCGCGGCGGCGACCTCTTCTGCATTTCCTGCTGAATCAGGGTGGGGGGGAGTGTCTTGGTAGCTTTTCAAGCATTTTATGATGCAAATGTATAAACACACAGCGAGATCCAGAGAATCCTGTGAATGCCGTGCGCGCCTACCACCCGGACTCGACCATTAACGTCTTACATTTTACTCAGTTTATCACAGGTGTATTCATTCCCCTACCCGATCCCGTCTTACTCTTCGTGCCTTCCAGAGTCCGCGGCAGACATCTCCGCTGAATGTCAACATGCGTATCATTAACTAGAATTAAAGATCTGTTGGTTTTTTAGAAACTTGAAGCGAAATTTATACACAATCAAATGCAAAATCTTACCAGTAAATCCCCGGTTTCAACAAATGCCCACACCTGTGTACCCCAAAGTACTCACGTGTGTCCCCAACCTCCGTCCTGGAGGTTGGCCCGACTCTCCCCTGCCGGAGTCCGGACCGTCCTGCACGTTTCTAGTACCCAGGCAAGTTAAATTCTTAAAACTAAGAAGCCCAAGTCTTAGCTCCTCTCAGGATTGTGTACTGAAAACCATTCAAAAGCTTTATATTATATATCTGATAATATCAAATGAAATAATTTATATTACCAGAGTTGATATCCATTTATCTAGCATTTTTGCTGTGCAACATTTAGATGTGGCTTCTGGCATCGGAATATGGAACTTTAGTCACGTTTGTGTCATATCTGGACATTATGATGTCATTAAAATACTCCATTAAAAGACTGTTTAAAAACTGATTACAGAAATTTTCAATTACATACAAAAGTAAAGGAAATATAATAATGAGTCTCTGCGGATTTATCCCCCGCCCCAACAATTATGTTCTTCCTAATAAAGCACATTCAAATTCACCCATGTTGTTGCACCAGTTAATGGTTTGTTCCTTTTTATTACCGAGTAGTGTTCCATTATATGGATTTTCCATAGTCTGGTTATTCATTTACACCTTGATTCCTTGTTTTGAGGTAAATACAAATAAATATTCACCTACACATTTTTCTGTGAATGTAAATTTTAATTGGATAAATACCTAGGCGTGAGATTGCTGCTGGGTCATGTGATAACTGTATATTTAACTGTATGAGAAATGGCTAAATTTTTATCTAAAGTGACTGTACCATTTTGCATTTTCAGCAGCAGAGAATGAGACTTCCTGTTGCTCTTCATCATGGCCAACATTTTGTATCCAGCTCTTTATTTTAGCCATTCTAAGAGGTCTGTAGCAGTGCCCCATTGTGGCTTTCATTTACGGCTCCCTAGTGACCAAAGATGTCAAGCACCTTCCCATATATTTATTTGCCATTTATATGTCTTCTTGGGGAAGTTTCTTTTCAGATATTTTGCCCATTTTAAATTGGGTTATTTGTCTTATTATTGTTGAAGATTAAGAGTTCTTTATATATTCTAAACAAAATTACCCTATGATCCAGTAATCCCACTACTGAGTATTTACCCGAAGAATACAAAAACACTAATTTGAAAAGCTACACACACCCCTATGTTTATTGAAGCATTATTTTACAATAACCAAAATAGAGAAGGAACCCAAGAGTCCATCAACAGATGAATGGATAAAGAAGATGTGGTTTATATATACAATGGAACATTACCCAGCCGTAAAAAAGGAATGAAATCTTGCCAGGTACAACAACATGGATGTCTCCAGAGAGTAGAAAGCTAAGTGAAATAATTCAGAGAAGACTAATACCATATGATTTTACTCATATGTGGAAGTTAGGAAACAAAACAAATGAAAAAAGAGACAAACCGAAAAACAGACTCTGAAATATAGAGAACAATCTGATTGCCAGAGGGGAGGTGGGTGGAAGACGGGTGAAAGAGGCGAAGGGGAGTAAGGGTACCCTGATGGCGGTGAGCACTGAGTAACGTAGAGAATTATTGAATCACCACATTGTACGCCGGAAACTAGAATAACACTGTGTATTAACTATACTGGGATTGGGGGATCCCTGGGTGGCGCAGCAGTTTGGTGCCTGCCTTTGGCCCAGGGTGCGATCCTGGAGACCCGGGATCGAATCCCACGTTGGGCTCCTGGTGCATGGAGCCTGCTTCTCCCTCTGCCTGTCTCTGCCTCTCTCTCTCTCTCTCTGTGTGACTATCATAAATAAATAAAAATTAAAAAAAATAACTATACTGGGATTAAAATTTAAACAAATTACAGCGGGGCGCCTGGCTGGCTCAGTAGGTAGAGCACACAACTGTTGATCTCAGGGTTGTGAGTTCAAGCCCCATGTTGGACTAGAGCCTACTTAAAAAGAAAATTACAGTTAAAAAAAGAGTTCTTTATTCTAAATACGAGTTCCATATATATATTTTTTTTTTTAAGATTTTTTTCTTTATTTTAGAGAGAGAGAGCGTGCTTGCATAGGTGGGCGGGGTGGGGGAGCAGAGGGAGAGAGCGAGGGAGAGAAACTCAAGCAGCCCACTGAGCGAGTTGCCCAGCCTAGGGCTCAGCCTTACCACCCTGAGATTATGACCCTAAGTGAAACCCAAAGTCAGATGCTCAACCGACTGAGCCACCCCAAGTCCCTGAATACACGTTCTTTTTCGGGTATGTGATCTGCAAATATCTTGTCCCCATTTTCAGCATATTTCATTTTCTTAAGAGATTATTTTGCAGAGAAGTGTTTAATTTTAATAAAATTCAGTTTCCCAGCTTTTTGTTTTATGGGTTGTGCTTTTAGTGGCATTTCTAAGAATGGATCACCAAATCCAAGATTTCCAATGTTTTTTTTTCTTTCTAGAAGTCTTATAGTTTTACTTTTATATTTAGGCCTATTAAGCTAATTTTTGTATGAGGTACAAGTTCTGTGCCTAGGTTGCCTTTTTGCACATGGATGAATGATTATTCGAGCACCATTTGTTGAAAACTCTATCTTTTCTATTGAATTACCTTTGTAACTTCATCAAAAAAAGTTGACTGCAATTTTGTAGGTCTGTTTTGGCCTCTCTATTCTGATCAGTTGATAAACTGATACATACATCTATCTTTTTTAGCACTACACACTGTCTTTTTTTTTCCTTTTTTTTAATAAATTAATTTTTTATTGGTGTTCAATTTACCAACATACAAAATAACACCCAATGCTCATCTCGTCAAGTGCCCCCCTCAGTGCCCGTCACCCATTCACCCCCACTCCCCGCCCTCCTCTGCTTCCACCACCCCGCCCACCTATGCAAGCACGCTCTCTCTCTCTAAAATAAAGAAAAAAATCTAAAATAAAGAAAAAAATGAACCTAGTTCATTTCCCAGAGTTAGGAGTCTTTATGTTCTGTCTCCCTTCCTGATATTTCCCACACATTTCTTCTCTCTTCCCTTATATTCCCTTTCACTATTGTTTATATTCCCCAAATGAATGAGAACATACACTGTTTGTCCTTCGATTGACTTACTTCACTCAGCATAATACCCTCCAGTTCCATCCACGTCAAAGCAAATGGTGGGTGTTTGTCATTTCTAATGGCTGAGTAATATTCCATTGTATACATAAACCACATCTTTATCCATCATCTTTCGATGGACACCAAGGCTCCTTCCACAGTTTGGCTGTTGTGGACATTGCTGCTAGAAACATCGGGATGCAGGTGTCCCGGCGTTTCATTGCATCTGAATCTTTGGGGTAAATCCCCAGCAGTGCAATTGCTGGGTCATAGGGCAGGTCTATTTTTACCTCTTTGAGGAACCTCCACACAGTTTTCCAGAGTGGCTGCACCAGGTCACATTCCCACCAACAGTGTAAGAGGGTTCCCCTTTCTCCGCATCCTCTCCAACATGTGTGGTTTCCTGCCTTGTTAGTTTTCCCCGTTCTCACTGGTGTGAGGTGGGATCTCATTGTGGTTTTGATTTGTATTTCCCTGATGGCAAGTGATGCGGAGCATTTTCTCATGTGCGTGTTGGCCATGTCCATGTCTTCCTCTGTGAGATTTCTCTTCATGTCTTTTGCCCATTTCATGATTGGATTGTTTGTTTCTTTGCTGTTGAGTTTAATAAGTTCTTTATAGATCTTGGAAACTAGCCCTTTATCTGATACGTCATTTGCTAATATCTTCTCCCATTCTGTAGGTTGTCTTTTAGTTTTGTTGACTGTATCCTTTGCTGTGCAAAAGCTTCTTATCTTGATGAAGTCCCAATAGTTCATTTTTGCTTTTGTTTCTTTGGCCTTCGTGGATGTATCTTGCAAGAAGTTACTGTGGCCGAGTTCGAAAAGGGTGTTGCCTGTGTTCTCCTCTAGGATTTTGATGGAATCTTGTCTCACATTTAGATCTTTCATCCATTGTGAGTTTATCTTTGTGTCTGGTGCAAGAGAGTGGTCTAGTTTCCTTCTTCTGCATGAGGATGTCCAATTTTCCCAGCACCATCTATTGAAGGGACTGTCTTTCTTCCAGTGGATAGTCTTTCCTGCTTTATCGAATATTAGTTGACCATAAAGTTGAGGGTCCACTTCTGGGTTCTCTATTCTGTTCCATTGATCTATGTGTCTGTTTCTGTGCCAGTACCACACTGTCTTGATGACCACAGCTTTACCACACACTGTCTTGATTATCATAGCTTTATGCAAGTCTTGACATTGGGTTGTGTAAACCCTTTTTCTTATTTTTGTTATTTTTTAAAAATTTGACTCTTCTAGTTTCATAACCTTTTTCATATAAATGTTGAATTCACTTGTCAATATCTAAAAATATGTCTGTTGAGATATTTCTTGGGATTGTGCTCTGTATGTAAATCAAATGGAGAGAATTGGCATCTTAACAATCTTGTCTTCCAACCCATACACACAGCATATCTCTCCATTTGCTCAGATCATCTTTGCTTTATTTCATCAATGTTTTGTAGTTTTCAGGATACAGATCCTACACATGTATCATAGATTATAAGCTTTTTTATTTCGGGAGGTACTATTTGAAATATCTTTTAAATTTCAACTTTCAAAAAATATATAATAAATAAGTAAACAATTTTCAAATCTCAGTTTTTCCGAACTACTATAAATCTTTGTGGGAAGTTTCCTTGTGTGGAAATAAGTTTTCAGTTCATTTGGGTAAACACCAAGGAGTGCAGTCGCTAGATCATATGCTAAGAATATGTTTAGTTTTGTAAAACTCTGCCGAACTGTGTTTCAAAGTGACTTTACCAAAAAGAAAACCAAAACAAAGTGACTTTACCATTTGCATTTGCACCAGCAATGAAAGAGAGTTCCTGTTGCTCACTAGAATTTGGTGTCATCAGTTTTAGATTTTGGCCATTCTAATAGGCATGTAGTGGGATCCCTGGGTGGCGCGGCGGTTTGGCGCCTGCCTTTGGCCCAGGGCGCGATCCTGGAGACCCGGGATCGAATCCCACGTCGGGCTCCCGGTGCATGGAGCCTGCTTCTCCCTCTGCCTGTGTCTCTGCCTCTCTCTTTCTCTCTGTGACTATCATAAATAAATACAAATTAAAAAAATAAATAAATAAATCTAATAGGCATGTAGTGATATCTCACGATTGTGTTAATTAGCATTTCCCTGATGACATATAATGTGAAGCATCTTCCCATATGCTTACTTGCCATCTGCCTTTCTTCTTTGAAGAGATGTCTATTAGAGCCTTTGGCTCACTTTTCTTTTCTTTTCTTTTCTTTTCTTTTCTTTTCTTTTCTTTTCTTTTCTTTCTTTTTCACTTTTATTTTCTTTAATCAGTTTATTTTTTTATATTATGTGAAATTTTTAAAATTTAAATTCAATTTGCCAACATATAGTATAACACCCAGTGTTCATCCCATCATGTGCCTCCTCAATGCCCATCACCCAGTTACCCCAACCCCCCCGTCCACCTCCCCTTGCAACCCTTTATTTGTTTCCCAGAGTTAGGAGTCTCATGGTTTGTCTCCCTCTCTAATTTTTCCCACTCAGTTCCCCTCCTTTCTCTTATGGTCCCTTTCACTATTTCTTATATTCCCCGTATGAGTGAAACTACATAATGATTGTCCTTCTCCGACTGACTTACTTCACTCAGCATAATACCCTCCAGGTCCATCCACATCAAAGTAAATGGTGGCTATTCGTCCTTTTTGATGGCTGAGGAACATTCCATTGTATACGTAGACCACATCTTCTTTATCCGTCATCTGTCTATGGACATTGTGGCTCCTTCCATAGTTTGGCTGTTGTGGACATTGCTGCTATAAACATTCGGGTGCAGGTGCCCCGTCACTTCACATCTCTATCTTTGGGGTAAATACCCAGTGGTGCAATTGCTGGGTCGTAGGGCAGGTCTATTTTTAGCTCTTTGAGGAACCTCCACACTGTTGTCCAGAGTGGCTGCACCAGCTTGCCTTCCCACCAGCAGTGTAAGAGTGTTCCCCTTTCTCTGCATCCTCGCCAACATTTGTTGTTTCCTGTCTTGTTAATCTTGTTCGCTCATTTTTAAATCAGCTTGCTTATTTTCTAATTGCTGAGTTTTAGTTTTAAGTGTTCTCTGCATATTTTAGATAACAGCTCTTTTTTTTTTTTTTTTAAGTTTATTTCAGTAATCTCCACACCCAACGTAGGGCTTAAACTCACAACCTCAAGATCAGATCAAGAGTCACGTACTCTTCTGACTAAGCCAGCCAGGTGCCTCTAGGTGATAGTTCTTTATCAGAAATGTGTTTTGCAAGTAGTTTCTCCCAGTCTGCAGCTTGTGTTCTCATTCTCTTCACATTGACTTTCAAAGAGAAGTTTTTCATTTTAATGAAATCCAGCTCATCAATTCATTCTTTCATGCATCGTGATTTTAGTGTTGTATCTAAAAAGTCATTGCCATATTCAAGGTCATCTAGGTTTTCTCCTATGTGATCTTTCTTAGGAGTTTTACAGTTTTGCCTTTTACAATAATGACTATGATGCATTTTGATTTAATTGTTGTGAAAGGTGCAAGGTCTGTGTCTAGGGCTATTATTTTGCATCTGGATGTCTAGTTGTTCCAGTATCATTTGTTGAAGAGATTTATGTTTGCTCCACTATATTGCTTGTACTCCTTCGTCAAAGTTAAGTGGATGATATTTATGAGGGTCTATTCCTGGGATTTTTATTCTGTTCCATTGATCTCTGTCTATTCATTCTCTGGTGAGGTACTGTCTTCCTTACCGTACCCTTATAACAAGTCTTGAAGTTGGGTCATGTCAGTCCTCTGACTTTGTCCCACTTCAGTGTTGAGTTGGCTGTTCTGGGGCTTGTGCCTCTCCATCACTTTATTGATATCCATAAAATGATTTGTCTGCTTAAGGGAGTTTTTTTTTTTAAGATTTTATTTATTTATTCATGAGAGACACAGAGAGAGAGAGAGAGAGAGAGGCAGAGAGAGAAGCAGGCTCCATGCAGAGAGGCCGACACGGGACTCGATCCCAGGTCTCCAGGATCGTGCCCTGGGCTAACGGCAATGCTAAACCGCTGAGCCACCCGCGCTGCCCTTAAGGGAGTTTTTCTTTATGAATTCCAGAAATACATTAATTAAGCACCAGGAACCTCTGTTCTGAATGCAATTGGAATACATTATTTTCTGCACGAAAACAAGGTGATGAATAAGATGGAGCAAGATGACTCCACTTTTTTGTTTTGGGGGGTTTTTCTCTTCAGGGAGTTTCTCCATTTTCTCATCATAAGGGATCGTTAAAATAACCAGAAGACAAATGACACCAAATTAATAACAGTGTAGATCAAACGATCCTCTATTAACTATTCTTACTCGATTGTAGTTGAGGACTGTATTGCTTAAACTGATAACTAAAATTCACATGCTTCTCCGGATGCCTGAGTGGCCTTCGTTATGCCACATACGGTGACCTAAACTATAACTATTTGGTGACGCTGACCATGTGGCTTCACCAAAGTCATGGTGATCCAGACTGAGTTGAACAACAAATCCCAAAGTGGAGCCACCTGTGCTCTTCAGGTTTATTTTTGTATGTGGGAAAGTGTGAGCTACAGAATAACCCTCTGTTGGAAATGGAGTTGGTTTTTGGCCCAACTGGTGCGCTCTGTAATCATTGGCAATGACACCGTAGACCCGCAGGTCAGTTTCAACTCCCTCGTGCGGACCGTGATGGATTATAGCTTTGCCTTGGACCTCACCCTGGCTGTCTGAAATAAGAGCCACTGATCCCCTTTGGCGCGTCTGCACCCTTGGCACAGAGGGGTATGATTGCGGTAAAGACTGCGAGGTGGCCTCACCCTGCTGCTTGGAGTCCTGGTGATGGAAGCTTTGATTAAATGCTGAATGAGACAAATTAAGTGAATTTGCTCCCAGCCTCTGTGGTCGGATTAATCAGAGTGGCTGATGGGGTGGCAGGCTCATGTAAAAATCCAAGGTCAGCCAAGAGTGCGTTACTGTGGCCGAGGGGCGGAGTGTGGAGAGAGCCCATGTGCCTTGGGCCCCAGCGTCCCTGCCTGTTCTTACCGTGGATCCCAGGAATCCCCTGGATGCGAAGCCTTGAGCATTCCTTCCGAGCCGTTTCTGCAGGTTGTGCGTCTGGTGAGCAACCTCGGGCTGGGGTAGTGTCTCCCCCGAAGAAGGGCAGGCTGGCGTTCACTTCCAGGGCAAACAACGAATCCCCTAAACTCAGTGTTTCCTCTAATGCAACTCCCTGGGTGCCCAGGCATCCTTCGTGGGCCCTTTGGGTCCCTTCTGCGGGACTTTGGGGGATGAGGAGCTAATGCAAAGCTCTGAAGATACCACTTTTGCTGTGAGCGGTAAAGTCCTTTGCTTCTGACTCAGGACTTTTGCGTCTTCTGCTGACATCCACAAAGCAGGAACAGGCTAACTTGTCAGCTTGTAAGCGGCGTAAAACCCTGCGCCTTACCCACCTCTTGACAATCCTACACTTGGATTTGGCTGACTGTCGCAACAGTCCTCTAACTTGTCGTCTGTGTCCGTATTTCTTGCAAACTGGAAGCCAAATCTGGAAGTTTCATCCGATGCTGTTTCAGCTTGAAAGACAGAAATACTTTGCATTCAAGCTGTGTTCTTCGATGGCCCACCCTTTGGCCCTCCCTCCCACCCACCCCTGTCAGGAGACATAGTGTCAGCTTGGCCACTTTAAGCGAAACTAAGCTTACTTAGCAGAAAGAGGTGGTTTCAGTATGTCACAAAATTCCGCATCAACATTTCAGCTCAGCACTCATTGGTGGTCATTGCCTGGATCCCTTATTTCGTGAGTGGATTTGTGGATTTTATTTTTTTTTAAAGATTTATTTATTTATTTATTTATTTATTTATTTATTTATTTATTATGATAGACACAGAGAGAGAGAGAGAGAGAGAGAGAGAGAGGCAGAGACACAGGAGGAGGGAGAAGCAGGCTCCATGCCGGGAGCCCGACGTGGGTCTCAATCCAGGGACCCCAGGATCACTCCCTGGGCCAAAGGCAGGCACCAAACCACTGAGCCACCCAGGGATCCCTAGGATTTGTGGATTTTAAAGGGTGACATTTAAATGGAATCATTCTCCCCATATTAGTCCACCATAATTCTTTGGTAAAGGACAACCTTCTATCATCGACTAATGGGTTACCCTGAAATCAGTTCCGTCCTTTGACCTAGGATGCAAGGGTCTCTTCTCTGGGCCCCTTGTTTCAGGGGACCCTACACTGAAGTAACTTCTTCAAAATGAAACCATGGGTAAAGGGACACTGCTTTATCCGTAACAGCTTACATTTGTGCTCTCATCTTCATGGTAAATATATATATATATGGTAAATATGTGCATATATGAAGATTTTCATTTAGCTCTTATTTCATTTTTCTTTGTTGTTCTGTTTTTATTGAAGTTCAATTTGCCAACATATAGTAGCACCCCTAGTCATCCCATCAAGTGCCCCCCTCAGTGCCCATCACCCAATCACCCCAGCCCCCACCCACCTCCCCTTGCAGCCCTTTGTTTGTTTCCCAGAGTTAGGAGTCTCTCTTGGTTTGTCTCCCTCTCTGATTTTTCCCATTCAGTTCCCCTCCTTTCCCTTATAATTACCCTTTCACTATTTCTTATATTCCCCGTATGAGTGAAAGCATATGATGATTGTCCTTCTCCGACTGACTTACTTCATTCAGCATAAATATTTAGCTCTTGTTTCAAAATGTCCAACAGAAAAAGGGGTGGTAATATTCAAGTGTTTATTTGAAGTTGTGTTTGATAACTTTGCTCACAAATAAAATACACATTCTGCCAATTTGCTTTTCTAGTAAAGCAATGAAACCATCAAGACTAAGTGTTCATTTTACAGAGAAACACTGATAAATTTGGCCAAAAACATCATATTTCTGATATTCAGGGGAAACGTCAGACAATCATCATAGTGTGATGGGAATGGGTTTTTAATCTTCTAAAGGATAAAAGTTGGGGTTATTTGGGTGGCTCAGTTGATTGAGTGTGGGACTCTTGATTTTGGCTCAGCTCATGATCTCAGGGTTGTGAGATGGAGCCCCACATTGGGCTCTACACTCAGCATGAAGCCTGCTTGTCCCTCTCCCTTCCCCTCTGCCCCTCCCTCCATGTGTTTTCTCTCTCTCTCTCTCTCTCTCTCTCTCTTGCTCTGTCTAAAATAGATTAAATCTTTTTTTAATAAAAGGATAAAAGTCTATGGGAAATGGATAAATAAACTGATATACAATAAAACTAAAAAATATACAGCATTAAAAACACCAAATTTCTGGGTGGCTCAGTAATAGAGCGTCTGCCTTCAGCCCAGGTCGTGACCCCAGGGTCCTGGGATCGAGTCTCACATTGGGCCCCCCCGCAGGGAGCCTGCTTCTCCCTCTGCCTGTGTCTCTGCCTCTCTCTATGTGTCTCTCATGAATAAATAAATAAAACATTTTTTTAAAAATCCCCAAATTTCTCATACAGCAATACAATGGACAATTCTCACAGGCATTAAGTTGAATAAAAAGGCCAAATGCAAAAGAATACGTATGCTATGATACTGTTTCTCAAAAGTCCAACAACACGCAGTGAGTGGTAAAGAGAAGTCAGGTTAATACACATCTTTGGTGTGTGAGGAGTTGCCTGGGAAGGGGGGACAAAGGGAGATTGAGGTGCTGGAAATGTGCTAGGTGGTAATGTGGGGGGTGGTTATGAGGTCTGTGTGTGTATAAAAACCCATCAAGCTCTATACTTAATATCAGTGCACTTAGGTATTTTACTGCGTGTTTAGTTTCCTGTTGTTGCTGTACAAGAAACTACAAATTTAGTGGCTGAAAACAACACAAATTTATTATGATACAAGTCAAAAATGGGTCTACAGGGCGGCATTCCTTCAGGGTGTTCTCGGGAGAATCCACTCCAGGGCTTTTATCCAGCTTCTCGAGGCCACCTGCATTCCTTGGCCCACATCACCCAACCTCTGCTTCCATCGCCTTGCCTGTCAGACCCTCCTGCTTCCCTCTTACAGGAAGCCTTGTGACTAGTTGGCCTACCTGGATAATCCAGGATAATCTCCCCATCTCAAAATCTTTAACTTAATCACATTTGCAAAGTCCCTTTTGACATGTAAAATAATATTCACTGGTTCTGGGGATTTAGGACTCGGATTTCTTTGAGGGAGAGCCCAATATTCTGCTGAACAGGTATGAGTCATGCTTTTCTTTTTTTTTTTTTACTTCGATTAAAAATAACACAAAAATTAAGTTGATGAATGATACACAGATTGTTTTACAAACTACCATGATAATGAAAAAGAGTTTGAAATGTTGAATGTCTTTTCTAAGAAGTTTTGCCGCGGAAAATTATTTTAAAAGACTTTGTTCGCTATTTGGTATACTGTAGAATTTTTTGATTTAATGAAAAATAAAACGTTAAGGGTAAAATATTCCAAAATTCTATGACATATCTTTTCAATATATTTGAAAAGTTAAAAGAACTCTTTTTTAAGCTGAAAGAAAATGAGAACAATTTCACTAATGTGAAGGATATTATCATGGAATTTATCAGCAAACTTACACTGCTTACAAATAACTCTTTGTTCAAGATTTTTCAATTTCCATCCTTGCAATTAATAGATAGAAATATGCTTAATGATACTGATTGGGGAATGTATTTGCTCACACTCGGCTATTATCTTTAAAAGCATCATAGATAATTTAAAGATTTTTTTTTTTTAATTTAAAACACTGAGTTAGGGTATCCCTGGGTGGCTCAGAGGTTTAGCGCCTGCCTTCAGCCCAGAGCGTGATCCAGGAGACCCGGGATCGAGTCCCACGTCGGGCTCCCTGCATGGAGCCTGCTTCTCCCTCTGCCTGTGTCTCTGCCTCTTTCTCTGTGTGTGTGTGTGTGTGTGTGTGTGTGTGTGTCTCTCATGAATAATAAATCTTTTAAAAATACATAAATAAATAAAAATAAAACACTGAATTGGAAAATTTATACATTTGAAATGAGTGTAGACCATGTTAGCCAACTTAGCAGAAATTAATGAATCATAATAAAAAACTAACAAGAGAAAACATAAAGATTTTGAGGCCAAAGGGCAATCTAATCAGTCTAATTACACAAGCTTCTAGATCCAACTAAAATGTTCCTACCTAATTTCTTGGAAAGATAGTATTACTAACTTTATAGTTAGTTGAAAAGGGGCACCGTGCACTAAGCAGTTACTGCAAAATCAAGAAAACTAACTACAAACACATAACAGAGAAGATTACAGAGTCATATTATTAGGTTCAAAGCCAATATTACACAATTAATTGAGATACTATGGGATCCCTGGGTGGCGCAGCGGTTTGGCACCTGCCTTTGGCCCAGGGCGTGATCCTGGAGACCAGGGATCAAGTCCCACATCGGGCTCCCAGGGCATGGAGCCTGCTTCTCCCTCTGCCTGTGTCTCTGCCTCTCTCTCTCTCTCTGTGACTATCATAAATAAATTAATTAAAAAAAAAAAAAAGAGATACTAAGTGCAAGGATTTTACTGAATTTCATTAACCAGGTTGTTTAAAAAATATACTACTGCCATGATATATATAATGTATATTTTATTTAATATATATTTAATTTTTAGTGTCATGATTAGAACATTGTTTACTGACATTATTTATTTACTTGGAGGTTATTATTGGACTTCCACCCCCCCCCCCTTTTTATGGAGAGATTTTGTTTAGTTATTTGAGAGAGAGCAAGAGAGAGAGGGAGCACAAGCAGGGGGTGGGGCAGAGAGAGAAGCAATACTCGGGCCCCATCCCAGGAGCCCGGGATCACGACCCAGCTGCAGGCAGACGCTCCCCGACCAGCCACCCAAGCGCCCCTTGTTTTTCACTCTGAAGCGAACGCTGCCCTGAGAAAGAACCATACAACTTCTCTTTAGCCTTTCCTACTAGTTTCTGTTCTCAATCCAGACACTGTTCTCTGATAGTATCAAAGCATCTGATCGCCGAGATACTGTCAATCACGAGTGAGTGTATAGGCCTCCCTATGTAATAGTAAGGGCATCATGTTGATCTTCCGAAATTAAATGTAGAAACGTTATATTATCCGTGAGTTACATTTCAAGAGAACGTGGGCAACATATTCGTTATGTAGAAAGGAAGCATGAGGCCTGTTGAGGATGAGAACCAAGGGCTAAAGGAAGCGATCCTGGGGAGGAGGCCCTGGGACGCTGGGCCCAGGCGAGGCAGGGAGGCAGGGTGGGAAAGATAAAGCCTGACGTCAGGCTGAGGGATCCGGGAGGGAATGTGGTCTGACTGCTCCCTTTTACAAAAGTAACTATAAAATGAATAGTCCATACAAAAACTGCCAGTAATCTTTATGAGCATGTTTAAAACATGTACACAGGGATTTAAAAGATTGTGGCACCTGCTTTCTGACTCCCTTATTAATTAAGATTAAACTGACCATGACTATTCTTTGTAGTCAGATAAAATCTTTGTTATTTGAGTTATAAAAAGTCCTGCCAAGGGGATCCCTGGGTGGCTCGGCGTTTAGCACTGCCTTCGGTGCTAAAACACTAACTTAGAACATATCAAACCTAACTGTAGGAGCTGAAAGTATATAACTCTATATAACTCTAGGGAAAAAAAAAAAAAACTATGAGTAAATTTCTCTGACCTTGGATTAGACAGTGGTTTCTTAGATATAACACCAAAAGTACAGTAACAAAAGAAAAAAATGGATAAATGGGACTTTGTCAAAATTAATTTTTGTGCTTCAAAGGACACCATCAAACATGTGCAAACACTGGCTGGCTCAGTCCCTGGAGCATGCAACTCTTGATCTCAGGGTTGTGGGTTTGAGTGTAGAAATTACTTAAATAAATAAAATCTTTTCTTTAAAGATTACTTTTAAAAAAAGATTTTATTTATTTGAGAGAGGGAGAAAGAGAGAGAGAGAAAGCCTGAGTGGTGGGGAGGAGCACAGGGAGAGGGAGATGCAGACTCCCCGCTGAGCAGGGAGCCTGACTCGGGGCCTTATATGCCCAGACCCTGGGATCATGACCTGAGCCAAAGGCAGCCACTTGACTGACTGAGCCCCCAGGTGCCCTCTAAAAAATAAAATCTTGAAAAAAAAATGTGAAAAAACAACCAACAGAATCGGGGGAGAAATTATTTTCAAATTATATATTCTGGCAAGGGACTTGTACCCAGAATATATAAGACCTTTTACCACTCAAGAACAAAAAGATAACTTTTTGTTATCTTTTTAAAATGTGCAAAAGATCTGAATAGATTTATTCCCAAGAAGATAGATATACAAATTACCAAAAAACAAGAAGCGCAACATCATGAGTCATTAAGGGAAAGCAAATCAAACCTACAGGGAGATACTATTTTATCCCTAATGGGATGGCCAAACTAAAAAAGATGGACAATAACAAGTGTTGGTGAGAATGTGAAGAAATTGTACATCACTGGGACTGTAAGCTGAGGCAGCCACTTCGCAAGATAGTTTGACATTTATTTAAGCCTTTAAACATAGTTATCATGTGATCCAGTAACTCCACTCCTAGGTATGTAACAATTGAAACACATGTTTATAAGAATGCAGTTTACATACAACTTTCTGGGTTTTAGATGAAGTGTGATTTTTAGTAAGTGTATTTACTTTAGGGAGCCTGGGAGATGCAGACTCCCCGCTGAGCAGGGAGCCCGACATGGGACTCGATCCCGGGTCTTCAGGATCACGCCCTGGACCAAAGGCAGGCGCCAAACCGCTGCACCACCCAGGGATCCCTTTATTTGCTATTCTTAAAAACATTTACAGAGTGTTGAGGGGTTAAGAACATATAAGGTGGGATTTTACTTTTTTTTCCTGAAATTTTGGGAAAATTCAAGTGTCTTCCTTTTTTATTTTCTTCCTTTCCAAAGCTTTCCATCTCTTTTTATAGGATTTTTTAAGTATTTGGCCTGAGCTGAGATCTGCATTAGATATTAGGCATGAGACATACAAACAGAAAGTTTAAGAGAAAAGATACATAATAATTTTTAAAGCATTTGTTTAAAAGTTTGGAATAGCCAGGGCGCCTGGATGCCTCAATTGGTTGAGCATCCAGCTCTTGATCTCGGCTCAGGCTTGATCTCAGGGGTGAGTTTGGGCTCCGAGTTGGGCTCTGCACAGGGTGTGAAGCCTACTTAAAAAAAAAATAAACAAATAAAAGTTTGGAATAGCCAAGATAAGAGGGAAAAACAGCATTTTAATCACACTCAATTCTTAGCAGTTCCATTTTCCTACACTGATAGTCTCTTGGCCATAATATAACCTTGGAGCTGACTACTCTCACTGTTGGTATTTCAAAATTATTTATTTCACAGTGAGTCCTTTTTTTTTTTTTAAGCAGTTTTCAAATATTCCAGAGTTTTGTAAACTTTTACCGGCAATTTTAAGTAGTCTTACATTCCTTGTGACTCGGCTTCCAGGATCTGCAGAGTTTAGTGGCCTAGCAGTTACGCCCAAACTGAAACTAGGCCTACCCAGAGCTGCATCTACATTCATAGACGCACGTGTCTTAATGGATGGACATAAAACAGTTCCTTCTCAACACAAAAATCAGGGTTCTGGGGGGATCCCCGGATGGCTCAGCAGTTTAGTGCTGCATGGAGCCTGCTTCTCCCTCTGCCCCACCCCCCCCCCTCTCCTGAATAAATAAATAAAATCTTTAAAAAAAAAAAAAAGAAATCAGGATTCTGACAACCCCTGCATTTGGAATACCCATGTGTGGGACCACCACTGAGAAATCAGGTTTGGAGGGGTTGTAACCATAGCTAAAACCTTATGAAAAGCTTTCTAAGTATTTCTACACTTGCAGAAATAAAACCCTAGATGCTGTGTGAAGTTGCATGTATCTTAAATTAGTACTGTTATGTATATCTTAACTTACAATTCATTTCCCTTCCTGGTTTCCTAGAAACATTTTCAGATCTTTCTCACAATCCCAATGGGATGATTCTGGTTTTGGGCAGATATTACATTTTTGCACATATCACATTTGATATTACATTTTGTGCACATATCACAATATCAAGAAGTATTATTTCCCCCTGTGGGATCCTCCTGCAAATGTCCGGTGCCTTATAGTTTCATAATTTGGGCATGGTGACTTCTTGCCCCCAAGCCCTACCGCAGTCCCAAGACACAGGATCACTTGAGTGTTTGAAATGCTTTGAGACACATTTATTGAGGTATTTGACCCAGCCGGCTACGTGTTTTTGCAGCCTCCCTTCCATAACACCAGGTTACGTACGCAGCCTTATCTTTGGCCATAGAAACTTCACACAAAACACTTATCATAGTTCCTTGAAGACAAGTGACCGGTGTCAGTACCCTCTGTACTACTAGACAAGAAGTGTAGATCCCACGACTAACTTTATTTATCCTCATTTTCCTTAATTTCTTCTGGGAATGCAAAACTGACCTTGGCAGTGTCCTTTGCCTCCCTTCTTCTTCTTCTTCTTTTTTTCTTTATCCTCAATATCTCTTTATTCTAATTAGGGCAGCAGTTTTACCTAGAATCTAAATTGGGAAGGAAAGGTATACAGAAGTACATTAGGATACCTGCACTTTGGGTAAGAGACGCTGCGGTTGAGGAGAGATCACAGAACTCCCCTTGGCTTATGACAGTCTGCTTTACCTTCTCCGGAAGGGAAGCAGATTAAGGTACAATCCTTTCAAGTTGAAAGTTTTTGACAAATCACATTTTTTTTTAATCCCCTGAGTTCTTCTTTATAGGGCACTTGCTAGTGGCTTCTTTTTCTTCCTTATCAATACTAAAAATTCTTCTGTTTTATCCTCCATTATTCTTATCTTTCTGCACCTCTATCAAATTCCTTCATTTTACCCCAGCTTCTCTTCCCTTCCTAATATAGATCTCCAGAGATCTATATTAGATCTCCAACCTGGCTTTACTCTTTTAGCAGTTGAAAGTACTGACATCCTTTTCCTTTGGATCGTCTAGAGACGCCCTATCTGTGAAGGACTCCCTTACAAAAAGTTCGAATGCACTGCTCACAAAGGGGAGAGGTTGCAGGAGAAAGTCCTCAATGTTATCTTTTGGTTGTTGGATATAGGTAAGATACTTTAGAATTCAGTAAATCCAGATTAAAGGAGTGCAGTTAATGCCAGCTGAATTTAAATGTCAGCTTCTGAGATAAGGGAAGGGATGCAGACAAAAATTAGGAATTTATTCTTCGATGTAGCACCTGAGGGAGGCAGTTTGCATAGGGGTTAGGAATAAAGGCCCTCGCTTGATGGGATGAGCACTGGGTGTTATTCTATATGTTGGCAAATTGAACACCAATAAAAAATAAATTTATTAAAAAAAAGTAAAAAAAAAAAAAAAAAAAGAATAAAGGCCCTCGAGGGGCATCTGGGTGGCGGAGTTGAGCTTCTGACTCTTGGTTTTGGCTCAGGTAGTGATCTCAGGGTCCTGGAATCAAGCCCTGCATCGGGGCTCCTCGGTCAGCATGGAATCTGCTTGAGATTCTTTCTCCCCTCTCCCTCCGCTCCTACTCCCCAAGTGTTTGCTCTCGGTCTCTCCCTCTCTTTCTAGAATAAATAAGCAGATCTTAAAACAAAGACCCTAGAGCCAGACTGGCCGGGTTTGAACACAGCTTCATCACTTGACTGTGTGATTTTGGGTACCTTTCTTTCTTTTGTTTTGTTTTGTTTTGTTTTTGTTTTTGTTTTTGTTTTAGAATGAGAAAGAGCACAGAGCAGGAGGAGGAGCAGAGGGAGAGGGAGAGAATCTCAAGTAGACTTTGCACTGAGCCCGAAGCCCAATGTAAGGCTCCATCCTATGACCCTGAGATCATGATCTGCGCAGAAATCAAGAGTCAGCCACTTGACCAACTGGGCCACTGAGGCCCCCCTTGGGCACCTTTCTTATCTTTTCTTTGCCTCAGCTTCCTCCACTGTACAGTAGAGGACACTTCTACCTCATGGGGGCATTACAAGGATTAAATTAGTTTATAAAAAAAGCACTTATTATTGCCTGGCAATAGTAAGCACCACATAAACATCAATTACTCTTACTCAAAATTATAATAAGGAATAGATCAAGGCCCCAGAAATATTTTCAGTTTTTAGAAGTATGAATTTTCTTAATGTTTTTGATTTTTGAAAGATCACAAATGTGGTCTGGATTACCCCTAGAACAAAGTTTGGCTTAATAACTGATTAATGAGTTTTTTAAAAAAGAAACCATTCTGTGTGACCCAGTACAGAGTGTAAAGTTCACTAACAGGAGATGTCTGGTTGGCATAAAAACCATTAAAGAAAATCCTGAGCATGATGTTAATCTTAACTCGGAAACACATGCTTTACATTATTGTCCTATCAGTTCTCAAGTTCCTGGCATATGTCGCTGAAGCAGACTTTTTTTTTTTTTTTCAAGTAGTCATTCTCTCTTATTGCTTTTGACTTAGATAAACGACCTTCTAACTAAAGATTGGGAAACTTTTTGTAGGCTTTATTTGGGATTGTTATTTAAAGTGATAGCTGTGAAAGACTGTCAGAATATCTTTAGCATAGTGCTCTTCAAAAAGAAAGGGTGATTCCTTTGAAAATAATAATGAAAGGATAATAGAATCTCAGATATAAGAAGAATAAGGTCTGCGAGCTCACGGATGGTATTCATCTGCCAAGACCGGGAAGCCTGTTTCAGGAGCTAACTGGTTCTGCTTGCTTCATACTGCTGAGTACGCTGGGGTTGCTACATTGGGGGCAAAGTGCACTGGGCAGAGGCCCAACAGATTACTCTTCTAAAAAAAAAAAAAAAGGATTACTCTTCTAGCAGGAAGGACTATGGCAGCTCTGCGTCTACAGTTCTGGCCAACTCACGCCATCTCACAGTCTGGCTTTTCACTGAATATACGAATAATTCCAGTGGCCCGGGTGATTATTATATATTAAATACGAGCACTACTTTTAGTAACATTTCTGAATAAATACTTTACCTTTTTAACCACTGCTATTTTATGTTATTCTCTGCACATGCGTTCTGGAAGCTTGTGTCCAATATGGAGATTAATGAGACAAACAAAAAATAAAGTGCAAATCTGCATTTTTAATTGAGAGCACTTTTAAAGGAATTTCAGTATTTATTACAAGACTTAGATCTGCAGAAGTAGAGAGGCAGCAGCATCTGGTGGAGCAAATACAGGCTTAGGAGTCCCACCTGGTTTATTTCCTGGTCACCAGTTACGTAATCCCTCTAACTCTATCTCCTCATCTATAAAATGAGGACAATATCCGCCCTAAAATTTTCAAGAATTCAGTTAGATACGTAAGTCAAAGAGTGCGTACCGCACGGAATGACGGAAAAGTTTGTCTCTCCAACATCCAGTTTCCCCTTCCCTCTCGGTGGAAAGAGAACCGAAGACTAATTAAACCCTCAGAATAGGGCAGCCCAGGTAGCTCAGCGCTGTAGCGCGGCCTGCAGCCCAGGGTGTGATCCTGGAAACTGGGGATCGAGTCCCATGTCGGGCTCCCTGCATGGAGCCTGCCTCTCCCCCTGCGTGTGTCTCTGCCTCTCTCTCTCTCATGAATAAATAAAATCTTTTTAAAAAAATAAATAAACTCTCAGAATAAAGATTGAGGTTTTCAGTAAAAGAAAAATGTCACGTCTAAATGTCTAAAATGATCAACAAGAAAGTACTTTATAGCGAGAGAGCCTTCCCTCAGCCTTAGTCATTAATTCCATGCTAACTAACCTCAAAGTACAGAACTTGGAGGTTTTCCCTAATGTAATGCAAACACCCTGTGTCTAGACAGTCAAGAGACCCAGGACCTTAAAAAGGTTGTCATTCTCTGGAGGAAAAAAAAAAAAAAAAAATCCTCCACTGAGGATATTTGCACTCAGGTCACTAAAAAGTTATGCAGAGAAACCCATTAGGTGTTAAATGGGCATCGGTTTCCCAGGCCTTGAAGCTGGGCGAAGCCTTCAGGATGGAAACCTTATTTGGGAAGAAAGGTTTGAGCCCCGTTAATTCTAGAGGTCATCGAAGACCATCCCCGGGCGCCAAGCTGTATTTAAACAAGATGGACCAAGGACAGAGGCCTAAGGAGGCAGGGAGATGACAGGTGACAGGTGGCCATCCTGTGGGCCTCCTACCCGGCAGCGCAAAGGAGCAGGCGGCGGAACCCGGGGCTTCCCTTGCGGGGCCAGACATCCTCCTCGAGGCCTCCGGAGTTGCCTTCGCGCCCCTCGAGACCCCCCCCCCCCCGGCCCTGGAGGTGGAGCATCGCCCTCCCCCGCCCGCCCCGGCGGTGCCCTCCAGGGTGGGGGTGGCCTCCTGCGCCCCGCCCGCGGGGCAGCCCCTAGGATGCGCCGGGCCCCCCTGGAGCCCCGGAGACACGCCCGGGGAGGTCCCCGCTGCCGTCCTCCCGGGGCCTGTGCGTCTGCGGAGGATTTGCAGCGAGTCCTCGGAAACCAGCCGCGGAAGGGGGCGGAGGCTCCGGGCGGAGGCCGAGTTCACCTGCTCCTGCCCGTTCACCCCGAAAGGTAATGTCGAAGTTGGAGGGGCGCTGTTGTTTTTTTAAAGATGTTATGTACTTATTCATGAGACTCACAGAGAGAGGGGCAGAGGCAGAGACCCAGGCAGAGGGGGGAGCAGGCTCCCTGCGGGGAGCCCGATGCGGGACTCGATCCCGGGACCCGGGGTCACGCCTTGGGCTGAAGGCGGATGCTCCACCGCGGAGCCCCCCGGGCGCCCCTGGAGGGAACAGTCTTTAAAAGTCCGCATCCAAGGACCGCGGATGTACCCGGGGGGCACCGACCCGCTGCGCTCTGCTCAGCGTCAAGACTGATGCGCGGGGATCCCCGGGGGGCTCAGCGGGTTAGCGCCTGCCTTCGGCCCAGGGCGTGACCCCGGGGCCCCGGGATCGAGGCCCGCGTCGGGCTCCCTGCATGCAGCCTGCATCTCCCCCTGCCTGTGTCTCTGCCTCTCTCTCTGTCTCTCATGAATGAATGAATGAATGAATGAATGAATGAATGAATAAATAAATGAATGTTTAAAAAATTTTTAAAAAGTGATGCGCATCCCGCAGAGGCCACCGCGACCCCGCGCTCGGAGGCCCGCCCGCTCGCCGCGCCCTCTGCCTCCGCCCCGCCCACAGCCCCGCCCACAGCCCCGCCCCAGCTCACAGCCCCGCCCACAGCCCACAGCCCCGCTCACAGCCTGCAGCCCCGCCCACAGCTCCGCCCCAGCTCCCAGCTCCGCCCACAGCTCCCAGCTCCGCCCACAGCTCCCAGCCCCGCCCACAGCTCCGCCCCAGCTCCCAGCCCCGCCCACACCCCCAGCCCCGCCTACAGCTCCGCCCCAGCTCCCAGCTCCGCCCACAGCTCCCAGCCCCGCCCACAGCCCCCAGCCCCGCTCCCAGCCTACAGCCCCGCCCACATCCCCGCTCCCAGCCCCGCCCCAGCCCCGCCCCCGCGCAGCCTCCGCCCCTTCCGCCCCGGCCTGGCCGCGGCCTGCAGTGCGGCCTCCCGGCGGGGGGCGTCGCTGTGTCGGGGTGCGCGCCGCTCCCGGGGCCGCGGGCGGGAGGCGGGGCGGGGTCGCGGCGGTCGGAGGCGGCGGGCCGGGGTCTCGGCGCCATGGCCGCGTCCGTGTTCTGCTGCCTGCGGTGCTGCCGGGACGGCGGCGCGGGGCACATCCCCCTCAAGGAGATGCCGGCCGTGCAGCTGGACACGCAGCACATGGGTGAGGCCCCCGCCCCGGCCCAACGGCCCACGCCCCGGCGCGCGGCGCGACCACGCGACACGGCCCGCGGGGCGCCGCCCCCCCCGGCCCCGGCCCCCGCCCCCCCGCCCCCCGGGCCCCCGGGCCCCCGGGACACCCCTGCCTCCTGCCCCGCCCCCCGGCCCTTGGGGCCCCGGGTCTCCCGTCCCCCCCACGACCCGCCCCCCGCCTCCCCCCCGGCCCCCGGGACCCCCCCAGCTGCCCCCTGCACCCGCGCGCGGCCTGGCGGGGCTCCCCGTCTGCGCCCGCTCCGCCCGCTCGGCCCGGGCCGTGTTGTGCGTGGAGGCCGGGGAGGCCGTGGAGGCCGTGGAGGCCGTGGAGGGTCCTGCCCCTCCCCCCCGCCGGGCCCTGCACCTGCCGCCCCCTGCACCTGCCGCCCCGTCCCCGCGGCTCTCGGCGCTGCGCCTGCCCGGACCCGGGACGTGAGCCCCCGGCCCAGGGCTCCTCCCGCGGGGCTCCTCCCGGGGCCCTACACAGGATCTCTGGCCGCAAATGAGTATTAAATACAAACATTCGGGGGGTGGGGGCGGGGACAGTGAACTAAGAATCGTTTCGAGTGTATCAGCATTTGTATCTTTCGTGGCTCTATTTTTGGCTCAGCGTTAAAAGTGAAACAAATGAACCTTGATGGTTGGATAAGAAAATTGAAAAAAGAGAAACTTGACGCAGTCTCTGCATTTTTTTTTTTCTGTTTTTATTCAGGAACGGATGTTGTCATTGTGAAAAATGGAAGAAGGATATGTGGGACAGGAGGCTGTTTAGCCAGCGCCCCTTTACATCAAAACAAAAGCTACTTTGAATTCAAAATCCAGTCCACAGGTGGGTATAATGGTCCTTTACCATTGGGAGCCCTAACTGTAAATATAAGAGCAGTTTTGGGGTACATGAGAAATATCAGTGAGACGGTAAAGAAAAAAATCACAAAGCTTGTTTGGAAAGCCCTTTTTTTTTTTTCTTCCCCCACCTCTTGTGTGATCCTGGTTAAAGTAGTTAATTTAGTTATTTTAGGTTCAGTTTGCATATCTATAAAATGGGATTACAGGAACTGCCAGTCCTGCTTTGCATTAATCATACTTACAGATGTGTTTTGCACTGGGTGTGCCTACGGCGCTGGCCTTATTGAATGGGTACTAGATGCTCCATCTCATTTGATCAAGGGTATAAGGCGTAGATTCCTGCTGTGTTATCTTAGGATAGAATCAGTCTTACGGGGATCCCTGGGTGGTGCAGCGGTTTGGCGCCTGCCTTTGGCCCAGGGCGCGATCCTGGAGACCCGGGATCGAATCCCACATCGGGCTCCTGGTGCATGGAGCCTGCTTCTCCCTCTGCCTGTGTCTCTGCCTCTCTCTCTCTCTCTGTGACTATCATAAATAAATAAAAATTAAAAAAAAAAAAAAAGAATCAGTCTTACGATCCTGAATTTTTTTTAACACTTGTTAAAATACCAAGATCTGTTGCCTTCTGAAGCAGTCAGCAGATTTAGAATTCTAATATCTATACTTCTCATTAAAAAATTTACAGAGCGTCTTGAGTCATAGGACAGTCCTGCTTGAGTATTAGAGTAGCAATGAGTTAACTTGGAGCTGTGCTGAATATGAGGAAATATATTGTTTAAAGCTTTGTTGTAAGAAAAAAAAACTTCTAGTGAAATACAGCTTGAAAAATATAAGTATACGTATAGAATAGGAAAACTAGCGGGGAGTAAGTTAATCAACCATACTCTTACTCGACAAGCTTGAATGATATAAAATGTCCTTCTGGGGCTTGTTTTCTTAATCAATGTAAAATAGTGATGTTCTTAAGTACATGAAATAAAAGGAAACTGTCCTCCATTCTTTTATAAGCTAAACTGCAAAATGTCTCTGGTTGCTAAAATCTTCTCAAGTACAATCTACCTTTCTCAAGAGAAGCCAGTATATTCTTGAACTTTAGATTTGGTACAAATTTTCATGTGGGTTTTCCGTAAAGGATGACATGCTCAGTGACATCTCTAGGATAAATACATTGTTGGGGTTTGTAAATTGATCTCTCAATGCAAGCCTGAGGCAGTTGTGCCCAAGGGCATCACAGCATGCACAGTTCTCTAGGGGTAGGGAGACTCTAACCCCGTCTAAAACTGTTGTCCACGAAACTAGTATTATCACCTCTGTCACTCTTAAAATTGTCCCGCTCTGGAAGGTAAATTACATAGTCGGATTGTCTAGGAAGCCTAGACGGTAATATCCAGACATGCAGCTTTTTGATAGTGCTGCTCACTTCAGAAAAATTGGCAACATGATCTTCAAACTTTCTTCCATTTATAGATTTTCTCCTAACTGATTTTGTTTGTTTTTTTTTTTTTTTTCCTAACTGATTTTGTTTGTTTTTTTTTTTTTTTTCCTAACTGATTTTGATAAAAACTGAGAAGGAAACAGTTTGAGACAAAAATCCAGAGCTCTAGGTAATTCAGTTTCACTGGTTAGCTGCTTGCTTTAAAATCAGCTTAGACCAAAAGGCTTTAAACTCACTGATTTAAGGTACGGGTAAGAAAATCATTTTTCTCTCTATCATTAATTTTCTCCTCTTTGTGATCTTGACCAGGTCGTATATTCTCTGTCACACACCATGGACGGAAAAGCTAAAGACAGATTTCCCACCTCTCCAAGTAGCACTTGGCTAGAACCCTGGGCCATTTAAATTTGTTGTGTAGCTTTTTCAAAATGTCTTTTAAAGAATAGTGATGACAATAATAGCTAACATCTTATAAAAAATACTCTGCGCTTTACTTAACCGATTTTGGGGGGATACTTACACTGATGCAACTATTTACTTGGTTACCTTCCTGTATCTCTTAATAACTGAAGTAAGTACTGTTAGAAGCCCAAGTTCGCAGGTGAGGAAGCAGAGGGAGGTTAAAGACCTTGCCCCAGATGACGTAGCTAAGCCGAGGTTTCACCCAGGCAGTACGGGTTTGGGACCCATTCTTACCTCCTAGGTTGTGCTCCATCCATAGAGAACATACGGTACTTTGCAGCCTACTTTTATTTATTTATTTTTTCCTAAATATATATATATTTTAAGATTTTATTTATTTATTCATGAGAGCCAGAGAGAGAGTGAGAGAGGCAGAGACACAGGCAGAGGGAGAAGCAGGCTCCATGCAGGGAGCCCGATGCCGGACTCGATCCCGGGTCTCCAGGGTCACACCCCAGGCCGAAGGCAGGCGCTAAACCGCGGAGCCACCCAGGGATCCCCTGCAGCCTACTTTTAAAATATTTGTTTTTTAGAACATAAAAAATAGTTCAGTGATAGTGTGCCGCTTCTTTTAAAAACAACTTATACTCTTCTTAAAAACAATTCCTTCTTTCATATTTGTATTCCTTCGATTTGGGGGCCATTTAAACTGTTATTTTTTAGGAATATGGGGTGTTGGCGTTGCAACTCAGAAAGTTAACTTGAATCAGATTCCTCTTGGCCGAGATGTGCACAGCCTGGTGATGAGGAATGATGGAGCCCTGTACCACAACAACGAGGAGAAAAATAGGCTGCCAGCAAACAGTCTTCCGCAGGAGGGAGATGTGGTGGTAAGTTTTCTTGTGGGATTGTTTCCCACTCTAAGTTATTAGACTTGAACTGCTTTTAGCCTGGCAGTTTGTGCTTTGAATTCCGAAGTGCTGGGACTGGGTCTCATGAGGTGGCACATACTCCAGAGACAGCCGCTGGGGTAGTTGCTGCTGTTGCTGCTGCCTCACCTGACTGCCCTGCTTCCTGACGCCGCCGCCGGCTGGGAAGCAGAGCGTGAGCCCTTATTTCCATTCAGGAGAATTAAGGACAGGTTGGCTGCTGATCAGCGTTTTTTCCTGCTTCTCTCACATCAGAGAAGTTCTTGGTCCACAATGTTAAAAGTTTGCTGATGTTCATATTAGAAAATACTAGATATTTTCCCCGCTCGAGATCTCTTAGAGAAAATTGTGATGACGTTTATTGCAGCCATACCTCGAACATGCTGTGGGTTTGGTTCCAGACCGCTTGCAATAAAACAAATACCATAGTAAAGCAAGTCAAGTGAGGCTTTGGTTTCCCAGTGAATATAAAAGTTATGTTTGCACTTTACTGCGGTCTCTTAAGTGTGCAATAGCGTTACGTCTAAACAAGTATACGTACCTTAGTTAAGAAATACCTTATTGCTAAATAAATGCTAATCATCATGTGAGTTTTCAATGAGTCATAATCTTTTTGCTGGTGGAGGGTCTTGCCTCAGTGTTGATGGCTCCTGACTGATCAGGGGCAGTTGCTGAAGGTTGGGGTGATGGGACAGTGGCTTAAAAGCAGATGACAATGCATTTTGCTGCAAAGATTGACTCTTCTTTTCATTAACAATTTCTCTGTAGCATGCAATGCTGTTTGAGAGCATTTTATCCAAAGTAGGTCTTCTTTCAAAATTAGAATCCATTCTCTCAGACCCTGCTGCTGCCTCATCAGCTAAGTTTGTATGATACTTTTTTTGAAAGATTTTATTTATTTATTCGTGAGAGACACAGAGAGAGGCAGAGACCCAGGCAGAGGGAGAAGCAGGCTCCATGCAGGGAGCCCGACGGGAGACTCGATCCCGGGTCCCCGGGGTCACGGCCTGAGCTGGACGCAGGTGCTCCACCGCTGAGCCCCCGGGCGGCCCTGTATAATATTCTAAGTCCTTTGTTGTCATTTCAACAGTCTTCACAGCATCTTCACCAGGAGTAGATGTTATCTCAAGAAACCACTTTCTTTGCACATCAGTAATAACTCTTCATCTGCTGAAATTTTATCATGAGGTCGCAGCAACTCAGTCACATCTTCAGGTTCCGCTTCTAATTCGAGTTCTCTTGCTATCCCTACCACCTCTGCAGTTATTCCTCTAAGTCTTGAAACCCTCGAGGTCATTCGTAACAGTTGGAATCAATTTCTTCTAAACTCCTATTAATGTTGATACTTTGACTTATTCCCATGAATCATGAATATTTTTCTACTTCTTCTTCTTTTTTTTTTTTTTTTAAAGTAGGCTCCATGCCCTTATGGAGCCCAACACAGGGCTTCTTGGATTCATGACCCTGAGATCAAGACCTGAGTGGAGACTAAGGGTCACATGCTTAACCAGCTGAGCCACCCAGGTGCCCTGAATCACGAATGTTCTTTTTTCTTTTTTAAAGATTTATTTATTTATTTATTTATTTATTTGAAAGAGAGTGAAAGAGAGAAAGAGCAAACACAAATAGGGTGAGGGTAGAGGGAGAAGCAAACTCCTGCAATCTCGAATGATCTTAAGGGCATCTAAAATGGTGAATCTTTTTCAGAAGGTTTTAGGTTACTTTTCTGAGATCTTCCAGAAGAATCATCATCTATGGCAGTTGTAGCCTTACAAACTATATTTCTTGAGTAATAAGACCTGAAAGTTGAAATTACTCCTTGATCCGTGGGCCACAGAATGGATGCTGTGTTAGCAGGCATGAAAACAGCATTAATCTCATATTTCCATCAGAGTTTTTGAGTGAACAGATGCATTGTCCAAGAGTAAGGATTTCATTTTTTCAGACCAGTGGGTCTCAGCGGTGGGCTTAAAGTATTCAGTAAACCATGTGGTGTTCTCCAGGCTTTGTTGTTCTGTTTATAGAGCACACAGCGTAGGAACACGTCGGGCTTCAGGGCCCTGGGATTTTTGGAATGGACAGTGAGTGTTGGCTGCAACTTAAAGTCACCAGCTGCATAGCGCCCAGTAGGAGGATCAGCCTGCCCTTTGAAGCCAGGCCTGGACCTCTCCTGTCTAGCTCTGAAGATCCTAGATGGCATCTTCTTCCGGTGTAAGGCCGTTCCATCTGCCCTGGCGATCTGGTGTCTGGCGCAGCCACCTTCACTTGGCGAGGTCCCCGGGATGACTTGCCGCAGCTTCTGCTCAGCACGGGCTGCTTTACCTTGCGCCTTTGTGTTATCGAAATGGCCTGTTGCCTTAAACTTCATGAACCGACTTCTTCTCGCTTCCACCTTTTCTTCTGCAGCTTCCTCTCTCAGCCTTCACGGAATTGAAGGGAGTTAGGGCCTTGCACTGGTTCAGGCTGTGGGTTGAGGGAATATTATGGCTGAGGCGACCTAAGCAGACCACCGAAATTTCTCCACATCAGCAGTCAGGCTGTTCCGCCTTCTTACTATTTGTGTGTTCGCTGGAGTAGCACTTTTAATTTTCTTCAAGAACTTTTCCTTTGTAGTCACAGCTTAGCTACCTTGTTTGGTACAAGAGGCCTAGCTTTTGGCCTGTCTTGGCTTCCTACAGGCTTTCCTCACTGAGCTTGGTATTTCTGAATTTTGATGTAAGGTGAGATGCACGTGACTTCTTTTCGCTAGAACACTTACAGGTCATGGTAGGGTTATTAACTGGCCCAACTTCAATATTGTGTCTAAGGGAATAAGGAAGCCGGAGGAGAGGGGGGAGACGGGAACAGCCAGTCACTGAAGCAGTTAAAACCCACACATACATCCATCAAGTTTATGGTCTCATATGGGCGTGGTTTGTGGCACCCCAAAACAGTTGTAATAGTAGCATCAAAGATCGCTGAACACAGATCACCTTAACAAATAGAATAGTGCAAAAGTTTGAAATATTGCAAGAACTACCAAAATGTGACCCACAGACTTGAAGTGAGCAAACGCTGTTAGAAAAACAGCACCAATAGAGTTGGTTAACACATGGTTACCTTCAACTTGTAAAAAACACACTATCTGTGAAGCACAGTAAAACAAAGTATAAAAAAAAAAGGTATGCCTCTATTTAATTTATGAACTTCTCTTAAAGAATTTCAGCATTTTACTAGGAGTATTAATCCTCATTAAACTTAATCTTATTAAATTTCTTCACTTTGAGAACTTTTCAAAGAGGGACCCGTGGGTGGCTCAGTGGTGGAGCATCTGCCTTTGGCTCAGGTCGTGATCCCAGGGTTCTGGGATCAAGTCCCACATTGGCCTCCCTGCATGGAGCCTGCTTCTCCCTCTGCCTGTGTCTCTGACTCTCTCTGTGTCTCATGAATAAATAAATAAAATCTTAAAAAAAAAAAAAACTCTTCAAACAATAGGACTCAATCCTAAGGCTTGATCGGGGGAAAAAGGTGTTTTTTGTTTTTTTTTGGAAAGCATGGGATAGAAAGAGTTACATATAATTAAGACTTCTCTATTTTTATTCCCAACTAGGTATATTTAAGTCTTTACCAAAGCCACCCTGTTGAAAATGAAATCCAGAGATCCGTTTCTGCTTTCCCTGTTACTTCTTACATGGCATTATCCAAGAACCTTACACACGGGGTGCGGGCTATCAGCTCTTGATTGAGAAGAGAATCCTAGGCTCTCCTTCAGCAAAGGTGCCCTTATACATAGAGCCTTGCGTTCCTGGCTCTGGTACCAACTTGAAAGAAATCTGTGTAATGAAGGAAAGCTTCTAATGATAAGACAACACAGGGTAAATCCAGGTTTTTGAATTAAGGAAATATACAGCATTTTGGTGAGAAGGAAGACACATGTAGAAATTAAGATTTTTAACTGTGGTCTGATCTTTCATTTTTCTTAAAGGTTTATTTCACTTTACAGAAAGAAATAGTGGGGGAAAGGGGCAGAGGGAAGGGGAAAGAGAGACTCTCAAGCAGACTCCTGCTGAGCACAGAACCCAGTGTGGGGCTCAATCCCATGATCCTGAGATCATGACCTGAGCCAAAAATCAAGAGTTGGACAGCTAACCAGCTGAGCCACCCAGGTGCCCCTGATCTTTCATTTCTTTTCTGCAATTAAAAAAATACAAAGAACGTTTAGTTTGCATTTTTTGTTTTGTTTTTTTTTAGAGAGGGAGAGAGAGAGAATCTTAAGCAAACTCCATGCCTAGCATAGAGCCTGACTCAGGCCCGATGTCACAGCCCTGAGATTATGACCTGAGCCAAAATCAAGACTTGGACACTTAACTGACTGAGCCACCCAGGTGCCCCTAGTTTTTTTAAATAGGTAAATTGTAAGAGTTTTAGGAGAAAAAAAAGGAAATTGTTTTAGGAGACAAAAGACATAAACCATTTTTAAAATCTGCTTTTCTCTGTTCTTCTTCTTGAATAGTTGGTTTTGTATTTGTAGATCATTGCCAGATGTCCGTAATACGGAACACCCTTACTCAAATGGATATTTCTTGAAAGAGAATCTTGAAGTCAGGTCGATGCTATCAACCTGTTTACACTAAGATGAAATTCAAACATAAGCAAGGATAATCAGTAACAAATGTTTGTCTTTGTTGGTGTGTTGAACTTCTACCGTGTGTTATTCTTGCCTTCCTATCTCATTTGTTGAGATAACTGATACCACAAATTGACAGATTTAAGAATGTCATTTTTAGTCTGTCAGCTTTATTAAATTAGACTTTGAGTTTTCATATCCATTCTGATAAAAGGAGGACTTTAAAAAAGGTGAAATATATGCAGAATCAAGAAAAGTAAAACATTACCTTACCACATTACCTTCATCTGCCTAGTTCGGACATTTGAGAACAAATTTCACCAAATTGCTGACAGTGGCATAGGAAAAATAGGATGGATTTAAGACAGGGAAAACATTCCCATATGTGTAACATTTCAGTCATATACCATTCTCTGAGGAGAAATCAAGAAAAATAAGCTTTCAACATCCGACCAAATGATTATATTCATGCGATAGTCCTACAGTGCCCACAGGGCCTGCTGCAGCACGAGGAAGGCATACCTGGCTTGGGAGTGTAGGTGAAGAAATGTAATGAGATTAGGTTTAATGAGGATCAGTACTTTTTTCCTTTTATATGTAGTCTTGGAAAGTGGAAATCATTCTAAAGTTGTACTTTTTGGTTCAATTTAGAGAAGTTTTATAAACATTCTTTGTAATGATAATGGCAAACACTTCTCTAGCATTTATTATGGGCAGGCACTGTTTTAAATGCCTGGCAAGGATTAAATTGTTTAATCCTCATAATGATTCTATACACTCTCTAGTAGTATTACCATCATTTTACAGATTAGGAGAAGTAACCTCTTCTGCGGAGGGATCCCGGGTTATAATACAGGCGTCGTAATTACAGAGCCTGTTCACTGAATATGCAATTATTGATAAATGCCTTGAACACATTAGATTATTTGGTATCATTATGGTGGAGTGAAACCTGGTTTCTAAATCATATAAAGGACTAAGTTAGAAATACTTGGGCTGAACTCTGCTCATAGTACTTAGTACTCGTATCCTTTCCCACTTGTTTCTTTGGTTTTAGGATTTTGCCCTCAGCTGCAGGTTTGGCAACTGAAGCTTGCTTGCTTGCAGTAGGTTATGCTGCCACCAGGTGGTGGAGGCCGCCTGGATTACGCGGCTGATTACGCGGCTGCTCCAAACTGCGAGGGGTCGAGGTTCCCCGTGACACGTTCCTATAAAGAAGGAACGCATTGTTTCTATGTAATTTTGTTTTCATTACAAAAAGGAATCCCAGCCACCAGTTAGCTTTATTATTATATTTAAATAATAAACTAAATGAAACAGAAACAATCTGTCTTGATATTTTTTGACTACTAACAAATTTTTATTTAACCCTGGCTAAGATTTGAGGGTTTTTTTTAAGATTTATTTATTTTAGAGAGCATGCATGAGTGAGGGGGGCAGGGCAGAGGGAGAAAAATCTTCAAGCAGACTCGCTGCTGAGCGCAGAGGTCGACCCCAGGACCCGAGAGATCAGGCCCTGAGCAGAAGCCAAGAGGCCTGACTGAACACCCAGCTGCCCCAGGAGAACCTTTAATAGCGCTTAGCACATGGACTCACCTGGGACTTGGTTGTTTTAACTAGAAAGTGCGGGAGGCAAGGCTAGGTCATCTGTACGATCTTTTTCTAGCTCTATAAAGTTTTTAAGTTGATATAGTATATCCACAGTCAGAAATCCCTGGAGTGGTGTTTTTGGTCTATGATGATTTTGCAGTTGAAAGATCTCTGCTGTTCTGCATTCTTCGAAGCTCTCCTGCCAGCTCTTAGGAGCTATGGCATCAGGCTTTAAAGAGAGGCAGGATGGCGGCCACCAGAGTAAGTGTGCTGCGTGGGTGTAAATCCCAGGCCTGCCACTTCCCAGCTCTGTGGTCGTACGTAAGTTACTAAACCTTTCTGTGCTTTAGCTACTTCATCTGTAAAATGGGGATAATAGTAATAATAATACCCATTTTGTGAGGACTAAATGATTAAATATGAAATACTTAGAATGGTGCTTGGTTCATAATACAGGCGTTAAAAGTGTTTTTCAGCATTTTATTAGTAATAGCCGTTTATTATTAGTCTTTTTCACCATCAGTAACATACAGATGTAGAGAGTGATCTATTTTTATTCCACCTTTTTTTTCCCCTACTCTTTTGAGTTATTTTTCTGTTTTCAACTTGATGTATTCCATTATATAAACACTTTACCTTGGTAATGCATTTGAGGTGCTTGAAAGCAAGGTAAAGAGATATGGAAATGTATTTCTTTTCAGAAATAAGTTGTATCGGGACGCCTGGGTGGCTCAGCAGTGGAGCGCCTGCCTTGGGCTCAGGGCGTGATCCCGGGGTCCTGGGATCGAGTCTGCATCGGGCTCCCCACAGGGAGCCTGCTTCTCCTTCTATGTCTTTGCCTCTCTCTGTGTGTCTCTCATGAATAAATAAATACAATTTTAAAAAGAAAAAGAATAAGTTATATGAAGATACTTTTTCACAGTTTGAGAGCAGTGACAAGTAGTAAGCCCTAATGCAGAAAAATTCATTGTTTTTCCCCCTATCTACAGAATTAAGATAAAATTCTGTTTTTGTGTATGAGTTTTAAGGGTCTCTCTCTGAGGGTGCCGGGGCGGGGGGTACAGTCAGGTAAGTGGCCAGCTCTGGTTTCGGCTCAGGTCATGGTCTCACGGTTGTGAAATCCAGCCCAGCCTTGGGCTCTGTGCTCAACGGGGACTCTGCTCCTCTCTCTCTCTCTCAAATAAATAAATAAACCTTTTAAAAAAAAGATCTCTCTGTACGTGGTCGGCAGTACTTCTATCATCGTAATATTCAGAATACAAAATTAAGATTATCTAAATATAATACCAGACATCAAACTGTTCTCATTTGTTTTACCTCTTGGAATTTTACCTGACTTCCCACCACATAATCACCACTGATTTTTTTTTTTTTTTTTTGGTCTCAGTTCAAGTAGAACTCTACCAATTTGTAAACCCTTAATGAAAGCTGTTGTGACACTAATTACTGACTTTTTCCATGATTTTCAGTGAGTGCTTTCTGACTATTTACACTTTTTATGTGGAACATTTATATTTTTACTTTGTAATATTTTCTTTCCTTCCTAGGGTATTACATATGACCATGTAGAACTAAATGTATATTTGAATGGAAAAAATATGCATTGTCCAGCATCAGGTATACGAGGGACAGTGTATCCAGTTGTTTATGGTAAGCTAAAATATTTCTAAATATTACTGTATGTTAACTTTTACTTGACATTTTCACTAACTTTATAACTATCATTCAAAAATCTGGACAAGTTAATAGGGATCCTTTTTTATATGAAATGTACTCAGTAGGGTATCAGAATCCCACTTTGCAGAACTAAGGAAGTTTTTCTTCTGATGTATAAAAAAAATTTTTTTTCCCAAATACAATGATCATACTTTAAATATGCAATAGCCATACTCCCTTTTTTTTTTTATTTATTTATGATAGTCACACAGAGAGAGAGAGAGAGAGAGGCAGAGACACAGGCAGAGGGAGAAGCAGGCTCCATGCACCGGGAGCCCGATGTGGGATTCTTTCCCGGGTCTCCAGGATCGCGCCCTGGGCCAAAGGCAGGCGCCAAACCGCTGCACCACCCAGGGATCCCCCCATACTCCCTTTTTTAAATCATATAGTCTTATATTCTAGAAAGTTCCAAAAAGCTTTGAGTTTACAAAGCTCTTTCTGCCAGTATTAGGGAGATTTAGATGACCAGGAAATATAGTTGTAAAAAAAATTGTGGAACTAAGGATGGGAATTTTATGTAGATTGAGCATTAGTTACCTTTGTAAAATTACCTAAGTGTTAAAATTCTTCTGAGAGAAATTGTGACTTAGAATAGTTTCATATTAGTTGTTTCGCTTTTGATGGTTATCTGTATGTCTGTACTATAGTTTTGTTCAAGTGAGTCCTGCCCAAGAATTGGGTAACTTAAGAGAGGATTCTATAACATTTATTAACTTTAATTTTTATTATAGAAAAATTCAAATGTTTATAGAAGTAAAGAGAATAGTATGCTGAACCCTCATGTACCCATCACCCAACTTCAAATAGTTATCAGCCTGGAGCCAGTCAGGTTTCATCTACACCCTAATGCTAATACTCCTTCTGTCCTTCATCTTTCCACCTTAGATTATTTTGAAGCAAATGCCAGACATTTTATCATTTTATTCATAAGAATATTTCATATGTATCTCTAAAAAGTCAGGTGTGTTTCTTTATTTAAAAAACCAAACATAAGCACAGTGCCTTTATTCCTCTATTCTGCTTTATTTTTTATGTTACCAACTTTAAATCAACAGGTGTATGATTTTTCTGCCTATGACCTTAATAGATATAAAAATATTTTCTCATTTAATCACTTTAAGTTCTTAGATTTGAGGGATGCCTGGGTGGCTCAGTGGTTGAGCATCTGCCTCCAGCTCAGGGCATAACCCCAGGTCCTGGGATCGAGTCCCACATCGGACTCCCCGCAGAGAGCCTGCTTCTCCCTCTGCCTGTGTCTCTGCCTCTTTCTGTGATTCTCATGAATAAAGAAATAAAATTTTTAAATAAATCAATAATAAAAATTTTTTAAAGTTCTTAGATTTGAGCCATAAATAGAAACTGATTAATTTTTATAGTAATTTACTAGAAAGGTAGCAGCGTTAGAATGACAGGCTGAATGTCAAAAAAGTATACAAATAACAAATATAAATATTTAATAACATAATAACAACCAAAGCTTATGCTTTACTTTTTAGTTTTCATTAGTCTTTTCTCCCCAAAATTACTTTTCAGTGATTTTACAGTCTTTGCATATAAAAGTGTATTTTTAAGTTTGATTTTAGTTAGTTTCTTTACCATATTGGATAAACCTAAAAGCAATTCCTTTATCTACTTAAATGGAAATGTAGCTTAGTATTCTAAATAATATAGTCTGGAAAATGAAATTTAAAAGTACACAAATGAATGTAGCAAATACAATTTTATTCCATATTGTTTCTTTGATTGAGCATAATTTTTAATGTGGTAAAGCTATGGATAGTAAATTACATATAGTAAAGCATATTTTATAAATTGGCATTGATATATCAGTTAAATTAACCCAAATATTTTAATAATCTGATAATATCAGAGAGAAAAATAAAACTTAAGGAGCGCCTGGCCAGCTTAATCAGTAGAGCATCTGACTCTTGATCTCAGGGTGGTGAGTTCAAGCCCTATATTGGGTGTAAAGATTACTTTAAAAATAAATAAAAATAAAACTTAAATTTCATTATCCTTTGTCCTCTATCCCATGCCTAATCCTAGATCCATCCATTCATTTTGTCAGTTCTTATACTATGCAGAGAAAAGGCCTTATCACACTGAAAGAAAAGTGTCCTTACAAAGTTATGCCTTCCAGCCTGAGCTCTCAACATTTGTGGCAGTTCTTTTACATTTCTGCACCTTCTGGACCTTCACCAGGCTTCTTGAATTCCCTCCTCAGTCTCCACAGATGACCTTACCTTCTACTTTATAAAGAAACAGGCTGTCCGTAGTGAACTCTCCCTTCCCACCCCTGCCCTCCTGAAGCTTTTCTGGATCAGATCCAGCCTCGCCTTCTTTCTGTCCCATCTTGGATGAGGTGGTTTCTTTCATGTTAGAAACACTGTAGTCTAGATCTCTAGGATTCATTCCCCTTTGTCGGTTATTTCACTCATACCTCAAGTCAGGAACCTGTCTCTCCAGTGCCTGTAAATGTTCTATGAGTCATCCTTATCCCTCAAACCCTTCCTAAATTCACTAGCCCTTTGTTCGACTTCTCTATGTGGCTGTATTAGCAGTGGCTACACCACTTGGTGTGTCGTTCAGTTGTTCTTCAACCCCCCACTTCACCCAAAGTACCCTTCATAAAATCTCTAGCGGCTTGATGAATGTCAAGTCCAGTACTTTTCTCTGCATTTCTTATGCAATGTAAAATTATATTTAGTCATGTGCATTAAACATTTGTGCAGTTTAACATGTAGCTCTGAAGTAAACACTCATGTCATTACCAGAGTCAACACATTCATCACCCCAAAAAGTTCCCTCCTGTTCTCGTGTAATCCTTCCTGCTCCCCTCTCTCCACCACCGCCCCAGGCTTCCACTGATCTGCTTTCACTACAGACTATCTGAATCATAAAGTTTGTATTCTTTTTATACATGGCTTCTCTCAGCATAATTATTTTAAGATTGATCCATGTTCTAGCATGTATCAATAATTCGTTCATTTTTATTGCCAAGTAGCACATATAGTTCATTGTGTGCTTATATCGTAATTTGTTTTTCCCTTTGCCTGTTCGTGGGTATCTCAGTTGTTTCCAGTCTGGAGCCATCACCAAGAAAGCTGCTGTGAACATTCATGTACAAGTCTTTGTTTGGTTTTATGTATTCATTTCTCTGTAATAAATGCTGGTAAAAACTATAGCTAAACACGGCCTACGGTGTGGTATCGATGGCAGTACTGTGGTTATGTAAGACGCTACCACTAGGGGAACCTGGATGAAGGGCACAGGGAACTCTATTATTTTTGCAACCTTTTTTGAATCTATAATTTTATCAAAATAAAAGGTTTTTAAAAAAGTAATACATCTTGATGTATAAAACAAAATACAGAGGCAAATAAGGAAAAATTAAAAGTACTCATATTCACACTAATTATCAGTAATACTTTAATGGATCTCCTTTTTAGTGTTTTAATTTTATCTTTCATTGTGGTTATTTCTATCTAATAGGATTATGTTTTGTAACCTGGGGAGCAGATGTACCTATTCTTTTTGCCTGTTAATATTATGGTATTATGAAAACAGTTTATTTTATAATTATGCATTCTTGCGATTTAAGCTGTTAGCTTCTAATTTCTTTCTTTCTTTTTCTGTCTTTAGTTGATGACAGTGCAATTTTGGATTGCCAGTTCAGTGAATTTTATCATACTCCTCCACCTGGTTTTGAAAAAATATTATTTGAACAGCAGATCTTCTGAATGTGTTTTTGAAACTTGTGTTTCTGCACTTTTAAAAGTGTTTACCATTTAATAAAGCTTTACCTGACCTGTAGATGAAAATATATTCTTAAAAATATGCTTGTTAATGTTGTTTAAGGAACCAATGTATTCAAGATACCATCTGGAAGTTGTGATTTAAAATATTTTTGTTTTGTGAGATAAAATCAGCATTTGGGGAAGTTTATTTAATTCTTATTTAAATATAACTATGGGTTTGATTAACAGTATTAAGTGGAAATATGTATATACATATTTAAAAGGGATCTTTCTTACATAAAATAATTTGTTTTTATAATAGAGATATAGAGTTGGATGGGTTTTTCTCATTCTGAAATTTAGACCTCATCAACTATTTTAAGTCTGCCGTCTAAGGTTTTGTGTCTGTGTTGTCTTTTATATAGAGTGTAACAAAGTGAGAGAATATACATTATTGGCAACTTCTTTTTTGGTGGTTTATTTACTGTAAACCGTACCACTTTTCTTAAACTTTAAATTGTTTACTTTGTATGTCATTGCTTTAAATTTGCTTTGTGAAAGGAGGTAAATGTTTCAGTAACTGTTAGAGCGTTTTGTTGAAGACCATCATGCTGTGTTATTTCAGTACCAGAGTAAGTCGTGGTTGATGGGCGATGTATACGCTGGCAGACATTTAGAATAGTATGATGCTTTAAACTTAAATGTAAATGAGATTATTCTTTTAAGAACTTTTATTTAAATGTGTGTTTTTCTGTAAGAAATAATAAAACGATAGTAATTAAGTAATAGTACTATATTAAATACATGTTCTTCCTGTTTTGTAATTATATGTTAAGTTCGTTTCATCCTGATTATTTCAGAAGTTCAGAGATAAGTGAAATGCTCTCCGTGACCCTGAGCTTTTGTCGAGTCCTCAGTAGATTCCTTCAGTACCCTACTAACCTGAACTAATTCATTGTACACACGCTGGTACAGTCTCCACTTCTAGCGAGTATGCCAAGGATGTGGACGTTTCACTCCTTTGTCAACAGAGAGCAGTATGTTGTACTAGAAAACCACGGGCCTTAGAATCAGAGATCTGAATTGTAATTTTGCCACCTAATCCCATTACCTTCTCGGCTGAGTTCCTTAGCTTCCCTGAGCTCAGCTTCCTCATTTATAAAAGCGATACTCATACCTGCTCGATAAGATTCTATAACTAAATAAGGTGTAATATGTGTAAAACACTTGAATCACCATAGGCACTTAATAAGTGTAGCTTCCTTGTTGACCCTTAAAACAGTGGGTTTCATAGTGTTGTCAGACCAGCAGCCTCAGCAACACTTGGGAACTTGTTAGAAACGCATATTCTCAAGCCCCACCCCAGACCCACTGAATCAGAAACCGTGGGGATTAGCACCCTGGAGTCTGTGGTTGAACAAGTCTTTCAGGTGATTCTAATACATGCTAAAGTTTGAGAACCACTGTTGGGGAGAGAATGGTTGACTACTATAAGTTTTCTAAAATTCTAAGACTATTTTTGACCTATAGGCAAGAGAATCCTGCAGTGTTTGTTTATTTGGTAGATAAAAATGTGACAATATGCTTTGAAAACATAAGTATACTTGAGTAAGTTTATTGACGTAAAACCCAGATTTACCTCTGAAGATACATAATTGAAATAACTATATTATTTATGCGTTTTTGTCTGACTTTCTGTCCTAGTAATCTTAATTTGTAAAGAACGTGCTTACTTTGGAAAGCAAATTAAAATGACTACTGTTTGCTGTCTTTATAATGTTATCTACCTCTTAGTTACCCTTTCTTTTTTTTAAGCTAGCTTTTTAAAATCATCATTTTCTTTACTCAATACTATTTTTCTGTCTCTAGTCATATGGAGTAGGGACAATACTAAAAATGATATATGAATTACGTCCATGGCAATGGTTTGATGAAGTCTAGATGTGTTTTTAATCTGTAGGTATTTAAGTCCTATTAGGAAAATGATCTTCCTAAAACTATGACCTCAGTCTAATCTTAAAGAAGACATCAAATTCCAGTACAGGAGCAACCTACAAAATACTTGAACAGTACTCCTCCAAACTATCAAGGTCATCAAAAAAAAAAGAGAAAGTCAGAGAAACTGTCGTACCCAAGGAACTGAGCCCAACGGGACACAACAAGTAAATGTAATGTGGGATCCAGGAACAGAAAAAAGATACTAGGTAAAAACTAAGGATATATGAATAAACTATGGATTTTAATAATAAAGTATCAATATTCATTTATTAATTGTAACAAATGTATCCTGTGTGCGATGTTAATGGAGAAACTGGGAGAGGGCATATATGGAAATCCTGTACTACTCAGTTTTCCTGTAAATCTAAACTATTCTAAGAAATAAAACCTTAAAAAATTACACTGATGGGGCACCTGGCTGGTCAGAAGAGTATGCGATCTTGATCTGAGGGTCTGGAGTTTGAGCCCCACGTTGGAGGTAGAGATTAAATAAAAGAAATTACATTGAGCTAGGAGAAATTTAAAAATAAAGCCTTTCATGAAGCCATCATGAAGAGCATTAGTATAAACCCGTAGCTTAAATATTTAATGATAGCCAGATACAGGCCTAGATGGGACATAAAACACAGCATTTGTTCCTGGCTGAAGAGACAACCAGTGTCTTGATTCTGTATATTGTAAAACTATGTTCATACTAGTGCAATTTATCATAGTTACACTGAAAATTATTACTCATATCAATGATTTAAATATCGCAAATGACTTATGTTAGACATGTGAAACAGTGAACAATGAGAATCTTGTACATATTAAAAGCCAGGAAAAGTAGATTTGGCTTTTAGTTGCCTTAGGTTCATTCGTTAAGATAATTTTTTTTAAAGATTCTATTTATTCATGTGAGAGAGAGAGAGAGGCAGAGACAGGCAGAGGGAGAAGCCGGCTCCATGCAGGGAGCCCAATGCGGGACTCAATCCTGAGACCCCAGGGTCATGCCCTGAGCCGAAGGCAGATGCTAAACTGCTGAGCCCCCCAGGGGTCCCTCATTAAGATAATTTGAACATATTTTCAACTTGGATTACGGACTATTATACATTAACTTTGGAACGGTATAAAACATAATTTGACTTAGGGTTTTTCTAAATCATTAACAAAATCAGACATATGCATAACACTGTTGCTCAGATCTTTAATTGTATGTTTATTTTCTAATATAAGTCTAGTTATGGACAGCAAAAGCGTTAGTTAGAAATGCAAGTGAGATCTTGGACAAGTCTTGATAAAATACCTTAAATCAATGACTTCTAGATAATGCAAAAGATCTAGATATGATTGAGAAGAAATCTGTCATCAAAACTCGAGATAATTTCCCTGTACACAGATATAACCAAACATAGTGCTCATAAATGGAATATAATCAACTACCACTTATATTAATTTGCATTAATTGTGCAACCTGGCAGGGAGATACTGTTGGGAGCTAATTGGGCCGTTTGTGGGAATGAGTGGAAACATAATAGTAGAATCAATTAACTATTGTTCTTGCATGTACTGAATAAGATAGGAGATTCCCTTTCAACTTGCTCTTTTAAAGTAACTGGGACGAAATTAATTATTGAAACAGTGGGTGCAAAGAGGATAATGTTAAATATGATGAGCTAACAAATGAAACCACGTACCATCCAAGAGTTCTATAGAAACTTAAAGGGGAAACTCTCCCAGTATTGGCTAAATTGTGTAATACGTAGTCACATGGGACCCATTACAATGGAGTCATCCAACAACTGTATCATCCATGTGCTGTTTCGTAAATACTTAAGTCATTAAACATTTCTGGGTTTAATATGAAACATTAAATGGAAAAAGTCTAGGAAAAAGCAATATATATACACATATATCTGTATAATATCCTGGAAATAAGATTACGGGGCATGATGCCTTTTATTGATAAAGTTACCTGGTAAATTACTAGTTGATGCCGTGCCAGGCGCCAGCGTAACCCGGACCCCCGGACCCAGGAAAGTAATAGTGCCCGTGAAGCCACACGTGGATAGACCAGTTCTGGCAAACGCTGCATGTTTTTAAAGGACAGCGACAAACCAGTGGGGGCTACCAGGCTGCCGAGGGTCCGCGGCCCCCGCGGATGAGTGAATGACGATGGGAATGTTAGAAAATACTCAATTCACTGGGCTGTTGAGACCACAGCGACTGGTGAAATGCTGATCATTGTAAGGAGGAAGCTAGAGGGCGGCTCGGTTGGTTAAGTGGTCAAACATCTGCCTTCGGCGCAGGTCACCATCTCCGGGTCCTGGGATCAAGCCCCGAGTCGGGCTCCCTCTGCCCCTTCCCCTGCTCACATGCGCTCGCTCTCTCAAATGAATGGATAAAATCTTTTTTTTTTTTTTTTAAGGGAGACTAGAAATAAAGCCAAAAAATTCTGTAGATTCATGTGTGTGATTCTCACAAATGTATTTCAGGAAAGACCCTCATAGGTGTGTTTCAGATCCTCGATCATTCACTTGAAAAATAAAAAGGGGGAGTAGATTATTCTCTGTTGCCCTGGAGGCAGAAGTGTTTGGAAGGTTCGGCTGCAGTTTGAGCTGGGCGGGAGCTGTCCTATCAGGTCACCACTGAAGTCGCCGCCTTGCAAAGAAGTGGGCTTCTGGTCCCTGGAATCGTTGTGACATTTGTTTAAAGATGGGGGTTTTTAAAAACTGAGGGATGGCGGGCCAACAGACCGGGGACAAATGCCGTTGGAAAAGATCCTTTGTCACAGTTCCCAAGAGGAAAGGGCACCCGGGCCGCCGGGGACACACAGGGAAGCGTCGGGTTAGGTCAGGACGGCCTCATGTGAATCCTGCAGGTTCGCGGGTGAGTCATCTGTGTGGCTGCAAATGGCAAGATTTCATTTTTTTTTTTTTTTTATGGCTGGAGAATATTCCATTGTATATGTAATGTATGTGCCCCACGCCTTTGTCCATTCATCTACCGGTGGACGCCTCGGCCGCTTCGGTGGTTTAGCTGTTGGTCACGCACCGATTATTTAAAAACGGCCCCTGATTCAGGTCGGGTCCATGAGCCTTGGAATAAAATATGGGTCCGATACGTTAACATTCAAACGTATCTGAATCGATTTTACTGGCCGTTAAAAACTGGCCATTTGGTATTTCGAGGCGATGCAGAGTCTAAGCTTTTCTGCTGCCCTGTGTGTAGTCAACAGTGTCTCCCGACGTGCGTTCCAGAGAACAGCAGTTCTAGCGGGTGTTGGTGGAAGGGGTCCAAGGGCGACTGCTTTGGGAACCACGTCTACCTGCTGCAGAGCCCAGGGCCCAGGGCAAGCGCGGCCTCGGCCTTCTCTGCGGGGAGCGCGCGGGGGGCGGCAGCGGCAGGTGTTGAGCAGTGTCAGGCCCCGGCTGAGAGGCCTTGGTCGGCGGGCCGCGCCCTAGGGTGACCGGGCCAGGGAGCGCCGCATCGGGGAGCTGGGGTGGCCGGGGCGCACCCTAGGGTGACCGGGCCAGGGGAGCTCCGCAAAGGGGAGCTGGGGTGGCCGGGGTGCACCCTAGGGTGACCGGGCCAGGGAGCGCCGCATCGGGGAGCTGGGGTGGCCGGGGTGCACCCTAGGGTGACCGGGCCAGGGGAGCACCGCATCGGGGAGCTGGGGTGGCCGGGGTGCACCCTAGGGTGACCGGAGCAGGGGAGCGCCGCATCGGGGAGCTGGGGTGGCCGGGGTGCACCCTAGGGTGACCGGGCCAGGGGAGCACCGCATCGGGGAGCTGGGGTGGCCGGGGTGCACCCTAGGGTGACCGGGCCAGGGAGCGCCGCATCAGGGAGCTGAGGTGGCCGGGGCGCACCCTAGGGTGACCGGGCCAGGGAGCGCCGCATCGGGGAGCTGGGGTGGCCGGGGTGCACCCTAGGGTGACCGGGCCAGGGGAGCACCGCATCGGGGAGCTGGGGTGGCCGGGGCGCACCCTAGGGTGACTGGGCCAGGGAGCGCCGCATCGGGGAGCTGGGGTGGCCGGGGTGCACCCTAGGGTGACCGGAGCAGGGGAGCGCCACATCAGGGAGCTGGGGTGGCCGGGGTGCACCCTAGGGTGACCGGGCCAGGGGAGCACCGCATTGGGGAGCTGGGGTGGCCGGGGTGCACCCTAGGGTGACCGGGCCAGGGAGCGCCGCATCGGGGAGCTGGGGTGGCCGGGGCACATCCTAGGGTGACCGGAGCAGGGGAGCGCCGCATCGGGGAGCTGGGGTGGCCGGGGCACATCCTAGGGTGACCGGAGCAGGGGAGCGCCGCATCGGGGAGCTGGGGTGGCCGGGGTGCACCCTAGGGTGACCGGGCCAGGGAGCGCCACATCGGGGAGCTGGGGTGGCCGGGGCGCACCCTAGGGTGACCGGGCCAGGGAGTGCCGCATCGGGGAGCTGGGGTGGCCGGGGCACATCCTAGGGTGACCGGAGCAGGGGAGCGCCGCATCGGGGAGCTGGGGTGGCCGGGGTGCACCCTAGGGTGACCGGGCCAGGGAGCGCCGCATCGGGGAGCTGGGGTGGCCAGGGCGCACCTTAGGGTGACTGGGCCAGGGGAGCGCCACATCGGGGAGCTGGGGCTCCGGGCTGGTGGGGTGAAGGCAGCTCGCCGCAGGCGGGGCCCCAGTGCCGAGGCATCGGGGACACCGCAGACGGAGCTGGGTTACTGCACGGCCTGGGTTGCCGGCCCGGGGGCGCCGCGGGCTGTGATTTGGATCCATTCGGACCGTTGCCACGTGTCCTCACGAGTGACACTGACGACAAAGCAGTGGGAGACAGGGCAGCTGCAGGGAGCGAGGCCGGTTTGTCCGTGAAGCCCGCGTTCCTTCTGGGGCCGGGAGGGGCCGCCGAGGTTTGCTGGGGCCGTTGCCCCTGCCCGGCCCTCGCAGGGTTTCGGGAGTGAGCAAAGACCTGTGAGGCCTGGGGGCAAACAGACGAAACGCCGCGGGTCGCGTGTCGCGTCGCCTGTGGAGCGGTTCAGCTCGGCCGGAGCCGAGGCCCGGGCACCGCACCTGCCAGCTCGGGCTGCGGGAGAGGGGAGCTCGCGGGCGGCCCAGGACGCGAAGGGAGCCCGTGGCCCCGCCGGCCAGGTTGACCGCCTGCTTCAGGCCAGGCGCGGGGAAGGGAGCCCGGTGACCCCGAGGGGTGACCCGACGGGCCGCCGCTCGCCCCGAGGGCCTGCGGGCTGGGAGCCAAGGCCCGAACAGGACGCACCAAGCCTGGAGCCAGGGTGGGCGTGGGTGGGCCGGCCCACGGGCGCCCACTGGCATCCGATTGCTGGGTGCCGGCAAGGAAAGCCGAACCTTAAGTACCCAGAGGCGGGCAACTTCCCGCTGATGCCGTGGGAGCCGTGGGTCCTTGTGGGTCCACCCACGCCAGGGTGGTGCAGGAGGGCGAGCTTAAGCCACAAGACATCCTGGAGCCATTCGTGCAAACCCTCACCTCACGCTTGGACAGGGTGGCCAAGAGCCATTAGGTGTCCCGGCCACGGTGACACCGTTAGCAGATCCGTGTAACCAACAGCCGTGGAGCGACACAGCGCCCTGTCAGCCGCTGCACCAAGTTCATTCTACCGGGGGTCCCGGGGGGCTCAGCGGTTGAGCACCTGCCTTCGGCCCAGGGCCTGATCCTGGAGACCCGGGATCGAGTCCCGCGTCGGGCTCCCTGCGTGGAGCCTGCTTCTCCCTCTTGCCTGGGTCTCTGCCTCTCTCTCTCTCTCTCTCTCTCTCTCTCTCTCTCTCTCTCGGTCTTTCATGAATAAAGAAATAAAATCTTAAAAAAAAAAAAGTTCATTCTTCCTCGGCGTGGGGCTAGAAAATCCATTAACAATTTCTAGAGGTTTCTAAAGGGGTGTTTGCTTGTTTTTAATTTAAATTCAGCTTGCCGACGCGTAACACCCAGTGCTCAGTCCCTCAATCGCCCTCCTTAGCGCCCCTCAAGGGTTCTTGGTGGAACCTGGACGTTTCGGGAGGTGCGGCCTCTAGCACTGACCGCGTGGAAGAGGCCTTTGCAGTCCCCGAGACACACCCTCGTCACATGAGACAAAGGCCAGGATAATCGACGTAAGGTCGGTTCACATTTGATTACGCTGGTTCCACGGTCAGTGCCTGTAGAGCTGTCGGAAACGACGAGATGAACCCCTGCCTTTGGGGATGATCTGGGTGACAGCTCTCCACGAGCACAGGGAGCGGTTCGCCCACTCTCATCCCCGGGTCACCTGTGGACACGGAGGCGTGGCCTCCAAGACAGGTAACCAGGCAACATCTGATCTTTCTCCTCGTGTTATATTCTTGTAAGTAGGTGGGATATGTCCCCTGAAGCTTGGAAAACCCACAGTCCTGTAACGAAGTCTGCTAGGACTTAGCTTCCGTGCACCTCCTGGAACGAATAGGACACTACATAGTTAACGTATAAAACATTAATGTTTAATGTTGATTAAACATAAGTAAAATAATTTAACGTAAGTAAAAATTTGAAAAGGAAAAAATAGTGTAGATTGCCTCAGGTACTACAGACATTTTCACAATATTTGTTCTTCCAATCCATGCACATGAAATATCTTTCCATTTGTGTCATCTTCAGTTCCTTTCATTAGTTTTTTTTTAGGTTTATTTATTTTTAGCAATCTCCGCACCCAACATGGGACTCTAACTCATGATCCCAAGATCAAGAATCTCGCGCTCTTCTAACTGAGCCAGCCAGGCACCCCTTGCATTAATGTCTTAGAGTACAGATCTTTCACCTGTTTGGTTGCATTTATCTCAGGCATTTTATTATTTTTGGTGCAACTGTAAATGAGATTGTTTTCCTAATTTATCTTTCTGCTGCATTGTTATTAGTGTATAGAAATGCAGTGGGTTTCTGTTCATTAGTGTCCTATGACTTTACTGGAGTCATGTATCAGTTCTAGTAGTTTTTCCTTGGAATCTTCAGGGTTTTCTATATATAGAGTCATGTCACCTGCAAATAGTAAGAGTTTTACCTCTTCCTTACCAATTTTGATGCCTTTTATTTCTTTTTGTTGATTGCCGTGGCTAGGATTTCCAGTATTGTGTTAAGTAGTAATGGTGAGAGCGACATCCTCCTCTTGTTCCTGACCTTAGGGGAAAAGCTCTCAGTTTTCTACCATTGAGTATGATGTTAATTGTGGGTTTTTATTTTTTTTATTTTATTTTTAAAAAGATTTTATATATTCATGAGAAACAGAGAGAGAGAGAGAGAGAGGCAGAGGGAGAAGCAGGGTCCATGCAGGGAGCTCAATGTGTGACTCAATCCCAGGCCCCCAGGATCATGCCCTGGGCCAGAGGTGGCGCTAAACCACTGAGGCACCCAGGCTGCCCAACTGTGGGTTTTTATTATGTTGAGGTGTATTTTCTCTAAATCCACTTTGTTGAGTTCTTTTTTTTTTTTTTTATCATGGAATGGATTTTGTACTTTGCTAAATGCGTTTTCTGTGTCTAGGAGATAATCTTATGGTTCTTACCCTTTCTCTTATTGATGTGGTGTATCACATTGATCCATTTGCAAGTATTGAGCCATCCTTGCATTCTAGGAACAAATCTCATGATTGTGGTGAATGATTTTTTTTAGTATATTGTTGGGTTCACTTTGCTGATATTTTGTTGAGGATTTTTGCATCTATATTCAGGGCTATTGGTCATAGTTCTCTATTTTGGTGATATCTTTATCTGGTTTTGGAATCAAGGTAATGCTGGCCTCATCAGATGAATTTGGAAGTTTTTCTTCCTCTTCTATTTTTTGGAAAAGTTTGAGAAGAAAAGGTATTAACCTCTCTTTAAACATTTGGTAGATTTCACCTGTGAAGCCATCTGGTCCTGGACTTTTATTTGTTGGGAGGTTTTTTTTTTTTTTTTTTTTTTTTTTTTTTTGTGGGTATTTTTGTTTTTTGTCCTTTTTTTTTTTTTTTTAATACTGATTCAATTTCATTGCTGGTAATTGGTCTGTTGGTCTGTTCAAATTTTTTATTTCTTCCTGCTTCAGTTTTGGTAGGTTCTGTTCCTAGGAATAGTATCCATTGTTCAATTTGTTGGCATATAATTCTTCATAATATTCTCTTATAATCCTTTGTATTTCTGTGGTGTCATTAACCAGCATATTTATTTGAAGAACTTTTTTGTTCCTTCTGCAAAATAAGATTTTTTTAGAAGCAGTGATTCAAAAATCTTTTTCCCACAAAAAAAAAAAGGAAAAAATAAAGACTTAAAGCCCACAAAAGCTCTATACAAACACAATTTCTTGATTAATTATTGTAAAAACTCTACCGTTGCTTTAATTATCTGAATGACTGCTTCAATCTTCATTACACATTATTTAAAAATGACTACTGATTCAGGTCTGATATATATGCCTTGGAATAAAATATGGATCCAATATATTAATACAAATGTATTTCAATCAATTTTACTGGCCATTAAAAATTGGCCATTTGGTATTTCGAGGTAAAGCATAGTTAAGCTTTTCTACTGACCTATATGTGGTTAACATAGTGTTTCCCAAAGTGCGTTTCAGAGAACAGCAGTTCTAGAGGATGTTAGTAGATAATTGTGCAAAAATGGTTCAAGGGCCAACTGCTTTAGGGATATGTCTGTTTACTACAGAGCTTTAGAGAACCAGCTTGTGACCAAGAGAGGGAGACAGAATGTATATAATATTACCTAAACACTTAAGCCAGGAACTCCTTTTCTTAGGAACAGGGTGTGGTACAATACTTTGGCCAATACTCATCTAGTGAGTTCAGGTTATTTAGGAAGAAAATTGAAAGTTGATTGTAGGTATAAATGTTATAAGTCGCTTCTGCGTTTCAGAGGGACCACAAAAGAAGATAAAATGCATAGCGCTTCATGTCCAGGCACTGTTCTAAGAACCTGACTTGCATTCCCTTCTTTAACGTTCAGAACAACCTTCTGAGGTAGTTACAATCACCGTCATTTTATAGATGCAGAAACTGTCCAAGTTCCTGTGGCCACGATGTGGCACAAGGAGGATTCGGCCCCATTCTTTGTGACTGTTCCACTATCTGGCATTTCTAGGAGCAGGTATAGGTCTAACCTTCCTGAACCTGGCTGATCTTGCACCAGTCTTAACAGGTTTAATTATTGTTGCTTTTCAGAATGTTCTCTCGTCTTTGTAGGGCTTTTCCCCGCTCTGTACTCTTTTTTTCCTTGATTCCCATAGCTATTATCACTTGTTTCTTCTTCTAGATAACCTACAGAGTAATATGTTATGTTCCAAAAATAAAACAAAACTTTTATCGGAGCTTTCGTATTGTTAAAACTCTAAGTTAATACGAGAAAAATTGCCATTTTGTGATACTCAGTCTTTCTGTTCATTAACATGATTGCCTTCCAGTCTTCTTTCAGTCTTGCGTCTTCTCGGGGAAGTAGTTCTCTTCAAGTGCATTTTAAGTGACTCAGACTCTGTTTAGGGACATTTTGGGGTAGGGATCTCTCTTCCAAAACCATCTCGGTCCCATAATGCGGCCCCCTCACTTTTGGCCCCTCTCTTCATCCCATGCTGTAGCTCCTAACTGTGTCTTCTCTTCTCTACTCCTCGACAGAATTTGAAGCCTTATTCTACTATTTAATGATGATATTTATGCTTATTTATTTATCCCCAGAAATCCTCCAGCAAGACTGGACCACTTAGTACCTTCCTTTTACCTCTACTAGTCACCTAGGGCAGATCCCATTTTCCCTTTGCCCCCTCCCTGTTCCACCCCCCATTTCAGGACATTACTGACTCCTCCCTACCCCAGGGCTCCACTGTTGTTGGAACGCTGCCCCCATTCACATCCTGGCCCTGCACATCCCTTTGGAGGTTTCCTCTCCCCTTCCTTCCCTCACCAAATCAGACAAGGGCTGTGACCTAAATAACACTGCCTCCCCAGCTTCTACCCGGCCTGGGGAATTTCAACAGATGTTTCATCTCTTCCCCTCAAGTCCTGATGACAGAAATGATGCAATTGGCTTTACAACATAAAATAATACTTTGTGTTCATCTTTCTCCACTCTCAAAAAGATCATGACTACCACTTAATTTTTATCCCAACACACATAAAGCACAAGGTATACTTGTAGCAAGGCAGGAAGGAGGGTGGTGGTGGCCAAGCAGCAGAAGCAAGGTAGCAGTTCATTTGTACTTATATTGAGAAGTTGATTGTTAATAATTCAGGAATTGGCTATGTCCCTAATGTGTTATCAGAACATTATCATTTTACTTAAATATGTGAGGTTTTAAACTTTATAGACTCCTAAGTATGGTTTTATTTTGTTTCAGGATGGTTCTGGAGATTTCTGTTAGAATTTCTTCTAACAGAATTTCTTCTGTTTTTCTCCAACAGAATACTTCTCTCATCTGACGGTTAAATCCAATGAACTAAATAAAGGATTTCTGGCTACTTCCATGTCCATCTATCTGTAAGAATATAATCATTGTTGACATTTATTGACTGGGCTAAGCATTGCAAGGAGATATAAAAAGAGACACGTGGTTCTTGTCCTTTAAGAGCTGACATTTGTGGTGTGGAGGGGTGGGGAGGACTCCAACAGAGAGCTCCTAAATAATTTTTTCAGCCTCTGCTTAAAAACCCAGCTGCAGAAAGTGCATGGAAGGGAAGCTTTTCAAGCAGGCTCTTCATAGGGAAACAGAAAATCCTCAAGAAAAAGTTCCCTCAATTAATATAATTGTATTAATTAATTAATTTGCCTCACTGAGTCATAGGCTAAATGGAGGGAAACCAAATAATCAGTTTACCATCAGTGTAGAGAGTAAAGGAACTTAGTGTGGAAACAAGGGGGTGAGTCCTTTGTCTCATCTACAAAGAAGAGATTGGATGCTTCAGCATCTTTATCCACCTGTTATTTCAAGGTTCATAAAATAAATCACCATCGTATCTCCCCTCATACCTCTGCAGTTGTCTTCTGACCAGGTGTCATACCTGTTTCTGCCCAGTGAGCAAACAAATGAATATCTGCTGGGTCTTTTAAACCTTCAATTCAATCTATTGATTATAATATGCACTTGGTTCAACCTGATTAAGAAAAGTGGACATGATTCTGGTTATTACCAGAAACATTTCCATGAATTTGTTTCAGCTGGCCTGACCACCAGCTTTTGCTGGGTCTCTCCCATGGCAGTATCAGGCGCTGGGCTGGCCCTGGGTGTATAAGTAGCTTGATAAGAAGTAACGTTTTCTGCCTCTGAGTTGCTTACAGAGACATTGGAACTAGAGACTTGAAAAGAGATCAATATGGCGTGATGGTACAAGGAAAGTATAATGGGGACACAGTGGGAAGCTGTTACCTTTTTCCTTCTTGAGGTGGGAGGAGGAATAGAACTGGGTTTTGAGAGATAAACATTCCAAGTAGAGGAAACAATGCACACAGTCACCAGGCCTGGTCAGGGGAAAAAGGCATCAACAGAGGAATACCAAAGGGCAGCTGAATCCAGCTGTGAAGGGTCTTACATTCCAGGCTAAGAAAATTATCCTTTATTTTATGGGTGAGGAGCTAAAGGAGGATTTTTACACAAGGGTAATTTAGTAATTATAGCAGCAGGTGGTTTGGAGTAGAGTAAGAGTAGAGGCAAAGAGTGACCAATGGGAGGCTATGGCCAAGGTCCTGGAGATGTTAATGGTCTAAGTCAGTGCCTTAACTCCTAGAAAGTGAAGGGAACAATAACAGGGTCTGCAGTCTACTTTATTAATTCACTAAAAGAAAGATTTGCTTTCCTTAGCTTCCAAGAACACTCTCAATTAATTAATGTAATCAGCCATCAGAGAAATGCAAATCAAAACAACAATGAGATACGACTTCATACCCAAAGACAGATAATAACAAGTGTTAGCAAAGGTATGGAGAAAGTGGAACCCTCATACACTGTTAGTGGGAATGTAAAATGGTGCACTGCTTCGGAAAAGTATGGCTGTTCCTCAAAAGGTTAACATAGAATTAACATCTGACCCAGCAGATCCATTCCTAGGCATATATCCAAGAGAAATTGAAAACATGTGCATGCAAAAAAACTTACACATGAATATCCAAAGCCACGTTATTCATAAGAGTCACAAAAGTGGAAACCACCCAAAGGTCCATGTCTTAGTCGGTCTGGGCTGCTTTAACAAATTACCATAGACTGAGTGTTTTAAACAACAGAAACTTATTTCTCACCGTTCTGGAGTCTGGGAAGTCCAAAGTCATGGTTGGACTCTGATGAGAATCCTCTCCTTGGTTTACAGTCGGTCGGTCATCTTCTCATTACATCCTCCTAGAGGACTGAGAGAGGAAGGAAGCTCTTCTATGTCTCTTTTTATAAGGGCATTAATCCTATCAAGAGAACCCCACCCTCATGACTTAATTACCCGCCAAGGGCCCCACCTCCGAACACCATCACATTGTAGATTAGTCTTCCACATATGAATTTGAGGGGAACACAAGCATTTAGTCCATAGCAGTCCATAAGCTGATGAACGAGTAAATAAATGAAGAATATTACTTGGCAACATGCTACAACATGGATGAACCTTGAAAACATTACACTAAGTGAAAGAAGCCAGTCAGTCACCAAAGACTGCACACTGTAGGATTTCATTTATATGAAATGTCCAGAGTAGGCAAATCTACAGAGACAGGTAGATTAGCGGTTGCCTGGGGCTGGGGAGGAAATGAGGGGTGACTGCTAAAGGGAATGTTTCTTTCTGGCAGGATGCAAATATTCTAAAATGGATTGTGCTGATGATTGCACGACTCTGTAAATAAACTCAAAACCATTGAATTGTATACTTTAAGAGATATGGTATATGAATTAGATCTCGATGAAGTTGTTATCAAAAAAGGATAAAAATGTCACATACTGATTATGGAAAGAGAGAAAATATAAGTAAAACCGATATAACCTTCTTCACCAATCTGCAATATGAAACAGCCTATCTCTTCTCTCTCCAGATGATCACGCCATCCCTTTTGAGACCATGCTTTCCAGACTGATGCATGTAGAGGGGCAGTCCTTCCCAATGCCAAGAGAGAGCATGAGAGACCCAAGCCACCACTCCTCCGTGCTCCTGCTCCTGAAGCTGGATCCACGGAGTTAGGGGTCCTGGGGAGGAAGACCACAGAGGTAAAATGCCATTTTCATCACATAATATCAAGGTTGGGTACTATCAACATCACTTGTCACCGTTGATGTTGATCGTGGTCACTTGGCTGCAGTAGTGTTTGTCAGGTTACTTGCTATAAAGTTACTCTTCCCCGCGCCCACCCCCCGCCCCGACCCTCTCCATACTGTACTCTTTGGAAGGAATTCACTATGCACAGCCCGCACTTACAGAGTGGGGAGTTATGTTCCACCTCCTTGTGGGCAGAATAGATTTGGAATTCTTCTGCGTGGGAGATATGTTCATTCTCCCTCCGTTAGTGAAGGTTCTTCTGAGAAACAGAACCAATAGATGATAGATGATGATAGATAGATGATAGATGATAGATAGATAGATAGATAGATAGATAGATAGATAGATAGAGGATAGGATATAAAGATATGCATCTTTATAGGGATATCTACATCTTTATAGGGATATCCCTTTATAGAGAAAGGGTATAAAGATATGCATATAGATAAACAGAGAGAAAGGGACAGATTATGAGGAATTGGCAATTATGGAGGTTGGCGAGTCCCAAGATCTGCAAGGTGAGATGGCAAACGAGACCCAGGAGACCTGATGGTACAGTTCTAGTCTGAATCTGAAGGCCTGAGAACAAGGAAAAGCTAATGTTTCAGTCTGAGACTAAAGACAAGAAAAAGCCTATATCCCAGTTCAAAGCTGTCAGATAGAAAGAGTTCTCTCTTACGTGGAGGAAGGTCCACCTTCAACTGATTCAACGAGTATCTCCTACATTAGGGAACAAAACCTGGTTTACTCAGCCTACAATCTGAACGTTAACTTCATCTGAAAACACCTTCATAGAAACATCCAGAATAAATTCTAACCAAATATCTAAGCACCTCATGGCCCGGCAAGTCGACACATATAATTAACCATCACAAGTCCACACCTTGTATATGTGGCACCCGTGTGCACCATCTTCAACCATACTTAATCTCCAAATAAAGACAATAGCAAAATCATGATCCCACCTAGCATGATGCAACGATCTTGCCTACGGCTGACAACACACTAACCCCTTACTCAGAAGAGGACACAAAGTCCTTGAGTGACGTCGACTCTTCTCCTCGATATCCTGTAACTTAACAACTCATAAAAATTATACTCCTTGTTTCTACAACTGGTCACATGGTTATAGCTGATATTTATGACTACCTTCCTCCACCACCCGTTCTGTATTCCTTTCACCCTCAACAAGCACCTCAGCTGGTTGTGGTTCTTTACCTGATGGAGTGACCCAAACCTTCATTCCTGAAGGATCTGTGCCATTAATAGTCCAGCCTGGATTGGGTTGTAGGTTTCCATTTACCTCAATCATAGGACACGGTAATACTAAGAGACACCCTAAGAGATCTCCTGCATGCCAGATACTCTCTTCCTTACATTCAGTATGGAGTCGCAGCCCAATTTCCCCTCGGTAGCCAACGTCAGTCACCCCAGGCAGCACAATAGCTCCCTTCTTTGCTTGTTGACTCAGAGGCATGCGGAGCCCAAAGTGACTGGGCAGCAGTCTTAACTTTCAGTTCAGTGGACTCATTGTGTGTCTTCTGGTGGAAGCATTCTTCCCTTTAGAACTAAGGCCTCTATTCAACAAATGATGTTGGGAAAACTAGACAGCAACATGCAGAAGAATTAAAATGGACCACTTCCTTACACCACACACAAAAATAAACTCAAAATGGATGAAAGACCTAAATGTGAGACAGGAAACCATCAAAATCCCAGAGGAGAACACAGGGCAGCAACCTCTTTGACCTCAGCCACAGCAATTTCTTACTGGACACGTCATTGCCGGAGACAAGAGAAACAAAAGCAAACATGAAGTATTGGGATTTCATCAAGATAAAAAAGCCTCTGCGCAGTGAGGGAAACAACAAAATTGAAAGGCAGCCTATGGAATGGGAGGAGATATTTGCAAATGACATATCTGATAAGGGGTCAGTATCCAAAATCTATAAAGAACATGTCAAACTCAACACCCAAAAAAAAAAAAAAAAAAAAAAAACAATCCAATTAAGAAATGGGCAGAAGACATGAATAGACATGTTTCTAAAGAAGACTTCCGGATGGGCCAACAGACACGTGAGAAGATGCTCAACATCACTCGGCATCAGGGACATACGAATGAAAACCACCTTAAGGTTCCACCTCACACCTGTCAGAATGGCTAAAATTAACAAGGAACCAACCCTCTCACACTGCTGGTGGGAATGCAGACTCTCCAGCCCCTCTGGAGAACAGTGTGGAGGTTCCCCAAAAAGTCAAAAATAGAGCTACCCTACAACCCAGCAATTGCACTATCAGGTATTTACCCAGAGGATACAAAAATACAGATTCAAAGGGATACATGTGCCCCAAACTTTATAGCAGCGTTATCAGCAACAGCCAAAGTGTGGGGAGAGCCTAGATGTCCATCAATTGATGAATGAATAAAGATGTGAGATATAGATATATACTGGGATATTCCTCAGTCATCAAAAAGAATGAAGTCTTGCCACTTGCAATGATGTGGACGGAGCTAGAGTGTATTATGCTGGGTGAAATGGGTCAGAGAAAAATATTTGATTTCACTCATATTTGGAATTTAAGAAACAAAACAGATGAAGCTATGGAAAGGGCAAAAAAAAAAAAAAAGAAAGAGAAAGGCAAACAAACCACCAAAAATGCTTAATTATAGAGAACAAACTGAGGGGTGACGGAGGGAGGTGGGAGGAAGGTGGGCTAAGTGGGTGATGGATATTAAGGAGGGCACTTGACACCAGGAGCACTGGGTGTTCTACGTAAGTGACAAATCACTAAATTCTACTTCTGGAACCAACATTACACTATATGTTAACTAACTAGAATTTAGTTTTTTGAAAAGGAAAAGAAAATACTATGAAAGAAAAAAAAAAGGCGCTCAAGACCAGCAAAGCACAGGCTGTGGGAATCGGAAGCAAGAAATGTTGCCAGTGGGTGCCTGGGGCTTCTGGCAGCGCCGCCGCCCCCTCCTGGCCCTCGCTGCGGCCCGCGGCTCCGGGAAGGGCGCCGAGCACTGGGTGCTGCAGGTGCGCGGCGTGTGCGGCGCCCCGAGAGCCTTGCCCAGGCCCTGCAGGGCTCGGCCACCCGCTGGTGCTGCGGCTGCGCCTGCACAGGGCCCGCCGCCGCTCCCCCTGCTGTGTCCCCAGGCCTGCGGGACCGTGCACAGCAGCCGACGGGGACCAGGCCTTCTGAGCAACCTCAGGCGGCTGCTGCGGGGACGCAGCGCGGGGAGGGCCCACGGATTCGGACCCGGCCGAAGTGTCCATTCCAGGGGAAACAGAAGGGGCTCCTTCCAGGTCAGCCGCCAGGTCACTGGCTGGTCACCCCGGGAGATGACGCCCTATCTGGGCTCAGCGTGGTCTCTGCCGCTGCCCCGGTGGGTGCCGAGCGGTGACCGGAGCGGGTCAGGCCTGGCCCTGGAAGCCCCCGTTGCCGAGCCCGCGCGACCCCCATCCCTACCACCAGCCCGCTCTGTCCGAGCTCTGGAAACAGGCTGAGTCACCCCCTGCACTCGATCATCAACCGCCTCCTGCGCGAAGCTCACCCCAGGTGATAGTCCTACGAGACGCGAGCGGTCACATCTCGTCCCACCCACAGCGGTCTTCCACGCACCCAGCCCCAGGCTGCCTCGTCCCCACCATCTGGCCCGCCCGCGGCCACAGCCCCGCACCTGGCCCAGGTGCACAGCCAGGTGCGTTGCCTGCAGTCCTGGCCACGGGGAGGGTCTGTGTCCACACCCGCCCTCAGGGGCATCTCAGGAAGGGTCACGGCCCCGCAGCTGTCCCCCTCGGTGGGGGCTTCCTGTCGTGCGCGGCCGTGTGCAAGGTGGCCCGAGGCCTGTGTCCCTGGCTCGGCGGGTTACAGGGAGCTCCTGTTACAGGGGCGGTGGGCGCCGGCGGGCGGGAGGAGCACCTGCCACCTGTCCCCGTCGTCACGTGCCAGCGGTCACATATATGCCATCTCCACTGGAGGCTGGAGCACTGCAGCCCGTGGCTTGGCCGGCCCCGCAGTCCCCGCTTCAGGCCCCCGCGGTCTCTAACCAGGCCCAGCTGCAGGCCCAGGCCCACAGCTGCTGCCCGAGGAGAGCAGGTGTTTGCGGAGGGGGCCCCGCTCCGGCCCGAGCGCGCCCTGCGGTTCCCGGGCAGGCACCTGCCCCTCGGCCCGGGGCTCCCCAGACGCCGCGGGGCAGCTCGTGGGGCCCTCGAGGCTGTCGCGGAGCCTCCCGTCGCTCGGGCCCCCCCTCAACACTGGCAGCTCCCTCGGTTACGCGGTGAATGGGCCGGAGCGACACACTCAGATGGAAAATCTGTTGCCTCCAACATCCGAAGCGGCCCCCAAGGTGCTGTGCCTGTTTGGGTTGCAGGAAGGGACGGGTGCGATTTAAGGACTTCCGCTCCCCCTCCCGGAGGACAGATGTCGTAGCTATATAATTTGTTCAGAGTCCCCCTGCACAGAAGAGGAGTCTACTCTCATGTCTTTACTCAAGCATTTATGTAGGTCGGCACGGACACGCGAATATTTCCTTCTATCTCGGGCTCTAACCCACTCCTACTTAATCTTGCTGCTCACGTCGAGCCAGCTTGGACCACGGGGATCAGTACTTTATAGAGTTCCACAGGTGATTCTGATTGCAGCCAAGGCTGAGAACCGCTGCTCCACGTAAAACATTGTGTGGAATTTCACCACCACGGAAGCACTGATCTCCCCCAAATTAGGACAGATCCAAACTGGAAAAAAAAACAACAACAAAAAAACACCTGCAGAAGGAGTCCTATGCACCTGCAGATACTACTCTCTCCCTTCAAAGGGCAGTTCATTAGGAGCTTCTCCTCCGTTCCCTTTTTTACTGCAGACCATGAGGATACATAAAATAACACTCGTTTCTTGATCAGGACAAATTTTAAATAAGTGGGGACTGTAGGATTCAGCTGTTGGATCAATAAGCTGAGAGCTGCCCCGTTGCCGGGCGAAGAGAAGCTAAGTGACCCTGCGATGACCTCGGTGACTAGAACTCGGATTTTTTTTTTTAAGATTTTATTTATTTATTCATGAGAGACAGAGAGGGAGAGAGAGAGGCTGAGACCCAGGCCAAGGGAGAAGCAGGCTCCATGCAGGGAGCCCGATGCGGGACTCGATCCCAGGACCCCGGGGTCACGCCCTGGGCCAAAGGCAGATGCCAAACCGCTGAGTCCCCCGGAGATCCCCAACTCGGATGTTTCTGCAGAGACGAGTGCTTACCTCGCTGAGCCGCCGTTTCCTGCATGTGGCCTTGGCGACAGCAGCCTCCGTAGCTTGACGTCCAGGGCAAGCCCCAAAGCTGGTTTCGGGTAGGTCGAGCCGGCCGACGGCTTCCCGGGGGCTCCCCGGGGAGCAGAAGTGGCAGCCCAGGAAGTTGCCGGTTCATTACTCCGAGGTGCAACCCCGTCCGGGGTTGAGTGTTCCTTGTGCCCCGGATGCAGGCCCTTGTCAGACACTTGGCAGAGCACGTTTTATTTTTTTTTTAAGGATTTATTTATTTATTTATTTATGATAGACATAGAGAGAGAGAGAGAGAGAGAGAGAGGCAGAGACACAGGCAGAGGGAGAAGCAGGCTCCATGCAGGGAGCCCGACGTGGGACTCGACCCCAGGACCCCAGGATCATGCCCCGGGCCAAAGGCCACTTAACCGTTGAGCCACCCGAGGATCCCCCTAGAGCACTTTTAATGTCAAAAAGAAAATACCTTGAGAGCCGCGGTGACGATTGCGGCCTTAGCGTCTTGGTAGCTGCGGAAATGAGGCAGATGGGGCCTTGGGGCTTGATAAGCCAAGTGGGTCCCTGTGGCATCACCCGTGGCGGCGCGTGCGTCCTCAGGAGCCGGTGAGGACAGGGTTTCTCAGAGAGAAGGGCTGCCCGGGGGCTCCGCGGTTTAGCTCGGCCTTGGGCCCAGGGCATGATCCTGGGGTCCTGGGATCGAGTCCTGTGTCGGGCTCCCCGCACGGAGCCTGCTTCTCACTAGGCCTGGGTCTCGGCCTCTCTCTCTGTGTCTCTCAGGAATAAATACATAAAATATTTTTTTAAAAACTTAAAAAGAAAGAAAAAAGATCAGACTCGTATAGGCTGGCGACCCTGTGTGTTCGGGAGGCGCCCAGCCCAAAGCACCACCTGGTCGGCCTGTGCCCGGGGAGAGGTTGCCAGGATACGCCTACTGGTTTGGTTGCCGCTGTCACCCCGAGGGAGGGTCTTCAGTTCGAATCCTGCCTCCGTCCTGCTTTGCGGTCACTGCCAGCAGGAGAGACCTCCCCGGCACCGCCACCCCGTCCTTCCGCTGCATGTGACCCCCACCTGAAGGGGGGAGCTGTGTCCATCGGCTGTGTCCCCGGGAGCCCTTCTCCGTGGCCCGGGACTGTCCCAGGCCCTCCGCCTCGCCTCCGGCCTTAAGCCAGGCTCCAGGGCCCGCGGATGTGATGCTCGGGCGGTGGCCCCGGCCTGTGGCACAGCTGCCCGGCGCTCGTCCTGCCTCCGGAACCGCAGCTCTTCTGAGGACCAGGCCGCGCAGCTCCCTGCACTTCCCCCTCGACGCGGCTCACCACCTCTTGGCTGCACCTGCATCTGGAAGAAAGGCCACATTTAGCCTCCTGCCTCCTCTTCGCGGCGCCCGTCATGTCACTCTCGCCCACTGAGTCGCCGCAAGCACCCAACACCACGGAGCCGAATCCTTCAGCACGCTGGGCGCTTAGGCCTCCGGCCAACATTTCCAGTGACCTCTCCTCCTTCTGCCTCGGCCACTCACCCGCACAGCCACACGCTCAAGACTTCCAGAAGGGACCCCCCCCCGACACCCTGCCCCAAGCATCCTGCCCTCTGAGCACCACCTCCTTCCCTCCAGGTCCCTCGTTCTGGTGCCTCCGCTAACATATTTCTTCACATTTAGCAAAATCTCCAATCCCCTGGCCCCCTGCTTGATTCTCATCAGCTTCCTCATGACTCCGTGCTCCCTGTCCAGCCTAGATCCCCTGGGCCACCCTCGTCGCTTCCCTAGGAAGGCACCGCACCCCTGAGCCCGGCTCCCTTCGTCTGTGGCAGGTCCTCCACCCTGGACTAGCTCTTTCGTGCCTGAATCGAAGCAGCTGAACGTCACTGGACAAAGATCACACATAGACTTCTCTGGTTTAAAAAATGAAAAAAAAATAAAAATAAAAAAAGTGTCTTAACAGAAGTAAAATATGCTTGTAGAAAAGTATTCAAAAAAATGAACACCTTGGGGGATGGGGAGTGCTTAATGGGTGTAGAGTTTTCTTTTGGGGCGATGAAAGCATCTTGAACGGGACGGGGGTGTTGGTTGCAGAACATTGTGGATACACTAAAACGGCACTAGATCGTTCACTTTAAAATAGCTAATGGTCAGTTTTATGTTATGGGAGTTTTACCTCCATTTTTTTAAAAAAAGGGAACGGCTCAGTTAATTGGCATAAAGTGAAGACACACCTGTAACCCCCGCACAGGTCGGAAAATAGAACATTATTGAGAACCCCTGCGAGGCCCACTGCCAACTACGACCCCCCGTCCTGCCCAAAGGCAACCAAATAATTGGCTTCTTTTGCCCAAATTATGTTTGTGAGAGTCACTCATGTTACGCCTATAACTATGATTCATTCATTGTCACTGTTGTATCGACCCCCCCTTTTTTTTTTAACCATCTCACAATTTACTTAACCATTCTACTGTGGATGAACATTGGGGCTGTTTCTAGTCAGTTGTCATCACAATAACACATGCAAACCTTTGGTCAGTTCTACACCTCGGAATACAACTGCTGAATCACAGGGTGTGCGTTTCTATCAGCAACAAAACAAAAACAAAAGCCTCCAGCATCCTTTTTTTTTTTTTTTTTAAATACTGACATTCCTCTCTAGTTCCTTCCCCATTTCTCTGTTCCTCTTCACGGTGAAACTTCTCCAAAAAGCCATCTATGCATGCTACCTCCGTTCTTTATCTCACATTCACTATTTTTGAGCTCACTTGTTCTTGTTTAATCTCTGCCTGCTTTTCTTTCACGATTTCTTGGGGGTTTTTTTTGTTTTGTTTTGTTTTGTTTTGAACATATGGGACGATTTGAATACCCAGGATAAATTGACGTAAGTCAATTTCTTTTTTTTTTTTTTAAGATTTTATTTATTTATTCATGAGAGACAGAGACAAAGAGAGAGAGGCAGAGACCCAGGCAGAGGGAGAAACAGGCTCCATGCAGGAGCCCGTTGCAGGACTCGATCCCGGGACTCCAGGATCACGCCCTGGGCCGAAGGCAGGCACTAAGCCACTGAGCCACCCAGGGATCCCCTGGAAGTCAATTTCAAGCGAAATCTGAAATCAGTGGAATGTCATTAAAAATCCTTCCAAATTAGGGATCCCTGGGTGGCGCAGTGGTTTGGCGCCTGCCTTTGGCCCGGGGTGCGATCCTGGAGACCCGGGATCGAGTCCCACGTCGGGCTCCCTGCATGGAGCCTGCTTCTCCCTCTGTCTGTGTCTCTGCCTCTCTCTCTCTCTCTCTGTGACTATCATGAATAAATAAATAAAATCTTTAAAAAAAATAAAAATAAAAATCCTTCCAAATTAATCGTCACACACTTGATGGGATGAGCACTGGGTGTTTTTCTGTATGTTGGTAAATTGAACACCAATAAAAGTTAATTAAAAAATAAAATAAAATTAAATTAAATTAAAAAAAAACAAATTAATCTTCACAGAAGCAAAAAGCACACTTGAATTCTATTTGTATAAGATTTTGTAAAATAAAAAAGGCAACGTTTCCGTAAATGTAATGTGCACATCATAGGTTCCTGCCACTACGTGCATCAGTATCACAGGCGACCCTAAGTACAGCACAACTAGTCAGCAACAAGCCATCTATATCCAGGCTAACCGAGCTTTGCACGTGTTCCACGCTACGCAGTAAGACAGAGACCCGTCCACAGGATTTCCAAAGCAAATCTTACAGTCGGCGTGACCACAGCAAGCCATTACACGGTAGTGCCCTAAAACAGCCCCCATGGAAAATTAACACCGACCCGTTAGTGCCAAGGGCTTCAGGCCAAGTCACAGAAACCCCAAAGACCAACTCAAATCTCAAGTCCTTTAGGCAAAGTGGCATCTCGCAGGATCCACCAAGAAGATCACAGCAAAACAAAGCACGGAAATAACCAAGCTACACTGGCCATCGTCTTAGATGAAAGTCACAGGGACACGAAGGCGGGACCCGTGGCTACCTGTGTGTTTTGCGCACCGTGTGTGTGTGTGTTTTGCGCACCGTCATTTAAGCGGGTACAGACGAGCTTCTCGTCAGTGCTCACACCAATCTCAAATATGCACACGTTCCTGTGCACAAAAAGACAATCTTGCATGATTTTTTAAAAAAAACCCTCCCACCATTAGTCGGTTGTAATCACCCGTTAGCATCTTGGTTACCAGGAGCCACGTACTTTCCTTCTTTACCACAAGGACGGGACACGTGAGAGAAGAGCCACATCAGACAGTGAAGCAAAGGTAAGTTGCAGCCCGTCCGGGTCCAGGTTCAAGAACACCTTGTCACCGCCTAGAGTGGGTGCCGGAGGGACACCCGAGAACCGGCACACACGCGGGCAGCCGGGGAGGGGACACATCCGGACCCAGGCCGCTTTCCTGCCACCGGCTACTAGCAGACGCGGGAGGTCACCCAGGAAGACGAAGGGTTCAATAAAGAACTTCTCACCTTTCCGTTCCAGCGCTCCCGAGCTTCCGTTTTGCTCCTTGAGCATCTAGACAAACATTTAAAAATCACTGTCACCGGGTCCCTGGGGGGCTCAGCGGTCTGGCGCCTGCCTTCAGCCCAGGGCGTGACCCTGGGTCCCGGGATCGAGTCCCACGTCGGGCTCCCTGCGTGGAGCCTGCTTCTCCCTCGGCCTGGGTCTCGGCCTCTCTCTCTCTCTCTCTCTGGGTCTCTTATGAATAAATAAGTAAAATCTTTAAAAAATAATAATAATAAAAATGAAAATCACTGTCACCGGGCCCCTGGGTGGCTCAGTCATTAAGCATCGGACTCTAGATTTCGGCTCAGGTCACGAGAGCAGGGGGTGACACTGAGGCCCACGACGAGCTGGACCGTCTCTCCCCCTCGCCCCCCCACCTGCCCTGCTCCCCGCCCACAGGCACTGGACTAAATAAATAAATAATAAAATCTTTGAAAAACTATTCTTGTTCCGTTGTCACTTACTAGAGGTCGTTGCTCTCATGCCCCGTGTCACACTGTCCCTTAGCAGAGGACATGCCCTCTAATGTCCCATGTCACACTGTCCCTTAGCAGAGGTCATGCACTCTAATGCCCCGTGTCACACTGTCCCTTAGTAGAGGTCGTTGCTCTCATGCCCCGTGTCACACTGTCCCTTAGCAGAGGTCATGCCCTCTAATGCCCCGTGTCACACTGTCCCCGACTAGAGGTCATGCGCTCTAATGCACTGGCACACTGTCCCTGTTAGAGCGATGAAGTGTAATACAGGGTCACACTCTCCTTGACTCTGGGTAATGCACTGCTTGGGGCAGAGAACACCTACCCAGGAAGAGCCCGGAATGGGGGAAGTCTCAGTTCTAAAGGCTGGAAGTCCAAGGTCAGGGTGTCAGCAGGGTTCTCTCTCCAAGTTCTAACAGAAGAATCCCTTTCTGCCCCTTCCAGCTTCCAGCCGTTCCTGCCAATATTTGGTGTCCCCTGACTTACGGGTGCTCGGGTGCTACGCTAGCAGGACTTGCTGGACGCAGGCTATTGGGCTGCCAGCAAAAGCCGTGCACAGGAAGGTGTCGTACCCCCCAACATGCCCAAATCTGCTCTCTGGGGTACCAAGGATAGCTGTTCACAGACAGGTGCCACACTGGCGTCACTGTGCTCCCAGCTGCCCGAGGTGGGCCCGGCCCTGCCTCCCACAGGCCCCGGCCTCGTCAGCCACCCTCACAGCCTGAGCCTAGCTGCATGCGAAGCAGATTAGAACCAGGAAGCAAAACCCTCCCGCCCAAGGGTTCCCACCGCACCTTTCACCAGCAGGACTTAGCATCATCCCAGCAGGCGAAGGAGAAATAGCTGTAGGGTCCGTCTCCAGTAGCACAGAGCAGGCGATGAAGGGTGGGTCTGGAGCCCAGAGGCAGGAAGTTGATCACTGATACAGCCCACCTCTCTGGCTACGTGGCTTCCATATACGTCTCTCTACAAACATCGCAACTCCTATAAAATAGCAAAACAACTTTCTATTTCTTTTCTTTCAGATTTTATCTTATTTTTTAAATTTTATTTATTTATTTATTCATGAGAGAGAGAGAGAAAGAGAGGCAGAGACACAAGCAGAGGGAGAAGCAGGATTCACGCAGGGAGCCCGACGTGGGACTCGATCCTGGGACCCCGGGGATGAAGGCAGGTGCTAAACCGCTGAGCCACCCAGGCTGCCCTATTTTATTTTTTTATTTTATTTATGTATTTTTTAAAGATTTATTTATTTATGATAGACATAGAGAGAGAGAGAGAAAGGCAGAGACACAGGAGGAGGGACAAGCAGGCTCCATGCCGGGAGCCCAATGTGGGACTTGATCCCAGGACTCCAGGATCGTGCCCTGTTCCAAAGGCAGGCACTAAACCACTGAGCCACCCAGGGATCCCTATTTTATTTTTTTTTAAAGATTTATTCATTAATTTTAGAGGGGGGAGAGGGGTGGAGGGAGAGGGAGAGAGAGAATCTCAAACTGATTTCCTGCTGAGTGTGGAGCCCAACACAGGACTTGATCCCAGGACCCTTGGGATCATGACCTGAGCCAAAACCAAGAGTCAGACACTTAACTGACTGATCCACCCAGGCACCCCTAAGATTTTATTTTTGTAAATAATCTCTACACCAAATGTGGGGCTCGAACCTACCACCCCAAGGTTGAGAGTCACATGCTCCACCGACTGAGCCAGCCAGACACAACTTAATATTTTTAACTAAAAATATAGGTATCCTTCCAAGTAGAGAAGTTCTCACCCTTTCCTCAAAATGAAGAGAGGTAAAGTCCAGTCACCGTATCCATCGCTAGTTATGTTCATTAATCCCCAAGTTTTGTCACAATTTGATTTGCTATTGTATGAGCCCAAAGACTAAAGTTAACGTCCAACGACTTATATCTAAAAATAAAAATGAGGAGAAGGAGAAAGACGAAGGACATGGTGATATATGCAAATAAAAACCTACATCTACCAAGCAAAGAGAGAAATATGCAAAGCAATGTACCCCTCACTTCTTTATTTGGCCACGAGACTGTAGTTGATATCTACGGCTTCTTTCTTTTCTTACTCATCCTGCGTGTCTCCCACCCTCAGTCAAAACTTCAGCTGGGAGAGATTCTTTATGTAGTGGAATGACCCAAACCTTCATTCCTAAAAAGGACCGGGCGGCCAATCATCTTGCATTTGTTGCTTGTTTGTTTCTATGGTCTCCATTGACCCTTCACGTTGGGCATGGAAACACTGAAGACACCCCAGAGAATCCCCTGGGCCAGACGAATTCTCCTTGTCCCCACTGTGTGCAGCAACTTCGTTTCCTGTTGGTAGTTAAGCCCGATCACTGCAGCCGTTAGACTTTTCTGCTGCCGGTTGGTTCAACGGCATTAGGCACCCACGGAGGCCAGAGGGAAGTCTCACTTCCCAACTTAATAGCACCGTTGTTGTTTCCCTGGTAGAAAGATTTCCTCTTTGGGGATTAAGACCTCCAGACCAGCAGAACCCAAGGATGAGAAGCAAAACTCCACTAGAAATGAGTTATTAGGTAAAATACTAAGAAGAGCCACAGCCATTTGGAACCCTTGATTCTGGACCCATGTGTTCTGGTTAGAGGGGAGCCCATAGGGTCCTTTCTCAAGAGCAACCCGCCTCTTATTTAATCACGGAGCTTTGGGCCTGTAAATTGATGTAGGTTGGGAGCTTGGTAAAAGGCCACGACTGCCCGCAGTGGCTCAGCAGAAGCGTTGGGCTACCAGTCCTGTCTAGATCAAGCAATTCTTGAGTAAATGGCTCAGCTGTTCTCATTCCGGGAGCCTGATACGTTACCCACCACCAAGGTCAGGCGGAGGCATTCTGATCACGCTCCAGCTAGACGCACCCACTCTGCCGCTGGGGCCTACGTGACTGTCGCTCTAAGGTCCCATCCTCACCCCTGGGATCGGTGGCGACCGCTTCCATCTGGCCTGCCAAGCCGACCAACCACAGGGCCGTCCTTGAGAGAGTTTGCAGGGGCTCCACTCCTTGATGCAGTCCTCGCTCGCTTCGGTGAGCCAGATGCGCTCTGGCCTCGTCATGCAGCATAGCGGGGTGGCGGGACTGAGTCATGATGTGATGAGAACGGTAAAGAAATGTTTTGTACCATCTTCCGGGCTCTGTTCACAACTGACTAGTTTTTTCCTAATGATATGGACCATCCTGGGGACACCTGGGTGGTTCAGTGGTTGAGCGTCTGCCTTCGGCTCAGGGCATGACCCCGGGGTCCTGGGATCAAGTCCTGCATCGGGCTCCCTGCATGGAGCCTGCTTCTCCCTCTGCCTGTGTCTCTGCCTCTCTGTGTGATTCTCATGAACAAATGAATAAAATCTTTTAAAAATAGTAATAATAATATGGACCATTTTTACAGCGTGATGGAAAAATATAGATTCTACATGAGTCAAAGCCTCAGAATGGCAGAAACCGAGAAGTCCTGGGTTCTTTAGGTGCATTCATTTGTGAATCTCTTCTTTTTTTTAGGATTCTGCTATTATTATGACAAATTTCCCATCCTTAGTCTTGAGTTTCTCCATTCAAGTTCAAGGGGGGCAAAAGCTGATTTTCCCTTACTATTTTTTCAGTATTCTTGGAGCCAATACCAATCAAAGCCAAATTCAGTAACAAGGCGTGCTCCTAGTAGGCCTAGTTAGCAAGTATTTTGAAGAGTAAAGAACTTTAACATCAACTTCCACAAATGCATGTGACATCATGCTTTTAAGCTGGAAGAAATGCTTGGGGAATGACACATGGTATGAAGAAACCTGAACAGGCTGTACTCAAGGAAAAATATGTGATTTATCTAAGCATCGTAAATACTTCAGAGTTTAGTTTTCCTGGTAGGAATGTCTCATGTAAACAGTAGCAGGGACTATCCCAATAGCAAAATTTCCAAGCACGAAAATAAATCAAATTTTTCTGAAGAACGTTTTCTCGGTAATATCTGGGCCCTTTTATTTACAGAGCAGAAGAGGGAAGAAATATGAAAAACATACTTCTATTGCCTTATCTTTGCTCGTATCCTTTTCCTTACACCGAAGAGAAAATGCACCGTGCGCTAAATTCAAGGCCAATGCCGTATCACTAAAGCCATCAAGTTTTGCAAATCCGTCCCATGGCAATGCAGCGCTCCTTGTTTGGGAACCCGCTGTCTGGGCGCGGGTACCCCCAAGGCCCCCCAGACCCCTGCGTTACCAGGGCTCCTGAACAAGGCACGAGCCAGGCCTTTAAAGGAGAACTGGAGCCTCCCTCATGCAGCCAAATGAAACAGATTTGTGCTCTGTTAACTCTGTCTTCACTTTTGCCCACAGAATTTGGGATATTTGAGGTGCTTAAAATATATTGCTTTCAAAATGCAAAAGCAGCTCCAGCATTTCAGAAACAGAAGAAGAAAACCAAAATGTTGAATTCTGATCCATCTAATCTTCATTAGATTGGCTTGTTGTCTTCCATCTGTGTTGTCTTTTTGTTTTTGTTTTTGTTTTTTTAATCCCCGCTGTAATCCCCGATCAATACTCATTTTCTCAGGGTGTGGTTTCATAGCTTTGGTACCACTTCCTATCTCTCCACGTCTGAGAAGGTCCCAGCCACTTACATTCTTCTGTTTTACAGGCACTGATTGTTTGCTCTTTTCCTTTTCCCACCCGCCGACTGATTCCACTTAACTCGATGAAACTTCAGTCTCTAGATTCCTTTATTTTAGTCATTTAAGCTTTCTCACATTAAACTAAATCGTGAACAAGCCAGACTTGTGTGTTTGACCTGGAGTGATAAAAACACAATGCTGGGGATCCCTGGGTGGCGCAGTGGTTTGGCGCCTGCCTTTGGCCCAGGGCGCGATCCTGGAGACCCGGGATCGAATCCCACGTCAGGCTCCTGGTGCATGGAACCTGCTTCTCCCTCTGCCTGTGTCTCTGCCTCTCTCTCTCTCTCTCTCTCTCTCTCTCTGACTATCATAAATAAAAATTTAAAAAAAAAACCACAATGCTAGTCAAAGAGGCCCTTGTGAAAATCTAAATGAGTGTAGAAGAAGCCAGGTGAGCTTCAGAGAGGAAGACAAACCATGAGAGACTCTTGACTCTGGGAAACACATGGAGGGTCTCTGGAGGCGAGGTGGGTGGGGGTAACTAACTGGGTGATGGGCACTGAGGGGGACACGTGATGGGATGAGCACTGGGTGTTATACGCAACTGATGAGTTACTGAAAACTACATCTGAAACTAATGATGTGCTCTGTTGGCAAATTGAATTTATATTAAATAAACAAACAAACATCTCCATATAGTTTATAGGTTATGTGTTACCTCCTCTGTAAAAACACTTTTTTTTTTTCATTTTTTTTCCTCTTATTTTTCTACTTGGCTGCTTATGCTTTTTTTTTTTTCCCCACTGATATGTATATTGATAATTATTCCTGGCCAGTTTTATGTACTTTGAATATCTACTAGATATAACTTTTCACCTTCTCTAAGGTACTTTTTTTTAAGATTTTATTTATTTATTATTGAGAGACAGAGAGGAGAGAGAGAGAGAGAGAGAGAGAGAGAGGCAGAGGGAGAAGCAGGCTCCATGCAGGGAGCCCGACTTGGGACTCGATCCCGGGACCCCAGGATCACGTCCTGGGCTGAAGCCAGCGCTAAACCACTGAGCCACCCAGGCTGCCCTCTCTAAGGTACTTTTGATGAACAAAAGTTCTTAATTTTTTATAGTAATGTTTATCAACCTTTTATAGTCCACATTTTTGTGTCTTCTTTACAATCTTTCTCTACTGCAATGTCTAAATTCTGTCTACTTCTGTTTTCTACAGTGAATTTTTAATAAACCTGGGAGGAGAGAGCGTGCCTGGTTGTCTGTTCAACCTGTTAATAATCAAAAGAGAAATGTTGAAATCTCTCAGTAGGATAGTGGATTTACCATTTCTGCCTATTGTTCCATCATTTTGCTTCATATTGCATCCTTTTGTTTTAGGAGGTGTGTACATGCTGTGTATCCTCTTGCTTTTTGTTATTAAGTCCATTTTATCTAATGTTACTGTAGTAAGCCGGCTCTATTTCAATTAGTGTTTTACTGATATGTCATTTTTCATATATTGACTTACAACCATTTTATTTCCTTATGCCTTATGTTTATTTCTTATTAGTAGCACAGTTTAAAAGAAAAACAACAACAAATGAATCCAATTTGTTGAGGCACCTGAGTGGCTCAGTCAGTTAAGCATCCAACTCTTGGTTTTGGTTCAGGTCATGACCTCAGGATGATGGAGTGGAGCCCCGTGTCAGGATCCGTGCTCCTCAGGGAATCTGTGTGAGATTCTCTCTCCCTCTCCTTCTGTCCCTCCCCCCGTTCATGTGCACTCTCTCTCTCATATAAACAAATCTTTTAAAAAATGTTTTTAAAAGTCCAATTTATGAATCTTTGTATGTGATGAATTTAGCTCATGTACATTTATTGTAATTATTTTTATGTTTGGATTGTTTCTGCCATCTGAATTTTTTATTTCACCTATTTTTTATTTGGCTTTTATTTTTATATTTATTCTTCACCCATTTTTTTAAATTAATAGCTATATCATTCCATATATATCATATATCACCCATTTTTTTAAATTAATAGCTATATCATTCCATATATATCATATATCACCCATTTTTTTAAATTAATAGCTATATCATTCCATATATATCATATATATCATTATATATAAACTTTATTATATACTCATATCTCTTCATCTCTACTCCTCAAACTCATATAACCTTAATATTACATTATTACCTATATTTTAATGCCAGTTTATTGTGGATAATAAGTTTTCTCTAGTCATAGTTATTCTTCTAAGTCCAACAAATTCTACCAAGCGCTTGATCATCTTTACTTCACATATTTCTTGCAATATCTACTACTAGATTTTTCTCTCCCCTTTTGAAGCCCTTTGTCTAAAATAGTTTCCAACATAGTCTTTGTGTGATAAGTTTTCTGAAGACTTCTATGCCTGAGAAAATTTTTTATCATGCCCTTGCTTTTCAATGGCAGACTGGACATAAGGATAGAGGATGATTCTAATTTCTTTTCCTGCAATATTTTGAAAATACCACTCTGCTACATTTTTTTTATTTTAATATTTTATTCATTTGACAGAGAGAGAGAGAAAGCACACACAGGGGGAGCGGCAGGCAGAGGGAGAGGGAGAAGCAGGCTCCCCATGGAGCAGGGAGCCCAATGCAGAGTTTTATGCAGGGCTTGATCCCAGGACCCCGGGATTACGATTTGAGCAGAAGGCAGACGCTCAACTGAGTGAGCCACCCAGGCGCCCCAGCACTCTACTATATTCTTGAATCAATTGGTCTTTTTGAAAAATCTGATGTCAGTCTGACTTCTGTGTTCTTTTCATGGTCTTCTCTCTCTTTGCAGTCTTTTAAGATTTCCTCTGCTTCTCTGAAACTCTTTATTTTTTTTTTATTTATTTTTTTTATGACAGTCACAGAAAGAGAGAGAGAGAGAGGCAGAGGGAGAAGCAGGCTCCATGCACTGGGAGCCCGACGTGGGATTCGATCCCGGGTCTCCAGGATCGCGCCCTGGGCCAAAGGCAGGCGCTAAACCGCTGCACCACCCAGGGATCCCGTCTCTGAAACTCTTTAATGTAAAGTGTCCTGATGTGGAATTTTTCCTTATCTCTCCTCCATAACCCTTTCAATCTTTTATATTTTTCTTCTTGTGTTTTTAATTTAAATTCAATTTGTCAATATCATATTTTTATAATTACAGAAAATTATCTCAGTTTTCCTTCAAACATTTCTTTCTCTTCATTTTTATTTTGCCTCTTTCTAGGCCTCTTATCACCCCCGTGATAGTACTTCTATCTTCCAAATAACCTTGCTTTTTCTTTATATTTTATACTCTTTTGTCCTTTCCTTCTTTCTTCTGAGAGTTTTCCTCCACCTGGTCTCCCAAGTTGCTGACTTGTTCTGCATCTCTATCCATTCTGTTCTTTATCCATCCGATGTGTTCATTTCAGCTTTTATATTTCTCATACCTAAGATTTCTTTTTGGTGTCTTTTCTTATTCCTTCTTTTAGTAGCCATATGCTTTTAAATCTCTTTTGTGTGTTTATTAGGCCAATACTGGCTATTAGGTCAACTATTGATCCATCTGTTTTTGCGTATATACTTGGTTCTGTAATCTAATAGGTTATTTTTCATCTCAAGTAGTTGTGCTTCTCAAATATCTCTCATTACTTTGACATGTGACTTCATATTCCCCTGGAGGTATGTGCTCTGTCTGGTAATGCATACAAGGAACACCTGTCCTAATTAGCTCACTCCCACTCAGCCCCAATTAGCCCAGAGGGTGGGGATGGATTCGGTGGGGAAGGTAGCCAGGGCACAAGAAAACCAGGTCACTCGCTTTCCACCTCACAGGACACGGAAGTCAGGATTTCACTCTGTCTTCCAGAGATATTCAACATTAGGAGAAGACTCTCTTGGAGGCTAATTTGCCAGCCTGGGGGGTATGGAGAGGAAGGAAAAGTGACAACTCAAGGTTAGTCCTCATTTCAAGCAGAATTATTGAATCTAAAGTTGTGAATCTGACCTGTAGCCCTTGTCTGATATCCCTGGGAGGCAAGTCCTTGGCAGATCATCCACCACCGGTCACTATTTGTACGAACATTCTCCTTCAGTGCGTACCAGGAAATCTCCTTTGTCCAGAAATAAATTCTTTTTCACGAATTTCCCAATTCTATATCCCATCTCTTTGCATTACTTCCCTTATGATTTTTCCCCTCCTGTACTTCTTCAGACATGTATTAAGATGTACTGTGCGTCAGCCACTGTGCTAGGTTCCGATTGTGACAGGTGTGAGAATCACATGTTCTTAAATAATTAAAAAGGGGAAACAGAAATGTGGCCAAGTTTGGGACATTAAAGACAAACCTGACCTTCTTTCCCTAATAGCACGGCAAGGAGAGCGCTGCCTTCCTCTGAGAGAGAGCCCAGGATGATGGTGATGGAAAGGTGCTCTAAGCCAGTGGTTCTGACCTTGGCTGCTCCTGGAACCACCTGAGGAGATTTTCTAAATCCCCATGTCCAGACATACACTGTCAAGTAAATCATCATCTGTGGGGATAGAACCCAGGTGTCAATAACTGAAAAATTCTCTAGGTACACCCAATGTACACCCGGCTATACAGGCAAGTACCAAGGTCAGAATCAAGAGTTTTTGGTTAAATACCATTAGGACTGAATCGAGTGCCCCCAAAATTCATTTGTTGAAGTTTTGACCCCTCATGCCTCAGAAAGTGACTTCGTGTGGAGCTGGGATCTTCACAAAGGTGATCAGGTAGGCGCCCAGCGTCTGGGGGCTGGCGGCTGCACCCCAACAACCGACCAGCTCCCCACGCAGCGAGTCTCACTGCGTGGCCACAGTTGCCCTCCTCACGCTGCAGTCACGGACACCCGCGCCACGCCCTCAGGTGTGCTGTGTGCTGGACGGAGCGGGCCAGCCTGGGGGGTGGGGGGGACCCTGGTTCCTGAGGTGGCCCCCGGGGGCCTGGACTCAGTGGGGCGCGTGGGGAGCCCGGCCTCACCCCGTGACCCCGGGGCCACCTCACCCACCTGGACGGCCTTGCTCCTAATCCCAAAACAGGGAGTTAAGGCTCAGGGAGGTTAAGGAAGGCAGTTGGGGCCCCCCGCAGGGCGGTGGCACCGGGTCGGCCTTGTTCCCCAAGGAGCAGGACGCCTGTGTCCAGCCCCCCACAGGCAGGCCTGATGCCGGCCCTGGTACTGGCCTGCCCCCCGGGAGCCCGCCGCCCCGGCCAGCAGACCCCTGCCCCTCTCGGCACCCCCAACCCTCCCCCCCGCCAGTGGTCATTGCTGCTTGGTGCATGTGAGAGAAGGTGCCAGGGCTGCCTTCCTCTTCCTTCCTTTCTGCCCTTCGGTATCTCTCAGGATGCTTGATTCTCACAGCCGCTCCAAAGGAGTATTTAGGACAGTCCAGGAGCGACCGTTTTAATTATTTACTGCCTCTCTATTGAGGGAGTCAGGACATGTTTAAAAAAAAACACTGGTAACTAGATGTAATTAATTAGCTGCTGGTGTCTACACTGCTAGGCAACAGCAGCTTTTCCACCAAGACATAGTCCCTATGCCAGGAAAACTAACCAATGATAATTCTAACGTTTTATGTCACAGAATTTGTATGCTGAGGCTGTCCAGGTAACGTTCTCCGACTCCTTCCTGCAGTCCTCCGTTCCGAACACATTCCAAACACATCCACTCATCCACCACCCACCCATCAACACACCCATCCACCCACCCAACCCCCATCATCCACCCAGCCAACCCCTATGCATCCATCCATCAACCCATCCACCCACTGAACCTCCACCCACCCATCCACCCATCCACCCATCCATCCACCCACCCAACCCCTGCCCACCCAGCCATCCACCTACCCACCCATCCACCCATCCATCCAGCCACCCACCCAACCCCCACCCACCCATCCATCCACCCACCTACCTACCCATCCATCCACCCACCCGTCGGTCCATCTGTCAGTCCATCCATCCATGCATCCTGCTGACAGTTCAGAGTCCACAATGCAGAGCCATGGACAGGTGCACCTGGCCAGGGCTTTGCCCACAGAACATTTGTGATTCATGGGAGGATGGCACCAAGAGCACATTGAGGAAACTCTCTTTGATGAAGGCCATGCTCATCCAGAAGATGCCAGGTCTTTCTGCAGTTTTTGTTTTGGTTTTGTAGCAATTCTTAAGAGGATTAGAGCAATTAGAGAAACAGCTGGGAGGGGGGACTCGTGTCCTCTCCGTTGCGCTAACGAATGCTGAGCCTGTGGACAGGCCATTGGCTTGTGTGCTTATAAAATAGGGAACATGGGCTCCTTTTGTGGCTCTGCCGGCGTAGCATGTCACAGGCTGGTGTCATCAGCTGCAGCAGCCTTGAAACTCCTCTACTAGCTCACCTGCCCACACCAAAGTTCACCAGGCACAGTGCTGTCCTTGTGCAAGGTGAACCGTATTGACACCCCCAGAAAAGAGACCTCGGGGCCGAGGCAGCCTCCCCGCCCCACCCCTTGCACATTTGTTCTCTAGGTTAATAGACGCAGGGAGGCCCCTGGGTCTCTGAGCAGCCCCCTCCCTGGGCCCTTGGTTCTTCGAACGTCTTTGCTCAGACATGCCATCACAAACGTCTACCTAGGTATTATGGGTGTCGTGGCGAGTAAGGACACTTGGAAGGTGCTCGTGAATGAAAGAGCAGAGAGTTTACAGAACAATTCCCGTTCCTTGGGTCAAGCTGACGGGATCTAGTCTGTAGGCGGCGGCGGCACCCTTTCCTGTCCCCGTTTCTGGCAGGGTGGGTACCTTTGCCCCCACCGGGTGCCCGGTGTCCTCACCGCCGCCACCAGGGCTGCAGAGCAGGGACAGCGCAGTGTTCAGAGGGAGGCCGGCCCCGCGCGTCCCTGGCTTCCAAGCCCGCGTCCTCGCCTGCCCGTGAGGATGCTGAGACCACAGCGCGCCCCACCCGGCACCGGACGGGATGGGCGGAAGGCCTGGCCCTCGGCCGGGGCACGTATGTTCTGTAAAGGGTGTTACCTTCCCCGGGCACCTGTCCTGCCCCCAGACACCATCGTCTCGGGCTGGTTGAGCTCAACAGGGCGGGGAGGGTGCGCGGCCGGGCTGACCCTTCCGGGCTTCCCACGCGCTCAGGGGAGGGAGCCACCTGCCGCCATCCCGGCACGGAGGTCCTTCGAAGCTCAGGCCATCAGAGCAAAGCCCTGCTGTCCCCTGCCAGCCCCTTTGCTACGTCCCGGTCCTTAAAGACGTGGGGCTTGAGCTCCGATCTTCCTTTCCCGCGACCACTCCACCAGCCGGGGCCTCCGCGTTTCTCACCCTTCCCCCGTCAATGACTTTCGGCCTCCCCGCTGGAGGCCGGCTGCTGGGCCTGGCCGTCCCCCCAGACCTCAGTTTGGAGCCCCTCACTCCTGGACCACCTGCTCCCCAGGTAGTCCCCGTCCCAGAGCCGCCTGCCGCCTCTCTCGTCTCGGGTCATGCTTCGGCTCCCCACGCTGGCCCCGCCGGGCAGGCTGCTTCCCGCCTTATCCCGGGTCCTTGCTCCGTCCTCAGCCTCCGGGAGGCTCCATCGCCCCGCTGCACCCCTGCACCCAGCCAGTGAGCCTGCGCTCTAGGTCCGGGGCCGCCTCCGACAAGTAGGAAGGGGTGTAGGACGCACATGGAAGCTGTGGCCAGAGGACCTGAGGTTTGGCCCTTGACTCAAGCAGCTGGTGTTGTCGGCTCACTGGCTGAGCCTACTTGTCGGAGGCGGCCCCGGACCCAGAGCGCAGGCATCTGCAGGGAGGCCGCCCCGGGTGCCCGAGCTCCGACCCCCCGGGGACGTCCCGAGTCTGGATCTGCATCCTCACCAGGTCGTCGGGTGACCGCTCCATTCCACACCGAAGGTTCCAGGGCACTGCCCTGCCTGGCTTGCTTCCCGGATGGCCAGAGGTGCACTGGGCACCTTCACATCTTCCACCTGCTGCACCTGCGTCACCTCCTCCCCCGCCTGTCAGCCAGTGACAAGGGTCGTGGGCAAGGGCTGTCGCCTGCCCCAGGCCCCGAGGCCTGCACCCGTGTTTGAGAAGAGGCCGTGGCTCCCGCAACGCGGCCTCGACGGGTCCGTTTGGGGGAGGGGGGGACACCCAAATGCTCTTGTTATCTCAAGCGAAGAGGAGGAAGACGGTCCCGGAGTATGAAGAGCACCGCTGTTCCCGCGGGGGGAGACGGCAGGGGCCCCCAGGGAATCTCCCCGCGGCCCTGCCGGTGTGGGGCCTGCCCCCGGAACACGCCTGGCCTGGAGCCACATCAGGAAAGACCTGCTGCTCCCCTTCGGGTCAGTGGCTCTGGGGGAGCCGGCCGCCCCTCTGAGCCCCGGGGTGGGGGGACCCAGGCCTCAGGCCGCAGCCTGCAGCGCTCGCCCACCCGGAGGCAGGCCCTCCTGCAGAAGGATCTTCCGGCCTCCGGGCCTCCCTCCGCTGCCCTGCGGCCTCCGTGGCCACGCGCTCTGCTGTCCCTGCCACCTGCCCACCTCTCTCTGCAGGTGGCCCTTTCCGCTTTTTTTAAGATGCAGTTGTTTGTTTTGCAGAGCGAGCGAGCGGCAGCCCCCGGTGGGGCGGGCGGGAGTCCCAAGCAGCCTCCGGCCGGAGGACGAGCCCGAGATGACGACCTGGGCCGAAACCAAGAGTGGGGCCCCCGGGGGATGGGCCGCGGGGCGCCCCGGGCCGGCGTGGAGCGCAGGTGGCACAGGGCGCGGGCAGGTGGCCTGGGGGCGCGGGGCTCTGTTGTCTTCACGGAATGGACTCGGGCTCCGAGCGGCTGGAGGGGGCGGCCGCCGGCGTCTGGCCGGGCCTGCCACTTGCCACTGAGTACTTCGCGCGTCGTCTCGTTGGCCTCTCAGAGCCACCCTGCGAGGAAGGCAAAGTTCAGAGAGGTCACTCACGGAAGGTCACACGGTGACCGGAGGCCAAGTGGCCTGCTCTAAAGCCAGGGCTCCGGGCCCTCATGGCTTGCGATCCAGGGCTGCCCCCCAGGCCCCTCGAGGATTTCTGCCCTCCCAGGAGCCCACAGTCCCTTAGACTTTATTTTTTTCTGTGTAAATTCTGTTTGTTTGTTTTTTATTAGCTTCGAGTCCCTTTTCTAAAAGTCCTTTTGCTGTTAATAAGAGTAATTATGTACCCACGACCTTGATCGTTAATACAGTGACTCCACAGTTAAAAATGAGCCGGAGGGACCCCGCCAGCTGGACGGACCGCACCTGGCCACCCTCCCGGCGACGGCACTCGCGGGCCACTTAGAGACCGGCGGCCGGCGCGGCCTGCAGCTGCCCGGCTTACCACAAAGGCACGTAGAGGAGCCCTGGTGAGGCGGTCAGGGATGCAGCCCCAGGGATGCAGCCCCGGGTCGTCTCTGCCCGCCTCGGAACTTGCAGAAATCGCAATGTGAGAAATAGTTTAGCGGTCCGTTTGCATCATTCCTCAGCAAGTTAGAAAGCAAATTGCCGTGAATTAAATACATCACTTCTCAAAGGGGGCTCCTTATCCCTTGAATCATGAAACATTTTACTTTTTTTTTTTTTTTTTTTTTTACAGTTAGAAACATACTTTCTAAAGGAGCCAGTTGGACACATCAGAATTTAAATCCTGGAGATTACTGTGTCTCTATTCAAGTTCAAATCCCCGTTAATAATAATCTACCAAAACACAACACACACACACACACACACACACACACACACGCGATCCTCAAACACTACTGTTTCGCATTAACACTACTGTATTCTAGAATTCTGAAGTTACAAACCGATAATAGGTCATTAGGTGACCCCCCTCCATCTTTCTAGGTTTGGCAACGGAGTCGTCCTGTTTCAACACAGAGTCCTCGTCCTGCAGACTAAGACGCCTGGCCACAGGACTTTGCAATTCCTCCCATCAAAGGAAGGAGCCCCTCTCCTACCCCCTTGCACCTGGGCCTGCCTTGTGACTTGTGTAGGGCAGCGGAATGAGGTGGAAGTGAAGTTGCATGGGCTCCGAAGCCCAGACGATAAGGGGTCTTAGGGTTTCCACTTCCAGTCTCTTCACGAGCTGCCGGTGCCACGCAAGGAGCAGGCTCAGAGAGGCCCGCTGACAGCCAGCACCAGGACCCAGACGCCCTCCCCGCTCAAGCCACTAGATGTCCGCAGCGGCGTGAACCACCCCGGGGAGACCGCTGGCACCATCACCCCCTGAGCCCGGCCTCACAGCAAAAGTGTAAGCAAATAAATAGTGGTTGTTATAAGCCAGCATGTTTGGGGGTGGCTTGCAGATAGTGGACACAGAGATGCATACGGAAATATATAAGGATGAAGCTGTAAACATTGTCTCGCACTTTCTTAAAAATTATCAGATGGTAGGAGGAAGACAGAGGTGTAGACGAAGGAAGATCAGCTGTAAGTTAATAATTGCTGACAATAGACAATATACATGTTGGGGGATTCATTATTCTAACTTTTTAATTTTGGGATATAGTTGAAATTTTTCCTACTAAAGTTTTGAAAAAGAAAAAAAAAAAAGAGAGTCAGCATTGCAATATTGCAAACCCAGTGGAAAAATTGCCTTTCTGCCATGGTATAACTTAACCTTTCATGTTGAATATTGGAAGATGTCATGAATGGTCCCATTTAAAAAAAAAAAAGTAGAATCAAGACCAAAGAAATCAGGCTAAAAGAAATATCCCTACATAGGGGATCCCTGGGTGGCTCAGCGGTTTGGTGCCTGCCTTCACGCCCAGGTCATGATCCTGGAGTCCCGGGATCAAGTCCCACATCGGGCTTCCTGCATGGAGCCTGCTTCTCCCTCTGCCTGTGTCTCTGCCTCTCTCTCTCTCTCTGTATCTCATGAATAAATAAATAAAATCTTAAAAAATAAAAAAAGGAAAAGAAATATCCCTGCATCAAGGGTATGGGTTCTCACACCACCTGAGACTGAGTGAGTGCTGAAAACATGCCTGGGAGCCAGGGTTCAAAATTAAATTCAGGAAAAGATGCTGAATCCTTCTCAATCACCCATGTGTCAGACCCTATGCCAAATACAGAGAAGCACAGCAAACAGTAAAGCCTCCCCCACCCCTCACCGCAGTTCATGGAACCTTCTTGACTGCCTTTGGACACCTGTACTCTCCTTAGCATAGGGGCAGGAAATTCAAATGCCTAAAAAGCCTGGTCAGGTACACACATGAGTGAGATGACCACAAGGTGGGGACCCTGGCATGTGTTCTAGTGAGGAAGAGCTGGATGAGGATCCAGAGAAGCATCTAGAAAGGTCACTGCAGCTACTGGTTCTCCCAGTAGCAGCTCTTCCCTCACATGACAATTCTCACATTATGGTAGACTTTCAACTGGGGCGCCAGGGAGCCCAAAATACAGACTGCATTTTCAGCCTTAATTGCTGGGTGTGGTCGTGGATTAAGACTGAGACAGTGGGCTGTAAAAATAATATGTGCAACTCCCAGGTTATGCCCTTGAAGAGAGAGATCTTATCCCTGGCTTCCTTTTCTTCTCCTTTCAGCAGCCTTCTGAGACAGAGTGGACCCATAAAATGAGAGTAAACACCCAGGGAGGTGACAGGGCTGCATTATGACTTTGGAGAACCCTGGACACCCAAGGCTTTCGGGGCCCCTTCTTTTATTAAAAAAAATAGTATTAAAACTTCTGTTTTACACCTGCATTGATATAATGGCAAATATAATCCAAGCTGGATTCATTTTTATACATTCATTATTTTTTTTTCTGATTCTAAATGAAATTAAAACATATTCATGGATCCTAAAAACATCACAGGCCTTGGGCACTGTACCTGCTGCGCCTAAGGGGTCAGTTGGCCCTGGGTGGTGGAACAATTAGGGAGAAGAGCCAGAGTGCCAGGGGGTGCAATACCAGACAGGACTCCCTTGAAAGAGAATAAGCATCTGCCTCTTTAAAAAGTTACTATTATGTGGGTTCTCTGTGGCGTGGACTTGAACCAGTGTATCTCCGTGAAGACAGCCATTGAGCCCAGTGACTGGAGACCCAGGAGGCTCCCTAAAAGAGGTGACATTATGAAGGATGGATAGGAATTGGCCAAGTGAATGGGAGAAGGTGAAGGAGAGCCTTTCAGGTGAGAAAACAGCAAAGGCCAAGAGGAGACATGGGGAGAGGCACCCTAACCATGTCAAGTCTTCCAACCTAGGAACATGGGATCTCCATTTATTTATGTCTTCTCTGACTTCTTTTGGCAATGTTTTGTAGTTCTCACTCTACATGTCTTTCACCTCCTTGGTTAAGTCAATTCCTAAGATTTTGTTCTTTCTGACACTTTGTAAATACAACATTTTTCTTACTTTCAAGTTCAGATTATTCATTGTCACTATAGAAATGCAACTTTTCCGCAGATGCAAATGATTTTTGCACGTTGGCTTTGTATCTATGACTTTTGTGAATTCATTTATTCTAAAAGTTTTTTTTTTTTTTTCGGTAAAATCTTAAGGGTTTTCTACATATAAGATCATATCATCTGTGAACAGAGACCATTTTATGTCTTCCCTTCTGGCATATAGAAGTTTTTATTGCCTAATTGCTCTGGCTAGTACTTTCAGTTCTCAGCTGACTAGAAGTTGTGAAAGCAGGTATCCTTGCCTTCTTGCTGATCTTAGAGGAAAAGCTTCCTATCTTTCACTGTTGTTTTTTTTTTTAAGATTTTATTTATTTATTCATGAGAGACAGAGAGAGAGAGAGAGAGGCAGATACAGGCAGAGGGAGAAGCAGGCTCCATGCAGGGAGCCCGATGTGGGGCTCGATTCCTGGTCTCCAGAAACACACCCTGGACTGAAGGCAGGAGCTAAACTGCTGAGCCACCCAGGCTGCCCCCATCTCTCACTGTTGAGTACATTTTCTATGGAGTTTTCAGATATGGCTTTTACTATGTTGAGATAATTCCTAGTTTTGGGAGTGCTTTTGTCATGAAGGGTGTTGAAATTCATCAAATGCTTCTTCTGCATCAATTGAGATAATTATGGGCTTTTCCCTTTCGTTCTGTTAATGTGGTGTATTATGTTGACCGATTTTTTTGTGTTGAACCATCCTTGCACTCCCCTATTAAATCCCACTCGGCCGTGTATAATGCTTCCAGTAAGCTGCTGAATTTGGTTTGCAAGTGTTTTGTTGAGAATTTTTGAGTCAATGTGCATAAGGGCTATTGGTCTGTAGTTTCTTTCCTGTTGCGTCTTTGGATTTAGTATCAGGGTAAGGCTGGCCTCATGAACTGGGTTAGGAAGTGTTCCTTCCCTCCTTTCAATTTTTTGGAAAAGTTTGAGAAAGATCATGTTAGTTCTCCTTTAAATGTTTCACCAGTGAATCCACCAAGCCCAGGGCTTTTCTTTGTCAGGAGATTTTTTTTTATTAGTGATTCAGTCTCCTTACCAGTTATTCAGGTAAGTCTTCTTACCAGGTCAATTCAGATTTTCTATTTCTTCATGATTAAGTCTTAGTAGTTCTGTTTTCCTAACAAGTCGTCCATCTTATCTAAGTTATCCAATTTGTTGGTGTACAATTGTTCAAAGTTCTTTCTCATAATCATTTTTACTTCTGCAGAATCAGTAGTGGTGTCCCCACTTTCATTTCTGATTTTAGTAATTTGAGTCTTCTCTTTCTCTCTTTCTCTCTTTTTAGTCCAGTCAGCTAAAAGTATATTAGTTTTGTTGATCTTTGCCAAGAACCGACTTCTGGTTTAATTGGTTTTCTTCTATTTCATTTATCTCGGCTCTAATCTTTATTATTTCCTCCTTCCACTAGCTTTGGGTTTAGTTTGTTGCTTCTCTAGTTCCTTAAGTTGTAAAATTAGGTTGTTGACTTGAGATCTCTCTTGTTTTTTAAACAAGCATTTATAGCCATAAATTTCCCCCTTATCAGTGCTTTCCCATGTTGTGTTTCAGTTTTCATCTAAGTATTTTCTACTTCCTCTTGTGATTTCTTCTTTGATTTATTGGTTGTTTAAAAATGTGTTGTTTAATTTCTGCAAATTTCTAAATTTTCCAATTTTCCTTCCATTATTGATTTCTAATCTCATCCCACTATAGCCACAGGAAATATTTTGTATGATATCTATCTTTTAAAATCTATTGAGACTTAAATGTGGCCTAAAATATGGCATGCCTGTGGGGACCTTTTGAGCTACTCAGACACGAATGAAAACCTGGAAGTACTAAAGAGTAGCCCATGTTTGGGCAATCTCTGAAGAGTTGGGGCAACTGGACAATTCTGAGGTCCATTCTCCCCAGCAACTCAGAGTCCCCAACAGGATTAATTCCCAGGTGCCCAGAGCAGCAACTGGCTTAATAGTACCAGCCTTGGATTCATTCTCCCTTCTTCCTGCTTTCACCCAGACACTACTCTCCCATTTCTGGGGATCATTTCCTAAATAAACTATCAGTAAATTCTGTTTCAAGGCCCACGCAGGGAAGTCGAGAACACCAAGTTCTAAGGGAGGGAATGTGTCCAGAGAAATAGTTACATGTGTGATATAGGAAGCTGAGAAGCCCGCAGGGGGCAGAGAGACCAGTTAGAAGCCACTAACCTCTAGGCAGGAGGAACTAAGGGCAGAGGTGATGCCAATAGAGTCTGGCAGATGGAAGAATCACCAGGAGCCTGTCTAGCAGGAGCTGGAGCCACAAAGGAGGTGCCTCAGCTGCTGAAGGTACTGCCTCCTCTACTCTCTTGTTGGCAGAGTTGAGCCCAAAGCAGGTGATGGAGGAGCCTCGGAAACGCAGCCTTTAGGGATCGGCTCACTATAGCAAGGCACACAGCAGGGCAAGGGAGGGCTTCAGGGCAAACCCGTGTGGACTGGGACAAAGGAACGGGCAGGAGAATAGAAAGCCAAAGAGACTGACCCGAATGGCCAAGAAGTCTGATGGCTCAGAGAGCCCGAGGAACTCACCCAGAATTACTCATCAGTCAGTGGCAGATAGGAGAAGACCCTCAAGTGATGTACTTCTTACGTGTGGGAGAACTCAAGAACATATTACTGGATATCAATGTTCATAAGCTAAACATAGAATTGATTTTATATTAATGAGAAAATCTTGACCTTGGGTACAGTCTCACAGGAGGATACAACGGACACGTTGAGCTACAGCAGCTAGGGCCCTCCTTCCGCACATGCTCAAGGTAGGGAATCAGTAGAATTCCAGAGAAAGCGGGAAGGTCGTTGATACCCTCTACAGTCTTCTGTTATCTATATTTGCTGCCGACCCTTCTACCTTTGATATGTTGTTGTGTTTCCAAAAGGCTTTGACTCGTTTATGCAAGTCCGACAGGGAAGGACAAAACTTTGAAGTTTTTAACTAACAGTTACATAACACAACTCTTTGTACATAGAAAGCCCTACGGGATGAATATTACTGAGTAAACAAATCTGTAAGAGTTCCAGTTTACACCTCGGTGACCAGATCATATAATAATATTCCCATGGAGGATGGCCTTAGGAGAGATGAAGAGGCTCCAGAGGACTGAGAAACAGTCTGAGGAAGAAGTAGGAGGTGCCATCAATTAGTAAACAGGGAAAGACAAGGGAAGCTGGAGAGCTGGGACTTAACGTTACTCTGCAGAATTTTTCTTGGTGACAACAGCAACAATTCCTATCACAATACAACTTTTCTAGATTTGCGGATACCCAGGAAAAAGGAGGAGTTCATAGTAGAATTCCCAAGCACGAGGAAACTCCCCACCAGTACAGAAGGGAGCAGGAAGTGATGTGAGGAGGCAGTAATAAGCCAAAAGCAGAAGCAATGAATATCCCAGTTCTGCTGCCTTCTGCCAAGGAGAAAAAAATCTTCAGTGGCAAGTGGATATGACGTGGACAGATTGCAAAGGAGCATAGGATTTGCTGGAAGAGGTTTTAGCGGACTTGGGGTAGAGGACTTGTTCTCCTCATTATGAACTTAAAATAAGGATGCTGCTGCTGATGATGATACTTACCTTATTGGGTTATGAGGATTCAAATCCCCATCCTATTAGTTTACAGTTTAGATATTGGAAACTCACTTTCCTTTGAAAAGTGTCCTCTCTCAAGGGCTACCGTTTGCTGAAATTTGTCTTAGAGTCAACCTGCTGCAAGCCAAGTCCTGTTCCCCAACCCCAGGGCTGACTCTAGGGGATTAGGACCATGCGAGACCACTGAGGATGCTCATCTTCCAATAGAAGGCAAGAAGCATGTGGCTAATATTTGGATATTATTTTCATGTGATTTGATAAGGACGTGTCGCTGAGCAAATACATGGGAGAGAATAGACAAATCGCCCATGTAGAATTCCAAGTGGTTTATGTAGATATCCACTCAAGAATGTGGGGAACGAGAAAATGGGGACCATAATCCCCCACTCCTTAAGGGTGGGCCATGCATAGTGACTCTCTTCCAGAGTACAGTAGAGAAAGTGTGCGTGAGAAGGAGTAACTTTACTGTGGAGAAACCTGACAAACATCACCTTAGCCAGGTGACCAAGGTCAGCATCAGTAATCAAAAATGATGTATAGGGGCACCTGGCCAGCTCAGTTGGGTACAGCATGTAACTCTTGATCTCCAGGTTGTGGGTGCAAGCCCCATGTTGAGCGTAGAGATCACTTAGAAACAAAATATTTTTTTTAAATGATGTTGGGAGTGCCTGGGTGGCTCAGTTGGTTGAGCCCCAGGTCATGATTTCAGGGTCCTGGGATCAAGTCCCATGTTGGGCTCTGTGCTTAGTGGGAAGTCTGCTTGAGGATTCTCTTTCTCCCTCCCCCTCTGCCCCTCGCCATGCTTGTTCTCTCTTCCACTCTCTCTAAAATTAAGAAATCTTCTAAAAAATGATGTTGAGGGGTGCCTGGATGGCTCAGTTGGTTAAGCATTTGCCTTCAGCTCAGGTCATGATCTCAGGGTCCTAGAGAAGAGCCCTGTGTCGGGCTCCCCGCTCCATGGGGAGTCTGCTTCTGCCTCTCCCTCTGCTCCTCCCCCCTGCTTGTGCTCACTCTCTCTCTTTCAAATAAATAAGTAATCTTTAAAAAAGATGATGGTGAGGGGATCCCCGGGTGGCTCAGTGGTTGAGCGCTGGCCTTCAGCCCGGGGCATGATCCTGCAGTCCTGGGATTGAGTCCCATGTCAGGCTTCCTGCATGGAGCCTGCTTCTCCCTCTGCCTGTGTCTCTGCTTCTGTCTCTCTCTGTATCTCTCATGAATAAATAAATAAAATCTTAAAAAAACGATTAAAAAAAAAGATGATGGTGATAGTATGTACATTTGATATGAAGTGATGAAAATAACATTTTGCATCTGTGACCTTAATTCCCCAAACCCATTATCACAGTCTGATTATGAGAAAAGTACCAGACAGATGCCAATAGGAGGCCATTCCACAAACCTGACCAATACTACTGACCAATACTGTCAAGCTCATCAAAAGCAAGGAAAGTCTAAGAAACTGCCACAGCCAAGAGGAGCCTGTGATTCTAGACAGGATCCTGGAACAGGAAAAGGACATGAGGTAAAACCTAAGGAAATCTGAATAGAGTATAGAGATTAGTCAATAATGTATCAGTTTTGATTCATTAAATGTAACAAATGTACAGTACTAACGTGGGATGTTATAGGGCAAACGAGGTGGGGAATATATGGAAACTCTATACTATCTTTGCAACTTTTATTTAAATCTAAAACTGCCTAAAAATAAAGCCTTACTTTTTAAAAATTTGTTGAGAAGAAAAAACAGAACAAGAATAATAGAAGAGATTAGTGAGGGGCCCCTGGGTGGCTCAGCCAGTTAAGCATCTGACTCTTGATTGCGGCTCAGGTCATGATCTTGGGGTTGTGGGCTTGAGCTCAGTGTCGGGCTCCAGGCTCAGGGGGAGGCCTGCTTCTCTCTCTTTCTCCTTCTCCCTCTGCCCCTCCCTCCCTCACTCATTCTCTCTCTCTCTCTCTCTCTCTCTAAGGAAGGAGAAGAGGGAAGAGGGAAGGAAGGGAGGGAGGGAGGAAGGAAGGAAGAAAAGAAGGAGAGATAGCCCAGTGGAGTATACGATTAATTGACAAATCGTATAGATAATAATTGTTCTGGAAGTTCAGTGGAAGGAGAGACATGACTTGAGACTAACGAATGCTTTATGGAAAACAGTGGGAGTTAAAGTGCTTCTTAAAGATTGATAAGATGTTGACGAGTACAAGCTGAACCAACTTTATCCAATGAGTACAGTTGACCCTTGATCCACACTGGCTTCAACTGTGCCGATCCACTTAGACGCAGATTTTTTTTTTTTTTTTTTTATAAAAACAGTACAATGCCGCAAATGTATTTTCTCTTCCTTATGATTTTCTTAGTAACATTTTCCTTTCTCTGCCTTGGTTTATTGTTAGAATATGGTATAACATACAAAATCTGTGTTAGTTGATGGTCCATGTTATCGGTAAGGCTTCCAGGCAACGGTAAGCTGAGTAGTCAAGTGTTTGGGGAATTGCAAGTTATATGCGGATTTTTGACTGAGCCAGGCAGGTCAGCGCTCCTAACCCCTACACTGTGCAAGAGTCAACTGTAATCGTAGTATCTGTATTAACTAATTGATGAACTGTTCTCTAAGTCCAAAGCTAAACTTAAAATTATTAATATTAGTTCATAATATATAAGCACTGATGGTACTCTACAATAATTCAGCCTCTGAATGCAAAGGGGATTTTCTTATTTGTATTCTTTGTTAAACATTTTTTGAACAAGAAAAACTTTTTAAGGGGTACCTGGCTGGCTCAGTCAGTTAAGCATTCGACTCTCGGTTTAGGCTCAGGTCATGATCTCAGGGTCGTGAGATCGAGCCCCGCATCAGGCTCCGTGTTGAGCCCTGAGCATGGATCCTGCCTAAGATTGTCTCCCAACCCCTCCTTGCTTCGTAAACAAACAAATATTTTTTTGACAAGACAAACAGGAACACGTGAAAAATCCTTTAACCAGCCTCTACCTAGACTAGCCTAGCCCATAAGCAGAAGAGCAATATCTACTTCTTCAAATAGTGATTAGAAATGAAACTAATTCAGAATAATTAAAAGAAAATATGAAACCCCTGAGAGTCTGAGTATCCTTGCATCTGCAGTGCCCAGCATAATACTCACTTCTCCTGGTTCAACTCTAATCTTTTTGACCCCTTTTCCTCAATCTCTTTTACTACATCTGCCTCCATCTGCCGATTAGGAATCAAAACAGATATAAACAGGTTTGGAGAACTGTGTGAAAATATGGGTCATGCTCTTGTACTATATTTAAAAAGACAGCGGAAAATTGATGGCTTCCTAGTAAAATATAATTTACCAAAATTGATCCAAACAAAGGAAGGAAAACTAAACAGATCAATGCATCGAAGCGATTAGAAGAGTAATTTAAAACTAGCATTTGAAACCGCAGCAGGTCCAGGTGGCTCTGTGACTGTGCTCTATCCACCCTTTAATGCGGTGCTACTTCCAGCAGCCAGTTAGGGAACTGTGTATTACCAGTCTGCCAAGAGGTAAGGAGCTTACACCAGAACGTAAATCAACATGTTGCTTCCTTCAAAAAGCCTTGCTAAACACACACACACACACACACACACACACAAAAACAGAAAAACAAAGCAAAAAAACCCCCCAAACATCTGATTTTATTAAAGGTGTCCTGAACTGACCCCTTTGGATTTAGTAACTCAACCTGGGGGGGGGGGGTCCCAGGAAATATCAGAGAGGAGAACCTTTGGAGAAAAATGAACCTGTCATGTATTGGGATATATATTTCCAAATGAATGTTTGTGTATTAAATATGTTGTGGCCCTATTATACCCTGAGCTGATGAGATAGACGTATATCTGTTTGTTTTCTATTACTGTTGTTATAGGTTTTGGGGAAAGGATATTGTTTTAAAACACCTTTAAGGCACCTGGGTGGTTTAGTTGGTTAAACATCTTCAGCTCAGGTCGTGATCCCAGAGTCTGGGATCGAGTCTTACATCGGGCTCCCTGCTCAGTCTGCTTCACCCTCTCGCTCTGACCCTGCCCCTGCTCGTGCTCTCTTGCTCTCTCTCAAATGAGAGAATAAAAATGTTAAAAAGATAAATGAAACACCTGTGATTTAAACACCCAGAATCTCATCTTTTCTGCAGTACAGTAATAGCAGTCTACTTTTCCTTGTTTCTAAACTTTGCTTCCCTTTTTGATTAGGAATTGTGAGAAGCTGCATTTAATGTTTAAAAATATGGGAAGATAAATCGAACTTATATGTATGTAAGATCAATTTTCTAATAGAAAGGTATGGTCCAAAATAGTAAAAGAAGGACCAGGTAAAACATGTAGTTTGTTTTTTTCTTTTTTTTCTTTTAACGTATACTTGGTCTTTTGTCTGTGTCTGTTTTATTCCACTAGAATAAATGTGTCCTTGATGTAAATGCAAAGCATTTCTTCCTGATTAAATTGTAGATGTAGACTTTACAATATAATTCAATAATAAAAAATAATTAACCTTTAAACACCCAGAATCAAGCGCTCTGGGATATATATATTTGGTGTAGATGTACAAATTTAGATATGGGGCAATTAGTATCCTCCAAATTAAATACTATACAAACAATTTTGTAATCTGCCTTTTTTCACTTAAAAAAATGTGAATGAGTTTCCATATCAAAATTGATCTACAGAGATCTCTGGGTCGCTGAGCAGTTCAGCGTCTGCCTTTGGCCCAGGGCTGATCCTGGAGTCCCAGGATCGAGTCCCACGTCGGGCTCCTGGCATGGAGCCTGCTTCTCCCTCTGCCTGTGTCTCTGCCTCTCTCTCTCTCTCTCTCTCTCTCTCTCTCTGTCTATCATGAGTAAATAAATAAAATCTTTTTAAATTTTTGAAAAAAAATTGATCTACATTATAATAACTGAATTATATTCCATTAGATGGATGGATATGCTATAACTTTTTCAATCAGCTCCATGTTAAGAATGAATTCGATCGAGCATCTTCAACTTTAAAACATCATAGATATCATCGTAGAGAACAACCGTGTGTCCATTCCTTGTGCCACCACTCTCATTATCTCCTCCAGAACTGTTGCAGTGGCTTCATAAATAAGACCATTTTGGCTGGCAAGAAAAAAAAAAAGAAGAAAGAAAGAAGGTCAGCCGAACTAAACAATGTATTGAGTGACAAAGCCGATTTACATTTTCATGCCTGCAGATCACATTTTGAGTAGCGTTGCTTCCATAAGTGTACACTATTTATGTTATTTAAACTATTTTAGCTCATTAGGATGAAAAAAAAACCTAAAAATGACCAAAAAAATGTTATGAAGTTGTCAGAATCTTAAAATCCAATTAAAATACTAACAACAACAATAAGAACAAAAGGAAGGGGAGCAGAGAAAAGGAAGTGAGAGACTCCGGATGCTGGAAAGCTAGAGGGGAAGGAGGCAGAGCACCGGGTGTGTAGGTGTCATCATAGCGGAAGGACATGGGTCGGGGCATAAAAACAAAACACGACAAGTGCTGTGAAGAAGATTAAAAACTGGGCAACGTGGTGGAGAGTTACAGGAGCGGGGGGCAATGCGCTTTAGCTGTTGTAACAGAGACTCTTGTTTTAAGGATTTTACTTATTGACAGAGAGAGAGAAGGAGGGAGAGAAGGAGGGAGAGAGGGAGGGGGAGGGCGCAGAAGCAGGGGGAGAGGCAGGCAGAGCAGGAGGGAGGAGGAGGCTTCCAGACCCCAGGACCCCAGGACACGACCTGAACCCAAGGCAGACGCTTAACTGGCTGAGCCCCCCAGTCGCCCCACAACTCTGATTCTGTGCAGATTTGCCACCCTGGGGGTGCCTGGGGGCCTCAGGCGGTTGGGTGTAGGGCTCTCTGCTCCGTCATGGTCTGGGGGTCACGGGGTGCAGGCTTGACCTGGAGTTGGCCTGGGCTCACTCTGCCTCTGGGATGTTCACTTGGGTCCTCCCCTCACCAGGCGGCATCTTGAGAAGGGCTGTGGATGGGGGACGGAAATGCAGGGGAGGCAGGACGCGGCCGGCGACAAGCATCCGTGGCCTTAACCAACGAAACCCCCCCCCCCACCTCTCTCTCCATTCAAAGCTCTTTGGAAGCCAATGGCCAGCCCGGTTTTTACAAGGTTGAAGCAGTTCTAGGATGAACAACCAGGGAAGCAACAACTCGAGGGAGGCCGCTTCCCAGGATTCGATTCCACTAGAACAGCATGCCCAGCTGGGGCGGCCCTGACCCCCGTGGGCCTCACACGCTTCCCGCAGAGCCAGCCGAGCCCCCCTCTGTGTCCCGCTCCCACAACAGGGCAGATGCGGGGCTGGGGTGTCGCAGGTCCCTGATCCAGGGCCTCCCAGCCTCTCTCTGGCTCGGGCTCTGCACCTTTGTGTCTCCTCCACCACCGCCAGCAGGGAAAGACCGACAGCAGGGAAAGACCGACAGCCGCTGCTGAAACCGGGCGTGGGGTTGGCGCCGCCGTTCCAGGCCGCAGGGGAGGCTCCTGGGACCGAAGCCCCCCCCCGCCAACAGACACCTCCTCACGTCTCCTACTGGTGTCACGGGCTGTGACCTGAAGGACCTCACACGATCTCTCAGCCCGACTGTCCCTGGCTGTCTCTCCCGCCTCTCCCATCCTCCTCGTTCTAGCACCTTCCCTAGGGGACGAGGTCTTCCTCTAAGCGCTCCCTTCCTCAGCTCCCATCCACACCCCCTCCTCGGAAAGCCAAGGCCCATCAGTCAATTGGACGGTATTGATTCTCTAAGTGCTTTCTTTAGTTTTTCTTAAATTTTTTTGAGTATGATTTATGTGCCTTCTAAAAGTGGCAAGACAGCCGAAAGGCACTAGTGAAGCATGCGTCCTCTTGCCTCGACGCCCATCTGTGCAGACGCACACACGCCCGTGTGTATGAGCGCTCGCTTCTTGTACACCAGTGGGCACGTGACGCTCTGTTCTCCACCTAAATGTCTAGGAGATGAGGCCACGTCCTTTCAGGTGCATCCGTGAGAGGCTTTTGTGGCTGGAGAGTGTTGCGCTTCGCAGTCGGCCGAGTTGGGGTGGAGGCCCGGGCCTCTTCCCAGGCCGTGACTTCAGCTAACGCATCCGCTGTCTCGCAGCCGTGCGGTAGACTTGTGGGCTAAACCCTAGGACAAAAGTGCTTGCCCGGCAGCGTGTCATGAACAGTCGTGGCTGACGAGCTCGGGGCGACGGTGCCGTCCTAGCATCTTAGACGGGCCCTCACTCGGCTGGGGCCGGGGCCGCCTCGGGAGCCTGGGAGCCCAGGGCACTTGGGCCCGAGAGGAGCCAGCTCTCCAGGTGGGCATCAGGCGAGGGCCGCAGAGGGAGGGCTCCGCCTCAGTTTTCACCTGTGCCAGGGCGCTGTTCCCGGAGATCATGACTCCTTTCCGTAGCACAGGCATGGGGTGGGGGGGAGACAGTGTGGGAAGGCTCCAGGGCTGTAGAGGCCCGGGGTGCTGCGCCCCCACCGCCCGCAGCCTTCATCCTCAGCGGGGGCCCCGGAGCTGCCGGGCCTCCCCTTGGCCTCCCAGTGCGGTTCCCGGGCCTGAGAGGTGCTCCGCTAACTGCGCCCTGGGGGCAGGCTCGGGACGCTGGGCCCCGACGCCGGAGAGTTACCCTGGGCTGCGGGCCTCACTCTGGGCCAAGGAGGAGGGGGCCGCGCTGCCTCCCCCCACATCCCCCTCGCCGCCCAGTGCAATCCGTGGGAAGACCTCCCAGGCTGTGTGATTTACCGTAGAGTGGCCTGGGGAGGGCCGTGTACGGGCGCGGGTCTCCACCTGCACCCACGGATGGGGCCGTGTACGGGTGTGCAGGTCTCCACCTGCACCCACGGACGGGGCCGTGTACAGGTGTGCGGGTCTCCACCTGCACCCACGGAGGGAGCCGTGTACAGGTGTGAGGCTCTCCACCTGCACCCACGGAGGGAGCCGTGTACACCCACGGAGGGAGCCGTGTACAGGCGTGCGGGTCTCCACCTGCACCCACGGAGGGAGCCGTGTACGGGTGCGCGGGTCTCCACCTGCACCCACGGAGAGAGCCGTGTACAGTTGTGCGGGTCTCCACCTGCACCCACAGATGGGGCCGTGTACAGTTGTGCGGGTCTCCACCTGCACCCACAGAGGGAGCCGTGTACGGGTGCGCGGGTCTCCACCTGCACCCACGGACGGAGCCGTGTACAGTTGTGCGGGTCTCCACCTGCACCCACGGACGAGGCCATGTACAGGTGCGCAGGTCTCCACCTGCACCCACGGATGGGGCCGTGTACGGGTGCGCGGGTCTCCACCTGCACCCACAGAGGGGCCATGTACAAGTGCACGGGTCTCCACCTGCACCCATGGAGGGAGCCATGTTCGAGTGCGCGGGTCTCCACCTGCACCCATGGAGGGAGCTGTGTACAGGTGCGCGGGTCTCCACCTGCACCCACAGAGGGAGCCGTGTACAGGTGCGCGGGTCTCCACCTGCACCCATGGACAGGCCGTGTACAGGTGCGCGGGTCCCGGCCTAGTAGAGCCTTTAAGGCGCTGCTGGGAAAAGCGAGGCAGGGGCAGGCGCGGAGAGTATTCAGGATCAGGGGAGCTGTGGGGTCAGCACGGGAAGCTGTCCAGGGATGTCAGGGTGAGCAGGGCCGTCGAACCAGGGTGAGAGGAGGGGGGCAGCGGACTGCGGGCCAGCGGGGCCAGGCAGGGGCGACTGAAGGGGAGCGAGGGGCCCTGGGGCTCTGTCCCCCGGGAGGCGCCCGGCCGGCCCGATGGGGTGAGGACAGGGTGTCAGAGGGGGGCCGCTGGGAAGGCTGACAAACCACAGCAACCCCCGCGCCCGGATTCTGGCCTCTAAATTCAACTTGTCACCGAAGGGGAAGCGGGGCTCCTCTGGGCGATCCCTGATCGCAGAGCTGGGGCAAGGACTGAACATCCCGTCCCACCAGAAAGCAAAGAAGCTTTCGAAGACTCGGGGCCCGGCCAGAAGATGAGGTCAGGAGCCGGGGCAAGGAGACTCTCAAAGTTCAAGGATGGACTAATTGTAGTGTCTGCAGTGGATCAAAACACATCAAACATGTTAAAATCCACGAGTTTATAAATTATACCAAGGGGAAAAAAATACCCTGCGTAGGTCACCTTTACAGGTTGCTAGGGAACCATCTCACTACTCTGAAAACTGGTTTAAAAAGGGAAAGAATCGGGCATTTTTCTTGCCTTTTCTATAGGAACTGTATCTCAGGATAGCTAAGTCGTCGTTGAGCAAAAGTTCTTCTTTTAGCAGCATTCCAGCTAATTGAGGAAGGAGAAATAGCAGACCGAGGGTGCCTAATTTTTGCAATCTTTAATGAACTGATAGATTTGTGATAATCCTTGATGGCTCTTGAAAACTACCAGGGGAGGAAGGGCACCTGGCTGCCTCGGTTGGTAGAGCGTGCGGCGGCTCTGGATCTCACTCAGGGTCATGAGTTTGAATCCCCTGTTGAGTGTGGAGCCTATTTAAAAAAGCAAAACAAAGCAAAAAAGATAAAATTTTCAGGAGAAAAGCTTATGGGAGGCTTTTGCCAAAAAAATTGTATTATTTATTTTAAAATTATTTTAAATTATTTTTCTTTTTAAATTTTATTTTTATTTCTTTTTTATTTTTAAGTTTTAGCTCATGGGGAATTTTTATTTTTTAATTTTTATTTATTTGTTTTTTTCATGGGGAATTTTTAAATGAATGGATCGAGCCGTCAGTGTCTCAATCCACTAATCAGTCTTTTTTTTTTTTTTTTAAGATTTTATTTATTTTTTTGCTGGAGAGAGAGCACACAAGATGGGGCAGCAGGAGAGGGAGAAGCAGACTCCCCGCTGAGCAGGGGGCCAGATGCGGGGCTGGATCCTAGGACCCTGGGATCATGAACTGAACTGAATCAGACGCTCAACCACTGAGCCACCCGGGCGCCCCTAAGATATTATTTTTAGACAATCTCTACGTACAACATGGAGCTTGAACTTACAACCCAGAGATCAAGCGTCTCCTGCTGTACCGACTGAGCCAGCCAGGCACCCCTGGAACCTGAATTCATCAAGATCCAACTGATACTTTTCAGGAAATACGGGGCTTAGGGTAATACGTTGGATGATACCACAGGGATGCAATCAGCCAAGTGCAGGATGCGGGAAAATCTATGGGACAAATGACACAGTTTCTCCAAAAATACATAATAAGGGAAAAATAAAAGAAGGCAGGGGAGCCTTTAAGTTAAAAGAGACCTAGATGATACAATAACCAACAGCAAAGTGTGGGTCCTGTTTGGACACTAACTTAAAAAAAAGAAAACTATAAAAAATCATGAGAAAATTGGGGAAATTTGAACAGTATTTGATAATATTTTTAAAACCTTAAAAGTATGATATCATTATGGTTATGTGTTTGTTTTTCTTTAAAGTCCCTATCTTTTATTTATTTATTTATTTACTTATTTATTTATTTAGTATTTATTTATTTATTTTAAAGTCCCTATCTTTTAAAGACAGGAGACTAAAATAATAATACTAAAGCGTATGGATGAAATGATACGAAGTCTGGGACTTAGTATAACCCAGGGAGGTAGAGGCAGGAAGAAGAGTGGAATGGGATTTCCATATGTTGATAATTATTGAAAGGTGGCGGTGGCCTACGACAGACACTATTTTCTATGTTTCGTTATGTTTGAAACGTTTCATAATATAAAGTTTGAAAAGAGAATGTGCTGGGGGCCGATAATCACGTACACAGGAATCATTAAAGATAGATCTTCTAGGACAAATAGGAATAATAATCCCTATTTTCTAACTATAGGGCCGACAAATAAGTCACCCTTCGCACAGTGTCTCCTTTGGTAACCAGTAACGTACAGGAGCCCTAAAGAACTATTTCGGGGAAGATCAGCTTCTTTTGGTGAACAAAAGGGCTCAGCTCACAGTTATCAGGTGAGGTGTGGGTAGACTTTTCGGGTACATCAACAACAACGACCAGGGCCAGTGCTTGGCTGGAGGATGAAACCATGAGAGAGGAACAGAATGCTTCCCTGCCCCCACCCCCCGCCTCTTTCTTATTGCTTTGTGGCTCTCAGGACAGGGCTACCTGTCCAGCTGAGTGGCCTGTGCACTGCACAACTCACATATGGAGCCTGTGTGGATGGCGCCCCCTGGACCAGAGCAGCACGGAGGCTCTCAGCGGGAGCCTGCTCGCCTCATGCCATCTCTGACTTTTGGGGTCCTTAGTCTTCATCCAGGGATATTTCCTTAGACCCTGTTTTCGGTCTCTGCTAAGGTCAATGGGTGATAATGATGTAAATCATGTTGGCTTTTTTAAGTTGGTATTTTTCTAGTGCTTTCTACTAGTCCGTTTCTCCCAGCGATCATAATCCCATATGTCCTAGTCAAGATAGGCAGACACCCCCAGATTTCAGTGGTTTAAGGAAATAAAGGCTTGTTTCTTGCTTCCATCACAGTCCAAGGGATCTGCGTCCTGCTCCTTCGGGCTCTCTCCTTTGTCATCGCCTCCTTCCCTGGGCCCCCGGCAAGGCAAGAAAGTGCGAAAGCATGGCCCTCCGAACGGCCTCTGGCTGGACACCCCCCCATCGCCCGGACCCCCATTCCTCCGGCAAGAGCCCGCGGAGGGGCGGGGTGCCAGTGAGGTGACACCGACGTTTCAGGGCCACCGGCCAGGGTCAGCTGCGCCCCTGCGCCCGTGGAGTGCCTCCCCGTCCTCGGGCACCGGGGGACGCCTGCCCTGCAGACACCCGACGCTGGCAGCCCAGATGCCCGGCCCCCCGAGAGCTGAGGGACAGGGGACGTCGGTGGGGCAGCTTATGCGGCTCCTAGAACCCCGCAGCCGCCCCCTTACCCCACCTGCCAGGGGCTAATTGCTCTTCCAGGGCAGGAAGCCTGGGAGAGGGACGTGTTCCGTTAGATTGCTTTCACTAGCCAGAGGCTCGGAGAGGGTGGTTGTTGTTTTTAAAGATTTTATTTATTTATTCATGAGAGACACAGAGAGAGAGAGGCAGAGACACAGGCAGAGGGAGAAGTAGGCTCCTTGGGGGGAGTCCGATGTGGGACTCGATCTCAGGACTCTGGGGTCACCCTGTGAGCCAGAGGCAGATGCTCCACCACGGAGCTACCCGGGCGTCCCGAGGCTCAGGGGTTTTTAATTTGAGTGGGGGGGGGGGTCCATGAAGTGCTTCAACAGATTGGTGATTCCCTGAAAACCATATGTACAACTTGTGTTCACATGTAAAATTTTCTGGGAAGAGGGTCCACAGTTTGGCACCTAGGAGGCATTCAATAAATATTCCTTCTAAAAACTCACAAGGGGTCTGCACGACTGAGTGTTCTCCAGAGAAACAGAAGTAGTAGCATGTGTGTGTGTGTGTGTGTGTGTGTACACCCCCCCCACACACACACCCCCTGCACACACATAGGTTTTAAGGAATCGGCTTGTGCAGGCCCCACATCTGCAGGGGGAGCTGGTGGTCTGGAAACCTAAGAAGAGCCAATACTGGGGTCCCCGGGCGGGGGCGGGGAGCTCAGTGGTTGAGCATCTGCCTTCAGCTCAGGCCGTGACCCTGGGGTCCTGGGATCGAGTCCCACTCAGGCTCCCTGCATGGAGCCTGCTTCTCCCTCCCTCTGCCTGTGTCTCTGGCTCTCTCTCTCTGTGTGTCTCTCATGAATAAATACATAACATGTTTTTTAAAAAAGAAGAAGAGCCTCTGGTGCCATTCAAGTCCAAAGGCTGTCGGGCGGGAAATTCCCTCTTGCCTGAGGGAGGTCAGTCTTTCGCTCTATGCAGGCCTTCAACTGATGGGACGAGGCTCACCCGCATTATGGAGGGCAGTCTTATTCAAACTCCACCGATTTAGATGCCCCTCTCATTCAGAAACACCCGCACAGAAACATCCAGAACAACATTTGAGGCTACATCTGGGCGCCACGGCCCAGCCAGGTTGATGAATAAAATTCACCCTCGCAGGAATCTTGACCCACGCGAAAGGTAAAGATTAGGAAAACTATATCTGAGAAATTCCCACCATCCTCCTTCCTCCTCTCTGGCCAGGTTTCTGTGCTCACCCAGTTTCTGTGCTCGGCCCTAGAATAGCTTACTTTTTTTTTTTTTTTTTTTTTTACTTATTTTGGCGACGCGCAGAAAATCTGCCTAACAACTCCCTTCTAGCGACTTCCATCTATTTCACCCCGAAAGAACTGGGGGCAGGGATTCCCAATTCAGGTATAGTAAATGTTCAATAATGTTAAAGACAGCATTACTTCTCTCCTGGAAAGAAAAAAAAAAAAAAAAGAAAAGAAACCGTTACTTAACCCAAGCATCTGAGCTTTCCCGCCCTGTGTAGGTCAATGATCGTGCCCAGCGGGCTGAGGTGCGTATCTTTATTGTTTATACGGTACAGCCCTGCCTCCAGCCATTGATCTTGAATAAATCCTCCTGCCAAACGAAGTCCTTGCAATCCCAGATTATACTTTATCCCTCTGCAATCCTGCACGGTGTTGACAACGCTGCTGGCGCAGGCAGGAGCGCTGGGTAACGGCTGCTGTTGTCACATTCTGTTTTCTTTGACTCTGCTAATATTAAGCCACCAGCCAGCCCCGGTATTAAAAATAGCCCAGATTTATCTTTCAGGGTTGTCACCCAGCTTCGACATCTGCACCTTGCTTCCACCGACAGAGCTGCTCGCGAAGCAAACCGAGGCAGGGCTGGGGCGGGAAGCTTCTTGCTGGGCGGCTCTTTGCCGGGTAGGGAAGGCCCGGTGGTGGGAAGTGCACCTGCACTAGGTGTTGTCTCCGTCCTCCTTCCCCTCACGTCGTTTTTCACGGGCAAGGATGCCGGGAGGCCCATCTGGGGGGACAGGGCCCATCTGGGGGGACAGGGCCCTCTCCGCCCGCCGGCTGAGCCTCCCCTTCCCCGGCCTGGGAAAGAAAGGACGTTCTGTGTTGTAAAGTACCGAGGGACCTGGACGGCTCAACGGGGCTCTATTAATATAAGATGAGCTGATTCCCCAGCTGTCCTCCCGCTTTCAGCAGAGCCATCTGAACATTTGCAAAATAGCAGAGCAGTTCCGGGTGGGAGGGGCCAGGGTTTGCCATCCAGTCCACCCAGCGGGCACCCCAGGTGACGGCCAGGTGACGGGCTTTGCAGGCGCCCGTGGGGAAACTTGGTAACACATCGTGGGGAAACTTGGTAACACATCGAGGGTCTTGCACCATCAGTCTGGGCCACGGGGAGATGGTGGCTGGCACCCCCACTTTGCTTCCCGGTTACTTCCTTTTCCCCATTATCTTTCCTCTCCTTGTGCGCCACCACACATCTTTCTGAAAAATCTATTCAGAAGGAGTTACTAGGGTAAATCAAACACAAATCCAGGTAAAAGATAGCAAATGCTGCCTGGATGTAGAATCTTCCGGAGCCCGCACTACGACCGACTTGTGTTCCATTTTCACAGGCTCCTGACCAGTAGCCGAGATGGGCAAGGGAACGCCGGGGAAGGGTATGTACCCGGAGCAGCACCTTCCCCAAAGTTCAAGTGCACCAAAGCACCGGGGATCCTGGTGGAGGGGAGGGTTGGGGAGGGTGGGGGGACGGGCCCAGGAATCTGCATTTCTGAACAGCAGTCGAGGGATGGACGACCCTTTGAGCGGCAAGGGTCCGGATTCAGTGTTGTCCCACCATTTCCAGTTTGGGGCACATTTGTAAATATGCCCAAGTGATAGAAAACGCAGTCTGAGTGCATCACCAAAGTGGCAAAACTGCTCTCCCCGAGGCTGGATTCCTTCAGAACTACTTTGGGACAGAAATATACGTGAGAATGGAGCACAGCGTGACAGCCCTTCAGAAGCCCCATTCTCCTCTCCGTCCTTCCCACCCATGGCTCACCTGCTACTTCTGCTGGTTTCCTACTGGGCACCCCCTTTCTTATTTGGGTCCAGGGTCCTCACCCTATAACGACCCCTCCTATGAGATGTGTTCTCTGAGAGGGAAGGTTCCAGAAGACACTTGGCCTGGTGGCGGGGAGGGTCTGAATCGGGCTCTGCCAGCTGGGAAAGGAGAGCCCTTGGGCCAGTTCGTTCCTTCGCCGCTCCCGTCCTCAGTCTCTGCACCTGAGAGCGGTCGGGGTGTGGAAAGTTGCTTTTGGATCTTGAAGTGAGAAAAACAGGACAAGAAGCCTTCCGGGACTAGCGTTCGCTTTAGACGAGCCGGTGGGCTGACTGCGGCCCGCGGGGGTGAGGAATGCACGGAGCCACGTGAAGGGCTCCCCACGCCACCCGAGCCCCGACGTCGGCAGTCGGGGTGCCCAGACGCCCTCCCAGTGAACCGTTTCGAAGGGGGACCTTTCCCAAGCGTCTGTCACCCCCACGCGTGTATGGGGCGCACTCCCAGTCCAGCTTAGGTCTCTGCTTGACTCGGGGTCCTTGTCTGGGACATGAGGGACTGCGCCGTCCTGAAACGCAGGGTGGCCTCAGCTCGGGCTCGGCGACACCACTGTCCCCAGCTGTCCCCCAGCCCCGCCGGCCCTCCCACCTCCTCCTTCTCCGTGCAGCCTCCAGAACAGCACCGAACACACAGAGGCAAGGACGCGCGTCTGCCTCCCTTCTCAGGTCGGGCCGGGCCCTGTAGACACTTGCTGTCCAGCGACACTTGAAACTGCCTCGCTCGTCGGCTGGGCCGGGGCTGAGGGCCGGGCTGTCCTCCTTCGGTGGAGGTGGCCCCGTCTCCCCAGGACCCTGAGACGGTGGTGTCCCCGCCGGGCCGGTCGCTCACCCGGTCTTCTGTGGTGCTCTGGGCCACCTCCACTGGTGGCGGGGACATCGGGGGCCGACAGGCCTGGGCCCGGGCTCTGTGGACCCACAGCGGCTTGACTTTGGGCGAGTCGCTTAAATTCTCCGCAGCTTCCAAGTGTGTGAAGCGGGGTGACAAGTGTCGCCCTGCAGAGCCGCTGCGGCTGCGCTGGTCCCCCCCCATCCCCCCCCCCCCCCCCGCCGCCGCGTCCTCCTTGCTGCCGCCCAAGCCGGGGCAGAGGCGCCCCTTCGGCTTCTCTTATTAGGATGCTGAGATGCCGAGATCCACTTTTATTATTAAGGCTCGGGTATGGATTTAATGGCAAACCTGCTGAAATATTCCTGGGAGATGTTTTCCTTTCTGGCGTGCGCGCGTGTGTGTGCAGGGAGCTGGGTGGCCAGAGAGTGAGACGGAAGCCTCCCTTCTTACCTTTGGGTGAAGTTACCTGCCGAGACCATTCCTAAGCGTTAGACATTCCCCATGTAATGACCACGAGGGACAGCTCTGGGGACGCCAACCTCCGGGGCACGTGTGGCTGGGGGGAAGGCCGACGGCACCCAGTGGGTGCTCGATGATCTCACCGCACCTCTGAACCAACCAAGCCTGGGCCCGATCCCTCCGGGGGGGAGAAACCTTATTGTTGGAGCTACCCTGGGTCCCCGGTTCTGTTACTGTGTCTCGATCAGCACCCAGCACACAACTGAGGCCGGGCCTTGGAGGCGGCGGGAGGAGGGGGCTGGCGATAGCGCGACAGAAGGGGACTCTGGGGAGAAGCCACCTCGGGGGAGGATTTTAACCGTTCCTGGATGTGCAGCGTAAACCTCTGCTCCGTGCTGGAAAGGCGTCACTGAATTCCACAGTTCCTCACGGACGCTTTCGGTGCTGGGGGCTTGTTCTGGGGGATTCGAACCAAGGTCGAGCTCTCCAGCGGGAATGAAAGCAGAGACACACCTGGGAATAGCAGTACTTGGGAGTTACGGGAGGACTAGAGATCATATCTGTCCACGTCCAGAATGACGCCTGGGATCACGTAGGACATGTGCGACAAAAGGATGGATACGATTCCTGTTCTGTATTGCTAGTACTATGATCTGGGCTCCTGACTGGCGGCCAGCAAGGACGTGGAGGTTAGATGCCCGTGGGTAGGGCTGGACCTGGGGGCGGACCCAGTGTCGGCTTCACGAGGCAGCTCTGGGGTGAAGGCTGCATGAAGTCAGCCTTGCTTGGCGGCAGCCCCGGCAGGTGGGCAGTTGGTGCCCGGAAGGCCGGCAGAGCTTCTGTGATCCTGGCGACGGAGCCCAAGGCTGGGTCCGGGGGCCGGGGCAACGGGGAGCTGTGATTCCGTGGGCACAACGGAGCTTCCGTCACGCTGGACAAAGAGGCTCGGGAGATCTGTTGGACGACAAGGTGCATATGACGCGACTGCAGTGTAGACTTAAAAAAAATGGTGAAGATGGTGAATTTTATGTGATGTGTTTACTATAATTAAGAAAAAAGGGGGAAAAAGCTCAGTTCCTAGAACTAAGGGGTACAGTCCTAACAGGTTCAACAGGAGCCTGACTTGTAGGCCTTCCTGAGCTTTCCCCGATTAGGAAAGGACCGGTCCCGATCTCAGGCCGAGATTGACCCTGCATCTTCCATGTGGAAGTCAAGAGTCATTAACATCTATCTTCATGTGTGTGTGTGTGTGTGTGTGTACACCCATACGTATGAAATCCCCTTTCTGCGTGTATGTGACTCTCCTTATCCTACTTGAACTCTCAAAAAGGACCTCGAGTGTCGACCTCATTTACGCGGCCAGCTCTCGGGAGCCCTCAGAGCCAGGATCTTGCTCTGATCGGTGAGGTGGGACAGGGTGGGCCACTGTGCATGTTTCCACCTGCCGTCCTGCTCTTTCCCCTTCCGCCACAGGAATGGTGTGGCTCAGATAGAAGCCACTTCTGCAGCCGTGGTGCCAGGATGTGAGAGCACGTGGAGAGGAGCAGCAGAGCCCTCTCTGATGTGGCGGTGACCGTTCAAGGGCAGGGTGAGGAGCACTGGTTGTGACAAGCCGACTCGGGGAGCCTGTGCTACTGTGGCAAAGCTGACTAATAAGTCTGGGCAATCGCCCACTGCCAACACACAGAGTCAGGAGAGCTAATAAGTTGTTGTTTCAAGCTACTACGTTTTAGGGCTTTTGTAAGACAATACTAGGTAAACAGGGGCATCCTGTAAAGAAGGGACGTCAACCTGAACCAAGGCAAGGTTGGCTGAAAGGAGCCGATGAATCGAGAAATATGAAAGGGGTGGTCTGGAACTCTTAATCTCTAACGATAGAACTTAACCACAAAGTGGGGTTTATTGGCTTAAGGTACTGAAAAGGACTCAGGACTGAAGTGACGTCACACGGTTCGGTTTCTCTGCATCACTTGGCTCTGCCTTCCCCTGGCTGAGTGGGTTCCCTGGACTCTGTGTGGCGGGTTCCAGCCACCTTGGGGACAGCGCTTGCTGATTCACGTCTTCCCAATTTCAAGTCCAGTGGGAAGAACTTCTTTTCTGGTCATGCTATTTTGAGATCCACTCTGCATAGACCGGCTGAGGACCCCTGAGAAAATCTCTTTGGCTGAGTGGGGATGGTGGTGATTGGAGAGGAGAGTGTACGTGGGTCATGGGTCCTTCTGTTGAAACTCAAACAGTTCTTTAAGAGGGAAATTTATTCATTCATATAACTAAAAAAAGAAAAATTCATGGACTGTCTCAACTTCAGGTGCAGTTTGATTTGCAGACAAGGATGTCACCAGAATTCATCTCCTGGCTTTTCAAAATTGTTGCCAGCTGAGACACTGGGGATTTCAAAAACCAAGAAGCGGGTTTGAGGATGACAACAAGCTCCAATCGAATGTGTGGGGCTCTTCCTTTTAACTGCTTTTTGTAAACAAACACAGGGGTAAGTTATTGGTCCTGGTGAATGGTCATAGGTTTGGGTTTAAGTTCAACATTATTCAGACTGTCCGCAGAGACGAGAGCGTAAGGTGAATCCAGATCGCTTGAGCTTAGGTCCTGGCTCTCACACTGATTAGCTGGTGACCTTGGGCAACTCATTTAAACAGTGTCGGGCAGCCCGGGTGGCGTAGCAGTTTAGCGCCGCCTGCAGCCCGGGGTCTGATCCTGGAGACCTGGGATCGAGTCCCGCGTCAGGCTCCCTGCATGGAGCCTGCTTCTCCCTCTGCCTGTGTCTCTGCCTCTCTCTCTGTGTCTCTATGAATAAATAATAAAATCTTTAAAAAAATAATAAAAATAAACACTCAGTGTCTCAGTGCACCTATCTGTAAAATGGGAAATGACATTATCTACCTACCTTTGAGAGCTGTTGTTAATAATATATGCAGGTCACTTAGAAAATCCTAAGTGCTCAATGTTCATTATTACTCTCATGTCTACTGTAAGCGAATAATAATTTGCAGACTTTAATTTTAGAATTACGACCATTTTAGATGGCAGGTGTTGGGTTAGTTTTAGATCCCTCTCTTCGCAGCGAGTGACTAGAACTATATCTGCTCGTAATATGGGTCAGAGAACACATTCGGACAGCATTTTGCTATGTATTTTCACTGGCCCCAGCCATGCTCCCATCAGTTACTGGACTGTAGTCTTCCAAGAGAGGTATCTTCCTTTATCTGTACTTCTTTGGTATGAGAGAAAACCTAAGAGAAGTTTGATTAAAGGTCTAAAAAGGGGACAAAACACAGGCTTTTTAAAAACTAGTGAATATTTTGCAATACAGCTCTGAATAGTGAGGGCAGAGTATTGTCCTGTATCTTTTTATCATCTCATTGCATAATCTTGCTTTTTTTTTTTTTGACAAGCTTAGAAAAATGGAAATTTCAAAGTAAGTGTGATGTTCGCAATTCCTATCATGATGAGTAGCAGGTTACTCATAGCTTCCCCTGGTTATTTTTGTTGGGTTGTTTTGTGTAGTTGGGGTTGGTAGAACAATTGTTCTATGAGTCTGGAATTATCTTGGCTCTGGCTGCCTGCATTCCTAACTGCAGTGTGTCCCTCTGTGAGAGTGGCAGGGATTAAGCTCTGTGGGCACATTATCCACAGCTTTCTCTCTCAGTTTTGGATGCTCTTACATAAGGCTCCATATTGATCTCAAAGGGGGGAGAGTGGGTGAGGCTGGGGAGACAGATAAGTTGAAATACTTTCAAAAATGCTGGGATGTGTAACTTGCATGGGTTTTCTCTCCAAGCTAAAGGGTGGTGGGGACAGGGACACAAATTTTGCCTCGTTGCTCTGCAAATCAGCCTTGGTTAGCCAATAGTCTTCTCGTTCAAATACAAACATTTGCTGGACATGTTTGTGAATTAAATTGCAGAGATGGTTTGGGAAATCAGCAATCTCCCGGGTTGCTCTATAGATTTAAACAGTTATGTGACTCTAAGGCTTCTCTGGGGCAATTCAAGTTGTTTTTTTCTCTGATAGAAGTTTGATGTCCTAGATGAAGAAAAAAAATAATAAGTGTCCTACGATGTTCTTAATTTTAATTCAATTTATATTTTTGAGTAGCCAGCAAGATGTATTGAGTACTCATGGTATGAAGCAAATATTGGTGTTCTAATTTGAGTCTCCAAAGTTTGAATTTGATCCCTAAACGTTAATAATAAACTTTATCAAGTAATTAAAATGTGTTAGGCATTAGCCTGGTGTAAGTATTTGTATCTCTACAATTTAACTAACTGAAGCACTAAAAGTTTGAGAAACTTAATGTGGTCACAAGTCTGGTGAGAGATAGTTATTTTTTTTTCTTTTCTTTTCAGTAATCTCTAAGACCAACATGAGGCTCGAACTCATGACCCCAAGATCAAGAGTCACTCACTCTACCAACCGAGCCAGCCAGGTACCCCACAACTCTAATGAAACACGGGAATTGAACACAGATCTGTCTCTCACTAAATCTGTGTTCTTCCTAAGGCAGTGCTGTCCCATAGAATTTTCTGTGATAACGTCCTATATCTCTGTGGTCCAATATATGGCAGCCACAATATGGTAGCTACTGAGCATTTTTTTTTAAAGATTTTATTTATCTATTCCTGAAAGACACACAGAGAGAGGCAGAGACACAGGCAGAGGGAGAAGCAGGCTCCTCACAGGGAGCCCGACGGGGGACTCGATCCCGGGTCTCCAGGATCACAGCCTGGGCCAAAGGCAGATGCTCAATCACTGAGCCCCCTGGGCTTCCCACTACTGAGCATTTGAAGTGAGACTAGCGGGGATCCCTCGGTCACTCAGCGGTTTAGCGCCTCCCTTCGGCTCAGGACGTGACCCGGGGGTCCCGGGATCGAGTCCCACATCAGGCTCCCCACAGGGAGCCTGCTTCTCCTTCTGCCTGTGTCTCTGTCTCTCTTTCTCTCTCTCATGAATAAATAAAATCTTTTAAAAAAATATTAAGCGAGACTAGTATAAATGAAGAATCAATTTTTAGTTTTATTTAATTTTAATTAAGATTAAAATTTAATAGCCACATGTAGTGGATGCATAGGACATCACAGTGTCTGGCCTACAAACACTCGAGCTACTGTGATCATCTAGTCCAAACTGCTTCTTTTATAGGTAAGGAACTTGTGACTTAAGAGAGGTGAAATAACCCATTGCTGCTTATTTAAGGAACCAGCAAGTCGCTAAGCTTCTGAGGCGGTGCTCCTCCCTAGGATATCATTTGGTTCTATATCCAGGATATCGTGAACTTATAATCGAGGTCCAGGATCCTGACCTTGAGATATGGAGAGACGCTTAAGTATATTCAGAATTATTGAATCATGTTTTTTATAATTATAGTATGCGCACTACAATTTTAACATTAAGTTGATTTTCTTACACCCTGATTACCTGAGAATTATACTGGAAGTGTAATGTGTGCGTTGTAGGTCCACGGGCCCATCACTACGAAACGAAGCCTCTTTATCTGTATTATCCGCCTCATTATGTGTAAGTGCTCACTGGCCAGATGCTAGCCCCCCTCTAGGTGACCCCAGTCACTTCCGAGAGTTCTCAAGTCCTTCCTCTATGACTCTTCACCTTATTGCCACAACGCTGTGTCTGCTGCTACTAACTTTTGAATCACAGCCTCAGGCTCCACCTGTCCCAGAAAGACATGCGGATGAGAATTCCAGCTGTGCGGTGTTCTCAGGGGGATTAGAGATGATTTATGTAAACGCCTGGCATGCGGTAGGTATTCAGTAAAGGCAAACTCTTATTATTATTTTAGATTTCTTTGCCACCGGAGTTTTTAAGAGCACAGCTAGGCGGCTGAGTTGATGAATCTCAACATCATTTTCTTCAACTTTCTGCATTTGCTATTTGCTTTAGGCGCTCTCAGTAGCGAAATCGTCTCATAACACGATTATGAGCAAGGGAAGTTCATTCATTCACTCACTCATTCGTTCAGAAAGCATGCGTGAGATTCAGTTATTCTAGGCTGGGGAGCACAAATATGTACAAGCTATTTCAAGGGTCTACGCAAATCGCAGCAATACGAGACGCTTTGTGAATTCTTCTGAGTCGCAGAGAGGAAGATACCCTCCCGGTTGGAAGGATGGTAACAACTAATATTAATCTAGCCATTTCCAAGCACTTCCACGTGCATCTGAGAACTTGATTCTCACAAACACCCTGTGATCAGAACTCGGGTTTGTAGAGGAGAATACAGTTCACGGGAAAGAGGGACTTACCGGGGTTGTCGTGGTCGGGTCCGCCCTAGGGTCTGACTGGCGAGGTCCCGAAGGCCGCTCCATGGTGTCCTGCAGGGAAACCTTCGTGCACAAGGGGGCTCTTCGCCTGAGTATTTAAGGAGGGACCACCTGGGGCAGGTGGACACGGGGCCAGGGCCTTTTAAGTAAACCAAACAGCAAAGACGTGAAAACTGGGAAGGTTAAGACGTATTTTGGAAAGGGTGAGTAGGGCATGTTAGCTGAAGCATCAGCTATTTCTGGGGGAGTCAGACGTAAGAAAAGAGCACTGCGCTGCGGCTGCATCACCCGGAGCTGAGCCACCCGCCTAAGTTGTTTAGGAAGTATTCAGAGGCAACGGGAGAGAGGAAGGCGTGTGCTGAACGCAGGGAGAATTAGGACGATCCGAGGGGTGAGTCAGACTGTCGAGGACAGCACGGGGAAGGCAGGGGACCCAGTTAGGAGGCGACGTTAAGGCAGACTTGTGGGTGGCAGGGGAAGAGGAGCCAGATCCCAGAAGCACTGGATGGTGTGTTCGTGCTGCGACGGTGCGGGCGGGGTGGCGAGGCGTGGGAGCTGAGACAGAGGCAGGGGAAGATGCCTCTTGGCTTTGAGTGGAGACCCTGCGAGAGTGGTCACGCCGCTAGCAGAGCAGGCGTAGCTGCAGAAGGAGCTGGCTCAGAAGGACAGATCCTGAGCTCCCTTTGGTTCTGCTGCGTCTGGGCCGCATTCTGTGTCTTGCCACCTGACTGTCCACTGAGAAAGTGGGAGGTGAGGAAGAAGAAGGGTTTGGCTGACCTCCTCGGCAGAGGGCTCTTCCTTCCTGTCTCTGCTCTGCTCCCCAGTCCCCCTACTGCGCCTGATGACAACAACGTCTGCTATGTGGTAAACACTCAACATAACTTGGAAAGAAACCCACTTAAAAGAAGATGTGTCGGGAAAAGTTTTAGGGCAAGGGAGAAGACGAGGGTGCTAGAAGAGAGATGTGTGCCAACAATGGGAAGCACCAAATTCGAGTCACTGGATATAGCAATTTCTTGGAGATTAAGGACTCCGAGGCCTACGTTCTATCTCAGTGTGGGAAGGAGCCAGGAGATGCGAAAGAAGGGGAACAAAAGTTGGGTAAGGGGTTGGCTTCTAGTCCTATTTGTACCATCGCATTCTGAAGCAGAAGTCCAAGAAGTCAGGGAATTTAAATTCAAACCCAGACTTCCAGGTTGTAAAGAAAGCACCAAACCGCTGAGTCACCCAGGAATCCCCTACTTTTTTTTTTTTAAAGTAGACTCCACACCTAGTATGGAGCCCAACATGGGGCCTAAACTCATGACCCTGAGGTCCAGACCCGAGTTGAAATCAAGAGTTGGACACTCAAGTGACTTGGCCACCCAGGTGCCCTACACCTTCTCAATATTTACATGTGTGATATGTAGATCTCCATTTGGGATCCTATCCTGCCGTATTAGGGGTCTTCAGAATCAGCCCGTCATAAAGATCTCCCTTGCTGGGAGTCTTGATCTTCCTTCTCCTTTCTTTCTTTTTTTTTTAAATTTTTATTTATTTATGATAGTCACACAGAGAGAGAGAGAGAGAGGCAGAGACATAGGCAGAGGGAGAAGCAAGCTCCATGCACCGGGAGCCCGACGTGGGATTCGATCCTGGGTCTCCAGGATCGCGCCCTGAGCCAAAGGCAGGCGCCAAACTACTGCGCCACCCAGGGATCCCCTCCTTCTCCTTTCTTGACAACCACCACACTTTTTGGGTGATAACTTGTTTTATTGGCTGTCTCCTCTGACAGACATGAAGCTGCAAGGAGGCAGGAACCAGGCTGTCTTGTTTACAAATAGATCCTAGTGCTAGTGCAATAACTGACGATGGTATGTGCTCACTAAATGGGTTTCAAACTCTGAAATGATGAAAGACTTATTACACATTTGATGACAGCAAGTAGGGTGAAGAGAAGCGATGGAAGGGAGTAGAGTAACCTTTAAAGAGAATGCCTTGCTAAATCATAATACAAACAGAGCAGCAGTCTGGCAGTTTCTCTCACAATCAGGGAAACTGCCAAACGCACACTTCTATTGCCTTAAGAACTAGAGTTGAAGTAATCTATTCATTCTAAATGTTAGGGGTTTGCTGTTGTGGTTTCCCTTCAAATGAGTGGTTGGATTAGGATCAGATATCATAAAAAGTGAGGACCTGGAGTTATCAAGCAACCGATTCACTTAAGTGCATTTAAAAAAATGCAAATTGACATTTAACAATGAAGAATAAAACACAGCTTTTTGGTTTTCCTTGAAAAATTTGGGGATCCCTTGGTGGCTCAGCGGTTTGGTGCCTGCCTTTGACCCAGGGCGTGGTCTTGGGGTCCCTGCATGGAGCCTGCTTCTCCCTCTGCCTGTGTCTCTGCCTCTCTCTCTCTCTCTCTCTCTGTCTCTCATGAATAAATAAATAAAATCTTTAAAAAAAGAAAAAAAAATTGGACCTTTGGCAACAGTGGTCTGAAGCCTTTCCATGGGCCTGTGTTTATCAACAGGCCACATCCCACCACTCCCAAAGCAAATGCTACCGGCATTGTAAGGCCTCCGAAGTCATGACCCTTGCACTTGCAGGATCTTTAAGGCCCCTTGCTTGGGGCGAAGCTGTCTTCTTTGATCTCGGTAGGGTTCTATTTCTACCGACTTTTGAATGACCTCAGTATCGCTTGAACGGTCCTATGATATTGCATACCTGCTTATATCTGCCACAGACTCTGAAACTGGCTATTTCACACATAATCAGGGGCCCCCCAACTGCTCCAGAAGGCTCCCTTCTGCTACTGTTATTGATCCACGTTTCCTCTGATCGGTCCTCCGATGACCCTAAGGGGCGATCCTGCTAGGACAGCCGGTCTGCAGGTGGGAATCTGAGTGCTGCCCTAAGGCCGAGAGCATCGTGTGCGGTGGTGGCACGAGAAGGGTCGGGGACGCGGAAACGCGGGGACTGCGGGGGTGAAGCTTGCAGGAGGACGACCGAGACAGGACGCCGCAGGGCCCGCGTGCTCGCAACTCGCACCCCGCCCAGAACTGCGGTCGCCGAGCCGAGCTCCAGGTGCGCTAAGCCAGGTAGCGCATCAATGAACACGTGCACCGCAAATCTCCATGTCAGATGGAAGTAACTGCTATTTATAAAACCCAAGCAGAGCCGGGGAACAGCGGGCGAGGGCGGCTGCTATTCCGGGAGACCCCAGAGCAGCAAGTCAGCGAAGCCCAAACCGTCCACCGGCTTCTAATCCTCCAGGCTCCCCGAGAGCGAGCCGCGCCTCCCGCGAAGCCCCGCCCCCGGCCTCCCCATTGGGCGCCGAGGTAAGCCCCGCCCCCGCCCCCGCCCACAGGCCGCCTTGGGGGGCGGGGCTCCGCGCCGCGCTGAAAGCCGCGCGCGCAGACTTCCCGGCATTCTTCGCGTTCTGTCAAGTCGGGAGGATCGGCCCCGCCTTTCCCCGCTTCCCCCTCTCCCGCTCCCTCCCGTCCCACCACCCCCTGCGGTGCGTGGCATGCTGGGAATTGTAGTTCCGCCGCCGGCTCTGCGTCTCGCGCGCCGCATAAAAGCGCCGGATCCGGTCGCGTCGGAGCACGCGGCCTGCCTCGTCGAGGGGGCGCGAGGGGGCGCGAGGGCGGGCGGCCCGCGGGGGTCCTCGCGAGAGCACGCGGGCGGCCGCCCCGGTCACGTGACCCCCGCTGGCCGGCGCCGCAGCGCCATTCCCGCCGCGCCCGGCAGCCGGCCTGCGCCTCCCCAGGCGCTGCTGCCACCTCGCGCTCGGAGGCGTCGCGGAGCGCGCTCCCCGGCGCCCTCCCCCTCCCCCTCCCGTCCCCTCCCGCCCTCCCCCGGCTCCCCCGCCCGAGCCTCGCCGCCGCCGCCGCCGCCGCCGCAGCCGCAGGAGTAGCCGCCGCCGGAGCCGCGCGCAGCCATGGCCGAGAACCCGGGCTTGGAGAACCACCGCATCAAGAGCTTCAAGAACAAGGGCCGCGATGTGGAAGTGAGTGTGTGCGCGCCGCGGCGGCCTGGGCCCCCCGCCCCGCGGCGGGCGGCGGGCGGCGGGCGGCGGGGCGGGCGGGGAGGGGCGGGGGCCGGCGGCGGGCGAGCCGGGCGGCGGGCGGCGGCGGCGGGGGCCGCGGGGCGGGGGGCGGGGGCGGCCCCGTCGCGCGGGCGCGGCCTGCAGCGGGCGAGGAAGGGCTGCGCGGCCGAGGCGGGGTCGGCTCCCCGCGCGGGGCTCCGCGGGCCGGGCCCGGGCGGCCGGAGGGGGTGGGGACCAGCCGGGGGCCGGGCAACCGACCTGCCGGCGGGCGGCGGTGGGGGAGGGTAGGATGCGCCGGGACCGCCGCCTGCCGCGCGGCGCCGCCGGCCTTGGAGCGGGCCCTTGGACGTGCACAATGGTGCCGCCCATTGTGCGGAGGCCCCGGGGGCGCCGCGGGCCCCGGCTCCGCTCCCGGGACCTGTTCCCGGCGCCTGCCCGGGCTCCGGCTGGCGCGCGGGATGGCCGCGTCCTCGGCGCCTTCCACCGGCGCACACGGGATGCGCCGCCCCCGGGGCCTCGCGGGGCTCTGCCTCGCGTGGGGCCGCTGCTGGCACTTGCGGGCGGTTGCAAAACCGCGTACCCAGCGCGGTCGCTCGGTCGGCCGCCACTCCGCGTGTTGCCATTGTCTCGCTAAGGTGACACCAGCAGGTACTGTTTGCAAACTCGGCTTAGGGAGGCAGCGCTAGAGGTCTCTCTGCAGCTACGGAAAGCAACATAGTATGCAGGGCACTAACTTCCCTGGGACTCTGACCTCTGGGCTCGACGGGGAGGACGTGCTTGTAGGTCCACAGCGTCCTTTTCCAAAGCGAGGTGACATGATTTGCAGTTTTGGGATTCTTGAGAAAGGGCCGGTGGGACTAAGAAGCGTGCATGCCCCCCCCCCCTTGTCTTAGTGGTGGGAAAACGTTCAGCGTTCAGTTTTGTCCAGAAACACACACACAAAAAAAAACCTCAAGCGATTCTTTTTTTTTTACCCCCCAGAGCTATAAAACAGAATGCTAATTGGAAACAAGAAAAAAAAAAAAAAAGCTAAGGAAATACTGTGGAGTTCCCATTCGATTAACACAAGTGAAGGTCATCTGTCTCTCCATCCTGGTCCTGATTACATTTCTTTTTGTGAGAAATAATTCTAAGCAAAAGTGAAACTTTAGGAATAGCAGCAAGAAATTTGGGGACCGCCTCTCGTTACTGGTTCACTTGATGAGAGGAATTAACTGTGAGCTCTTTCCATCAGTAATTGTTTTTGAAGCTTTACCTCCGTTATAGAGCAAAACTTATGTAGTTTGGGAAATGCCCATAATTGTGTAGAAGAACCAATAACGTGGTTTCCTCTGTCGGATGTTGATGCTGGGTTTTGTTTTATTATTTGGCCGTATTACTGTGTTCTGGGAGCTCAGTGCTACCCAGTCAGGACGCTTGGATGTGATGGGTATAGGATAAATGTTTGCTGGTGATCAGAATGTGATCAGTGACTTATAGGTGCCTGAAAAAGAGGATGGTTGCCAAGCCTTTTAGCCTGAAAATGTTGATCACATTACATTCCCCAGGATACATCAGGGTAACTAAGGCATGAAACAGCAGACACTACACTAAGAGCTTCATGAGATTTCATTTAATCCTTATAAGAACTTTATAAACTAGATATAGAATTATCCCTACTTTACAGGAGGAAAGTACTTTAGGCCAGGACACGTGAGCGTGCTTATGTAGCATATAGAAGGTCCCTAAGTGGCAGCGAGCATTCATTCACTAATTGTCACTTGGACGTCTCACAGTATTAGGTCTTGGGGATACAGAGGAGACTAAAATTCAGCCTGTACCTCAAGAAGTTTACGGTTCAGTGGGAGTCATAGAAAAGTAAACTGATAATTGCAACGCAATTCATTGATAAGTACATCCCGGGAATATTCTAACTTGAGGCCGAGCAGTCCAGGGAGATGTTGTGGTTGATTCCTAGTGGATGAATTGGAGTAAGCTGATCCTGAAAGGTGAAAGAAAGTTGGCCCAGTAAAATGCAGGAAAAGGGAGGGCGCAAGGAAGGGGCATTGCAGGCTTGGGGGAGGAGTAATTGGGCAGCCCTGAGAGAATGCGGTAGGACTGCTGCGAGAGAAGGGAGTGTGACTAAAGGGTGAACTGGGGTCAGATCTGATAAGGAGGTGCCTCTGCTTTGGATTTAGGTATAATCAAGACTAGACACTGTACGTAATGTAGTTTTATCCATTAGAAACTGTGTTAGGTCAGGCTTCCACGACAAGTTAGACTTGTGACTAGTTGAGATTATTCGGTATTTAAAACAGTGAGATGCCCTTTGATGAGATAGGATTCCTACCTTAACCTTTTCATGTACAGGATCGAGGAAAGATGAAACATTACAAAGTATGCAAGCAGCTGATACACGAATAAGATGCTGGATGCAAATATAAAATACATATTTTCCGAAGAAAACTCACAGGAAATTGTGAATGGGAAGAACGTTGAGGAAGAGAGTAATTTCAAGAAAGACTTCCTAGAAAAGATGTGAATTTTATAGGAAGTATGTGCTAAACTTGACCAGAGCACAAAAGAAATTAGTGAATAAAGACCCAGGTGAGAAGAAAGAATAGATTCGGGAGTGAAGAGATGAAACTTCCATATAGCGCATGGTGGCCTGAGAAATATGCCCGCAGCGCAGAGTTGCTTGGACACTTCTTGATAGGGAGATCTGAGGGAATTTATTCCGGAGTCACGTTAGAGGTACAGTGTGGGTAGAGTGGTGGAAAAAGGCGTGACTGGCAGTAATATCTAGGATTAATTCTGGAGGAATGATGCCCTTATCCCATATGTAAGGAGGAATTTTCAAAAAACATTGAGATTGGGGATGGTCATAACACGGAATGAGAATTTGAACTTCCTCTACCGCCGCCTCTTCCTTTCTCTTCCTCTTCTTCATAAAACTCACAGTAGAGCAAGGGGATAAAAACTTATTCTGAGGTCTGTAGATACAGATAGGGGAGGAAGTAATTATCCCGGATAGCAGTTTGGCGCTTTAGTAGGAGGAATGGATTTTGTAGCTAAAACTAGGGAATACGTTGTGGAAAGGAAGCTCCTAATTATCTTCATTTGCTCCGGAATGTGTGTTTTAATACTAGTCTTTTTTATGTAAGGCATTGTTCTTAGGCTTCCCCCCGCCCCTTAAAAAAGTATTTAAAACTTTTCCAAGACACAGAAAAATGCACAAATGGAAATGTTAAATTCAATGAATAGTTATAAATCAAACACTCTGGTAATTGTCACCCAGGTCAACTTGCTTTTACTTGTTCCCATATGCCTCAAGAATATAACATTTTTATCAATAACAATAACTAATAGCAATTATTTTAAAAATCTTAACACTTTTTAAGACTTTGCAATATACCTATATACTTATATACTCAGTATTTCATATGGATTCGTCTTCGCAACAATCCTATGAAGTATGTACTATTATTATCCAGATTCACCGCTGAGGAAACTTGAGGCCTACGATTCTTAAGTAACTAGCTCTCCGTCATCAGGGGTAGGTGGCAGGACCTAGACTTGTGGTGAAGCAGGATGACACTAATGCCAGAACTCTTGCTCACCATTCTTTACTGTCTCTCCACTGCATGGAGCCTCAGATCTCACTTTATGGAACACATCTGAACGTTAATTAGTGGGGAAAATACTTAAGAAATCTTGGCTATTTCACAGAAATTCCTATCTTGGTATTTTAGAACCTTGCTGATAAAAATTTCTGATATCATTTGATTTATGTGCCTCTTTTTCCTTTTTACTCTCACAAAGTTTCCTTATTAATGAGCTAGTTAGTTTCACCAAAAAATAACAACCACTGTCCTTGGGCCTTAACCCTTAAATTTTATGCTTAAGTTTCTGATATTGGGGATAATATGTATTTTCTCATCTGCAAATTAGACCAGCATTACCAGACTCAATTTTCTGTCTTTTGGAGCTTCTGTTGCTAAGTGGTACTACCTAATTGCTTAAGCTTGAACCCTTATTCTTGACTCCCTTTTCTTCCTTTCCTTCACTTTTCTATATTGGTCAGTTATCTGAAGAGCCTTCGTATTTTACCTTCAATACCAGCCGTACTACAGCTGCGCTGGTTTGGGCTGCTGTCACTTTCACCTGCGTGAGTATGCTGGTGCACCCGGGTGCCCTGTCGCCAGCATCTTCCCTTCCAGTGGACCTTGTGGGTTGCTGTTTCTGAAATCTTTTTGTATTAACTTTCTTGGTAAGATCATTCCCATTGCCCTCAGGGTAAGAGGAAAACTTAAGATGCCACACACAATCCCTTTTATCTTCTTTGTACCAGCTGTGAGAAAGGACTGGAGATGGTGTGTGATTTTCTCTCCATGCCTCTGCACACGCTCTTCTCTCGTGTACCTTCTTTTGCTGTTTAGAGGGGCTAAACTCTTTCACTCTGGCAAACTCTTTCTTCACTCAGACTGCTTCCTGCATTTCTGGAACAGCAAGATTATAATTCTGCCACAAGCATGTCATCCTAGTTCAAGAAAACAAACTCTTCAGAAGGGCTTTTCCTGACTGACCAATAACATATTTAGTACTATCAGTCCCTAGTTTTTTCTTTCTAGTGCTTTCCTAGGTGAGTTTTCCTTTACCTCCTTGGGATAAATTGCTATGATCTACAACAAATCCTGTGTGTGTGTAGCTATTAAAGTGTGTGGGCTCTGGGGAGGAAGCTGTGGGGATGGGGCAACTGGGTGATGGGCATCAAGGAGGGCTCTTGATGGAATGAGCACTGGGTGTTATATGCAACTGATGAGTCACTAAATTCTGCCCCTGAAACCTATAATACACTGTGTGTTAACCAAATTGAATTTAAATTAAAAAAAAAATTTCTTCAGGGGTGCCTGGTGGTTCGGTCAGTTAAGCCTCTGCCTTCGGCTGGAGTCAGGATCCCAAGGTCCTGGGACCAAGCCCCACCCACATCCCTTTCCCTGCTCAGGTGGGAGCCTGCTTCCCCCTCTCCCTTTGCCTGCTGCTCTCCGTGCTTGTGCTCTCTCTTTTTCTCTGTCAAATAAGTAAATAAAATCTTAAATTTTTTTTTTTAAAGTATGTGTGCTCCATAAAGAAGCTCACTGAGGGTAGAGAGTTTGGGCTGTGAGTGGTCATTTAGTGACCAGTCTATAAAATTTAACAAATATTCTGGGAAGAGAGACTAGATAATATACTTAAAAACACCGTACATTTGGGAGTGAATGGTACTCTATGATTTTAGGATTTCAGTAATTTCTTTTGGTGTTGACTCCATGGCATTGATACCGTTGCCTAGCCCTCCTTTGACAGTCTGTTCTGCTATAATGTATTTCTGTAACATGAACTAATTCATATTTGAATGCTGAAGAGGAATGATGTTAACATAGAATTCATGTTGATTCATATTTGATTTTTGAGTTGCTTTTTACCAACACATTGATAGCACTTGAACATGAACACGTGAAGTACAGAAACACAGTTGAACACAGCAAGTCTGAGCGCACCCACATTGCTCCTTCACCCATAACCTACCTCTAGGCTCCATTTAGCCCTGCGTTCCATCCTAAAGGTGCTTGTAGCCCTAACCATCTTGATGTATTTTCTTTTTTTCTTAATTTCGCAGACCATAAAGTTTTTCGGGAATTCTCACACAGCAGATAGGTTATAATTATCTTTATTTGAACTCACTAATGGCATAAAATTTCTTCTCATCCTTCTGCCTCATTGATTACTCCTTTTTGGTTGATATTGCCAACTCTTCTCCCTACCTACTGAGTGTAGGCATGTCTTAGGATTCCGTCTGTGGCTCTTTAGATTGTTTTTCTTACCCACATCCAGCAGCTCTCTTGATTTTAACTATCATTTCAGCGTGGGGGACTTAAATCTGTTTTAAGCATCTGCTGGAAATTAATCACATGAACATCACATCAGCTTCTTGAGTTCAAAGTGTTTAAAGCTATGTTCTGCCTTTTTTTCTTTTTTCTGTTTATGGCATCATCACCCTCACTGTGACCTGAACTTGAAACTTGAGAGGCTTCTTGGACTCCTTCCTCATCTTCCACATTCGGTCAGATGTCAGTCATGTAGCTTGAATCTCTGTGCTGTCTCTGGGTTTTGGCCCTGCCTCTCTATTCACTGCCTCCAGCCCACTTTCAGGCTTAGTACTTATCATCTAGCAATTTAAAAGTTTTGCCCCCAAAGTGGTGGTCTTTCTCCAGTTTATGAGATCTTTCAGTGAGTCTGCTACCTGATAATTTTTCCAGATTCCACTTTCCTCCCTCCATCCCTTTCTGCCCCTTTAAGCTCTAGCAACACTGAACTTCTTATATGCTTATACATAATCTGGAATCCCGCCCTCCACTGCTTGCCAATGCTATTTCTATTCTCAGGGCTATCCTGCTGACTGGAATATCCTTCCCTGCCTCCTGTTGCCTGGCTAATTCCTACCCCTCTTGAAATACTCCACTCTGGGTGTAGCTCTTAAGAGAAATCTTTCTGAATCTCCTCATCTTCCCAGGTTGAGTTAGGTACCATTCTTCGCTCCTGAATCTATCTTTCTCATTGCAGTTATGATCATGCATTTCAATTATGTTTTCTTTCTCCTACTAGATTGTGAACACTCTGAGCACATTTGCCTGCTTCTTAGTACAGGGGCTGGAACAATGTAAGCACTAAAATATTTCTTGAATGAATGTATCTGTGCTAGGTGACACCAGCACAATAATTTTCTTAAAATACATTTTTGAACTGAAACTTTTAATCTTTTAGTGCCTTTTCCTATTGCTTTCCAAAATAAGTTCAAGCTTTTTATTATGATAGGTAAAGTATTGGGAGATTAAGACACATGCATAGTGAAATAATTTTAAATTTTTTCTTATTTTTTTATTTTATTTTTTTGAAATATTTATTTATTTATTTTAGAGTGAGATCAAGTGAGGGAGGAGGAGAAAGAGTTGTAAGCAGATTCCATGTCAAGGGCAGTGCCTGTCTTGAGGCTTAATCCCCCAACCCCTTGATCACAACCTGAACCGAAACCACGAGTCAGACACTTAACAGACTGCACTACTCAGGTGCCCTCTTACTTTTTAATCATAGAAATATTCCAATATGTAGGGAAGTAGGGAGAATAGTATAATTCCATATGTATATCACTTCCATTTAATAAGTAACAGCTTGCTCTTTTTTTCATCTTTTATACCATCTACATATATAACAGACATCATGACATTTTACTCTTGAAGACTTAAGGCTACTTCTGTAAAAACAATAATGCATTCTTACATAAATACCATATCACCCTGACGCAATAATTTCCTAATAACATCTAATCTAGTCCACATTTAAATTTCCGCAGTTGTCCCGTCTTTTTCTTTCTTTCTTTTTTTTTTTAACATTTAGTCATAAGAACCAGGATTAAACAAGATCAGATCACATTTGGTTATGTTTCCTAAGTCTCCTTTGACCAAGAACAGGCTCTTCCCACCATTTTTTTATTGTAATAAAATATACATAACCTAAAATTTACCATTTTAAAACTATTTTAAGTGTACAGTTCTGTGGCATTAGGTACCTCCACATTCGTTGTGTAATGATCATCACTGTTCCATCTCCAGAACTTTTTCGTCTTTCCTAACTGAAACTCTGTCTCTATTAAACAGGAACTGCATTCCCTTTCTCCTCAGCCCCTGACAACCTTCCTTTGACATTCTGTCTTTATGAATTTAATTCCTGTAGGAACCGCATATAAGTAGAATCATATAATATCTGT